>NW_028258381.1:37713984-39009684 GCF_053883595.1 Heterocephalus glaber | reverse complement strand
AATCTATGGGACACAATGAAAGCAGTCTTACGAGGGAAATTCATAGCAGTGAATACGTATATTAGGAAAACAGAACGAGCCCAATTAAACAACCTGATGCTGAACCTCAAGCTTCTAGAAAAAGAAGAGCAGGACAACCCCAAAGCTCATACAAGGGAGGAAATTATAAAGATCAGAGGAGAAATCAATGCAATGGAGACTAAGAGAACGATACAAAAAAATCAATGAAGCCAAGAGTTGGTTCTTCGAAAGAATCAACACAATTGACAAACCCTTAGCCAACCTTATCAGAAAAAGGAAAGAAAAGGCCCAAATCCATGCAATTAGGAATGAAAAGGGTGAAATGACAACAGACCCAGCAGAAATCCAGAGGATCATCAATACCTACTTCCAGAACCTATATGCCAATAAGATGGACAACACAGAAGAAATGGACAGATTCCTAGATACATATGAATTACCAAAGTTGAATGAAGAAGACCTAAAAATTCTGAACAACCCAATATCAACCAATGAAATTGAAAATGTAATTAAAAACTTGTCAACTAAGAAAAGCCTGGGCCCTAATGGGTTCCCTGCTGAATTCTACAAGACATTTAGAGAGGAACTGCTGCCACTACTGTTTAAACTCTTCAATGAAATTGAAAGGGAAGGAATACTCCCAAATTCATTCCTGGAAGCAAGCATCACTTTGATCCCCAAAGCAGAGAAAGACCAAACTGAAAAAGAGAACTATAGGCCAATCTCACTAATGAACATAGATGCAAAAAACCTTAATAAGATACTGGCAAACAGAATGCAGAAGATCATCAAGAAGATCATACACCCTGATCAAGTGGAATTCATCCCAGGGATGCAGGGATGGTTCAATATACGCAAATCAATTAATGTAATACACTATATCAAGAGAGCCAAGGACAAAAACCATATGATTCTCTCCATAGATGCAGAAAAAGCATTTGACAAAATCCAACATGCATTTATGATAAAAACCCTACAAAAAATTGGAATAGATGGTCTCTACCTCAAACTGATAGAAGCCATCTATGAAAAACCAACAGCCAATATCATACTAAATGGTCAAAAACTGAAATCCTTCACACTCAAATCAGGAACAAGACAAGGATGTCCACTATCACCACTCTTGTTCAATATAGTTCTGGAAATATTAGCCATGGCAATTAGACAAGAGAAAGAAATAAAAGGAATAAAGATAGGTAATGAAGAAGTCAAATTGTCATTATTTGCAGGTGACATGATACTCTATATAGAAGACCCCAAGAACTCCACCAAAAGTCTTCTAGACTTAATAACCCAATTCAGTCAAGTAGCTGGTTACAAGGTCAACACACAAAAATCAATAGCTTTCCTCTACATCAATGACAGACTCACTGAGAGAGAAATAGGCCAAATAATTCCTTTCACAATAGCATCCAAAAAACTGAAAGGCCTAGGAATCATCCTAATGAAAGAAATCAAAGACCTCTTCTCTGAAAACTATGGCACTCTGAAAAGAGAGATTGAAGATGATATCAGAAAATGGACAGACACCCCCAGCTACTGGGTAGGAAGGATTAATAGAGTGAAAATGGCCATACTTCCAAAACTGCTATATAGATTTAATGCAATTCCAATTGAGATCCCAACAGCATACTTCATAGACCTCGAGAAAACAGTCCAAAAATTCATTTGGAGCAAGAAGAGACCCAGAATAGCAAAAGCGATTCTAGGTAACAGAGACATGGCAGGGGGTATCACAATCCCCAACCTGCAACTCTACTACAAAGCTACTGTGATAAAAACAGCATGGTACTGGCAAAGAAACAGACCTGAGGACAAGTGGAACAGATTAGAAGATGCAGAAACAACGCCAGACACACTCAGCCATCTCATCTTCAACAAAGGAGCCAAACACCCTCACTGGAGGAAAGATAGCCTCTTTAATAAATGGTACTGGAAAATTGGGCTTCAACTTGCCAAAGATTAAAACTAGACCTGTATCTCTCACCATGCACTAAACTAAAATCAAAATGGATTAAAGATCTAAATATTAAAATAGAAACTCTGAACCAGTTGGAACAGAGCTTAGGTAGAACCCTTGAAGACATCGGTGTAGGAAAAGATTTTATGAACAAAACCTCAGTTGCCCGTGAACTAGCACAAACAATCAACAAATGGGATCTCTTCTTATTAAAAGGCTTCTGCACAGCAAGAGAAACCACCAGCAGTGTGAAGAGACAATCCACAATGTGGGAAAAAATCTTCACCTGCTCTTCCTCAGACAAAGGTCTACTATCTCGAATCTATAAAGAACTTAAAAAGATCAGACCTCCCAAATTTAAAGACCCAATCCGAAAATGGGCATCTGAAATGAACAGACATTTCTCACACAAAGAAGTAGAAATAGCAAATAAATACATGAAAAAATGTTCAACATCACTGGTCATTCGAGAGATGCAAATGAAAACAACGCTGAGATTCCACCTCACCCCAGATAGAATGGCTGCTATCATGAAATCAACCAATTACAAATGCTGGCAGGGCTGTGGGGAAAGAGGAACCCTGCTCCACTGCTGGTGGGAGTGTAGACTGGTGCAACCACTGTGGAAATCAGTATGGAGATACCTCAAAGAACTAGGACTGGAAGTCCCATTTGACCCTGCTATTCCACTGCTGGGGATCTTCCCAGAAGAAATAAAAGAATCATACCACAGTGATATATGTGCACCCATGTTCATAGCAGCACAGTTTGTAATAGCTAAAACTTGGAAACAGCCCAAATGCCCATCAACTGGAGACTGGATAAAGAAAATGTGGTTTTTTTATAAAATGGAGTACTACTCAGCCATAAAAAATGAGAAATTAGAGACATTTATAGCTAAGTGGATGCACATTGAGGCAATACTCTTAAGTGAAATAAATAGGACACAGATGTGTAAATACCAAATAGTTTCTCTGGTGTGAGAACTGAAAGTATAAATAAGGACTAAATGTATAATAGGTAATGTGAAATAGGAAGAAAAGGGGCAAAGGGGAAGGAAGTGGGAGGGGTAGAGGAAAGGAAAGAAGGGAATGGGATTAATATGAGAAAATGGAAAAATAGGAACAAAATCTTTGTAAATAAGGAGGACTGGAGGGGTTGAAGGGAGGGCTGGGCAAGGGTGAAAAATAAAAAATAAAATAATAATAAAATAAAGAATACTGAAATGGATGTTGAATTGTTAAAAGAAAAAAACAGCTGCATTCTTCTAGTTTTGCTGTGTAGTTAGGTGGTAATGAAATAAAATGATAAGCACAAGAGGAACAGAAAAGACCCAATAGACGGCAGGATTGTAGGTGCCCCCCCAACACAAACAATATGAAAGCCTAACATGAATTAGCTAAAAGCCAGTCAGTTGGGGACAGGAGACAGCTCGGTGGCAGAGCACATGCGAATATGCTTGAGGCCCTAAGTTCAGGCTCCTGTAACCCCACAAAAGTTGGCCTGTAGAACAGGAGTCCCCTCTGCCCTGGATTTTCATCTTAACCGCCCCGCCCCCCCCCACACACAGGAGCACCCTGTTAGAGATTTCCAGGAAGGCTCAAAGAACCCCTGTTGGTTTGGAAACTCTGAGTCGGCTCCAGGCTTCATGCTGGACAGGGACCGACTCCTAAGGCGCAGCAGAGGCGCTGTCCCCAGGCCCTGCTCATTGGCCAGGCTGGACGCTTGGACGCCTGCCCGATCCCGTGGCTCCCAGAGCCCCCACTAAGGGCTTCAACATGAAGGTTCCGTCTGCAGCTATCACAGCTAGAGAAATCCTGAGAAAAGCAAGGGGAGCCGCTTTCAGACTGGGCAAGTGCACAGGAACACTGACTGTTTGGCGCACAGGGTCTCATGGGTCCGCTTGATTCAAGACGAGAATGGCATTCGGGTTACACAGCACCTCCACGCACGCAGTCATGGTTTGTTGCTGTGTTTAGCTCGGAACATATGCGACAATTACGGGCTTAGCTCACACATAGTTTTTCGGATTTGATAGAATGAGGCAATGGTTTATGTCTTCTAACTAATACGCATCCCAGTCTGTGTTCTCTCTGTATTAAAAACAGTAATTTCTCTGAAAAAAAAGAGAAATTGTTTCCCCTTTTCTCTTTTCTTCCCTCTACTTCCTACAGACGATCGCTTTTTAACATCTGGTTTTATATCCTGTTATACCCTAACTTCTACTTTTTGATTCTCCCGTGACTTCTCGTGGTGAGAGATTGGAATTCAGTTCACCCACACCGGATCCCACTTCTCCTCTCTTCTCCTATTTTAGTTGATAACCATATTGGCTCAAATCATTTTGAATGGTTGTTTTCATAACTCTAAGTAATAAGCTTTAGCTGCTCTTTCTTCTTTTGAAAGAGAGTCTTGCTAGGTTGTTCAGGATAGCCTTGGAATCTTGGGCTCAAATGATTCTCCTGCCACAGCCTCCTGAGCAGCTAGGACTACAGGTACGGCTTACTCACCTCTCTCTGAAAGAAGAAATGTATCTTTGCCATCAGAGTTCTCCAGGTTTGGTGCTTCTTTGTTTTGGTTCAGTTTTTCTTCTCTCTTTTTTCCCCTCCCTCCCTTCCTCCTTTTTCCTTCCTTCAAGTGCTGCAGATGGAACCTAGGGCTTTGCACATGATTGGCCACAAGCTACATCCTTAGCCTTTTTTCCAGTTTCTCACTTAATTTGTATACTGTCTAAACTCCAGTGCAGGTCCATGTGTCCCTGCAGCCCACATACTGATTTATAATTTGTACAGTTCTCATCCTGGCTTGGTTCTTCACAGTTCACGTCTGCATCTCTTTCTTCTCTTTTTTGAACTGGATAAAGTTTTTCAAGGAACTTTACAAAAACAGGGAATGGAGTAAGTACCCTTCTTGAGTCCTGCCAGTTCATAAATGTCTTTATTTGCTTTCAGTTTGATAGCTGATTTGATGACAAAGAATTCTAAGTCCCAAATAATTTTCTGCAGCATTTGGAAAATGTTGCCTTCTAGCTTTCTGTGTCAGCCACTTTCTCAGCTTCCCTCTCCTCCCGTGCAGACTCCAGTCTGAGCCCTCTCTCGGCAGAGTCCTGCCCTCTGGAATCCCCTCCGTACACCTCCCTCCCTGGACACATTCATGTGAGTCTTCTGCCACACAGAGATTTGTTTAAACCTCTCAACTGCTGATACCCAACCCACCTGTTGTCTTTGTGACTATGGATTTATACTCTTTTCCACTTCAACAGGATCTTGGGAAAGAAGAATGATATGAATCTATATGCTCATGTTGCCTGCTTGAATTGGAATCTGGTTTATATAAATTTGATATTTTTTCTGCCTTTTTGTTTATGTTTTTATAAATACCAGGGTTGTGCTTAATTCTCTTTAGTCAAATAAACAGAAACTACTACTGCCATGATTATTAGTAGTTTTATAACCCTGAGTAGGTCCTTTGGATGTGGAGGGATGACTGACGTATGCTAGTGGAACAGGGCCTCCGAAGACTGTGCACCTAGAACAAGTGAGGGATGCAACCACAACTGCTTCTCAGAACACGCACTTACTGACTCACACTCCTTCTGGGTCCACGCACAGTACAGAAAAACCAGTTCTGCATTCCCAGTAAGTTTGAACTTCCAAGAGCAAACTGGACACAAACGTTTATACCACCAACTAGAGAGCAATCCTAGGGAAGGATAAATAATGCCAATTATCCAAGTCATCATGATTCACAGGCCCCTCTTAATGTCAAGTCTAATAATTTGTCTGTTTGAATAAAAGACAATCTTAATAAGATCAACATGACTATAAAAGAATGGTGATGTTGAATTATCTTATAAAAGATAAGACATTTATCTGTCTTATTTTTCTTGCAAGGATTGAGTATCGCTTACTATTTTCATGCTATTTGGGCACAGAATCTTATTTGAGATCATTGACAGTTGGCCTTCAGGTAACTGCTACAAATAATATAAGATGTAGGAATATTTGGTCATTTTGGATGCCCATATTTTTTCATTCACTTCTCTAACTTTTGTAGACACTGTACCTACTTTATGCTTTGCATTTTGATAGAGTCGCTGAACACTGTGTGTGTGTGTGTGTGTGTGTGGTACCAGGGATTGCACTCAGGACCTTCCACTTGCCAGGAAGGCCTGGTGCCACTGAGCTAAGTCCCTGGCCCTGTGCCAGCTATTTTAAATCCACCCAAACAACCAACTTGTCGTTAATACTTTGTTGACATGAAATATCACTTTAGTGATATTATGAAAATTGCATTTTCCCAATTTTTATCATTCTGTATGGATCTAAAAATTTAGACATTTTGATATAACAATGCTCTAGCTACTATCAACACAGTAACATGTTACAAGTGCCATTAAACATATAATTTTTTTAACTTTAAGAACTGATTTATAGGCCTGGCATGGTAGTGCACACCTGTAGTCCAAGCACACTGAACGTTGAGGCAGGAGAATCGCAATGAGGTCAAAGTCAGGTGGGCTACATAGCGAGAGCCTGTCTCAAAAAAAAAATCATAATTCTTTCGTCACAGAGAAATATTTGCCAGCTTTCCACCTTTCTGTTTGTCTTCCCCCCCCCCACCCCGAGATTAAACCCAGAGAGCACTGAGCTACATCCTCAACTCTGTTTTGTTTTTTGGAGACTGGGTCTTCGTAAATTGCCCAGGCTGAGGTTTAACTTGCAATTCTCCTGCCTCAGCCTCTCCAGTAACTAGGATTACCAGACCTGGCTCTGATAATTATAATACAAGCTTCACAATCAGGAAATTAACACAGTTTATCACTTAGTCCTCCCTAGTGTCTCTGAGGTTTGCTCCTTATCTGTTCTAGTAGAAGGATCCCATTCAGATCCGTGGATTCCATTTAGTTGTATGTCTTAGGTCCAGTCTGGAACATTGTTCAGCAGATGCTGGGGCCACTGTGATTCCCAGTCCATCACAGAGAAGGCAGGGAGAGGCCCTTTTATCCCCAGCACGAAGAATGGGGATGGGACTGTGGTGTCACCCTGTCCAGCTGGAAGACAGCAGGAGGCTGCACACAGGGCCGAGAAAAGATGTTCTCTGGGCTGCAGCTTTGTCCTTGGGCTCTGTGGTGATGGGAGAGGCCACCTGCACAAGACTTCCCACCCTCCCACATCCTTATTCAGGCCCAGGCCCCAGGCTGCCGGCTGCACTGGGCAGGAACACAGGTCACTCTCCACACTGAGAGGCTGGACACACAGAGTTGAGCGCCT
The DNA here is from genome assembly GCF_053883595.1 of Heterocephalus glaber. Classification (NCBI taxonomy): domain Eukaryota; kingdom Metazoa; phylum Chordata; class Mammalia; order Rodentia; family Bathyergidae; genus Heterocephalus; species Heterocephalus glaber. The sequence goes on along the minus strand of NW_028258381.1, from coordinate 39,002,430 downwards.
GCAGATGACCTCCAGTCTGGGGAACATGAGCTCCTTCCCCCAGGATAACCCTGCGTACGCTGCACTTGTGTAGATTAATCTACTGGATTCATTGCTGAATGTGCTGTTAGGAGGTAGGGCCTGGTTTGGAGATGGCCAGTCGCTGGGGTTGTGACCTGGTTTGTTTTGTTTCTTGAGAAAAGTTCTCATAGGTAATGCAGGCTGGTTTTGAACTCACGGTGATCCTCCTGTGTCAGCCTCCTTTGTGCTGGGTTTACAGGTTGGCACCACCACACCTGGCTGGAAGGATGAATTTTCCTCAGCCTCTCCCTCCCTTGTCTGCTACCTGGCAGCCATGGCATGAGCAGCTTCCTTTACCATGCCCTTATGCCATGCCTCCTCTGCTTTGGAGTCAGATGGACATGGATTGAACCCACTTAAATCATGAGCCAAGTAAACCTCCACTAAATTGGAGGGATTTGGTATCTCATCTTAGCAAAAGGAAGCTGAATGATACAGTTTCTCTGCCCTTTAGCTGTGCTCTTTCTAGAATCTCTTCCTTGAAATGCTGTGGGATAATTACATGTTCAAAATCTGGCATACTTGAAGGAAAATCAAAGCGCTTAAACTAATAAGTGAGTTTAAAATTGAAAACACTCAATTCTCAGAAATTTTTAAAGTGAAGATGGAGAATGCATGCTTGCAAAATAGGGTTATGGCCAATTTTTAGTGTTTTTTATTAGGGATGTGAGTTTCCTGAAACTTGCTACCATGTATATATACCTCCCACCAAGAAAACTCCCAGGACTGCTTTATACTGCACGTGGCCTGTGGTGAAGGCCTGGTGAAACAGACCCAGATCTGGAACACTGGGCTGACTGGGACTCTGGGCTGCCACCTCCCCCCACCCTTTCTCCTTTCCCTTCCCACCAGGCCCTGCTCTCTGCCCCACCCCTTTTCATTCTTACCCCGCCCTCTGCCTGTGCATGTACAGCGAGGGCAAGGCAACCGGATCCGCTGTGGCCATGACTTTCCTCCCTGGTTCCTGCACGCCCTGGCCTGTGTGGAGCCCTTTGTTTATCGCTTGGAAGGAAAATGCTAGGTGCTTGCAGAGTTAGCAGCTGCCTTTTGAAGCTGCCTGTCCCACTTTGCTCCTGCTGTGGGAGCCCCGTACAAGTGGTGCACAGGTGGGGACCACCGTTCGGGCAGCTGGACTTGTCCTCTCCGGACCTCCAGGCAAGGGGACCCTGCAGCCAGTGGCTCATCTCCGCACCCCCAGCTCTTCCATGTCCTCTTGCCTTGCTGCACTGGCACGGACAGTGCCCAGAGGGTTGGCTGAACTGAGGGATCTGGTAGAAATGAAGTCCCGTTATTTCCTGGACCCGTAATTAAAACGTGAAAGCAAGGATGCCAGAAAGTCTTCTGCTATTCTCAACAATGATTCACCTGTGCCTGAAACGATCCCTGAAATAGAGTGGTGATCGGCAGGTAAGAGAAAACACAGATGGGACAGGCTGAACATTGATAGAGAGGAAAAATAAATCCCAGAAGTGAACTGTCATCTGGCTTCAGGTGGGTGACATGCACGTGCAGCAGCCCTGCTTTCGGTGTAAACTGCAGCCCTGTGTGGCGAGGAGCAGTGTCCCTGAGGGGCCAGGACAGCTGTGGGACCTCCACTCAACACTGCACTGCCCACTCCCGCCTCGGGCCCAGCAGACGTGAGCCCCCACCAGGTCATCCTCTGTGTCCCCAGGTAGTGGCAGAAGACGCCAGCACGATCCCCATGGCAGCTGGTTCCCATCCTCAGTATTCACACTGTAGCACACCCACGATGAAGTCTTGGAGGACCCAGAGGGTTGGTCTCTTGCGTAACTTTCAGCACAAGGATAGCAGTAGCGCCCCTCAACTAACAGTGCAAAAACTGCTTATAAATTAAGCGCAATGAGAGAATGACAACAGACTACTGTAATAAAAGTTATGGCATCCTCTCTGCTTAACCAACTTTCCCGCTCTGTCTGATAGGCGGCAGCAGGTTCTTCCTGGGCCGATGCGGCCTCTCCAGGAACTTTGGTGTTTTTCAGTCCAAACCTGTGCTTGAATCTGTGTAACCATCGCTTGCTCTCAGTGAACGGCCTTCTCTCGTGAACGCTGCAGCCCCGCCCGGGGGAGCCCTGCTGAAGTCCGAGTACAAGCTCAGGGCTTTCTGGTGCAGCCTGCCGCCTCGCATGGGAACACGCCGCCTGCTCAGGTCCTCCGCCCACAGACTCAGCGTCTTCCCCACCTTCACTAAGCATTTATCCCGCACCGTGGCCGCGACTTTGGCGTTCTGGGGAGCAACTGCAAAGCTAGCACAGATTTCCTTTTCCTTCTTCACAATTTCGCGGATAGAAGATTCGTTCTTAGCATAGATCTTAGCAACCTCAGTGTAGGATTTTTGTTCCTTTCTTATTAAGTTAAGAACTTTCACCTTTTCACTTAAAGGAAGCACTTTCCGGCTTCTCTTTGGCTTTTCCAAATGGCCAGCACTGCTACTTTTGAGTTTTAAGGCCCCTATCAAGTAAAATAGGCTTACAGAGTGGTGGCCTCAGTGGTGACCAGAGGGGAGGTGGATGCACAGGGTGGAGACGCTGCTTAAAAAAATGATTCCTGTCCAGGGTGGGATGGTGCAGGACACCTTGAGATTTCATTAAGCTAGTCAGAACCACGTGCAGTTTTAAAGCCACGGAAAGCTCAGCGTCATGGTGCACACCTGTAATCAGAGCACTCCGGAGGCTGAGGCAGGAGGATCAAGAATTGGAGTGCATGGGGCCAGGGATTTAGCTCAGTGGTTTCTCTGCCTGCTGTGCAAGTGCAAGGACCCGAGTTTGATCCTCAGTACCAAAAAAAGAATTGGAGTGCAGCCTGGGCTAGACTGCCTCTAAATATATATATATATATGTGTGTGTGTATGTGTGTGTGTGTGTGTATATATAATATACTTTTTTTTTTTTTGCGGTACCAGGCATCGAACTCAGGAACTTGGGCTTGAGAGGCAGGTGTGGTGCCAATGAGCTAAATCCCAGGCCCTTTATAGTATACTCTTTTTGAATAGTTTTTGTTTGGAAAACCTAATATTTAGCATCTGAGTAAATTGCCTTTTAAGATATGTATATTCCTCAAACTCTTCCAAAGGTGGGAGAGAAACAACTAAATCCAAATTATAATTTATTCAAAATAATTAATAAGGTACCTGCGATCTAAAAAGATCTCCCAGCTCATTCTATGTGTTTTGTGTTAGCCACTGTCCTATGCAGTAAAACTAATGTTCATATTAAGCCAGGTGAAATAAAGTGTTATCTGTTGGGTTAATGAGATTTAGATGAATGTTATCTTTTATTTAATATTATATTAATATTGCTGAATTGTGTAACATATTATTAATTTGTATTTTATATACAATATATAATTATACACAGAGTCTGCCTATATATATATATATATATATATATATATATATATATATATACACACTTCAGTAGTTTGCTATACTAACAAATGTCTGGAAGCCCATGGCCACCACTTTAAGCCCCTCTTGTAAATATAGAGGCCATGTATCTCAGTAAATTCAGTATTAAAATTTTATACAAGTTTTTCTTTTCCTGATGTATACATTTTTGGGTGACTCTGTATAACATTATGAAATTATAGATCTTATTAACAACAAATGTCTTAGGAACAAAACACTGTGTTACTTTTTTCTCTCTGCAGTACTAGGCATTGAACCCAGGGCCACTGCATGAGCTGCGTTCTCAGCTCTTTCTAATTTTAATTTTGAAACAGAGTCTCCCTAAATCACTAAATTTCCAAGACTGTGCTCAAACTTGTGATCCTCCTGCCTCAGCCTCCAAAGTAGCTGGGATTACTAGCAACTATCTCTCACATCCAGCTCTTCTGCAGAGTCTCCCTTTGTAGTCCAGGCTGCCCTTGAGCTCACTATGTAGCCCAGGCTGGCCTCGAACTCGCAGCGACCCTCCCGCCTCTATTTCCTGAGTGCTGGGATTACAGGCCAGCGCCACTTCGCCTGAATATATTTATTCTTTGAAGTGGATACACTTGGAAAAGTTTTCAGGTAAGAATAAAGGGAATTCTTGGACAATGGGTAAGGGGAGGAGAAAAACATAATAGTGATACTAATAATGATGCTCTTCAGTTGTGTCATCAGCCCACCTTTAGGAGGTCAGATACTTCCCCTGAATCGCAGACCCCTTCCCCTTAGCCTGGGAGGGGCTGGCAGGGACATCCCAGCACACGGAGCAACTAATCCCAGATGAACAGAGGTTGGCCCCAAGACAATGGAGGAGGGCCAGGGTCTCTGGAGAGCAACGAGGGAGCATCTGAGGCCTCCCTAGTCCAGGAGAGCGGGGATACCCCTTACCCCGGGTAGGAGTACAGAACTGCAGTGGAGCATTGACTGAGCACTCCTTCCGCGCATGCGCATGCTCAGCCTTGAGGGCTTCTCGCCCTGGCCCGCTGTGGGCAACCCCTGCGGGAAGCGCTCAGAGCCTCCCTACCTGCTGCCCGGCTCCAAAGGATAGGTGACAGCCCGGGAGCCACAGAGGGTAAAGCCTCATTCTAATCCAAGCCTGCATCCAAAACCTGGGTTTCTTTTTGTTTTTCTTGCAGTGCTAGGCCTGAACCCCAGGGTCTCACACGCGAGGCAGCCACTCTACCACGGAACCACATTTCCAGCCCCTAAAGCTTCAGTCCTTTTATTTATTAATTCACTTAATTTATTTGATTTTTTTTTCAGTACTGACAATAGAACCCAGGACCTTCACAATGAGCGACATCCCCAACCCTTTCTTATTTTTCAAATTTTGAGACAGGGCCTTGCTACGTTGCTAAATTACCCACGCTGGGCTTGAACTTTCGGTCTTCCTGCCTCAGGCTCCCAGAGGGCTGGGATCACAGGTGTGCTCTGCCAAAGCTGGTCATCCCTTCCTATCTACTACAGTCTATTTGCGGGCTAAGCCACGTCATGCAGGCAGCTGTGATAAGGGACAGAGTGTGGGCTCAGGTAAACGTGATAAGATGGCACAAGGAAGGAGAAAAGGGGCCAGGAGATAAGAGACTGGCCATGTGGCTCAGCGACAGAGGATAGAGCTCTGGCCTGGCCTGGCTGACACTGGGTTTGATCCCCAGCTCCGCGGTCCTTAAATCAATCGATATTGTCTGAATGAAATAATGACTGCCTTACAGGAAATTCGGAAATTGCCTATTCTGAGCCAGATATGCATAACCATGGCCTGGGAACACAGATTCATGTCACCCTGAATGGCACGTTCCCTGTGCAAGAGTTGACATGAATGAGCTTTTATAGCTACAGACGAAAGTTCATAAATCAATACATTTACCTCCATTAACAGGAACATCAGGTAGGTGGGCAGGGCCCCTGGGGAAATCTCTATAGTCAGATGTTATCTGACTGCATTTTTAGCTCCAGGGCTGGTGGAGGCCAAGGTGTTTTCCCAGAAGTTTATGGGACAGAGTCAGGTCAGATGTAAAAGTTAAGGTAATTGGCCTTAAAGGGCCTCAGATAGCCCAAGATAATTTCAGCTCTCAATCCACAGCATTCCATCTCCTCACAGTCAGGATGTTCTGATCAGCCATGGTCAAGCAATCCAAAGGATCTTTTATTTCTATTTTTGTTTCTTGCTAGTAGTTCAGACTGGCCTTGAACTCACTGGAATCCTCCTGCCTCAGCCTCCTCTGGGTTGCTGGGATTACAGGCATGTGCATGTGCTGCTACATATACCCAGCTTTTTTTTTTTTTTGGTACTGGGGATTGAACTCAGGACCTTTCACTTGCGAGGCAGGCGATAGAACCACTGAGCTAAATCCCCAGCCCCAGCTTTTTTTTCTGATCAGTACTAAGGCTGCATGCAACACACTGAGATATATCCCCTGCCCTTTTTATGTTTTTGAATTTTAAATTGCTAGGTGCAACTTGAACTTGGGATCATCCTGCTTCAGCCTTCTAAGTGTGGGATCTTTAAATGCAGCTTCTTCAGAGAATTACAGAGATAGACAGATGATAGATAGATAGAATTTATATATATATATGTATTTATCAAAAAGTTGGAGATAAAGCAGGAAGTTTTTCATGGAGGAAGTAGCATTTACAATAAATATTAAAGGATGGCTGGGCTTGGTGGTGCATGCCTGTGACCCCAATACTCAGGAGGCTGAGGCAGGAGGATTGCCATGAGTTTGAGGCCAGCCCAGCTTGCATAGTGAGTTCAAGGCCAGGCTGAACTACATAGTGAGATCCTGTCTCACGAAGTTTGGAAAAAAAAAATATATATATATATGTATATATATATATGGATGAATAAAACTTTAAAAGTTCAAAGAGCTAGCCAGGTGTGGTGGTGCATGCCTACAATCCCAGCAATAGGGAAGAGCCTGAGGCAGGAGGATTGCTGTGAGTTCGAGGCCAGCTTGGGCTACATAGCAAGACCCTGACTCAAAAAATAAAAATTAAAAGAACATCAGTATAAGGCCTGGGACTGTAGTTTAGTGCTAGTGTGCTTATCTAGCATTTGCCCAGAGTTCTATGTCCAGTACTGAAAAAATTAATATAATAAAAATGGGGGAGACTCTTAGCTCTCTAGTACCTGTAGACAAAGACCTTCTTCCAGAAGAAAAAATTGACACCTACATTGGTGCAGACACATCCGCTAAAAAGGTGCATGGCCGAGTGCACCTGTAGTCCGAGCTACTCTGGAGGCTGAGGCAGGAGAAGCTTTTGAGCCCAGAGGTTGGAGACCAGCATGGGCATCACAGTGAGAACTCAGTGGGGAACAGGAAGACAAACAGCTATAGAAAGATGGGTCCGGTGGCTCACACATATAATCCCAGCACTCTGGGAGGCTGAGGCAGGAAGACTGCAAGTTTGAGGCCAGTCTGGACAATTTCACAACTCACCAAGACTCTCTCAAAATAAAAATGAAATGTAAAAGGCTGGGTTTGTAACTGAGCAAGAAGGCTCTGGGTCAATCACCAGTACCACAAAGGTAAACAAATAATTATGCAAATGAGATCCCACTATGCTTTTTTTTTTTTTTTTTTTTTTTTTTTTTGAGACAGGGCCTTGCACTCAGCTCACTGTGTACCCACCCAGGCTGGCCTCAAACGCACTTTGATCCTCCTGTCTCAGCCTCCCGAGTTTGCTGGGATGACAGGCGTGCACCACCACACCAGGCTCATACTATGCATATTCTAATCGGTCCCCTAGAAATGGACACTGCAGTTCTCTCTTTCCTTCCCTTCATTTCTTCCTTTTCTTTCATGCTGCTGGGGTTAGAACTGGGAGCCTCCGGCCAGCTAGGCCAGCTCTCTCCCACTGAGCTACCCTAGCACTCAATGGGTCTGCTATTGGTGTTCAAGAAGGCTATTGTTTTTTGAGTGTTCACCTTGTATCCAGCTACTCTACTGAATCTGTCAATTAAGTCCAGAAGTCTTTTGGCTGAGTTTTTTGGGTCTTCTATGTAAGTATCATATCATCAGCAAATAACGAGAGTTTAACTTCTTCCTTTCCTATCTTTATTCCTTTTCTTTCTCTTTTCTAATTGCTGTGGCTAATGTTTCCAGAACTATATTGAACAGGAGTGGTAATAGTGGGCATCCTTGTCTTGCTCCTGATTTCAGCATGAAAGTTTTCAGTTTTTGACCATTTAGTATGATGTTGGCTGTTGGTTTTTCATAGATAGCCTTAATCAGGTTGAGATAAAGATCTTCTATTCCAATTTTCTGTAGGGTTTTTATGATGAATGGGTGTTGGATTTTGTCAAATGCCTTTTCTGTATCTATTGAGATGATCATATGGTTTTTGTCCTTGACTCTGTTAATATAGTGTATTACATTTATTGATTTATGGATGTTGAACCATCCTTGCATCCCTGGGATAAATCCGACTTGGTCAGGGTGTATGATCTTCCTGATGACCCTCTGTATTCTGTTTGCCAGTATCTTGTTGAGGATTTTTGCATCTATGTTCACTAGGGAGATTGGTCTGTAGTTCTCTTCTTGGGGTGGGTCTTTCCCTGATTTTGGAATCAAAGTAACAACACTTCCTTCCAGGAATGAATTTGGAAGCCTTGCTTCCCTTTCAATTTCCTTGATCAGTTTAAAGAGTAATGGCGATAGTTATTCTTTAAATGTCTTGTAGAATTCAGCAGTGAAGTCATAAGGACCTGGGCTTTTCTCTGTTTGTAAATTTTTTATTACATTTTCAATTTCACTCATTGTAATTGGGGTGTTTCGAATTTCTATATCTTCTTCATTTAACTTTGGCAATGTGTATGTATCTAGGAATCTGTCCATTTCTTCTGTTTTCTCCATTTTATTAGAGTACAGGTTCTCGAAGCAGGTACTGACGATCCTCTGGATTTCTGCTGGGTCTGTTGTGACTTCACCTTTTTCATTCTTAGTTGCATGGATTTGAGCCTTTTCTTTCCTTTGATTAGATTGGCTAAAGGTTTATCAATTTTATTTATTCTTTTGAAAAACCAACTCTTTGATTCATTAATTTTTTGTATCATTCCCTTAGTCTCCATTGCATTGATTTCTGCTCTGATCTTTATAATTTCCTCTCTTGTGTGGGCTTTGGGTTTGTTATGTTCTTCTTTTTCTAGGAACTTGAGGTTCTGCATTATGTTATTTATTTGAGTTCTCTGTTTTCCTAATATGGGCATTCACTGCTATGAATTTCCAGCATACAACTGCTTTCATTGTGTCCCATAGATTCCTGTATTTTGTACTGACATTATCATTTACTTGTAGAAAACATCTAATTTCTTCTTTAATTTCCTCTGTGACCCATTGGTTGTTCAAGAGGGTGTTATTCAATTTCCATGTGTTTGTGGGAGTTTTGCTGTTTATGTTATTGATCTCCAATTTTATTGCACTATGGTCTGATAATACACAGGGGGTAACTTCAATTCTTTTACATTTACTTAGACATGTCCTGTGAGCTAGCATGTGGTCTATTTTGGAGAATGACCATGTGCAGCTGAAAAGAATGTGTATTCTGATTTTGTGGGGTGGAACACTCTGTAAATATCTATTAAGTCCATTTGTTCAATAGCTTTGTTCAGTTCTAGAATTTCATTGTTAATTTTTTGTCTAGATGATCTGTCTATTTGTGATAGCGGGGTGTTGAGGCCCCCACTACACTTGTATTAGTGCTTATTTGGTTTTTCATGTCCATTAGTATTTGTTCTTTATAGTTGGGGGCATTCGTATTTGGTGCATATATATTTAGGATTGTCATCTCTTCCTCTTGGATTGTTCCCTTCACAAGGAGGTAGTGACCATCTTTGTCTCTCTTAATTAGTTTTGGTTTGAAATCTACTTTGTCTGCAAATAAGATTGCTACCCCTGCTTTTTCCTGGGTTCCTGTGGCGTGGAGAACTGTTTTCCATCCTTTGACTTTCAGTCTATGGATTTCCTTTTGAGTTAGGTGTGTTTCTTGTATACAGCATATTGCTGGGTTTTGCTTCTTAATCCATTCTGTCAGTCTATTTCTTTTGATTGGTGAATTGAGGCCATTAACATTGAGAGTTATAATTGATAGATATTGATTCATCCTTGTCATGCTCTTTTACTGTTGTTGGCTCTTTTATTTCTTATTTTTTCCCCCTTTCCCTTAAATGCCTTACCTTGCCTGGTGGCTTCCCTCTGTTGGGCCTCATGGAGTTGTGCCCTTCATTGACTTTTTCTAGGATATTGCTTAAAATTGTTTGGAGTGCTGGTTTGGTGTTCATGAAATTTCTCAGGTGTTCTTTGTCGTGGAAGTATCTAATTTCCCCATTGATTTTGAAAGGTAATTTTGCAGGATACAACTGTCTAGGTTGAAAGTTATTTTCTTTTAGGACTTGAAATACTTTAATCCAGGCTCTCCTTGATTTGAGGGTTTGTGCTGAGAAGTCTGCTGTGATTCTGATGGGCTTTCCTTTGTAGGTGATTTGTTTCTTTTCTCTACCTACCTAGGATTTTGTTCTTCTGTTGGGTTTCTGGGATCTTAACTACTATATGTCTAGGTGTAGTTCTCTTTTTTATAATCATGGCTAGTTGGAGTTCTATATGCCTCAATTATCTGTATGTCCAATTCTTCACCTCTGTCTGGGAAGTTTTCTACTATTACTTCTGTGAACAGTTTTTTTATGTCAATTGTAATTTCTCCTGTTTTTTCGTGGACTCCTATCAGTCTTATGTTATTCTTTTTTGCATCATCTAGCAGCTGCTGGATTGATTTCTTGTAGTCCCTTACTATTTTTAAGAAATTTCTGTTTTCATGGTCCTTAACCGCAATCCTGTCTTCTATATCTGATATTCTGTCTTCAGATTCCCTTAGTCTGCTGTGCATGTTTTCAATGGAGTTTTTAATCTCCTGAATATCTGTTTGAATCTGTTTCATGGAATCCATTTCTTTCTTATGTTGGGTGATCATGGTTTCCATTTCATTCTTATGCTGGGCATTCATGGCTTCCAGCATGTTTCTGAGCTCATCTTTTTTTTTTTTTTAATCTGTTTCTATTCTTGGGCTTCTAATCATGTCTTTCACTTTGCTCACCATCTCTGTAGTTATCTGGAAGATTATTTCTCTTTTGAATTTTTTCTAGAGCCTCATTCATCTGTTTTGTTACTTCCTGTGCTGTCAGTTCAGGGTGTCCAGATGGTTGATTATCAGATTTTTCCAACTCATTTCCCCCAGAATTTGCTTTTTGTGGGGTGGTAGTCTGAGTTTGTGCCTTGCTTAAATGTCTTCTCATTTTTATTTTTGGTATTGTCCTTGGTTTAATTCCTGGGTTAATATTTCAAAGTTGCTTATTGTAAGTATCTTGGTTGATGTATTTAGAACCCTTATGGAATGACTGCTTCTCAGAGGTGTCTTCCAGATATAGCTGGTCTTTAGGTTTTGAGTCTCTAATGACTCTTAGGCAATCTCCTTTTCATTATACCAGGAAGGACCACTGACCAGATCAATCACAACACCTTAGCCCAAGTGATACAATCAGCAATACCATAGCATCAAGTACCTCTTAGAAAAATGACAATTTGTGGTAATTATTAATCTATCACCTTTAACTGTATGAATTAAATCAAAATCAAGGACCAACCCAACATATGTTTATAGTGAATAAACTCTTCAATATAACAAATTTACTCTTCAGGATGGGGAGTTAGAAGAAGTTGGTGAGGGAGGGATAAGTAGGTAGAAGGATAGGGGAAGGTTAGCAGTGAGGCCAGAGGACACAGGTGAGAGAAGGAAAGAGAAGAAAAGAAAAATAAAGAAGAAATATGAATTAGGCCCAGAACAGGAACACAAAGGGAGATGAAGAACAATGTGGGACAGCAAGGGAGCAAGGGAAAATGAGAGAGAAAGAAAGGAGAAAAGAAAAAAAAGAGAAAAATAAAACCTAAAATAGTAAAAAAAAAAGAAAAAAATTTAAAAATAAGAGCAACAAAATAGTCGTGATTTTGAAAATAACAAATAAAAGATAAAAATGAAGGGCCTCCTGCAGGGTTTGTCTCTGCTGTCACAATAGACAACATGGTCAGCATTGTGCAGTTATAAGTCAATGAGTCTCAGTAAGCCAGTCCCAGACCCGTGAGATTCAGGCAGATTTCTGGCTGCAAGTCCCTAGTTGAGCTCCCTGTCCTCCTGCAGAGCCGAACTGTGCAAGGTTCTATTGCAGGTTCCAGCTGCCTTTTCCCTGAATATAGTCCAGGTTCTGATGGGAGGTGATGATTCCTCTAACTTCCCAAGTATGGTGGTCTAGTGTGCCTTTATTGCAGAGATTCTCTTCACTTTTCCAGTGGGCTTCAGTTATCCTCAGGGAGCCTGAGAGAGGCCCTCTCTCTGTTGTTCACATCTGCAGCTCAGGACAATGGCCTTTATGTCCCCCTGTGCCTCTGTAGTGTGGAACCAGGCAGCTGCACAGCCAAGAGGCCAGAGGCGGGGCGGGGCGGGGGACTATGCTGCCGGCTGGTGGGCATGCCTGGGGGGGTCCTCACTGTCTCCTGGTCGCAAGTGGGCATGGGTGAGCTGGAGGGAGCAGGGCTCCAGTCAGCCTGGGACCACTCTGCCCGCATGGCTACACTGGCAACTGGTGGGCGTGCCCGTCTAGAAGTTTTTTTTTAAATATGATGTGATCCCATCTGCTTAGTCTTGGTGTTGCTTGTGGGGTTGGTGTAAAACTGGGGAGTCTGTTCAGGAAGCCCTTGCCTACACCTATAGTCTTCAAGAGTTTTACCTATTTTATTTTCCAGCAGATTCAGTGTTTCTGTTTTAATATCTAGGTCTCTTATCCATTTTGATTTTATTTCAGTACAGGGTGAGCAGCATGGGTCTAGATTCATTCTTCTGCTTGTGGATAACCAATTTTCCCAACACCATTGATTAAAGAGACTATCTCTTCCTTAGCATATGTTTTTGGCCCTTTTGTCTGAGATCAGACAGTTGAGTGTGCCTGGAGTTGTTTTGTGCCAGTACCATGCTGTTTTAATCACTGTAGCTCTATAATGTAACTTGAAAACCAGGATTGTGACGCCTCCCACTTTGCTCTTGCTGCTCAGGATTGCTTTTGCTATTCTGGGTCTCTTCTGGTTCCATATAAATTTTAGGATTTTTTTTCTAGTTCTGCGAGGAATGCTGTTGGTATATTGACTAGGATTGTATTAAAACTATATATTTTGTTAATATGATTATTTTGACAATATTGATTCTGCCTATCCAATAGCAGTACATAACTTTCCTTTTTCTGATGTCTTCTTCAATCTCTTTTTATCAGAATACTATAGTTTTTTTTGTAAAGTCTTTCACTTCCTTAGTTAGGCTGATTCCTAAGTATTTATTTTTTTTAAAGCTATTATAACTTCTTTCTCAGTGAGTTTTCCTAATTTCTTTCTCTGTGAGTTCATTGTTAGTATACAGGAATGCTATTAATTTTTGTGTATTTACTTTGTGTCCTGCTACTTTCCTCAATTTGTTTATCAGTTCTAAGAGTATTTTGGCAGGCCTTTTTGGGTCCTGTAAGTAGAGGATCATGCTGCCTGCAAATAATACTTCAACTTCTTCCTTTCCTATACCAACCCCTTCTCTTTCTTTCTGTGCCCTGATTCCTCTGGCTAATGTTTCGAGTACTGTGTTGAACAAGAGTGGTAATAGTGGGCATCCTTGACTTGTTCCTGATTTTAGAGGGAAAGCTTTTAGTTTTTCTCCATTTAATATGACGTAGGCAGTAGGTTTGTCATAAGTGGATTATCAGATTGAGATAAGGTCTTTCTGTACTTATTTTCTTCAGGGTTTTTAAAATCATGAATGGATGTTGCATTTTGTCAGAGACTTTTTCTGCATCTATTGAGATGATCATGTGATTTTTGTCCTTGCTTCTGTTTATGCGCTGGATTACAATTACTGATTTGAGTATGTTGAACCATGGCTGCATTTCTGTGATGAAGCCCTACGTGGTCACGACAGGTGAACTTTTTGATGATGTGTTGCATTCTATTTGCGAGTATCTGGTTGAGGATTTTTGTGACTATATTCATTAAGAGATTGGCCCAGCTCCCCTAAGTCCCTGCCCCGCTGGGCGAGTCACTTCCGCCACCCCGGGCAGGGGTTGGGGCGGGAGCACGGGGCAGGGCCAGGTCGGAGGGAAGCTCGCCCCCACAGGAGCAGGGACTACATTTCCCGAGAGGCCTTGGCGACGCCCCCCGGACGTGGAGCCCGGAGTTCCACTCGTGCGTGAGGCGCGACCAGAGGCCGAAGACGGGATCTGACCACATGGCCGGGCTGCCCCGCAGGATCATCAGGGAAACAGCGTTTGCTGGCAGAACCAGTTCCTGGCATTGAAGCGGAACCAGATGAGAGCAACGCCCATTATTTTCGTGTGGTCATTGCTGGCCCCCACGGTTCCCCCTTTGAGGGAGGGACTTTTAAACTTGAACTGTTTCTTCCAGAATACCCAATGGCAGCACCTAAAGTACGTTTCATGGCCAAAATATATCATCCTAATCGAGACAAGTTGGGAAGGATATGTTTAGATGTTTTGAAAGATAAATGGTCCCCAGCACTGCAGATCTGCACAGTTCTGCTCCCGATCCAGGCTTTGTTAAGTGCTCCAATCCAGACGACCCATCAGCAAACGATGTAGCGGAGCAGTGGAAGACCAGTGAAGCCCAAGCCGTAGAAACAGCTAGAGCATGGACTAGGCTATGAGCCAGGAATAATATTTAAGTCGATCCGATCATCAAGCTTGTGTCACTTCTCCTGTTCTGCCGAGACTTCTTCCTTTTTTGTTTGCATTTAATGGACACAGTCTTAGAAAGACTACCGAATAAAAGCACAGACATTTTCAGTCCTTTGGTCATTAAATGTACGTTAGCAAATCCGTGTCTTGTCCTGATTCACTGTTGTACAGCATGAGCAGAGGCTAAAAGTATCATCGGGATTGTCATGAAACGTTTAAAAGCAGTGGCCCTCTGCTTTTATGCATTTCCCCCATCATGGTTTAAGTATAAAGCACTGTGAATGAAGGTAGTTGTCAGGGTTAGCTGCAGGGGTATGGGTATTCTTTATTTTATTTTTTGAGGGGAAAAGCAGTTTCCAAATTTTATGGACTCCTTTTCCCCCCTTTTATGGTGATCTAATTGCATTGGTTAAAAAGCAGCTAACCAATACTCTAGAATACGCTCTCTAGCCAAGCCTAACTTTATTTAGATGATATAGATGGACAAGCTGATTGTTTGAACCAAAATGGGAACGTTAACATCACAGCCCTCACTAATAACATTGTGACTTTGCTGTCAAGTGTAGATTCCCCCCTTCAAAAAAAAAGCTTGTGACCATTTTGTATGGCTTGTGTGGAAACTTCTGTAAATCTTATGTTTTAGTAAAATATTTTTTATTATTCTACTTTGCCTTTGTACAGTTTATTTTACTGTGTTTATTTCATTTTCCCAATGTGACAATTGTATTTAAAAATTAAAACTGATCGAACATTCTGTTTTGGTCTTCACCATCTGACAAATAGGATGGCAAGGGATGGATTTGCCAATTTCTTTTCACAGATGCAAATTTGGGTTAAGATATTACTGAATGGAGTATTTATAAACAGGCCCTGAGCATGCATAAAGCTTCAGTATCCGACTTTTTCTTAACCCCCTAGAAATTTGAAATAAATACTTTGTGTTATCTGGTTAGGTGATCGTAGGTGTCTTGCCACAATGTTTGAAAATCACTGTACAGGAGAGTTGCAGCAAAGAAAGCAGCAGTGACTGACATCTAGGACTTACACATATTTTGTGCCAGTTTTTTTTTTTCTTCTTGCCTCAATTTTGGGTTATGACCTTTCTTGGTTTTTGTCTGAAAACTTCATGTATTACCATTGGTATGTGATTAGGAAATATCAATCTGATAATCATTTGGGGTTTGTAGAGATATTTGTCAAGTTTTTCTTATAGAACTAAGAGGAAATCTCAAACAGCTTGGGTTAAGTGTCATCAGAAAGATTTCTTCCTTCAAGAGCATCAGACTGAGTTAACGAGTCTTGCATCCATCCTTTCTAGTACACCATGGGAGCTTTTAATTTGGTTTTAGTAAATTTTTCACGGATAAGAGTTTCTTCCCTCACAAAACTGTTCTTTCCCACCTCTCTCCACATCTAATTCCCAATCTTTGTTATTTTTAAGCCTTAGGTAGCCAGTCATGAGTGTGTAGATGCTAACCTTTGGGCCGGAATCCTTGATTCTTGCAGTTTAAGGTAATGGATATTGCAGCCCATCTGGATTTTCTTCACTGTCATTCTCATGACTCCTGGAGTTTCTCCAGAACGTGGTGTATTTTATTGTGCTCCTATGTAAGATGAAGAATTATCTATTAAAATTACATTTCCAACACATACACACACACAAGAGAGATTGGCCTGTAGTTTTCAAGTTGGCTTCTTGTCTGGTTTTGGAATCAGGGTAATGCTGACTTCCAGAATGACTTAGGGAGTTCTCCTTCCCTTTCAGTTTCATTAAAGAGCTTAAAGAGTTTTGGCATTAGATCTTCCCTGAAGTTCAGGTCCAGTTCAGTGGTGAATCCATCGAGTTCTGCCAAAAGCCCCCATTGGTGACCTCCTCTCCCATATGAGCTCTGCGAGGGCAGGAAGAATGAATTCTATTCATTATCCCACAGAATAGTGCCTGGTACAGGGTAGGCACTTGGGTTTGTTGATTGAATGGGTGAATGTAGAGTTCAGGCTTTTGCTTATTTTGTTTTTGTTTTTTGAGACAAGGTCTCCGTATGTAGTTCAGGCTGACCTTGAATTCACTGTGTAGCCCAGGCTGGCCTTGAACCTGCAGCTAAGAGTTCAGTCTTGAAGCTTAAGGTTCCACTCCAACACAGCCTGCCTTTCACACCTACAACCGTATTGCCCAAATGCTCTCTCTTTTTTTTTTTTTTTTGGCAGTACTAGGGATTGAACCCACAGCCTCTACACTGAGCTGCAGCCCCAGCCCTTTTTTATTTTGTATTTTGAGACAGGATCTCACTAAGTAACTAAGTTGTCCAGGCTGGGCTCAAACTTGACATCCTCCTGCCTCAGCCTCCCAGAGGGCTAAAACTATGGCCATGTATTCCCACACCTGGCTGCCTAAGCTCTCTGAGCTGCATTTTCCTCACCTGGAAAATGAGAAAACATCTCTCTTAGGGCGAGTGTGAGGGCACAATGGATGCTATGTGTCAGGGCCCTGCCACCCTGCCTGGCAGCTGTCACAGCAATGTCCTTGCTGTGGCTTAAGGAACTATCTAGGTGCCAGGTGCTCTGTGGATGCAGAGACAAGAGGGGCCGTGCCCTGAACCTCAGGACTTCTCAGGCTCATAGGAGGACAGGTGGCAAACAGGTAGCCACGTGAGGGGTCCAGGCAGCTGTCCTAGGAGCCCAGGCTGGGGCTGTAGCTCGGGGTAGAGCATGCGCCTTAGCAGGGTGGAGGTGCTGGGTTTGATCCCCAGCACCCCACAAAGAAGAGAAAGAGAGAGCACATGGCCAAAGAAGGTGTGGAGGGGACATCTATGCCTGGTCCTGGACGGCAGAGAGGTTTCCTAGCAAAGAAGGCAGAAAGGGAGTTGGGGAGGAAGGAGAAACAGGCTGAGCTGTGAAGCCCATGGGTGCAGGAGGAGTCTGTGGGGTCACCATGCATCAGCGTGGGCCACCGTGCTGGTCACCAATGCCTGACATTCCAGCTCCACTTCCGTGCAAATCATGCCACCCACCAGGGAAGGAGCCGGGAAAAGAGTATTTAAGGACACAGGGAGCGGGTGGGGGGTGTGGCTCAGGGGCAGAGGAGGACCACGGGTGCGGGGCTCTGGGTTCGATTCCAGACACAGCAGGTCACACAGGATCGTCACTGACGCTGCACTAAACGCACTCGCTCTCAGTGCCTTCACCTGTGTAACCCCAGTGTGGGGAAGGTGGCCCTCTGGAGAGCTCCGGATGCCCTCCCTGGTTAACCCCTCCCACTCTGGGTCCCTGTGGCACAGGTCTGTTTGCTGTCACTGTTTGATCCCGTCAATAAAGGGTAGATAGGGCTGGGGATTTAGCTCAGTGGTTTCGCCGCCTGCTGCGCAAGCACAAGGACCTGAGTTTGATCCCAGGTACCAAAAAAAAAAAAAAAAAAGGGTAGATAAGGATGACTACAAGCTATGGGTGGAAGGAAAAGCAGGGAGCATGCAGGAGCTATAGGTCATGATGGGGGGCACCCACTCCTATGACTACAGGTGAGAACGAATGTTTCTTTAAAAACTTTGTTTCCAAGTCGCGCAGAAGACGCTGAATCAGCCCGCTGCAGACAGGCAGGTCTGCGCACGCCCTACCGAGGTCCAGAGTCTCACAGAACTCGCAGAATCAGCCCGAGCCCAGGCAACAATCCACTGGACCCCCACCCCCGCTCCTCTGTACAGCCACCTGGTTCCACACTACAAAGACGCAGAGGACACCAGACCATGAGACCACGGTACTGAGTCCCGCTGCTCCCGGCCCAGAGGTAGGGGCTTCTGAGCTACCATCCCACTGCTCCCAGCCCAGAGGAAGGGGCTTCCCAGCCACCATCCCTCTGGCTGCTCCCAGCCCACAGGAAAGGGCTTTTGGGTCACCATCCCTACTGCTGCTCCCGGCCCCTGTACCACCTCACCCAGCTCAGAGGAGGTAATCCGTGCAGGTGCCAACAGCCTCCACCCCAGATGAAATGAGAAAACACGTAAATAAGTCTCAAAACCAGACTTCCAGATCACCTACAGCAACCCCAAAGGGAAATGAGATGGAACACTCTGATACTCAACCACCTGGACCCACTGAACTGGCAACAAAAGAGGATCTGGGAAAAATGAAATCAGAAATAATTTCTCAGATAACAGGAGAAATTGTGCCCCTAGTGCGAGACATGATTAATAAATCTAGAGAGGAGCTCAGGAACATGATGGAATCCCAAAATAGGAAACAAATGGAATCCATAAAACAGATGCAAACAGATTTCCAGGACATGAAAAACTCCATTGAAAGTCTAAACAGCAGAACGAGCCAATGTTAGGATAGAATTTCAGATATAGAAGATAAGATTGCAATTAATGACCAGGAAAAGAAAAATTGCTTCAAAATTATAAGGAAACACGAGAAATCAATCCAGCAGCTGCTAGATGATGCAAAGAAGAATAGCATAAGACAGACTGGAGTCAATGAAGAAACAGGAGAGAGTGCAGATGACATAAAAAAATCTCTTCACAGAAATAATGGCAGAAAACTTCCCAAGCAGGGGAAAAGAGCTTGACATACAGATAAGTGAGGCATATAGGACTCCAAATAGCCTTGATAAAAGAAAAATCTACACATAGGCATATAATTGTTAAGATTCCAGAAACTCAACAGAAGAACAAAGTTCTACAAGCAGTCAGAGAAAAGAAACAAATCACATACAAAGGAAAGCCCATCAGAATCACAGCAGACTTCTCAACACAAACCATCAAGGCAAGAAGAGCCCTAAAAAAAAAAAAAAAAACTTTGTTTCCTCCAGGAATTCCCCAATGCCCTGTCATTAGCTGACAGCCATTAAGTCATTGGAAACTTAAATTGATCAAGATCACTTTGATCCAAACAATTATAAATTTCACTTGAATATAGCAATTTGCCAGGTTCTAAGTGCCACGCAATGCAGTGGCCAAACTGAAATTAAGAGAAAAAACCAGATCCTACAGACTTTTAAAACCACTAAAAAGTGACTGCAAAGAAGAATTCCATTCCCTCCTTTCCTTTCCCCTTCCCCTCCCACTTCCCCTACCCCCTTGGACCTTTTCTTCCTATTCAAATTATCAGTTATTTGTTTTAATCGTTTTATCCGTATTTACACTTTCAGCTTCTCAAGAAGGGAAAGGAAAAATTATGAGAAAAGAAAAAAATGGAAACGAAATCTATGTAAATAGGGAAGGGAGGAGGGGTGAAGGGCGCACAGGGAATGGGGAAAAAATGAGAACCAAGATGCATCATGCGCAGGTACAAGCACCCAAGATAAATGTAAATGTACTGTATACCTAAAATGTACCAATAAAAGAACTTAAGCAAAAAGAAATTTACTATATTAAATAATTTTTTGCTTTAAGCTTTTCCCATGGAGGATGGGGAGAGATGTGTTAAAATCACAATTACCACAGTCTCAGTGAAGGGTTGGGGCAGTGATACTGTATGACAATAGTCCTTTGTATTAAAAGTCATCCCAGACAACTCCTTAAACATAGAGCAAGGGGTCTCCTCAGAAGCATACAGATGTCCTGGACTCCTGGTTATTTTGAGGTATGAATCTATCTTCTACCAAGCTGGCGCCTAGCCAGATGTGTCCTTTTCATAACCCCAATTGCCATGTGCTTGGCTAAGAAAGCTCCCAAAGTATTTGACATTCACTAGCAATATTTACTACCGCAGTATAAAATACCCAGGCTGCATGTCAGGCACAATACATAATGTTAATTTACAGATTTCTCTGGACAACATTCCAGGTATAACTAGCTATAACCCCCGGTATAATTAGCTATACCTTTGATTGCTTACCAAAATGCTGAATAATGGATGAAAAATCCCAACATAATTGTCAACCCTTGGAACCCCAGGAAGTATGGAAAAGGAACCTGCAGGCATACACCAAAAATAAAGGTCTCTAGTGCTTGCTTCTCCTGCACTTTGAGTCTTAACACAAACTATACTGTGCTCGGACAGAATCACAAGACAGGATGTCGCTGAAGCCTTCCTCACTCTGCCCGCCCCCGAGTGCGGCAAAAGACCCGAGACTCACCGAGAGGAACTCCGTGAGCTCTCGCGGCAGGACCAGCTTCAGTTCCCCCTTGTTGAGCTTGAATCGGTTCCCTTCCTTGCAGGAGTAGCAGCGGTGGAAGATCCGAATCGTGGTGGGCACGTCGGCAGCAGACCAGACCACACCACACGGGGAACAGACGGCCAAAGTGGGAACAGTGCCCTTGCTCAGAAGAACCATCAGCACTTCCGTGAACACAGACTCTTCCCTTCCCCGGGTCCGCCCGCTTCGTGGTGACTGACGGTCGCTAAACCACAGCAGTCTTTCCACTAAAGACAGCACCCACCCCTTCCAGGCCAGCTGGGGGAGGCTTCTGTCCTCTCCGAACCCCAGTTCCCCAAGATGACCCTAAGTCTCAGCAGGACCACAAGTCAGCAACCAGACCACGGGCATGGAGCCACGTTAAAACACGTTAAAAAGTAAATAAAAACAGGAAGAAAGCCCTAAGTTCCTACCTGGTCAACCATTACGTGCTCCACCAACAGGTGTTTACAATGGAACTGTGAGCGTCATTCCCGAGCTTCCTCCCCGGCACACCTGTGTCCAACCGATGACAATTACCAGTGACAAGAGATGCAATCAGTGGTGCCTGTGTGCCTGTTTTTAATCAGCAGAAGGAACAGGTGTGAGCTGCTGCCCTGAGGGCGGTGGAGGGCCTGCCATCCGCTCTGTGCCCTCAGGAACCCAGGCCAGGAAGGAGGAAGCCTGTGGCCTGTCCCAGGGGAGGAGGGAAGAACACGCAGGCAGTTGCTAGGAATTGATGGCTAGGAAGAAGTCTAAAAATAGAAGAGCAAATGGAAACACTGGCCCAAGGCTGAGGATGCCTGGCAAGGCCAGCAGTGAGGTCAAGGACAGGAACTCAGGCAGAGTGGTGGGACTCACCCAGCGGGCAGAAGACGCCGTCCAGGTGCCGATGGAGAAAGGCATGAAGCAGTCAGCCCAGCTATGTAAAACAGATGTGAGATACGGGAGTATGTGTATATATGCTTGCCTTTGCCCAGAAGTCAATAGAAAAGTATATAAGAAAGTAACCAATCAGTAGTTGTAAGGCAACTACCCAGGGAGGGGGACAGAATGGCTGGAAGTTAGACTTCTTCATTTATACCTATTTCATTAATTTTAATTTTTTTTTTTTTTTTTAGTTATAGGAATGCATTACCTAGTCAAAAAATTGAGATTGTTGGGCTGGGGATTTAGCTCAGTGGTTCTGCCACCTGCCTTGCAAGCATTAAGGACCTGAGTTCCATCCCCAGTACCAAAAATAAAAAAAATTGAGATTGTTGAGCATGGTAAATTCAACACCTATAATCCCACCTCCTCAGGAGGCTGAGGCAAGACGATCATAAGTTTAAAGCCAGACTGGGCAACTTAGCAAGATCTGTCTCAAAATAAAAAGTGAAACAGGCTAGGGGTGTATAGCTCCGTGGCAGAGCATCCCTGGGTTGGATGGTCAGCACTACAATCAATTAATCAATAGAAATTAAGCTAAAAAACAAAAACAAAATACTGTGGAGCAGTGGGTGTATGAGAACCATGAAGGGGACATCCGAGAGAGAGACTTCATAAAGAAGTGTCCCAGAAAAGCCAAAGCCGGAATTGGCTACTGTGCTTTTAGGTGCTGTTTCTGGACTGAAATTTAATTCTATGGAAATGAGACAGTACCTCCTTCCTCTTTCCCTTGAACAAACCAGGATGATGGGACTTCAACGCGTCCAATTGTCTCCCATCTCCACACTGGGCACTGCAGTCCCAGCGAGGCCCCGGGGTGCCTGAAGTCTGATTCTCAAAGACATTTCTAGTTTATCACTAAGGTAATCATGCATGAGATAAAATAATGGTATTCTGAATAGTCAAGAGTATGAAGAAAGCAAAATCCTTCTTCCTCGTCTCCTACTCTGGAGCAAGCTCAATTGACATTTCCCGAACAAGGGGCTGTGTTAGAGAGGTTAAAAACCTGCACTGGTTGGCTTTAATTCTCACCTCCGCCAGTAAGGAGCTGAGTGGTTGGCCTCAGTTTCCACAGTGGTATAAATGTGGTAGTGTACCTGCACAATGAGAAGAATCAAAAGAATTAAAATATGTTTCTGGAGCATAGTAGTGTATCTGGATCCGCTATTATTATCCTTATATAAAATCATTCTAAAAAGTATGTTCCTTATATAACTATTACTTGTGTATCTTTAAACATGCATTTACATCAATAGCATCAAATGTATACACTTTTTCTTTACTTAATATGTCCTTTAAAATCTTGCTTGAGTTCCTTAACAAACTAAGAATACAGACATCATTTGATCGGGCTGTACTGATTCACGGTACAGTACATCCCCGAGAGAACAGGAAGCTGTGCCCTGCAGTGACACCTGCATACCCACACTTCTCATGGGGACACTCACAGCTGTGGGGAGAGCCTGGACACCTGTGAGCAGGCGAATGGATAAAGGAAACCTGGTACACTCACACACAGTGGAATATAGTTTGGCCAGAGAAGAATAAAGTTGTGTCATTTTCAAGAAAATGGATGGAATTGGAGACAATCACATTAAGTGAACTAAGCCAGACTCAGCAAGTTAAATGTTGCATGTTTCTCTTATATGAGCAACCTACAAGAATAAGCAGGAAGGGAGAAATGAAAGGAAAGTAGAAGATAGATGATTAGAAGGAGGAAGGGTAACAAAGGAGGACGGGTAGTGGGGGTGGCCCTTAGCCCTGATGCGTCATCTTGGCCGGAGTCAGAGCCCCCAGCAGGTTAGGGAGCTCTGGGTGTGGCTGTGGGCGGCTGAGGAGAAGTTGGTGAAACCTGAGGCGGGAAGACTCAGGCAGGTGAGGGTGACGCCAAAGAGGCTTGCAGCCTGGATGGAACACAAAGAGAAAGGAGGAGGAAGCCTGGCCTTTTCTGCCTCAGAGGAGCTCTGGTCTTTGCCATTGCCTTTGGTCCCTAGCCTCCAGTACCCACTGCAGGCTCTTCAGCCTGCCGACACAGAGCCCTCAGCCTGCTGCCGCGGACCTGCAGCAGACTCTGCAGTGAGCTCCAGGCCTTGACCTCCAATGGGGTTCTCCAACCCTGTGGCTCCCAAGTGGCCATTCTGTGCGCTTCCACCTGTGGCTCCTCAGGTGGTCCTTGTGAGCCTAGCTGGTAAATCTTTTGTATGATTATATACATTTTGTATTGACTAAATCTGTTCCTCTAACAAACACAAATTGAAAATAATCAAAGTATGTTATATGCATGTACCAATATACCAGCACAAACCCATTCATTTCTATTAATTACGAGTGAAATTCTCTTCCTCAGCACATACAGACCTTCCCTATTCTTCACTGAAGTCGCATATTATCTCCATGGGGGCTGCGCCTACATATAATTAAGAAACACCTATCGTGTCCTTCTGTTATTCCAGGTCCCATGGAAACAGGACAGATGAATCACACCCTGGAGCAAGTCTGATTGCCATTTCTCCTGGGGGTGTTAAACACCAGGAATGCAGGGACCACCGGCAGCTTGTCCTCCTTGAGTGTCCCCGTCCATGAGTGCCTTTGGGCGTCATGAACACACTCTCCTGGTCTCCTCCCCGATGCAAATGCACTTACATTCTGCAACATTTAAACTTCTTTCCCAGTGCTCTCTGTCACTTGCATAATTCAGTCACTCCCTAAATTGTACTTTTTACCCAGATTTCTGTGCTAAGCTCCAGAATGATCTATATATCTGCCTGCTGTGGCCCAAGCTTACCAAACTGAACTGAGATCAAAGTAATACTCCTCCCCCTTTCCCACCCAGACCTGCTGCTCCTGCTGTAAGGACCGCTTCAGTCATCCACTCCACTGGTCACCGGGCTTCTCCCACCACCTTGAAATGTCGTTCAATGCTTCCACTCCTCTCCGCCCCTCCCCACCATCAGGTCTTATGGTCTCCATCACCACCAGAGCTCCCTTGCTGCTCTCTCCACAGGTAGGTTGCACCCTTCCATTCCAATCTCCATTCTGCTGGCAGAGTCGCTGATCTGAAATACAAACCAATTCCCACACTCCTGGGCATCCAGAGGCCTGGCCCTGCCTGGCCCTGCCTGGCCCTGCCCATGATTTGGGCTCTCTCTTTCTGCCGGGAATGCTGACTGCGCCTGCTGCTTGAAGATTCCAGTCAAGCCGCGTCTCCTCTTGGAAGTTCTCCTGCCTTCTTCCCAGTCCCCCCACAATGGCCCACCCTATCCCCCCTCGGCCTCTGCTCATCTTCTTGCCTTTATTATCATCACACTCATCACACATTCCTGCGATCGCTTGTCTCTAGTCTGCTGTACACAGCCCTGCTCTCCACACCTGGACTGAGTTCCCTGGTACCAGGGCCGATGTCTGGTCTGTCTTTGCAGTCCATGGTGTAGGACAGGATCGGCACGTGGAAGTGCTCAGGAATCCTCGCCAATGGGTAGCTGGACGAGCATGTGAGTCAGGGAAACTCTTAAGATCCCCCATAGCTGAGTTAACTGTTCGGATAATTATTTGATTGCCTTATTCCACAAAAACAATTTTTTTCTTCACCAAAGGCAAAGAGAAGATAGATAACAATCATTCTGAGGAACACAGAGTTTGAATTTGGAATTAAGTATTATCAGGTTAAACTGCTGCCAAGTTAATAGATGCCTAAAATCAGCAAATCTATAAAAGTGTGTGGTCCCAGGCAGTAATATATTTAAATAACACCCTCCCACAAAAAGATTTAAATCAAAGAATCCTCAATGGAAAAGACACTGAAGGTTGTGACGCTGTCTTTGGATTCTAGAGATGGAAGTTTGTCTTTTACACCCTGCACTCCTGGAGTTGAAAAGCAAGTGGTTTCCTTTCTGTGTGGCTGTGGCAAGTTAACATTTCATCAGGTGCCTGCTCCCTCCTAGTATCCGGCTCTGGGGCTGCACCTGGGAGACCTCATTCCCAGAAGGTGGTTCTAAAACACGTGGCCTTTCTCCAAGGCTCTTATTTTTGTGCCCTCCAAGAACATTTTAGAAACAAAGTAATGTCAAAAGGATCAAGGGACTCTGTCAAGGAGGACACACATTTACAAATGACAAGTGACATGGAATCCCCAGATGGGGGGAGACGCCTGTTTGTAGCACTGAGGACTAGCCTATGCACCTTGCTTGATCTATAAATTATTACCGTTTTATGCCTCTACTTTATTATCGATGACCAGTTTTCAAGTTGTGATACTTAGGGCGAAAATGTCCAACTTCACATCCAAGTTAATATGTAGAGTGTGGGGAAATAGCTAGACATGGTGGCACATGCCTGTAATCCCAGCACTCAGGAGGCTGAGGCAGGAGGATCACTGCCAGTTCAAGGCCAGCCCGGGTTACATAGTGAGACCCTGTCTGAAACAAAAACAAAAACTTTTTCATTCTAAAATTTGTGTAAGATGTGCTTGCTTTGGCAGCACATATACTAAAATTTGTGCAAAAACCAATGGACTTCAGGGAGGGGCTGAAGTTCAGAGCACCTTCTCCCACAGGACCGGTAGGAAAGCTGGCAGCCAGCCCTGCTGCAGGAGCCACAGGAGCTGTTTCTCATCTTTCAATGATGTCTCCTATGCCCCTGATTTCTCTGCTGAATCAAAGGGGCTCATTTTGCCTTTTATCCATAGGCTAAAGCCGAGAGCCAGAAAGAAGAGGGCTTTAAAGGCCAGGGTTTCAATATTAATTTTCTTGTCACAAGTCCAACAACCTATTTCCCTAGATAAAATGAGATTTCCACAACCTGCTTCAAAATAACCATAACCCACTGGGTGGGAGGCAGGTATGGTTTCCTGGGAGGCAGGAGATGTTAAGCCAGCCTGGCCCCATTGACTGACGAGCTGACCGTCAGACCTGAAGACCTACACGTGAGTGTTCCTCAGCCAGCTCTGGTTTGCTCTCTTCTATATCTTTGACGTTTTCCTTAGTGAAAAGTTCACACACAGGCTGTGTCAGTCAGCTTCCGTTACAGTAACAGACACTGAGATGAATCAACTTAGAACAAGGAGAGGCTGCTCATGGCTTGCAGTTCTGGGGGTCTCGGGGTTCTGGTCCATGGTCAGCCGGTCACTCTACCTGTGTAGAGGCAGCACATGGTAGCAGGAGTGCGTGGCAGAGGAGGCCTCACCTTGTGGGACAAGCGGAAGATGGAGCAGGAGACCAAGGCCCCTCTGAAGACACAGGGATAAGGGCCTCCCACTAGGCCTCACCTCCTAAGGCTCTGTACTTCCCACTGGAATCGTTATGGTTTAGATCTCGACTGTCCCCCAGAAGCCTTGTGTGTCCAGAGGTGGGGTGACTAACGGAAGGTGACTGGATCACGGGGTGCTCCCCTGCAGTGGATTCATCCACCGCAGAGTTCAGAGCTGCGTGTGCTCTTAGGAGGAGGGGCCGGTTAGAGGTGCGCACTGGGGGCGTGGCCTGGAGGGTGCATCTCCCTTCCTGGCTGCTCCCTTCTCTCTCTGCTTCCTGATCCGCAGGACGGGAGCAGCACTCCTCCTCCCGACCCTTTCTCCAGCCCTTCCTGCCTTGGAGCAGAAGACTGTGCACTGAGTGCTCTAAAAGCTTTGAGCCAAACAAACTTCTCCTGTAATTTGTGGGTGCTGGGATTTGTGTCTCAGTGATGAAAAAATGACTGAAACAAGCATCAGCCTGGGGACCTTTAACACGGAGGCCTTTGGGCTGTGGTATACATACACAGTGGAGAATTAGTCCTAAAACCATAAATTGGAGTCATTTATAGGAAAATGGATGCACCTGGAGACCGTAATGTTAAGTGAAATAACTCAGACACACCAGCACAAATAACCTACTATGGCTTCTATCATATGAGGAACCCAAAGTATAAATAATTTAAGGAGCAAAATAAAAGAGAGATAATGTAAAATAGGAAGATAGATTCCCTGCAAATGGAAAGGAAACCAAACAGGGAAGAGGGGAGCAATAGAAGGAGAAGTGGAAGTGAAAAGCATTATGATGTGAGCCTGGGGATTTAGCTCAGTGGTTCCACTGCCTGCCTCACAAGCGCAAGGACCTGAGTTCGATCCCCAGTACAAAAAAAAAAAAAATTAAGATGTCTTATCTATATGCACCAAATCCCACAAAGAATATAATCAATATGCAAAACAAACATGTACTAATAAACATTAAAAATCTAAATTATAACACTCATACACACACTCCTCATGCCTGTCAGCGTGAGAAAGAGTTGAGAAGTAGAATTATTCCACCAAAGAAAAAGATGCAATCAGATAAATAAGAATAACTTAAAGAATATCAAGGAATCAAAACGTTCCTAACCATGAACGCTACTAAACATTGCAGTAGTTGGGAGGGGAAGAGAGCTAAGGAATTCTGTGGAAAGAGAGGAGAGAGGAGAGAGAGACAGAGAGAGAGGAGAGAGAGGGAGAGAGACAGACGGGGGGGGGTGTTTTTTATCCTAATGACTAAAAGACAGAACAGGAATGGTTATTTATTGCCCAAATTTGTTCTTAGGCTGAAGAAAGCGAACAAATCTTGGTCTGAACCTCAGCCAGCCACAGGGGCCAGACGGAAATGGGGCACACAGGCAGGCCTGAGCCTCAGCGCCGGGTCGTTACCAGGGTCGGCTGCCCGAGGGCCCTCGGCCAGCGGAAACCGTGCCCCTCTCGGCCAGGGTGGTCAGCCTTCGAGCTGGCCCAGTGACCCTCGCCCCCTGCCCAGGAGGGAGCGGACCTGTGTTCCCGACAGGCCAGGGTGCGGACGCAGCAGTCCGGGGCCCGCGGCGGGACGCCAGAAGACCCGGAAGCGGCCCAGCGCACCGCCAGCGCCTCCTGCCCCGCGTGCCACAGCCCCCTCGGCCCTGGGTGGGTCCCCACTCGTGCTCGGGCTGCCGCCCCGCTGGAGAGACCCAAAGCCAGAACCATGCATAAACAGCTCCTGCATTCTCGTCCCGCTGGAGAGGATGATGATACAGGAGGTGACAGGTGTCAGGCAGTGAACTGTCCGTGGCCTTGGCACGGCGCGATATGCACAGCTGAGGGCCTCCCAGGAGAGCAGTTCAGGAACGCGAACCGCAGGGCTGGGGTCTCCCGCGGCCTCCGAAAGGTCGGCGGTGCAGAGCTCTTCCAGGAGAGGGCGCTGCTGCCCGGTTTCCTCCGCTCTGTGCCCGGCGGAAACGCGGGTGCGAGGGAGCTCCCGGGCTTCTGCGAGGGGCTCCTCCGACACCTTCACAGAATTAACACCCGGGCTTTGACCAGGGCAATCTCCAAAAATCGTCGCTTCTGATTTTAGAAGCCTCGGGTCACGTGGCAAAGCCCTGCTGAGCGAGGTCTGCGTCCTTAGACGCCCGCGATGACTTCTGCAGGTCCCGAAAGCTCCCCGAAGCCTGGAGGACTCGCCCTCCGGGGCTGCTCTCAGGAACGCAGCCGCAGCCCCGAAGCCGCCCGCGAGCCCTGCCCAGGGTCCACAGTGAGCGATCGAGAGGGCAGGGCCGTCTTTCAATCGCTATTTTTTTGGTGCATGTTCACAATGCATAATGCTTACATTCGTCGTTGAGAAGTTGGTACATGTACAGAGAACATCTTTTTTTTTTTTTGCCAGCATCAGATTTATTTATTTTATAAGTCTTTATCAAATCATTCTCATAAACACAGATTAACAGGCCAAAAAATATATATAACACATACAACAATTGTACTAAATCAGGTACACTTTTAGGTATATTGGCCATGATGGATAGCAATAACATTTTTCTTTTTTTTTTCCTATTGTCTTTTATTTTGCCCTTTATGTATTGCGCTTCTTACATGAGAGAACACATGATATTTAGGCTTGTATGTCTGATTTACTTCACTTACCATTATGGTCTCAAGGTGTATCCATTCACCCACTCAGGTTTATTCTTCTGTGTGGCAGAGTAGTGCTTCATTGAGTATAAACACCACATTTTCTTTATCCATTCATCTATTCATGGACATGCAGGTTGCTTCCAAGATTTAGCTATTATGAATTGTGCTGCTTGCTATAAACATGCATATTCATGTATCACCGTGGTATGATATCTTTAACTCTTTCCACAAGATACCAGAAGAGGAATAGCTGAGTCAAATGGTAGTTCTACTTTTAGTTTTTTGAGGAATCTCCATACTGATTCTCATAGTGGTTGTACTAGTTTACATTCCCACCAATAATGAACAAGAGTCCCCTCCCCCAGGCTCTCCATCATTTATTATTTGATTTCTAAACAACGGCCATTCTTTCTGAAGTGAGATAGAATCTCAGTGTTGTTTTAATTTTCATTTCTCAAATGGCCAGTGGTGTTGAACATTTTTTCATATATTTGTTGGCCATTTGTATTTCTTCATCTGAGAAATGTCTGTTCATTTCAGATGACTTTTTTTATTGGGTCTTTAAATTGAGGGAAGTCTTGTTTGTTGTTGTTCTTTGTATATTCTAGATATTAGTCCTTTATCTGAGGAGTAACTGGAAAAATTTTTTTTCCCATTCTGTAGATTGTCTCTTCACTATGTTGGTTGTTTCCTTTGCTGTGCTTTTTAATTTGCTGTGATCCCATTTGTTGATTCTTGGTATTATTTCTTGTGCAGCAGGGGTTCTGTCCTTGCCTACATCTATGACTTCAAGAGTTTTACCTGTTTTATATCGCAGCATATTGTTTCTCTTCTAATGCTTAGATCTTTGATCCATCTTAAATTTAGTTTGGTGCATGGTGACAGACGTGGGTCTAGATTCAATCTTCTGCATGTGGATAGCCAGTTTTCCCAGCATGGTTTGTTGAAAGAGGCTATCTTTCCTCCAGCAAAAGTATTTGGCCTCTTTGTCAAAGATAAGGTGCAAAAGCTGAATGTGCTGGGAGTTGTTTCTGCATCCTCTTTTCTCTTCCATTAATCATCAAGTCTGGTTTTTTGCCAATGCCATGCTGTTTTTATCACTATAATTTTGTAGTATAACTTGAAGTCTGGGATTGTGATGCCACCTGCCTGCCTTGCCCTTGTTGCCCAGAATTGCTTTAGCGATTCTCGGTCTCTTCTGGTTCCATATGAATTTTAGGATTGTTTTCCCTAGTTCTGTGAGGTATGCTATTGGTGTGTTGATTGGGATTGTGTTAAGTCTGCATAAGAGTCTTGGTAGTATGCCACTTCCGATATATTGGTTCTGCCTATCCAGGCACAGAGGATATCTTTCCATTTCCTGGTGGCCTCTTTGATCTCCTTTTTCAGGAGGGTGCTTTTCAATAAACAACACTCATGAAGTGTTCTGTCTGAAATTTGGTTTGTGGCATTAGCATATTTTTTCCTGTTTTCTGCCACACATGAGGGTAGTTTCTGGTATAAACTTTGTACCTACTCTGGTGACAGTGGCAGTGGCTGCAAAGTTCGGTGGTGTGAACTGAAGCCTCAGAGCTCGGTGGCCACCACTGGAGTGGTCCTCATCTACCCAGTTCTGTGGTGTGCGCACTTTTGGACAGCATTCCTGGGAGATTCGCCTCAAGCCTTGGATTTTCACAGTGCTCTCAAGAATTTTGTGCACCACCCAGAATTCCTCTTCAGCTTCAGTAGCTGAGGTCAGCACCCAGCACCGGATGGCTCCCCATTCAAGGCAGATTGTGCCAAGCAGCTGAGCCTCCAGGGAGCCCTGCCTAGGCCAAGAAGCCAGAGGTTTTCTCCCAGGAACCTGCCTCCACAGACTAGATCTGCCACTTTCAGGTTAGGTTACCAACCCATCTGCCCCAAAACTACAGCTGCCTTTTTCTAAAGAGAGAGATTTTCCGGAATTCAGAGCTGCTTTCGGGTCAGGGTGTAAAGATCCTGCCTTACTTGCTCTTGGGGGTGCTGGGAGGGCATTCATACTTTTGTCTCTGAAAGATCTGGATTACAGGAAAGCATTCATTCCTGTTCACTGTGCCGATTCCTATCCCCAACCCACACACCGATCGGTTGTGGTAAAAGTGGCTCCAAAACCCCTAATCTTTCCAGTTAACTTTCAAGTTTCTCCCCAGTTACTCCTACTCAGGTTGGAAGATTGCAAGTTCAAGGCCAGCCTGGACAACTTAGACCTTGTCTAAAATACAATGTAAAAGGTGGGGGGGGGGGGCTATAGCTCAGTGGGAGAGTGTATGCCTGGTGGGCACATGGCCCTGTGTTCGGTGGCCAGTACTGGGAACAAACTTTTGTCAACATAGGATTGCAAAATTCACAAGGTAAAAATGTTTTCCTCTTGTCTTGATTTCACTCCTAATTAAGGGATGCCATGCGCTGTAACATTTGCATTCCTCCAGCCAAAGCAAACTGCTTGACCTAATTTAATATATTTTAGGTTTTTACAGTCTGTCTATTCACCGAGCTGAGCCATTTCTCTGGAGGTCAGACTCTGAGCACTGTTTCTTAGGCATCATCCCTCTAAAGGGACAGGAATTGAAGAACTCTCATCCTTACTCATTTATCAAGCAAGTTTTACAAGTGGGAAATAACAGCTCATGGGCTAATTCTGAAGACTTTGTGTCTGAGACTTTGGGATGCTCAGTCTCCACTTTGCTTGTCATTGTCCTTGGACGACCGGCACAGTGGACCTCGGCTCCTGTCACTGCCGACCTGATATTCCCTGTGCTACTGGTGTCGGGACTGGACCAGGAAAAGCAGGAGACAGGAGACAGAAGCAAGGAAAGTCTCTCCAGCGGGGCCAAGGAGCCCCTGGCTCCCACACCGGTGACTGACTGGCCTTGAGAGAAGCTCTAGCCCTCGTGCCAAGAGACACTGACAAATGGAAGCCAGCTCTGTCCTTTAGCAAATATGTACAGGCTTTATTACTTCAAATTCTGGTTGGATAAAAACTTCCAAGGAGTCCCTTTAAAAATTGACTGAGGAACATGGGAGGGAAGACTGAAAAAGGAAGAAGTTCCTAGGAGGTCATGGAATTACATTTTGTAATAAATGTTTTTATCATTTCTAAAATTCTTGCATCAGAAAGGTCCTTGGAAGACCCTAGGTTTGATTATTAAAAACAAGAATGGGCTGGGTGTGGTGGGCCATGCCTGTAATCCCAGCACTCAGGAGGATAAGTCAAGAGGATCGCCTGGGCTACATAGTAAGTTCAAGGCCAGCCTGGCCTGCATAGGGAGACCTTGTCTCAAGATAATAATTAAAAAATTTTTTTAAAGAACAAGAATGGGGAAAATGGTGATGGAATTCCATCCTTCTGGCACCCACTGCTAAAATCCAAGGCTTAGCCAGATGGAGCTGGGAGAAGTAACAGCACACAATGTTGGAGAGTTGAAGAGATTAAACCAAGTGGTCTTGCTGCTATAGGTGCTGAATCAGAAGGGACTTTCCATCATGACCCTAGGATGTCTAGGACCTTACCAAAGGCTAGAATTAGGAACTAAAATGTTAAATCCTGTCTTAAATATCTGTGAAAGAGAAGGCAGTTTTGGCAACATTCATCTGCACATTAAATGCATTTACTGGCAACCGATGCAGGCTGTTCAAAATGGGGCCACTGAGTGATTGATTATATAGGACAAAATATCTAGAGACCATTTCTTGAGAATAACATAGCTATGCTATTGCTTATCCATTGGGGAATGTCCTGGATTTGCTTATACTCTGTGCCTACAACACTGAGTGTAAGGATTTGGATAAGAGGAACTGTTAATGAATTGCTCCTATTCTCGGAAAGGTGGAAGCATAAAGCGTTAATTGTACAAACATGACTGTGATCTCCTCTACTGGCAGGACTGGTTTTGTGCCAGATCATTAACTGGAAAGTCGGGAGTGGCTCTGACAGGTCGGTGACTTTCTTTTTTAAGATGAGAGACCCCTGAAGTACTGGCGTTTTCCTCCCACTGTCCAATCCCCAATATTTGGAATCTTTTGGATTGTCAGAAGTGGTGGTGCCTCAAGAAATGTTCTCAGTGAACTTGCAAACAATACGCAAAGCTTGGGTTTTCTGTCATCTGATTTGAAAAAGAAGTTGGATTTGTAATATTTATCCTCATATGTGAAAGTCTCATCTCCAAATAAGTTCCCAGGCAAAATTATTTCACAGGATGTTTGTGCACACTTTGCAAGCTTACGTTTTCATCTGAAAATGTGAAAGTACAAAATAAAATAGGCTTCGGCAGTCTTGAGTGCCAAGAAAAACTTTAGAAAGGAAGATGGTTGATGAGTGAGTCTGTTGGGTCCTAATCCTGGTGAAAATGTAGAAAGAACACGCTGGTTTCTTTCCTTTATTTTTTTGGTACCGGGGATTGAACTCGGGTCCTTGCGCTTGCGCAGCAGGTGGCGAAACCACTGGAAAAGAACATGCTGGTTTCTTAGATGACCCAAATCCAAGCTTAGAAGAAACTCCAGCATTAAGCGCCTCTGCCTTCCGGGGGGAGTTTCAGCCTGAGAGAGGAGAGCCTGGGTTACAGGAAGCACGATCAGCACGAAGAGTTCCACCTTTTCTGAATTTCTAGATATCAAGGCAGATGCTGATAAATAGTTTTCTGAGACGACACTGCCACTATTCCTAGAACCATTTCACCTGGACTATCTAAGCAGTCCTATGTATTCATGGTCCCTAAATGTGCTTATTGAAAACCAAACAGCTGCCTTGCAACTGAGTACATGTTATTTAAAGACAGAAAAAAATTTCAAGTTTGAGTTGAGTGCGTAGGCTCGCTTTCCTTATAGAGTTTCTTTCTGCACACTAGTCAGTGACTTCACTGAAACTCTTAAGTATTTGTAAAGGGTTACTCGTCCTCCATCAGACTGCTATTAAATAATTCCATCCACTTCCAGACAGGAAGACGTGGAAGAGGTAAAAGCGAACACTACAAGTGCATATGCCTGTGAGTCAACAAAGACCAATGACCCGTGTTGAGTTGGTGATTTTGACAAATGACCTTTGAAAGCCAGGCATAGTGGTGCACACCTATAATCCTCACATTTGGGAGGCTGAGGCAAGAGGACTGCTGTGAGTTTGAGGTCACCACTTGATAATGTTAGAATGAGCCTCTGACTTGTATCTACGCTGGGGACAGCATTTGCACACGTCCCCTCTCAATGAAGAATTTCAGCGGAACTGCCTGCCTGCTCTTTGTGTTGGGAAGGCAAAAGAAGGAAATTTCTGACAGTTTTGATTTGATCGCAGCAGGTAGAGAGGAGAGGTCTAAGAACAGAGGGCGGGGGGGGGTCGCTCTACCTCTGTGCTAGGAGCCATCAGAGCAGAGGGGCCTTGGGGTCCTCAGAGGAGGGAAGCTGCCCCTCAGATC
This sequence comes from Heterocephalus glaber, assembly GCF_053883595.1. Classification (NCBI taxonomy): domain Eukaryota; kingdom Metazoa; phylum Chordata; class Mammalia; order Rodentia; family Bathyergidae; genus Heterocephalus; species Heterocephalus glaber. Next base: position 38,967,813 of record NW_028258381.1, on the reverse strand, counting down.
TGCATGACAGGCTTAGCATGCCCCAGCCCTGGGTTCGAGCCCCAGCACTGCCGAAAGATAACATTAACTAAAAGTAGTGTATAGACAGGTTAGGAAATATCTATTACAGGGAACAGTATCTGCAAAGAAAGAAATCAAAGGTAGGTTCTGAAGACTGGAGCATCTCTCTGTCCAAAATAACCAGTCTTTCCTGCCTGAAAACTAGAAAGAAAGCTAACAAAAGCCACGCTAGCAGGACCATAGAAGGGTAGGCATTCTGGGTCGAAGGAAACTGTAGGTGCATGAGCCTGCTGTGCTCCGTGGGGTGAATCTCAGCTCAGTAGGGCTCCCGAGCACAGCCAGCCAGATCCACAGCTGGCTCTGGGCCTGCTGTCCCTGCCTTCAGGAGCAGGTCAGGGCCACGGGGGACAATGCAGTAAGAATTTTACATTCCTAGCTGCTCCCCCAAAATGCTAAATGGTGTATAGAGGTCTCTGGGCCTGTGCTGTGCTTTCACAATTCCCAGTTCCAGATGCAGTCAGCAAAATCCATACTGTGGGAAAATCTACAAGCAATCTGGTTTTCTTGACAAATAAATTACAGGAGGGGAAAAAAAGACATCAGCCAACTCCAATGTTTGACCTTTAGATCCTGATTTTAAAAGATAAAAACTAAAAAGAAACCACTTTTGACATTTGAGAGAGGTAGAAATGTGAGCTATCATGGGGTATTGATATTAGGGAATTTTTAAGATGTGATTTTTAAATGTCTTGTGTTTTAGAGACACTGAGACATTCGCAAGTGGAATTATGTGACTTTGAGACTCGCTTCGGAATAAACAGGGATGGGGAGGAGGATGGGGTGGAAATGACCAGGGCTGACAGTTGCTGGGTCTCAGGGAGGGAGGTGTGAGATTCTAATCCTGTGTGGGTCCAAATTCTCCACAATAACTATTTTTTTAAAGTTAAAAAAAAAACCTACAAAAAAGAATAATGAACAGAAACCATCACTGGAATAAACACACCACTTCCCTGCCCTCCCTTGCACTTTTATTTACACCATAAGTTCCAACAAACCAGTCATATTCCTAACAAAGCTCCATCTACACGGCTCCCTGGTGAGAGGGAAAATTCCTCTTTCCCAGGAAGAACCCTGGGCAGCCGCTGGAAGAGCCCAGAGCACTGAGTCAGGTTAAAACCCCTCTCCCAGGATTAGGTAATTCAGTCTATGAAAAGCTACAAAGAGGCTGTAATAATTAATCCCTTTTCAGGTCTTACATCATTCGCCCCAGGCTACATGGTGAAGCAGGGTGAGGAGCTCAGGCAAATGTTGAGGCTTATTCCTCAATCCAGGGATGAGCGGGCCAGGGCTCAGGGCTGAGGGGCCAAGCACTCAGCACGCACGATACCCTCCACAGGGGAATGATAAATGAGCCAGATGTGCACATGTGTAATCCACCACTCAGGAGGCTGAGGCAGGAGGATCCACGAGTTTGAGGCCAGCCTGGACTTCATAGCAAGACCCTGGAGAGAGAAAATGTTCCAAATGGAACAGCCATTTTTTTTGTACCACACCCAGAAAAAGAAATTAGTTTCCCTCTCAGAGATAACAGAGAAATAGGACAAAGTGTCCTCAGACCAACACCTTTATAATGTCACAGCCTATGTGGTGGTGAATGACAGGGGCAACGTGTGCCTAAAATACACAATAAACAAGAAAGAGGGTCGGGGATTTAGCTCAGTGGTTCTGCCACTTGCCTCAAAAGCACAAGGACCCGAGTTCAATCCCCGGTACCAAAAAAAAAACAAGAAAGAAAGACAGAGCATCATTTTTTCCAGCACCTAGAATCCTGCATAGTCACTACAATCCAAATTTAAGCTCATATTGGCAAATATTTAAAACTGAAACTCAGTGCTCACAAGAGCGTGGATACAAAGACTCATTGTTGACAGGTGTATGAATTGATTCACTACCTCAGGACCACAATTTACTAGGATCAATATTACACAGATCCTTTGACTCAAAAATTCCACCTCTAGCAATACAGCACTTCCACCTGGCACAGGCCTGTAATCCCAGCACTGGGGGCTGAGACAGGAGGATCACAAGTCTGAGGCCAGCCTGGGCTAGACAGCAAGACCCTATCTTTAAGAAGAACAGAACAGACAGAGCCACTGGGATGCTCTAGTTCTCTCCTGAGGGCCTCCAAGGCTGTTAGCCAGAACCGCTCTGCCTGTCTGGCCCCCTCCTGCCTCTGCTCCCTTCCACTATTAAGCCTGCAGCGCAGGATCATTGTTGGCCCTGTGCGTACTTCCTACTTCCTGTTCTTCTTGAACACATGCCTCTCTGGCTCCCATTACCATCACACAACCAAGAACAGAGGTCTTGTCTGGGTCCCCAATCTCCGTGTTGTAAGACCTCGTAGCTGCTTCTCTGTTCCTATCTGTCCCGACCTCAGTAATATCTGGCATGATTGACCGCTTTCTCCCTTTGCCCTCAACTTCCTGGGTGCACATTCTCTGGGCTTTCTTCTGGGCGCAGTGCCAGTGCTTCTCAGCCTCTTTTATGACCACTTCTCTCCTCAAAATATTTAAGTACTAGCCAGGCACAGTGGCACACATCTGTAACCTCAGCACCCTGGGAGGCTCAAGCAGGATTGCAAGTTTGAGCCCAGCTTGGGCAATTCAGTGACTTAGTGAGACCCTGTCTCAAAATAAATAAATAGGGTTTTTTTGGTTTTTGTTTTTGGTACTGGGGATCGAACTTAGGACCTTGCGCTTGTGAGGCAGGCAGTGGAACCACTGACCTAAATCCCCGGCCCTTAAGGCTTCCTTTTTTTTTTTGGTACTGGGGAACTTGCACTTGTGAGGTAGGTGATGGAACCACTGAGCTAAATCCCTGGTGTTAATAAAAATAAATAAATAGGGCTGGGAATGTAGCTCTGTGGCCTGGTTACTTTTCTCTGGCCTAGTTACTTTTCTCATTTCGGAGACAAAATACCCAACACTCAAAGTTAAAGGGAAAAGGGTTTCTAAGCTCATAGTTTGTGGAGGTTTCCGTCCATAATCCCATAATGGCTGGCTCCAAGGCAGGCTGGCATGGCAGACAGGAATTGCAGAGGAGACGCAGTTCATGGAGGGCAGAAGGTAGCAAAACCATGAGGGACAACCACAGCTCTTTCTGTCCCTTACATGTAATCCAGCCAGTGTAGGGCAGGCGGCACTCACACCTTTGATCCTAGTGCCCTTGATCCTAGCATTGCACCATGAGTCAATCCCAGCATCACACCCTCAAGATCCGGCCACCTCTGAAAAGGCCCCACCTCTGACTGCATGAGGCGTTGGGAGGACATCTAAACACAAGCCATGATTCCCTGGGTTTAATCTTCAGTACCACAAAACAAAACAATGTATAGGCTAACGGGCTAAAGACCTCTGTCTTAAGCCCCCTTCTTCACCTGTATTCTCTCCCCTCAGAAGTCCTCTCTAAGCTCTTTGTTTTAAGTGTCAGTGATAGGGCAAAATCTATACCTCCATCCCTGACTACTGTTGAAAAAACTCATTCAGACTGAAATCCAAACACCCGTTGGCCACCCTAATGGATGTCTAGTTGGCATCTCAGTGCTATGATTTGGACAGGACTCACTGTATCTCCTGAAGGGTCAAGTGCTGGAAGCCTGGTTCTCGGCATGGCCGTGTTGAGGAAGTGGCTCCTTTAAGAGGTGGGGCTTTGTGAAAGGTGATGAGGTCACTGGGGTGCCCTCCGCAGAGGAAATTAGTACAGCTCTCATGATATAGCTCAGCTCCCATGAGCGCAAGTTTGCACGCGAAAAGGAGCTGGCCTGGACTGTGCCTTCGTGTCCCCCTGTATGATTGCTTCTGCCTGGGCTCCTGCCGTTGTGATGCCATCCACCATGACCCCCTCTCCAGAGACTGAATTAACAGGACTTCCTGGTCTTGGCTTTTGGCCTCCAAAACTGTGAGCTAAATGAAACCTCTTTTCTTTATAAAGTAGCAAGCTTCAAGTATTTTGTTATACAACAGAAAACTAAGAGCTCAAGATGCCATGGTCCAAACAACTCTTGTTCTTCAACCTCCAAACTTGCTCATTCCTAATTATTTCACCACCAGCCATCAAGCAGAAAAGCAAGGTACACTCTTTGGTTTCTGTGGTGTCTATGATCTGCTTTCCTCATGTCAACTGACAAGACCTCCAAAATGTAGCCTAAGCCAGCCTCCGCCTTTCCAACTGTTTTCCTTGTCAAATTCAAGCCAGCATCATCCCTCCTTGGTTACTCTGAACCATGCTCCTTGCTCTCTCTTCCCCTTTGGTAATCGATATTCCACACGGTAGCCAGTGGCTTTTAGATGACCAGCAAAACACCTGCATGGCACCTCGCCTAGAATGAAGCTCAAGTTCCCTACCCTCTCACAAACCCCTTCAGTCACCCAGTGCCTGTCTATCTCTCTAACCTATTTGCTCATGCTCTTCTTTCCTTACTCCATCGAAGCCCTGGCTTGGGACTCTCCATAGCGGGCTTTCTTGTTCTTTCCATTGTAATTTAAATTTCACCTCCTTGGAAACCCTCCCTGATTCCCCAGCACAGAACGCTCTTAGCATTTGCCTTCAGCTCTTGCTACTATTGGATGTTTTTCTGGTTTTCTATCTTTCTGCAATCAGAAATTAATCTCCTTGAGAGCAAGTTTCAGTCTGTTTCATTCTCCACAGTATCCCTCAGTGTCTAGCACATGACTTGGCACATAAGGCATGCCGGAGGAATACTGAATGAATGATATTCACTCAGTTATTGTTTGTGTAGCCTAAACCAGATCCCATGAAATATGACGTGTGCATACAGTGGTGTTATGGCTAATCTCTAGAGGTCCTCCCAAAGCCTCTTGTACTCATAGGTAGGTAGGGCTTTTGGAAGGTGGCTAGATTATGGGCTTGTGATACTGGATTATGGGTACATAATAACTAAATTAGTTCACTGATTAGATTAGCATATTCTGGGTGTGGGTAATGAGAAGGCCCACCCTAGGGGAGGGTGGCACCCACCAGTAGTCTCAGCCAACCGTGGACTGAAGCCTCTACAAACTATGACCTAAAATAAATCTGTCTTCTTTAGCTTGTGGTTGTGGGGCATTGTGTCTCAGGAACGAGGAAGGAAGGAAGACAAATGGGTATAGCCATTTGAAATGGTGAGGTTCAGCAAGCGTGGTGGTGCAGTCCGTCAGCCCAGCACTCCGGGAGGCTCAGGCAGGATGATCCCAAGTTTGAGCCCAGTCTGGGCAACTTAGTGGCTTAGCAGGAGCCTTTCACAAAATACAAAAGGGCTGGGGATGTAGCTCAGTGTGAAGGCCTGGGTTCAACTCCTAGTACAATCAATCACAGAAGGTTAATCCATAAATGCTGATACAAAAATAATGCCCAAGATGTGCTCATGGGCACAATGTACAGCCAGCCTCCAACATGGTGTCTCTCTTCCGGTGCTCCGTCCCTTTAGGTGGCTCCTCCCAAACTGAAGTGGGGCTGGTCTGTGTGACCAACACGGTAGGGTGGAGGTGAGGTCGTGTGTGACCTCAAGGCCAGGCTCGCAGCTCGCTCCTGTTCCCCTGGGTCCCGTGTCCTGAAGGAAGCCAGTCTTCATGCTCTGGGCACCCCTGGGAGAGGGCCCATGTGGAGAACTGAGGCCCACTGCCCATTCCCAGCACCTGGCAGCCTGTGTGGGAGACGCCTTGACCCCACCTCATGAGAGCCATGCCACAAGCTGCCGATTTGCTCCTGAATCCACGACCGCACAAGCCTTGCAGGTTAGTAAATGCTTAGTGTGGGTTAGGCCTCCACATTCTGAGGTAATTCATGTATACATATAACTAGTACAGAGTCCAACTCATCTTTTATACTTAAAAAACAGGTACTCACGTAGGAAACATCTCAGGGGACACAGGGGGCTCCCTGAGCTCCAGTGTGGGCACAGAGGGGGAGCTACATCCATTTTGCACACTGCAGTATGTTCTTATAGTCTCGATTCTTTTTATGTGCACCTTTTATTACTTTTAGGGTTTTATTGCAGGTGAAAGGAATTCAGGATGGGGGGAGGTAGTTGAGTGGCAGAGCACTTGCCTCTATGCAGGAAGCCCTGGGTTCAACCTCAGTACTGAAAATCAGTGTGAGAAAGCACAGTTGGAGAGGTCAGCCACAATAGTAGCCCTTGTGAACCCTGGCCTTTTGTGCTGTCTTTGATTTCTGCCACTCTCAAGACCTAGCTTTGGAATGGGGCAATGCTTTAAAAGTTGTGGGAAGCCAAATACTAAAGCAGTGATGGCAAAACCTTTAGAGGAGCTTTCAGTGGTAACAAAGAACCCACTGGGCACGCCTGCCACAGGTTCGCCACCTGTGTACCAGAGGGTTGGGTTTCTCTGCTGTTTTTATCATCCGTGTGCTTCACTGAGAAGATCAGCTCCGTGACGAGAACGCTGTTCAGCAGGAACTGATTTAATTCTTGGCATTTAACGTTGCAGCGATGTGGCAAAGAACGTCGTGGGATGGATGAAGGAGCCCCTCGCACTGCTGGCAGGAGCTGCTGGTTTGCTGGAGTTGCTGGCAGAGCCCACAGGCTCCGCCGATGTCTGCAGGTTTCTGCAGGAGGGGGCGGCACGGAGCTCGGCATGCCTCATCTCTCAGAGGTGGGAGGTGCTCTGCTCGGATGGACAGACCAGTAGAGACCACAGCAGCTCAGACCCGCACTTCCCCAGGGCACCTCCTCGGTGTGCTCTGGGTGACTCCCAGTGTTCACAAATCAGTGTAACAGCCACCCCGAAGAAGTTTCAAGGCTTGAATGACAGGGAGCCATTTGACCTTGGCTCTTTGAAACTGGGGATCAGGGAAGGCCTGGACACCCACCTTCAGCTCCTGTAGGATCAGAAGCTTCCCTTTGAAAAGACCAGAGCAGCAGCTGTGATCTGATTCTATAATACATCCCTTCAAAGGACTAAAGGCTCAGAAATGAAGCTATAATTACTAAATTATGCACACTGATGACATCAGAGAGCCCTAGGGTCCAGGAAATCTTGAAAACCAGGAAATTAATTGCAAGTCTGAATCTCCTGCTGCAGAGAACTGAAGCGGCACACAAAGAAATACCCAGTAAAACGTCTGCCACTGAGTCAGCTTAGCATTTGGGTTCTGGAAAGCAAGGCAGCAAATCTACTGTTACTTTCAAACTAACACGGCCCTCTAGCTGGTTGAGGTGGTGCACACCTACAAGCCCAGCACTTTGGGCGCTGAGGCAGGACTGAAAGTTCTAGTCAAGCCTGGACAAATTAGTGAGAAAGAAAGTATGGTGAGAGGAAAAAGAACGCCAAGCCAAAATCCGCAGTCTCTCCGAGACTAGTGCCAACATCGAGACCATGCTGGAGTGGCCGAGCAGATGGCTGTGCTAGAGGACAAGGAGCCCGAGTTCTCTGTGAGGAAAATCAAGGCCCGGAAAGGCCAATAAGTCACCCTCCCTCCTGGCTTAGCTCACGTAATAAAGGTGTTCACTGTTCTATGTTCAAAAAAATTAAAAATTATTTTCAAATAGCTGGAGATATAGCCCAGTGTGAAGGTCCTGGGTTCAATACCAGTACTACCCACCTAAGCCCTCCAAAAACTGATGGGGGGAGGTATAACAGTGTTGGGAGTACTTGCCTGGAATGCATAGACCATGGGTTCCATCCCTAACACTGTGTTAGACAGATGATAGATAGACAGACAGAACCATAAGCAGGTTTGCAAAAAGCAAAAGCTTTCAAGGTAGAAATTATTTCTGCTTTTGACAGGGGATTTGGGGAACTCCAGTTCACCTGAGTTAGAAGGTTGAAGAAACCCCTGATTGGAGGGAGGAGAGACTGGCCTGAGCAGGGGAGAACTTCAGACGTGTTAGTCTCTGCTTTTGTGTTATATGTCATATTGTTTGATGTTTCTGAAGGATGAATCCCAAATATCCAAGAATTTGGATACTCTGCACTCCCCTGGCTCTTCTATACAGGGACCCCTTTATGGTGGGGGCGTGGGGAACTGGGGATTGATCTCAGAACCTTTGCACTGAACTACATTCCCCAGCCTTCTTTTCCATTTTTTATTTTGAGCACGGCAATCAACAGCAAAGAAAGCATGACGTACAAGGGTACTGAAGGGAAAGGGGCAGAGCAGGAAGGAGACCCGTGAACATCCGAGAACACGGCGGCTCTCTATGCCAGCCTTCGGGAGCTGCAATAGCCCCGCACCATTTACATGGTCTGTTGGTTCCCTGCACAGACGCACATGACGCGGTGCGCCAGTGAGGCACAGGAGGGATTCATGGCAACAGTGAAAACTAGAACAATGACACGATGTACTGTATAAAAGTATGTGAGTGTGGTCTCTTCCCTCATAGTATCTTCATTTACTTTCACCCTTTCACCTAAGAGGCCCTCAGTTGGGGTCATCATTAAGTTACTTGGATACAGGGGCTGCAACACTGCTGATGACCAGCCCCTCTGATCATGGAGTCACCGCAGCGTAGGGCACACAGCCTGGGTCCCAGAACAAAAGGGCAATTCACCCAGCGCGAGATCCCATCACGCCGCTCCAATGGTATGCAATTTAAAACTTACAAATTGCTTATTTCCGGAATTTCCACTTGATGTTTTCAGACATCAGTTTGGCTTTGGGCAACTCAACTGTGGGAAGTGAAGCCTTGGGGAGGGGTATCGTAATAGTAGTCACGCTGCATAATACTTGTGAGAGCACAGACGAGCCCCAGATCTGTCTTTATCACCTGTGAGGAAGAGGTGTGTGAGCAGCTTCTTCCACACAACTCAAACAATGCATATGTTCTTTGTTTGTATGGGGGATTGAATGTAGGGCAGTCACACAGAGCTATACTCCCACTTCTTTTTTAATTTGATACCAGGTATCCCAAAGTGCTGAGATTACAGTCGTGCACCACCACATACAGTTCAAACAATGAGATTCTCCCCCCCAGTCAGACTAGCACAATTTACAAAGATTTCTGGGCACGGTGCTACACACCTGCTATCTCAGTAACCTGGGAGGCTGAGGGAGGAAGATCACAAATTTGAAGCCAGCCTAGGCAACTTAGCAAGACTTTGTCTCAAAATAAAATTTTACAAAAGGCTAGGGGACGTAGCTCAGCGGTAGAGCTTGCCTGGCAGATTGAATCCCCAGTACCAAAAAATTTTTTTCCAAAATTTGATGGCATCAAGCGTGGATGAACATTTCAGAAATCAGTTGTTAACATACTGTCTTGGTAGTAGCACAATTTGGCAAAAGTTACCAAAATGTGATATAGACATGTAACCCACCCTCCGCTCTCTTCACCTCGGAGACTCAACTCCGGACCTGGTACGTGCCAGATGGGTGCCCTGCTACGGAGCTAAACTCAGCCCTAAAATAGATATCTGACTTTTGACCTGATCATTCTACTTCCAGAAACAATTTCCAAAAGACACTCTCACAAATGTCTATACACACACATTATAGTGTACGCCTGTAATCCCAGCACTCCGGGAGGTGAGGCAGAAGGCTCACAAGTTCAAGTCTAGCCTGAGCAATTTAGCAACTTAGACCTGTCTCAAAATTTTAAAAAAAAAGAATTTAAGAAGGGTTTGGGATATAGTTCAGTGAAAAGGCCCTAAATTCAATCCCTAGTACAATAATAACAGTAATTATTAAAACTTAAAAGGCAGGCTTGGAGCACACACCTGTAATCCCAGCACTTGTGAGGCTGAGGCAGGAGAAGTGCTGAATTCAAGGCCAGCCTGAACTACATAGTGAGACCCTGTCTTTTAAAAAAAAAGAAAAACAAAACCTTAAAAAATATATATGGCTGCCGGGGATTTAGCTCAGTGGTTCCGCTGCCTGTGTCGCAAGCACAAGATCCTGAGTTCGATCCCTGGTACCCAAAAAATATATATATATCTCTCTCTATATATATGAATATATATATATATATATGGCTGAGGCTGTCCGTCAAGGGTAGAGCAACCCTGGGTTCAATCCCCAGTACCACAAAATGAACAAAAAAGTAAATAGCAAGTGGGTAAAATAAATTAAGGGGGGGGGTTGTTGGGGATGTTGCTCAGTGTTCCCTAGGCCTAATCCCCAATACTACCCAATAAAAAGAAGGAAAAAAAGAGACCAGGACTATTTAAGGCGCCATCAAGGAGGGAAATGACTAATGATATTGTAATACATCCAAATCATTAAGTAGCCGGTGTTCATCTCCTTTAAAAATCAAAGTCAACCCCACCATCTGCTTTGCAAGCGCAAGGTCCCAAGTTCGATCCCTGGTACCAAAAAAAAAGTCAACCTATAGAAATAGTTACGGAAAGAATTGTAAAACTTTTTTTCTTGGCAGTATTGGGCATTAAACCCAGGGCCTTTCTGCTGAGCTGCATCCCCAGGGTTCTTTTTTATTTTTACTTTGAGACTGGATCTGACTAGGTCCCTAAGTTTCCCAGGCTGGGCTTGAACTCCTGGTACTCCTGCCTCAGCCTCCCAGGATGCTGAGGTTATAGGCGTGAGCCACCGCTCCCAGCTAAAACATATTCCTAAGTGGAAAACAGTTGTTGCACAGCAATATGTACAGTCATTTTGTTCACGTAAAACGTATTATGTGAATGTGTAAGGCCCTGGGTTTGATCCCAGCAATGAAAAACAAAAGGTGTGAGAATCACATTTGTTTTTAGAAGAGCAATGCAGCTGCTTGTCTTCCCCCTACTCCTTCCTTCAAACAAACAAAACACACAGCTCACATATAAGTTGTAAAATAAAGCAGTGTATTATTTATAAACCAATCATACAATAAAACAATTTTTAAAAGTCACAAGTACAGCAGGTGTGTAATCCCTTTGGAGTCAAGTACCTCTTAAACACGTTGCAAGCCCTTTCTGTTCACGCTGTTTCCCAAATGAATGTGGTTCTAACCCTGTGAAGACTCTGTAATTTCCTATTCGGTAACAAGTGAACAAAACTTGACAATAAATATCCCAACAATAACTTTTAAAAATACTAAGTGGTAGGGGGCCGGGGATTTAGCTCAGTGGTTTTGTTGCCTGCTTTGCAAGCTCAAGGACCTGAGTTCGATCCCCGGTACCAAAAAAAAAAAAAATACTAAGTGGTAAATATCCCTCTTAGTTGTAAAACTAAGTGTATTACTCAGACTGTGGTTAGTAAGATCTTATAACAAAGTTGATTACCATGTTTAAGATCCACAAATTTTTCTAGGATAATAACACAGGCAAAAGCTTAAAGGAATAATAAAGAAATAACTGAGGGTCCTAGTACATCAACAACAAATTTCATTACAAGCGGAACAGTAAGAGATGTGAAACGTTCTTCTTAGCTTTTCTTTTCAGAAACCATTGTGGCAGCCTGTCAAGTGGAAAGCTCTCAGGCCAAAGGTTCTCGGGCTTTCTCACGCATGGACAGCACAAGCCTTGTAGAGGACCTGGTTCCCGTGGACTGAGCTGTCCTCACCCGCCCAAGGAGCCTGCATTTATCACAACCCTTGCCAACTTCGGTGAAGAATCTAGAGCCACTCACTGGACCTGTGGGTTCTGCTGTCCTGCCAGAGCTCCCTTCCGGAGCTCCCTGCCATTAGCTGGGATTCTGACTCCAGCAGCCCATTTACCAAGTTAGCTTCCTCATCTGGAAAGCCGGTGAATTGGAGAGATGCTCTCTGGGGCCCTGAGCCCTAACAAGGCTCAGCTGGACCTCAGATTTAGAAAAATTACTTTCAACTGGAAGCCTCGTCTTCATGCTAGGTGTAGTTTCTGCATGACAGGTTTCTGTCTTTTCACCACCTTCTAAAAAAATCTGCTTTGGTCAGATCAGTTTCCAGGCCATCTGAGTAGCAGAGTCTGACACTGCTGTCTGGGTTAACATGAGGAGCTGTTCCCCTGCAGGCAGCGAAGCCCCCAGCAGTCCTGGGAGAAGCTGCATGGTAGGAAACACCAGCCCCTCCCCAGGAAGGAAGCTTCTGCTTGTGGAGTGGGGAAGCTCAGGAGGAAGCTTTAACACTGGTTGAACTTGAAGAATAAGGGCGGGACTTCCTGGAGAATTTCGTGGAGGTGTGGGAGATGTGCATCCGCTTCACAGTGCGGACGCTGCGACACAGGAGAGCATTCTTGGCGTGATCCCTGAAATCTTGAGAGACAAAGTAATAGATGAAGGGGTCAATGCAGCTGTTGAGGGTGGACAGGCAGAGAGCGGTGATGTACAGGGCGTACACATGGCTCTGGCCTCGGCTCTTAATTAGGAAATAATGCACCACGAGTAGAAGGTTACTAGGTGTGAAGCAGACGAGGTACATGACCAGGACGGTAATGATGAGCTTGACGGCCCTGTGCCTTTTCTTTCCCGAGTGTTCATCCATGGCAGAAGATCGGAGTGCTCGGATCATGAGCACATAGGAAGACACTGTGAGGAGGGCCGGGAACAGAAAGAGGCCAACGGCCAGGGAGAGGAAGTAGTGGAACATGTCCCCCACCAGCACCTCCTCGGGAAGGACGTCGTGACAGGTCGTGATGTTAAGGGCTGGGATGTAGATGGTCTGCTTCATGACATACAAGGGGATGGTGACCAGCAGAATCAGCAGCCATATTCCCACAGAAACCCCGATGGCAATGTTTGTGTTCTTCCTGGGGTGCACTATGGGGTTCACGATGACCCAGTATCGCTGCACACTGAGGCAGGTCATGAAGAGAACAGAGCAGTACATGTTACCGTAGAAGAAGCCGATAAGCACCTTGCAGAGGCCTTGCCCGTAAAGCCAGTTGTTGCCGTGTACGTGATAGGCGATCTTCAGGGGGAACCAGATGACTGAGAGGAGGTCCGCCAGGGCCAGGTTGGCCATGTAAATCACGGCGGGATGCTTCTTCTTCGTTCGGAAACAAAAGACCCAGAGCGCCATGCTGTTGCTAGGCAAGCCGACCACAAACACGATTGTGCAGACCACTGGGAGGAAGACGGTCGTCAGCTTTCCGGTGAGGATGGATGCGGCGAACTCATCCACTCCAAATCCGGGGGCCACCGTGACTCCTTTTTTGGTGACCAGAAGGTCATTGTCCTGGATCTTTCCGATGAGACTTCTGCCCCTGGAGGTTCTGTTGACTCCCACAGCTGAAAGGCAGGCAAAAGTGTCATTTATCAAAATCAGTGTTTCAGAGGTAGGGCTGCTTCACTCACATGAAAATATTCAGATGAGGGCAGAGATGTACCATTGGTGGATTACACAAAATGCATCTGGCTAGGGACTTCCTTGGGGGGAGAGTGTCCTTTACTGGAGGATTGTAGGGAACACGTGGAAAACTGATTTTTAGGAATCTGGAAAAGATTGGAAGTATTTCAATTCATCTTTTTAATAAACTTCGCACACTCATTGGTCCTCAGCTGTTTTAGCACATGTCCATCAACAGTCAGTTAGCAACCATCAGTTTAGGACGGTGCCAAATTCACTAGGGTGGGTGTAAGACAGAAGCCCGGCTCAGATTCCCTGTCCCACCAGCCCAGAGTCAGGGGCCGGCCTGGCTTTCAGTGACCCCATCTCAGAGCTCTGCACAGGGCAACTCCCAACATCATGAGGGGACAGTACCTCCCCACCACATGGATGTTCTCTAAAATAGGCAGGGATTCTGAGCTGCTGTGCTGGCCTCCCGAGGACCTTCACGTGGAGGCCGGATGGTGGCCTTCTGGTCTCAAGGTCATTGAACAAGTGGATGTGCAAATGACACACTTGTGTCCTGTTCTAGGGCTGTCGTGTGAGTCCTTTAGCATCAGCTCTGGGAAGAGATGTTCAGTAACATGCCTAGGATGTAGCCAGCAAAACTCGGGCTGTGGGAAGTGTTACAGGATAAAGGACCCAATTCCAAAATATAATTTACAAGGAAAAAAAAGAAAAGATGGGGAGAGAGAGGTACAGACGTGAAATTTACTAACGGATTGAAAAGATGCATCAGTTATATAATGTGTGCACCTTCCTTGGAGCTTGATTCAAATAAGCCACTAAAATAACATGTAGGAGACCATTAGAAATGTGAACACTGACTGAAATTTGATGCTACAGTACTAAGAAATTACTGTTACTCTGTAACACTGTACTATAACTGTGCTGTGGGTATGTTTAAAAAGAAATTCTTATCTCTTATGGATATATGCTAAAATATCTTAGGATGAAATTTTATCTGGGATTTGTTTCAGTGCCTGGAAACTTCAGACAGTGGCAGTTCCTCAGATGGTTAAAGAGAGCTACCATGTGACTCACTACATTCCTAGGTATATACCCAAGAGAAATAAAACATGCATCCACACAAAAACTTCTACTCAAATACTCAGAGCAACATTTACAATAGTCAAAAATAAAAACAACCCAGCACTGGGGATTTAGCCCAGTGGTTCCGGCGCCTGCCTCGCAAGCGCAAGGACCTGAGTTCGATCCCCGGTACTGAAAAAAACCCACCCAGATTTGTATCAATGGATGAATAAATAAAATGAAATATATCCACACAAGGAAATATTACTTGGCAACAAAAAGAAATGAAGTATTATAGCTGAGCATGGTGGTACATTCCTATAGTCTTGGCATGCAGGAGACTGAAACAGAAAAATCACTTGAACCCAAGCATTTAACCAGCCTGGGCAACACAGTGAGACTCTGTCTCAAAAACTATATATAATAAAAATAAAGAAAATGAAGCATTGATACATGATATAACATAGAAGAACCCTAAAAAAAAGTAGGATGAGTAAAAGAAATCGGTCACAGAGGAACACGTATTGTTCCATTTATATAAAATGACTGGCATAGGCAAATCCAATGAGCCATTGTCAGGTGACCGGTCACAGCCAAGGTGTTTCTCTTCAGATAATGAACAGGTTCTCAATTGGCTCTGGCGATGGTGCAGTATGAATACACTAACAGCCACCCAACTGTACTTTTTAAATGAGTGAGCCTACAGTTGCAACTGCATGATTTAATAAAGCTGTTAAAAGTAACACGGAAATGAAAGCATTTCCCCTAAAATCAGGAATAAGACAAGGGCGTCTACTCTCACCACTGCTGATCAACACAGTATTTGAATTGTAACCAGCGAATTCAGGCAGGAGAAAAAAGGGGGGCACAAATAGGACAGGAAGAAGTGAAATTACCCCAATTAGCACATGATACGATCTTTACATGGGCACCCTAAAAACCCCATCAGAACACTCTCAGCTCTAATAAGCAAGTTAACCAAGTGGCAGGATACAAAATCAACACACAAAAATCAACAGCTTTCCTATACACACCAAGAATGAACCCACCAAGAAAAATTTAGGGAAACAATCCCATTCACAATAGCTTAAAAAGTATATATCTAGGAATCAACCTAACCTAAAAGGTGAAAGACCTCTATAATGGAAATTACAGAACACTGACAAAAGAAACAAGATGTTAGGAAATGTAAAGACCACCCTTGTTCATGAATCAGCATTAATATTGTTTCTTTTTGTTTTGTTTTTTGAGACTGGGTCTCACTATGTAATTCAGGTTGGCCTTGAACTCACTATGTTGCCCAGGCTTGCCTCGAACTCATGGGGATTCTCCTGCTTCAGCCTCCCAAGTGCTGGGATCACAGGCATGTGCCACCATGCTGGGCCAGAAATAATATTGTCTAAATGACCCTATGGCCAAAAGCCATCTAAAGATTCGGTGGGATCCTAAAATACCCACACCATTCTTCACAGAAGTAGAAAAAGTAAATCCTAAAATTCATATGGAAATAAAGCTAGGCAAGGTGGTGCACATATACAGTCCCAGCAGTTGGGAGGCTGAGGCAGGAAGATCACTATGAGTTCCAGGCCAGCCTAGCTACAAAATGAGTTCAAGGGCAACCTGAGTTACACAGTGGAAATCCTATCTCAAAAAGCCAAAAACAAAGCAAAACTCACATAGAAACACAAAAGACCACGAATAGCCAAAGCAATTCTAAGCAAAAAAGCAAAACTGGCATGCTGTGGTGGCGTACACCTGTAGTCCCAACACTTAGAAGATTGCGGCAGGAGCATCACTGTGAGTCTGAGGCCAGCCTGGGCTATAGCGAATTCAAGACTTGCCTCATTTACATGGTGAGACCTTGTCTCAAAAGACCAAAAAAAATCAAAGATGGAGCCCTTGCAATACAGGATCTCAAATGATACTACAAAGCCATAGTGATACATAAAAAACAAAAAAAACAGCATAGTCTTGGCACAAAAACAAACGCATGCACCCACAGCCATGTGATTATTGACAAAGGAGCCAAAAGCATACGCTGGAGAACAAACGGCCTCTTTGACAAACGGTGCTGGGAAAACTGGCCGTCAGCATGCAGAAGATTGAAGAGATCCTTACCTCTTCCCATGCTAACATCAAGTCAAAAAGGATCACAGAAGTAAAGATAAGACTTGAAACTCTGAAACTGCTAGAAGAAAGCACAGGGGGAACACTAGAAGCCATAGGCACAGGCAAAGGCTTCCAGCATAGGCCCCAGGAGCCATTAGGGAAATGCAAACCAAAAGCACAGGAGATTCCATCTCACAGCTCAGAAAGGCTGTCATCAAGAACACGAGAGGCCACCACACCTGCCCAATCCCAGGGCTGCTGCGGGGGGCTGAGGCAGAACTATCAACACCAGTGTAAGGCCAGCCTGGACTACTGAAGGAAGGAAAGGAAGAAGGGAAGAAGGGAGGAAGGGGGGAAGGAAAGGAAAAATGCTGGCAAGAAGTGTGGGAGCAAGAGCCCTTCCACGCTGCTGGTGGGAAGGCAAATCCACTGTGGAAATCAGGGTGGCGATTCCCCACAGAGCTGAAACGAGACCTACCATGTGATCCCGCTAGTAGACTGCGTTCCCGAAAGAATTAAAGGCCGCATACTACAGTGATGGCAGCACACCCAGGTTTTTTATAGCAGCAGAACTCACAAGAGCTGAACTGTGCAAACAGCCTAGCTGCCCACCAACAAGATGCGTGGACGAGGGGAACGCGGTCTACACGCACAAGGGAGTATTATCCAGTCACAGAGAAGAACAGGGTTGTGTCTTTCCAGGAAATGGATAGAAGCGTAGGCCCTCTGGTGGAGCAAAAAGAGCCAGTCTCATTTGGCAACTTAAGCCTAACATGTTTCGGGCCAGGGATGTAGCTCAGTGGTGCTGCTGCCTGCCTCACAAGCGCAAGGTCCTGAGTTCGATCCCCAGTATCCCCCCAAAAAACAAATAAACAAATATAACATGTTTTTTCTTATGTGTAGGCAATCTAACCCTAAATTAAAATAAATAAGTTGGGTATATGTCTGTGATTCTAGCACTCTGGGAAACTGAGGCAGGAGGGTTGCAAATTCAAGCCCAGCCTGGGCAACTTAGTCAGGCCCTGTCTCAAAATTTAAAATGGTTCAGTGTGAAGCCCAAGGTTTGATCCCCAGTACTGAAAAACTGAAAACCTCATATGAGCTGTGTCAGGAGCAATGCTACATAATTTTGGGGGAAAATCATTTGGTTAGGCCTGGTTCTCCTCCTGTAGGCCAGCTATGGCACTCTGAGACATAATTCCATTTTGGCCCCCGGTCACAACTGAGGCCTCAGTGATCCGGTGATGCTGTGATTCTCCAGGAGAAGATTACACCAGCTGAAGACATCCTGGGAGGAACAAAAACTTCACCTACATAGTTCCTCATTGTTCCAGGATTGTCGGCCACCACTGCTACTAAATGTACAATATTTATGCTGCCATTGTTTTTCATAGTAAAACAAATGTTACTCTCAACACCTATGGAGAGAGGAACTAAGATGGGTGTGGAGGTACATGCCCCAAATCCCAGCACTCTAGGAAGCAGAAGCAGAGGATCCCAAGTTCAAGTCCTGCCTGGGTAACCTACCAAGTTCCTGTTTCAAAATAAAAAATAAAGTGTTGAGGATGAAGCTCAGTGCATGGGCACTGCATTCAATCTCAGTACCGCAAAGGGAGGAGGGGTGGTGGACCAGTTTAGTAATTCGACATTTACAGTTCTTCTATAAAAGCATGGATTGATTTGGATACACTGACCATGAACAGACTTATTGGGTAAAAATAAACAAATAAATTACAGGACAGTCTGTACAAGGTGCTCCATCCATTGTGTAAAATTACTCTTTGTACACAGGGCTTCTAGTTGAGAGCGGGTCCAGGGTCCCCAGCAAACCACGTACGATCGAGTACTTCACCTGAGCAAGCTCTCTCCCCACCCGGTCTTCACAGACCCTCACCCCAAAATCCCTCTGCTCCCAACCTTCAGGACCACAGCTGAGAGAGAAAAGGTTTCCATTGCCGGGTGCCCTCCCAGAGACACTGTCCGTTGATTTTATAACCGTTCTTGCAGGGTGGGCCGTTTCCCTCCATGCTCGCCCAGCTAACAAAACGCCAAGAAAGCCAAACACAGACTTCACGAGATGCTGCCTGCCAAGGTTAACTAGTAACTCCGAGGCAAGAAAGGGGCCCTCTTCCCGTTCATTAGGGTTCTCTCCTTTTACACAACACTGGACACATCCCTAAACTGACAATAATGATACATCCTCCCGTAACAGATGGTGTGTGTTTGTTTTTGGTACCAGAGACTGCACTTGGGACCTTGCACTTGCGAGACAGGTGGCAGCCCCCGGCCCTGGTTGTTTTTGTTTTTTGGAAATGGTCTCGTCCTTGAACTCACTATGTAGGCCAGGCTGGCCTCAACCTTGCAGCGATTCTCCTGCTTCAGCCTCCAGACTCAGTGCTGGGATTATAGGCGTGAACCATTCCACCCAGCTATATATATGCACGCTACTGATGAACCTATATATCCTCATACTTGTACAAAAAAATTATATGTTTTGAATACATTATTTTATGCATGGATATATGAAAGCAAGAGAGAAGATAAAAACCAAAAATGTTAGCAGTGCTATTTTGGTATTGAGTTCTGGGGTGACTTCATTGAATTTTTTCCTTTTTTTCCTCTACAGTGATCACATACAGCTTTATAATTAAAATACCAACTGTGACCAGGACAAAAGTTACAATCTCCAAAAGAGAAACCTCCGTGTCCTGTAACATAGTACAGAGAAAAAAGTGTCTGAAAGTCTGACTTCAGTGCCACACTTGCTTGCACCAGTCTGTCATCTCTCCTTCTGGGCAGGCGCCCTCGCTTCACCTTCATCATCTCCATCTCCTCCTCCTCCTCCTCCTCCTCCTCCTCCTCCTCCTCCTCCTCCTCCTCCTCCTCCTCCTCCTCACTGGGGACTGAACTCAGGGCCTTCCCCCTGAGCTTCATGCCCGGCCCTTTTTAGTTTTTGAGACAGTCTCACTAAATTGCCCAGACTGGGCTCAAGCTTGCGACCCTCCAGCCTCAGCCTCCCAGTGGCTAGGACTGCAGGCCACACCCCCATGCCTGGTCCTTCATCTGCCATTCAGAGGCTCTGCAGGTGCCACACGCTGGGGATGGAGACAGCAGGGCAGCTCCCAGCCTCTGGGGTTGAAGACCAGGGGGAGAGAGATTAAGCACATTTACATGAACAGTCATCCAGGGCCACTGAGAGGCCACCCAGAGCGGAGAGGGCTTTCCCTGCCTTGCTCCCCCAACTGGTGTCCCCCGCCTAAAATGAGGTTGCTCTTAGGTCGAGTCCTTTGCATTGTGCAGTCTTTGGGATGAGGCTCTGGGGAAGAAAACCAAACCCAATCTGCCCTTCAGCGCGGAGGAAGGGGATGAGCAAAGCCCTCGTCCTGATGGAAATCAATTCTGTGTCACTTTGGGAGGGAAGCTCAGGCACCTGAAATCTGCCTCACTAGTCCAACCTCACACAGGAAGGTTACCTTGCAAAGGTCCATGTATACAGGGAGGAAAGAAAAATAACCAAGGTGCGATATTCAAGAGGTCTGGTTAACAAGTAACCGGATCTTCCTTTTCTGCTAAAGTCAAGCTCGCTCTGTACTCCAGGGTCCCCAGCCCCTACCTGATAAACAGCCAACAAGAATGAGCCGGTAATGGGGCGGTTCCCGCCGAAACCACCTGAATCACCATCACCGGGCAGGCGGTGAATCACCTGCGCCCACTCTCACATTCGCATACGTGACTTTTGCGCCTGGATTCTTAAGAGTTCCAGACTTTAAAAGACACAGGCCAATGGACAGATGTTAGTAAGTTTCACTACTTCCAGACTTGATATAAAAACCTATATTTAGACCAGCAGAGGGGAGGTTCAAGCTCACACCCTAACACCCTTTTTCTTAGCTCCAGAGAGGAAAAGGCCCAGGACCTCTGCAGTGAGTCCTAGTCTCCTGCGAGCCACGGCAGCACAAGGCGAATTATACAGGAAAGGTAGAAAAAATGAGACTGAGAAGCTGAGATTTAGGCCTGCTCAGTGCTGCTCTGGGCAGCAAAGACAAAGCCCTGAGCTTGCTGCACCTTTTATTCAGTACCTCGGAAGAAACAAATGTAACAAAGGTAACAAATGTAACAAAAGACGGGGGGGGGGGCAGGAATCCAAGAACAATGAGGAACTGAGTAGATGAAGAATTTGTTCCTCCTAGGGTGTCTTCAGCTGGTGAAATCTTGCCCTGAAGAATCACAGACAGCATCACGGGATCACTGAGGCCTCAGTTGTGACCGGGGGCCAAAATGGAATTATGACTCAAAATGCCATAGCTGGGTTGTAGGCAGGAGAACTAGGCTAACCGAATGATTTCCCCTAAAATTATGGTGCATTGCTCCTGACAGTCTCCGATCTAATTTACGTGCTCTTTTACGAAGTCTTCGGAAAGAGGGTAAAAGTGAGAGATGCTTTTCACAGCTGGCCTGCGGATCTCGGGGAAATTCAAGCCTCCTTGTAAGGACACCCAGGCTGCGCCTCCCTCCCATGGTGGAGGCTTAGCACACCCGGCGCCGAGCTTTAAGCCCTCAGCCAGCGCGGGCCATGGCACCGGGCGACTCCAACTCGGGCACACCCGGGGGACACGACCGCCCGCGCGGCCGGGGGAGGCCGGCAGCGGGCACTGGGCACCGGGCGCCGCCCAAACTCCTCCTGGCCACTGTTCCCAGGCTGAGGCCGCGTCCCACAGTGGCCTCCAGTGCGCGCTCCAGGTGAAGGGAAGGGCGGGCCTGGGACCCCACTGCCGACCGGAGGTCACCCGTAACCACAGCACTGGAGGCTGAGGCAGGCGGAGAGACAGCAAGTTCCGGAGCAGCCTGGTCTACACAGCGAGGCCGTGCCTCAAAATAAAAGGAATTTAAGAGTAAATAAAGGAAAGGCGCTGGGAATGCAACTCAGCGCTGAGCCCCTGGGTTCAAAAGGGAGGAAGGAAGGGGCATTAAAAAGAAATGCAAGGCAGGTCCAAGAAGGGCCACCCGTGAATTCACTCGGCGCCCAAATAGCCAGAAAGCCCGGGCCGACCGTCACACCCAGCTCCTCCACCGCGGGCCGCCCCACCGTGGGCTGCGGGGGCGCCGAGCCAGAGGCCGGGTCCGGGGTCGTCCGCTCGCCGCCCCCACCCCGCCCCCGCTCACCTGGCCCCGCGCTGCTGCCCGAGGCCGCGGCGGCCAGCAGGAGGGCGCCCCCCAGCAGCCAGGCCGCGCGCGGACCCCGCATCCCGCCGCCGACCGCGCCCGCGCAGAGAAGGCGCCTCCGCGAACACCCGCAGCCCCTGCGCAGCCGGCGATCCTGCGCCCCGCCCGCCCCCGGCCCCCTAAACGCCAGGCCACGCCCGGCCGGCGCGCTCACCTGAGACCCGCGCCCCAGGCTCGGGGCAGAGCAGCTGGCGGCGGCTGCGCTGGAATGCAAACCACAGGAAGGCGGGCCGCACCTTCTCCCGGGCTGAACGGTGTGTGTCCAGAGGCACCTCTAACCTTTACTCCTCCAGAGCAGCGCCCTCTGTCTCCCTGCCTTGCTCTTGACGGTAGAAGTCTTGATCGTTCTGGCGTGGTGGCGTTTGCCTGTCATCTCAGCACTGTGGAGGCTGAAGCAGGAGGGTCGCCCATTTGAGCCCAGCCTGGGCAACTTTGAGATTTATCGAGACTGTTTCAAAAAGAAAGGGCACGGGCTGGGGATTTAGCTCAGTGGTTCCCCTGCCTGCCTCGAAATCGCAAGGTACAGAGTTCTATCCCAGGTACCAAAAAAGAAAGGAAATAAAGGAAGGAGGGAGGGAGGGAAGCAAGGAAGGAAGGAAGGAAGAGAGAGAGAGAGAATGTTAAGGATTTAACTCAGTGCAAAAGTTCTGGGTTTGATCCCCAGTACCAAAAAATTAAAAACTAAAATAAATAGAAGCCTTGACTGAAGCTCAAGCCATTTTCCAGAAGGGAAAAGAATCAGGCTTTCACTGGTGGTAGAGGTGGGCCCGGGAGCGAGGTTCGGGTGTGCAGAAGCGAGGCGGGCGGCCTTGGACCCGAGGGCAAGTGTGAGAAGGGGCGGCGCCCGGCGCTGGGTTCCCCCTGGTTAACCAGCTGTGACCTTGAACTGTTCCCTCCTCCGGGAGCAGAAGCGTGGGAAGGCCGTGGACTGGGCCCTGAGAGTGCCGCACTTCAGGAGCGGGGTCTGCTGAATCGCCACAACCACCCGCACGGTGTGATTAATCTTTCCTCTTTACGGACCAGGGACCGGAGCTGAGCAAGGTGAAACAAAGCGACCGGAAGAACAGGGAAGACCCCAGAGAGCTCAGGAGAGCGGCTGGGAGGCTGACGGACTCTGAGCAGGTGCAGGGCCTGGTGGCTGCCTGGAGAGAGGCTGGGCCCGGGCTCGGGTGAGCGGGGCGAAGACAGGGGTGAGCGGGGCGAAGACAGAGCTGAGCCCTGACAGTGTGATTGTCCCTGGAACGCCAAGCCTCAGTGAGCCAGTTACCGCTGGCGGTTACTAATACTTGCACAACCAAATCCACATGCCGGCGTCCCTAGTCTGTGAGCACCTCGCCCGGAGCTGCATCTGCTGAAAGGCTCCGTCCCTGTGTCACTCCGAACGGAACCTGAGGTGTGGCCCATTAGCTGAATTAACGTGGGTTCCGGATAATCCAAGAAGGAAACAATGAGCCCAGTGGGGTGGTGCAAGCTGTAATCCCAGCACGAGGAATCTTGAATTTGATCCCAGCCTGGGTAACCTAGAGACCTAGCAAGACCCTGTCTCAAAATTTTAAAAAGGTAGAGAGTGTAGTTCAGTGCAAAGGCCTTGGTTCAAGTTCAGTTGTCAAAAAGGACAGAAAGAGAGAGAAAGAGAGAGAAATTAGCAAGTGACTTTAGTCATTTCCCCTATAAAACATCTCCCCAAGATGCCAAGCAGATGGTTCATGTGCTCTCCCTTTGGCGCCATAGAGGAACTATACAAGCAGAGAAATGAAATGAAATGAAATGAGAGAAGCAAATGGTCCAGCTATGCCAGGAGAATGGAATGATCACATTCTGGATAACAGAAGGGACAGGGGTTTTTTGTTTTGGTTTGGGTTTTGGTTTTTTTGAGACAGGGTCTCGCTATGGAGTCAGGCTGTCCTTGAACTCACTACGTCATCCAGGCTGTCCTCAAATTCGAAGCGATCCTCCTGCCTCAGCCCCCCACCCCCGTGTACTGGGATCACAGGCGGGCGCCACCACACCTGGCAGCAGCTTTTTAAAAATATTCCAGCACACACAGAAGGATGGCAGGCTGTGCAGCACAGACTTTCTGTTCAGTGGCCCCAGGCTGCGCCTCAAGTGAGCTCTTTCAGGAATGTGAAATCATGTGACCCGGTGACAGATTCTGGCATCTCTTCTTGAGGACACCTGTGTGACCTTGGATAAATCATTTACCCTATGCACTATCTATGCCTTAGCTTCCTCGCCTATAAAGATGAGCTTACTAAAGCCATCTCAGGGTAAAAGAGTGACTCTGATGTGAAGTAGAAGCTCTGAAAAACCTGCATGTTTCCTTCCTTGGAGTCTTTGTCACACCCCACCTGCACCTCAGCTCCTGAAACACGGTTCCCAGGGCCCCAAATCTCGGTCTGTGCCATGTTTTCCTCCCAGAAAAGGTTGATTTCTGTAGAAGTAGCCCAGGAGGTCACCTTGTTGTGAATGGGGACAGTTTTTCTGACGGTCCCTGCCCGGGAGGGATGAGTCCTGTACTATCCTTTCCCCACCTGTACTGATTACTGTTGCGACCACAATCTGGGGTGATCGTAGCCCTTTTCTCGTGGGGTGACTGTGAGGGCTAAATGCCCATCAAGTCTCCCTGAGCACAGTTCCCTTGTTGTAGGCAGCCAGGAAACAGGTGGCACCCTTGGAGGAGGGAGGGTCCTCTTAGCAGGGAACAAAGCGTGGGGCTCCGCTGCTTTCAATTTAAATTTCGGTGATGTCATATAGGAGCCTGCTTTGACTCAGCAGAATTTCAATAAAAGGCTTTCAGTGAACGATGCTGAGTTAAAGTCTCGAGAATGTGCTTTTTTCCTTCAGCCTGACTGGATGAAGGACACTCAGTGAAGTCAGTTTGCAGCACAGCACCTGTTGTGTGGGTGGTGGAGGCTCATTTGCCCTGAGGGGCGCAGGGTGCCCTGTTACTCTGCAGGTGGGACCCCGGCAGTTCCAGAGCCGGGTTTGGGAGCCTGGACTCCCGCAGCTCCCCACTCCCTTCACTGGAAGGAAGCATTTAGACACTGAGAGAAAACTTCTTTTTGTTCGTTTGAACGGGATCTCGCTATGTTAAGTCCAGGCCAGCCTCGAATTCGCTACGTACCCCAGGCTGGCCTCAAACTCACGGTCTTCCTGCCTCAGCCTCCGGAGTAAGGGAATCACAGGTGCTAGGCACCACACTTGGCAAGAACGCATGTAGCTCAAATGGATTCTGCATTCATTTATCAGGCACATCAATGGAGACACAAAGTTCCTGAAATCTTGGGTCCGGATCAATAATAGTTGCGGAAAAGCTATGCTCATTCATTCACTAATGCACTGAGCACAAAAATCATGCCTTCTCTTTCCAGTTCCTCAGATCAAAAATTTCTTTGCCATGGTCCGATTTGTTTACCTTCCTTCTCGGATTCACCAGCAAGCCTTCTTTCTGCTCAGCACCCATTTGCTGTCTTGCAACAACAAGACAGAGAGGACTCCTGCTGAATCGGCCCTCAGATCGGCCCACTTCCTTGCTTCAAGAACCAAAGTGCTCGCCCTTCCCTCAGAGTCCGTCTCCAGGTCTCCAGTTCTGCTCCATCACGAGCACCCACCCCGCCCTCTTCTGCAATCCCCATCCTCACCTGGAATGCTCAGTCTCCACGCCTCTCACCCAGGTGTTGGTTTACTGAGACTCAGCAGTCATTAGGCTGCAGCGTCCGCGGGCCCCTACCTTCCCGGTGTCTCCCAGCTTGTCAGCAGTGGGGCTCAGGAGTCTCCATGCCAGCCAGAGGAGGAGCTAAAAGGGTGACATGTGTGATCAGGCCAAAGGCCCACTAGAGCCAAAACAAATAAGCTCTAATAATAATCATGGTAAGCATCAGGGGCCAACTACCATCTAGGCTTAGGGTCTTTGGCTTTGTCCTTTTGCTTAATTTAAGGTCTGAGACAGGATCTTGCTATGTAGTTCAGGCTGGTCTTGAACTCACTGTGTAGCCCAGACTGACCTCAAACTTGCAGCGATCCTCCTGCCTCAGGCTCCCGAAAGTTGGGATTACAGGCATGCACCACCACACCCGAGAGATTTGTGATGTTTTTAACTTTAGATTGTTTTTCTTCCACTCCAACAAAATGGAGAACATACTTTTGTTTGGTTTTTTGGCTGGTTTGTTTCGTTTTGTTGAGGCAGGGTCTTGCTATATAGCCAAGGCTGGCTCAAACTCATGGCAGTCCACCTTTCTCAGCCTCCCAAGTGCTGGGATTACAAGTGTGTGTCACCATGCTCAGCTTGGACATTTTTTTTCCTACCAGGAATTGAACTCAGGACTTCGCACTTGCCAGGCAGGCACGGTGCGCTGAGCTACACCCCCAGCCCTGGACGACATTTTTAAGGAAAAGACTCGTAAAGACTCTCACCCTTGGGTGGAGTTTGGGTGGGGTGGGGCCCCACTGTGATTTAGGAAGACAGAGTCAGTCCTCACATCATGGGAAAGCAGCCGCGATGCCTATCTGGTCTCTTCCATTGCTCTGGAGTCGGGGGACGCAGAGCCAGTGACTCCTTAATGAAGTCGGTGCTGGGGCCCTGCAGAGGGCGAGGTGAGGACCGACCATCCCGGAGGCCTGGCTGCTCCTCGTTCCGGGGGGATGGGACCCTGCTCCTCTCCCCTCCCCTCTTCCCCTCTCCTCCCTGCCCCTCGCCCAGCCTGCTGCCTCTCCGAGTGCCTGCGGGCCCAGCCCTCCGAGCTGGCAATGTGGAGATGAAGGCTGAGCCCCACCCCGGCCTCCCCACCCTGGCCGCTCCGCCCCGGGAGCACAGACCGGCGCCTCCCGTGAATGCCTGTCCTTCGAGGCTGCCCTGCTCCCTTCCAGCAAGGCCTGCACCTGCCAGGCACAGGCGGCCAAATCGAGGCCGGGCCAGGCCCTGCTCTGCTCCCACAGCCCCAGGCGGGAGGAGGCTGCGGGGGGCACTCGCCAGCCCCATTTCAGAGCAGGCCCGTTGCTGCTGACCTTTGTTTTCTTTTTCTTTTCTTCTGTGGTACCGGGGATCGAACCCCGGGCCTTCACACTGAGCTACTAAATCTCCACCCCCTTTTTAGTTTTTGTTTTAAAACAAAGCCTCATTAAATTCCCCAGTTGGGCTTGGATTTGTAGTTTTCCTGCCTCAACCTCCCCAGAGTGCTGGGATTAAAGGCGTCCAGCACCATGGAATCACTCATGCCATCCTCTGTAGGGAAGTGGCAAGGCAAAAACAAAACAGGCCAGGCGTGGTGGCGCAGGCCTGTCATCCCAGTACTCTGGAGGCTGAGGCAGGAGGATCCTGAGACAAAAACATACCCCTCAAAACAAGGCCAGCTACATCCCAGAATATTCACTGCCGAGGCTGGTTTCGCTCTTTGCCGTGTTTCCAGGCAGTGACTAAAGCCGCGTGAGCCCTGCAGCGGCTCCTGCCTGGCTCCTTCCTAGGTTCTCATCTTAAACAAACAGTCGATATTTTCTGATTGCAAATGCAACGCGTGTCTATTGAGTTTATTGGAAAATACAAAAGTAATGGGAGAAAAGACGAAGGAAGGGAGGAAAGGAGAGAGAAAAGAAGAAGGGAGGAAGGAGGCCAAGTGTGGCGATGCATACGCGTGGTCCCAGAACTCAGGAAGCTGAGGCAGGAGGATCACAAGTTCCAGGCCACCCTGGGCGATTAAAAAAAACCCATTTGGAAAAAAATTGTGGAAGAAAAAGGAAGAATCGAGGAAGGGAAAGAAGGAAGGGAGAAGAGCCTGGAGATTACTGTGAATAGTTTGCTGCCTTCTAGTGAACCTTTTTCTAAAAAATCAGATTGCAAGAACTTGCATACAGTTCTGTACTTAGTTTCCCACTCAACAAAATAGTATTTTCCCAAATATTTCAATCCATAACTGCATCTTTAAATATTGCTGAATATTTCGCTTTCTCAGTAAGTCTTAATTTAATTAATCTGTTATAAAATATTCAGATCAATTCATAATTTGTTGTGTTTTAGGTAACAAATATATCCTGATACATAGTTTCAGACTATTATTTTGGGGAAAAAAATCCTTAGAGATAGGTGGATTTGCGAGAGAATTCTGTTTATCTTAAAAGCTTTGTTGGTTTGGTTTTGGTCTTTCTGAAACAGGATCTCACTATGTAGCTCTGGCTGGCCTGGGACTTGCAACCCCCCTGCCTCAGCCCCCAAGTTTCGGGGTGTCAGTGGCGCACCATCACGCCCAGCTGTTTTCAGCGCTCTTTTTTTTTTTTCGACCATCATTTTTGTACCCTTTATTACCTTAAAACTTGGGATAGAGCCAGCAGAGCAGTTTATTAGCCCTAAACTTACGTAGCCTATCTCATCCCCCTTCAAGATGGAAGACACCGAGATAGAGGAAACTGCAGTAATTTTCAAGATTCACAGGGACGTTCATTTACCAGCTTTTACAGAGTCCAGTTCCAGATCCTTCCGCCTTAGAATGACACCTAAAAGTCTCTAGCCATTGTCCTGAACTGGTGGTCACCTGGGTCCCAGAAAAAATAGACACAAAGTAAGACAAACTGTCATGAAGACAATCATTTCATAGTGAGGCAGGAGGCAGAGAGGAGAAATTCCTGAAAGAAGGGGGCCTGAAGGCCAGAGGCAAAAGAGGAAGCTGGTTTTCGGAAAACCAGAGTGCCCAGTTCTGACAGCTGGACCACAGCTGTGAAAGACAAGGTGCATGCACTCGGGCTTCTGGGGAACCCAAGAGAAGCTCTTTAGAAGTCAATGTGCCCACCTTTAACAATTAAGCCATGCCTGAGGACACATGCGCTACTTGTTTCAGTTCTCAACAACCGCAAGTGACCCCCAACTCAATTATAATAAATTATAATCTCCTTCACACTGTGGTTTGAATCCCCCCCACACACACACACCCCTGCTGTGGGCTCTGAGCACTATGACATTTCCTAAAAGGTTCTTATAGCGACAGACACTTCCCCTTCCATCAGAAAAGAAGAGACTTGTCCCTGATTGGAGTGAATTGCCATGCCAGTTCGAAGAGCTACTCCCTCCCTATAAACATACATACAAACCATTGATGGCAAATCTTTTAGAACTTTCAATGATACAAAGAGCCTGCTGTGGCATACATGCCATAGGTTCGCCACCACTAATACAGACTCTGACACCTGGCTTCTTTGGGGCCGTGAGCTTTTTTCAATGGCTCACTCCGACCCTCAGGAGCATATCCTGACTAACAATCTATGATTTCACTTACTCAGCGCTCTTGATGATAATCAGATTGCCCTTCAGAAGCAATGCACTTTAAGATTGTTCACCTCACCAGCACTGTTTTTCTTATAGCAAAACATTATTGGTACATTTTAGGCACACGTGATGATAAATAGGGAATTTGCACCGGTACCTGATACATCCCCTTTCTTTTTCCCATTACCCCCGCCTCAAGCCCCCTCCCCTCCCCGTGTACAGAAGCTTTGTGTCCATTTTTCCTTCTATTTTCACTTTTTTCTTGTCCCTTCCTTCCTTTCTCCCTCCCTCCTCCTTTGTTCCCCTTTCTGTTTGAACATTTTCTTCCCATTTCCCAATCTCTATTATACATTTTAGTCCTCATTTTCACTTTTGTTTTCTCACACCAAAGAAACAATGCAGTATTTAAACATGGGTGTTCGATTTATTTCACTGAAGAGTATGGTCTCAAGGTCCATCCATTTGGCTAAAAATATCTGAAGCTCATCCTTCTTTATGACAGAGTAGTACTCCATTGTATAAAAAAAACACAACTTCTTTATCCAGTTTCCAGTTGTTGGGGATTTGGGCTGTTTCCAAGATTTAGCTGTTACAAACTGTGCCACTATAAACATGGGTGTGCTTATATCACTGTGATATGATGCTTTTATGTCTTTTGGGAAGATACCAAGAAGAGGAATAGCTGGGTCCAATGTAACTTCTAGTTTTTGCTTTTTGAGAAATTTCCACACTGATTTCCACAGTGGTTGCACCAGTCTGCACTCCCACCAATAGTGGAGAAAGGTTCTTTTCCCCGCCACAGCTCCATCAGCATTTGTTATTGGTTGATTTCTTGAAAACAACCATTCTTTCTGGAATGAGATAGAATCTCAGTGTTATTTTAATTCGCATCTCTCAAATGACCAGTGAGATTGAACATTTTTTCATATATTTATTTGTCATTTATATTTCTTCATCTAAGAAATAATATTCATTTCAGATGCCCATTTTCGGATTGGGTCTTTAAATTTGGGAGGCCTGATTTTTTAAAGTTCTTTATATATTCTAGATAGTAGACCTTTGTCTGAGGAACGGCTGGCAAAAATGTTTTCTCACACTGTGAGTTATCTCTTCACGCTGTTGGTGGTTTCTTAAGAGCTTTTTAATAAGATGAGATCCCAGTTGTTGATTCTTTGTGATATTTCCTGCATGACTGAGATTTTGTTCATAAAGTTTTTGCCTACACCAGTGTCTTCAAGAGTTCTACCTATTCTGTTTTCCAGCAGATTGAGTGTTTCTATTTTTTTTTTTTGGGTACGAGGGATTGAACTCGGGACCTTGGCTTGCAAGGCAGTCAGCGTATAGTGTTTCTATTTTAATATTGAGATCTTTGATCCATTTTTATTTTGGTTTAGTGCATGGTGAAAGATAAGTGTCTAGTTTTAATCTTTAGTGTGTGGAAAGCCAGTTTTTCCAGCACCATTTATTAAAGAGGCTATCTTTCCCCCAGTGAAGGTGGTTGGCTCCTTTGTCAAAGATAAGGTGGCTGAGTAGGTTTGGAGTTGTTTCTGCATCTTCTAACCTGTTCTATTGATCTTTGAGGTGTTTTGTTTTGTTGTGTTTTGTTTGGCCAGTACCATGCTGTTTTTATCACAGTAGCTTTGTAGTACAATTTCAAGTTGGAGATTGTGATGCTTCCTGCCTTGCCTTTGTGTTGGGCCCAGTAGGCTGAAGAGGAAGGAGCCCTGGCAGGTGAGGTTCCCAACAAAAAGAACAATTGTGGAGGAGGCATAACAAAGCAGGACCTCACCTTTAATTTTACAGCATACCACTTATAGTGGCTGTTATCAGTTTTTCTGAGACACAGTAAGACAAAATAGCTGTGTGAACTTGAAGGCTATATGGTACACACATGTGTGATTGTCTGTGCTGATTCATTATTATATAATGAAGCTCCATCATGCGCCTGCGCTAAATGATGAGATTGTGTCCTCAGACACCCGGGCTTTGACACATCTCACAGCAGCCCCTACATCTTGTTGCCCAGAACTGCTTTTGCTCTTCTAGTCTCTTCTGGTTCCAAATGAATTTTAGGATTGTTTTCTCTAATTCTGTGAGAATGTATTGGTATTTTGATTGGAATTACATTAAATCTGTATAATAATTTAGGAAGTATGGCCATGTTCAGTATATTGGTTCTTCTTATGCAAGAACAAGGGATATCTTTCCATTTGCTGATATCCTCTTTGATCTCCTTTTTCAGAGTAAGGTAATTTTCCATAAAAAGGTCTTTTACATCCTTTTTTAGATTGATTCCTAGGTATTTCATTTTTTTGGATGCTATTATGAAAGGTGTTGTTTCCTTAATTTCTCTCTCAGTGAGTTTGTTATTTTTGTACATGAAGGCTATTGATTTTTCAGTGTTGACTTTGAATCCAGCTACCCTATTTAATTTGGTTATTAAATCTAGAAGTCTTTTGGTGAATTTTTGGAGTCTTCTATGTGGAGTATCATGTCATCTACAAATAATAATAATTTAATTTCTTCCTTTCCTATCCTTATTCTTTTTATTTCTTTCTCTAACGTAATTGCTCTAGCTAATGTTTTCAGAACTATATTGAACAAGGGTGGTGACAGTGGACATCCTTATCTTGTTCTTGATTTAAGAGTGAAAGCTTTCAATTTTTGTCCATTTAGTATGATGTTGGCTATTGGTTTGACACAGATGGCTTTTATCAGATTGAGATAAAGACCATCTATTCCAATTTCCTGTAGGGTATTTTTTAATCATGAATGGGTGTTGGACTTTGTCAAATGCTTTTTCTGCATCTATTGAGATGATCATATGGTTTTTGTCCTTGGCTCAGTTAATATAGTGTATTACCTTTATTGATTTGTGTATGTTGAATAATCCCTGTATCCTTGGGATGAATCCTACTTGGTCATGGTGTATAACCTTCTTATTTGCTGCATTCTGTTTGCCAGTATCTGTTTGAGTCTATGTTCATTAGGGAGACTGGCCTGTAGTTCTCTTTTCTGGTTGGATCGTTCTCTGGTTTGGTATCAGGGAAATGCTTGTTTCCAGGAAGGAATTTAGGAGTTTTGCTTCCCCTTCAATTTCATTAAAGAGTTTGAGAAGTAACAACATTAGATCTTCTCTAAATTTCTTGTAGAATTCAGCAGTGAATCCAACAGGTCCTGAGCTTTTCTTTGTTGGTAGATTTTTAATTGCATCTTAAATTTCATTTATTTATTGGATTATTTAGAATTTTTATATCTTCTTGATTCAGCTTTGGTACTTCATATGGATCTAGAAATCTGTCCATTTCTTCTGTGTTTTCCATCTTATTAGGATACAGTTTCTTGAAGTAGGTATTGAAGATCTGGATTTCCGCAAGACCTGCTTTGATTTCACCCTTTGCATTTGTAATTGGATGTATTTGAGTCTTTTCCTTCCACTTTTTGATAAGATTGGCTAAGAACTTGTCAATTTCATTTAATCTTTCTATTGGGAGGCCCATCAGTCCTCCAATCTGCCTAGAAAGGGGAGCAGCAAGGGGTAAAAAAGAGAATAGATGGGCCCAGCACCGAGGAGGTGAGCTGCATTGGCCACAGCAGCACCCCCGCCCCCCGTTGAAATGAGAAGACAAGTAAACAAATCTCAAAACCAGACTTCCAGATCACCTACAGCAACCCCAAAGGGCAATGAGATGGAACAATCAACCACCTGGACTCCCTGAATTGGCAACAAAAGAGGATCTGGAAAAAATGAAATCAGAAATAATTCCTCAGATAACAGCAGAGATTGTGCCCATAGTGCAAGACATGATTAATAAATCTAGAGAGGACACAGATAAAAAATAGAGGATCTGAGGAACATGATGGAATCCCAACATAGGAAACAAGTGGAATCCATAAAACAGAAA
This sequence comes from Heterocephalus glaber, assembly GCF_053883595.1. NCBI lineage: Eukaryota > Metazoa > Chordata > Mammalia > Rodentia > Bathyergidae > Heterocephalus > Heterocephalus glaber. The sequence continues at coordinate 38,935,049 of NW_028258381.1, read as the reverse complement.
CAAACAGATTTCCAGGAGATTAAAAACCCCATTAAAACTTTATGCAGCAGTTTACCATCAACAGTGGTAGAACTTAGTCCAATACTTTTTCTCCAACTAGTGACAGGATCATATGGCTTTTTCCTTTCCTCTGTTAAAATGATGACTTTTGGGAGTGGATCTTCCAATGCTGAACCAACACTGCCATCCCTACAACAAAACCACTTTCTACATACTGCCAGATCTGACTTCTAATAGTTTGTTTTGTTAAACAAATTTCTATCTATGTTCATACTTTTTTCTTCTATTATCTTTATCCAATTTTAGGATTAGCACAATGTTGATTTCCTAAAATGAGGGGAGAAGTGTTCCTTCTTTTTTCTGCTTTAATTGTTTGATATAATTTATCAGTTAAAATGTTTATGAGCCTGCTGTTGTCTTATAGGTAGGTTTTCAAGCTAGGAATATACTTTCTTTAATAGGTGCTATTGAAATTTTATATTTCCTCCAGAGTTAGTTTCATTAATTTGTCTTCCAAGGTACTTCTTAGAAGTTGTCAAATTTATTTCAAAAAAGATTTTTGTAATATGCTTTCTATATCCTTTTAAATTCTGTGAAATCTGTGGTAATGTCTCCTAGATCTTAATATTGTAATTTAAAAAATGTATATCTGATATTGTGTAACAGGAAGAAAAGGTCTAAAACAGCAGGGGAATTGTGAGGGGTAGGGGAAGGGAAAAAAGGGAAAGGAAAAAATATGAGAAGAGGAAAAAAATGGAAACAAAGTCTTTGCAAATAGGAAAGGGTGGAGGGGGTGAAGGGAGGGCAAGGGAAGGGGAAAAAAATAAGAACCAAGATACTCATGTAAAGGTACAAGATCCCAATGATGAATGTAACTGTATTTTATACCGAAAATGTACCAATAAACTTAATGGGGAAAAAAAAAACTTTATGCAGCAGAATGAGCCAATGTGGGGACAGAATTTCAGATATAAAAGATAAGATTGCAATTAGTGACCAGGTAGAGAAAAATTTCTTTAAAATATTAAGGGACCATGAGAAATCAATCCAGCAGCTGCTAGACGATGCAAAGAAGAATAACATAAGACTGACTGGAGTCAATGAAGGAACAGGAGAGAGTGAAGATGACATTTTAAAAAAACTGTTCACAGAAGTGATGGCAGAAAACTTGCCAAGTAGGGGAAAAGATCTTGACATACAGGTAAGTGAGGCATATAGGACTCCAACTAGCCTTGATTAAAAAAAAAATCTACATATAGGCATATAATAGTTAAAATTCCAGAAACCCAACAGAAGAACAAAATTCTACAAGCAGTTAGAGAAAAGAAACAAATCACACACAAACAAAAGCCCACCAGAATCACAGCAGATTTCTCAAGGCAAACCCTCAAGGCAAGAAGAGCTTGGAGTGATGTATTTCAAGCCCTAAAGGAAAACAGCCTCCAACCCAGATTGATGTACCCTGCAAAACTATGTTTCAAAATTGATAGAGAAATAAGATACTTTCATGACAAAGAGCACCTTAGGAACTTCATGAATACCAAACCAGCACTCCAAGAAATTTTAGACAATATCCTATGAAAAGACAACAAGGTTCCCTACCCCAGGAAGCCCAGTAGAATGAATCCATCAGGCACGACAAGAAATTAAACACAAAGGGGGAGAATCCAACAAAAAGAAAACGTCATGAAAATGATAAGTCAATACTTATCAGTTATAACCATCAATGTTAATAGTCTCAATTCAATCAAAAGAAATAGACTGGCAGAACAGGTCAAGAAAAAAAAACCCAACAATATGCTGCATACAAGAAACACTTAATTCAAAAAGAAACTCATAGACTGAAATTTAAAGCATGGAAAACAATACTCCATGCAACAGGAACCCAAAAAAAGCAAGAGTAGCTATCCTCTTTGCAGATCAAGTGGATTTCAAAGCAACACTGATTAAGACAGACAAAGAAGGATAGTATATCTTTCTAAAGGGAACAATCCAAGAGGAAGTGATGAAAATCATAAATATCTACACACCAAATACTACTGTGCTCAACTATATAAAACAAATACAGACATGAAAAATCAAATAAGCACTAATACAATAGTAGTGGGGGACCTCAATACCCCACTGTCACAAATAGATAGATCAACTAGACAAAAAGCAACCAACAAAATACTCAAACTCTTGAACAAATAAACTTAACAGATGTTTACAGTGTTTCACCCCACAAAATCAGAGTACACAGTCTTTTCAGCTGCACATGGGTTTTTCTCCAAAACAGTCCACATACTCACTCATAGAACAGGTTTAAGTAAGTGCAAAGGAATTGAAGTTATCCCCTGTATATTATCAGACCATAGTGTGATGAAATTGGAGATCAATAAGCAAAAGAAACTGCAAACATTTCATAAACACATGGAATTTGAACAACACACTTCTGACTAGCCAATGGGTCACAGAGGAAATTAAAGAAGAAATCAGACAGTTCTTACAATTAAATGACAATGACAATATAACATATCAGAATCTATGGGATACAATGAAAGCAATCTTATGAGGGAAATTGATTGCAGTGAATACTCATCTTAGGAAAACAGAGTGAGCCCAATTAAACAACCTGATGCTGAACCTCAAGCTTCAATAGAAAAATAAGAGCAGGACAAACCCAAAGCCCATAAAAAGGAGGAAATTATAAAGATTAGGGCAGAAATCAATGCAATGGAGACTAAGAAAACAATGCAAAAAAATCACTGAAGCCAAGAGTTGGTTCTTCAAAAGAAAAAACAAAATTGAAAAACCCTTAGCCAACCTTATCAGAAAAAGGAAAGGAAAGACCCAAATCCATGCAATTAGGAATGAAAAGGATGAAATTACAATGAACCCAGTAGAAATCCAGAGGATCATCAATACCTACTTTGAGAACCTATATGCCAATAAGATGGAAAACGCGGAAGAAATGGACAAATTCCTAGATACGTATGAATTACCAAAGTTGAAAGAAGAAGACTTAAAAATTCTAAACAACCTAATATCAATCAATGAAATTGAAAACATAATTAAAAACTTACCAACTAAGAAAAGCCCGGGTCCTAATGGGTTCACTGCTGAATTGTACAAGACATTTAGAGAGGAACTACTGCCACTACTGTTTAAACTATTCAGTGAAATTGAAAGGGAAGCAATACTCCCAAATTCATTCCTGGAAGGAAGCATCACCTTGATCCCCAAAGCAGAGAAAGACCCAACCGAAAAAGAGAACTATAGGTCAATCTCATTAATGAACATACATGCAAAACTCCTTAATAAGATACTGGCAAATAGAATGCAGAAGATCATCAAGAAGAATATACACCCTGACCAAGTGGGATTCATCCAGGGGATGGTTCAACATATGCAAGTCAATAAATGTAATTCACTATATCAGTAGAGCCAAGGACAAAAACCATAGGATCATCTCAATAGATGCAGAAAAAGCATTTGACAAAATCCAACACATATTTATGATTTTAAAAACCCTACAAAAAAATGGAATAGACAGTCTCTACCTCAATCTGATAAAAGCTATCTATGAAAAACCAATAGCCAATATCATACTAAATGGTCAAAAACTGAAATCCTTCACATTAAATTCAGGAACAATACAAGGATGTCCACTATCACCACTCTTGTTCAATATAGTTCTGGAAATATTAGCCATGGCAATTAGACAAGAGAAAGAAATAAAAGGAATAAAGATAGGTAATGAAGAAGTCAAATTGTCATTATTTGCAGGTGACATGATACTCTATATAGAAGACCCCAAGAACTCCACCAAAAGTCTTCTAGACTTAATAACCCAATTCAGTAAAGTAGCTGGATACAAAGTTAACACAAAAAAATCAATAGCTTTCCTCTATACAAACAACAGACTCACTGAGAGAGAAATAGGGCAAACAATTCCTTTCACAATAGCATCCAAAAAACTGAAATACCTAGGACTCAACCTAATGAAAGAAATCAAAGACCTCTTCTCTGAAAACTATAGTACTCTGAAAAGAGAGATTGAAGATGATATTAGAAAATGGAAAGACATCCCCTGCTCCTGGGTAGGAAGAATCAACATAGTGAAAATGGCCATAGTTCCAAAACTGCTATATAGATTCAGTGCAATCCCAATTGAAATCCCAGCAGCATACTTCACAGACCTTGAGAAAACAATCCAAAAATTCATTTGGAACCAGAAGAGACCTAGAATAGCAAAAGCAATTCTAGGCAACAGAGACATGGTAGGGGGTATCACAACCCCCAACTTGAAACTATGTTACAAAGCTACTGTGATAAAAATAGCATGGTACTGGCAAAGAAACAGACCTGAGGACCAGTGGTACAGATTAGAAGATCCAGCAACAACTCCAGACATACCCAGCCACATCATCTTTGAGAAAGGAGCCAACCATCCTCACTGGAGGAAAGATAGCCTCTTTAGTAAATGGTGCTGGAAAAATTGGGTTTCAACTTGCCAAAGGTTTAATCTAGACCTATATCTCTCACCATGGACTAAACTAAAATCAAAATGGATTAAAGATCTAAATATTAAAATAGAAACGCTGATCCAGCTGGAACAGAGGTTAGGTAGAACTCTTGAAGACTTTGTAGAAAAAGATTTTATTAACAAAACTTCACTTGCCCATAAACTAGAACAATTAACAAGTGGGATCTCTTATTAAAAAACTTCTGGGGACTGGGGATTTAGCTCAGTGGTTTCACTGCCTGCTGCGCAAGTGCAAGGACCCAAGTTCGATTCCCAGTACCAAAAAAAAAAAAGCTTCTGCACAGGAAAAGAAACCACCAACAGTGTGAAGAGACAACCTACAATGTGGGAAAAAAAATTTTACCTGCTGTTCCCCAGACAAAGGTCTACTATCTAGAATCTATAAAGAGCTTAAAAAAACCAGACCTCCCAAGTTTAAAGACCCAATCCAAATGGGCATCTGAAATGAACAGACATTTCGCAGACAAAGAAGTAGAAATAGCAAATAAATATATGAAAAAATGTTCAACCTCACTGGTCATTGGAGAGATGCAAATGAAAACAACACTGAGATTCCACCTCACCACAGAAAGAATGGCTGCTATCATGAAATCAACCAGTAACAAATGCTGGCAGGGCTGTGGGGAAAGAGGAACCCTGCTCCACTGCTGGTGGGAGTGTAGACTGGTACAACTACTGTGGAAATCAGTATGGAGATACCTCAAAGAACTAGGACAGGAAGTCCCATTTGACCCAGCTATTCCCCTGCTGAGTATCTTCCCAAAAGAAATAAAAGAATCATACCACAGTGATATATGTGCGCCCATGTTCATAGCAGCACAGTTTGTAATAGCTAAAACTTGGAAGCAGCCCAATTTGCCCATCAGCTGGAGACTGGATAAAGAAAATGTGGGGTTTTTAAAAAAATAAAATGGAGTATTACTCAGCCATAAAAAATGAGAACTTAGAGACATTTATATCTAAATGGGTGCACATTGAGGCAATACTCTTAAGTGAAATAAACAGGACATACATGTATAAATACCGAATAGTTTGTCTAGTGTGAGAAACTGAAAGGGTAAATAAAGACTAAAAAGTATAATAGATAATGTGAAATAGAAAGAAAAGGGACAAAGGGGAAGGGCAAATGGGAGAAGTAGGGGAAAGGAACGAAGGGAATGGAATTAATATCCAAAAATGAAAAAATGGAAACAAAGTCTTTGTAAATAGGGAGCGACGGAGGGGTTGAAGGGAGGGCAGGGGAATGGGGAAAAAATAAGAACCAAGAGAGATTATGTAAAGGTTCAAATTTCCAATGATGAATGTCATTATGTTGTATACCTAAAATGTACCAATAAAATTCATTAAAAAAAAAAGAATAGAGACATGCTTAATATCCTAAGCATGAGAGCCTAGGAGGTCAGTGCCTCAGAGTGGGCAAAGGCAAAGACACTCTGAGCTAGTCTTTATTTATTGGGTACACACAATAATTGGAGGAAGTATTTGGTGACTCAGAGGGCACCAGTAAGGAGAACATTCTTACAATAGCATATGGGACAAGACAGCAGGCTAATAAAGAATTTGTCCTTCCCCCAAGTGAAACCTTTCTGGTTTTTTATTACCACTAGGTTCTTGAAGAGCCAAGATGTCTTCAGCTGATGTACTCTTGCCCTTGAGCATCACAGTATCACAGGATCATTGAGATCTCAACTTGTGACCAGAGGTAAAATGGAGTTATATTTCCGCATGCCATAGCCACCTTGCAGGCAAGGTGACATTGGGCCTTAGACAGCTACACTCATATTTAATTATGAAATGTTTTGTCTCAAAAATTATATAGAATTTCTCTTGATATCTTTCAAAGAACTGACTCTTCAATTCATTGACTCTTTGTATCGTTCTCTTAGTCTCCATTGCATTAATTTCTGCTCTGATCATTATAATTTCCTCCCTCATATGAGCTTTGGGCTTGGTGTGCTCTTCTTGCTAGAAGTTTGAGGTTCAACATTAGGTTGTTTATTTGAGCTTGCTCTGTTTTCCTAACATGAGTATGCACTGCTATGAATTTCCCTTGTAGGACTGCTTTCATTGTGTCCCATAAATTCCACTATGTCATATTGCATTGTCATGTAACGGTAGAAACTGTCTAATTTTTTCTTTAATTTCATCTGTCACTCATCGGTTCTTCAGGAGGGTATTATTTAATTTCCACATGTTTATGAAGTTCTTTTGGTTTCTTTTGCCATTGATTTCCAGTTTCATTGTATTATGGTCTGATATGTGTGGGATAATTTCAATTCCTTTGCATTTACTTAAGCATGTTCTATGAGCTAGTATGCTGTCTATTTTAGAAAAGGTCCCATGTGAAGCTGAGAAGAAGGTGTATTCTGATGTTGTGGGGTGGAATACTGTAGACATCTGAGTCCTTCTGTTCAAAAATTTGGTTCAATTCTGATATTTCTTTGTTGACTTTTTGTCTAGTTGATCTGTCTATTTGTGATAGTGGGATACTGAGGTCCCTCATTAGAATTGTATTTGTGCTTATTTGATTTTTTTATATCCATTAATATTTGTTTATATCCATTAATATTTGTTTATATAGTGGTGCATATATATTATGATTGTTATCTCTTCCTCTTGGATTATTCCCTTTACAAGGATGTAGAGTCCTGCTTTGTCGCTCTTAATCAGTCTTGGCTTGAAATCCACTTTGTCTGTGAATAAAATACCCACCCCTGCTTTTTTCTGGGTTCCTGTCACATGGAGCATTGTTTTCAATCCTTTGACTTTCAGTCCATGAATTTCTTTTTGAATTAAATGTATTTCTTATATGCAACATAGTGTTGGATCTTCCTTTATGATCCATTCTGCCAATCTATTTCTTTTAATTAGTGAGTTGAGACCATTGACATTGATGATTATAACTGATAGGTATCGACCTATCCTTATCATGTTATTTTCCTATTATTGGTTCCCCCCCATTTAAAAAATTTTTTTATTTTTATTTTTTGGGACTGAGGATTAAACTAGGGTCCTTGCGCTTGTGAGGCAGGTGGCGGGCCCCATGTTTAATTGCTTTCCTCGCCTGCTATATTCATTTTGGGAATCATGGAGTTGTAGTCCTTGTTATATTTTTCTAGATGTCCTTCAGAACATTTTGGAGTAGTCATGAATTTCTTCAGGTGTTGTCATGAAAATCTTACTTCTCAATCAATTTTGAAAGATAGTTTTTTGCAGAGTACATCAATCTGGGCCAGAGGTTGTTCTCTTAGGGCTTGAAATACTTCACTCCAAGCTTGTGTGTATGTGTTGACAAGTATGCTGTGATTCTGATGGGCTTTCCTTTACAGGTGATTTGTTTCCTTTCCCTTAACAGCTGTTAATATTCTGTTCTTGTGTTGAACTTCTGGAATCTTGACTATAATGTGCCTTGGTGTAGATTTTTTGATCTACATGTCTATATGCTTCACTTGTCTATATGTCAAATTCTTTTTCCCTGCTTGGGAAGTTTTCTGCCATTACTTCTGTGAACAGAATTTTTTATGTCATTTGTGCTATCTCTTGCTTTTTCATTGACTCCAATTAATCTCATGGGTTTTTTCTTTGCATCATCTAGCAGCTGTTGGATTGATTTTTTGTGGTCCATTGCTATTTCTAAGAGATCATTCTTTCCATGATAACTAACAGCAATCTTGTCTTCTAGATCTGATATTCAGTCCTCACATTGGCTCATTGTGCTGTGTGTACTTTCAATGGATTTTTACATCTTTTGGATATCTGTTTGAATCTGTTTCATGGATTGCATTTCTTTCCTATGTTGGATATTCATGGTTTCCATCATTTCCCTAAGCTCCTCTTTTTCTTTTTCTTTTTCTTTTTTTTAGTACCAGGGATTGAACTCGTCCTTGTGCTTGCAAGGCAGGTGGCAGAACCACTGAGCTAAATCCCCATCCCAGCTCCTCTATTTTTTATCTGTATCTGCTCTAGAGTCACTAACCATGTCTTTCATTATGGTCATCATCTCTGTAGCTATCTGAGAAATTATTTCTGATTTTATTTTTTCTAGAGCCTCATTCATCTGCTTTGTTACTTCTGCTATTACTGCTTCAGAGAGTCCAGGTTGGTGGGCTTTGGATTGTTCCACCTCATTGCCCCCTGAGTTTGCCTTTGGTGAGCTGGAAGATTGGGGTTGCCTCTTGCTTAAGTGTCTTTCATTTTCTTTTCTTTTTTCTTTTTTAGTTTAATTCCTGAGTTGATGTTTGTAAATTGCTTATGGCAAGTAGCTTTATTGTTAATATTCAGAACCCTTAGGAAATGACTAGTTCTCAAAGATGTCATCCAGATGTAGCTGGCTTTTGAGTTTTGAGGCTGTTGCAAGATCCTATCCCTTCAATTTATTAAGGATGAGTAGTTGCTACCTATTTCACCTAGCTCCTGGTTCTTTGGCACTGGCCTATAGTATTGTTTATGACCCTTAAGCAATCTTGGTCTTGGCATATGAGGAAAAACTGATTAGAACACTTATGTCACTTTGGATAAAGGAGTACAATCAGCAATAACAATAGCATCAAACACAAACTATTAATTTGCCACCTTTAACCAAATGAGCTAGATTTGTGGTCATATAACAAAATCTAAGACAAAACAGAAAGTTGTATACAGTAAATATGCCCTCAGTTCGGTGATTTTACCCTTAGGGGAGAAAATTTTAAAGGGGGTTGGTGAAAAAATAGAGAAATAGAAGAAGAGGACAAGAATAGGAGGAAAGGCTGGAGGACAAAGGAAGATTATGCAAACTTTGACAAACTGGTGAAGAAGATAGGAGGGAAAGAGAGAAGGAAGAAATAAAAACATGAACAGAACACAACAATAACAAACCTAGAAACAATGTTCACACTTATATAAAAACAAGAACAAGCAATCAAGAAAAAACAAAACAAAAACAAGAAAATTTTTAAAAACCCACTTCAAGACGTGTCTCTACTGTTGCTGGTAGACAAAGGGGGCAGACAGAGCCCAGATCCATGCTGATTAATCCCAACATGCCAGTGGTGGATTCATGGCAGGGTAGTGCATAATCACACCAAGCCTGTAACTTTAGTTCTGAAGTTCAGGCTGGTTTCTGGCTGTAAGGCTGGAACCTGTTTTGTTCAGTCTACAATGCTCTGTGTTCTTCCTGCTGACTTGAAGTTGGCTCCTTGGATTCCTGCTGACTTGAACTTGGTTCTGCCTCACCATGATGGAGCCAGTCCACAGCTGCTCTGAGTTCTGAGCTCAATTGGCCCCTCTCCAAATGGGTACCAGGCAATTGGCCTCTCCTGGAGGACATCTGAACCCAAATAACTCACCAGCCACTGCAGTCCACTGTGTTCACTACTCCATTCCATTGGTGCATTTCTCCTTGGAGGCCTGTGGGGTCACCAATAGTCAACATGCATTTGCAGGTTCGAGCTCCCCTTCCCATGCATTGAGTCAGGGATTGGGGAGAAAGCACTGCTTGCCACCTCCTTCTGCATTGAAGTCTCTCTCTTCACTCTCCCCATGGGCCTCCATTCTGGTTTCATATCCTTCCTGGGTCCCAGGAACCCACTTCCCTCCTTCTTGTCTTCCTCCCATTGCTATATTCCAGCATGTGGATGGCAAATCTTGGAGAGGCTGTTTGCTGTTTCTCTGTTGTTCACCACTCTGGCATCTTTCTGAAAATTATTAATGTCATAATTCTGCTCTAGTCTTAATATTTTCTTACTCAAACAGTAGATAGGAAAAAGCTTTCATCATGGTAATAAAAAGAACTTCAGAGATGGGGAGTAGTGTTTCTAAAGCAGAATCCAAGCACACAGTCAGTAAATAACTGCACATGTAGTGTTCTTACCACAGGATCAATCCCTCAGCTAGATTCCAGGCTCTTGTATATAATGAGTAGTATGTAAACAGACATCCATGCTAAGATAAAAAGCAAGCAGCCACATTTACTAAAGATAGCATGGAAGATGGACTCGGGGAAGGTCTGTACCAGCATGAACAAAAAGCAGTGTTGGATAACAGGGAAATGAAAAGCACAGCATACTACACAGAATAATCAAGCTTTGGTTTTAAAAGATGTGCAGCCCAGCCCAGGTACCTTTCATTGTTCTCTGGGTAAGACTGACAGGTATGATTGCCAGGGTGCTGGGTCAGCTTTGGGGGCATCTAGAACCCCTGACCCCAGAACTCACTTTGATTGCATTGTAAATGAGAGATGCTGTCCATATTCATGAGCCCCAAATGAGGTCTGGTGGAGACAAGGTCACTGAAGGTCATGCCTGGAGGTCTAAGGAGCATGTGCCCTGGCCTGGGGCTTCCTTATTTTATTTTCTGCCTCTCTTAGCACAATGGAAAGAGGACTGGCCCAAAGTCAGGTGCGAGAGGGCCTTCCAGGGACACCAAGATCCACAGGAGAGCAGGCTAGAAGCTCTGGGCTTCACCAGGGCCGGGTAGGAGAAATCTCTCAAGTTGTCCCGCCCCTTGTTCTTTCCACAGGCCCTGTTCTCTTCCCTATCAGGCCTGTCTTCTCCCTCTGGAGAGGGGACTTGGGGTCAGGAGGAAAGGGCTTGGGCAGTACGTGACACTCTGTCTTGGATCCTGGCTCTGTTGCTTGTTAATTGCTTGGTCTTGCTTAGGTTATTTCATCTCCCTGGATGTTCATTTCCTCATTTCTAAAATGGGGCGATTCTTCCTACCTTACAAAAGATTGTGCACATTCAAAACAAGAGGCACTGCCCAGGTAGCCCCCTTGATGTGCCCAGTGTACCACAGGGAATCAGTGGTTTTGATACAGGGAAAATAAATGTAACTCCCAACCTGCTAGATGTCAGAAACACCGAGTTCGTGTTCTCCAAAATCAAAGAATGAATTCTAAGGAACAACAGAGGTTAAGAGTAGAAAAATTTTATTGAGAGAGACAGCTCCTGAGAAATAGGAGGGGACTTGAGAGTGGGTTACCAGAGACCCCACTGCATAGAGGAAGTTTTATAGAGCAAAATCAAGAGGTGGGTACAAAATCATGAGGTGGGGATAATGTGGGTCAAAACTATAATCAACCAATAAGATTATAAGTATAGCCACTTAGGTAATATTGATCCAATGGGGAAGCAGGTCAGTAGCAAGTGTATATGGAAAGAACCAGGACCTTTTTAGGAAGGGATAGATCAGGAAGTTCTGGTCACCCACCAGGGTACCTGATGTCTAGTTAGACTTTATTGGACCAGGTGATAACAATCCTAGTATATTGCTTATCCCTTGGGGAAGTATGCAGGCCTGGGCATTCCTTCTTTATCTTGAGGCCTGACCTTTAACAGATGTGCCTGCAGCCACAGTTGTTTTGTGTTTCCATCCTCTGCACTGACTCCCTCAAGGGCCTAGCCCTGTCTGACTGCCTGTAATACTTCTACTTAACTTAGCTGTCTATAATAGTTTGCCTGGAAGCCCTGGGGTAACCGCAGAAAAGGATACCAGCCTGTGAAAGCCACTGCAGTAAGGAGAGAAAGCAACATGCGGAGGCCATGGAGCCATGGAGAGCCGGGGCTCCTGGGTTTGACAGGGAAGACAGGAGTTCACAGCAGTTGGTTCCAGGGGCTTCTGAATAGGAGGTGAGAAGGAGGAGCAAGGAGGATCTGGAGGGGAGGGTGGTCACTCCTAGCTGCTCCTGGCAGCAGAAACCAGCTGGGTCCTGTTCAGCCTTTGTGAGCTGGAATTGGCATTTGAAGGGAAAACACCCAGTCCTTCCAGCCCTGCTGGGTGCACCCAGAGGCCTCAGGTGGGTATGGAGTTGCTTGGAAACCTGCTTGGCCTCCCAAATCCAGGTCCCCTCAAATTCTGGTGTCTATGAGAAGTGATTGAATATCTGTTCCTCTCTTGACTCAAGCCAAAACTGGTCCTATTTACAAGTTTGGAGCTATTTCTATCATTGGTCCAAACTAGAAAGCACAATAACTTGGAAAGAAAGAAAATTACCATAAGAATAGATAACAGGGAGAGGAAAAGGCGGAATGGATATGAGCAAAACATATGCATCAAAACCCAGTATTCTCTAACCCTAACAGCCACCAATCAAAATAAGGTTAAAAACAGATAGCATAATGAGTGTGTTACCTCACTTAATCATCACTCCATTTTATGAAATAGATTAGATTACTTTCTTCTTAGAAATAACATGACTCAGAAGTTGTTTCAAAAACAGACACCAAACACCTAACCTATGAAACATGAAACACTTCATCACCTGGTGCTTCCATGAATTTTTTGCACACTAAGAAAAATATATTCAGTGTTTATTTCTTTTGGGGGAAAATCAGGCCCCAATTTTCTTCTTCTTCTTCTTCTTCTTCTTCTTCTTCTTCTTCTTCTTATTATTATTATTATTATTATTATTATTATTATCATTATTATTATTATTATTATTATTATTGCCACTGCCTCAGAGCCCAGTGAGGAGGAGCAGGTGTGCACAGTGTTCAAGATCTGCTCCTGGAAGAATGGCTCAGGAGACTGTCCTCAGAGAGGGAAGAAGGTGGGGTTTAGAGCTCACGGAATCTCAGCTCAGCAGGCCAGCTCTGAGCAGGACAGTAGCTCCTTTCAGTTCGGCCCAGTTATCCTGAAATGCAGCTCACTTTAGAAATGCAAATGACTGCTGCAGGTGTCAGAATGACTCCTAAAGCTGTTGTGGGCACCCAAGCAAATGGGCTTGGCAAAGTGGAAAGCACCACAGGGACGTGCAGTTCCCTTTTTCTTTTCTGCGGTACTGCTGGGGTTTGAACTCTCTGCACTAAGCTACCTCCCCACTCCCCTTTTTTCTTTCCTCTCCTTTTGTTTTGAGGCAGTGTCTTGCTAAATCTGAAAATTGCCCAGATTGGGCTTGAATTTGCCATTCCTCCTGCCTCGGCCTCCCAGAGTGTTGGGATTACAGGCCTGGTTGAACATCACTTTTACGATAAAAATGTGAGTCTTGAATAGCTCCGGTCCCCTTGAAGGAGCCTATGGATAAGACAAGGTTGTGCCAGGATTCCTTTTCTTTGAGCAAGGCAGACACAGTCTTGTTCTTAGAGCTGCTTCTGTTCCTAAGATAATTCCCAGTTTCTCACTTCACCATTCCCCCACCCCACCATATTCTCTGAGCCCTGTTATTACCTAATCTTGAACTGCCTGCTTGGCCTGGTGGGATTTCTACCCGACTCCAATCTTGCTTATCTTCGAGGACTGGGTGTTTGTAGGCCCAAATCCTTTTGAGGCCGAGCCTAAACCAAATGCATGGATCCATAGTGACCTAGTGACCAGGACAACCTGTAACCTCATCATACTGCCATCTGCATGCTAGACGACACTCAGCGCCTGACAGTTGGCAATGGCAGAGACAATGACCTGAAAGAAGCTAAATGGAGCAGAAGGGAATGGTACCACAAACCCTTCTTCCCTCTGTTTTGGTGGTACTGTACTTATGATTGAACCCAGGGCCTTTGCACTGAGCTACACCCCCAGCCCTTTTTATTTTACTTATTTATTTTTTGAGACAGGCTCTCGCCAAATTGCTAAACTGCCCAGGCTAGGCTTGAATTTGTGATCCTCCTGCTTCAGCCTCCCAGAGTGCTAGAATTACAGATGTGTGCCACCAGGTCCAGTTTTCCTCCCTTTTATCAGCATATCCCTCTCCATTGTTTCTTTCCCTTCTATCTATATCCCTCTGACCCCTCAGTGGTTTGCGAAGTTGATTTGGAGAGGGGGCGGGTTGTGACAGGCTTTTGCTACGTAGTGCAGGCTAGCCTGAACTCACTGCATAGGCCAGGCTGGCCTCACACTCACAGTAATCCTCCTGCCTCAGTCTGCAGAGTGCTGGGGTTACAGGTGTGTGCCACCACACCCAGCTCGAGAAGTTGGTTTTCACCTCATATTTCTCCTATTCTTGGCCGAGAACATGTCTTCTCCTCTATTTAATTGGTCTTCACTCTTGTTATAGGTTCCACAATTCCAGGAGGGAAAAAGGTCCTGCTTGGCATGAGGATGTGGCAGCACTCTTGAGAATGCTCGTGTGCTGGATTAGCCGAGGATGCCACTGTTGCACTGTCAAAGAGAAGACCTACACCCTCTAGCAGGAAAGCTCAGGAGGCCAAACGAAGGGCATCCAGCCCAGGCCAGGCAGGATGAGGGGGAGGAGCCCAGGAGGAGGGAGCAGGGCCGAGATGGAGAGCAGACACTACTGAAGCTCTGTCGGTGCACACTGCTCCACCCCATGCCCAGCAGGCTCCCACATAATCGGCAAAGCTACTGCTGGCTTTCAGATCCCCAAATCCTTCCTTCCTCATGAGTCACTTTAGAATAACTGACTGGACAGAATAACTGAAAGGCGATTTAGCCACACTTATAAACAACTGGGATGGGCTCCTGGACATTAGGCCAGGCATGGTGGCACACGTTATTCCAACACTCAGGAGGCTGAGGCAGGAGGATCGCAGAAAGTTCAAGGCCAGCCTGGACTACATAGTGAGACACTATCTCAAACAAAACCCAAAATTGCTTGGATTCGAATCTCAACTTGCTGATCGTGAGCTGTGTGAATGTGGGCCAGATGACTGGCCCCTCTGAGTCTGTTTTTCTCACCTGTAGATGAGAGGTGGTATGATAGTACTTAATTCTGAGATTACTGTACAAAGGACAGGCATTAATATTTGTGCCAGGCTTAGAACAGGGCCTGGCACATGGTTTCATTAGTGAATTTTTAAAACAATGATGATGACTAGATGTTATTAATACAACAGGCTCATCTGTGTTTGCTCTGAATTGTCTTCCGGTTCCACAGAGCGTCAATGTCGCTGTATAAACTGGCAAGGGACCATCCCTGCCCTCTGAAAGGCCGGCTGGGGAGGAACCGAGCGAGATGGGTGTCGTGACCTGGGTCCTGATCTCAGACCCTGCAACTTCCCCTCGTCTCCACCGCACAGGAAGCGGACCCAGCTCCCCGGGGCGCAGGAAGTGCTGGTCTCCATGTCAGCCGTGTCTGCCCTGTTTCAGGGGTGGCCAGTGTGGCCCTGACCTCCTTCTCGCTGGCTCCTCTGAGGCAGGAGAGACCGGCTGTGCAGCTCACAGAGGGTCGCCTGCCTCCCTGGCCCTCCAGGGCCTGCACCCGATCTGCAGAACTTGGGCTGGGATGTGTAGAACGTGAAAGCTAGGTCTCTTCCATCGAGAACTTCGCCACCCCTCACCTCACAGGGCAGGCAGCTTCACAGACCTCATTTTATTTCCTGCAACGGGGAGCACTAGCGATGTCCCAGAAGCCTGGGACGGGCCAGGCAGGCGGGAGAAGTGGGCGGGACCTCGTAATTGCAAAGGAATAGCTCCGGAAGCCTCACCCTAGGACTTCTCGCAATCACTGGAGCAGTTTTTGCACAGGTAGGGCTAGACTTGACCTCAGCCCGAGGAGCAGGAAATGCCAAAGGACGCTGGCCGTACAGCTCTCTGCTACTGGACTGTGCTCTCTTCACAACGGTCCGTGCTCACCATGCAGGGTGGACTTTTTCCCTACTTTCCCTTGGCCCAAACTCACTCTGCGTGGCCTGTTTCTCTTCCCACCTTTAACAAACATAAAACCTTCCTACCTTTTGTGCTTGTCTTGGCCAATTCTTTGCTCAGGACAGAAAAAAACTAGAAACCACCTCTAAAAGGAAACCCCAGTACTCTAAAACCTGGTAATGGTAAAAGTCACTAAAATCCACTTTATTTCTGACATAAAACCTTTTATATTGTGTATAGCACCCAGAGAGAATATCAATAATTCAACACTTCCTTCATCAGTTTTAAAATCGCTCCCCAATTTCACAGATGTTAAAATATGGAAAAAATCTGTCTGTTTGTTTGTTTGTGAGAGGGTCTCGCTATGTAGCCCAGGCTGGCCTTGAACTCTCAGCCATCCTCCTGCCTCAGCCTCCTGAGTGCTAGGATGATAGGCGTGTGCTACACCCAGTTGAAAGATGCACCTTGACATGCGTGAAACCGGAAGAGGATGCCACATGTCCCACCAACTACTGCACCAACCGTATTCCCTGCCCGCCGCTCTGACCCTGGCAATGCCTGTGCTCCGTGTAGCCTTCGTACACCAAGGTTCATGCCCTCTCCACGACTTAAGGACATTGCTCTATTCTCTGCATGGCCAGTTGTCCCCTACTGGTTCATTCCATGGCTACATCTAGGAAATAAACTCTTTCCTAGTGATTCCTCTCGAGCTCCTTTCCTTTCTTTTTTTTCATTTTTCCAATATGAGGGATCTACCTCTGAGCTATACCTCCAACCTGTTTAACTTTTGTTGTTTGTCTGTTTTGGGTGAGACAGGCTCTCGCTATGTAGTCCAGGCTGTAGTCAGGCTCACAGCAGTCTGAGTGCTGGGCTCACAGGCGTGCGCCACCACGCCCGGTCTTCAGTTCCTTTTCTGGACCACACTTAGAGCGATCTGCTCCTGCTCACGCCTTGTCCTGTCCTCCCACTTTTCTCTGAATACTGAGGGAGCACCAGCCTTCCACCCTCGCTACTCCATTGAAATAGGCCTCTCCCAAGCTCGCTGAAGACCTCAAGTTGCCCAGCTCTGCAGGTCACCTTCTGCCCCTAGCTCACCTGGCTTGGCAGCAGTGGCCCCTCAATAGCGGCACCCTGGGCCCTCTGCTCCTGCCCTGGCTGCTCCCGCCCAGCTGTGTCCTGGCTCTGTCCCTGCACCTGGGCAAGCCTGGTGCAGACCTTTCCTCTACTGGCCCCGGAACTCAGGACTTATGGAACAGATGTCCCAAATTGTGAATTCCAACCTCAAAGAGGCTCTTCCCCAAGGTCTTCCCTATCTTAAGAAACGACAGTTTTCCCAGGTGGTCTGGTCCCAAACCTGGAAACGCAAATCACACTGTAGCAAGTCCTGTGCCCTGGAGGAGTCCGCCTCTCAAAGTTTTCATTTGCTGCCACCCTCGCCCTGGTGACCACCGCCCCCCTGGACAGTGCAGTAGCTACTGGCTGCTTTCCTTCATCCACCCCCCACGCAGATGCCACCATGAACCATAAAGCCACGCCCTTTGCAGGTCCCTGAACAAATTCTTCAAGGAGTCCTTTTCCACCCTGCTAATGAGGGAGGCCCTGCAAGGTCATCCAGCAGCCTCCCCCCAGGCTCAGTAAGCATTTATTATCTATTTACAATGTTCTAGAATTGTACCCTCAGGTGGATAAAGATGAGTTGGTGGTTGACCCAAGGTCCAACTTACTGGCTCAAAGTCCATCAAATAATTTTTTTTCTGGTACGGGGGTACTGGGGATTGAACTCGGGACCTTGTGCTTGTGAGGCAGGCGGCGGCACCCCTGAGCTAGATCCCTGAGCCCATCAAATAAGTTTTTATTTGAGATAGTTTCCTACTACATATCTCAGGCTGGACTTGAAATAGATACGGAGCACAGGTTGGCCTCAAACTCATGATTGTCCTGCCTCAGCCTCCTGAGTGCTAGAATTACAGGCACTTGGCAGCTTTTCTTGTATGTATGTATGTTACTAGAGGCTGAGCCTAGGGCCTTTATTCTGATCTACTTCCTCAGTTCTTCTCTTTCCTTTTCTTCTCTTTCTTTCTTTCTTTCTTTCTTTCTTTTTTTTTTTTTTTTTTTGAGGCAGGGTCTTGGTAAGCCCCAGCTAGCTCAAAATTTTGATCCTCCTGCCTCAGCCTCTCGAGTTCTGGGATTACAGGCATGCATCAGCCTTTCTTTGTAGCTCTAAATAGCACACATCTCCCAGCCAGAGGACTGCAGCGTGGAAGATTGGTTTCAGAGAGGCAGTAACGCATCCTCATGGGTAGGACTATGGCCTGTGAGGGCTAGGGTCCCACAGCCTGGCTCAGCCCCATGTGCCCCACTAACTAGCTCCCTGGCTTTGAACAAGTTCCTATTGAGTACTTTCTCCCTGCCATAGAAAACAGAGACAATAACTTCTGGTATAGGACTGTTGGGAAGATGAAATGAGATACTGCATGTGCATTACATTGATGGTGGCCAAGAAATCATTGCTGTCGCTATTTTCCTCATGATAGATCAGGTCTGTGGTAAGATACAGTACTCCTGACTCATGCACAACTCCTTTCTTTCTATCATCCCTTAGTCAGAATATAGTTTTGCTTTATTGGTTTTCCCCAATTCATTACAGGACACTGTTAGGTGGGGGTAAAGTTAAGGAGGCAGGAAAGGAGCCATCACAGGAAGGGATGAAGGAGGAAGATGGGAGAGAGGAAGAAGACAGAAGAGAATGAAGAAAGTGATCAGAAAGAAGAAGCCAAAGAGAAGTGGGGACTGAGGCAGTGGATGCCCCGGGAGGGAAGGGAGATTGAGCTGGGAAGATGAGACAGGAGGCTTGTGTGGTGCAGTGAGAAGGGGCCACTGGTCTCCCACCTCTGGGTCCTGGCCCATGTCGAGTCTCCCTTCTGACCTCTTACCTCTGGCCCAGGTCTCCTCCCTGAGCTCCAGACTCTCAGATGTACCCGAGTTCCCTGTACCTACTTCAGGACATCAGCCGTGTGAGACAGGAGTTTGAGGCTGGTCGTTCTCTGCTCTTCCCCGTGCCTAGAAGTCTGTTCAGTATCAAGCAGCAACTGTTAGGCGCATTAATGGATAAATGAACATCTGTAGCAGCAAGAGCCAGGAGCACACATTTGATTCTATTGCATTGTACGCAGATGTTTCTCAGTGTCTAACGTTCCCAGCCAAGTTGCAAAAACTCTTGAAGATCGGGGACCCTATACTTTGGTATCTCCCTGGATTTTAGCACAAAGCTGTAAGCCATAAATGGCCTGATAACATACCAAGTCTCACCAACAAAATAAGCCCATGGTTAAAACCCATGCCTATTTTTTCAAATCCTAAGAATAACATGCTGACTCAAGAAGAATATGTTAAGGATACAGAATTGACCTTAAAAAAAATAAAAAACTTTTTTCAATAAACCAATAATGAACTAGCTGAAAAAAATCTGGAAAAAATTCCATTCACAGTAGCTTTAAAAGAAATCCTAAGAATCAATCTTAACCAAGGAAGTGAAAGACCTCTACGATGAAAATTACAGAACATGGAAGAAATAAACTGAAGAAGACAACAGAAAATGAAAGAACATCCATGTTCATGGATCAGCAGAAATAATATCATTAAAATGACGAATCTGTTTACTTCCTCACTACTAGGACAAAATATTTGATACTCACAAGTTAAAGGAGAAGAGATTTACTTTGGCTCATAGTTTGTAGAGGTTTCAGTCCATAGTTGGCTGGTTCCAAGGCCAGGGAGCATGGCAGAGAGGCATTGCAAAGGAGAAACATCTTCTGGCCTGGTGGCAGAAAGTAGAGAGAGATCGAGGGAAGAGGAGGAAGACAGACCCTTCCAGGCCGCAAACCCAGTGCCCCACCTCCTCCAAACGGCTTCACGTCTCAACATCACATTTGCTGTAAATTCGACAGTAGACCAGTCCACTGATGAGTGTCACACCTCCATGATCCAATCACCTCCCCAAAGCCCTACCTCGGAGCACGAGGCTTGCGGGACGACATCTAGGTATAAACCATAACAATGGCATATTAGCAAAAGAAACCTACCGATTCAGTGCAATCCCCACTAAAATTCCAACGAAAACTAGAACTAGAAAAAACAATCCTACAATTCCTATGGAAACACAAAAGATTCAGAATAGCCAAAGCAATCCTAAGCAAAAAGAGCAGGGCTGGAGGCACTGCAACAGTCCCTGGTTTCAGATGTCACTACAAAGCCATAGTAACAAAGAACAGCATGATACTGGCACAAAGATAGACGCAGAGACAATGGCAGAGAAAAGAGGACACAAAAAATGAACGCACCCAGCTACAGCCAACTGATTGTTGGCAAGGAAACCAAAACCTTATATTGGAAAAAGCCCTCTTTACAAGTGGTGGTGGAAAAACCAGGTATCCACGTGTTAAAGATTGAAACTAGACCATCTCTCACCCTGTACAAAATTGATTAAAAATGGCTCAAAGACTTAGGTATACATCCTGAAAATTTGAAACCACCTGAAGGAAACATAGGGGAAACACTTGAAGCCACAAGCACAGACAAAGTCTTCCTGAAAAGGACTCCAATAGCACAGGA
This sequence comes from Heterocephalus glaber, assembly GCF_053883595.1. Lineage (NCBI taxonomy): Eukaryota > Metazoa > Chordata > Mammalia > Rodentia > Bathyergidae > Heterocephalus > Heterocephalus glaber. Next base: position 38,914,393 of record NW_028258381.1, on the reverse strand, counting down.
AATAATAGCAAGAATCAACAAATGGGACCACATCAAATAAAAAAGTTTCTGCACAGCAAGAGAAACAACAGTGAAGAGACAACCTAGTAATAGCTGGGATATACAAAGAACTAAAAAAACCCCACCCCCAAAGAGCACAACCAATAAATGAGCAAATGAATTGAATGATTTTCAAAAGAAGTACAAATGGCCAGGAAGTATATGTAAAGATGTTCAATATTATTAGCCATTAAGGAAATACAAATCAAATCTACATTGAGATTCCATTTTACATGACTCAGAATGATTATCACAGAGAAAAGTAAGGCCATAAATGTTGGCAGGAATGCAGGGGGCAGGGACCTCATCTACACTATTGCTAAGAGGGTAAATTAGTACAGCCTCTATGGAAATCAATGTGGAGAGTCCTCAAAAACTAAAAATTGAGCAGTGCACAGTGGTGCACAGCTGTAATCCCACCACTGAGGCTGAGGCAGGAGAATCACTGCAAGTTTGAGGCCAGCCTAGGCTACACAGTGAGTTCAAGGCCAGCCCGAATTACAGACAAAGATCCTGTCTCAAACAAACAAACACACACACACACACAAAAACAAACCTGAAAATAATGCTATCATTTGATCGAGCTATGCCACTCCTTGGCATATACCCAAGGGAATTAAGTCAGCTCACTGTAGGGATACCTACCCTACCTTATTTATTGTGCTGCAATTCACAAGGCCAAGATAAAGCACCAGCCCATGAACAGAGGAATGAATAAGGACACTGTGGTATTATATGCACCATGGGGTATTATTCAACTGTAAAGAAAAACAAAATTATGTCATTTACAGAAAATGGATGGAACTGGAGATCACCATGTTAAGCAAAATAACTCAGGAAGACAAGTTTTCCCTAACACGTAGAATCAAAAAAAGAAGAAAAAAGATGACATGAAAGTAGAAGGAAGATTGTATTATTAGGCAAGAGGAAGGGAATACGGGGGATGGGGAGGGGTAGAAGAGAGGGGAATGGAGAGGTAGATATGATAACAATATATGCATATATGAAGTGCCATATGGAAACCCAGTATTTGGTACAATTAATAAACACTAATAGAATATTTTTTAATGAAAAGGAAAGGAATATGTTAATTCCTGTCCGCTGGGTTTTAAGCACTGTAGCCTGCGCTCTGCATCCTGTCAGGCTCTTGCTCTTCCTGTCTGAGCCTCCCTCCTTTCTTGGATCATCTTATCTACTACACATCTGAGTTGAAGCAGCATCTGTGTTTGATCCTTGTGTCCTGCCCACCCCTGGGGCCCCAACCCCAAACTGCAGTGCAGAGAGGAAGTCAGCCCAGGCCAGAGGTAGTTTCTGTCTTTGAGTCAGTGTGATGCTGGGGGCCTTCAAGGCCCTGAGGAAGAAGGCTGTGATCTGCTGTCAGGGCTGCCCATCTTCTGGGAAGCTGTGCGTTTCCTCTGGTTCTCTTACAGCGCCGCCAAGTCGCAACAGAACAAGACACCACAGGAAGCCCAATGTGGAGCTGCTCCCTCACTCCAGTTGGGGCTTATCATGGGATCCCCCTCACAGGGGAGCAGTTTCACTAGAACCAAGTCAGATATGCAGATTTCACTACAACTTTTTCCCACCAGTCTTCTGGGTGGAGCCACCTTCTGTTCAAACTTACTTCTTCTCTACATGGAGTTGCTATTGGAATGACTAATACCCGCATCATTGCCAGGCTAGGAAGCAATTATCTGGAAACAAATTCATTTCCTGACTCACCCAGCTAATTTAGCCTGTAATCTCCAACCCCGAAATCAGCAGCTACAAGGAACCAAACATCCCATAGAAGAGCCTGCTGTGTCAGGAGATTATATGCCTGGTTTAGGTGGATCTGAAGAGTTATTGCTTTAGCCTGTCTTACTCAGTCTGTCCTGTTCTAATCCTGGATTTCTTTCCAAAAGACACATGGTTTCCAGTATTAATTTATTTACCTTTCACTCCTTTGTGTGACATGTGACTAACACCATGGTCACTGGTCACTGGCTCCCAGCTGCCTGGCCCCATTCCTTCCTCTCTCTGCTTTGTCCTAGAGATGCAAATTCTCCTCCTGTCATCTTTCTATTCTGTTAGTTTCCTTCGACTGCAGCCACAAACCAGCACAAAGCAGACGGCTTAAAGCAGCAGAGATGAGCTAGGGGTGTAGCTCAGGGGCGAGCACTTGCCTAGCAGGTGTGAGGCCCTGGTTTTTTGTCCTCAGCTTTGCAAAATACAAACAGAAACCAGAACTATGTTCTCTCACAGTTCTGGAGGCCGGAGGGCTGAAGGCAGCATTGCTGAGTGGAAATCCAGGTGGCAGCAGGGCCACATTCCTTTCACAGGCTCCGGGAGACTCTGCCCCTGGTCCACTCCAGCTTCTGTGCCCCTGGTCCACAGGCTCTGGGAAACTCTGCCCCTGTCCACTTCAGCATGCCTTGACCTGTGGCCTGGGGCCTCTGCCTCCGTGGTCACTTTGCCCACTCTTTTTGATGTGTCTCTCTTTGCCTCTCTCATGTAAGAATGCTTGTGCTGACATTTAGGGCACATCCAGGATATCTACCACCATCTCTCCATAGCAAGATCCTAACCACATCTGCCAAAACTGCTTTTTCCTTGAAAGGTAAACATCCACAGGTCCCATGGAACAGAACCAGGCACCTTTAGGTGACAGTTATTCAGCCAGATACACTTTGCATTCCCTGCTTCCCACCACAGCACAGAGTATTTTTCATATCTTGAGTGGAAGACTGATAAGAAAGATAGAGAAAGCGATTTTAAAGGAAGCAGAAAACAGGGAGTCTTTCTTGGGCTGTTCGTTACTTCTGGGGACAGAGTGACCCTCTCTGGCCTGGGTTCTGAATTTCTGCTTCCTGCTTGCTTTGGATATACAAGGTGGCAGGAGGCGCCAACCTCTGGAAGCCAAGGGGGACTCAGCTGTGTGCCCCTCCTCCTTGGCAGCCAGGGCCGCGAGGTGACATCGGCGCAACCACTCCCATGTCCTACGTGGCATTTGTGACTTCTGAAGGCATGGGGCACAGGGATGGGGAGAGTCCGACGGAGGTGCTTGCTGGCCCAGAGAGCCGAGATCAGGGCAGCCAGAGCCAGTGCCCAGCCCCCACCTGCACCGCGCTGGGCAAGACAGTGCCGCAGGTGTCCTCTGCTCCCCAGCCTCCTGCCGTCCTGCCCCAAAGCCACACCTGGTTCTCCAACATTCCTGCGCAGTCTCTGAGCCACTGAGCACCCCGCCAGGACATTCCTTCTCTGTTTAAGTTCACCCTGGGTGGCTTCCCCACCGTAGGTACCGCCAGGGCCTGAATAAAAACTTCAGATCACAAAGCCAAGCATAAAACATGATTCAAAAGCTTTCTGAAAAACCCCACATGAAGGTGCATGTATACCTACTGGTAGACGTAAGGTCAGAAAGGGAAACAACAGCATGTTCTGTAAAGTGTAGGCGTAGATTACCTCTGAGGAAGAGAAGCCGGGAGGTATGAAGAGGAAAGAGGAACTTTTTGAATTTTGCTTTTTTTCCCCCTTTGCACTGGTGGGGAGTAAACCCTGCCCGTTCTCACTGACCTACACCCCCAGCCCCAGCCCTTTTTATTAATTGCTTGATTTTTTAATTTTGAGACTGGGTCTCGATAAGTTTCTCCAACTGGACTCAAACTTGCAGTCCTCCTGCTCAGCTTTCCAGAGTGCTGGGATTGCAGGCACGCACCACCAGCCTGTCCACTCTATCTTTTTTGTATCCTTTGTACTTTTACTAAAATCAGTGAATTCCTTCTGTAGTAAAATACAGAAAAGGAAAGAAAGAGACTCGCTGGAGTGGCACTGTGGGGCACAAGTGCCCAAGGAGCAAAAGCGAAAAAGGGAAAGGCAGGCATTCTCAGTGGCACAGACTGCAGTGCCAGGGAGGGGACTGCCTCAGTGACTGGGCATCATGGTCACTCAGATGAGTTTAGCAACTGGCGGTCTTCAGCAAGGCCACCTGCCAAGTGTGCTGACCTCAGGCATGGTGCTTCCTTATTTATCCTACTGTTGTTTGTGTTGGTGCCACTGCACACCTGTGCAGGGCATCCCCTGGGAAGCTGGTGGCTGGCAGCAGCAGTCAGCTGACCAGGCACTCCTGCTGCCCCCATCCGGGGCTCCCTGGAATTTGTTTTCTTTTGTTGGCAGCACTAGGGATTAAACCCAGGCCTGCAGGCATGCAGGCAAATGACCCACCACTGAGATACATTCCCAGCCATTTTTAAATTTTATTTTGAGATGAGGTCTCCTCAAGTTGCCCAGGCTGGCCTTGACCCGCAATCCTCCTGGCTCAGCCTCCCAGGTGGCTGAGATTACAGTGTGTGCTACCCTGCTTGGCCAGGACTCTCTGATTTTAATTCACTTGCAATGTGGAAAACCTTCGAGCCAAACACCTGGAGAATCTTTATCCTTTGCTTTATTCAACTCACATTAATTGATTACAAAGCTAAAGGGAACACATCTTTACTCCCTAAAGCCCATGAGTTTTGGAAAGACCATTAGATTTAAATTTCTGCTTTATAACAATATTCTCTGGGCTTTTGTTTCGTTATCTGTAAAATGGGGATAATGATGTGTTTACTTTGAAGAATTTGTTAGGAGTAATAAATAAAATGGGGCACAAATTAAAGTGTCTGCTACCCTTTAGGTGTTTCTGATTACCGGAGACCCTCAGTCTTATAACATGGTCTTTGCTATGGTCTGAATGTTTGTGTCCACCCAAAATTAACAGGGTGAAATCTAACTCCAGACACAACAGTACTGGCAGGTGGAGCCTTTGGGAAGTGATTAAGTCAGGAGGACAGAGCCAGCGATTCTTAACTGGGAGCAGTTCCGTCCTCCAGGGATGTTTGGTAATGTTTGGATACTTATTCTTTTGATTGTCATGTCCGGCTAGGTTGCTACTGACATGTCGTGAGCAGAGGCTACAGTGTGCAGGACAGCCCCAAACCAGGAGAGCTCTGGCACAAAATATCAGCAAGGCCACTGCTGAGACACTGCAATAAGCCAACATTTTTTTCAAAAAGATGTTTCCTTAGATAATCAGCCCTATGATTCCTTGAAAAAAGTGTTGGATGGAAAAACATTTGGGAAATGTTGCGCTCTCTCCCTCTCTCTCTCTCCCTCTCCCTCTCTCTCTCTGACTCATACACTGAGAATTTGAGCATTAAACAAATATATTTTACCTAGTATTTCCCAAACCTTACTAACATCTCAAGGGATACCATACCTCATTCTACACTAAAAAAATTGCATATTAAGTTAATATTACTGCTGCATGGCTTGTCTGGCATAAAGACACAGAGGGAGAGAGGAGGAGAGGGAGAGACAGAGACAGAGACAAAGAGACAGAGACAGAGACAGAGAGACAGATAGAGAGACAGAGAGAAAGTAAGAAATTGGTTCAGGAGCTTCTGGGAAGATGGTGGAGTGGTAAACAGCAGCAAATCAGCCTCTCTGAGATTCAGAATCCAGACACTGGAAAATAACAACTCGGGAAAGAAAAGAAGGTGTGAGCTGGATCCCCAGGACCCAGGAAGGATCTGAAGGGAGAACTGGAGCCTACAGGGGAAGTGAAGAGACAGACCTCAATGCAGAAAGAGGAGGTGGCAAGCTGCGCTTTCTCCCTGACTCCCAGCTGAGATGTGAGACAGGAGACTTGAATCTGCAGAGATACAGTGAGCACGGGTGACTGCAGGGCTCTCCATGGAGAGACGCACTAGTGGAGCGGAGCAGTGGATGCTGTGAGCTACAACAGCTGGTGAATGACTCCAGTCCAAGTGTCCTCTCAGGCACAATTTTAGGAAGGAGCCAAATGAATCTAGGACTCCGAGCAGCTATGGGCTGGCTTCAACTCAGGGCTCCCAGCAACTGGGTGAGGGACAACCACAGGAGCTGTCCAGGGTCAGGGATCTGAGGGGAGGCCAGCAAGAGACACCCAGAGTGTTGTAGGCTGAGCAACTCAGGCCCCAACCCCACAACCAGAGGCCAGGATCAGCTTGAACGGGCACCCCACACTATCCCTAGTTCGGGCTTCCTGGGATTATCTAGTACTCTGCCCTACTACATGCTTGCTGGGATCATCCAGCATGGATCTGGGCTCTCACTGGGCTCTCACTTTGTCTACCAGTGACAGTGGAGACATCTCCTAAAGTGGACACTACCTCAAAACTGTAGACATCAGAAGATAACCATGGGTTTGCAATCACAGAGAAATCTTTTTTTCTTTGCTATTTTTCTTGATTTTTTTTTGTTTTTTTCATGAGTGTAAATATTGTTTGTAGGGAACAGGGAGAGAGGACGTTACCAGAACCTCTGCAGTGGGTCCTGGTCTCCTGTGAGCCACGGCAGCACAAGGTGGATTACAGGAAAGGCAGAAAAATGAGACTGAGAAGAAGCTGAGCTTTGGGTCTGATCAGTGCTGCTCTGGGCGGCAGAGACAAGAGCCCCCAGTTTACACCTTTATTCAGTACATCGGGACAAACAGATGTAACAAATGACTTGCAGAGACTTCAGTACGTCCGCGTAAACAAGATGTAACAATCCAAGAACAAGGAGGAACTGAGTAGATGTTTGTTCCTCCCAGGATGTTCTCAGCTCCCAGGATGTTTCTTGTCCTGGAGCATCACAGACAGCATCACCAGATCACTGAGGTCTCAGTTGTGACCGGAGGCCAAAATGGAGTTATGTCTCAGAATGCCAGAGCTGGGCTGTAGGCGGGAGAACTAGGCTGACCAAATGATTTTTCCCTAAAATTATGTAGCATTGCTCCCGATAATTGTTTTTAGTTTTTTAAAATTTTGTTTAGTTCTTGTTTTTATATTCCCCTTCTTTCTTTCCCTCGTGTCTTCTTTACCAGTTTCCCAAAACTTGGATAATCTTTCTTTGTTCTTCTGCCTTGCTTCTAATCTCTTTCTCTTCTTTTATTTCTCTATTTTTTCCTCTTATCCCTTTTAAATTTTCTCCCCTGCAGGTAAAATTGTTCTTTTGAGGGGTTATTTACTGTATATAATTTTCTGATTTGTTTTACATTTTGTTCTATAACTATAAATGTTGTAAATATTGTTAAATGTAGCAAATTAAGTTACCATAGTTTGTCATTTTCTACACTGTACTTGATGCCATTGTTATTAATGATTATACTACTTTAGCCAAGGTGACATAATTGTTGTAATCAGTAGTCCTTCCTTATATGCCAATACCAAGACTGTCTGGGGGTGATAAACAATAAATACCATAGTGCAGTACAAAAGAACTGGCAGAGAACTTGGCTAGACCAACAAGGCAGCAACCTCTCATCCCTAATAAATTGAAGAGGCAGAATCTTAAGACAGACTCAAAAAGCCACCTATACCTAGAAGACATCTCTGAAAAGTATCCATATCCTAAGGAGGTCTTGATACAAGTAATAAAGCTACATACCATAACTAATTTACAAGCATCAACACAGAACACAAACTTTTTTCCCTCAAATTCTTTTATTGGTACATTTTAGGTATACAGTACGTTTACATTTATCATTGGGTGCTTGAACCTGTATATGATGTATCTTGGTTCTAATTTTTTCCCCATTACCTGTACACCCTTCCCTATTTACATGGACTTCGTTTCCATTTTTTTCTTTTCTCATAATTTTTCCTTTCCCTTCTTTCCTTTCCCCTTCCCCTCCCATCACCCCTACCCCTTTGGACCTTTTCTTCCTATTTCAAATTATTAATTATTCATTTTAATCATTTTAATCCTTATTTACACTTTCAGTTTCTCACACTAGAGAAACTATTCGGTATTTACACCTGTGTGTCCTGTTTATTTCACTTAAGAGTATGGCCTCAATATGCATCCATTTAACTATAAATGTCTCTAGTTTCTCGTTCCTTATGGCTCAGTAATACAGCATTTTATAGAAAAACCCCATCTTCTCTATCCAGTCTCCAGTTGATGGGCATTTGGGCTGTTTCCAAGTTTTAGCTATTACAAACTGTGCCGCTATAAACATAGGTACACATATATCACTGTGGTATGATTCTTTTAATTCTTTGGGGAAGATCCCCAGCAGGGGAATAGCTGGGTCAAATGGGACCTCTAGTCCTGGTTCTTTGAGGTCTCTCCACACTGATTTCCACAGTGGTTGCACCAGTCTGCACTCCCACCAGCAGTGGAGCAGGGTTCCTTTCTCCCCACACCCCTGCCAGCATTTGTTATTGGCTGATTTCTTGATAGCAGCCATTCTTTCGGGGTTGAGGTGGAATCTCTTTTTCTTCCCCCCCATTAAGTTTATTGGTACATTTTCGGTATAAAATACAGTTACATTCATCATTGGGATCTTGTACCTGTACATAATGTATCTTGGTTCTTATATTTTTTCCCCTTCCCCTGCCCTCCCTTCACCCCCTCCACCCTTCCCTATTTGCAAAGACTTTGTTTCCATTTTTTTCCTTTTCTCATATTTTTTCTTTTCCCTTCTTTCCTTTCCCCTACCCCTCCCACTTCCCCTGCACCTTTAGACCTTTACTTCCTATTACACAATATCAATTATACATTTTTAAAATTAAAATATCAAGACCTAGAAGACATTATCACAGATTTTACAGAATTTAAAGGATATAGAAAGCATATTTCAACAATCTGTTTTGAAATAAATTTGACAACTTCTAAGATGTACCTTGGAAGACAAATTAATGAAACTAACTCTGGAGGAAATATAAAATTTCAATAGCACCTATTAAAGAAAGTATATTCCTAGCTTGAAAACCTACCTATATGACAACAGCAGGCTCATATACATTTTAACTGATAAATTATATCAAACATTTAAAGCAGAAAACAAAAGGAACACTTCTCCCCTCATTTTAGGAAATCAACATTTTGCTAATTCTAAAACTGGATAAAGATAATAGAAGCGAAAAGTATGAACATAGATAGGAATTTGTTTAACAAAACAAACTATCAGAAGTCAGATCTGGCAGTATGTAGAAAGGGGTTTTCTTATAGGGATGGCAGTGTTGGTTCAGCATTGGAAGATCCACCCCCAAAAGTCATCATTTTAACAGAGGAAAGGAAAAAGCCATATAATCCTGTCAGTAGTTGGAGAAAAAGTATTGGACTAAATTCCACAGCTGTTCATGGTAAAAGCTATCAGGAGACTAGAAGTAGAACAGAACCTTCTCAACAGATCAAGGCCATGTACTCCATACTTCCAGCAAGAACGCCTTATATGGATGGAGAAGATACAATGCTTTCTCCTTAAGGTGGGGAACAAGGGCAGATATTCTGGTTTTGTTTTGTTCTTTTTTGGTTCCAGGGACTGAACTTGGGACCTTGCGCTTGGGAGGCAGGCGCCGGAACCACTGAGCTAAATCCCCAGAAGGGCAGATATTCTTACTCTTGGAATCTCAGTGTTGTTTTCATCTGCATCTCTCGAATGACTAGTGATGTTGAACATTTTTTCATATATTTATTCGCTGCTTTTACTTCTTTGTCTGAGAAATGTCAGAACACAAATTTTTTAAAAATAGAAAATAAGAAGACACAGAAGCAAGATGCAACCCCAAACTAGCTTTCCCAAGGCAAATTCAGGGGGCATTGAGGTGGAAGAAATCAAAAGCCACCCAGCTGAACTTTCTGAAATGGTAACAGCAGAAGGAACAAAGAAGATGAATGAGTCTCTAGGAAAAGAACGAATCAGAAATAATTACACAGATAACTAAAGAGATAATGACCATAATGAAGAACATGGTTAGTGAATTTAGAGCAGATATAGATTTTTTTTAAATACAGGAGCTTCAGAAAGTGATGGAAATCATGAGTGCCTAACATAGGAAAGAAATATATTCCATGAAACAGTCAAATGATATCCAGGAGATTAAAAATTCTATTGAAAGTATATGCAGCAGAATCAACCAATGCAAGGATAGAATGACTATCAGATCTAGAAGACAGGTTTGCAGTTAGCAATCATCAAATGAAAGACTTCTTTAAAATAGCAAGAGAGGGGCTGGGGATTTAGCTCAGTGGTTCTGCCACCTGCCTCGCAAGAGCAAGGTTCTGAGTTCGATCCCCAGTACCAAAAAAACAAACAAACAAAAACAAAAATAGCAAGAGACCATGAAAACTTAATCCAACAACTGCTGTATGATTCAAAGAAGAATAACATAAGATTGATTCAGAATAAATGAAAAATCAGAAGATAGCACAAAGGACATAAAAAAACCTGTTCATACAAATAATGGCAGAAAACTTCCCAAGCATGGAAAAAGAATTTGACATAGAGTTAAGTGAGGCATATAGAACTCCAATTAGCCATGATCAGAAAAAAACTACACCAAATCATATAATAGTCAAGATTCCAGCAGGCTGGGGATTTAGCTCAGTGGTGCCGCTGCCTGCCTTGGAAGCGGAAGGTCCTAAGTTTGACCGCCAGTATCCAAAAAAAAAAAAAAAAAAAAAAAGCAGTCCAGAAATTCAACACAAAAACAAAATATTAAAAGCTATTATTAGAGAAAAGAAACAAATCACTTATAAAGGAAAGCCCATCAGAATCATAACAGACTTCTCAACTCAAACCATTAATTCAAGGAGATCATGAAATATTTCAAGAGCTAAAAGAAAACAACCTCCAACCCAGATTGATGTGCCCTGCAATTATCTTTCAGAATTGATGGAGAAAAAAGATACTTCCATGATAAAGTACATCAGAAGAAATTCATGACCACCAAACCAGCAAGACAAAAACTTCTGCAGGATTTTCTAGAAAAAGACAATGAAGACAACAATTCCATGAATCCCAATAGAATGAATCCACCAGGCAAGGCAAGCAATTAAAAAGTGGGAAAAGTAAGGGAATCAACAACAGGGAAATAATATGACAAGGATAAATTGATACATATCAGTTATAACCATCGATGCAAATGGTCTCAATTCACCAATCAAAAGACATAGAGTGGCAGAATGGATCAAGAAACAAGATTGAACAATATACTGCATACAAGAAACACATTTAACTCAAAAAGAATTTCAATATACAGGTACCAAGCACAGTGCTGGATTGCAGGTATTGTGGGGTGAGTCATAGTTTACTCCGTACTAATTCCTCTTCTTCTCCAAACCTGCTTCCTATTCTGTAAATGTCTTTTTTGTATGACATGACCAGCTATCCATCCTCCTATCCTGTGTGCTTTTGAATTTTGAAAATTTTTTGTGAGTTGTATGAATGTAATGCTTTTTTGCATAATTAGAGCCAATTAAAAAATATATACATTTATTTTTTGAATGTATGTAAGATTGTCGAAGTATTACCAACCTACAAAAGTATATACATCAAGTATGCAGCTTCACAGATTTTCCCCAAATTCATATAACCACATAATCAGAACCCAAAGCAGAAGCCAGAAGAACATTGAGCCACAGGGTCCTGAGCTCTTCCCCCAGTCTCCGTCTCCCCAAGACTAACTTGGTTCTCACTTCTAGAAGGATCATTCGTTTTATCTGTTCTTAGCTTTGGAATTTTGCACAGTGGAATCATACAACGTATACTGTTCTCTTTTTGTCCGCCTTCTTTCCTTCTCTCCTGTTTGCAAGACTCACCCACACTCTTGTGGCCGGCACTCATTCTCCCTGCTGTGTGTGGCCCACAGTGGGGTTGCCCTTCTTTCCTCAGGGACTGTTGGTGTGTCCAGATTTTGGCAGACAGGGCGAAGGAGTTTGTTTACTGAAGTGATTTTAAGCAGGAGTGGTAGGTATTCTGCTGCGGGATTGTCATGTAGAGAGACGGTCTCCAGAGCAGTCCAGCCCCCATGGGTGTCCTGATAAAACTTTCTGAAAAACATCTGGGGCTAGAGCCATGGGGATTGCTACCCCACCGCCTTTAAACTGCCACCATCTGCCTGGGAGGTAACTTCTATCCTCAGTCTTATACCAAGCAATCTCATGTGAGTAATCAGGGCCCCATTCTGTCAATGGACTAGGAAACAGCACGGTGGCCAGGGCCTCCCACTCTCCTGTTCCCCTATTGGCCACCAGCTTAGCTTCCTGGTCTGCTTTACAGTTTCCTGAGTGGCTGTGGTGTCTCCCCTTTGATATCCCTGAAAGTACATGGCTGCCACCTTCTTAGGGGCCTATACAGCATTCAAGAGTTCAGGGATTTCCCTGACATATTTTGTTTTCCCCCCTGAGTTTACCAGGCCTTTTTCTTTATATAGAGCTCCTGATGCCAGGAAGCTCTCCAGTTAGTGAAATGAGCTCTGCTTTCTGTGCCAAGGTCCCTGTTGGCAGAGATGTTGCCTCCATGATGGAATGCAGGGTTACCATTGAGTACCCTTCAAGGGATTCTACCTCTTGCACAAAACTGCTACTGTCCGTGAAATACTTGACATTGGGATCACTGAGGAGTTGGTCCCTAAGTCTGGTCAGCTGGAGAGCCCCTCATCCATGACCTCATCTGGCTGGCCTGGCTCCACTGGATTACCAGGTTCAGGGTCTGGACCACTTCCAAGACAATGTGTGGATTTTCACATAACATCCCCGATATCTGGCCATCCGGGCCTCAGTTAACCAGAATTGTCCCTTGTACTCCATTGATGTCAGCACTGAGTGTGGCACTCGGACTCTTAATTCTTGTCCTATGGGACAAGAGGTCAAAACTGACCAAGGTCAGTTTGTCAGCCTCTGCCACTAAGAGGGCTATAGCTACAAGTGCTCACAAACAGGGTGGCCAGTTCTGGGTGACAGAGCTGAGTTGTTTGGAGAGGTCTGCTACTGGTCAATGCCAGGATCCCAGCATCTAGGTTAGAACTCCCACCGCTATGCCAGTACACTTGTGGATGTACAAATAGAAAGGCTTAGTCCTGTCTGGAAGTCCCAGGCCTGGTGTGTTGGTGAGGGCCCATTTGATTTCTCCAAAGGCTTTTTGCTGTTCCTGTTCCCATAACAGAGTTCTCATCCTACCTCCCCTCCTTTGTGGTCTTATAAGGGGTTTCTCCAAGACTGAGACATTACGTACCTAGATCCTCCAGAAACCTGAAGCCCTGAGGAACTCTCGGACCTGGTGTTGGGTTGCTGGAACTGGGATTGAACAAACTGCTTGTTTTCTCTTGGACCAAAATGATGTCATCCCTGTGACAAGTGGAACTGAAGTATTTAACTTTCTCCTGGAAAATCTGGGTCTTCTTTCTTGAGACGTTATAGCCACCCTCCCAAAGGAGAGTGAGGTGTAATTGTGTCCTTTCCATGGAGTCTTTCTGTGTTTGGCTAGCCAACAGCAGGTCATCTACATACTGCAATAATAACCATGTTGACCTGCAGGAAAGGCCTTCAGGTCAGTGAACGGTGCTGAGCCAAAAATGGTCGGGGAATTTTTGAACCCTTGGGGTAGCGTTGTCCAAGCCAGCTGGCCTTGGTCGCCATTTTCTGAATTTTCCCACTGGAAGGGAAAAAATTGGCTGGCTCTGTGAGGCCAGGTGGATGCAGACAGGTCTAGACATGTAAAGAAGGTTGCTTTGGCAGGATGAGGCACAAGAGAATGTAAGGGTTTGGGACAACTGGGCGTAGGGTTGATACACTAACACTGGTTCCCCTGTGGGTCTACCCCTGTGGGTCTACCCCTGTGGGTCATAGCAAATGGGTCCTTGCATCTCTTGAAGTGACATCTGCACGGTGCCTCCATGGGGCCTGAGGCTTGGGCTGCTAGAGGAGTTCTCTCAAAGGGTGTCCACAGGCAGGTGGGAAGTTAGAATGGGTGGCTCCGGGGAGGCCGCTGTTGGGGTTGTCTCCAGGGAGGCCTCAGAGGAAGTTGGGAGAGAGGCAAGCCCTGGGGTGCTGACTGGCTCTGGTAGAGCCTCTGTAGTGGGGGTCACAGTTGGTAGTGGCTGTGATGGATACTGTAGGACATATGGAGGTGGGACTTCTTCTGATTCCCCAGATAGAACTGGTTTGATTTTGGCTGACATTTGGAGGTGGCCATTATCCTAGTGTGGTGGATTAACTAATGCCCAACTTAGAAAGCCCAGCTGAACCGATTCAGCATGGTTCTGGACGTGGAAGACCCACTTGAGGATTGTTGCCAATGGCATAAAACGAGAACTGGAGGGGAAGATTGTATGCTGTTGATTTTCTTGGAGAAGCTTGCCGTGGCTGGTTTTCCTGATACAAACTTGGCGATTCTCACCATCAAGGGAGCTCAGCTCCTCGCCATTGTTGGGAATGGCTGCTGTTCTTGTTGAGGGAGCTCTGATCTTTGCCTTAAGAATTGTTTCCTGGCTCCAGTGCAGATCCTTCAGTCTGGTGGCACAGATCCTTTACCTTGCTGGTGCAGGCTTTTGGGCTTCCACCACTGGCCTTTAGGCCTTCCTGGTGCAGATCCTCCATACCAACTTGCATGAGACATTGCTGCGGGCTCTAGGCCTTACCTGGAGTTGTACAGGAGACTGCTATGGGACCCAGGACTTGGGCTGGATTTTTCAGGTCTCTAGTGCTTGGACAGACCTCTTGTAGCCCTGTGCATTTGACTTTTGGGTGAATGTTATAAAATAATCCTGTAAATTAAATCTATTCCCTTGCAAACCCTAACTCAAAACCTAGCCATCATCACTGTACGTTCCTCTTCAGTGCAAGCTTTCATCCAAGGTAGCCGAGATAGGACCGAGTCTTGCCAATAGTCAGTGCAAGGAAATTGATCAGGATGGCCAGGGTCCCCTGCAATAACTGTGAACACTTGACTAATTACCTCCTTATCAAGTAATCCCTCAGCAGGCCATCCCACCCCAAAGGACAGCCAATCAGTTTTACAGAAGGTCTGAAGCTTTCTGAGAGTCAGCTTAACACCATACTCACCTAACTATCCCTTGTTAAAATTCTTTAACATACACTCTAGGGAAGTCAGTTTACTCTGCTTTTCACCCATTTCCTTCCTTTAATAGACAACTTCCATGCACAAAGAATGGGACGAGGGAAGGGAACGTTTTCATTGGAAGGGTTGCACACTCGCTCCATCCATCTCCCGCCACTCCTCCCGGAGATATTTCAGGCGCCTCTGAGCTTTGGCAGAGCTCCCAGGCACCTACTGTCACCCTCAGCCTTATGCGGATTGCCACAGAGGTGCCGATCGGGACTCAGCCCTCGCTTCAGCCTTGTGATCGGGTCAGAGCCTTCCCACTGTCTGTCTCATCCACACAGAGGCACACAATGACTCCAACCCACCGCCGAGGGCCCAGAGGCTTGGGGCCATGGTTTTGTTCCCTGTGGAGCTACTTGGGCAGTAGTAATAACATGCTGGGACTCCAAACCACCACCTAGTTCCTGAGAGTTGCGGTTTCCATCTCAATGAAAATTACTCAGCAACTCTGGCAGGTGATCAGTCTCCCCTTCTCCCTCTCTAAAGGCAAAACTATCAAATTGAATGCAGGTCTTACCGAATCTGGTGGGCGGTGCTCCCTGAACTGGTTGCTGGGCCTCAGGTTCTGCTGTGTATCTGGAGCTCTTGCCTCAGCACATCAGGAGGTTCGGAGTCCAGCGACAAAGAAGGTGGAAATACACTGTCTCTGAATCCTGCCCACATGCCCCCAGAAACACTGCGGGGATTTTCATGTAGAGAGATGGGACACCAAGGCATTTTTTTTTTCCAGGAAGCAGCTTTATTTGCACTGGCGCTCACTCAGCCAATTCATATGCAAAGGCTGAGTGCTGAACTTGGCATAGTTGCACGTTTTATACAATTTTTGTGTCTCTGTCTCCCTTATATGGTCATACACTAACGTTTTACAGTCTGGCTGGGTATACACTAACATCTTGTGGTCTGGTTGGGTATGATTTATATTACAGAGTTACTCAGAACTACACATCCACACACAGAGGCTGATATCTCTACATTGTAAAGTCCCACACACACACCTTGGGAGGGGCCCTGTCAAAATTCAAGTTGAAAAAACAAAGCCTGCCAGTTGCAAATAACAGACAAGCATTTCAGAGATTTTTTTGTTCATCCTGCAAATTGCTCTGGGAAGATGGGACAGAAAGGAAGGCCATGTCAGACAAAGGTCACACCTGCCTGCCACCTGCCTTACTTCTCTGAGGTGGCTCCTCGCTCAGCCGGCTAATTTGGCCTAAGTCAGAAGTTTTACAGAACACTTGCTGGCCATCACGTTAACTCACTTCCAGGCTCACTGATGGATTCATTGTTGTTTGTCCACACACCAAGAGAAGGAAGAGTGGTCATCGACCCCACCAGTGATGGTGGCCAAATTATGCTGGATACAGAACAAGGCCCTGGGTTTCATTCCCAACACCAGGCAAACAAATAAGCACATTCTCCATGGGTCAGGAAAGTTCAGTTCCACAGAATTAGAGAAGAGCTGGAAAAGACCTAGGGGCAAAACTACTGTAGCACCCCATTTTACAGAGAAGGAAACCCAGTCCCAGACAGCAGCTGAAGAGCTCAGGATCACAATCCCTTGGGCTGAGCCAAGCATTGATCTGAAGAGCACCTTAGCCTCAGGGTTTGGGTTGGCTTGTTTTGTTTTTGTTTTACTACTCTATAGTATTATACTACCTCTTTATGGTGTTTTGTAACATGATCCTGTTTGCTTTATTTTCTGAGTTTTTGCATCTGGAATGGTTCTCTTCTGGTTAAAATATTACTGCTACCAGGTACAGAGATGCCCACCTGTAATCCCAGCTACTTGGGAGGCTGAGGCAAGAAGATCACAAATTCGAAGCTACCTGAGCAATTTAGCAAGATCCTGTCTCAAAATAAAAATTTAAAAGGAATGCTGATGTAACTCCCTTGCAGAACATTTGCCTAGCGTGCATGAGGCCCTGGGTTTGATCCCTAGACCACAAAACGGGTTACTTCTCTATGTCAGTTTTATTTTGTTTTGCTTCCTATTTTACTTAAAAGTATACAATCAGTGACATTACTATGGCCTGGAGAGTGGGGAATAAACCCGTTTACTGGTATCTTTTAGGAACCAAAGTTTTTCATAGTCAAATAATTAAAGCATTCACTTCGGGGCAGAGTTCTGGGGATTGAACCCAGGGCCTTGTCCATGCTAGGCAGGCATCTACTATCGAGCCACATCCCCAGCCGAAAAGTTAATACTTTTTTAAGGAGATGTAGCATCATGAATACATGTATGTACTCACGATATATTAAATGTAATTTACAGAACTGCATTGTATGCTCTATTTTTATGCTATATATTTCTATACAGGAAAATAAAAATATCTAGATGAATATAATTTTTATTTCCTTGTTTAGTATTGTCTGATCTTTTCTTTTTGAGACAAGGTGTCCAATCCCTAGAACTTTCTATTCTCTTGTCTCAGCCTCCTGAGCACTGGGATTAAAGCATGGACCACCACACCCAGTTCTGGTTTTTTTGGGTTTTATTTTTAATCAGAGAAAAACAGATAAAAGTTACAAAAGGAAATTCATACTTTTTAAATGACAAGGTTTTAGGAATGTAGTTCAGTGGTAGAGCATGAGCAAGACCCTGGGTTTGATCCCCAGCACTGCAAAAATAAAGGTTACAGATACTCTCCAAACCAGAGCTTGACATCAATTTACATGGCTCTAGGTACCACTGCAGGGCCTTAGTTGGCAAAATAAACAAACAAAATCTCATGAAAATTCTGAATTTCATATGTAAATCCCTGGGTTTGGCCCCCAACACCACAAAGACAAACAAACCATGAAATAGCAGAGTTTGGTTTTGGTGCCTCCTGTCTTACTCTGCCTAACCATTATCTTGCATCTAAATTTCATGTATCTTATTGAATATTCAGATTAAATCTGTTATCTGCACGGCTAAGCAAACACTCACATGACACTCCAACTTGAGGTAGCTCTGTGGGATATACCAGTAGCAGGATGGTGCCCAAAGTATGTCAAATACAGAGCAGAACTTTTCTGAAGTCCACTTTGCACATAAACTGGTTAAGAAAAGTCCTTAAAATGTTTTATTTAGGTTTTTTTTCAACATTTAGTAAGAATTTACTATAGAGGACAGAGCCGCAAGTGTTCAGTAAGGCTACAAAAACATTTTGCAGATGTGCTGACAGACTTGTGTTTGTTTTTCAATACTAGGGACTGAGGCCAAGGTGGCTCTACCACGGAGCTACATCCTCAGTCCTTTTTATTTATTTATTTATTTTTGAGACAGGGTCTTGCTAAGTTTCCCAAGCAGAACTTGAACTTGCAATTCTCCTGCTTCAGCCTCCCTGTGTGGGGATTAGAGGCACGCACCACCAAGTCCTACAAGGATGCAATTGTCTAGCCATGAGGGCACAGTTCACCTGAGTGCTGATGGAGCTTACAGTCACTTCCGTGTGTTCTTCAAGCCCTCTGGAGTTCACATCCCACCACAGATTGTCCTGGGTGCTGGGCAGGGAACTAAAGGATTTAATGTTTGTCCTGCTGGGTTACAGTCTTTCTTTGGTCCCATCCCTTTCTATCCCCCTATTTCTACCTTTTGGAATGGGAATATTTATCCTGTACCACTGTATGTTAGAAGTGTTTAACTTTCTTTTTATTTGTGCAGAGGCTCACAATTAAGAGTTTGCCTTAAATCTCAGAGGAGACTTTCAACTTGGCCTTTCCAGCAATGCTAAATCTGTTAAAGCTTTGACAACTCTTAGAGATGGACTAAATGCATTTTGAATAAACAGATATGCATGAATTTGGGGCGGTCCAGGGGTAGAATCTTGTGCTTTATATCTAAATGTTCCCCTAACGCCTCATGGACTCACAGGTGGGGGTCTGGGGAGGTGACTGGATCATGGGGGTGAGATACTCACTAATAGATTCGTCCACTAATGAACTTATAGCTAAATGTGATTTGGGAGGAGAAATCTGGTCTGAGGAGGAGGGTCACTGGGGGCAAGGTCTGGAAGGGTTGATCTTCTTTCCTCCTCCCTCTGTCCTGCTCTGCTTCCTGACTGCCATGTCCTGAGACCTCTGCTACCATGTTGCCCTGCCTTGGAGCCAGCTATGGACTGAAACCTCAATAATCTGTGAGCCAAAATAAACCTTTCCTCCATTAGGTTGTGAGTGCTGGGTATTGTGTCCCACTGAGGAAGAAAAGGGAGCTAAAACAAGCACCCATAAACCTGAAATTTCCTGGGTAACAGGGTCTCTGTTGTTAGTGTCATACCTGAGTTCATGTTAATGGGGTGACTTTGGCCTCAGGACAGAGGCCAGTTGCCAGAAAGATCAAGTCATTAGAGTCCTAGAACTTCCAGTCCCATCCAGCAGCCTGTGGACAGGGTGGGTGTGGCAGGAGATGAGGTTCCATAGCTTCTAAGGGACACTTGGGCCACTGCCAGGAAGACTGAACAGATGGAAGGTGGCCCTGGAGGTGCCTTCCACACCCTCCCTTGGTGCACTTTACCCAAGCACCTCTCCCAGCTGAGTGCTCTTCGGTCTGACCCTTTGTAATAGATTGACGTACTGTAAAAATAAAAAATGAAGATGAAAAAATTAAAAGAGCTTTAAAAATGGATCAGGGAGGACATCAAGGAAAGAATTACACAGCATGATCCAAAGCATAGTTAATGTTTAAATAAAAAAAAAATTATTACATAGCCAGGGATTTAGCTCAGTGGTGCCTCGCCTGCCTTGCAAGCACAAGGTCCTGAATTTGATCCCCGGTACCGCCAAAAAAAAAATTATTACAGGAAAAGACACATTGCCATGAATCCCCCTCAAAATATCCCCTCTGGCTTCAAACACACTGATCCCATCGTTCTCACCACTTTCTGAAGCAGTTCTGGAGTCCTCTTTCCTGAGTATATTTACGAGCTACAATAAAAAATACCATGCATTCTGCTGTCCAGTGCCATCCAACACAAAGACAGGCTCATAAATGCCCGTGATGCTGTGTCCTCGTCCACCTTATTCACCAGACCTGGCACCGTGTTTCTTCTGGCTCTTCCTCAAAGTCAAAATGACCATGGAAGGGAAAGGTTTTAAATTGACTCAGGACTTTTAAATGTGACTCAGCCACAACACTGCAACTAAAGACACAAAAGAGGACTTCCGGAAAGTGCAAGAATGGGGAGACGTGTGTTTCAAGTGAGAGGGAAGACTTTGAGCGGGATTCTCGGTAAGGTGTCCTTTACCGTAATACACTTTTAACATTCACTGCATATTTTGATGTCACCACATACACACAATTCAGGGGCTGCCTAGCAATCTGGTTACCTTCCCCTTGGACCACAGGCATCTGGAGAGAGCAGTCTATTCCAGTGCACCTGGAGGTTTACGATGTGTCTCAGGGACTTATAAGACTCACGCTTTATGGACATTTCCATTCTGTTATACATTCTTTTGTCTTCTCACAGACCCTGTGTTCCTTCTCTCACTTTCCCTGCCTTCGCTGGAACACTGACTCAGAGCTATCATCAACTGGGTCCTGAATTGCAATCCCTAGGACGCTGAAATAAAGCCTTTCTCAGTTTGAACCAATGGATGTTACATGGCACTGGAAGTGGGCTCTGAAGTCTCTGCCACTGGTGCTGCCCTGCACAGGTGCAAAGGCACCTACACAGGCAGCCCCTGTGTCTCCCGGTGGTTTCAGACCGCAGGGTGAGTCCTCTGGGTTTCTGAAATGTCTCATCTCTTTGGTCAAGGGTGTGAACCTGTCCTTTGTTGCCGGCTGCCAGAGAGGGAAGGCCCTAAATCTAGGTGTCTAGATGGGGCAGACTCTTCTGGGAAAGGCAACCTTTCATAAATGTAAAATAGGGCCAGGGATGTAACTCAGGGGTGCCACACCTGCCTGACAAGCACCAGGTCCTGAGTTTGATCCCCAGTACCAAAACAAACAAATAAACAAATAAAACAAAACAAAGACCCCCAAAATGTAAAATAGACACAGAAGTTTTCAAGTGACATCAATGTTGTGAATCACCATAAAGCTAAACTTAAGTAACCAACACCCACATCCAGAACTAGAACATCCTCAAGCTTAAGCTTGTCCCCTTTGATGCCCCCCGAAAGCATCCACATCCTGGTTGTTATGGTAACAGTATGATAATCACTTCCTGGCTTTCACACTTTTACCATCAAACACACATGCTCATTATAAAATAGTTCTTACCTGTATTTTTTTCAACACTAGGCATTGAACCCAGGGCCTTGCACTTACTAGGCAAGCACTCTAACACTGAGCTACAGCCTCCACCCTTATTATTTTGCATTTTGGGACAAGGTCCTCTAGATTGCCCACACTGGCTACTTGCAACCTTACAGGCTCACTTCCCAAGTAGCGAGGACTACAGGCATGTGGCACCAAGCTCAGCTCTTGCCTGGTTTTGAATTTCACATATAAATGGGACCATACAGACACTTAGGTCTTGTTTTCTTCACTGGGCACATATTGGAGACTCATCCACATTTTTGCATTTAGTGTACTTCATTCACTTTTTTTTTTTGAGATGGTGTCTCACTATGTAGTCCAGGGTGGCCTTGAACCCATGGTGATCCTCCTGCCTCAGTCTCCCCAGTGCTGGGATGACAGGTCTGTGCCACCATGTCAGGCTCTTCATTCACTTTTGTTATCAGAAACTCTTGTATGATGATATCCCATTTACCTCTGTTCCACCTTGGTGCACAGTGGGGTTGTCCCAAACAATGAAGCTAAGAACTCCATGTGCTGCACCTGGTATGCATATTACCTCGGCCACAGCAGGTGACAGGGCCTCCCCTCTCCAGATGATGTCCCCATTGACATCCCGAACACTTCCACTCAGCTGCCCAGTGAACAGCTCACTGTCATCTGTTTACTGCTGAGGCTGCACACTCTTTCCTTAGTGTACTGACCACTTGCTCTTCTTCTTCTTCTTTTCTTAAAGCACCTGTTCAAGTCCTTTGCCTTGGAAATTTATTTTTATTTTTTTCCAACTTGGAAGCGTCTGCCTTGTAGACCTGCAGGAGTTCTTTCCGTGTTCTGGACCATTTGTTGGCTGCAAGCAAAAGATCTTTTCCCATTCCTTGCTTTCCTTCTCACACTGACTGGCATCTTCGGAAAGAAAAGCTCTTGACTTTAAAGTACCTGACTGTATCAATCTTTTCCTTTAAGATTAGTTCTTCTTATGCTTTTTTTTTTTTTGGTACCGGGGATCGAACTCAGGACCTTGTGCTTGCGAGGCAGGTGCAGCGCCACTGAGCTAAATCCCCAGCCTTCATGGCTTTTTAAAAACCCTTCCTTATCTCAAGAACTTTAGAATACTTTTTTTCCTTTTATTGGTACGTTTTAGGTGTACAGTATAATGACATTCATCGTTAGAAATTTGCACCTTTACATAGTCTCTCTTGGTTCTTATTTTTCCCCCTTCCCCGGCCCTCCCTTCAACCCCTCCATTCCTTCCTATTTACAAAGACTTTGTTTCCTATTTTTCCATTTTCTCATATTAATTCCATTTCCTTCTTTCCTTTTCCCTACCCCTACCCCTCCCACTTCCCCTTCCCCTGTGCCCCTTTTCTTCCTATTTCACATTATCTCTTATACCTTTTAGTCCTTATTTACATTTTCAGTTTCTCACACCAGAGAAACTATTCAGTATCTACACGTGTGTCCTGTTTATTTCACTTAAGAGAACCACCTCAGTGTGCATCCATTTAGCTATAAATTCTCTAATTTCTCATTTTTGATGGCTGAGTGGTATAGAATACTTTTTTATTATCTCTTCAAAGGCTTGCTTCATCTGCCATGTTTGGATCTGAGAGTGGCCCTGTGTCTAGGTTTATGCCTCTTCTTAGCATCTGTCTCATCCAGTTGACATCTTTCACTCTCAAAAGCATCTGTAAAATTCCCTTAAGCTTTTCTCCTTGGGAAAAAAAGCAGTGCTTCTTACTAATCTTTTCTTTTCTCCCTCCCTCCCTCCCTCTCTCTCTCTTCTTTCTTTCTCTCTTTCTTCTTTCTTCCAGTACTGGATATTGAACCCCTGGCCTTGCACTAAACTACATCTCGAGACTTTTTTTAAACTTTTGAGCCAGGGTCTTTCTAAATTACCCAAGTAGGCCTCAAACTTGTGATCCTCCTGCCTTGGCCTGCCAGGTAGCTAGGATTACAGGCCTGCATCACCGCCAATCATAATTCTGGCCATTGTAGATGGCTGGCTTTTTTTTTTTTTTTAAGTAGTACATGTTTGCAGTACATAACATTTACATTCCTCAGTGTGGAGCTGGTACCTGTACAAAACATGTCTTAATTCCTTTTTCATCCCCTTTCCCTCCTCTTTCTCTTTCAATCTCTTGATTCCATCTCCTTTGAGAAAATCTGTCTCCCTGCTTCTATTGTCTTTTATTTTGCTCTTTACCATACATTATTGAAGCTTGTGTGTCTGATTTACTTCCCTTAACATTATAGTCTCAAGGTGCATTCATTTTCCTACAAACTACTCAAGTTTACTTAGTACTCCATGCGGTGTAAATGCCACATTCTCTTTACCCACTCATGTAGATGACCGGCCTTTGAAGCTCTCACCTGGAGGCCGGGATACCAGTCCTCACTTCCCTGCCTGTGAGACTCCACAAAACAGACCAGGAAGTGTGTCCTCAGGCCCTGTGGAAGGCAGGTCCTGCCTGCAGCCACAGTTGGCAGGGTTCCATTTCTTTGCTGGAGAGCTCATAAGGTGTGGAATGGAGTAAGTCAATGACACTAAAAAAACTGAGGCAGGAGATTAGGGTATGGCCAGCTGCCTGGGCAAGTTGTCAATCATAGAGACCCAGGATGCATGTATCCAAGCCCTGCACCTGGAACCAATCAGAAATGCTGTCTTCAATCTTCTGGCAAGATATCAAGCAGGTGCTTGATAGGATGGTCTAGATCTGACATCAGCCTGAGGGATGAAATACTAAAGACAGCAGCCATTAACCTCCGTACCACAGTGTTCTCTCTCTTCAGTGGCTCGCTCATCCGACAGAGTGAACTTCCTTTCCTACCTTTAATAAATGTAAAACCTCTCTATCTTTTGCACTTGGTCTACTGCTCAGCTCAGGACAAGAACCTGGAAGGAACCCTACAGCACCCCAGAAGCCCAGTAACAAAACTGATTGGTTATGATTGCGGAACATAATGAAAGAAATTTTAAGTTCAATCATTGGTTTGACAAATTATATTTCTAGAAACAAAATACAGCAAAACCTTGGATGACAATTAATTTGTTCTGCAGGTGTTCCACAAGATAAGGAAACATTTCTTATAAATTTTAGCTTGAAAAACGGGCAATGTCTTGCAATGCAAGTAATATGTGAGGGTGAATGGTATGATCGCAATTGAGCTTATGACTCTCTTGCTGCAGGATTGTGGGTGATCACCTCTCAACAGCAAGAGGTTATACAGAAAATCTTATCTGCAGAGGAGGAGAAAAGGCAGAGGACTCCCTCCCTTCAAATGAGATTAGGGAGATGTGTAGAATGTGGAAAACAGTGCAAAATTTTGTAGAAAAACACCACCTGAATAAGACTGTAGCAGTGCGAGCGATGAATCTGTTTAATGACAATGCAATGTCATAATGTCACAAAATCCTCAAAAGGAGGTAAAACCAAGTGTCACTGGCTAGGTTCCTTGTTAAAACTGCACAAAAAGAAAAAGATTCCACTGAGCCAACAGACAGCAGTGATTCCATTACTGAGAGTGAAAGTTGTTCTACACAATAACTTCGTCTCTCATCTCCCTTACACCAGCCACCAAGGTTTTCAAAGGAAAGTGCAGGTTAATTTATTTTTATTTTTGGGTATTTCTAGTATTTGTGATTATATTACAATTATAATCACTTTTATATGAATATTTTTGGGTTGTAGGACAAATCACATTTCCTTTATTTTTTAGGCAGAAATTCACTTTGATATACAAGTGCTTTGGATTACAAGCATATTTCCCGAATAAATTATGCTTGCAAACCAAGGTTTTATGGCACAGAGATATAGAAGCCAGGTGTGGAAGTGCATACATGTAATCTCATCACTCTAGGAGGTTGAGGCAAGATGATCACAAGTTCAAACCCAGCCTTGGTTAATGAGACCCTGACTCAAAACAAAAAAGGGCGAGGAAATGTAGAGTTCAGTGGGAAGGCTCTGGGTTGAATCCCCAAAACATATATACTGCCAAAACCAAAATATACACACACAGTTTTTTAAAATCAGGATATATTTGCAATACATAATTATCACATTCATCTGGGGGAATTGATACATGTACGTATTGTATCTTAATCATTTTTTCCCAGTGCTAGGGCTCAAATCCAGGGCCTCCTCACCCATGCTAGGCAAGCACCAAGCAAAACACAGATCATACTTTGGTTGTGAACACACTGCAATTTTGCCATCATGAGAAGTTCCTCAAACTGCTACCAAGTACTCGTCATGTGGTGTAGACCAGATCAGAGAAATGCAAGGCCAGTGCCAGCCTCCTAGTAAACACAGACAGCCATGTGCCTCCCGGCACATTAACACCTTCACTTAAGGATCTGAAGGCAAGTTCCATTTTGCTTCCTAGAGGGTGATTTCTGATAAAGAAATAAACCAGGCTTTCCTTCCTCCACTCCTGACCCTTGTACTTCACTGCTGACTTTATCAGTGATCCTGTTCTTTGCCAGTGTGATGAAGCAACAGCACTGATGAGCTTAACATGCAGGAAGCATCTGCAAATGTTTGTCAATTGAACGCTTGATTTGCCATGTTCCCATGACTTTCCATAATCAGGCAGGGCCTGAGTTTTTTCAGGCATGATTGATTATCCTCGACTTCCAGTTTGACCCATGGTTTTCATTTAGGTCTTAGAGGTTTTGTGGTTTCAATCTTTGGTATTATTTTTGTTTTAGAGGTAAAACATTACATCTTCACTGCAGAACATTGTTGACTACATTTAGATGCCTTTTTTTTTTTTTGGTACCAGAGATTGAACTCAGGTCCTTGTGCTTACAAGGCAAGCGGCAGAACCACTGAGCCAAATCCCTGGCCCCTGTTGACTACATTTAGATATAAGAATTTGGACTTGCATGTAAACTTCAAGCTTTTCTTTTTGTACTGGGCATTGAACTTGGGTCCGTGTGCTTGTGAGGCAGGCACTGAGCTAAAATCCCCGGCCCCTAGCTTTTCTTTTTTTTTGAGACAGGGTCGCATTATGTAGTTCAGGCTGGCCTCGACTCACTAGGTAGCCCAGGTTGGCCTGGAACCTTCAAACTCTTGGTAATCTTCCTGACTCGGGCTCCTGAGTGCTGTGATTACAGGCAGTTGCCAAAGCATACACTTTTCATGGTACTATTTCTGTGAACTTTCCTCTGCCAGGGGTGGGGGAACACTACATATTTATCTGCTTCACTTACCATGTTAATTGTCACAAGAAAAAAGAAAATGCTGAGCTTGACTTAATTAGCAGAGTCCAAAGGCAAAGTCCAAAAGGGTACAGCCAGGGTCTCCCAGGGAGCTGGCGCACCTGGTCCGTGTGGGGAGGAGGGGTACAGGAAGCCAAGGAAGAGGGCTGCCCAGGGCCCACCTTGGGAGGATCATGTGACTCACTGGCTGGACAAAGGCGGAAGGACCACGAGCAAAATGTAAGTGAAAATGGTATACAAGCAACTGCCCATGATTCATTTACTCCACAGTGGAAGGAAGTCTCTAACCATGGTTAAGCCAGTGTGCTGTCGACCACCAAGATTAAAGAGGCTGCTCCACTGGGATTGGTGTTACTGGCTTCTAGAGTCAGAAGAGATCCTTCCCAGGTACTTGGTGTCCTGAACAAAGCCTTGGACACAGAAAAGATAGTGAAGATTGACATTTAGAGAAGGTAGGAGAGAAGTAAACTGCACGGTGAGAGCAGAGTGAAAAGGTTCACAGTGGCCCTGAGGAGTAACGGCCCGGCTTCTCTGCATCTCTAGACTGGTTCTCCCTCTGCAGACAAGGCATTCGGGATGGTGGTCCTATCACTCCGCCTCACGTCAGAGTTAAGTTACCCTGGCAAAGGCTCACTCGCTTTCAGAACAGATGTGAACGAAGAATCAAAATGGCACTGTTCGATTGGTCCCACGGGGTTCAGGCTGCGCTGTTGTCCCGGAGCCTGTGTTCTGCACATGCTCCCCGTGTCTCCAGGCCAGCCAAGCTTTTCCTAGTGGTTACCTGGTTTGTCCTGCCTTGATCTCCTACCTACATGGCTAGGGCGCCATATGCATTGCCAGAAGTGGACAGTGGGAAACAGACAGGACAGGCCACTTCTACTAATCTTTTTGCTGAGGATCTTCCAACATTTTTAACACACGAGGGACGGGTTATCTGGGGATAGGAAGAGTATTCATTCTTTTCATATAAATTATAGGCAAGTCCATTATTAAACCCTGGAGATTCCAATATGAATTTAAACGTCAGTTTTTCCAGGAGTGGTCAGGGAGACAGGCAGGAAAAACAATTATGATACATCCTATGAGGGATCAGAGTGGAGAATGTACAAAATATGAGAGCATTAAAATGCAGACCTAGGGCCGGGGATTTAGCTCAGTGGTTTCACTGCCTGCTGCGCAAGCGCAAGGACCTAAATTCGATCCCCGGTACCAAAAAAAAAAAAAAAAAAAAAAAAAAAAAAATGGAGACCTAAACTTGGCTTGGTGGCATATGCTTGTAATCCCAGCGCTGAGGGAGGCTGAGGCAGGAGGATAACAAGTTCGAGTCCCACATGGGTAACTCATTGAATTAGCGGAACCCTGTCTCAAAATAAGAAATAAAAAAGGCTGGGATGTAGCTCAGTGCTAATGCCCTGAGGTTCAGTAGGCAGTACTGCAACCATCACCACTTCAGGCCTACTTTTCCCTCAGGTGCAGTAAGAGCTGAAGTTTGACCTGAGACTTGAAGGCTGGATGTGAGAAGTGATAGCACTAACTCACACACAAGGGCCAGGCTCAGAGCCTGAGTGACCCGAAGTGAGGTCTGAAAGCACTGTGTCCGGCAGAGAAGTAATAAGGTCAGCAAAGAGGAGAAACAGAAAATGAAGGAGGTTAACATAACAAAGCAGAAGTAGGAATGAGGATTAGCCTTGTGGTGAGGGCAAGAATCGACAGAACTTCTGCCTGTGTGGGGAATGAGCTCTGCAAAGGCTGGGGTTCAGGGGGTGTGGTATCAAACTGTCATACCATAGCAACACTGCAAGGGGCCACAGAGAGCTCCTACTCAATGCCCTAATTAATGCCTTTTTTTTTTTTTTGAGACAGGCTCTAGCTAAGCCTCTAAACTGCTCTGGCTCAGCCTCTCAGGGTGCTGAGATCACAGACATGTAGCACCATGCCCAGCTTCAATGCCTTTTCTCATGAGGAAACTGAGGCCGAAGAAGAGAAACGGCTACAAGTGTCACAGACCACAGAGCCCAGGTCTCCCTGTCCACCCTGTTTCCAAGTAGCCTTCCTTCTGCTGACGGTACCTGAGTCTTCCTCCAAGGAACCACTTGTTATGGTTTCGATCTAGATGTCCCCAGAAAGCCTCATGTGCTCAAAGGCGGAGCTTTTGGAAGGTGACTGGATTATGAGGACACCATAGCTGACCTGCTCGAGGAGGGGAGTGTGGTGGGAAGAGGAGGTCGTGGGGACATGGCCTGGGTTTATCTCCCTCCATGGCTCCTCCCTTCTCTCTGCTTCCTGGCTGCTAAAACGTTAAGCAGCTCTCTTCTGCTCTTCCACCAAGCTGTTTCCTGTTTGGAGGCTGCCAACTGTGGACTGAGACATCTAAACTGTGAGCCAAAATAAACTTGTCCTCCATTAAGTTGTGACTGTCAGGTATTGTGTCTCAGCATCAAGGAAAGTGACTAAAACACAATCACCTTTGGTTCTCTGCACCCTCCTATTTCAGGTGGGTGCCAGATTCAGTCCACAGATGCCAGTCCCTCAGGGTGGTTAAGAGTCAAGGTTATATTCAGGAATCCACAAAGCCACCAGGGTTAACATGAGACGTCTGCTTTATTTTGTTTTTTCTGGTACTGGGGATCAAACTCAGAACCTTGCACTTGCAAGGCAGGTGCCAGAACCACTGAGCCAAATCCCCGGCCTTGTTTTGGTTTTTGAAGCAGAGTCTCACTACGTAGTTCAGACTGGCCTTGAACTCACTGTGTAGTCCAGGCTGACCTTGAACTCACAGGAATCCTTCTGCCTCAGCCTCCTGCGTGATGGGATTACACGCTTGGCCAACTTCTGCTTTTTTTTTTTCCCACTGGAGTCAGCCTGAGTGCAGTGCCCAGTCCTGACAGGGAAAAAAACCTATCCACATCCTCAGAAAAGAGGAAAAGCTAAGAGGAAACAGGAGGCTGTGTTGGGCAGCTTTCTGGTACTGTAACCCAAACCTGAAATAATCAACTTATAAAGAGAAAAGGTTTACTTGGCCCACAAATTAGGAGGTTTCAGTCCATGACTGGTTGTCTCTGTTACGCTATTCTGGGTTTTTCTGAGACAAGTCCTATGTAGTTCAAGTTGGCCTTGAATTTACTATGTAGCCCAAGCTGTCCCCAAACTAGCAGTGATCTTCCTGACTCAGCCTCTTGAGTACTGGGCTAACAGGAGTGCAATGCCATACTCGGCTCGCCCTGGTTGCTTTCGAACCTGTGGCGAGACTGTAGGTCCTGGCAGGGCAGCACGGCAAAGCAAGACCGTTGACTTCAAGGCTAGAAAGTGAAGAGGACGAGGATGGTCCCACGATGCCCACTGAGAGCTCATCCTCAAAGGCCTGAAGCTCACCCCTAGACCCCACCCACTTCCCAGAGAACCAAGCTGAGAACCTTTCAGGGACGTGCCAGATACAAACTCCAGCCAGAGGGAGACAAGCTCGGGTGCCAGTTTTAGCCGTGTCAGCTGTGCCTGGCCTTCCACCAGACATTGCCCAGCACCCATTGTCCATCCTAACGTGGCCGCCTGGGAGAAGGCAGGTGGAAAGGGCTTACACTTGTGCCCACACCCATGCCTGACACCAGAGAGCACACGAATATTTCTAGTATGGTCAGAACAGGTTGAGCTGTGTTGTCATTGGCAACACAAAGAGGTTAAGCAACACAGCGACTATTCTTGAGATCATGCCCCATGCTACAGTCAGCAAATCACAGATGTTTCCAGGATTTCTCCCATGAGGATTTTTTTTTTTTTTTTTTTTTTTTTTGCGGTACTTGACATTGACCCAGGCCTTCCCACTGAGCTATATCCCCACCCTATTTTAACTTTTTTTAAATTTTGAGACAGGGTCTCACTGAGACGCTAGATTGCCCAGGCTGGGCTTGAACTTGCGATCCTTCTGCATCACCCTCCAAGTGTGCTGATATTAAGAGACGAGAGCCACCACGCCCAACTAAGAGTGAAATTTTAAATTTGTGTACTCTCGGGCTACCTTTCAACCCGACCGGATCCAGATACGCCTGTTTACTTTCCAGCTCCCAGTGAGTTGCCTCAGGTGCTTAATGCAGCCCGCGCTTCCGGACAGCCCTACCTGCTACTTCTCCTCGCCTACGGGGCCGCGCCGCACCACCTCCACGCCGGGTCCTGGGGTCGGGGAGGGGTCGGTGAGGGTTCGGCGCCGAGTTTCCCGGCCGAAAAGCGCGAGGAGCTACCTCCACCCGACCTCGGGAGCCACACCTGGCGCGACCCCGGAAGTGGGCGGGCGCGCGAGCCTGAGCCCCCTCAAGCCGGCTTGACAGCAACCAACCGCGTGCCCCAGGTCGTTACGTCACGACAGCACTGGCCAATGGGCACGGGTCTGCGCGCCACTTCCGGCCCGCCCCCGCCGGCAGCTGGAGAGGCCCGACCCGCTAACCCAGCAGAGGAGGAGCCTCTAGCTCTACCCGGGTTAAACCGCGCGCCGGCCCAGGTGAGTGCGTCGTGCTGCCCTCTCCGCAGCGGCCACAGAAACGTGGCGGCTGGCGCTCTTGCTCCCCTAGGAAGTTTCGGGCAGCGGGGTGAGCAGCCCTTCCACTGGCTGCGTTTGCCCGGACCCTGGGGAAGGAAGGAGGCAGGGGCTCTACGTGCGCTCTGTCCCGCACACCTGGCGGGCGCCGCCCCCGCCCCCCTCACCCCCGCGGGACGCCGACCCGCTCTGAGGACGCCCCCGCTCCTTGGACTGGAGTGATTGGAGAAGCCGATCGCTGCACCCTGGCGGCTTTAGAGAACGGAGTTACATGGGCTCTTCTTCCTGGGCAGCCGTGGAAGCAAATCTGCTTGCGCTGGGGTTAGCGCAGGCAGATGGTCGGGGCCTTGCGTTCCCACCTATGCCGCTGGTGGCCGGGCAGGGGCCCACCTGTCGCCCAGTGCGGGATCTGGGTTGCAAGCCAGGCCTACTCAGGGCACCTCCTGCCTGGTGAGGCTAGACAGACCCTATGCTTCAGGAAGGATTCGACTGTCAGCCAAGTCCTGTTGTTTTCCCCACGCCTTTGGACCCTGATGTAGCTTTCAAGCAGTCCCGCACCTAGCAGCCAGCAGTTCGCCTTAGTAGCCTTTTTATCGCACATCTGTCTACCAGTCGCGCCTTACTTTTCAAATAGTCTGTGGTTTCCCTTTCCTGGAGCAGTATTTCTGTCAAGGTTCAGGGAGCTGACTGTGTTGGGTGTGGGTGGAGATGATTATCATTAAACATTGGTTGAACATTGTCTGTGTACATAGCGCTGTTATGAGAAAACACGAGGCTCAGGACTCAGATGATCAGAAAGGCCCTCGAGTTTTTTTCTTACTGGTCCATGTTAGGTATACGGTACGTTTACACTCAGCATCGGGTGCTTCTACCTGCACATGATGCATCTTGGTTCTTATCTTTTCCCCATTCCCTGTGCGCCCTTCACCCCTCCTCCCTTCCCTATTTACATAGATTTCATTTCCATTTTTTTCTTTTCTCATAATTTTTCCTTTCCCTTCCTTCCTTTCCCCTTCCCCTCCCACCACCCCTACCCCTTTGGACCGTTTCCTATTTTAAATTATCAGTTATTCATTTTAATCATTTTCATCCTTATTTACACTTTCAGTTTCTCACACTAGAGAAACTTTGGTATTTACACATGTGTGTCCTATTTATTTCACTTAAGAGAATGGCCTCAATATGCATCCATTTAGCTATAAATGTCTCTAGTTTCTCGTTCTTTATGGCTGAGTAGTACTCCATTTTATTTTTAAAAAATCATCTTTATCCAGTTTCCAGTTGATGGGCACTTGGGCTGTTTCCAAGCACTTGATTTTTTTTTTAGACATAGGAAATAAGTGACAGTGTGCTAGCAAATGCCTAGTAATAAAATGACATCGGTACCACTCGTTCAGTTCTTGTTGAGTACTGGACAATGTTTATAAGTATTACCTCATTTAATTCTCACAAAGTAAGTAGGTCACTATTCCTTTCTGGCTTTTGAGGGGGTACTGGAAATTGAACCCAGGGCCTTTATACTGAGCTACATCCCCACATTCTCAGGACTTTTTACTTTTTATTTTGAGATAAGTCTTGCTAAATTGCCTATACTGGGCTTGAATTAATGATCCTCCTTCCTCAGCCTCCCAGAGTGCTGGGATTACAGGCATGCACTACCACACCTGGCCCTTTCTGATTTGTATACAAAAGGAAATTAAGTGCCAGATTCTGGCAGTGTGAGTCTGGGAAGCTCTGAGCGTTCTTAGTCACTGCGAAGGTGCCAGAAGGACTCTCAGGCCTGAGCAAGCAGGGCGGAAGGGGCAGGTGGGGGTCCCCAGGGTCCTGACTTAGGCACCTGAACATAGATCAAAGTTCCCAGGTAGCTTTGTGTCTGACAGGCATGTTGCTCCTGAGGGTTTGGAGGCCGGGAGTTCCAAGGGGGTTGGCTCTTCCCATTCTCCCTCCTGTTGTCTTCTCTACTCTCCTGTCAGGGAAGTTTCCCCAAACTTGGCTTCCGTTCTGCCTCCCGCCTTCCAGTTCCTTATTCCCCTCCATCACTTCCTTCTCAGCCTGCATTTTCAGACTCACTTTGTTCCAGAAGAGGCTTACTTTGCCTGTGTCATCCCAGATGTCCTTACAGTGCCTTCTGAAGCCCAGCAGCAAGCCCAGCCTCGAGGCACCTAAATATACCTTCTGGTAGCTTTGGAAACCAGATGGGTGTCTTGTCTGGGGCCTCTGACTGTCCGCTCTTGTGGCCTGAGGGCCTCCCTTGTTGGGTCTGGAAGCCGTCCTGTCTGGCCCAGCTTTTCCTTGTGACTCCCCTGAGCCGCCTCCATTTGCTCTGCGTCTGGCTGCCTTGTGTCTGGCCAAGTGGCCCCGCCATAGTGGGAAGCTTATTTCTACTGGCAGCCGGGTCTCCACGATTTTCCCCAGGAAGTGAAACAGTGTCAGCCCTGGGCACGGGGGGAAAGTCAGTGGCAGCTTGGCCACTGTCTAGAGCACAAAGAAAGAGGAAGAAGGAGTGGAGTGGGAAATGGCAGGAGAGACTCATGTGGGGAGTAAAGAGGGACCTTTGCGTCCTAGAGGTCCCAGGGTCACCTGGCTCCTGCAGGACCACACAAGACTCCAGCTGGGATGCCACGCCCATGTGGAAGGACTGTCACAGTGAGACCAGCATGGGGGACTGTGAGATTCAGATAATTCTGTAGGCTTTCATTTATTCTTTTGAAAAGAAAGATCTAAAGAAACTTTATAACAGAATAATGATCCTTAAATTTGAGGCGGTAAATACATAGATGTTTCATTTGCCCCTGTACTTTTTGGGGGGGGGCGGTACCGGGGATCAAACTCGGGACCTTGCGCTTGCGAGGCAGGTGGCAGAACCACTGAGCTACATCCCCGGCCCCCCTGTACTTTTCTTATATGTTTGCAAAAATAAAAATTCCCCTGGGCCGGGGATGTAGCTCAGCAGCACGAACCTGCCTGGCAACCACAAGGTCCTGAGTTCGGACCCTGGTACTGAAAAAAAAAAGTCCCCATAAGAAGGAAGGAGCCAGGCGTGGTGGTAGGCATGTGCCATCCCATCCCAGGGAGGCTGAGGCAGGGGGATCCCAGTTTTAAGCCCAGCCTAGACAACTTAGTGACTTCAAGAGAACCTGTCTCAAAATGTAAAAAGGGACTGGGGATGTAGCTCAGTGTGAAGGCCCTGGGTTTAATCACAAATAACGCAAAAATAAATAAGGAGGAAGGAAAGCGAAAGAAGAAAACAGCTATCTACACTGGAAGCTGGGCTCTGCTTCTCATCTGGGGGTGACCACCTGCTTCTCTCTCTGGACTTTATTTTGCCACCTGTGGCATGAGAGTCACCAGTGCAAGTTCCCCAAGTGTCCCTCCCCCGGTGTCCCCAGGCTGGAGACCGGTCACCGACACTCCCTTGCTCTTGCCACCGTTTCCCTCCAGCCACTGGCGCCATGCCCGCATCTGTGCTGTGGGCGGTGGACCTCTTCGGCAGAGTCTACACCCTCTCCACCGCCGGCCAATACTGGCAGCTATGCAGGGACGCCCAGCTGGAGTTCAAGCGGCTCAGCGCAGCCACGCAGTGCTGCTGGGGCATCGCCGGCGACAATCAGGTCTACCTGTATGTGGGCGCCAGTGATGTCCCCATCCGGCGCCGAGAGGAGACCTATGAGAACCAGGTAGCAGCCCATGCGTGAGCAGGTGCTGAAGTGATCCGTGTCCTGGGACCGGGCTTCACAGGAGCTGAAGAAGAGGAGAGAGACCCCTGCGTCCGTTCCCTTCCACCCAGCAGAGCATTCAGTCTTCTCCAGAGCAGACAGGGAAGGGTCTGCCGGGATGGACTGTGGGCATCCAGGAGCTCATGGCCTGAGCCCTCTACTGCCTGCCCCCCTTGTAGCACTGTGGCCGTGGGTGGGTTCTCTATCCTTTGGGGCTGTGTGGATTCCCTGGATTTTATTTTTCTCTCTTTGCATTACTGGGCATTGAACCCAGGGCCTTTGCACTAAGCTCCCTCCCCAGCCCCCTTTGCTTTTCTGAGACAGGGTTTTACAGAATCGATAAGTCTCCTAGGCTTGGCTTGACTTTGTGATCCTCCTGCCTCAGCCTCCCTCCGAGTGCGGGGATCACAGGCATGTGGCACCATGTCGGGACTGTACTGGATCTCGATGAAGTGGCCTAGGGTCTTTGATCCCAGGAGGGGCCTGAGAGGCAGGCTGCTGGGTTCCCTCCTGGCAGACTCAGACCTAAGGCCATCTCTGTGTCCCTGGTCCCAGCGCTGGAACCCCATGGGTGGCTTCTGCGAGAAGCTCCTGCCGAGTGACCGCTGGCCGTGGAGTGACGTGAGTGGCCTCCAGCACCGGTTGCTGGATGGGGTGGCACTGCCATCGCCTCACTGGGAGTGGGAGTCCGACTGGTACGTGGATGAGAATTTTGGAGGGGAGCCCACTGAGAAAGGGGTAGGTAAACTCAGTGCCCACCTTGGCCGCCCTGAAGGGAGGGTCACCCTGGGGGGGGCTCAGCCTGCCCCTCGATGTTGCTGTCCCCAGCTGTGCCCTGCAGGGTCTGACTGCTGCTTCCTGTGGGGTTGTGCATTCGAGTCCTGCCGTCACGCTCCCGACGCCCTCCTCCCTCGGTCTCCCATCTTCGCATCTCTCCCCCCAGAGCCTTAGGGAATCCCGTCCTTGGCATTTCAGGGGTGGACCTATGCCATCGACTTCCCTGCCACCTACACGAGAGACAAGAAGTGGAACTCATGCGTGCGGCGGCGGAAGTGGATCCGATACAGGAGATACAAGTCCCGAGACGTCTGGGCCAAGGTCTGTGCCTAAGGGCACGTGAGCCCACCCTGAGACCTGCTCTATGAGTTGTCCTGCCATGGCTTCCAAAGAGAGGGGCTCTCAGGCACTCACTTAGCCTCTCTGTGTCCCTGGCACAGTGGCTGGGTCTGTCAGGAGCCCCAGGCTCCAGAGAGCAGATCCCAGCAGGCAGTCTCAGAAGCCCAGAGCCAAGATCCATGGCTCATCTAGCTGTCCCATGGGCACTCCGGGACGGCCTGTCCTGGTGACTGATCGAGAGAGAGGGCAGGGCAGAGAGAGAACCCTGCATTCCTGTCCCCAGCTTCTGTATGAGGTTAGGCAGTGTGGGCCCAGCTGGAGAGGAGGGAGAGGACCCAGCATGGGTATCTGACCAGATAGTCACCCGGTCGTGACAGCCACTGTGTGTTGCCTCCTCATTTTAGATCCCCTCGAAGGATGACCCCAAGGACCTGCCTGACCCCTTCAGTGACCTCTCTGTGGGGGGGTGGGAGATCACAGAGGAGCCTGTGGGCCGCCTGTCAGTGTGGGCTGTGTCTCTGCAGGGAAAGGTAAGACCCCTGTCCACAGGCTCTGGGTGTGAAGCAGCAAGGGAGGCAGCCCAGCCACAGGCCAGGCAGGAACAGGGTCCCTGGGTGCAGGGAACAAGGCGCCTGGAGACCTCCATGCCTCCTGTCCCTGGGGTTGGGGCGTCCTGAGAGGGCAGCGCCTTACCAGGCTCCCCACAGAGCCCCCTCCTGTGTGTCCTGTCCTGTGGTCTCCTGGATCCCACTCCTCCCAGAAACCTCTGATCCCCCAGCCCATGCCTGGTCCTGCCTTGCCTCTCCTGGGCTCCCTGGGCTTCCATACCATCCAGATTTCTCCTTAGACACATTCTGGGCTCCCAGCCTTCTCCCTGCTGGTGCTTCCCACAGCCTCCATGAGTATTGTGCCTGGGTGGGTGGTTGGATAGTTGGTGACTAGGTAGATCGGTGGATGGATGGTGTATGGGTGGGTGGAGGGATGGATGATGTGTGGAGGGACAGGTGAGTGGGTGGATGGATGGTATGGTGGGTGGGTGTTGGACGGATAGGAGGGTATGTGGGTGGATGCAGAGGTAACGGATATATAGATGCCTGGATGGTGTGTGGATGGAGGGCTAGGGGTGGGTAGAGTTAGGAATGGATAGGCATCAGGGGTGTGGATGGGTGGATGATGGGTGAATTCTTGGACAGTGGATAGGTAGGGGGATATGTGGGTGGATAGATAGGCAGGGGTTGGGTGTGTGGATGGATAGATGCTGTGTGTGGATGCTTAGAGAGAAGGTATCCTTTTCTGAGAAACTCTGTAAACACGTAAAAAGGAATGAAACTACCTCTGGCAGTGGTGGCTCATGTGATCCTTAGCTCAGGGGACCCAGCCCTCTTGCCATGGTTTTAGATGATTCTTTACAGTTGGTCAGTGGCTTCTACCACAAATTGACCGCAGGTCTGCCGTTGGCTTTGGGCTTGTCATGGCAGGTTATTTTTAGTAGGCTTGCCTCTGGGGTCCCGCCCCGCCAGGACTCAGGTTAACCACAGCTGCTTCCTCTGTGCCCTGCTGAGGGGTGCCAGAACATACCAGCAGGTGAGGGCGTGGCCCAGGACAGAGTCCCTGACAAGGAGCCTCGTCTACCTAGATGCAGAGAGAGAGGAAGGGCCACAGCAGTGTTTGTGTTCCCCAAGTGCCAGTCCACTCCTGCGGTCTATGAGAGGTGGCACCAGGACTCTGTGCTCCAGGGGCCAAGGAGACAGTGTGCCCTGAAGCCGCCTGGTACCAGGAAGGAGGTTCCCCAGGCCTGGCTGGAAGGCCCATTGTAAGGATGGGGTGTCGGGACCTCAGTGTGAAGATTCTGTAGTGGGTCACCAGCCCTGCCTGTAGAGATGTGTGGCCTCC
Organism: Heterocephalus glaber; assembly: GCF_053883595.1. NCBI lineage: Eukaryota > Metazoa > Chordata > Mammalia > Rodentia > Bathyergidae > Heterocephalus > Heterocephalus glaber. Next base: position 38,876,773 of record NW_028258381.1, on the reverse strand, counting down.
TCTGATGAAATGAGCCAAAACCTGGACGATATGAGGGCATTGTGCAGTCTTAGCTATTCAGGTTAAAGAGCAAGAGAAGTAGACATTGGTAGGAATATGGGTTGGGGTTTTCCCACTTAGCCCCCCTGGACCTTGGCTGCCCCTGCAGGTGGATGTCCTGTGAGCACTTCACCACTAGGGGGCGCAGGACACATGGGTTGGAGGCTGGCGTTGCACATGGTGGTTGGGTGGCAGAGCCCCTCACCTGCAGGTGAATGGGGCAGGTGAGGGCTGGGTGGGGGTCTGCACACTGGGGTACCCAGAGACCCCCATGCACAGCTGTGCAGCGGTGCCAGTAGGCCCCACGGGTACCACACCCTCCTGTCGTTTCTCAGGTGTGGTACAGAGAGGACGTCAGTCATCCCAACCCGGAAGGCTCGTCATGGTCCCTGGTGGACACCCCCGGGGAGGCTGTCCAGATCAGCTGCGGGCCCCACGACCTCCTGTGGGTCACGCTGTGGGAGGGGCAGGCCCTGGTCCGGGAGGGGATCAACAGGAACAACCCCAAAGGTGGGTGACCGTGTCCTGCGGGAGCCGGAGGCCCCTCCCAGCGTTGCGGCTGATGGAGGCTTCCTGGGGTTTCTTGGGGACTGCTAGGCAGTTCGTGGTCCGTCGTGGAGCCTCCTGGGGCTGGGAATGGGATCACGCACGTCTCCGCCGGAGTGAGTGTGGTCTGGGCTGTCACCAAGGACCGGAAGGTAAGACGGGGATGCTGGGACTGGGGGCTCAGCAGGTGCCACTTAACGTTGGGGTTCTGTTCTGTGAGGGTTGTCTGAACTCGACACGACCAATCTGGCATCCACCAGGCACTGAGCATGTGAGCTGCTGAGATAAGCCCCTGTCTCCAGGACGTTGGATGCCAGCCTCTCCTCACTCACACCCAAGTACCAAACTGCAGAGCAGCTGTAGTAGGCCACACATTTCAGATAATCAGAAGCTAATTTGCTGAGACTCTCAGTTAAATGCCTCTGCCTTCCCCTATTCAGTGCTTATGTTTGTATCCTCTGTGTGTGTGTCTTACTAGTGATTGAACCTAGGATCTTCACACTGAACTACACCTCCAGCTCTGTTTTAATTTCTTTTTTTAACTTTTTAAAAACTTTTGTACAGAGTTTTGTTAAGTCACTAAATTGCCCTGGCTGAGGTTGAACTTGGGGTCTTCCTGCCTCAGCCTCCCAGCGTGGCCACCATTGTATTTCTGTCTCATCAGCCGCAGGTCCAATAAGATTAGCCAATTCCAGACTGCTTGGCACCCAGGAGGACGGATGCGTATACATCTGAGTCTGTATCACCAGCACCCATGGGCCCAGAGCCTCAGGCCACATCTAGCCTGACAAAATATGGGTGTCACTGTCTTCCCAGGATGCTCCAGGCACCCCACTTCCCAGGGGTGGTAACTGCCAAGCCCCTCTTACAGCAACACCACCATCCCTTTGGCTTAAATAAGCAAAAATTGGATTTGTATATATGTCTTCTCAGTCGTCAGATTTTTTTTTGGTCCCAGGGATCAAACTCGGGACCTTGCGCCTTGGAGGCAGGCAGCAGAACCACTGAGTTAAATCCCTGGCCCAGTCGTCAGATATTTGATATGCTCACTTTCTTTGGGTTTAGCAGATACATTCTAGATTTTTTTTTTTTTTTGAGATGAGATCTAGCTATGTTGCTCAGGATGGCCTTGAATTCCCAGGCTCAAGGAATCCTCCCACCTCAGCCTCCTGATTAGCTAGGACTCCAGGTGCATGATGCCGACTTTCTAGAAATGTTTGTGAGAGGGGTTTGAGAGTTTTCTCATGTAACTGACCCCTCACACAGTGCACCTTAGAAATTCAGCACGAGTGCTGACTCACCAGGATCTCAGGGGCCCCTTGCGGCCCACACTCCAAGTGGGTAGAAAGAGCCCTGGAGGACAGTGGGCCAGGTGGGGGCCCGGGATCACCAGATGAGCCTCAGAGCCACAGGCAGGCTTGGGGAAAACGTAATTGGATGCTATGTAGTTTTATAAGTTGACATTAAGGAGACAGTTTCATAAAGCATTAAATGTAGAACCCAAGTAGGCCATTTATTTTAATAATGAGTTTGTAGTTTTCCTACATAACCTCACTAAGGCCGCTGTCTCATGCAGAGGACAACTTGAGTCAAGAAAATCTTCCACGGGTTGGGTCAGGGACAGGCATGGCTGAGGCCGATAACTCTTAGCCCTTGTAGGACAGTGCCGAGCACCGGAGGGCACAGGTGCAGCTGTGGGAAGAGGGACACACACTGGGCCTGCTCACTGCCCCATGCCCTGATTAGCCGGCCATGCCCGCCTGTAACCCTAGCGCTCTGGGAGGCTGAGGCAGGAGGGTCGCAAATTCAAATTCAGTCTGGGCAACTTTGAGACTTAGCAAGATCCTGTCTCAAAACAAAATTACAAAATAAAGGGCTGGGGATATAGTTCAGTGTGAAACCTCTGGGTTCTATCCCCAACATGACAATCAATCAGTAAAAAGAAAGGAAAAAAAGCAAAGCCCCGTTGCCATGGCCTCCGGGGAAATGTGTTCTTTTCTGGCTTTCCCAGGTGTGGTTCCGGAGAGGCGTCAACTCACACAACCCCTGCGGCACCAGCTGGCTCGAGATGGTCGGGGAAATGACTATGGTGAACGTGGGGCTGAACGACCAGGTGGGTGTGCGCCTCCCGGGGCTCCTAGGGCAGTGTGTCCGGCCCTTCCCCGCGGCAGGGGTCCCTGCCTTCGAGGGCTCCTGTCGTGAGCACAGATCTGCTGGGGGTGGGGACCCTGTCTGCAGGCTGGACAGTGTCATGCGGACGTGCGAGGTCTGATCAAAACATACCGTGTGCATTTAAATTTAGAAATTGATTACAGAAAAAGACACACCAGTCTTAAGGCCCTGCAAATCCTCCCCTCCCTCTGAACACACTCATCCCATGGTCCTCGCCACTTCCTGCAGCAGCTCTGGAGCCCTCTTTTCTGAGGGTCTTTAGTTGCGCTCTTGTGGCTGCCTTGATGTCCTGAATTGATTCAAAATGCTTTCCATGAAACGCTTTCCATTTTTACTTTGGGGAGGAGCCAGAAGTTGCACAATGCCAGATCTGATGAACAGGGTAGATGAGGACTGACTGTCATGTTTTTACGAGTAGCATTCATCCTATTTTTTATTACATTTTTTATTACATCTTTTTTTTGGTACCGGGGATCAAATTCAGGACCTTGTGCTTGCAAGGCAGGTGGTTACATTTCATTTTTTATTACATTTCATAATGACCTGAAAGAAGACTTCCAGAACTGCTTCAGGAAGTGACAGAAACAATGGAATAAGTGTGTTCATCGTGAGAGGGAGTAACTTGAAGGGGATTAATGGCAAGGTGTCTTTTTCTGTAACAATTTTTCTTTCTAAAATGTTGAACATTCGCCATATTTTTTGATCAGCCCTTGTACTTAGGGTGTTCACCAAGTGAGGGGCGGAACTGGTCTCTCACACTGTGGGTGCTGCTTCTCGTTAGCGTCACCTCTGCATTTGACAGCATGGCCTCTTCTTGTCGATAGTGAGGTCTGGGTACTGTTCAGGCTCAAAGGCTGCAGCCCCTTGCTGTGGCAGTGACAGCCCCAGTGCTCAGCACCCAGAGCACAGACGTTCCCTTAGGGAGCAGCTGCCCACTGGAAGCCACGGGAAGACGGGGGCACAGGTAGACCTTGTGTCTCAGCACAGTGCCTGTCCAGCCGCTCTGTCCTGTGAGCCCTGCCCTGAGTCTCCCTGACACTGGGGACCCGGGCCCAGGTCCCTGTTTCTGAGCCCCAACCTCCCCAGCCCCGGCCCATGCTCACACCCATACCCCACTGCGTGGCATGGGAGGCTGCCCCGGGTTTGCAGTTGTACTCCTGCCCTGCTGGCCTCTCGCTGTCCCCCTGCACCCCTGGTAAGATTCGGGAGCCCCAGGTCTGACCCTGAGCAGCGCCTCTCTCTGTCCAGGTCTGGGGCATCGGCTGTGAGGAGCGAGTTGTGTACTTCCGGCAGGGCGTCACCCCCAGCGAGCTCAGTGGGAAGACGTGGAAGGCCATCGTCGCAGCCCGGGAGAGTGACCATTCGCACTCTGGCAGCTCATCGAGCCTCCTCAGGTGACCCTGGGCAGCGGACACAGCAGTAGCTGGGGACAGACTATCTGCAGCCTCTGCAGGGCGCTGGCCCTCAGCAGTCCCCATGCCCGTGAGAGCCCCAGGTGCCGAAGGCTGGCTGCTCAACCCCGTAGGAGGAGCCTGGGGGGGACCGAGCAGAGGTGTCCTCAGGCACCCTGGAGGTCAGGATGGGACTGGGACTGAACCGGGTCTGGCCTGCTGGTTCTGAAGGCTTAGGCGCTAGGCTGGAAGGGCCGTCTCTGAGGGGACGCTAGGCCTGTAGGAGGCACTCGGGGACCCAGGCAGGGACTCCCTCTGGTCTGGTCCCAGAGTGGACACTCCCTGCAGTGTGCTGGAAGGACGCAAGCCTCCGACAGGTCTCCAGGTCCTGCCTGTGCCTGTGGTGAGATTTTGGGTTTATCATGAGGTCCCCTGGTGATGTCGCTGCCACGGCAATCCTGGCAGTCACACTTTGGGGTCCATGGGTCTGAGAGGGCGGGAAAGTCTCAGCTCTTGCCTGGCCCTGAGAGCACAGGCAGGTGACCACGTGTCTGATCAGGGATGCCTCATGCTGCCCTGGCAGTGCCCACAGCTGGGAGCCCTGACCAGGAGCACCCCGTGCAACTCGGGCCTCCCAGTCCCTGTTCTCCTCCCCTCGGACCCCCGAGCTCAGCTGGCATCCCTCCCCCGGGATTGGTCTCCTTCACTGGCGGTCGGTGCATTGGGATCAGCAGATGAGCTGCCCAAAATACTGATGGCGCGTCTTCTTGTCCTTAGATTTGGCCGTGGCTTCTCAGAGAAGACACTAAAGGCACTGTCACTTTCAGTACAGTATTGAATTATATGAGATAGTCAATGGTGATGTGTACAGTAGTTTTCATGTTAGATTGTTTTGCCCAACTGTGATCTGATGTGAGTGCTGTGAGCACATTTAAGGTATGCTAGGCACTGTGATGTTCAGAGTGTGCGTGTGCGTGTGTGTGTGTGTGTTGCTGGGGATTGAACCCAGGGCTTTTACACTGAGCTACATCTCCAGCCCTTAATTTTGAGACAGGGTCTCGCTAACTTGCAAAGTTGCCAGGCTAGGCTCAAAGTTGCTATCCTCCTGCCTCAGCCTTCCAGAGTGCTAGGATTACAGCCATGTGCCAACAGGCCTGGCTTTTAAATGCATTGTCATCTTAAAATATTTTCAGTTTATGATGGGTTAATCAGAACACAATCCAGGTATAAGTCAAAGGACGGACATCTGCACAAATAATTTAACTTCATCAAAATGAAAAATTTAGGGGCCAGCTATGGCAGTGCATGCCTGCGATCTCAGCTACTCAGGAGGCTAAGGCAGGGGGAGGCCAGCCTGAGCAGTTTAGCAAGAGCCTGTCTCAAAATAAAAATAAATAAAAAAGACTGGGGAACAGCTCAGTGCTGCAAAAAATACAAAACACTTCTGTGAATCAAAGGACACTATCAAGAGAATGAAAAGATAACTTACACAATGGGGAAAATATTTGCAAATCACAAGGTAAGAAACTTACCTCTCAAATATATTTCAAAATTTCTTTGAATGACAACAAAAAGACAACCCATTTAAAAAGGGCGGGCTGGGGTGCCGCCCAGGGGTAGGGCATGGATAATATTTCTCTGAAGATATACAGAAACCCACAAGCACATGCAAACATGTTCAGCATCATTAGTCATTTGGGAAATGCAAATTGAAACCTCAGTCGGAGACTGTGTCTTACTCCCCAGAAGGGCTGTGACTCAAGAAAGACACAGGTGCTGGTGAGGGTTTGTACCAGTGAGGACCCTCGCACATTGCAGGTGAGAATGTAAGATTGTCTAGCCATCGGGGAAAACAGTTTAATGGTTGGTAAAATATTTGTCAATGCAAGGAATGAAATACTGATGTACACTATGACATAGACGAATTCTTAAGGAAACTATGCTAAATCACACATGATATCACTCGCCTGTACTCCCAGGACTTGAGAGGCTGAGGCAGGAGGATACAAGGCCAGCCTGGGCTATGTAGCAAGACCCTGTCTCAAACAAAACAAAACAGGAAAAACTGTTCTGCTAAGTGAAAGAAGCCAGGCATGGAAGGCCACACACCGATTCCATGATTCCACTTATGTGAAATGTCCAGCATAGGCAAATCCATAGTGACAGAGTAAACCGGTGTTCTCTGGAGAAGTGGGGGGCGGAGGAAGAGGGGGACAGGGGCAGCAGCTCAGGGGCAGCAGGTTTCCGTTTGGGTGATGAAAACCATGTGGAAGTAGGTGGTGGTGGCTGTGCAGCTCCATCAGTGTATGAGAGCCCCTGAAGCATATATGCTTTCAAATGGTGTAAATGATCAAGTTCATGTCCTGTGTATTTATCACAATGAAGAGTTCCGGATCAGGGGCTGGGGATTTAGCTCAGTGGTGCTACGCCTGCCTGGCAAGCGCAAGGTCCTGAGTTGGTCCTGAGTTCGATTCCTGGGTGGGGGGGACAAAAAAACAAAGAAGAATTCCAGATCAGGCCCAGGCATGGTGGCCTACGCCTGTAATCCCCTCACTCTAGGAGTCTGAGGCAGGAGGATCGAAAGTTTGAACCCTGTCTGGGGAACATAGTGACTTAGCAAGACTCTCTCAGAAAAAGGAAAGGGAAAGGGAAAGGGAGGGGAGGGGAAAAGAAGGCAAATAATGCTGGGGATGTGGCTCAGGGCAGAAGCCCTGGGTTCAATCCCCAGTACCACACACACACACACACACACACACACACACACACACACACACACACGAGTTCCAGATCACCACAGCCTGATGTCTTGCTGTGATGGTCTGGGGTGTGGCCTGAGTGTTTGGTCCTGGGAAACATCTCCGCCTGTGCAGAGGAGCTGGGAGCTCAGAGAGGTTGTGACGCGCCCCATGCCACATGGGTGGTCACAGCAGCCATGCATGTCCCCCGGGAAGGACTGATGTCTGCCCTGTTCTGTCCCCAGCGCTGGCTGCTTCTTTGGCGATGAGGTGAAGGGCGGCAGTGAGTCTGCGCCCAGTGACACTGATGCAGCTTCGGAAGCCGAGAGACCCAGGCCTGAGCAGTCTGCCCCTGAAGAGCTTTCGGACAATTCCAGGGACCCCAAGGGCAGCTCGGCCCTGAGCCCTGAGACTGGGGGATCTGCAGAGTGTGCCTCGGTGGACACCTGTCCTGCTGAGGGCCAAGGGGAGGCCACCCAGGCCCCTGGCGCCAGTGAACGCCCTGTGGTGGCCTCCACGCCTGCTGAGCTGCCCTGGACCAACATTGACCTAAAGGAGCCCAGGAACGCACCCAGCCACTCCACTGCGGGCTTTGCTGAGACCACGGGCCTCTCCTCCCTGGGGCTCTGCCCACTGGGGCTGGACGAGCCCTATGGGGTGGACGAGCCCCTGCTGTGGGCCTGGGTGTCCGGGGGCAGCTGCACGGTGGAGGTGGGCTCAGCGCTCAAGTGGTTCACTGTCCAGTCAGGTGAGGACCCTGCAGGGCCAGGCGTCCCCAGAGCTGCTGCTGTGGGGTAAGGTGTGTGGCGGGAGGCTGGGGGCTGGAGCATACCCACTGCCCAGGACCGTGGGCCCGTGTGCAGCCGCTCGTCACACGCCCTGTTCTGGTGCCGCTGGCAGTTTTGAGGGCCGACTTGTTAGGCCAGCAGCTTACTCAGAGTGACCCCAAGAGGAAGGTGCAGAGGGCATTCTGCAGAGGTCGGGGCTTTGTAGTAAGTGGGGCTGATGTTAAGCTGAGTGGTCCACGCCTGCAATCCTAGAACCTGGGAGGCTGAGGCAGGAGGCTCACAAGTTCCTCTTAGCAAGACCCAGTCTCAAAATAAAAAATAGTAAGGGCTGGCAGAGTAGCTCAGTGGGAAGGCCTTGGGTTCAGCCCCCAGTGGTGCAAAAGAAAGGAGCGGGGTGCCAGCCCTGGCCTCTGCCCAGCTGCAGGCCAGCATGCTGGCTCTGAGGCCCTGGCCTCCCGCAGGCCTGTCTCCCTCGGTGCAGTCCCTGTCCCTGTCCATCACGCCAGCCCAGACTGCCGCCTGGAGGAAGCAGATCTTCCAGCAGCTCACAGAGAGGACCAAGCGGGAGCTGGAGAACTTCAGGCACTACGAGCAGGCCGTGGAGCAGGTGGGCCCCTCGCTGCCCCTGTGCTGTCTCTGCAGCAGACATTTGTTGAGCGCCTGCCGTGTACCAGCTCTGAGCTGGCAGGGAAGGAGCAGGCGGCGGCAGCCCTGCATCTGCCCACCCAGCTCAGTCCTTAAGCATGGCTGAAGGGTAAGGAAGTGAGCTGACTCGTGCATGCATCCATCCTGAAGGACTGTTGAGGCCCCGCCACCTTGCAGGCACTGTGCAGGGCCCGGAGACCTGGAGAGGGCAGTAATCTCAGGAGGTGGGCAGGAAGGGGAGCATCAAAGCACCTTGTCCTGTCTGCCTGAAGACATCTTGTCCTGTCCCCGCTGAGAACCCAGCACGCACCATCCTGTGGTTTGTCAAAATGACTCAGGATGGAGTGGCTAGTGGTCCTGGCCCTCCCCAAGGTGCAGCTTGTGCCTGGCCCAGGCTGGACCTTAGGTCCCAGCACCAACTCCCTCTCTGGTACTCAGGTAGTTTGGGCTCCTTCCGGGGCCTCAGTTTCCCCATCCGGAACATGGGCTAACGGTACCAGTCCCATGGCTGCGTGAGGAAGAGGAGGTCGCATAGGGCCGGCTCTGGCTCAGTCCAGTGCCTGGCAGTGTCCTTGTCATTCATGGGGGTGTTGGGCACTATGGAACAGGCAGCTCGGGTGTGGAACTCCCGGGGATGGCCCGCAGGGCCGAGGGCAGTGGTGACCGTGTCCCTGTGGCCTTGGTGCTGGCTGTAGTCAGTGTGGGTGAAGACTGGGAGCCTGCAGTGGTGGTGTGACTCGAAGCCCCACAAGTGGGTGGACGTCCGTGTGGCCCTGGAGCAGTTCACGGGACACGACGGGACCCATGACAGCATCCTCTTCATCTACTACATGGTCCACGAGGAGAAGAAGGTACAGGAGGGGAAGGGGGCAGGGTCAGTGGGACGCAGGCAGGGCCTGCCTGTCCCTCACAAAGGCTGCCTCCTCCACGGTGGTCACCCAGTGCCGCCTCCCCGCCAGCTGCTGCCCGTAGGCTCTAGTTTTGTTTTTGTTGTTCTGAGATAGAGGTTTGCTGCACAGTTCAGGATGGCTTTGAACTTGTGACAGTTCTCCTGCCTCAGCCTCCAGAGTGCTGGGATTACAGGTGAGCGCCGCCACACCTGACTGGACTATTTCTGAAGTGAGAAATCAGTTGTGGGGAGATAGAGGTGTCACCTCCCAGCAGGTGCCATGTCATAGGCGGTTAATGTCAAAAGCGTTCCTTTAAAATGTCATGAGGAAGTTGGGCATGGTGGCACATGCCTGTAATCCGGTACTCTGGAGGACACAGGGCTCAAGCCTTTATCCTGGACAACTTAACAACAGAGGGAAACCTTGTCTCAAAATAAAAGTTAAAAAGGGACTGGGGATGTAGCTTGGTGCAGAGGCCCTGGGTTCAGTGCCCGCCCCCCCGGAAATGTCACGAGGACGTTTGTTCTCGAATGAAGTGCAGCCTCGGTATTGGCACTTGCTCTATGCTGTGGCCCGCAGTGGTACTGGCGGGCCATGGGGACCCCTGCCGAGGTGACAGCCGTGCACGTGCTCCTTATCAAACAGTACTTCCACGTGTTCCTCAACGAGGTGACGGCACTGGTGCCTGTGCTCAGTGAGGCCAAGCACTGCTTCGCCCTGTACAACCCAGAGAGGACGCGGCAGAGGTGGCCTGTGCGCCTGGCTGCCCCCACCGAGCAGGACATGAACGACTGGGTGAGTGAGTGGCGGCCCTGGGACTGGGACCAGGAGCGGCGGGCCGAGCCTGTCCTGCAGTGACGCCCCTCTGCCCACACCAGCTCGCCCTGCTCAGCCTGAGCTGCTGCATCAGCCGGAAGGTCCACGGCCGCCCGTCTCCACGGGCCATCTGGTCTGTCACCTGCAAAGGGGACGTCTTTGTGAGCGAGCCCAGCCCAGACCTGGAGGCCCAGGACCGCCTGCTGCCCTGTGACCAGATGTGAGTGGGCTGCGCCCCCGCCCCCCAGGCCCGGGCACACGGGGCTGGCTTCACAGAGCCCAGCCCTCCCCATTCCTGCTCCGGCTGAGCTTTGGGCAGGGGACCGTGTGCAGGCTCTGCCCCCAGCCCTGGGGCTCCTGGACACATCCCAGAAGCCACGATCCCCCCATCCGCGGACTCCAATCCTGGAGCTCAGGCGCCAGCTCCTGCTGAACCCTGCAGCACAGGGCCGTGGGGGCAGAGAGGGAAGGAAGGAAGTCGTGTGTTTCCCGGCAGACGTGGGCAGCAGACTCAGACTTCATGGCTGCAAGGGCTGGGGCTGCTTTAGACATAGCGAAGGCCAGACCTGGGGCTCGGCGGACCCAGTTGGGGCATTTAAAGCCCCAGGGGGAGCTAGGCGCGATCGTGTGTACTTGTAACCCCAGCACTCCGGTAGGCTGAGGAAGGAGGATGGCAAGTTTGTGTCCGGCCTGGGAAACGGAGACCCTGTCTGAAAATAAGATGGGATGGGATGGGATGGGGTGGGGTGGGGTGGGGTATGATAAGATGTGGTAGGGTGTGAGTGGTAGGACGCGACAGAGTAAGGCTCAAGGTGCACCTCGGTGCGGAGGACCGCAGTCCCCGCACCACAGACAAGTCAATACGCAAAGGCTCTAGAGGGACCGAAGTAGCCCGAGGGGACTGGTGTGACCAGAGCCCCAGGAGGAGGACGACGGGCAGGGGCACAGCCCCGAGAGGCTGAGGCTCATTTACCAGTGGTTAGCGTCAAGCCCAGGAGCCCGTCAGCCCTCAGTGAAGGAGAAGCGCGCCCATATTCCCTGAGCCCCTTGTACCCAGCACCCTCGGGTGACAGGGATGCAGCCTCAGCCTGCGGGAAGCTGCAGGGTCAGTGCAGACCTCGCTGGCACCCAGTGCAGAGTCAAACAGCAGTGTCCCTGCCCTGCCACTGCAGCGTTTTATTTCGGTGCTGGGGACTGAACACGGGGCCTTCCCACTCAGCCCACATCCCCGGCTCTCTTTTAGAAATTTTTAGAGACGGTGTCTTGGTCAGCGAACAGATTGCCCAGGCTGGGCTTGAACTTGCCCCTCTGCCTGCCTCGGCCTCCCAGAGTGCTGGGATTACAGGCGCGTTTCACTGTGCCTGGCTCTGCCACCACATTCAAGCTGGCCGTACCTGTCACTGCGGCCTGCCCAGCCTGTGTCTCGGCCCCCAGGGGCAACTCGAGCACTGCTGACCTCTGCCCCGGTCAGTGTAGCTCAGGGATGGGGGGGCAGGCTCCTGAGGACCTCCTGCCTTTCCCGTGGCAGCCCTAGCTCACACACAGGGGAGGCCGGGGATCTGGAGACCAGGATGGTAGAATACCTCATCATGGGGGCTGCAGACGGGGGCCTGGATGGGCTGCAGGTTGGAGGCCAGGCCGAGGTGTCTGTCCTGCTCCCTGCTCCTGGCCCCCAGGTTCTGGAGGCAGATGGGAGGCCACCTGAGTATGGTGGAGGCCAACAGCCGCGGCGTGGTGTGGGGCATCGGCTACGACCACACGGCCTGGGTGTACACAGGCGGCTACAGCGGAGGCTGCGTTCACGGTGAGCCTGGCCGCTTGCTGCTCCCTCTGCTCCCCTGCCCAGCACCAGGGCCGCTGGCCCAGCGCTGACACTTAGCTAACAGCTGCCTGACAGGTGACCTTCAGCACTGCCAGCCTCCACAGGAGGACAATTCCTGGGCAAGGCATGGGGCAGGGGCCCCCAGAGACCAGGCCTCGCCCCAGGGGCACCCGCTGGGAACCCAGCAGCTGAGCTGTGGGCTGTGAATACTTCTGGAAGGCAGCTGCCGGGGCCCTGCAGTACGGTCGGCCTCATTTCACAGACGAAGGCTCAGGCGGCCTTGGATAGACCCAGGAGCCTGGTCGTGATTCTGTGGCTCAAGCTCTAGCCCCCACGTGGCGCACTACACCTTTGGAGTGAGGAACTGCTGAGGCCCCAGGGGCTCCTCCAGTTTTGGGAGGCAGAAGCAGTGCTGAAAGGACGTTCCGTGCCCCAGAGCCCGTGCCCCAGGGCGGGAGGCAGCTGGCTAGACCTGTGGTCCACTGAGGCCGCAGGAACGCACACCTGTATGGGCTTGGCAGCTCCCCATCTGTTTACCACAGAGAGACAGGCTTGCAGAGGTTGTGTGCGTGAGCTAAGGTGCCTTTGCAGACTAGGGGTGAGCTGGGGCACCTCCCTCCCTCCCACCTGCCTGGTGCTGGGTGAGGAGATTGCATGAGGCGGAGGCAGAGGCGGAGGTGGTGGCGCGGGAGGTGGATGTGCAGCAGATTCTTCTCATTGAGGCCCAGAATAACCATGGCCGCGGAGAGGGGAGCCCCAGCCAGGCCTAGCCATGAGATGAGCTTCCCGACTCCCTGCCTCAGCTGCCCTGGCTCCAGCCGCCCTTCCGCCTGTTCTCTTCGGGCTTTGGGGCTCCAGGCCACCGGCAGGGCCCCGGGGCTGGTTCGGCATCCGTCCCAGTGGCCTCATCTCCTTCCAGGCCTGGCCACCAGCAATAGCAACATCTACACGCAGTCGGACGTGAAGAGCATCTGTATCTATGAGAACCAGCGTTGGAACCCAGTCACTGGCTACACCAGCAGGTGAGGGCCCGGGCGCCTGGCCAGGGGCCGCCTGGCTCAGACACAGTTGTTTCCTTCTTTACTTTGGTTTTTGGAGACAGGATCTTGCTGCATTGCCCAGGCTGGCCTTGAACTTGTGGTGCTCCTCCTGCCTCGGGTCTGGAGTGCTGGGATTGTAGACGCCGTGCCGTGATGCGCGCCACACCTGGCTGCTTTGTTTTTGTCTTTTTTCTTTTCTCATCTCCTCCTCCTCCCCTGCCCCTAGGGATCGAGCCCAAGGCCTTCACACCGAGCTACATCTCCAACCCCTTTTTTAGTTTTGTTTTGAGACAGAGTTTCCATAAGTTGCCCAGCTAGGTTCAAACGTGCCATCTTCCCGCCTCAGCCTCTCAGAGTGCTGGGATTGTTGGCCTGCACCGCACACTTGGTAGTTCTGCTTGGGATTTCTGGGGAGGGGGTGTTGGTGGTGAGGCCAGGCCTCCTGTTCTGTGATTTATGTTTTCTTCATGGTGACTTTTGATGTTTAAGTGTGTGTAGTCCAGTTGGTCAATCTTTTTTTTTCTTTGCTTTCTTTGTGTGTGTGTGTGTGTGTGTGTGTACACACGGACGCTGGGGATAGAACTGTAGGTGAGCACTCTACCACTGAACTACACCCCACCCCTTATTTTTTATTTTGAGACAGCGTCTCACTAAGTTGCCTCAGACTTCTGGTTCCCCTCCCACAGCCTCCCACGTAGCTGGGATTACAGACGTGCGCCGCTGATACACCTGAATGGCCTCTTCTTACCTTGGCCGTCTGTGAAGACCCTATTTCCAAACAAGACCACACTCAGGGTTGCTAGGTCTTAGGGTGTCAGCATCTCTAGGGCACAGTATCCAGCCCGTAACACCAGGAAGAGAGGTGACTCCCAATCCGCACAGACTACCATGGCCTCAGTGGCCATCTCAGCTCTTGTGGCCTGTGCACCATGGCGATGTGGGGTACCCCTATTTGGCGTCTTTGCCTTGGGGGGTTCTGTGTTTATCACCCCGACAAGCGAGCGACCCAGGAGGCTGCTAGTTGTGGGGCTAGAGCTCAGACTCACTCCCTCAGGCCCCCCAGGAATGGGGTACAAGCTTGGTAGCAGGGCTGCCTGGGGTGGGTGCTGCTCCTGGTCCTCACTGTCACCCCACACCTGTCCCCCCGCTGCAGGGGCCTGCCCACGGACCGATACATGTGGAGCGACGCCACGGGGCTGCAGGAGTGCACCAAGGCCAGCACAAAGCCCCCGTCCCTACAGTGGACCTGGGTGAGCCCCACCATCCTGTGCCGCTGCCCTCCCCTCCACAGGTTTCTGACTGTTCTGGGGAGACGGGGTCCCCGTTCTCACTGACTGACTTCTCCCCAGGTTTCAGATTGGTACGTGGACTTCAGCGTTCCTGGTGGCACAGACCAGGAAGGGTGGCAGTATGCCAGTGACTTCCCTGCGTGAGTCTCTCTCTGCCTCAGCTTCATGGGCCAGGTCCCCAAGCACTGGGGGACCCTGGGCCCTGTGACCTCTCGACCCCCAGCTCAGCTGCTGTAAGGCTAGGCCCAGTGGTGATGAGCAGGAGGCTTTGGGGCTGGGTGAACAGGCATAGGCGGGAGCAAGTAGCTCCCTCAGCACTGGCTCTGTCCCTGCTGTGCCAGGCCCGAAGGTTCTGGAAGGATCTGGTGTCCTGGGCCGAGGGGCTCAAGTAGGGTGAGGGCCTCTGAGCTGGGGTCTCTGGGGGGTTTGGGGCCAGGTCCTGAATGACTGGTGGTGGGGGCAGCCCTAAGGAGGGTATCAGGGGAAGGGGCAGCATGGGGCCCTCAGAGTGAGGCTGGCACCGTCCTGGGAGGCTAGGTGTGTGGGCAGGTGGGAAGGTGGGTCAGTGGGCAGCAAGCCACAGCACCAAGGACTGCTCAGCTCGCTCAGCCCCACACAGGACATGAATGTTATCCTGTCGGAAGAGCTGAGCCAGGAGGACCTGAGCTGGGGCCCAAGCGGGTGGCTTCCCAGCGGGCCCAGCCAGGAGGCAGGGGCCAGTCCCTCAGCCTTGGACTCAGCTCCACCAAGGCCTCCTGTTCCCCAGAAGGGCTCTGACGGGGTCTGGGGAGGGGAGGGTGCCCCGAGCTCCTGAGCTGGGCCCTCTGCACGTCCAGGTCCCAGCTATGTCTGTTACTGGGTCGTTTCTTTAGAAAGATTTCTTCACAAATCAAAAGTGTTCCATGCCCTTCTTGCCCCGAATGAAGAATAAGACAGGACAAGCCTAAAAGGGTGCCAAATGTTTATTTGAAAAGTACGGGGTAGGGCTGGGGATCTAGCTCAGTGGTTCCGTCACCTGCTTCACAGGCGCAAGGACCCGAGTTCGATCCCCGGTACCGAAAAAAAGAAAAAAGAAAATTACGGGGTAAATGGATATGGAAGAAACTAGCTCTGCAGAGCGAACTTGGGCCAAACAAGGAGAAAAAGAGGGGAAAAACAAAAGCACGCACCATGGCTGAGAAACGCTACTCGGGTTATCATGAAAACTCAGGCAGGGAGCAGCTCCCCAAGGCATCCGCTTGTGAGAAGTCCTACGTACAGGTCCTCAGGTTGCCCTGGGATCTTGGGATTGACAGGCCCCACTCATTCCCCAGCCAGCTGTGCTCCCACCCGATCTCCTGTATCACCTGGAGCCTGCGCTTCAGTCCTGACGCTGCTGAGACAGTAGTTGTGTGCTGTGCTATCTATGCAATATGACGGAAAAGAGCATTGAATGTTTGATTTTTTAAAATTTTATTGTTGTAGCCTCTCTTTGAATACACACTCACTCTGTCGTTCCCGTCACTCTCTGAAGCAGCTCTAGAAGACCTCTTTCTTTTTGGTACCAGGGACCGATCTCAGGACCTTGTGCTTTCAAGGCAAGGACTGGCACCACTGAGCTAAATCCCCGGCCCTGGAAGTCCTCTTTCATGTCTTTAGTTGTGCTGCCATGAAGGCCTTGATATCCTGAATTGATTCAAAATATTTTCCTTTCTTGGTCATTTTTTTTTTTTTTGGATGATACCAAAGTATTTATTGTAAATGTAGTGGCAAATATACTGAGAGTAATCGTTAAAAAGGAACTAGAAAATTACACATGTTGAAAGTATGTGCTTCTTTCCTGCCACCTTTAGGTTATGGCTAGTACCAACATTTTAGGTAAAACATTTAATGGGATGGTCCTTTTTTTTTTTTTTTTTTTTTTTGGTACTGGGGATCAAACTCGGGACCTTGCACTTTCGAGGCAGGCGGCAGAACCACTGAGCTAAATCCCTGGCCCTGTCATTTTGATTTTTGGAAAGAGCTACAAGTATTACGATGCCAGATCCAGTGAATAAGGTGGATGAGGTCACACCGTAATGGTTTTACGAGCCTGCCTTTCTGTTGGATGGCACTCAGCTCAGCATTCACCCTATTTTTGATCAAACCTTGTAAAGACTCATGAAAGAGAACTTCTAGAACTGCTTCAGGAAGCGACCAGAACAACAGGATAGGTGTGTTTGAAGAAGGGGGATTCATGGCAATGTGCCTTTTACTCTAATATATTTTTAAAGCTTAAGCATTCTCCGTGTGTGTTGATCATGCCCTGAACTCCTTTGATCCCTTGGGCCACACTAACGCTCTGCCCGTAGCAGTGGGGCAAAGAATGTCCACCGTGTCGCTTTCCAGAAGCTTCCATGAAGTGGTCTGGATTTCATCTCCTCTTCTCTTGCAGTTCATATCACGGATACAAAACCATGAAGGATTTTGTCAGGAGGAGGTGCTGGGCCAGGTGAGATGCAGTCACGGGGTGCCAGGGTCAGGCCCTGTCCCAGCCTGTGCCGCCCAGGGAGCTGCCACCCCGGGGGAGGGACTGTGGCTCCTCCAGCCAGACCTGCCGGCCTCTGACCTCAGTCCCAAGGGAAGAAATGAGAGGGCTGGAAAACAGAGTCAAAGTAAATGTCAGCCCAGGAAATGCCTGCGGCTCCCGGCGCTCTGGTTTCTGAAGAGTTTGTTTTCAAGAGCAAATAAGAGAAATGTCACTGGCAGGTTCTGCTTTTGGGCCGGAGGAAAGGTTGGCTGGGCTGGGTGAGGGAAGGGGGCACTTCCACTCACTGGGTGCTCTCGGGGGTCCTGCGTCCTGCTCCAGCCCGGGCAGGGTCGTCTACTCCAGCTCCACGCCCCGGCCCTGCTGAGTGTCCTCAGTCAGTAGCTCTGAGTAGTGACAGCCCCTGGGGTTTGAGGTCACCCTGGGTCCCTGGGCTTGTATTGTTTTCCCATTTAGAAAATGCAAACTGGTGACCAGTGGGCCCTGGCTGGAGGTGGCCCCTGTCGCCCTTGGGGACGTGTCCATCATCCCGGAGAGCCCAGAGAGCCCAGAGGGTGACGGGCGTGGTCGCAGCATTGCACTCTGGGCTGTGAGCGACAAAGGCGACATACTCTGCCGCCTGGGTGTGTCTGAGCTGAACCCTGCGGTGAGCACCCCACTCCTGAGCCACCCTGTCCCACCAGATGGTCCCCCAAATCAGAACTCTCGTTTTGCAGTGGGCTGGGCTCAGGCCTGCCCAGGCTAGGTCCCTGGGATGGGGAACACCTGTCCCTCCCGGACAGGTTGCTGGGGCCTCTGAGCAGTTGTTGTGGAGGGCGGGTTGGCAGAAAGAGTTAGTCTCCTGGGGCCTGGGGTAGGGTTGGGGGCAGAGGTGGGCCCTGGTGACACAGAGGCTCTTTGGCAATGCTGTTCTGAAGCCTGGAGCTTCAGCGATGACTGAGGTCAGGCCACAGTCAGGACTGAGTCAAGAGGGGCTGGGTCTGTGTGATGCCAGGGTCACCCCAGGATGCCACATGCTTCCCAGGGCTGCCCAGCCTCAGGTGGGTTTGGGTGCTGGACCCTGCACCAAGCCTGAGCCAGGAGCCCTGGTGACCACCTTGGTGCCCTTCTCCTGCCTCCAGGGGTCCTCCTGGCTGCACATCGGCACTGACCAGCCCTTTGCCTCCATCTCCATTGGGGCCTGCTACCAGGTGTGGGCTGTGGCCAGGGACGGCTCTGCATTCTACCGGGGCTCTGTGTCCCCCTCCCGGCCAGCTGGTGAGTACCAGGCTGTGGTAGAGGCATTGGTACAAGGGTCCCCCACACTTGGTGCCACCTCTGGAGCAGGTGTAGGGCCGAGCCATGCTCATCACCCTTCACCGCTGCCCCCTACCCTGAGCCAGGCCTCCCTGGCCCCGCCATGACCGTTTGGAAGGGCAAGTCACATGGGCTATTCTGTGCTGGGTACACAGACAGCATCCAGCTGGGGGAGGCTGGCCTGGGGTGGACAGATGGGTGGCTGGTGGCGAGCATGTAGACCCCTCCACAACAATGGATTTGAAGGGCAGCCAACTGAGGCCGACGCTTGACTGCATGCTAGGCTGGGCACCTTTGTGTCCGTGTTGCTGAGGTTGATTCATTGAGCCCCATCTTTGGAACCTGTCGTGGGCCCTGGAGGGCCCTGGGCCAGGCTGAGGCACATCAGGCTCCGCTGTGCATCTGTGGCACCTGGGAACCAGGACTGGCCGGAGCGACGCAGCCCACCGTGAGCGTCGGAGGAGCCAGCACCCCCGAGTGTCTGGACTGGCAGGCTCCATGTCCCTCGTGGCCTCCTGAGTCAGCTGTCTTGTCACAGGTGACTGCTGGTACCACATCCCTTCACCCCCCAAGCAGAGGCTGACCCAGGTGTCCGTGGGGCAGACATCCGTGTATGCACTGGATGAAAACGGCAAGTAGTTTTGGCTTCGGTGTGGTCCGCGGGGAGGTGGGGTTCCCTGAGCACCCCAGACCCCACAGTGTGAGGAGGGCTGCGTCCCTCGGCGCCGCTGGCCTCTTCCCAAGGCTCCCAGGAGTGTCTGGGACTTTCTGTTCCACGCTTCCGCTGGGGACGCCTGACAGAGCGGGGTGATCGGCCTGTGTGACCCTCGCAGGTCATGGTGACCATGGAGCCAGGTCCCTGAGCTGCAGCCTGGCCCTGGCCCTCAGGAGACGTCCAGGGTCTGGGCCAGGACACAATAGCACAGTCAGTGTCTCATATCCATCCTGACAGATGTCCTGCCCGGGGTCAGTCTTGGTGCCAGTCTCTCCCCTGAGTTACCCAGGGCTGGCGGACACCAGCCCAATAGCCAGGCCCTATTTGGGGAGAAAGCAGAGTGCTGGTCACTTCTGCCAGTGGAAGGCCACTGCATGGCAGGACCTGCACTGGGAGCATCTTCTAGAAAGTTCCACTCATGTCTGGGATGCAGGACCCCACAGGAAGCACAAGGCTGGCTCTCAGCCATCTCTAACCTCCATGTCTCCTTGGGCAGGGCTCTGGCCAGCTCCTTTCAAGATTGTGTCATTAAGTAGCCAGGCGTGGTGGCACGCGGCTGTAATCCCAGCACTCAGAAGGCTGAGGCAGGAGGATCGCCATGAGCTCGAGACCAGCCTGGGCCACATAGTCCATAGTCCAAGACCAGCCTGAACTATATAGCAAGACCCTGTCTCAAAAAAGCACCCCCCCCAAAAAAAGATCATGCCATTGCATTGGTAGCACACAGCCTATGATCTCAGCCCTGTGGGAAGCCGAGGCAGGAAGATCAAAAGTTCAAGCCCAGTCTGGGCACCTTAGCAAAACCCTGTCTCAGATAAATAAATAAATAGAGGCTGGGGATACAGCCCAGTGCAAAGGCCCTCAGCTCAATCCCCACTGGGAGGGGGGTTGTCATTGTCACAGATGGGATGGCAAGGAAAAGGCAAACTTAAGACTCGAAGTCCAGAGTGTTTATTCCAGATCCGGTTCTCTTTTTTGTTTGTTTAAAAACTTCTTTGTCCTCAGTTTCTACCTCAGTAGAGACAGGCTAACATCGCCGGCCCTGCACAGCACAATGGGGCGATTATGAAGCTCAGGGAAGCCCAGGCATAGAAAGGGCAGGGCTGGCCACAGTCCAGACTCTCAGCTGCAGGTCGACAGGAGCCCAGGCGTGTGGAGGACGAGAGGGGCACTGCCTTGGCACACAGCACTCCCACGCGCTCACGTGGCAAGATGGCCCAGGCTCCTTTGCCCTGTGACCTTGGCTGTTTCTGCCTCCAGGAAACCTGTGGTACCGCGGGGGAGTCACACCCAGCTACCCACAGGGATCCAGCTGGGAGCACGTGTCCACCAACGTGCGCAGAGTGTCCGTGGGGCCCCTGGACCAGGTGGGTAGACAGGGCGTGGGGTCCCTGGGCTTCCTGGCCCCCCATTGGTCCGCCCCTCTTGGCCCCGTGACCCGCTGTGGCTGGCAGGGGCTTCGTCGGGGTGTGTTCCAGGTCTGGGTCATCGCCGACAAGGTCCAGGGGACCCACGGCCTGAGCCGGGGGACTGTGTGCCGTCGCACCGGTGTGCAGCCCCAGGAGCCCAGGGGGCTGGGCTGGGACTACGGCATTGGGGTGAGTGGGCCACGCTGGGGACACTGCATGTAGTGGCCAAGGCAGTGCTAGCGGGGGCCTGGCGTGGGGGCCCTGGGCACAGCCCCTTAGGGTGATGTGCTTTCTCCTTCCAGGGAGGCTGGGACCACATCTCCGTCCGAGCCAATGCCACCAGGGCCTCCCGGAGCGTGTCCACAGAGCAGGAGGCCCAGGACCCTGTCTGCTGCTGAGGCCGCCTGTCATCCAGAGGCGGGGGAGGTGCCAGGCTGGGAGGATCAGGCTGAGCCGTTCTGTGCTGGTGTCTCAAAGGCTGACTCGGGGGCCTGGCCCAGGTCTCGGCCAACTTCAGATACTGGCTGAAATGCCCAGAAATCCGGAGCTCCGTGGATGAGCCCGCCGTGTCCCCAGTTTGCGGAGAGAGGAGCAGCGGCCAGGGACCCTCAGCCATAGCCTGTCCTGCCTGTCACTTCCCACTCTGCTTCCTGCCTCCCCAGGCTAGACCCTGGAACCCCAAGCCCTCCAGCCCAGCTCTTCAGATCACACCAGGGGAACTGTCGTGGGGCCCGGGTCACTTGTCACATGCTGTGATCATTCCTGAGTGGGCCTCGAAGTGGGAGGGTATTTTCTATGTTCGGCAGATGAAGACTGGAAATGGGTATACAAGTGGGTGAGTGTCTTCCCCCCAGGTGTTTGGGGTCCCCCGGAGTGGCCTAGAGATGGTGTCTTTGTGCAGAATCACCATTAGCTCTGGTCACCCCCTACCCACGATGCAGTGGGACAGGGCCAGGGCCTAGTCCATCCAGTGGATCATGTCGAAGGGTGGCAGAGTGGAGGTTGATGGCACCCTGGGCCCTGCAGGCATTGGTTAGGGAGCCAGAATGTGTCTGGCAGGCGAGGGGTGGACAGAGCCCCGAGTGTTCTGTGCTCGGGGCACCACAGAAGGCACCTCTGCCCCAGGCGGGTGCCTTGCCCAGCCAGACAAGAAGGAAGTGCTTGGGCAGTGGCCCAAATTGTGGCTGCCTGCACAGCCAGTATGTGTACCAGGTGACATCTTAAATTTACTTCCTGCAGCCAGACACTTTGCCCAGGAGGTGGCTGGAGCCAGGATGAGCGAGTGGCCACTTGCTGACTTCCTGGGCTCCCTGGAACACAGGGCAGCTCTGCATTTGCCTCTGAATCCACATTGCTGTTGGAGTTTGTCACCAGAAGCTGACTGAGCACTGTGTCCTCTGGGCCCTCTCTGTGGGCATCTGAGGGGCCTGGTGTCCATTGGCAATTGTTCTAGAGTTGGCAGGTGGCACCTGAGTGTGGAGCAGTCATGTGGCCCGGGGTGTCCCCCCTGCCTGTTTACATTTCCCTGTCAGGTCCCTGATAGGCAGTGTGGTTCGTCCCCCACACCTGTGACCTGTACATTCTGCTGTGAGTCTCGCTGTCTGCAGGTGGCTTTCAGTGAAGTACCTGGAGGATGTCACCGTGCCCCTTCTCCACGGTGACCTCTCCTGACTGTTTACCTGCGCAGCACCACTGAACTCTCTTGATTCCTTGGATGCTTTATTCAATAAAAACTTACACCACAGTGTACATGGCAGGATGGTTTTATTGATACACTGATTGAAATGCACAGTTCCTGTGCAGTTGTGCATGTGGCCAAAGCAGTTGCCCTCAAATCTTTTATTTTTGTTTTATGACAAGGCATCAATTTCATTTGTACTTTGAAGGCACTGTTAGAAAAAAATAAAAGCAAAATTGGATCAGATAAGAGATATCTTTACCACAAGGACAGCAGGGTTCAGGCCGCTCGGTTCCAGTTTGATTTTCCCAGACAGAAAAGTCGCAGTTCTGGCTTCTCCATTTGTGGGGAGGGTGGTGGGCCAATGACTCAGGGGACCCTCTGCTCCAACCTGCTTGTCCTGGGATTTGAGAAAGTTTAGCCCTGATGGCCCAACAGGGCCTACCACAGGATGAAAGAGTCCAGCCTGAACTGAGGGCTGGGACAAGGGTCGAGGGAGAGCAAGCCACAGGCCATGCTGACTGGCCACCAACCTGTTCCCTGTCCTCCCCCCAGTTGGACACCCCAAAGCGGGACTGAGGCATTTGAGGGTCCTTTGCAATGTGGCCAACAGCATGCAGATCCCCTCCAGCCACAAGTGAAGAAGAACTGGCTAGCTGGGCCCAGGTCACCCTCCGGGAAGTGGAGGGGATGCAGGCGCCAGCTCAGGGCAGAGAGAACCATGAGGCTGTGGTGTGGCGAGGTGGTGACCCCAGCAACAATGGGCCGTGGCTCGTTCTCAGCAGGGGGTTGGGGACAGCACCCTACAGCCTGTAGTCTGAGCCCAGATCCTCCGTGTGTCCAGCAAGTCCAGAGGCGAGCTGAGCCCTGCTTTAGCCTTGGTTCAGCTTCCAGGAGCCAGTGGAGGCTGCTGTCATTTCGGGATCTCTGGGCACAGATCCCTGAATCAGGAGATGCCTGGGCTGGGTCTGACTCAAGCCTGCAATTGTGTCCAACCTCAGCTCACACTGGTGGATGTCCTGACCATAGACCTTCCCCAGTGGCCACCACCAAGGGACAGACAGGAAGGCCCACGTCCCCACCTGACCCATGACAGAGCAATGGGATCAGATGAGGTTCCTGGGCCTATAGGGAAGGACACGAGATCGCCTCACTGGGACAGGGAGACCAGCGTGCCCAGGGCTTCCTTCCAGTGCGCCTGGCTGGGAGTTAGGACCAAAGTGGAAAGGCCTGTTCCTTCAGGTGCCACCTGCTACCCTTCACTTGGCCAGGGCTGACCCCAAGCCCACAGGTAGTGAGTGCCACACTGCCCAAGCTTGGGGAGGGCAAGGCCACGTGTTGGAGACAGACCAGCAAGAGCCTCGGCCTTGGCTGTGGCAGCCAAGCTCCTGGTCCAGCAAGGCCCTCATGGGTCTCAGGGTCTCTGGGTTAGCTCTATGCAGAGGGACAAAGGAGAAGAGATGCCAGCAGGCTTGACAGCAAAGTGGCCCCATCCGGCAGAGCCAGTGGGGCAGGAACGCCCCAACAGAAGGAAGCTGGGCCCGAGGCAGCTAGGCTGCCAAGCCACGCAATCCCTGCCATCAGGAGCAGCACCAGGTTGGGGGAGGGAAGCCCCCGCCAGCCCAGGCTCCACTGCGCAGAAAGCCCCAAACCCTCCCCCTGTGCAGGGGCTCAGGAGAACTCCTACCCAGCACCGGGGCCCCACAAAAACCCTCCACAGTCAAGTACAGCCCAGGGCACTACTACCTCTCCAGAAGCCCCCCAGAAGGGTTTAGGGAGGAAGCCCTGACCCTGGTCCCTTTAGAAGGAATTTAGGGTCCTCTGATTAGGGTTTCTGGCTGCTCCACAAGCCATCATCTTGTTTGGCCACATTCTTAGAAGGGCCTTGGACTCTGCCCTGCTGGCCACAGGCCTCTGCTTACCCAAATCAGAGGGCTGAGCCCTATGGCGAAGGGTAGAGGAGGGCCCCTTGCCCCGCTTGGCCTCAGCAGCTACAGGGAAACTCGTAGGTAAAGTTTTCTTGAATCCCCCTTGTAACGCAAGGGAAAGAGAATTTAGTGATGAAGAAGGCAAGAGGGTCTTTCCCGCTCTTAATGAGGCCACTGGCTCAATGCAAAAACAGCCGGGCTTGGAACCTCTCCGGGACATTGGGCCTTACGATGCTCAGGGTCATGGCCCAGAAACAGTTGGACAGGTTGCTTGTCCTTTGGGTGGTCTGGAAAAAACTGCTCCAGGGAAGTGGCTGAGCTGACTATTCAGGGAAAACGGAGTTGCTGGAGACACAACCTCTTAGATCTGACATCACCACGGGTCTGGGGCTCAGGTACAGAAGGACCAGGGCTGGGAGGAGCAGGCTGGGCCACCACTGCCACTCCGCCCCAGTCCAGGTGCTAGCTGCCCTCTCGGAAGCTGTGGATCTGCGTGGAGTACCGCTGCAGGTGGCCCTGGGGCTGGGCCTCTGTGATCCCCAGTGGGTCCCCGGCCACATGCTGCTGCTGCTGCTGCTGGTGGTAGTGCTGGTAAAGCTTGGGCCCCAGCGCAGGCTCTGGCCCCTGCAGGCCCGGGAGGCAGCTGCTGGACATGGTCAGGATGGTGGAGGTCAGTGACTTGATGTAGTTCTTGGCCAGCGTGAGCGTCTCAATCTTGGAGAGCTTCTTGTCGGCACGCACGTGCGGGATGACCTCGCGCAGGGCCTGGAAGGCGTTGTTGAGCTTGTGCATTCGCTGCCGCTCCCTCTCGTTGCTCTCCAGCCGCCTCTGGATGCTGTTCTCACGCCGGCTGCCCGGGCCCTGTCTCCGGCGCCCACCCTCAGTCCGTGTCCCCGCAGCCACCCTGGATGTCCTGCTCCGAAGACCCTTGGCCGGCTCCGACCCACCACCAGGCTGGGGCCTGTCCTCTGCCTGGTCCTCGGCAGGGGCCTCGGTGTCCTGCAGGGGTGCCCGGCGCCGAGGGGGCCGGGTTTTGGTCTTCATGGTCCGGACTAGTTGATGTCCCAGGAGGAGAAAGAGGCCCTCAGAACTGAAATCCAGAGCACAGGCCACTGTGGTCACTCAGTACGGCCACTGGACGCCCAGGGTGGCTGTCCATCAGCTTCCTCCCCAGTGCAATGCATCAGTGGCCAGTGGTAGCTGACCGCTTGGCCCTTTCATGCACACCGAGCCCTGAGCTGACTCACGCCCCCACGCTGTGCCCTCCTGATCTCAGATCAGCCCCTAAACTCTTGCTGGTCTCCCATCCCCTCTCCTTTCCGAGTGGCTTACACTCAACCTGGCGACCTCTCTCTCTCTGGTCTCATGTTCCTCACTGCCCTGTGAGTGCCTCCTGAGCATAGGTGACCTGTGACACTTTGCTCAGACCACCCCGAGACGTGTCCCAACCCTGGCGTAGGACGGCCCCTCTGCCTCTGCCCCAGGGAGAGGTAGCCATTCCTCTTGCCCTGCTGGATGTAACAGCCTCTAGGACAATATTGGGGCCAGAAACTCTGTGGACGCGGGGAGGCGTCACAGGTCACAGGTGGCCAGTTTCCAGGGTCCTTTCGGGCAGCCCCCAGCCCCACCACGTGGATGGCACCACTGGCAGGGGAGGACAACTCCCCCGTGGCCCCGCCTGGGTTTTCTCCTAGCTGTCACCTGCTCCTGCCTCTGGGTCCCCTCCCGGGAGCCCCACCCGGGTGCTCCAGTCCCCGTTACCTGGAGAACCGAGGTTGCACGCGCCGAGGCTGCCCACGGGGGACAAGGACACGTCGCTTTAGCCGCTCCGGGCGGGGCCGAGGACGCATGTAAATGAGCCCGCGGGGCGGGGCCGGGTGGGCGGCCACGCCTCCGCTCTCGGGACCCGGGGTCCTCCAGACCCGGCCCGGAGTGCCTGGCGCCGAGGGCGTGGGGGCCCGTTCTGCAGCTGGGGACCTCAGGGCTTCTGGGGGCCGTGTCGTGGGGCTGCACCTGACCGCCGCACCTGGCTAAGGCTGGAACCTGGAGCCCAAGTCTCGGAAGCCGTGGAGCAGCGCTTGTGTAATCATAGAAACCGTGACGGGGGAGCGCCACATCCTCGCAGTGCAGTGCGGGGCCCGGTTCCCCCGCGTCCCCACCCCAGCGCATCCGGATGTTGCTGAGGACCCAGCAGCCCAAGGGGTTAGGGACGCAGGTCCCTTTTCCTATCCCCCAGACGCTAGGCGGAGCTTCTGCTGGCAGTGTGTCCCCTGGTCAGGAGGAAATGTTGGTTGTCCCTGGGGTTTGGTCTCTAGGGGCGGGAGGCAGACAACTTGGGTTCAAAACCCACTGTCCCCCCAAAAACCTCCCCAGAACAACTGACAACCAACCACCTGATCTCTGCCCCCCCCACCACCACAGTTTCTGCACGTCACAAAGGCATTTTTTGGGGAGGGGATTGTTTTTGTGACAGGGTCTCCTTATATGGTTTAGGCTGGCCTTGAACTATGTAGCTGGGAGCTAGCCAGGCTGGGCTAGTAAGGACCTTAGAAATTAAATGCTTCTGAATTCTCCAGCAGGTGTAAAGGCTTTGGATTACAGACACTTCAAGGCAGCACAAATGCTATGTAAAACTCGTTTTACTCCACACACCTAAATCCCAGAACTTTTGGAGATCAAGGCAGGATTCCAAATTCAAGGCCAGTCTGGGAAATTTTGCAAGATCCTGTCTCAAAATTTAAACAGGGCTGGGGAGGTAGCTGAGTGTGAAGGCCCTGGATTCAATCCCAGTGCCTCCCTCCCCCTGCCTAAAAAACCCCTTCAGTTTTCCAGTGATGAAACACGAGTTTTCAGGATCCTGGGCCATTCGGAGACTCAGGCAGGTAGGCAGGCAGGGCAGGGCAGGGGAACGCCACACCACCCTGCATCCAGCACAGCGGAAAAAGCACAGAATAGACACACCAACAGTTTATAAATATATAACTATATTTATTTTGAATATTAAATACTTTTTAAATTACAAGCAATTTATTGAATCACACTATGCATCAATATACAGTAAAAATCTTACAGTTTAAAAATGTACACAATTTAAACTGAAAATTCATTAACTGTTACACTGCTGTGAACCGTTTTCCGCCTGTGGTTAGTACAACCTGGAAGGTGAGACGCGGTAGGTGACCAACCCCAGGTCCGTGTCTGCAGACAGACAGGAACAGCACGTACACAACGCACAGGCCCCTCCTCAGGACCCCGCTCTCCCCACACCGGATCTCAGCGACAGAACAGCCCCATTCACACCTCTTCAGGGGACAGAGTAGGTTACTGGTGCTGCAACACTGTCAACACATCTCTAAGAGCTTAACTTCCATGTCAGAGAGTTTTCCTTCTCAACAGCCAGGACTGCAGCCAACCCATTACTACGCAGGAATATTGTTTTGAGATTTAAGTCTCAAGCCAGTGTGTACACCCATTCTTATGTTAAGGCTACTTCTCCCAAGGCCAATGCTCTGAAGCTCAAAACTTCAAAGACGACAACTGAATTTTCAGGTGACGGAGGGGCTGGGTAGAGGAAAATGAGGAGATGCCTTCCTTCCACCTGGTCCTGGGGACAGCCATGTGATAGGTCATTAACTCTACAAATGCCCTCTGGGAAATATGAATAAAAAGAAGGAGTTTTGAAAGGCCTTTTATGGCAGCAAGATATACAAGGACTTTTCTCAGGTAAAGCCATCTCTACAGAAACAGTGGGGCCTGAACATTTAAAAATAGAATGGATGCTCTGCTGTCAATTCAGCACAGTTAAACTTGCTTCTTTCACCCTGAAAATGAACAGCTTCTGACCCAGATGTGGGGTCTCAGGAGGAGCTGGGAGCACTTTCTCCATGTTTCTCTTTCTGCCTTATGACAGGGTTGGCTAATAACACAAATCAGCATCTGGCTAGAAGACAAGTGAAGGGTAGATTACTTGTACAGTAGGATCTAAAATATACACACTCTGCCAACCAGGTATGAGCAAACCCCTCCCCTCCCCACATCATCTAGAGAATGCCACTGGTTTACTTCATTGCATAACTAGTTAGAGCAAGTATGTTTGAAAACCTACCACTGATAACTGATTTATCTGTAAAAAAAAACAAAAACAAAAAAATTACACAACAGAGCACGTGCTGATATTTCAAAAATGGGCTGAAGTTGTAATCCATTTAAATTTTTTTGTATTGCTTGAGATTCCAAAAGAACATGTTGACTCACATGTTGATGAGAAATAGTCTCCCCTTCCATGCAACACCACAGTACGATCCACCCCCCCCATGTATAAAATGCTTCTTTTGGCAATAAATTATGAGTGATATAAAAATTTAAAATGGGACTTACGTTAAAATCTTTTTTTTTTTTTTTTTTTTTAATTTTTGGGGACGAACAGCAGTTTAATTCCTCTGGCACTATTTGACCTTATGTTAAAATCTTAATGTAGTGAAAATGTACAGCCCCGAAATATCAATAAACTTATCCTGGGCTTACTGCATAAGCAGGCCATATGGTCTATGCATCTGCTTGATTTTAGTTGTTAAATCTGAATTCCTTTGACCTATAATTTAAATAATCTAATAGAACTACCTCTCATTTCTCTCTCAATCAATTAAGACTAGTAGATAGCGATAAAAATTCAGAAAACTCAGAAAGTCTCCATGGTAAGAAATTCAGAGTTATGATAGTTTTGGCAAAATCACCTTCAAGGGCCCTGTTTCTAATACAGGTGTCACAAGAGCCAGGGCCCCCTGCACAGCCCGGCACTCGCTCTGTTCACATCAAGTGGGGGACAAGGGCAACTCCACTCAGAATTTTCTTGCTCTGGAAAATTATTGCTTAGTATAAAAAAATTCATGAAGTGACTCAGGACCGGTAAGAAAGGTCACAATTTACTATGTAAACTCTAGCCAACGTCCACCTTTGCAGTCCACACTGGGGCCCAAGCCCTCCAGCTGACAGCAAGGGCCTGGAGTCATTCTGATGTCACGCTGGAGTCTGGGAGTGGACCAGCACCGGGAAACAGCTGGGGTGAAGGGCCAGTATGGGGTACCACCCGGAAGGAACATGCTGCCATGCTGCACAGCCATGGGAGACTTCCTGACGTCCAAGCAGAACTCCAGGCTGGGACACTCAGGTCAGCTTTGGGTGATGGATTCCAACGAAGTCACACTGAAGATGCTCAGTTCCTTTCATAGCAAGAGGAGGACTTGGTTCCTACAGCAGGAGGGAAGGGCCAGGCAGCCGGCCCCAGGGGGCTGTGCAGACTGTGATCTCACACAGGAGGACACCCTGGCTGCTGGGGTTCTGCTGTAGTTCCTTGTCCCTTCTGCACAGCTCCAGAATGTAGTGTGTCCTGGGTCGCATAGACTGGCCACCTCTGGCCAGACTTGGAGTGGCTCTGAGCTGAAAATCCAGCTCTGGAAATGTTTTCAGAGCTGGAATCAACACTACCTGCAGTGGACAAATCACCCTTGGTAGCCAGAGCCCCTCAGGGGGACATGCATACCTTGGAGGTCCCCACCTTTTCGAAGGAAGAACTCAACAGGACTCACACGGCCTAGCCGCACATGACCTGCCGCACCACACCGTGGCCCTGGACTGCAGCCAGAGCTGAGTGTGATGTGCACCTGTCACCTTTACCAAAAGGGTTTAAAACACCAGGGCAGTGGGGGAATCTCATGGGGAGGCTGTAAGACCCTTTGGCAGCCCAGCGAAGCTGCATGTGCCACAGGAAAACCACCTTCTAGGGAAGAGACAAAATGTGTTTGATTCAATCATTTTAAGTAACAGAGCAGTATTTTTGGACTCATCAAAAATATTTCCTATAAGAACATAAAACACTAACATTCAGAATCAGTATCATGTATGAAAGAGTACCATATATACAGCTCCAACAATTCTGAAGACAGCATCATCACTCAAAATATTTAAGCTTTACAAGTACCATGCACGGCAAACTATCAAACAGGAAAAAAAAATCAAACTAGTGGTTAGCACCAGCTTGACCTGCCCTATTTTCCTTGAATAATTTACGATTCTGTACAATACTGGGGACTCTTAGAACACTTATCCACAGTGCAATTACAGAGAGCAGTTAGTGATTTCTTTTAAAACAATAAATGTGGCTCACTGGTGACCATTCCCCGGGTGCATCCTCCATGGCACCTGTGCCCAGACCCGGAGGCACAGGTGTGGACACAAAGGACAGCAGCACAGAAAACAGACACACCCTGGGGCACGCACAGTTCCCTCCTCGGATGCAGAGCGACCAGTGTGTGAGCGAGGACAGCTGGGTGTGCGGCTGCGGGCAGTGGTTGGTGCAGCAGGGCCACACCCCCTCGGCTCCTGCTCCAGTCCTCCAGTCTTGCTCAGCTGCTGCCGCTGCTTGGGCTGATGGGTGGGAACACCGCTTGGGCCTGGAGACTTCGTGGCCACCTAGTCCTTTTCTCCATCTTCGCTGCTGCCTGTTTAGGAGAGGGAAAGCAATGTGACAAAGTAGGTTTCAAAAACAATTGTCCCAGATAATAAATCGGGAGAACCTGACCAGCGTGGCAGGAAAAGGACTTGCAGCTCAGGTCTGGCTGCCTCACACCTGCTGAGCTGCCTCATCCGTCTTTAGCGTGGGGTCTGAAGGCTCTGCGCACCTAGCTGCTAGGCGGCAGCTCAGCACCCACACTAGGGGCGAGGAAGGAAAGCAGCCCGAGACGCAGGCAGGCAGGCAGGCAGGCAGGCACACACGCAGGGCAGGTCCTCAGGTGCAAGCGTTATCTCCTCGGCACCAGTGAAGCCGTGCAAACACAAATAAAAGCTCTTTATGGTTCACATTTATTATTTGATCTGTAAACTTCAAATAGAAAAATGCACCTATTTATTAACATTTATCTTCCCATCTAGGTACGGGAAAAATGACCCATATGTTCAGATCCTGCCGCTTCAAATGTGCCCGTCCGTGCCCATGCATTCCCGCCCGGCCCTCTGGTATCACACGGAGACCAGGACTTAATGGCTAAATCAACATTCCTAGGGGAAAAGCCAGAGTGCCCAGGCTCAACTCCAAAGCCTCAGCGAATGTTCAGAGGAGCCTGCGCCTGCTGAAGGGCTACAGCTTTGGGAAAGAAGTAAAGACTGCGGAGCAGGGCAGCTGCCAGCGGAAAAGGAAGAGACAAGCTGGGGAACTGCTGGTGTCCCTCAGCCAGGGCACCTGAGTGCAGCAGGGGTAAGCAGGAATTAGTTTCTAAGTGTTACTAAATCCATCGACAAGTTTCAGGATTGTAGGAGATTTATAGAAAAAAATGTATACATTCACTCACAGTACTGGGGACTGAACTCGGAGCCTTCACACTGAGCTACAGTCCTAGTCATTTTTCCTATGCAATGCCACGCTATGCTATGACAGGGTCTTGTTAAGTTGCTAAGCTGCAAAGTTGCCCAGGCAGAGCTCAAAATTGCAATACTCTTGCCTCAGCCTCCCAGAGTGCTGGGGTTACAGGTGTGCACCACCTCGCCTGGTTATAAAAACAGATTTATAATGTATTCAGCAAATACCCAGAAATATCAGATTATCAGGCCTTCAAGTCCACCGGGGTGGGGGGCGGGCGGGCAGGCATGGACGACGACACCACCAAGGCAAATCCTGGCCCGAGGCCACCTGCCCATGTGGGGCGCTTCTCACCTCCTTGCTCGATGTCCGAGTCAGTGAGGTGCGTGAGAGAGAAGCTGGCGATGTTGGCAGGAGAGATGGAGAACCTGGAGCAGGGTGACACAAGGGGCCAGCTCTGCTCTGTGCTCCGGGCAGGCGGGGGCGGGGAGAAGTACTTGGACGGCTGGAGGGAGGGCTTGGAACCCAGAAGGTTGCTTGTCGTCTTCGACATGAAAGGATCTGGGGAGAAGTCATCATCCCACTCAAAGCCCCCACCTGAAAAAAAGAAATCCTCCCGTTATCACTGCGCAATGAAGAGCAGGAGCCAGGAAGCACAGGAGTGCTGGGCATGCGAGCCAACCCTGGCCCTGCTGCCAGGTGGCCTGCTGTGCCCCAGCTGTCTCGAGGAGGTTACTCAAAGCGGTAATAAGCCATGTGCTCCTGCCAGAGTGTTTACACTAGCCAGTGCTCTGTTGTCTGTTAGTGCTTACACTAGTGAGTAAAGTGGAATACCTTCTTCGTCCGTGGAGCTCTCAGAGTTTAGGGTCTTGCTCAGGTAGGGTGAGCCCGAGGTCGGGGCTGGGCTGCTGGGCCCGGGGCGGTGTGCTTCTCCTCCACAGTGCCCCAGCTCTTTGGTTGGGGTCTCCTGAAAAGCCAAAAAGATGTGCCCATCAGCCTGCGCCCGGGAGCCACCCAGTGTGCTGCAGCCCAGCTGGCGGGTGCTTTGCGGTTTAAAGCAAGGTCGGCTTCACCCCTGGTAGGCAGGGACCAATGGGTGGCCTGGCTCTCCCTCTGAACTCAGCCCCAACAACTGGGCAGGACAGTGAAGCAGCTCAGAGGCAGATGGGGACGACTCTGAGTTCAAATGTCACCAAACCCGCACTTCCTCTCCAGTTACCCTCTGATGTCCTTGGCCTGGATCAGCTCAGCCTGAAAGCCAGAGGGGTCACAGTGTGCACAGAGCTGTGGCCTTTGGTTCTGGCTCCAGAAGAGGAAGGAGGCTTCTGAGGTCCAGAGAGGGAAGTCTAAGGATTTTTTCCTCTACCTCTTCCTGTTCTGCCACCACCGGACCTACGCAACCCCGGAGTGACAGGAGCCTGGGACTCTGAGGGGCCTGAAGTCTCCTCTGCACCGGTGGATGGTGATCTGGAAGTGAGAGAACTGCTGCTGATTTCTGCTCTGTGTTGCTGGGGCAACACAGCAGCCTCAGGCCCCAGCCCGGGGAGGTTCACAGAGCTACAAAGTCCAGGGCCGGTGGAAGGAGCAGAGCTCAGAAGAGTGACCCTAGAAAGTGGCTGGGGGGAAGCCTGGGCCTACCTTAACAAACCCCAAACAACACGCAAAGCTTTGAGGGCTGGAACGGGCAGGGATGGAGGGGGAACACTGGACACTGTGCTCTGGCCTGGCCCCAGGTGGCATCCACTATAGCAAAGGCTTCTAAAGGGGAACGAGCACTGAAACCACGACCCACAGCAGCTGAGTGGGGCCGCGGCCTGAAGCCAGCTGGGGAAGGGCTAGGAAGACAAAAGTATCAACATTCGCCACAGAGCTTAGCAAGACAGAATAATCTCATGGCGCCATCTAAAACAAACTCTACAATCACCCAGCAGCCAAAGAACCAGACAAAATCTAATTCACAGGGGCAACAGCAACAACACATGCCCGTGTCAAGAGGGCACAGGTGCTGGAATTACCTCAAAAAGACCTTAAGGAGCGCTGAGGCCGGGAGTGTCACTCAGGGGCAGGGCACTTGCCTCCCATGTGTGACAGACACCTTGTATTCAATCCCCAGCACCAAAAAATACCACAGTAAAACAACAAAACCTCCCGCCAACCAAGGACACATGCGTGTGCGTCCATGCGCGCATGCACACACACGCCCCCTCATAAAAAAGCAAAGAACAAACTCCTGCAAGTAAGGGTTAGCACTCTCAAAATGAACAGAAATACAGAAAGTCTCAACAAAAGGACAGACAAGCCAGAAAGCGGTACATGCTTGTAATTCCAGCTACTTGGGAAGGTGAGGTATCACAAGTTCTATGCCAGCCTGGTCAATTTAGCAAGACCATGTCTCAAAAGAAGCTTTAAAAAAAAACGTTTGGGGATGTGGCTCCGTGGTAGAGCACTTGCCTAGCCCCCACAAAGCCCTGGGTTCCAGCTCCAGCAGGAGGGACACAGAGGAGAAATAGAAATGACCTAATCCAGCCAACAGCAAGAAAAACAACTGGAGGAATGAAAAGAACAGAGCCTTGGGACCTGTGGAAGACCCCAAAAGGTCTAATGCTAGGGTCTCAGGCAGAGAGGAGAGCATTGTGCAGTAAAAGTACTTGGAACAAATAACGGCTAAAAACTTCTCAAACTGGTGCAAAATATAAAGCTATAGATTCACAAAGCTCAGTAAACTTGACATGGAATAAGCACAAAACCCAGGCCCGGGTGCCTCACAGTTAAACTCCTGACAGCTGAAGATGAAGGAAAGCCTCTTAACAGCAGCTGGAGAGAACAGACTTATTAAAGGGGGCAACAATCTCAGGGACTGCAAATCTCTCCTGAGAAGCCATGAAGGCCACAAAGAAGCGATGCTTTTTTGGAGAGGGTGCTGTTGGGAATGGAGCCCGGGGTAGGTGAGTACAGTGGCAGCTCAATTCACAAACTGAATTTGGTCCCAGATTCTGGAAAAGATGGCCACATTCGTGTTCATCCTGGGGAGATGGCTCCAGTCATGTTTGTCGCCTGATGCAGACTTCACAAACAAAAGCATTTGTGAACTGAGACACCACTGTTCTCTACTGCACCCTAGCTAGAAGTGATCTCTTCACTAAAAGAACTGTTAACACAGAACTGTGTATTTAGAGAAAAGATTCTTGGGGAGTAAGTGTGGGAGGGAGAAAAACTCAGAATTTGTTGCCAATAGATTTGGAGGGAAAAATAAATTTAAACAAAGAGAACAGAGAAGCTGAACAAACTTCTTCAGTTGGAAGGTCACTGTCCGCAGATATAAACCTAGAACATCAATGATGAACAAGAACAATGGAAGTGGTAACATCTGGGTAAATATAAAACTGTTTCTCTCCTCTTGAGTTTCGTAAAATATGTTTGATGACTGAAAGTAGAACTCACTGCCCCATCTACGGGGTTTCCAATGGGCCTGTATGTCACACCATCAAGTGGGGGAAGGGAGGACCCGCAATCTGTGCAGTAGCCAGGTCTCTTCCTTCCATGTGAGGTGGTGAAGTACTGATGCCAAGCAGACAGTGAGTACACTGAAATCCCTAGAACAACCTCTACCAGAACTGTAATACAGAGAAGATACACAGTACATGCACAGTGGGTAAATTAAAATGTCATACTAACAATTTTCAGTTACTCAAATGAAGGAGACAGGAAGAAACAGAAGAGAAAATGTTGCACCTAAATTCAAATATATTAATAATTTCATGAAATGTTTAAACACACCATTCAAGACAGATTTCCAAAACAGATTTTATAAACAACCCTTCCTCGTGCTCTCTCGGTGGGTGGGGCGACAGAAGGAAACGCTTATCAGTGCGACTAAATCACAGTTAGGTACGAGTAAAAGTTCTACTGCATAGCCGGGCAACCACAGATAACGTGTATTTCTAAAAGCTAGAAAAGATGGTCTTGAATGACTCACCATCAAGAAACGATAAATGTTTGAGATAAATGTTTATCTTGATTTAAACAATATGCAATGTATACATGCATGGCGCCCCCCTAAATATGCACAATAAAAATAAATTTAAATTAAAACCCTACTAGATAAGAACTCATGTCAAATATAATAGAGGTAGATTAAAAGTATAAACATGAAAAAAAAAAGATATGCCACACAAACACTAATCACAAGCTAGAACAGCCACCTGAACATCACAGAAATAAAGGACGTTACATAATGATAAAGGGGTCCATTCACCAAGACCATCGTCCTAAATGTACTTGGATCTCATGGAGCTGCAAAACACACAGCAAAAATAAAAAGGGAAATGGACAATTCTAAAACTGCAGCTGAAGACTTCAACATTCCCCTCCCAGCAATTGATAGAAACATCAGCAACAGTGAAGAACTGAGCAACGCTCCCAAAAATGTAATTTGGACATTTATAATCTACCCCACAAAAGGAAA
Organism: Heterocephalus glaber; assembly: GCF_053883595.1. Classification (NCBI taxonomy): domain Eukaryota; kingdom Metazoa; phylum Chordata; class Mammalia; order Rodentia; family Bathyergidae; genus Heterocephalus; species Heterocephalus glaber. Next base: position 38,841,252 of record NW_028258381.1, on the reverse strand, counting down.
ATATAGCCTTTCATGCGCCCACAGGACATCCACCAAGACAGACCATATCCTGGCTCTAAAATAAACCTTAACACATTTGAAAGAACTGAAACCACACAAAATATATTCTCTGACCATAATGGAATCAGACTAAAAGTCAATTCACAGAAAGATACAAGAAAATCCCCAAACCTTGCATGTGAAACAACAGACTTAGAAATAATCCATGAGTCAAAGAGCAAGTTTTAGGCAAAACTAGGAAATACTTTGAGCTAGATGAGAAGGATAAAGATGTGTGAAATGCTAAGACAGCACAGAGAAAAATTTATAGAATTAAATGCTAATATTAGAAAAGAAAAAAGGTCTCAAATCCTAAGCTTTTACCTTAAGTATCTAGAAAAATAAAATCAAAATAAATCCAAAATAAGCAGAAGGGAGAAATTAATAAAGACAAAGCAGAAATCAATGAAATTGAAAAAAAGAAAAAACTCCATGAAAGCAAAAGCAATTATTTGGAGAGATCTGCAAGTCTAAATCATCTCTTCCTGAAGCTACTCATTTTATGGGGCCAGCATTATCCTGATATCAAAACCAAAGGCAGTGCCAAAAAGAAAACAAAAAAAACTACAAGAAAAACTGAGGCGGAAAGTGGCCTGGCAGGTGAGGTGAGGAGCACCCGGAGAGGCGTGGGACCACACAGCCTCTGGGCTCCCAGATTTGGATCTGCTGAGCACAGGAAGCTGCTTCTCCTCCTCTAGGCCCGCTGCCCCCAGCACACATGGTATATTCAGATGTGGAGGTTTAAGGATTTCCTCTTAGAAACAAGGCACATTAGAACACAGAGAAAGAGCATACAGCAATGTGCAATAGAAAGGAAGCCAAAAACAGCTGGGCATAGCGGCACGTGCCTGTGATCCCAGCTACTCTGGAAGCTGAGGTAGGAGGATCACAAATTCAAACCCAGCCTGGGCAACTGAGACTGTTTCAAAAGAAAAGATTAAAGCTAGGGCTGGGAATGTAGCTCAGTGTGAAGGCCCTCAGTGTGTGTTCCATCCTTAATACATCCAAGAAGAAAAGAAAAGGAAATCCTGAAAAACCAGCCAGGTCTCCTGCTCTTATATATTTGTGTGTATGTGTATTTAGTACCAGGAATTGAACTCAGGACCTCGTGCTTGCAAGGCAGGCAATGGCACCCCAGAGCTAAATTCCTGGCCCGAGGAGAGAGACTTTGAAGGCTGTGTAGAGGAGCCTGGGTCTTCACTGACCAACTTGGGTTACAACCAGCCTTGGGAATGAATTGAGCTGGTAAGTCCAGGGTCCACTGTACATCTCTGCCTAATCGTGGAAATGTAACCAACCCAAGTTACTTTGTATAATCACTATCTTCTCTCAAAATGGCAATTAAAAAACAGACCATACTCAACTTTCTAACAGTGTGAAACTTCAACACACAGACATGTCTGATAATCTCAGAGGAACAGATACCTGGTCAAACAGGTAGACTGTGACATCATCGAAAAAAGTGACTGCCTTCTTTTCCTTCTTCCAGGCCTCGGGCAGCTGATCCATGGCCACGGCTGCCGCTGCCGGCTTCAGCAGGCTCCGCAAGTGCCGGCTGTCCTCTTCGTTGCTGAGGATCACCGGCACTGGGTGCTCCGCGTCGTCTTCCGACTCAGAGCTGAGGCTGTGCAGGTTGAAAGCCCTCAGATCCTCGTCGGAGTCATCGCTGTTTTCGTCCTCCTCGTCGGCGTCCATCCCGTCCTCGGAGAGGTCAAGCATCCCAGACACGCCGAGTTTGCCCAGGTATTTCCCTTCGATGTCTGGCTCCTTCAGCTTGGGCCCCTCGGGGTGGCCAGAGAAGGGCTTGTCCGCGGCAGGGCTTGTGTGCGCCAGGAGCTCATTGGTATTGGTTCCTGTGGAGGTGAGGGTGCAAGGGTGCGCCTCCTGTGCCTCGAGGTGATCGCCACTGCTCAGTTCCGAAATCGGCAAGCTTAAGGGGCTGCGAGCTTCGTCTTCCCCAGGAGGCCTCTGCTGGAAAACAGCCTGAGCTGGCTCCAACATTTCTCCCAACGGCAGGTGACTGGGATGTTGCAGAACAGGTGGGCAACTTTGATCTGGCTGGCTTTTTTGGGCTTGCAGGCAGCCGTCTTCGGCACCAGGGCTTTGCTCTGGGATGACTGGCTCGGGCAGCAGCTGGTCCTTTGTTACCAAGGCCGAGGTGGAAGCCCCTGGGACCTCCTCGGACTTTTTATCCGGCTCCGAGTCATTGTCCGAGAAGTATGCCGAGTCTCGATATGAGCTCTGCGAGACTGGGGCAGAGGTCTGTGAGGCGCCTTCTGCAACCCTGTGGCTATCACCTGCATCCGGGACCACGACGCCTGGGTTGGGAGGCAAGCTGCTGTGCCCAGGGTCTCCAGCAGCGGCTGAGTCTGAATCTGAGGTGCCCTCGGGGGTGGGGTGCAGAGTCCACTCGGGAGACTCCAAGTTCTCTGTTTCGTAGCCACTGTCTGCTGGCTTATCGGGAGGCAGGAGTTTCTGAGGGGTGTGGGAGCCTAAGGCCTCCAGTAACACCTCATGGACATCCACAGAATCCAGAGAGTCTGGGGTCTCCACAGATTGCTCAGAGGTCAGGACGGCTGTGGACAAACTGTCTTCCAGGAGGCTGTCCTGGCTAGTGGAATCCGAGGAAAGGGCAGATGCCAAGCCTGTGTCTTTGGTGGCATCTTTAGAATTGAGCTGATTTAACGTCTCCACGGCTTCTAAGCTCTTCTCCTGCAAACTGCCACCATGCTGGTCTTCTGTAAAGGGCTGATTTTGTAAGTCCTGTCTGGATTCTGGAAGACTATCCCCTGTATTGGCCTGACTGGCAAGGAAACCATCCACAAGGGCAGTGTCCCTTTTGGTTGGTCTCAAGGCCTCCCCGTTTTGCTGAGTCCTGTCAGGGGGCCCGTTGTCCATGCTGTGGGTTTTGGCATTGGTGGAAGGGATTTCCGTGGTGGCAGTCACAGAGTCTGGGTGAGGGTCCTGGCAAGCACAGTCCTCAGAGACGCTGCAGTGCAAACCTGTGGGCTTGCTTACTCCTGGCCTCAGAAGTGAGTCTGAGGAGCCGCCAGGAGGCGCTTCTTCTGCTGTGAGAGAGGTAGGAGGTACCTGTATTTCCGGGGAAGATGATACTGAGGCGCTCTGAGTGGTGGCCTTGAGTGTGATACCTGCATCTTCTCCACCCTTGAAACTTGTGTTCTCCTGTGGCAAAGGAGAGCCGGGTGTATCTTCTACAAACTCAAGCTCACTGTCTAGAGAGTTTGTGCATGCTGTTTCCAACAGAGCTTCAGTAAAACCAGCATTCTTAAGTTCTGTGTGAAGATCATTAATAAGCTGTTTGCTAGACAGTGAGCCTTTCAGTAAGTTTTTCTCCTGAAGAAATAAGAAGTTTTCTGACAGTTCTTGAACATTCAATGGATCTAAGTGATCTTGACGCAAAAGATTTTCTGATACACAAAAAGGCTCGTGGTCAAAAAGCTTTTCTTTGTCAGAGTGGCAAGTTATTCCTGACTGTCTGGGGTCCTCCAAACTTGAACCTAAAGTGGCTGCCTTAAAGTCAGCTGGTACTCCATTTAGTTCCATTAAGTCGAATATCTTTTGGTGGCTGGGCAAATCCTCAGCTTTCTCAAGATCATTAAGTATATTGTTGAAAGGGCTCTCAGGGCCACTGGTAACATGTAAGTCCTCAGCTAAGCTAAAATCTTTAGGGTCTGTACTGCTTTGGAAGAAATCCTCATCTGTGCTAGATCCCTCCAAGTCAGGGTTCCTGAGGGCTATGAACCGGGACGCCTCGGCTCCTGCCGTTTCTGGGTTATCCATTTCTGTGGTGAGTAGTGTTGGTGGATAATCGAGCTCCAAGTTGCTTCTGGTTTTTTCTTCTAATTGGATGTAATAGTCGCTTCCAACAGAAAGGTTGTGAGCATCAAACACAGGAACCACTCCAGGGGCTCTAAGGGGGACCTCCTGGCCACTGTCATCTTGCTTCCCGGGCCCAGGATCTGAAAGGGAGCTCTCAAACACTTCAACGGGAAAGAAGATGCTGGAGTAGGACAAGGCTTCGTCTGGGTGGCCCCGGCTACGCGCATCAAAATGATCGTGCTTGGCAGCCTCCCACACGTACTCGAAGCTCAGCCCCTGGCTTGTCTCAGTCACCGTGAGGACTTCCTCCACCTCGCGACCAAGCCTGTCTCTTGTAAAGTTGTCGAGGATTGGGAATGCGGCATTGCTTGAGGTGTCTCTGCTGTTGGTGTTTGGCTTGAGAGTGTTCCACTGTTGCTCAAAGTCGACTTCCGGGTCCCGCTGGCTCTGCATCCGCAGGTAAGTCAGCAGTCTGTGCACGTCCTCGGCTGCTGGCCGCTTGTCTGGTGACAGCCAACAGAACTGTAAAACTTCGTACCTGGGCGGCACAGGAGAGGCAATTAGCGGAATGATAATTAAAATAAAAGACTTCACAAGGACCCTGAAAGTCAACTCAACACCCTAAATGCTTCTGAACCTCAATCACTGCCAAACAACGTAAGGAGTTTAGTTCATGGGGATATCACGGTGCAAGAAAAAAATGAAGAAATGTAATATTTGGCCTATTCATTTTTTGTGTTTTCAGGACGTTTTGAGGTAGCCAGCTGCAATTCATTTCATTGTTCTTCTGGTGATTAAGCAATGCCTTGGCCACTGAATTCAGAAACAGGTGAAACAGGTCTACCATGCTCTCCTCTTAACACATGCACTATCTCACACTTTTTGATTTACTCATTTTATTTTGTGAGAATTCACATGGACAAATGCTCCTCCAGCTGATCTCTACTCAACTAATAAGAGCAGTTTCTGTGGCATGTGGCTTCCTGTGATCAGGCAGGAGCTGAAAGAAGAGCTGGGTCTCTGCTATGTCTTGTATCTAGAGCTCCCCACAAAGCCTCACACGCTTATAGGTGAGACTTTTTGGAGGTGGCTGGATCATGGGGTGATGCTGGACTATGGTGTGTGATTCCGGATTAAGAGTGTGTGATAACTAAATTGGTTTAGCATAGATCTGGGAGTGGATAATGGGAAAGCCCATCCTGGGTATGGGTGGCACCATCCCAAAGGCTTGTGGACTGCATGGGATAAAGAGGAAAGGGAGGCTTGCAGCTGGTGATTGCTGCCTCCTGCCTGCTCTGCCATGGACTGTTTCTCCTCTGCAATGCCCCTCTGCCATGCCACCCTGCTTTGGAACTAGCAGACTATGGACTGAAACCTCTATAAAACTGTAGAGCTACAATAAACCTTTCCTCGCTTAACTTTGGGTGTGAGAACAGTAACCAAGACAGATTCTGGAGGGCTGGATGACTATGGCTAAAATCTTGTACCCACAAGCAGAAGCGATGACAAAGACGACAATATTTGGGTTTTTTTTTTGGTAATGGGGATCGAACTTGGGACCTTGCGCTTGCAAGGCAGGCGCTAGAACCACTGAGCTAAATCCGCAGCCCCAACAAAGACAATGTCACAGCCCTGCATTTAGAGATTATGTATGTTGAGTTGTTCTGGATCAGACAACTCTAGCAATCAGGGAGCAGAGCAGAATCTGAAAAAATCCAAAGATTTGCATAAAAAGTAAATTTGTTTTGCAAGTGTCAATATACACTATGCAAATTAATTTCCATTGCCAGTTTGAACACTATCATATTTATGCTATCCAAGCTCTCACACATTAGTCACTGCTTATATAAAAAGCTTTGTTTTAAAACAATTCTACAACAGAAGACTCCCTAAAACTGGCTTTTCTAATCAGTTCAATTTTTAAATTTATTGCACATAATATACAAATTCCTGCTTGTTGTAAAAATTTTTTGAAAATACTACTAAAATTTAAAAAGATATTAATTCTTAAATCAGTCATGAATAATGTAAAATGGTTATTTTTCATAAAGCCTTCAGTTTAAAAACAGGAAACAAGCTGGGCGTGATGGTGCAGCCTGTAATCCCAGCACTGTGGGAGGCTGAGGCAGGAGGACCACAGGCTGAAGCCCAGCCCGGGCAACTCAGTAAGACCCTATCCAAACAAAAAATAAAAAATAAAAAAGGGCTGGGCATGTAGCTCAGTGCAAAGGCCCTGGGTGCAATCCCCAGGACTTAGCAAATAAGCAGGAAACATATGAACTGACACCAAGGAAATATGACTTCCTTGTCTTTTGTAAGTGACAAAGCAGAATGTGAAGCTACTGACCATCTATCAGAATAGGGTTGCTCCAGTTGGGGCTTTGGGAGCTTTGTGTCTCTCTCCCTGATGACCTGATTGAGGACGTCCAGGTCGGACAATTTTGCATAGGGCTGAGCAGCATTATTAAAAAGCTCCCAAAGTGTCACACCCAGAGACCTGTGGAAACAGAAAATGATTACTTCTCTCTCCCTTTAGATGTCAAATTTTTAACACATACATTTTTCTTTGTACAATCAGTAATTTCAAGGACAAGGTGTGTATTTCTATTAATAAGATCACTTACAAGATAAAATATCTCTCAAATCAATAACTGACATCACAGTTAATACGGGGAAAAAGGCATTTCCATGAAAATGAGGAGAATAAGAACATGTCCTCACTGTACTATCAACAATACTTCACAAATCTTGGCCAACTCATAAAAATATGCAACAGAGGTAACATGCATCATCATAAAGATATACTCGTCGGCTGTAAAGGCTCAAACTAGCTGAAAGACACTAGCATGTCTTAAGTCCTCAGCAAAAGGATTAGAGACAAGATTAATACTCTGAATTTTGAGACAGAAAAAAATGCCATTCACAATAGTTGTAAACACCAGAAAGTATCTTAAGGAAATCCTTGAGCAAAATTCTCTTCCCTGTAAGACCCATGCATCTCTTGTTCTGGTTATTCCTTAGTACCCTAGGTTTGTGGCCACTATCTGGTTCCAGAAGAGGCTTCAGGATTGTGTCACTGAGGTGAGAGAACCCCTTCTTGCTCACTCCCAGTGCTCTGTCCCCCTGGAAATGGCCTCAGCTGCTGGGCTAAATGAAGTACTTTTCCTTTCCTTCTGGGTCTCTCCACATTTCCTTCCCACGACATACTGTTTTGTTGAGACTCTCCTACTGAGATGTTCCCAAACAGAGCAGTTATTTGTTATCTGTGAAGCTTAAAACACACTCGATGATACTTAGTGTGACCCACCCCCAAGGACTCTGAGCTGGCAGACCAGCTGTGGCCTAGGAAGCTGGCTGGGTATCTGTGGTTTATGTAATGCTGATCAGTACGTGTCTAGAATGTGTATTCAAGTAGCAAACTACTGACTTAACAGTTTATCTGACACTGTAAAATACAACTTTAAATTGTCTTATTTGTATAAATTAGTGAAAAAATTTAGCATATTCAGTATCTAAGTTGAGGGGTCATTTCTGTCAAAGGAAATAAAAGAACCTAAGTCTCAATCCAATCCTGCAAGTAAGAAGTGCTTCTCTTCCCCAACACAGAACTGTTCGGGGCAGATGACTTTTCTCTGAGACAGGGTCCCACTATGCAGTTCGGGCTGGCCTCAAACTCGCAGCAACCCTCCTGTCTCAGACTCCCGGTTGCTGGAATTACAGCTGTGCGCCACCATGCCCGGCTGATAACTGTTTTGTACCAAAGAAATTTAAGACAACATGAATGACTTTAAAGAGTTTACAATTTAACTAAAGAAAATAAGAAATTCAGATGAAATACTAACAACCAAAAAGGTGCTCTATGATCAGTGGCTACATGAGTTGTACTGCCATCAAGCCTGGTCTAACCTTGGGCAAACCTGCACACCTGTCTCCACTCCTCCACATCCTTAACGTCCCTCCCTTTTGCCCTTCTAATAAGGCCCATTCCCACCCCACTCCCTGAGCCAGGACTTCTTCAGAGGACACGGAGCACGGGCTTCCCCGCTCCTTAGGACCACTGGTTCTTCTGCACAGAGAAGTGTCCCACAGGCCTTTCCCCTCTTTACCTACGCTCTCTGCATGGGTCCCTCTTGCTCAGCCCGGGGTGGGGGGTAGGGCCTCTGTGTTGGGCAGGGCCCAGCAATGCCGCCAAGGACTGTTCCAATAGTCAGAAGCAAGGGCTGCTCAGTCTCAGAACATGGCCTGTTTTCAAGCCAATCACCCCTACAGTACAGTAAGAACTTGGGATGAAACATAAGAAGACAGTGCTGTGGTGCACACCTGTAATCTAGCACTCTGGGAGGCTGAGGCAGGAGGATCCCAAGTTTGATCCCAGCCTGGGCAACTTAGCAAGACCTTCTGAAAAAAAAAAAAAAAAAGCTAGGGATACAGCTTAGTGCCAAGGCCCTGGGTTCAACCAATCTCTAGTACTAGAGGTTGGAGCAGGGGATGGGGATGAAAGGAACACGGGGTGAGCCCAAAGGAATAATCAGGACACCATCTAGAACTCAGAGAGCGAAGAATGCTAAACCATCTCTGCTGAAGCACTGCTCAAGGTTTAAGGGGGAATGACAGTCACGAATCAAACCCTGGGCCTGCCCAACACAGGGGGTCTCACAGAGAGACCACTGCACCTCCTTACAAGGCAAAGCTGCCATGGCCTAAAGGAAGGAAGGAGGGAGGACAGACAAGGAGTGGGGAGGGAATAAATACCTGTGTGTAAGGGTGTACGTAGCCGAAACGCACCTCAAAAACTCTAATGCTGACTACGTACAGCCCTGGCCCAGGGCTGCCCCCTGTACAGAGCAGGACACCCAGGTACCTAGCAGAAGCAAGTACGAGTCCTCTCTGGAGGACGGTGCCTCATCCTGGATCTCCAAGGATTCCCACCACAGAGAAGAGCCAGGGGAAACAAGGCACCACCAAGAACCAGGAGGACGAAGGCTTTAGTTACTAATTAATAACTAATCTAATTATTAAAAACACTGTGACAAACTTTATAAACCAATGCATTTTTTAAAAAGGTGTCTTGGCCTTCTGGCTAAGATCAAGTGCAAAAAAGAAAAAAGCAAAACCAAAACAACAAAACCCAAAAATACTCACTTCCCAGAACCTTGAAAGTTAACAGAGAGATTTAATGATTTAATGGAAGAACAGATAGAGCCAAGAGAGAATTTTATTTGTTTTTGTCCCCCCTTCCCCCAGTACTGGGGATCAAACTCAGGACTTGTACTTTCAAGGCAGGCGCGGCACCACTGAGCTAAATCCCTGGCCCTCCAAGAAAGGATTTTAGAGAAAGAATTAGTGGCTAGAGCACAGGTCTGAAAAATTAATCAGAATATGGCATAGACAGCCAAAGAGATAGAATACATAATTAAGAGACAAAAATCTGTGTCTAATTTCACTTCTGAAAAAGGACCAAATGGGGTAGAGGCAGTATTTAAAGGGCAAAGGCTAAATATTTTCCGGAACTAATAAATACCACCAACCTATAGATTTGGAAACCCAAGTAAATCCTGAGCAAAAACCTGTCAATCCACACACATACACAGCATGGTGAAAGCAGAAAAAAACAAAAGAAGTAGAGAAGAACTGAAAAGCAGCCAGAGAGAAAGTCATATTACCTTCAAAGAACTTAGGCAGACTTACAGCTGACTTCTCAAATGCAACAATGGAAGCCAGAAGATAGCAGAACGACATCTTCAGCATGCTGAGAGAAAATAACTGTCATCAAGTGAAAATACATTTCAAGAATAAGGGCAAAACAAAGCTATGCTTAGACCTACGAAAAAATGAATAGTCTCTCAGCAGTGGACTTCAATGAAGGACCCTCGTTTTAAGTAAAAGAATCCTAAAGGGAAGGTCTGACATTGATTTGAAAAAAAGGACAAAATGGTTTATTATATGGATAAATCCAAATGCACACTGATGTTGAAAAAAAGTCTGTAGGGGAGTAAAAGAACAAATTAAAATAACATTAATTATGTAGGTATCTGCACACATGGTGTATAGATAAACTGAATTAAAGTTTTTTAAGAGGGTTAAGAAATCAACTGTTAGATTAAAGTCAGTAAAGTATAATCACGCTGTAGCTTTGAGGGTTCGCCTCAAAACTAAGGAAAAGAAGAGTTAAAGGAAAATCAAAGCAAAAGAAAGCCAGGGGAGAAAAGAAAAAGACACAGGAGGAAAATAGCACCCAAAAATCTAAGTAGCTGTCAGTTAAGAAAACTATGACAGAAGCAGTTAGTCAAAGATCTGGACGTTGTTTCTGGCATCCACTACACTGACCCCTATCATGTGATACAGTCTGAACTCTTTTGTTTTTTCATCAACTTGAATAAATATTTACTAAATATTTATTGTATCCCAAGCCCTGTGGTAGGCACAGAATGTAAAATAAGGTGAGGTTTCTATTTTTAGGGAGGCAAATGGGCAAAAGAGGCAATATTCAGAGTTCATCACACCATGGCGACTGTGACCCTGCCACAGTGTCAGGAGCTGCTTTTCCACACCACCAGGCACTCTTCTTTCCACATCTTACAGCTACTTTCGTGCTCAGAGATGGATGCAGCCCTTGCTAGACAGACTTAATAAGGCGGTAAACAGGGGCTGGGGATTTAGCTCAGTGGTTCCGGCACCTGCCTCGCGAGCGCAAGGTTCTGAGTTTGATCCCCGGTACCAAAGAAGAAGAAGAAGAAAAAGTGGTAAACAGATACATACCAGATATTACTGTATTTAGTTTGTTCTGCAGTCAGCAGTCTGTCTTGGAAGCTGGTTACTAATTCTGGTGCAGTCCATCGCAGAGGGAAAATTTTTTTATCATCTGTCTCGATATAATCTTCCTGTGTTGTTAGAAAGCACATACAGTGTTCAGTAGAATTACATTTTTTGTGAGCTCAGTGACTTAATTCCAGGGCTTTCTAAAAACCACTAAAATACCCAGACTCCAAACACATTAGGAAAATAAAGTGGGTTTGACAAGAGACTTCCTGGGTGGAGGAAGGGAGGGAGACACTGCTCTGAGGGCTCCTGGCACCATGAGCCGCTCTCTGAGCCTCAAACGTTCAGTCACCCTGCCCGGAAGAGGAAGGTATGCTGCCTCTGTGCAATCAAGTGGTCTCAGCAAGACACCTTTCGCACATGCCGGGCCCTCTGCACTGAGGAGGGGTGTGCCACTGATGTGCAAGACCTCAGGCAGGAGTGTGTGGGTGCATGCTTGTAATCCCACCACTCTGGAGGTGGAGGCAGGAGGATCACAAGTTAGAACACAGCCCGGGTAACTTGGTGATATATTGAGACCCTGCCCCAAATTAAAAAAAAAAAAAAGGAAGGGGACTTGGGGATATGGCTTAGCGCAAAGGCTGTAGGTTCAATCCCCAGCACTGAATAAACAGAGACTGGGCCATTCAGTCTTCATCCTCTCAGTTATCAGTGATGGGACTCCAGGCAGGCCACAGAGGCGAGAGGCCTTTCTCCTTGTCTATAAAATGAGGATCACACAAACCTACCTCCTTCGTGATGGGGATTAAACGATAACCTGGCAACTACTTCACAGTGACTGGTGGATAACAAGTGCTCAGGACACTAGAGCTGCCACACAGATGAAGAGCCAGCTTGCACTTACATAATGTATTTTGAAGACACTGTCCCTCTGGCCCTCACAAGCATTCAGTAAGATAGAACAGATATTATCCTTATTCTGCTGCTTAGAAAATGAACGTCAGGGGCGGGCTGGGGATTTAGCTCAGTGGTTCTGGCGCTTGCCGCGCAAGTGCAAAGTCCCGAGTTTGATCCCCGGTACCAAAATCGAAAAAGAAAAAGAAAATGAAGGTCAGGTGGCTTGTGTGAGGCCTCCTGCTGGCACACACGGAGCTGCACAATCTAACTCTGTGTCCCCTCATTCAGCTGGAACACACACACACATGTGCACACACACGCACACATGCACATGCGTGAAATCTCACCTACTTATCTGCTCTTTTTTAGGGGTATATTTATGACAGAGTTAAAAACCTAAACCCCAAGCTTACTGAATTTGAGCCACAATTTTACTGGCCACATAGTGGAGAAATTCTACATGACGTGTTATCTTATTATATAGGTAATTTAAGTATTGTTGTCTATATGCTCATTTTGAAATTTATGATGCACTGCCAGACTGCATCAATTACACTGAGTACAAATCCTCTTAAAGCATCTGGAAACCTGTCACAAAACCTCAGAGCACAGCCACTAATTTATTAGACAAACCATGCACCAGAAGCCAATACTACCATTAAGAAGAGCAAACAATCCTGCTGCAGAGAGGCACCATGCCTAAGACTCTTACCCTCGCTTCCGAAAATGAAGTTGTGGTACAACTTAAGGACTGAAATTAGCACATTAAGGAGACAGTGTTTAAACCTTGGGCTTACCTTATACCTGCTGAAACCAATTCCGTAATCGCCCACTTTGACATTTAAGTCAGAGGTGAGGAAACAATTCCGCAGGGCTAAATCACTGCAAAGAGCAAGAACACAAAAACAAGGGAAGTCAACAAAGGGCCCTGACCAAAGGCTTCTCTAGAAGTACGAGTGGTGTTCTGTGCTCTCTCCTTAACCAGTTCATGTTTTAAATTCTCACAGAAAAAAAGATTAGGTACTATATTCCCAATTACTTAATGGGGATGATCACATTTTTTGGCAAATAACATAAATGTTAACGCTAGATACTGACTCTAAACCACATTCTGCACTAAAACCAGATTTCTGGCTTGTTTCCTAGTATTTTAAGAAATGACTGGGAAAGAGTACTAAAAACAGCTAAATTGAAATCATTTAACAACTTTTATTACTTGAGCCTAGCAATAGCCTATTTATTATAAGATTAATAAAGTGATCACTTTGAGCATCCTAAATATTCTACATTATTAAAAATGTCTCAGGGCCAGGGATTTAGCTCAGTGGTTTCACCGCCTGCTGCGGAAGCGCAAGGACCCGAGTTCGATGCCCGGTACCAAAAAAAAAAAAAGTCTCATTTCCCCCTCATTTTTCATAGATAGGTTAAGTATTATAATCAAGCCCTTTCCAAATCGTTCATCTCTTCCAAATTCAAGGGAGGTAAAGAACATAGTTTCAAGACGTATGTAAAATAATTTACTTACATAAAGAACAAGTTCATTTTCAAAAACATATTTTGACAAGTAAAAACTACTTTTTTAAAAGGAATTTTCCATATAGTCAACAGGTTAAAATTTCTGGGTTTTGGCCCAGTGGTTCCACTGCCTGCCTGGCAAAGCGCAAGGTCCCGAGTTTGATCCCTGGTACAAAAAAAAAAAAAAAAAAAAAAAAAAATTTCTGGGTTTTGGCTTAATAAAGAATAATAATTTCCTTAATTATCAATGACACATGAATAAAAAGCCACTAAATTAAAGTATACCTTAATGTATCATTTTAAAACATCAATTAATCAAAAACTGAACTTTTATAGTCTTAAAATTTTAAAATATTTTTATAGGATTGTAAAAGACCCCAAACCAAAACTATTAAATTCTCATTTTCAGATTCTCATTTCCAAAGCTCACATTTGAAAAGTAATCAAAATGCAGATGACAGCAACAGCTAGCATTGAAATAATTATTCATTGACTCAATTCAGTGATTCAGTGATTCAATTATGGAATAGTGGCTAATATTTACAAAGCACTTCCTTTACATGAGGCCATTTCTCCAATCACAGCACATTTCCTCTAAGCATGGAATCTTCACAACAAGCTCATGAGGTGGGCACTATTATTTTCCCCATTAATAAATAAGGGAACCAAGGCACAGAGGCTTGAAGTAACTTTGCAGGGGTCACAAGGCCAGCAAGGTAGGCACTGTCCCGCTTTTGCGATGGATGACCACCAAGGACATGGCCAATGGCTGTGGCAAGGCCTTGTAAACTTGCTGACTTGAATTTCAAGTTAGTTAGGTTCAACTGCTTTCTACACTCTGTTTATAAGTGACAATTTTCATGGTGCTCCATCTAGCAGCCTTCTGGCTTGGGGAAGTATTTGGGGAAAACCCTAGGACATCTTTGATTCCATTCTAACAATATAGAATCTTCCAATGTGAAGAAAGAAATTGGGCCCTACTCTTTGGAATGAAGGATAGGAAGGAAGGGAGGAAAGGAGGAGTAACACACCATTCCGTTCAAGAGCAGAAAAACAAAAATGCAACAAAAAGGCTGCTTCATCCTTGGGACCAACTGCAACCGGAGGTACTGTGGGTTCTGACAACAGAGCCTGGTTCCTGAGCAACTCTGGAGTGAGTCTCTATTAAGGATCCTACTAACCCTTTCCAAAATTTCCCTCCTAAAACAGGAACTAAATGCATCCCAACATGGGCACAGCCGTCTCCTTCAGCTGGGCGCTGAGGAAGAGCTCAGGGCCATTCAGGGCCTGGACAACAGCTTGCCCCTCTTCCTGTTTCCCGACAAATGTCCAGTGTAGGTCTCTGACACAGTAAATGTGAAGGCTGAATAAAAGATGTGGCGGTGCATCCCTGCAATCCCAGCACTCTGAAGGGTGAGGCAGGAGGATCAAAACTTTGAGCACAGAGTAGACAACTCAATAAGATCCTATCTCAAAATAAGTAAAAAGGGCTGGGGATAGGAGAGAGAGAGAGAGAGAGAGAGAGAGAGAGAGAGAGAGAGAGAGAGAGAGAGAGAAGGAGACAAGGAGGGAGAGGGAGGAAGGAAGAGGAAGGAGGTAGAGAAACAATCATACATAGGAGGCCTTTGGCTCTGATTTTCAGACAAAAAGTCTGCATGCAATTCACCTGACATTCCTGGATCAAGAAGGAACACTTCTCAGTACCTGGAACCAGAAGAATTGGGGGAAAAACAGTGGGCCTGACTGGGGAAGATTCACAAACCTGCTCCCCACCTACATCCAGCACAGTGGGAAGAGCACTGGGTATCAGGAAGCCTGAAGCTGGCTGTAGCCAGGACTGTGACGCCAAGCCTTGTTTTCTCAAAAGGGCAACAGGGGTCTGGAGAAATAGATAACTTGCATGGTTGTCACAAGGTAAATTAAAACGTACACGGGATACTTTGAAATGTTACATGCTGGCCCAGGGATTCAGCTCAGTGGTTCTGCCTCCTGCCTTGCAAGCGGAAGGACCCGAGTTCAATCCCCAGTACCAAAAAACAAACAAACCAACAAAACCTCACTGCTGAACTGTTACATGCTATCCAAACTTAAGGAAATGATATAATTCAGCTCAAGACTGGCAATAATAAGTGCTCCCTGAAGCCCAGTAAGGTGCAAAGCTACAGAACAGGAAAACACAAGGTGCCGCCACACGGGTACCTGACGTCAAAGGCAGCTCCCCGCCCCACCAGGAAACACAAACACACAGCCAGCACATTTTTCAAGTCGACAAACAGGTCTAGTGACGCAGCCGTGCAAGCTCAGTGGGCACTGGCTGGCTGCTTTATTTGGCAGCACTTGCAGTGGGTCGCGCAGCTGTTGGTGACGAGAGGGGCTGCAAGAGGGGGCTGGACACGGGGAGCAGGAGGTTGCCAGTGTCCAGGTTCCCGGAAATACTGCTCAGGAGAATTTTCACTTGTTTTTAACTCACACCAACTACATCCATCTTCGTGACTTTGTTGGGTTTTTTTGTACCGGGGATCGAACTCAGGACTTTGAGCTTGCCAGGCAGGCCCGGCACCACTGAGCTAAATAAATCCCCAGCCCTACATCCGTCTTCAAAGGGATTTTCTGATGGAAACAGCTCATGGTGGCAAAAGCCATTTCCAAAACAGCTCACCCTTCTGCTCTTGGTAAAGGGAGTAACAACAGGAAGCCAAACACCGGAGTTACTGAACCCTCTTCTAGGCTTGGCATACCTTGTCTTGTTTAATCTTGACAATAGCACTTCCAGCGAGAGGATCCCTACTTGGTACAAGAAATAAGCTCAGAAGGACCCAGCAAGGAGGCTTAATGCACTGGTAAAGCAGATGAGAGTGCACTGGCCACTTTAATGGAAGGTGCACACAGCACGGTTCTGGAGAGGGTCCCACCACGATGTGATGCAGCAGGAGGTTATGCCGAGAGTATTCCGGTGAGGCACAGGGACCTTCCGAACGTCTGGCAGCTTTCACCCTGCTTACTTGGTCCAATAAAAGTACATTTGCTGAGCACTTACTGCATGTCTAGAACCCATGGGCTCTGGGTAGCCAGAATTCTTCCACTGTGAAATTCAGACTAGACCCCGAGGAATGCACCTCACTGCTGGTGGAGGTTTGAGGGCTGGTACAGAACAGGATAAGGCCTCCCATGTGGGTTCTCTCCCTGGCTGGGCAGAGCTGAGAATGAGCTAGGAAGTCAGGACTACACGGCTTTCACCTTAGTGTCCCACAGTACCTGATTGCAAAGCTAGATGCAATATATAAGGCAGCAGCTTCCAGGTCCTGGACACCTACCTGCCCAGAGTTCTGGCCCCAAAGAAGGGGAATACCAGAAGTAAGCTCCATGATCCCTTGTTCTGCTCAGGGCCACTTTCCACACCTGGCCCAGAGATGGAGCCTGGAGGTGTGCAGCTGAAGCTGATAAGGAGGCTGAACTTGAGGGAGACTCTGACCTAACATAAGGGTCCTGCAGGATTGCCCAGACCAGTGATGATAAACCTTTTTGAGCTTTCAATCATACAAATAGCCCGCTATGGCTTGCATGTCATAGGTTCCTGGCCTAGACGGTGTCTAGAACCAAAATGAGCTAAGCCGAGCTGCCACCTTCCAGGACAAGGTGGTTCACTCATTGGCATCACAGTTCTTACTTTCAGGGCACATCTGAATCACTTGGGGCTGTTAAAAGAAAATGCAGCAGGCTTGGGGCAGGAGAGAAGAATGCACTCAGACTGGTCTGTAAGGGGTAGGAGGCTGGGCACAATGCTATTCTTCTCACCAAAGGGACCACCTATGAGACAAGCTCCTCCCAAAATCCCAGTCTAGACTAGAAGGCCACATCAGATCAGATCAAAGGAGGCCAGCAAGTTTCATGGATGCAAATTTTAATCAGCGGCTACAGTGGTGGTTAAAAAGGCAGCCAGCACTTTATTACAGATCCCAGAACAGTAATTTTCCCCTGGGGGCCCGGCTCACCTAAAAAGATGGAGCATTTAGTGGTTTACAACAACATACTTTTTTCCCCCCTGAGACAGTGTTTCTCTATGCAGTCTAGGCTGGCCTTAAACTCCCTGTGGAGACCAGGCTGGGCTCTAACTCATAGTCCTCCAGGATCAGTCCCTGCAGTGCTCAGATTAGAGGTGTTGTCAGTACACCTTGCTTAACACATGACTTTAAACAGAAGTAATAACCCCGAGATGGTTACCTGCCTCTGGTCTGCATTCGCCTTACATTTTCTTCTATGTTGCACACACATGTCCACAGCACACTTCTCCCTGAACACACGACGTTATCAGTCCCCTCCCCTGCTCCCCTGTCCAGAGCCCTGTCCTTCCTGACCCTCTAATGCACACCTACACCCATTCTGCATTAACTGGGTCACAAAAATGTTGCTTTTTAAAGAAACCTTTAAAAAAATTATCCTCCTTCCTCTACACTCTTCTAGTTCCTATGTACTAATAAAATATAATCTTTCTGTATTTCTTCTCATGGCAGGCACATGCACACAAGCATACAAATAAGCGTACTGAGGAGCATTTGCCTTACAAAAACATACATTACTGTCTTACTCTTCTCTCATTGCTGAGACCAAAATACCTGACACCCAAAGTTAAAGGGGGAAAGTTTATTTAGCTCACAGTTTGTAGAGGTTTCAGTCCATAGTGGCTGGCTCCTAGGTAGGGTGGTGTGGCAGAGGGGCATGGCAGAGGAGAAACAGTTCATGGCGGGGAGAAGGTAGCAAAGCAAGATGGGACCTGACAAGCCTCTTTCCGTCCCTTATATTGCATCCAGGCTACTGGGATTAGGGTGGTGCCAAACCAATCAGTGGACTAAGAATCACTCACCCTTAAGCCTAGCATTGCAACATGAATCAATCACACACTCCAGATCCAGCCACCCCTGAAAAAGCCCCACCTCAGACTGCATGAGGCTTTGGGGAGATATCTAGACAGCCATAACAATAATGCCTACTTCTGTATCCCTGTTTGTTAACAGTATCACAACATGGAAGTCCCTCTAACTCTAGCAGTTCTAAATCGTTCTCTGGAACAGCCATCTAGCATTGCCTAGTGTAGATGTGCTTATAATTTCTATAGAACTCAGTCTAGGCATGGGAATAAAGGGAATGTGTGTTTTTGTGATAATTTATAAGCAATACAGGGAAAACCCTTTCTCTTTATTCCTACCAGCAACAGATGTGGCTGTTCCTTTGTTTAGTCCCAGTTGTATCAGCTCTTTAGCTGCTACCTACACTGCAGACAGGTCTTCCCAACTCTGCTATCTACTGGCTTTTTTATGATATGTTACTACACAAAGTGTTTCAATTGTCAGTCATAACTCCTGGGTTTCCTGTCTTAATTGAGAAGGTCTCACTCATCCCTGTGCTATATATAATCTCCCACAATTCTGTCAATAACACATTTCATTACTATAGTTTCATTTTTATATATGGGATAACATAGCGGTCCTATTTTTTCCTTAGAAAACTGTGCCAGAGGGCTGGGGATTCAGCTCAGTGGTTCTGCCGCCTGCCTCACAAGTGCAGGGATCCAAGTTCGATCCCCAGTACCAAAAAAGAAAAGAAAAGAAAAGTGTGCCAGAAATTGATAAATAATTTGCACTTTGCTGAAACATCATTTTCGTCATATGTTCATTTTGTCTATGTACTGTTTCTTAATCTATTTCTTGAAAACCATATTGAATTTTTTATCTGTAAACCAGAACTCCTGATTGCCCCTATGGTTCACACTTCATGGCTCTTCTACAAACATATTCTTCTGTATGAAGCTAAGGATTTCATCCCACCTCTTCCTGCTCTCATCAAAAAGAGAACCTCTATTAGAATTCTAACTGGAATTCTTTAATTTTTTTCCCTACTATAAATCAGGACATATCTTTTCATTTGGCCACATGTAATTTTATATCCTTCAACAGGATGTCACTTTTCTTCAGTCCTGTCTTCTGCACATAATTTACTCCCAGATAATTTATAATTTTAGCATTATTGAGAATAGAATAGTTTTCACCCGTTTTTATGTACAGAAAAAAATTCTTTTTGTTTTTTTGGTGGTACTGGAGGTTGATCCAGTATTTTATCCCTGGCCTATATTCCCACCCTTTTAAAAATTCTACTTTTGAGACAGGGTTTCACAAAATTGCCCAGGCTGGCCTCAAACTTGTGATCCTCTTGTCTCAGCCTCCCAAGTAGCTGGGATTACAACGCGTGCCACTGTGCCCAGTATGGCTGATTTTTGTATATTTATAACAAGTCATAACTAATGCTCTTTAATTCATCCTAATATTTAAAAGAAACTAGTTTCTTGGTTTTCTCACATACAAGATCATATCCCAATAAAGAAAGATGACATTCTTTCCCTCTCTAAATGTTTTAGTGCAGTTCAGTGGGTAAGTATTTGGACTCTGGAGCCAAAGGGTCTGGGTTTACCCCCAACTCTGCCAGCTCCCAGCTGTGTGGCCTGTGTGACAGTTAGGACATTGCCTGTGACCCCATCTGTGACAGAGGAAAAGAATGGCACCTGTCTCTCAAATTGCTGGAGAGGTAAAATGAGTTAAGGTACATACAGCAATCACAGCAGCAGCTGGCATGCAGAATCAGTCAGTAAATCTTAATTAGTTTAAAGCTGGTATTTTCCCAGTTTGTGTTTATATTCACTAGTGCCTCTGAAGAAATGTTGAAAATGAACAGAAAACTGCATCGCTAGCTGATTTGGAACGTAACTGGCAAGGCTTAATTATTTTGCCATTTAGAATTGTATTTCCTGCTGAGTTTTAGTAAACAATCCTTATGATACTGAAGTTGTTCCTTTTTTCCTATCAGAGACTAAACTATGAAATTGGCTGAATTATACCAAACAATATTTCAGCAATCTAATGATGTGTTTTTCTTCTTTGATTCTGTCAACAGAATAAGTATGCAGACATATTTTATGATATGAAACTACCCTCAAATTCCTAAAAGCTGTATTTGGGTTTTTTTCACACATTTCTGGGTGTAATTTGCTAGTGCTTGTCTATATTCATTAATGAGAATTGCCTGGAATTTTCTTATTATGCTGACTTCTGCTGAACTTATTATGAGTGATAAAACTTCTATCATCTTGATGGTCTGGAATGGCTTAAATACATTCTATTATTTCTTTCAAGGTTGGAAAGAAGTTAACCATGAAACCTCATGGGCCCGGCATGTTTTTAATGAATGCTCTTTAATCACCTTTCCTGTATAGTCACCTGATAGAGTTTTCTGTTTCTTCTTGGATTTCAACTACATTTAAATTGGTCCTTTCCTTTGGTGGTTTTCCTTACTTCTACGTGAAACACATCATAAGAGACACAAAAGTAAAGATCAGATCTCGGCCTTCAACAAATTTTCCATGTAGAAGGGAAAATAAGAAAACAATCACAGAGAGCCACCACTTATGAATTCCTACTTGGTTTTCTTGCCAGTACTGTACTGTCTTCTCTTTCCAAAGCATCCCAAACTACTGCAAAGATCAACACACACACACACACACACACACACACACACACACACACACACACGTGCATGTGCACAAGGTTCCAGATGTGCCACACCCCTGCCTGCAGATAATGCCCAAAGGCTCTGTCCTGGGAGTCTCTAGAATCTAGCTCCAGCCACTTGTCTACTCTCCTCCTCCACGGGTTCTACTGTGCACTTTCTGTTCCCATGAAAGCAGACTATCTGCTGTCTCCTTGAACTCTTTTCCTCCTGCCTCCACCCTGCATCTTGCTACTTCCTTCTCCAGCACCTTCCTCATCTCCTCCATCCTCCAATCCATGGCCATTTTTCAAGGGTCACTAAAATACCACTTCCTTCAGAAAACCTGTCTGGGTTTCACCAGACAGCAGTTACCTCTCCTCCTGGACCACTGAGCACATTCGTTGCTGAGCCTGGATTCAAATTACTTATGGAGTTAGTGTCTGAGAAAGACAAACCCCTCACCACTCTGAGCCTCGGGATTCTGGTTCTGTAAAAGGGGGTCAGTAACTGTACACACTGGGACTCACAGGGTCCTCCCTCTCTGAGAGTAATTCTGTTAAGTATTCACAGAATATTTTGCAGATCTTGGGACGGGTAGTTTTACTCTTATACTGAAGCGTTAGCTGAGAATTTTGCTTTGTTTTAAAATTTATTTCCTTGTCTCTGACCTTATCTATCACTGAACTCTGTAGGCGATATAAAAGTTCAATTAATACTTACAGAATCAATGTTTTTAACTAAATATCTTTACAATGCCTTTAACAATATCAAATAAAATGCAAAAGAAGCAAGAAAAGTCTAACTCTCAAACTAAGGGGAGGCCCAGCCTCACTCATCAACATCTCTCTACTCCTTCCTTTCCAGCAGTCATCAACTCTGCACTAGGGCTCCAGCATTTCACTGATACCCTGGTAACCTGAAGAACTCGCACTGGCGTCACCATCCCCCTAGGAGACTAGAGGCTCTGCCTGCTGGGTCCCTTGTTTCTCACCCACTCGTGCAGTGCTGTGGGAGGCCACACCACTCAAGTCTCCAAAGTCTGTTTCCATCATGAAAGCAAAATGATGTTAGAATTCTAGTTTTTTTTCCCCTTCATTTAGTACCACTGTATGCTATGCACTATCTGAGGCTTTGACTTAATCAAATGAACTAAAAGCAAAATCATGTGCATTTACTTTTTTTTGGTGGTGGTGGTGGTTTGAACCCAGGGCCGTTGCAATGAGCTACACTCTCATCCCTTTTTTAAAATTCTAAGATAAGAGCCTCACTAATTGTCTGGCTGGGCTTGAACTGTGATCTTACTGCCTCAGTTTCCAAGAGTGCTGGGGTTAGAGGCACCGCCACCATACCTGGTACAAAATCCATTTATCATAATGTATGAATTTTTCCTTAAAGACCAGTTGTTAAATAAGTGTTACTGGAATTTTTACAAGTTTAAAGATTCAACAACTACACAAATTAAGGAAAAACCCTTATAATTCACCCACTGTTTCAGTGTTTCACCCAGGCCAGAAATGCAGCACAGAGGAACAGACTTCCTAAGATTTACCATCAGGGACACCTCGGTATATCTGTAAGAAATATAAGGTAAAATGATACCTGACACAATGGGGTTATTTATCACGTCCCTGTAACACTTGGTTACCTGACACTCGGTGCTGGAAATTTAGTGACCTTGGTGTTCTCAGCAGGAAGTAATGTTAACTGTAACAGTGGGCAAATCCTGGGCATTAGCATCATCCAGGACCTCCTGAAGTTTGCCACCATGGGTCCCCAGCTACACAGAGTAGCACCTGCCACTCACCAAAGCCCTCTGCACTATGCCCACCACTGTGACCTGATGGCACCTCACTACTCAGGATGCCTCAGACAGGGACGGCGTCCTGGGCCCCAGGCCACCTATGGAGGCATGGGCTTCCTGAGTGCCCTGCCTGCCACCCCAGAAATGCAGGCCGTCTGAGATCCAGCAAAGGCTCTTAAGTCTTACATAAAACAAAATCTAACTGGGCGATGTACTAGAGCAGATTCCAACGTAGCAACAACTTTGGGTTGGACAGCTGGGCTGTTCTATTTCAACTAACACAGGAAGTGCCCCCCTGAGTCAACCAGGAACTATCCCAAATACTAACTTGAAAACAGGAAGGCTACCCACCCAAAAAAGAACTTAAAACACAAAATGTTGCCCTACATAAAATTTTATATAAAATACAGCTACTATTTAAAACAATATGAAACAGCTGTGGTTTCTAGGATTTTCTTTACCTTGAGTTTTTCTACTTGAATAAAATCCAAACCATGTGACTTAATTTATCATCTTTATTTGTTTTAAAGTCTACAAAATTCCAAATTAAGTAAAACTTTAACTTGAGGAAACACATAGGAAAATACAGTTTGCTCTGACATCTTTGCCAGTTTTAAAATACACTAAGTAGACAGGTACTTGGGCTTTGGAGACAATTTCCAACTGTTTTTTAAAACTTTATGTTGCTGATTCAGATGTGATACTCCTTTTTTCGGTTTTTTGAGACAGGGGCCAGCTATGTAGTTCAGGCTGGCCTTGAACTCACTATGTAGCTTAGGCTGGCCTCGAACTTGCAGCAACCCTCCTGCCTCAGCCTCTTAAGTGCTAGGATTACAGGCGTGCAGCACCATGCCTGGCCGGTACTCCTTTTAAATACCCATTCTCCAAATTTTAAAAATCCCTAAAGCAAGTGTTAGGTGATAATCATCTGTATTTGACTAAACACTAACAATACAAATTGTGCTAGATATTAACATGTTAAAAGACTTAAAAGAGTAAATACAGGATTTCTCCATTGGGCCTTAGGAAACCTGCAACTTTCTGGGTATCTCAGAAACACTTTATCAGAATGATTTGTTATTACTGCAATCCAACAAGATATAATGTGTAGGGAAAAAGTTAATCATTTCCTTTTTTCCACCCTGCAGAATGTTAGGAACTTTCCATCATGCCAATTCATACACACCCCTACAAATACAACCAGATGTTTTCTTACTTTTAAAAATGGGAGTCGTACTATACATATATTACTTTGCAAGTTGCTTTTTAAAGAATACTTTATAGACTTCTCCTCAAATTAAGACACAGAGATATTCCTTTTCAGGTCTCTGAATTATGAAGTTACATAATTTATTAATAGTCAAATAAAGAGATGCTGCTTATTTTACCTGAGACCTAAGGTATAATTTTAAACATAATTTAGAACTCAAAAGCACAACAGGCTTTAAATCTTTTGGATTCACAGAATAGATCCATCATCTGAGGTAGGACTGAAAACCTTTGGCTATTTTAGTTATGAAAGCTGTCATCAGTGATGTAGATAAAACATAACATGTGACCAGACAGCCCCTGAGAACTCTGGACAGACGTGTGTCACGCAGATGGCCATGCTGTCTCACCGGCCCGACCACCCACCCACAGCCCTGTAGACAGGCCTCTCCTGAGCTAGGCCACAACACCCTCTGCCTGGAAGAGTCACCTCAAGCCAAACCTTTAGTTAGCCAGAAACCAGTGCTACAGACCTTGTTTACAGGCTGCCGGGCCACGGATGCTCTCCTTTGCTTTCAGGAGTGTGACCTGGTACACACCGTGAGATCACAAGGTACAGCGAGTCACCTAAAGCTGTCATGTTCAGAAGGTGGCTAGTGAAATGTGACGAGGTTGAATAGGACTGTGACACCCTGCTCTGAGACCTTTCACATTCTTCCAAATTCGGGAAATAATGTTTAGACCTTAGACCAGTGGTGACAAACCTATGGCACCTGTGCCACAGAGAGCTGTTTGTACCGTTGAAAGCTCTAAAACGTTTACCACCACAGCCTTAGCCTGTGCTTAAACACCATTCCCTGGTTTTGGCTTAAACGAAGCTCAACATGCCCCTTCCTGCAACCTCAAAAGTATAGGATGGCTTCCACTAGTTTAATCCCAGAGTTCACGCTACCATCTGTCACCCCTGAAGTTTCTTAGTGCCTTTCACCAGCGCACAGCCTCTGTGGGGCGAACCTGCACCTGGCCAGACCCACCTGTGCAGGAAGTGCAGCTTGTGCATGGCGGCCAGCCCTGCAGCGATCTCACATGCCATCCTCTGCAGCAGCATGGTCTGCGAGTCACCCCGCACATGCTCTTGCTCGTTGTGCAGGTAAGCCTTCAGGTCGCCCTGCAAGAAATAGCACATGTGAGAAGCAAAGTGGATCACCCGAACAAACTGACTGTAGACACATGCCTTACCTGACATTCACTATCCCGTCCACTTAGGAGATGCTAAGGTGTGCACTTGATGAAAGATCTCACACTGAACAAGCTTCAAATTACAAAGGGTAATTCTGAACCAGATTTTAGAAGCACAGATTATCGTTATACTTTGAGGGTTATTTTAACTAGTTTATGTTTGTTATATAAATCTTCAGGTAACTCAGAGGGAATGCAGCGAGGGGAAGAAACAGTGTCCTTTGCACTGCCTAACATAAGGCATAGGATCCACTTCATCAATGAGTGCTTCAGGCCTAAGGCTCCGAACAATGGAGATGGAAAGGAGGAGAGAAAGATGGGTGCAACCCAGGCTGCCCAGGGACCACACAGGAGAGTATTCCAACCATCCTCAAACACCACGCTAACACGCCTCTTCAGAGGGGCGTGGCCTGGGCAGAAATTAGCCAACCCCAGTCAGAGGTCCCGCACAAAGTCATTAAACACCTAGTTCCCTGGCTACTACTGTGCGGCCACACAAGGTTCCCCAGCTTCACTTCATGACCCTATGTGTGTGAGTATCTGATGTTTCTGTTTAGGGGAGTATAATTTCCTTTTTATTTTGAGACAGAGTCTAGCTAAGTCACTAAGTTGCCCAGGTGGGACTCAAACCTGTGGTCCTCCTGTCTCAGCCTCTCTGAGTGCCAGGGTTACAAACATGCCACCACAACATCTGGCTAGGAGTATACTTTTGAGGAGATATCTTTGATATTCTCCTTGTAACATGATTAAATATTGGGGCCGGGGATGTAGCTCAGTGGTTTGGCCGCCTGCTGTGCAAGCGCAGGGACCCGAGTTCAATCCCTGGTACCAAAAAAAAACAAAACCTCTCAAATATATATGAAAGCTTTTATGATCAGCTAACAAAATTTAGAAAGCAAGCCAAGGGCCTTCGATTTTCTTTAAATTGGAGTCAAAAAAAGACTCCAAGAGGTTGGGTGTCCTCCTTGACTAAAGCACAAATTTCTTATAATGTAATGAAGAGAGCCAATTTGTCAAACTGTCCCAAACTGACCTTAAATCACAGTATTTCTTTACAAACACCTGTCCACGTTTAATCTTTTTTTTTGAAGTTTTATGGTCAGTTTATTAAGTTCAATGGTGAAAGTTATCAGAAGAATATTCTCCTGAGAGTTATTTTTTCTTAGAAAAAAAAGAAAGGAAAATTAAAAGCCTCTCAGCACAGCCACAGATGCTGTGGCTGTGGACCTCTCTGGAGATGGTGCCTCGGTCCTCTGAGCCACTCCCTGGGCCAGCAGGGTTGTGGTCTGGGTCGTCCTCAACATCCTCCAGTTCCAAGTCATCCAGTTTCTGGAACAAAGACTCATCTACTTCCACATTATTTCCAGCATCCTCCAAGAACTGGATATCAGATGTGTCAAGATTATGATCGGTTTCAAACAGCTGTTTGCCACTTAATTTATTTTTTCCTGCTTGCTCTTCTTCTTTTATCCGTTTCTTTTTAATTTCCAAGAGTTCTGCATCAAACTTGGCTTTCCAACATAAGAAATTCTCGATTGTAACAGGGGTGCCAAGGAATAATTGCTTCTCTGCTTCTTCTGCTTCTTTTTCTTTTAGTTTCTTTTCTTCCTCTCTTCTCGTTTTTATCTGCTCTACTATTTCATTTAATTTTTCTGGCACTGCTGTCACTAGAGCAAAGATCATGAGTCACCACACCAAGATTTTCCTCAGCCTGTAATGCTAATAATTTTAAAATGTCTATGACATCATTATCTTCTAGGTTTTCCTGGGGAAATATTTCATAAAGAGGAGCTTCATCTGGGTGTTTTTCACTGTATGTAAACTGGAGGGTAGCCGGACAGTTTCATCATTTTCTGCAGCCTCAGACGTCACAGTGACGGTGACGCTGGGTGGATTTTCTGATAACAGTTTCTGTGAAGCAGTCGGGGTAGATGGACTCCAGAGCCTCCCGCTGGTTTCGCTGCTCCTCGCTGTGCTCCGTCATCACGGCCCTGGCTGCTGCCCATGGAGCGCGCCCACGCTCAGGCAGCGCCACAGCCGAGTCCCGAGGCCTCCGGCCAGGCCCGGCCTGCTGAGCCACAGCCCCGCGCCGCTCTTGGCCGATCGCTAGTTCTGTCCACGTTTAATATTAAGAACACTCTAAGGGCCGGGGATTTAGCTCAGTGGCACCAGGCCTGCCTCACAAGCATAAGGTCCTGAGTTCGATAGCCAGTACCAAAAAAACAAAGAACACTGTAATGCAGTGGTGAGGTCCCTGCAGAGAATCTGCATTTGTTTCCATTCCTACTCTCATGTGACCTCTGCATGAATGACAGTGTTGATATCACTACAACCTGGACCATATTCCTCGCACAGAGATGGGGTTTCACGGTTGATACCCATGGCACAGACTTCACACAACTTTAGATGCTTTGCAGATAAGGAACTGAGGCTAAGGGAGGTCAAGGACTCTGTTCAAGGCCACAGCTGACAAACGGCCTGGCTGTGCTTCACTTTATCAACTACTCAAGAAGACTCTACTTAAGCAAGCAAACTAAGTCAATCTGCAGATTAAATCAATTTCTTTTACAAGAATGAACTGAAATAACTTAAGATCCAACACACTGACCTGTGGAATTCTCTCCGGGGTGTTGTAACTGCTCTAGAGGGAAGCAGCATCTGCCCGAACCACCATGTCCACCCAGACACCCAGCCAGCAACACAATCCCCCTCCCTCACTGCTTCCCCTTCCTTCTTGGAGGTACTGGGGACTGAACCTAGGGCCTTCACACAGCTACATCCCTAGTTAGTCCTTTTTTCTCGCTAACATGCTAGATTGCCCAGGCTGGGCTTGAACTTGCAGTCCTCCTGTCTCAGCCTCCCAGGGTGCCGGGATTACAGATGTACACCACTATGGCCAGCTCCCTTCATCTTTCTTTCCAAACACAATGCATTCTCCTTTTGCTCCCACTGGAATTACATTAACCAATCAGGACAAAAAGGCACAACTCCACACCCCATTAAAAAATAAATACCCCTTCATCCAGGTTGGGCTCTATCCAGGGGTACGAGTTGTAGAGACGATGAAAGATTCAGGTGATAATTAAGTTGACTCAGAAAAATTCCAGCAAAGTATTCCAGAACTACAGGCTAATGGGACTTCCCTAAGGTAGCCATATAGAAACTAAGCATGAACACAGTGTAAGTCTACTGACATCACCAATGAGATGGCCATTTCAATTCTTTGACCCAAATCTTTTCTGCTGCGTGCCCATTTATGGAAAAAGTTACTCTCACACGGAAGTGTGAGTATGCTGTGCTGTATCTGGTTGATTCTCAAGACAGACAATAGCTGTTGGCAAACACTGAGCAATTCACAAGTGACTATGGCCTTGAAGGAAGGGTAAGCGGGGGCCACTTTTTCAGGTTATGCTGCTCACTGTCCTTAAAATGTCTTCTCTCTGAGAAATCTCCATCACTGCTCCTCATGGGTGAGACTTGAGGCACGTACGTGTGCGGGATCCAGGGTTAGTTCTATGTTCTAGAAAGGTCCTCAGAGCCCTCCTGGTCCCACCACTCAAAAAGAAAAAAAAAATCAGAAAATCTTTTAATTATAGTAAGACTTTTACATTGTAAGTGAGTACTAAAACTGATTGATTCTAGCAAAACCAGACACATCTATGTTTAGGTATCTAGCCTGTTTTATTTGTTTTAATGGTGCTTAGTGAGTATGGATTATTACTTTGGTCAATTGTTTAAAAAATAAAAAAACAAACAAGAACAGCAATGTATTCTGAATTAAAATAAAGTTTCTTTTAGCCAGATTTTGAATGTCTCAACTCCTTCTTCACCACCCTGACAAAAACACTTCAAGGGAAAAATCTGTGACGCTAGATGGCAGCAAAAGGCTACATACATTAATTAGCTCAAGACAGAACAAGCAGCAGCAGTGACTTCCTGGATTGAGCAAATGGGTTCCTCACCCCTGCATCCTGAATCCAACACAAAAGGCTGGCAGGGCTTTAGCAAGAACTTTTCTGCAGGACAGTGAGAGCGATGAATAAAGTTTAACATAATGTAAAAACTCAACAAGTTTTATCTCTATAATTTAAAAATTAGTCATTTTTATATTTAGTAAGGTTGATTTAGGGGACATTCGTAATTTTTCAATATTTATTTATTTGGGTGGGTGCTACTAAGGATCGAACCCAGGATCTCTGCACTGAGCTACATCTCCAACTCTTTTTACATTTTTATTTCGAGACAAGATCTTGCTAAGTTGCCCAGGCTGGGCTTGACCTCGAATCCTCCTGCCTCAGCCTCACAGGCCGGTGGGATCAAAGGTGTGTGTCATCAGGCCTGGAAGATCTTTCAACAGAAATTTTAATGAAAGATTAACACAGCCAAGAGTCATACCCAATATCCCGCTAATGGAGTTAAATACACTTTTTCTAGCTGAAGTTCAGTCGCGCCTCCATCTGGAAGTTTTAATTGTTTTCTCCCACGTCAGTTACCCTAACACGTCATCTTCTCCTTTGTTATCAGTGATTATTCACACTTCACTTTAGGCCTTTCTAAGCTTAGCTCTGCCCAGCACAGTAGTGTACATCTGTAATCCCAGCTACTTACGAGACTGAGTCAGGAGGACTGCAAAGTGTGAGGCCGGCATGGGCAACTTTATCCTGACTCTGAAACATTTAGAAAGAGCCAGGGGATGTAGCTCAGTGGCAGAGCTCTTACCTCGAATGCTCAAGGCACTAGATTCAATCCCCAGGACAGACAGGTTGGTAGACGGATGGATGGATGGATGAAAGCAAATACAATCTCAAGGGTCCATCTCTTCTATCAGATCTAATGCTGAATGCTTTAGGCAAATCCAACATAACCCGAATGTTCTTCTGGCTACCCTTCCCTTCTCAGATGGACTTCTCACACGCCCAGTCTGTTCTAGGGGCTCCCTCCAAGAGCCTCCCCCGCCCCCTTTCAGCTGCAGCTGCTCCCCCAGGGCTCTGCCAAATGCCAGGGAAACACAGCCAGGGGCCCACTCCTTCCTTCTTCACAGTTGGGCTTCTCTGCTCCTGCAACCTGCCCCACCCTGAGGGGCTCTCCCTCCTCTTGCTGTGCTCCAAGGGTCTGGACACTCCCTGCACAGGTGGGATCAGTGACTGTATCCATCCAGTGGCTCTGTGAGCCAGGCCTCCCTCTGGCCTGGCCCCCTGGTTTGCTAACTGATCTCCTTCCCTCAAGCCTAACACATCCAGCCCTAAAATACCGACCTGCTCCATGGCAGTAAATGACATCACCGTTTTCCAGCAGATCAGACCAAGGATGAACGCGTCACTTGTGAGTTCTCTCCGTCTCTAGATGTCACCTCCAACCCACCACCAGGTTCTGACCTAATTTTCAAAGTAAATTTGGAGCCAGACTCTCTTCAGGAAGGCCACTGCTGTGTGAGGTCTACGACACACCCACCTTGAGGTGCTCTGGCCACAGCCTAAGAGGTCTTCCTGATACCACCTAACAGCCAGGGTCCGCTGTTTTATTCAAATCAAGCCATGAGGCTCCCAGACTTCTCCCTAACCCTGTCTGTCCCTCCCAAGAGAAGATGGAGGTCCTAGGCTCTGGACAGCTCCCTGCCTAGTGTGTCTTTAAGCCCCAGGCACACAGCATGTTCAACAATCATCTGTTCCCAGAGTAGGAGTTAGAAGGAAAGCCTTACAGGAAAGTTTCAAAGGATGTCCCCCCAAATTAAAGCTGGGACAACCATTTTCCCAAAGTGGTGCCAGCTCAGAGCACAGCACTACAGACCACAGGACCCCCGCGGCAGCAGCCTGCAGCACACGAGCACCAGGCAGAGCACATGTGGAGACCAGTGCTCCCTCAGCACCTCGGCCTGTGTGTCAGTGCCAGGCTGTCAGCAGTGAGGAGCAGGGTGGCCACAGAAGCAGTGGGACAGTGCTACGGAGCTGGTGCTGGGGTGGCATGAGGAGAGCAGCAAGGTGGGCAGGAAAAGTCTGGTCAAAAGTGATCAGGGCTGAGCCAGGTGCAGAAGGCAAAGGCTCTGGATGAGCACCAGCCCGGAGTGCGGCCCGGGACTGGGAAGATCCCCTCCCCACCCAATTGCCCCACACCCCACTCCCAAGCCTCACAGTCCAGCCATCCTCATTCAGCACAAGCGTCTCTTCTGCCTGCTCCGAGACAAGGACACCAGGCACCTGCTCTTCTGGTCTCCTTGCGTCTGTTCCACTGCGACTCCATGTCCCTGGCTTCTACATAAGCTCCGTAGGGGCAGGGACATGTCATTCTCCACTGACTGCCCAGATCCAGAAGAGTCCCTGGTACACGGGGCTTACACAGCGGCTATAGTTATCAACAAGAGATGTCCACTAATCAGGCACTTTCTGTATCAAGGTAATTCTACACGGAGGCTCCCTGCTGGGGGAGCCTTAACTACTCCCCCTTAAGTTCAGGGAGGAGGATACTGCCACGCGTCACAATCTCCACCTTGGTGCCCCTGATTGTGTGCCCTCAGGCAAATGAAGGAGCAAAAGCATTAAGGACAATTAGAAAGCAAGGTTCTCTGAGGACGCACGGTCAGTTCCGAGGACACACAGACCGGGGCTGGATTCTTCATCAAGTCCCCCCACCGTCCTCAGCCTCTGACTGCACTGGGCTGTCGAGAAGATGCTTCTGGAAGTAACAAACCTCCAATGCCCAGCACAAGGCTGGCACAGAGAGATGAGATCTTCCATCCCTGTGCCCAGTGGGGTCAGCCACCAAGGGTCCCTTGAAGTCTAAAAGCCCTGAGCCTAAGAGCCCCCGGACTTTGCCCAGCCAGGTTATCTATTCCTCATGAGAAATGGAAATGAACAGATCCTGCAGAGGAATGTGCTGCATGTCCAATACCAAGCAGACTTTTCTTCCATTCTCATTTGGCCACTGCTAACTGCATTTAGAAATTCACTGGCTGTTTTAGTAGCCGAACACCGTAAAGGAGTAAACTGTACCCAAGAACACACCCCAAAGACAAACATCCCCCTGCTTTGACATCCAGTGATAGAGGTGAAGGAACTGCTGACCAGTAAAAAAGTTCAATCTCTGCTCTTTATCACCTGGGCCCGCACCATGGTCACTTCCCTGTCTTACACTCTGTCACTTGGTGGTGCCCAGCAGGTCCTGGCTGCCTCTCCCCCCATGGCAACAGGCCCTGAGCTGTCTCCCCACTCCTGGGTCAGTCACCTGCTTCCGGGGCTGGATCCTGCTTTCCTGCCACCCTCTCCTGCCTAACGTCCACCCACTCACTCTCCAACACTCAGGCAACTGACATTTCCTGTGCAAAGCCTCCCAAAAGATCCTAGTTAGCATTGCTGCAGCTCTGTACGCACGAGTCCAATCTTCCTGGTAAGGGCCGAGGGTGCAGCTTGGTGGTAGAGCACTTGATTAGCAGATTAGCCAAGGCCATGAGTTCCATCCCCAGCACAGCAAAAACAAAAGCAAAACTTCATCTTAGTTTATTTTTCTCTCGCAGTGCACCGGTGTGTTTACTCTGAGCCTGATCGGCTCTCAGTGGCAGTGTCATTAGCTGCTCAGACCCCTATTTAGGGAGTGATTATCCCCCATTAAGCCAGTAAAAATGACCACTGTTTACGAAGCACCTTCGGTCTCCCCGAGCATCTCACTCGCCTCATCTCACACTTCACAGGTGTCTCACCCTGGCTCCGCAGGTGGAAGACAGGGGCCCAGCGCAGCCCCTCTACTCTCTCAGGCCCAGCACAGCTCTCTGCACGTCCCAGGCGCCGAGACACTGCTGTTGGAGGAGTGGCCCTCAACCAGGGGCCAACTTCATCGCCTTGATACTCCCGTGAGGGCGCCGTGTACCTGCTACAGCAACACGTTACACAAAACTCTGCAGTCACCCTCAGCTCCTTGCACACACACTGCCACTCCTGCAAACCAGCTGGTTGCTGCACACTAGCTACCAAACTCGACAGAGTTTTCGTTAGATTCCAGGCTTTCTAAAATCAAGCTGGGGGTTCCATTTCACTACACACTAGATCTTAGCCAAAAGGCCAAGAAGCAATGATAGCTCCATTTTATATGGAATTACTTAAGTGCAAAAGTACTTTCTCCTTTCTACTTGGAAGACGTTATCATTGGGAATGACTGCTGTGTGGTAAGGGCTGAAAAGGTCAATGTTCAGTATCTCATCTCGTAACCTGAGAACATGTGGAGATGGGTGGTCCTTTCATTGTGGCCACAGCAGCTTATGATGAGGGCAGGGACAGTGGCCAGAGGGCACTTCCTGCCCTGGATTTCCCTCCTCTGCTCGGGCTGGTCTGGTGGGCAGTCCTGGACATGCAGGCCGGGGCAGGGCTGAGTGTCCAGGCAGGGCCTGGTGTGTCCCAAGGACATCCCCGAAATCTGTGAGGCTGTGCCCTCTTTGGCTCACTGGGCTGACCCCACCTGACTGCTCTGCCAAATTTTCTCCACACAAACTGCGCCCAGGGTAGCCAGACTTCAGGGCCAGTGACCCGATCAACACCCAGTCCGTGGTGCTACAGAACCTGTCCCTTTGAGGCTTCCTAGGGCCCAGAGTTGTGAGCATGAAGCCAGGCCACAGAGACAATTGTGACTTCTCACTGCCAGACAAGGTGGAGGGACCCCAGGGTCAAAAGCTTTACTTTGGTCTGAGATTGGCCATGCCAAGCAGTGCCCAGAGACTTCCAAAGGCAGTAGCCGCCTCATCCTAGTATGGGTTAACACCAGACAGCATCTTAACTAGTAGAAATCACCCATGCACTTTTTGTGGCAAAAATACTTATAAAATTTACCATGTTAACCACTTAAAACTGTACAGCTCCGTAATGTACATTCACACTGTTATACAGCCATCACCACCATCCCTTTCCAGTATTTTTTAATTTTATAGTACTGAAACTGCATCTATTTAATAATTTTCTTCCCTTACCCCAGTCCCGGAAAACCATCCTTCTGCTTTCTCTGAATGTGACAGCTCTAGGTCCTGCCGACAAGAGGAGTCATACAGTGTCTTTTGAGATTGGCTTATTTCACTTAGCATAATGTACTCAAGGTTCACCCATGTTGTCACATGCATCACAATTTCTTCCCTTATAAAGGTTAAATAATATCCCATTGTGTGTATGACTCTGTTTTGTTTATCCTCTAACTCATGGATGGCCACCTGGGTGGCTTCCGTCCTTTGGCCTTGGTGAATGATGCTGCTGTGAACTTGGGCAGGAGCATCTGTTCCAGATCCTGCCTTC
Source organism: Heterocephalus glaber (assembly GCF_053883595.1). NCBI lineage: Eukaryota > Metazoa > Chordata > Mammalia > Rodentia > Bathyergidae > Heterocephalus > Heterocephalus glaber. Next base: position 38,807,154 of record NW_028258381.1, on the reverse strand, counting down.
ACTTCTTTTGGGAATATCCCTAAAAGCAGACTTGCTAGATCATAGAGTAATTCTACTTTTAGCTCAGTTTAGGGTTTTTTTGAGACAATGGTTGCTTTTAAAGTTGTATTGTCAGTCAATGTCCCACTGGGTGCACACTTAAATCAGACATAGGCATGACCTCCACATTGCCAAGAGAAGTTCTTGGTGGGGACAAGAGCTGAGCTCAAGTTAAGTCTTCAGGAGTGAAAAGTCCCCTGAGAAACTTAATGTGTCACAGAGGTTTCAAGGAGTCACACTTGTTAATTTTGGAGAGCTATATGTATAATCTTCAACTGAAAAGTATGAGAATCAACGGAATTTAATACAAAGTCTATACAGTGACAAAGATACAAAGAGCATCATAGTCTCGTCGAACTGGGTCATGTGTGCTAACAGTAAATGAGTTAAGTACTTGGTTGTGTTTTAAGTGTTTCTTTATAAAAACAGATTAAATTACTATTCCCTCAAAGAACCAGCAGCTTCAGTAAAAAGTAAATTAAAATAGCACTAAAATAAAACCCACCTCCTGAACCCAGTCAGGAGAAAACATTAAGGTGACCAACCAGAGTCTTTTTACCATTCCAGGAAAAAGATCCAACAATACTGTATTTATTTCAGGAACAGATGTGTAACACTGAAGAGTAAGAATATGCCAAAATATCTGAGATGGTTTTAGGAAAACCTCAGCCTGGAAACAGGTGGCATTCCAAGTACACCTGACTTCCTGCTGTATTTCTGTTTATGTTCACTCAGCAAGCCTGTGTTTAATTGTCATGTATACTCCACATCAGGAGCTTGGGAATCAAAGACAACACATCTGGTATCTGAGAGACGAGGGCTGCTGGCTAACAGACCTGCCCTCTCACATGCAGGCATGTCCCTGGTATTACACCTTTTTCTCTCAGTGCTCTGCCAGCACTGAAATCATCTAGTATGTTGGTTACACAGAGCTAGATGAAAAAGCTATTTCCATGCTGTCATAATCTAGGACCACAAATATTACACCTCTCATCACGGTGAGGTAAGCAAGGCAGAATATAATATTCAATAAAACTGTCAGAACCACTATCAAGAACTCCTGCCTCTTAGTCTGCATGCCCTAGTAAATAGCTTACCACATCTGTCCCTCCACCTAGGATACCTAGAGGACAAAACTACATTATACCTGTGGGTCTCAGGGCTGCCGCACATTGCCCTATGATGGTAAGTGTTCGGTAACAAAGCACCCTCCAACACAGAAGGGACCATGGGAACAGCTAAGAGAATAAATTTAATTCCTAGTTTCCTCACACACAGTGAAGCCTCTAAGAGATCCCAGCTTCTTTGCAGCCAGGTTAAAAAACTAAATTCAATATGCACGTTGTAATTTCCAGGGTAGCTGCACACAAAATCAAGAAATAGTATCTAAAAATCAAATTAGTAGATGTGGAAAACTGAAGGAAAATCAAGAATCTAAAAGAAAGCATACACACACACACAAAAACAAAACTGGTAGAGGGAAGAGAACTAATAGAAATTAGGTAGAGAAAGTTCCAAACACCTCACTCACTAACTACAATAAATGTAAATGTTCTATTTTAAGTGACCGGGACTACCAGATTAATACAAATTTTAACAATAAGCTATTTACAAGAGATGTAAACTATAGAATAAAATGATTGATAGAGACTTAAAGACAGCCCTTTCATATGCTAAAAGGCTCAAATTATAGGAAGTCATACCAATGCTAAATTTGATTTTCTTTTAATGATTCTGAGTACAGAACCCAGAACCTCGCACACAAGAGTACTAGGCAAGTGCTCTGTCGCCAAGCTACATCACCAGTGCCCAAATCTAAATCTGTATTCCATACACAACAAAGTATCAAAAGGTGTAAAGTAAACAACCAGAATTATAAGTAAGGAAAATCCATCATCAGAATAGAGATTTTAATATGCTTCTTTCAATAACTGACAGAAAACTGACTGAAATCCTCACAACCCTCTCCTCCTCACGCCAAAATGCAGAAGGGTATAGGAGATTTGAGCAACCTCATAAACTTGACCCAAAAGCCCCATAAAGAACACTGTATGAAAAAACACCAGAATATATATTTGTGTGAGTGTGTGCACGTGCCAGCATTCACAGAGACAAAGAACACTGATACTAGAATGTTAGCTGGACAGAGTAGCAGCTGACCCCAAATCAACAGGTAAGAGGAGTGAGAATCACTGTGTTGGTATCAGTCAAGCCACAGGGGTTTAGGGGCTCACTGTGACATAACAGAATGAAAGCTGATACATCATTTACTAATTAATTTTCATTTGCAATGAACCACTTCTGTCAATGACAGAAATGTTCAAATCATATTTAGGAATTAAAGAAAAAAACATTCACAATATTTACAGGGCTCTTTCTATTTTAACAGAAGGAAATGTTACTGAATTAACTGGGTATTTATCCTGGGGTACTCCTAATTTTCTGTGCATAGACAAGAAAGTTTTAATGTTCTGAAAACTAAGATGATGCAAAGAAATCAATAAATGCAATGAACTATTTTTGGGAAAAAATAATTATGTGTTAAAAATAGGCTTAAGATGAAATATTCTGCATGGGGTTTAAAAACATATTTAAAAGGGCCAGGGATTTAGCTTAGTGGTTCTGTTGCCTGCCTCACAAGCACAAGGTCCCAAGTTTGATCCCTGGTACCAAAAAACAAACAAACAAACAAACCCTGCAGTGTTTCCTACAATTTTGGGCCAGGGATTTAGCTCAGCAGTTCCACCACCTGCCTCCCAAGCACAAGGACCCAAGTTCAATCCCCGGCACCAAAAAAAGAAAAGAAAAACATGTTTACAGGAAATTATCATACCAAACTTTTTATTAAAATTATTCACCAAATTCACAAAGCACAATCTTTCCAACTGTAAGTCTTTATGAGTAATATGTAGTATTATGCTCAGAATAGTCCAGAAAATAAATCAAGTAATTCTTTAAAAATACCAATGTCATATATACTCATTATTTTAAAACTGGCCGATCATGGGTATGCTATTGGTAAGGAGTATTCTTGGGCTTGCCCAATGGGGAAAATCATAATTCCAAAATGCCAGGCCCAAGTGAAGCCCTCAAGCTCTTAGGAAGAACATATATACTTAACACATTTTCATGACCCCTCTGCCCCAGCTTTACTTTAATTATATGTGAAGTATGGACAAATACTAGTACCTAACTCAGGAGTTTTCTTTTTTTTTTTTTGGTACCGAGGACTGAACTCGGGACCTTGGGTTTTCAAGGCAGGCGCCAGAACCACTGAGCTAAATCCCTGGCCCAGGATTTTTTCTTGATTCAATGTGGCAATGAGAGTAAAGAACCTAGCTCTGGGCTTGGAGTATAATGAAACACTGTACAGGTGCTGCTTAATACAATGATCAGAGGGAGTGAGCTACTACTATATCACAAAGATTTTCAGATGGGGGACAGAAATGAAAGTATTTCTAAGCCCACCATTTCTAGCCATAAAAATAGCTGCACAGTTGGGCATGGTGGCTCATGCCTGTAGTCCCAGCTATTCTTCAGGAGGGTGAGGCAGGAGACTACAAGTCTGAGGCCTATCTGGGCAAATTAGTGAGAACCTTTCTCAAAATAAAAGTTAAAAAGGGCTGGGGATATAATTAGGTGGGTTCAATCTGTAGCAGTGATGAAAATGGGCTTGGGATGTCGCTTAGTGCAAAAGGTCTGGGTTCAATTCCCAGCACCACCAAAAACAAAAACAAAAAACACCCTGGGTATAACCCTTGCAACCTTTCAATTTGAATCTCTACTAAAAACTTACCAAGTCGCAGAATTCAAACACCAGAAGATAGGGAATTGCTTCTACACACTGTCCAACACACTGGAGAATATTTGGATGCTGAAGAATACTGGTCAAAATAAAAACCACAGTATTACATTCACAGGAAGCATGCTAGAAAAACTGTCCAAACAGCAATTCAAGTTTTAACATTCAAATCATTTAAATATGTATGACAAACCGAAGATCATGTTAAGAGCATACGTAACAGGGCCAGGGATTTAGCTCAGTGGTGCCGCCACCTGCCTCTCGAAGCTCAAAGTCCCAAGTTTGATCCCCGGTACCAAAAAAAAAAAAAAAGAGTATATGTAACATAGACTAAGTTACCTAGTGACTAAATTTTTCAAAGCCCATCAAGTGGAGTCTTTTCACACATTAAAAAAGAACTCCTAGCGAGGTACCTGTAATTCCAGCTACTCAGAAGGCTGAGACAGGAGGATCATGCTGGAGGTGAGCTTGGGTAACTTAGCTAACTCACTTCATAATTTTAAAAAGTGGTTGGAGATGTAGCTCAGTAGCATGTGCAAGGTGCTGGGTTTCACCCCCAATACAGCAAAAAAGGGGCAATCTCTCCCAAAAAAACTCCTCTCCTATAAGAATTTTTCCTCTTAGCAATTTAAGTTTAGAGATAATATTTTGAGGTGGCATTTAAAATAAGCAGACAAATATACAATTTTTTTTTTTCCCAGTACTGGGGATTGAACTCAGGAGCTTGCGCTTGCGAGGCAGGTGCAGTGCCACTGAGTTAAATCCTTGGCCCAACAAATATAATAAGCATTTCAATCCAGATATTAAATAACTCAAGTTTCTCCTTTAGGCTACCTAGTATTTCCATAAATTTTCACAGTATGTGCAAAGTTTTTGGAAAATTTCTTTTTCCAAAAGAAAAATAAAGGTGAATAAAAGATAGGCCAAAATATTTTTTTTTTAAAAAAGTTACTTTGAAACAACCAAGGAAGTTGCAAAGTAATACAGTGCACTCTGGTACTCTCCAGCAGTGTCCCTTGGTGGTTACTCATGAGGCGACTGACTACTGCCCAAGACCGAAACCAGGGAATGGCCCGTGGGAGGAAGTGCCCTAAGCTGTGTCACCAACGGAGGGACAGAACTGGTCCATCAAGCACAAAGATCTGCTCCAAGCTACCCATTTTTGCTCCTTAAACCACTAAACTGTTTCCCATTTCTATAATGTTCTCATTTTAAGAATACATGTTCAGTATTCCTTATCCAGAATACCCGGGACCAGATGTGTTTCACATTTCTTCAGATTTTGGAATATCTGTGTATAAATAATGAGCTATCTTGAAACCTAAGGCCCAGAAGAATTAAACTATGGTTCATACACATGTCCTGAAGGTAACTTCACACAACATTTTTAGGGCAACTGAGTTTTGACTGTGACAAGTCACTCACTCAGATGTGCAAATTTCCACTTGTGGTATCATGCTGACGTTCAGAGTTTCAGATCTTGGAGTATTTTTGATTTCTCATCATACCGGGTGTGGCTTTGGGGATTTTTTTTTTCACTTAACACAGTCCCCTTGAGATCATTCCAGCTGTTACACCTACCAGTACTTCACTCCTTTCTATTGTGCACCAGGATTCCATAACATGGATGTACCAGTTTGTTTACCCATTTATGTACTGAAGGACATTATAATTTTGTTTTGCTTTTGTTTTTTTGCTATTATAAATAAAGCACTACAAACACTCATAGAAGGGTTTGGGGGCAAATGTAAAAGCTTTCATTTCTCTGAAATAAATGACCAAGGGTGTAATTGTTAGGTTGCATGAAGTGATGGTTAACTTGATGTGTCAGTTTGGCAGAGCCACGGTGCACAGACATTGGGCAAACATCATTTTGGACGTTTTTGTGAGGGTTTGGGGGCATGATTATCATTTACACTGGTGGACTTAAGGTAAAAGAGATCCCTCCATAATGAGGATGGGCCTCATTTATCAGCTGAAGACTTTACTAGAAAAAAAAGATTAACTTCCCCCAGGTGAGAAGGAATTCTGTCAGCAGACAACCTTCAGACCTGAACCATTAGCAGTGGCTCTTCCTTGGGTTGCCCAGATTTTGGACTTGCCAACACACACAATTGCATAAACCAATTCCTTGAAATAAACCTCTCTTGATATATCTATATTGGCCCTCCAGATCCACAGGCTCAACATTCATATATTCAATCCACTGAATACTGAAAATATTTGGAAAAGAAATATTGCACTTGTACTAAACATGTACATTTGTTCTTGTCCTTATTCCCCTAAGAATTTAAATAGTCACACAGCATTTACATCATATTGGATGTTATAAATAACCTACAGAGATGACTAAAAACTTACAGGAGGATGTGCTTGGGTTACATGCAAATCTCTGCCATCTTATGTAAGGGACCTGAGCATCCTTGGACTCTGGTATCTACAGGGGGTCCTGGACCCAATGTCCTTGGGTGCTAAGGGACATGAGTACACACACATCCACTATCAATGGAAATAAGACCTGGTTTCTCCTCATCCTCACTGGCATTTGGTTATTGTCACTACCTTTTCATTTTAGCTTTTCTAACAAGTATGCAGTGGTATCTCATTGTGATCTCAATTACCTCAGAAGCTATGATGCTGAACATCTTTTCATGTGGTTACTTACTATCCACGCATGCATACTCTTCTGTAAGACGTCTCTTAATGCCTTCTGACATTTTCCTAATTGGACTCTTGCTTTAATTTTCATTGTTGTTGTTTCCTGCTGACTTACGAGAGTTCTTTCTAAATACTAGATATGAATCCTACATCGGTGTAGTATTTCATCCCAGTCGAAGCTGGTCTTTTCATTCTCTTACGAGGGTCTTTCACTGAGCAAATGGTTATAATTTTGATGGATCAAATTTGTCTTTTTTTTCTTTTAAGGATCTTGTTTTCAGTGTCATGTCTAAAACCCTTCATCAAGCTCTAGGTCTCGCACTTTATGATATATTCTTAAAATCTTTTATTTTATTTTTTATATTTTAAACTATGGTCCATATTGAATTAAACTATGCAAAAGATGTGAGGTTTCCAAGAATCTTTCTTAAATATCCAAGTGCTCTAGCACTGCTTATTGCAAGGGCCATCTTTCAGCTATTCAGCTGCTTCTGTACTGCTGTCAAAAATGAAGTGGCCCCAACCAAAACAGCAGGGCTCTTTGTAGATTCCCTACTCTGTTCTGTTTGTCTGTGTGTCTACCTCTCTGGCAACAGCACAGTCCTCATGACCGTAGCTTTACACGAGGTTTAAAAGAGGAGAGCAATTCTTCTAAGTTTATTACTTCTCGTTCTTCTTTTAGCTCTTCCATATGACTTGCATCCTTCTGCATGGGGCCATGCTAATCTCTGTATTATTCCAATTTTTAGTATAAGTGCTGCTGAAGCAAGCATTCTAGTATTATACAGAGGTTTTAAGATTACTGGGATTTCAATAGGAAATGCAGTAAACTATCAATTTGTGAAGACTCAAGAACTTTACTACAGTCCTTTAGTCCGTGAACATTGCAGATTTTTTCATGTATTTATAGCTTTGATTTTTTTTATCAGCTTTTATAGTTTTTATGTAGTTTTTAGCATCCAAGTCCCAAATGTTTTTATTTTTGAGAAATTAAATATTATAGTATTTTAATTTTAGTTTTCATGTAGGTATTGATAATCTACAGAAATAAAATTGACTTTTTAAAATTAGGGAGGGGGATGTACTTGGGATGGAACCCAGGGCCTTGTGCCTGCTAGACAAGTGTTCTACACCCGCGAGCCCAACACTGACTTTCGTATGTTGATCTTGTACCCTGCAATTTCCACACCATGTTGAGTAACAGGAGTGACAGCAAACATCTATGTGTTGTCCTCATCATAGGACAAAAAGCATTCAGTCTTTCAACATTAAGTATGATGGCAGATGCAGGGTTTTTAGAGCTCTGAATTAAGTTGATGAAGTTCAGCTGTATTTTTATTCTTTCCACTGTTACCCTTCCTTCTTTTTTTATTCCCCCTTCCTTCCTAAATGTTCTGAGATCCATTCTTTTATTTCTTTTTTCCGTAGAAAAAAATGTCTTTTAAGAGTAGATAAGATTTTTGGAAATAAAACTTAGTTTTCCTTCATCCGAGAATGTCTTGATACTTCCTTTATTCTTGAAGAATATTTTCTCTGGATATATACTTCCATGATTCTTTAGCACTTGAAAAATGCTATCTCATTTCCTTCTGGTCTCCAGAGTTTGTGACAAGGAATTCACTGTCATTCAAATTGTTTTTCTCTTTCAAAAGTTTTTGTTTGTCTTTAGTTTTCAGAAGTTTGGGTTTAATTTGATTGGAAGTTGCTCAATTTCTTCAATCTATAGGTATTTTTGTCTTTTTAAATTTAGTAATTTTTTAAGCCACTGTTGTTTTGAATGCTTCTTTTCAGCCATATCTTCTATATCCCTTCATTGTAAGATATCCATGACATAAATGCTGTTATAGTCCCCAGTGTCCCTGGGGCTTCATTCATTTTTTTCCAAGTCTTTTTGTTCAAAGTAGGCAATACTTTCTGTTTCATCTTCAACTTCACTGCTTTCCTGTCTCCTTTCCATTCTGCTGTTGAACTCGTTAATTTCAGTTACTGTATTTTTCAATTCTAAAGTTTCCATTCAGGTCTTCTTTCTGCCTCCTTTGTTGAGATCGTATTTGTTACATGTTTTATGTGTACTGCATAAGTTCACTGAGGCACTCCTGTGATGACTGCTTTAAAATACTTGTCAGATAATTCTAGCATCTCTGCCACCTTAGCATTGGCTACTTTTTATTACTCAAGTTGAGCTCTCCTGGCTCTTCAGATGAAAGTGATTTTCAGTTGAAATTTGGACATTTTGGATCTTATGAGACTCTGGGTCTGTCTTAATCATGTATGCTGAAAGCAGAAACCTCAAGGTAGTTTTCAATGCTTGATTTCCAAAAGACCACACACTATGTTTACAGAATACATGCCAAGGCTTACTTACTAGTAAGGTTCGCCATTTTTCAAAAAAACATCTTGTTCCTTTGGGCTTGCACTTGCTTTTAACTCCTTCACTATTACTCTTGCTACACTTGTGCCCGTATAAATCTCTCCAAGGAGGACCTAAAACCAAAGAACAGTTTTTTTGTGTCACTTTCATCAAAATGATATGGAAGTATGTCTCATTTACCTGCAAATGGAATTCAGAAAAACAAATTAAGTGACAACTAGATGGCCTTCTATTACTTTACATATTAACTTACAAAAAGCTTAGAAAACCCAGATATTTTTTCAGGAAAAGGGCCATTTAGATCTATTCATCAGGGGGAGATTGGAGGGCAAGAGGAGAAGGAGAAGAAAAAAATGATTAAGATTCTATATGTATCTATGTATCCCAACCATATACTAATAATAAACTAAACTATTCATTATATTTACAACATTCATAACATATAAACATACATACCTATATATCTTTTCTATTTATTTTAAACCACATTTTCATAGCAATAAACCATAACATTATAGAAGAGCAATTTATAAGTTCAATTCAAACATAAATCAAGCGCTTCTCAGAAACACTTCAACTAAACTGTCATTTAGTTTGCTGCCCACATGAGGAAGGAAGCTAACAAACCGCCTATGTACAAACTGCTGTTGCGCTGAAAATTTTTTAAATCCATCAACTTCCAACACCAGCTCTTTATTCTCAGTGAAATCTTCAAAGGCAAGTACCAAAATTTCAGTCAAAAGAGAAGGATAAAGTTCCACTAACATTAGCAGAACACAAAGCAAGAAAGGTCCACCTCATCTAAGAACTAGCTATGAGAAAAATATTAAATGTAAAACAGGACAGTGCAAAAGCATTCCAAAATACAGTTATTTCATCATCTTAAAATGATGACAAAGTAAAGCTTTTAACCAGAAAATGATGTAAACTAAATGACTTCTTTTTGAAATAGTTCATGGCTGGCATGGTGACACACACCTGTAATCCCAGCTACTTACAAGGCTGAGGCAAAACTATCACAAGTTCAAGGCCAGCCTGGGCAACTTAGCAAGACCCTGCCTCACAATAAAAAAATTAAGAAGCAGCTCAGTGGTAGGTGCCCCTGGGTTCAATTCTGAGTTCTGAAAAAAGAATTTATATTTTTGTAAAGTAAATTAATTTTTTTGGTACCCGGGATCAAACTTGAGACCTTGTGCTTGCAAGGCAGGCAGCAGAACCACTGAGCTAAATCCCTGGCCCATAAATTAATTTTTTATTTATTTTTATTTATTTTTTATATTTTGGTACCGGGGATGGAACTCGGGTCCTTGTGCTTGCGCAGCAGGCGATGAAACCACTGAGCTAAATTTTAATATTCCAGATAGAGTAAAAACTTGAATAGAACTCATCATGTTTATCAGGAACTTAACGGCAGAAAAGTGAAGAGAATATGAAATTCCATAATGAGCCAAATCATATTCTTTGTCGCCAAAGACTCCTTTGTGCACGTATAACAACCACAATACAGGGCTGGGGATGTAGCTCAGCAGCACAGCGCCAGCCTGGCAAGCACGAGACCCTAAGTTTAAAAACCCCGGTACCAAAAAGAGAAGAAACAAACCTCATAATATATAATAAGCATAACAATCCTAAGATGTTAATTTAAAGGGGGTAACAATGGGCTCAGCTTCTCCCTCCATCACCACTAGCATTTAAGGTGCTCGATATCTTCAGGGCCAATTCATTTACCACCTGCACCTCTCAGTTCTTTTACCTCATGTCTAATCATGCTTTTTACATTTCAGCAGCTCCCACCAAGGCTCTAGGTCCAGCTAATAAGTACGGCATGGTCCAAACCTTGGATTCTGACCTGTCCTTTGCCACCAGTCCCTTTATCTCTAATTCACCTTCATCTACCACGAGGGTCCAACTCACCCTCCAAACCCACCACTGGTAAGGCTTTCCCCCGAGCCTCCCTCACTCCCGTCCTGTCCTCCACCACTCCCCTGCTATCTCTGAAATGTAATAGTTCAGCCAAACCCTGGTGCTGGGTTACAGTCAACTACCAGCCTACAATAAAACACCAAGAGCTGAGAAAAACACTATCACGATGACTGCTTTTATTATAAATTTGTCAGGTCCTCAGCGCTGCCCTCCTGCATTTCCCCAGCCGACTCTCTTTTTCCCAGACAACTTTCACACCTCCTGTTCAGACTTCCTATGTATCTCTTCTCCTCCCTAAACAAAGAACTGGCCTTCCAGCCCCCGGAACAACCATCAGAAGTGCACATCCTGGGGCCGGGGATTTAGCTCAGTGGTTCCAGCGCCTGCTGCTCAAGAGCAAGGTCCTGAGTTCGATTCCCGATACCAGAAAAAAAAAAAGTGCACATCCTCATTTTAACACCACCTAATGCACCTGCATTCACACCCGCTGCTTTGGCCTCATTGCAAGACAGAGACACTGTCTCTACTCTAGGACCAAGTCCTTCAATTATGCTAGTGACCCTGACTTCCTGATCACCAAGAACTTTGCTCCCATGACTTCCCTTTCTTTCCTGCACCATCTGTGCCCTCCCCTCCACACAGTCATGGTGAGACAGCTTCCCATCCTAGGCAAAGAGTACACCATAAAATCTGCTCCTGGCCCTCAGGATGTCCCCAGACAGATGCTTCTCCAGGTTTCTGCTCCTTTTTAGAGTGAAACTCAAAAGAGAATTGTCTAAACACGCTGTATTCTCCTCCTCCTTTCTTAAATTCTTTCCTTGCAAGGCTGTGCGGTAGCTATTCCCTAGACAGTTTCCTGCCAGGACACCAAGGACCTCATGTTGCTGAGTCCTCATTCTCCTAGTCTTGATCTTGCTCACTTTGGAAGCTGCAGCACTTGCTACAGGTACAACTGACCCTCCTGGGGTGTGTTCTTGACCCACTTTCCAAATGCTCCTCTCTCCCACCTGGCTCCCTCCTCACTGGCTGCCCTGACTGTGCTGACCTCTCCTGCTGCAAGGCCTAAGGATTCAGTCCTTATGTTTCTCTCTTATCTTCATTTTGAAATCCTCAATGGGTTAATCTCAACTTGCTGCTTGAAATCCTGTATCATCAATATACTGAGTTCGCCCTCTTGAACTCTGGATCTGTACTTCCATCTGCCCTTATAACGCTTAAAAGCACTTTAGAACTGTAGATACAGATACTGAATACATCTAGAGCACAGGATTCTGGAGCCAGCCTGGGCAACACAATGAGACCCTATCTCTCTTTTGTTTTTTGAGGCCAGGCTGGCCTCAAACTTGCAGCAATCCTCCTGCCTCAGCCTCCTGAGCACTAGGATTACAGGTATGTGCCACCACACCTGGATTGAGACCCTATCTTTTAAAAGAAAAGGAACAGGGCACCTCCAGAGAGCTCCTTTGCCCTTTCTACCATGTAAGTACACACAAGAAAGTACAACTCATGCTCCAGAAGCTGAATCAGCCACCACAACTTGATCCTGGACTTCCCAGTCTCCAGAAGGTGAGAAATACATTTCTGTTATTTTTCAGTTGCCCAGTTTGTGGCACTTTGTTATAGCAAGACTAAATGAATCAAGACAACCTTCTAAAAAGAGATACACATAGGGCCAGGGATTTAGCTCAGTGGTTCTGGCACCTGCCTCGCAAGCGCAAGGTCCTGAGTTTGATCCCCGGTACCAAAAAAAAAAAAGAGAGATACACACTCAAGAATGCTGGAGCTCACATTCCCATGTGGTTACAGGGGTCAAAGGGAAGCTCTACTCATACAGCAATGTCTACACAGAATGCGGAATGTGAACTGATACAGTTCTTAATTAGCTGTAAATTATACACTATAATCAGAAGGGAAAACAATAAAAGTGAAGAACACTTTACCTTTCCAAACCAGCCATTTCCAATTTCCTGTATATAGTTTAGATTGTGGCGGGCAACTTGAGACTTCAAACCTTCTGTAGAAAAAAGAACACTGAGAATGTAAGTATCTAACTAAAATAAATGTTAAACACCTAACATCTAAGATATAAATACTAACCTAAATTTAATGTTTGTGCTAATAAAGGTAGAAACAAATACATAAAAAGCTGCTTTCAAATAATGCTAAAACACTTGCAAGTTTTAATACTGACAATATTTTTGAATGTGTATTCTATTCAATTCTTTAATACTTCGTACTGTTTTTCTGATCCAGTAATTGTAATGTGGGAACACCCATCAAGTGGACCAATACAGGCATAACAGGAGTCTTGGAAGTAAGATAAGAATAAGAGAAAAAGTATTTGAAGACACAATGGTAGAAAATGCCCCAAATCTGCTAAAGGACATGAATCTATACATCCCAAAATCTCACCAAACTCCAAGTAAGATAAGCTCCAAGTAACATAAGAGACCCATATCAAGACACATTAAAATCAAACTAAAAAACCAGAGACAAACTCTTATAAGCAGCAAGAGAAAGGCAATTCATTATGTATATGGGATGCTCAATAAGATTAACAGCCATTACTCATATAAAAACAACAACAACAACAACAACAAAACAGGCAGGTCAGAAGGTAGCAGGCTCACAGGACAAAGTACTGAACAAGAAGACCAGTCAACTACAAACTCCATCCTGGAAAAACTCTTTTAGAAATGAAAGAGAAATTACAACATTCTCAGATGAACGGATGTGTAGGAGTTTACAGCCAATATATCTGTCCTACAACCAATGTCACTGAGGAATGAAGCAAAAAGACAGCAAACAGTAACTCAAGCTGCCTGAAGGAATGAAGATCTCCAGTAAGCATAACTAAACAGGTAAACAGAACAGCCAATATTATCCTATTAGGGTATATTTTATTTCCAAAGTGATTTAAAATGTTTTAAAATGGGCTGGGGATTTAGCGCAGTGGTGCTGTGCTTGCCTGGCAAGCATAAGGTCATGAGTTAGATCCCCGGTACCAAAAAAAAAGAAAAAAAACATATATATGTGCTTTAGAAATTATAAATCCATGTTAATGTACACAAAATAAATAAAGATGTAATTTGTGACAATGTAAAGGGAGGGAATGAGCTGTACAGGAGTAGAATTCTTGTGCCAAGCTGATATCAACTTGAACCCAATTGTTATAAATACAAGAGGTTACTTATAATCTTTATTGTAGTCACTAAGAAAATATCTAAAAATATATTCAAAAGGCAATGAAAAGGAATCAAAATAAATAATAATTCATATCAAAGTTTCAGTAGATTGCTCTGCAGAAATAATAATTAGAAATTCTAATCCAAATCATATGAACTGCAAAGGATCCCAAAGAACAAAAAATTTTTTTGAAAAGAAAAACAAAATTATAGGACCCACACATCTCCTATTTCTACCACAAAACTAAAATGACAGTAATCAAAACAGAGTGGTATTAGCATAAGAACAGGCATATCAATCAATACAACTGAGAGTCCAGAAACAAATCCAAACAAATATAGTGGACTGATGTTCAAAAAGGATGCCCAGACAATTCGCTGGGGGAAAGAACAGTGTCTCCAAACACTGTTATTCAGAAAACTGTACAGCCACATGTAAAACAATTAAACTAGATCCTTACCCTATACATTAAAAAGAAAAAACAAAACAAAACAAACAAACAAAAAAACAGGTGAAAAAACTAAATTTAGGAGCTAAAACTATAAAGCTCAAAGACAACACGGGGCAAATCTTCATGACCTTGGATTTGGCAATGGTTTCTTAAATCAAAAGCACAAGCAACAATAGGAAACAAAGTAGATAAACTGGAATTCAACAAAATAAAAACTTTCATACAACAAAGGCAGGTATTAAGAGAGTGAAAAGAGAACCTAAAGAAGGTGAGATCATATGAGCAAATTACACGTTATAGTGAAGTTATTATAATTAACACAGAGGTACCATGACAAGGAATAGACTGTTAGTTTCAATATGAAGTGTTCCCCAAAGATTCATGTATTAAGGGCTTTATTCTCAATGCAGCAATGTTCAAAGGTGGGGCCTGCAGAGGTGATGAGATCATGAGGGTGCTACCTTCATCACTGGATTAACCTGCCGATGAATTCATTGCTAAAGGGCTATCAGGAGGTGGGGCCAGTTAGAGGAAGTAGGTCACTGGGGTGTTCCTTTGAGGGATCTATCTCTCCTCCCTGGCTCCTTCCTCTCCGGCTCTTTCCCTTTCTCTCTGCTTCCTGGTCACCAAGATGTAAACAGCTTTCTGTCACCCCCTTCCACAGTGATGTTTCTGCCTCACAACAGGCTGAATACAATGGTGCTGGGTGACCACAGACTGAAACCCCTGCAACCGTGGACCAAAATAAACCTTCCTCTTTTAAATTGTTTATCACAGGTATTTGTCACAATGACAGAAAGCTGACTAACATACAGATTAACAACAGAGAACAGAAAGTCTAGAACAGAGCCATGAACATAAAGAAGCGGACAGGAAAGGACCAATGAAAAGGAAGCTGAAAAAAGTACAGTAATCTACAATAAAAACTGAACTTGGATTCCCATACTCAAAGATTAACTCAATGTGAGTTATGGACTCAAAGTAAAGCAAACTGTAAAACACTGAAAAATAAAAAGGTAGGGTCTCTACCTAGGGTATGCGTGAAGCCCTGGTTTCAATCCCCAGCACCAACACAAAGACTATACACACACACACACACACACACACACACACACACACACACACACACACGGAAGAAAGGACAGAAAGAAGTCATTTTGATCATAGAATAGGGAAATATTTCTTAAGTTACAAAAAGTATCTTTATTTTTTTAATACCTATACCTTAAAACTTAGAACTCTAAAAAAGACTAGTAAATTTTGACTTCTAACAAGATTGTTGACTATATTAAAATCAGGAAATCTGTTCATCAAAAAAATCTATTTTTGTACATAGTGATTGTTTCTTTTTTAGAGTGCCATTTTGATTTCCTTTTCTGTGTATTTTTGTGGTTACCATGGGAATTATAGTTAACATTCTAAATTTATAACAATCTAGTTTGAATTGATACCAACTTAGCTTCATAAGCAATAGCACAAACCATCGATGCCCAACTGGCAAAAATACTGGTACAATTTCTGAGGAGGGTAAAGTGGTAATATCCATTAAAATTCTAAGAACATACACTATTTGACTCCTTCTAAAGACATATTCTACAAATATATTAGTGCAACATGTTCAAGATAACTTTGATAAAAGCTTTATTTTTAACAGCAAAAAGTTAGAAACAATCCAGATACTCCTCAGTCACTACCTGATGCTTTTTGGTTTTTTTTGAGATGATCTTCCTGTGTTGCCCAGACTTGTCTCAAACTCTTGGGGTCAAACGATCCTCTCACCTCAGCGTCTGGAGGAACGTGCACCACATCCAACCTTACTGTTATTTCTTTTCATCTTTACTTATCTTACCTGAGGCTTGCATTTCTTTAATTAATAATGAAGTTCTCCCATTGACTGGGCATTTGAATTTCTTCCCATGATTTTCTTCTTTCATATCCTCAGCTTATCTTTTCTAACGGAGTACTACTCTTTTCCCTAGGTTATTTGTGTGGACTCTTAATACATAACAATTTTCTGAGTTTACAAATACTTTTTGCTACTATGTCAAATTGGCATATGGTACATTTTTCCACGCAGAATATTTCATTCCATGAATTAGATTTGGCAATACTTTCTTTTATGGCTTCTAGGCTTAGCATCATGCTTGGAAACGCCTCTTATATCCCAAGACGATAAAATTACTTTGCATATTCTAACCAGAGAAATTTAAAGTGATTTCTTCCTATTAAGAGTGATTTTAGGGACCAGGGATTTAGCTCAGTGGTTTTGCCGCCTGCTGCGCAAGCACAAGGACTCGAGTTCAATCCCTGGTACCAAAAAAAAAAAAAAGGTGATTTTAGAAGAGAAGGCTTCAGTAAAACAGAAAGAAGGGCAGATACAGATAAAGTCAAAATGGCTACCTGGCTCGCTATAATTTCTCTCATGGCATCTCTGCCTGCATTCCCATCTATCCCGATAGATCCTAAAGAGAAGCTCCTAGTCTCTTACCTGTCTCACCTTCCAGCCTAAAGGATGGTTCTGAGGCCAACTGGAATGTCTCTCTCAGGTTGCTCCTGCTGATCCAAGGACAGAGAAGCACCTTTCCTTCCTGGCTACAAAACTACAAGGAGACGGACCTAGACCTGCCAGCAGCCATGCTTGAGACAGAAGAGATAAGCCCTTTGGGGGCCAAGCTGACATGCAAAGGGAAGGGAACACGAGCAGTGGACATGGAGCACCAGTGGAGATCAAGGCCCTGGCTTGGCTGTCTCCAAGGTCGGCTTTATCTCTACTTTTCCCATGGTCTGGGACTCTTTCCTACTGATGCTGATCTGAGTTGGGATTCTACCACTTAAATTAATTCAGAGGGGTTAAACAACAGGCCTGTAAAAGATGCAAGTAGCCTTTCAGGGCTGTTCTTAAGTACCAGGAAAGCAAATTATCAAATAAGCAATAATAAAGCAGTTCAGTTTAGAGATGAGTGCACTTAAAGTTGTCCCAAGAACACAGTGGGCTCCTTTCAAACTTCACTCATCCAGCTGAAGTTAGGTTAATGTTACAGAAATTAAAGCTAAATACTACACGCTATTACTTTTAAATGTTGTAAAACCTATGAACATTAAATATACCTGACCTGACAAATACTTTACATGAGAGACAGCAGGAGAACCATGCTTCACCTTACGTTTTTTTTAGCTATGAATGCCTACAGCCGACTAGTCTGTTTGGGTTTATATTGCCCTAAAAACACCCAACACTGTGTACAGGGTACCACAAAAAGCAGGCTCTGTACTTATAAAGGCTTAGAAACAGCCTTCTTTTAGCAGTCTTGGAAAAACTCCCTTCTTGAACCACTATTAGCCATATTTCTTTTTTTTTTTTCCTTTTCTTTTTTGAGACAAGGTCTCTCTCACTAAGTCTCCCAGGCTGGCTTTCAATTCATGGCAATCCTCCTGCCTCAGCCTCCAGAGTGCTGGGATTACAAGTGTGCACCACGACACTGGGCAGTCATATTCTATAACGAAGAATCAATTAACATCTGATCAGACCTCTACCTTAAGAAGCCAATCTTATTAACACATCTAATACACCCTTCTTCCCACACGCAGCACATCCTGGAGGAAACAGCAATATCTTCTTGGCAAGACAATCAAAGTCCAGAGCTGGTAGAGAGGCTAGGAGTCCTGTCAGGGGTTCAGGTTCTGTGCATCAGAAAGGCCAGTCTCATTCTTATGTCAGACCCTGGGGCCAGCAAGGGCAAGATAGCTTCTGCAGCATGGGATGGGCCTGACCGCTAGAACACAGCTTCACTGGGAGCAGAAGGCAGGGAAACAGAGTAGCAGAGAAGATAGGCAGCTGCTATTTTATGAACACAAGGTTTGCTCCTATCTCACTGCTCA
The DNA here is from genome assembly GCF_053883595.1 of Heterocephalus glaber. NCBI lineage: Eukaryota > Metazoa > Chordata > Mammalia > Rodentia > Bathyergidae > Heterocephalus > Heterocephalus glaber. The sequence continues at coordinate 38,788,845 of NW_028258381.1, read as the reverse complement.
GAAGTAATTCATGAAAAGCTGATGTTAGGATATCAGGTCTTACCCACAGAAGGCTGGAACTGTGATGGAGCTGGGAGCGAGATATTTGGTACTGAAAGTGTAAAGACTTCTGCTGGGGACTGGACAGATGGGGTGTCTTCTGCTGGTGGTGTGAAATCTATCTCATCATCAAAATTATCTTCAAATTCCTAAAACCAAAGGGAACAGGTATTAAAAAGTCACCGGCTAACATTTAAGGTAGGACAATTCACTCATTTAGAACACAATGCTAGAATTTTCCCTGCAACTTGTACTTACTTCAAATAGAAAAGTATATGTAATTGTGCTCCCCAATTCCAAAGAGCAGAATAAATAAGATCTGAAGATAAATTGCAAATATATGATGTAACTTTAACAACTGATACAATGAATTTAAAGGCAAATTTTTCTAAAATGATCATGAAACTTAAAACAGAAATACTCTTCCATGTTCAAAAGTTTATTTTTAAATTATAAGAGCTTACACAATTGCTTTAATTATTATTTATTTTCACAAGTCTCTTTGCATATTGAATCAAAACTGATTCTATTTAAAAATTTTATATGCATTTTAAAATTGCAATGTGATTTCTATAAAAATAAAAGACAGTTCCAAGACTCAGAAAAAATATTTTTAAGCGAGTCTCATTTTTCTGGAAAGAGTAACAATGGAAAAACTACAACACTGGGCTGGGCATGGTGGTGTGCACCTGTAATCGCAGCACTTCGGAGACTGAGGAAGGAGAATTCTGAGTTCAAGGCCCACTTGGGCTACACAGTAAGTTCAAAGTCAGCCTGAACTTCATAGCGAGACCTTGTCTCAAAAAACAAAGCAAAGCAACAAAAAACCCACAACACCTGGTAGAAAAATTAAGACCAGTGTAAACTGTGTGGTATGTAGGGCTGGGGGTGTAGCTCAATGGGAAAATACTTGCCTAGCATGTGTGAAGCCTTTGGGTTTCATGCCTAGCACTCCCCTCCTCCCAAACAAAAATAAAACCCCACACAACTGTGTGGCATCTAAGTGTAATCAACATAAAAGAGCGTCCAATTTTCTAAAGATGGTAACTTTAAAAATGAAGATGCACAAATTGGCTGTGGAACCTTTATAAAAAACTCTAGGGTAGGGCCAGGGATTTAGCTCACTGGTGCTGCCACCTGCCTCGCACACAGAAGGTCCCAAGTTCAATTCTTGGTACCAAAAAAAAGACAAAAAACTCTAGGGTAGAAATCTCTCTTGATCCTTTCTTTCCTCTTTACTGTGATGTGGGTGTTCCTCGGGGTCCAGGTCAATTTGAGATAAATACATTAGGTTGCCAGTTGTTGGTCTGTTCAGATAACTACCAAGTGTCACCTCTCGGGGCACCACACCAAAGCTGAGAGCAGCACAGCAGACATGACTCTTTCATTCTTCTACCAACAGCCTTCCTCTCAGCTTCCTTTTCTACCACCTTCCCTTAGCCCCTACCCAATACAAGGAGAAACTAACAGTTAACAATGGTGGATTTCTCTGACATTTATGTTTTTGACGCATGTGAGAAGACACTGTTATGTACTGTTCTAGAAAGCATTAAAGGACATTATTTACTATTTGATGGGGCGAAGGCAGGAAAAATAAGACACTGTTACTTCAGTCTATGAAGGCATTTCTGAACAGAAGATATTGTTCAGTTTTCATTTTGGACATTCCTAAAGGTTCTCTCATTAAAAGGACTGTGTTCATCATGCCTAATTTAAAAATAACACTGCTTAAACCCTGGCAGTAGAGGTGATATCATGTAACACTAATAAAAATGAGGTGCAGCTGGGCCACTCTTACAGTTACTCCCATGGTTTGCTGGATGAACTTGGCCAAGTCCTTCTACCAGACTGTAGCTTCCTGGTCGCAAGTGACTTCCCTGGGATAGTTCACCTCTGAAACTGCAGAGCTCAAAATCCAAAGGAACCCGAGGAGTCACAGATGGCAATAAATACTCTCATTGAGTCACATGAACTCTAGAGTGGAAGGGGCCTAGCAGCAGAATCACCTGGGCACCGTGGATAACAATACAGGTTCCCAGTCTTGACACTTAGTTACAATAATGTCCCTCATTCAATAACAACACTGAAAAATGGGAGGACAATGAAGGCAAGTATGAGGTATCACGAAACACGAGAAGAGACCAGCTCCAGTGCCAGTCACATTTAGCTTTATCTTTGTCCCAAAATGGCCAGATTTCAAATGTGCTAAGTCCCTCAGCAAGACTGACTGTGAAGGGACGCAGATTCTCTGCCTACACTCGTGCCCAGTAGGGTGGTCAGTAAGTGCCGAGAGCAGTGTCTGCAGTGATGTGACGGCCCAGGGGCTGGCGCTGTGCACAGAGCCACCCTGGGCACTGGCACGGACAGGCCGACTCGTGACTGTGGCCTGTGCTGCAGAGTCCTGCCCGAAGCCCTGTTCTCGACCTGCAAGGGAGACACTGTGTTGGGCCGAGGAGAGCACATTTAAAAAGTCCTCAGAGCTACCACCAGACTGTGGATAAAGCCAGCACACAATCAAAACAGGAACAAGGCTCTAAATACCAGGTCTACACGCCCAACCGAAAGAAGAAAAGAAGGTTTTGGCAAGAAGAAAATTTTGTTTTCCAAATTGAGCCAGTGACCCCCCAGATGCCTGGGGCTGCCCTAAGTACACACTAAGGCCATCTTCTCTGCCTGCAGGCACTCATGTTTCTCCCCAGGAATTGTTTGTTAACAAGTACGTACAGAGCCCTAACACAGGCCAGCTTGTTCTGGGGTGGGATTGCCCAGCTGGTTGACTGGTAGAATCCATCAACCAGAGGTACAAAGCCAGCCCCTCAGTTATCCCTCCCTGGACCAGGATTTTACAGTTCGTGGCACTCTTCTCTTTGGGAAGCTCAAAGTTTTAAGATAAACTTGAGGTTTCAAACTCTTCCTCATATACAAAACATAGGGGAACTCCTCATCTCAGTGATCTCATGACCACAAACTCACCCAGCCTAGAAAAAACAAAACCAGTCTCCCCTCCCCCTTTTTGTGGCAAGCGAAATTGATCATCATGCTGTAGTCCTCGCTCAACAAACGCTTAAAGCTCATCGCAGAAGGTGCCTATCGTCAGAGATGTTCTAAGGCAGGGCTGGCAAACTACAGCCAATGAGCCAAATCCAAAGCACTCATTTGTAAACCAAATTCTACCGGCACAAAGCTATGACCATGTGTTAACAAAGTACAGTATCCGTGTCTGATACAATTCAGTGGCAGAGCTGAAGGTTGGGTAGCTGTCACAGAGACTGCATGGTCTGCAGTGTTCACTGCTTCATAGGGCAGAAGACCTTTACTATGCCAACCCCTGCTCCCAAGAAGCTGGGATATAAGGCCACTGTATGATAGATGAGCGTGTCACGAGATGGTTTCAAATACTCCAGCAATCTGTGCTCACCTTAAAATCTATTTCTGGGTCCTTACAGCAGGAAACACAGTTTGCAATTAACACTATTAATATCATTAAACTGCACACAGACAGGATCACAAATGTTGAGGGAACTTCTGCAACAGGCACCTCCCCTGGAAAGAGAAAAACAGTATTGAAAACAAGTACATTCCAAAAGCAACATTAGTTACCAAACTCGTATGTTTTCTTCCAGATATAAATGAGACCAAGGGTTAATAAAATAATGCTTAACTGCTGAAGAAAAAGCTGATGGTCCCCCAGAAAGAATGGGTGCTATCAGGCAATCAACCAATAACAAATGCTGGCGGGGCTGTGGGGAGAAAGGAACTATTGGCGGGAGTGCAGACTGGTGCAACCACTGTGGAAATCAGTATGGAGATACCTCAAAGAACTAGGACTAGAGGTCCCATTTGACCCAGCTATTCCCCTGCTGGGGATCTTCCCCCCAAAATTAAAAGCATCATACCACAGCGATATATGTGCACCCATATTTATAGCAGCACAGTTTGTAATAGCTAAAACTTGGAAACAGCCCAAGTGCCCATCAACTGGAGACTGGATAAAGAAGATGTGGTTGTTGTTTTTTTTAATAAAATGGAGTACTACTCAGCCATAAAGAACAAGAAACTAGATACATTTATAGCTAAAGGGATGCACATTGAGGCGATACTCTGAAGTGAAATAAATAGGACACACATGTGTAATACCGGAAAAAAGAAAAGAAAAGAAAAGAAAAAGCTGATGGTCATTTCAATATAAGAAGTTGGTTATTTTTTAAAAACATTTTATTTTGGGCTCGGGATGTAGCTCAGTGGCACCATGCCTGCTGGGCAAGCTCAAGGTCCTGAGTTCAATCCCCAGTAAAAAGAAGAAAAAAAAAAAAAACCAAGCATTTTATTTTGAACTCATATTGGATTTATTTAGAGAAGAAATGCAGAGAGAATACAGAATTCCCACATACCCCTCCCTCACCAAGCTTCCCCTGATGTTCAAGCCTTATATTTCCATGGTACATCATCGAAAGTAGGACAGTGACACTGGTACAACACTATTAACTGTATTTCAGACTTTCTTTCGATTTTACTGTTTTCTCCACTTAAGGCCTTTTTGGTCACTAGGGTCTAACGCAGGTTACCAACGTCGCATGTAGCCATCATGCTCCTAGTATGCTCCAATCTCTGACAGTTTTGCAGTCTTCCCGTGTGTTTCACAACTTTGACATTTCTTAAGAGTAGTATCTGTCAGTTATTTTGTGGCATAACTGGGTGGTCTGGTTTTTTTTCGTAGGACTACAGTGAGATTACAGATATTTGGGAAGAATCTACAGTATCCCATAGTGAACTGCCCTTGTCCTTGTGTCAGATCGGACCACGTGACTTGCTCTTGGTGGGGTGAACTCTGACCATGTGGTCTCACCACTAGAAAGTTATCCCTTTTCGGACTCTGTCTTAGGAGCAAGTCCCAAAGTCCAGTCCACACCCAGAGAGAAGGGAAGTGACACTTCCTGGAGGGAGGACTGATAAAAGAGTTTGCACACATGTCAAAGATAATTACTACGATAATTACACATATCAGCGGTGGGGTACTGATTTTTTTTTAAATGGTGATGTTCTAGTTTTCTTGATCCTTCTACACTTTAGAATTCTTCTGTAAGAAAGACTTCAATTATTTTATTCCATTGTTTACACAGTCATGGACTAATGGACGTTTATTCTGTGGGTTATAATCCAATACTACCACGATTTATTTTGTGGCTAAACTGTTCTAGCTTTTCCCACTGGGGGCTCTCCCAAACTGACTGCTGGGTCCTTTTGCTGTTCCCCATCGTCTTCATTTTTCTCCAACACTTCCTCACTTTCTGGCACTACTGGAAGCTTCAGGCTCCTCTTGTATTTTCTTTCTTTTCTTTTCTTTATTTTTTTTTGAGCAAAGCCTATGTAGTTCAGGCTGGCCTTGAACTCACTATATAGGCTAGACTGGCCTCAAACTTGTAGTGAGTGATCCTCCTGTCTCAGCCTCCATAGTGTTGGGATTACAGGGGTGCACCACCATGCCTGGCTCCTCTTGTATCAGCCTATTGTCCAAGGATCCCTGACCATGATAAGGACCTTCTAACAGAATAGGGTCTCCAAACTACAGTCTGTGACCTGCTGCAGCTTGGAGGGCTGTCTAGAGAGGAATGACTTACATATCTCTAAAAGGGCTGCTTAAAAAAAAAGAAAACAAAAACAAAACAAAGCAAGACTGTGAGATGGATAAGGAGCCAAAGAACATAAAATATTTTACTTTTTGGCCCATCCCTACTCAGGCATAAAGATTTTTACATCTTATTTTTAGTAGGGACTTAATTCTCTGTAAAACATTCACCTAGAGTAATCTGAACCTTTTTTGTTGTTGTTGTTGTTAGAACAAACTGCTAAGTCTGGTGCTTTACTAAGACAAACTTTTTCTTAAAATCCTCATCTATGGCTAATTAAGTGCTCCACTGAACCAACGGGAAGGTAGACACAGGTTAACAATGCCACCATTTTTTTCTTATGCACAGCTATGGGAAGGAACCCACTCTGTGAGCAAAACACATTTTTTAATATAAAATAACTTCAACAAAGACCAGAGGAAGTCTAAAATTAACAGCACACAAGACTACATTCTTTCTCAAGACCCAAAGGCCTAGCTGTGAAAGTGATGCTGGAACCACATTGTTTCCAGTGGTACCCAGGTGCTGCTCAAGCCTTCCTGACATCTGTGCCCGTGATGACTCCAGTTAGGCAACAAAGCACACAACAGAAGACAGTCCAGACAGTTTACACAGAAGGATGCCTGACAGCCCCTCCCCAAACCAATCTAAAGAAAAATCAGTAAAAATTAACTTTCACTGAGAACTAGAATTTACTAACCAGACACATCTTCCCACACCTGGAAAACGAACCATTGTGAGGAACTCGGGCCTCCAGCAGCCAGGATCCTATGAATGAAAACTAACAGGGCTCTCTCTCTCTTCCTCCTTGCAGCCGGCTGCTGTCTTTCCCAGTCTGCCTGGTGCTTCCTCATTGGTATTTATTCTTAATAAGTCTGCTTCATTCCCCAGACTGACATAATCAAGAGTAAATACGACTCCTGAGGATTACATGGCAAACTGCTTTCACATGCAGCATGCTGCATTTTATTCATCTTTAAGCCCAGCCTGCCCACTGCACTTCAACAACCCTGGAGCTCAGGTGCATCACACGCTTGAAACCAAGTCAGTTTCACTGGCAGCATTTCTTTTTTTGTAGCGGTACAAAAACAAGGGTGTGACTTCTAACTGATGGCATCTGAGATCTGATAAAACACACAGCATTATTTCACTCCAATGTCACAGCACCTCTGAGGTAAGTGGACAGCTCCATGTCACAGATGAGGAAACTGATAAGGCAAAGAGGCTTAGCAGACCCCAGGGCAGGTAAAGGGGCCAAGTCCCTCCCTCCCCCGCACTGCAGCCCCACCTCTGCCACTTAAAGCTTTCCAGTGTGCACAAAGCCCGATGTGCTTGGAGCCCAAGGCCATCATCATTAATTAAGGCAGTTCATAATTCTGACACCAAGTTAACCCGACCTCTCTTTTCACCCATAACTGGTTTTCTGTTCTTCTCAATCTTCACACAGCATCATTTACTATAAAGTTGGATCAGGACTGCCTGAAAGCCAGCCCAATTACCTGATTCACATGGTCTTCTGTGAGTCACCAGGTAGGCATGAAAAGTCACACCCATGTTAAAAACAACTGAGTTAGGCCACTTTTTGCCCTACCTTTCTACAGTACTTATTTCTGCTATGAGGCTGCAGAGGTATCTGCTCTCGCTTCCTTGATTTCCTCAAAGCAGACTGCAGATACTCAACCTCAATGTCTAACAGTGCCCTTGAAAGGACTCTACAAATTACTGCTTGAGGAATTTCCTAGGTAGTTTCAAGAAGACAATTTCAGCTACCACTTGGAAAAATTATTTTATTTACTGGTGTTTTCTTTTAATTACTCCAAAACACTGTGCCTTAAATAAACTCCACCAGTGGAGGAAACAATTCCATAAAAATGAGGAAATGAAACCATAGCTTGAAAGGTCAGATGGGTTTGCACAGACCACAGAAAGGAAGTAAATTTTAGACGTGGGGAACCACAATTAAAACCCCCAGGCTCTGGTGGTCAAACCAAAAATCCAACCCCATAAAGGTTCCTGGTTACAACTGGCAAGAAACTATGAAGAAAGGCAATCTTCCTCTAATAGTCCCAGCCTACAGCATTCTGAGTGCTTAAGTCAAACCAATCATCTACTACAGAAAAACATCAACAGTGACAGGAGTGTCACCATACATCTAGACAGCTTTCCCAACTACACACCAAGGAGGATAATTAGAGGTTTGGGGTACTTCGTGTGCTTCCCCAAGACACTGTTTAAAAACATCTGGCTTCTCTACGGTGCATTCTGAGAGTTTTCATTTTACAGTTTTCAAAGCATTTTAATAGCTGTCTAGCACCTGACTTCATAAGCAGAAAACCTGAGAAACTCTTAAGAGGTAGGTAGGTACATATTATTTGCTTCAGAGACAGGTAATTTAGAGAAGGTGGTTTGTCAATAATGACTCAGGGTAAGTCAGCAGCACCACCTGACTATTAATTCAACCACTATAAACCGAGCCCAATTATCTGATTCATCATGCCTGGAACCTCCAATGGGACTTGAACACACATATAATTAACTAAAGACTTGCCTGTGAGTCCACTTTTGATTCAATAAAAATTATCAAAGGTCCACAGGTAAAATGATGATCAGTATGTAGATCCACTAGTGAACACACAAGCTGAAAGTCTAATACTATCATTCCTTTTTCAGTTTCTCACTGATTTTTATAAAGAGAAATTTCCTATTTCCTATTTGGTTACCTGGTGGTTCAAGTCACAGGGGCAGGGAGAGGCCAGATACTTACATCTGTCTCTTCCTCTACCACCTGTTGAAAAGAATGAGTCTGTTTACTGTAACATTTTCTGGCAGTTACTAGGCAGGAGTGGGACTGGCACAGTTTGGGTTACTATGCAGGAATGGATTCAAGCTCCGTAGTGAGTTTCCATCCAGTGTAGCTACCCTTACCAACGCTCACACGGTCTTGTCTTTGGCCAGCAGCCCTGTGCAGGCTGGCTGCCGGGATCCCAGCAGGCTTGGAGTGCACTGCGTCCTGGTGTGTCCCACGCTCTTGGGTGCTTTCTGTCTCAGACTTCCTAGCAATCATTTCTTCCAAGAACCTGAGTTCCTTTTAGGGTAGGGAACCTGCTTCTCTAAAGACCCCAGCCTCAGGCACAAGAGCTGTTTATTCAATGCTGGTATCACAACTACTGCAGGACACGACCTGGTACTCAGGGTCTGTGACTCTGACAGCTGGTACCAATGTGGTCTGAGCAGTTCCCTTCTTGCACAGTGTATGAGTCTGTTTCTCAGTATTATAACCAAGTATCTGAAGCTGTGGAATGAACAAGGGAGTTTTGGAGATTGAAAGTCAAGAAGGGGCAGCAGCCTGTGATGAAGCCCTGGTGACATATGATGGGAGCACATGTGAGAAGCATCATTTGGCAAGACAGGAAGTGACAAAGCAACTCAGGGGCTGGCTTGTTTTTCTTTTTTACAGCACTGGATCAAATCCTTGCACATGCTAGGCGGATGCTCCACCACTGAGGTATATCCCCAGCCCGTGGGTCACAGTAACTCATTCTCAAAAGAATAACCAATGCATCCCGTAAGACCAGCATCAATCCCTTCTGAGGACAGCACATCCAGGGACCTAAGACCTCCCACTGGGCCCCACTCCTGAAAGGTCCACTGCAATGGAAACTAAGCCTCCAACCTGTGAACCCTCGAGGGGCAAACCACATCCAAGCACAGTGGCACATGCCCCAGAACAGAGATCAGGAACCTGTGGCCTGGGAATGAAATCTTGCCCACAGTTAGTTTTCTACTGTAGCTAAAAATAGCTACAATTTTACATTTTAAAATAGGAAAATTCCAAAATCATCTTTCATGAGTGAAATTTGTATCAGTAGCTGTTAACACAAAAGACAGAAGACATTACTGTCTCCTGATGGCAAAACACACTATCACCTATGAAATAATATTGCCCCAAACAATACAAACAAAATATCAAACCTGAATCTAGGGCCAGGGATTTAGCTCAGTGGTTCCGCCACCTGCCTCGCAAACACAAGGTCCCAAGTTCGATCCCCAGTACCAAAAAAACCCAAAACCAAACCTGAATCTAACCAAGCATCTAGATCCAGATTCAAATGTACTGAAAAGAGAACAATGTAGCATTTTAAATACTACCCCAGGAATGTAATCAGCAAAATGTAGACTATCAAAGGCCCTTGGGGCAGGGGAAATGATAAATTTTAAGGGGGAAGATAAACATTTAAGAGACTTAAATGACACACAAACCAAGTGCACTGTACAGATATTATCTGAATCATGACTCAAACTATTAAATAATTATAATATTTGAGACAATGGAATTCAAACATTGAGTAACTGACCACATTCAGGAAGTAAAATTTATTTCTCTAGGAAAGTTAACAGTAAGGCACTTATGCTTTAATTAACAGTAGCTCATTCATTAGTATCTGAAATTTGCTTTAGAATAGCATGATGGGGGCCAGGGATTTAGCTCAGTGGTTCCACCACCTGCCTCGTAAGTGCAAGGTCCCAAGTTCGGTCCCTGGCACCAAAAAAAAAAAAAGAATACCATGATGGGCAAAAAGGGAGGATAGGAGTTCAGGCTGGGTGAGAGGTATGTGGGAATTCATTATAGTACCCATCTAGTCTTGCATATGACTGAAGGGGGTGTGAGGAGCTTTTGGGGGGGCTTGTTTTAGCAGTACCGCAGACTGAACCCAGGGTCTTCACACTGAGCTATGTTCCCAGCCCTTTTTTATTTTTTACTTTGACACCGGGTATCCCTAAGTTGCCCAGGCTGAGCTTGAACTTGCAATCCTCTTGCCTTACCTTCCACAGCGCTGGGATTACAGACATGAACCACCACACCTGGCTTATTTTTTCATTTATTAAATAAGCAACTTTCTCATCCATTAAATAAAAAGGTTAAATAGAGAAAAAGTAGTTATAACAATTTACAATCTACACCCTTATGTACTCTTGATAAATTTTAGTTTGCTAAGGCTGCTGCAACAAAGTATCACAAACTGGGTGACTTAACCAAAACTGATTATCTCACCTCTTTTAGAGGCTACAAATCCCAGATGACAGTGTCAGCAGCCCTCAGAGGGGTTTGTCTTGCATCCTCTGGCTGCCTTTTTACCTCTTGTCCCTCTTCCTCAGTGACCTCTCTCAGGCCTTCCCAGCTGATCTTCTGTCACTTCAGTCTTTCATCCTCCCCTACCACTGACACACCACATACCTCGATTAATTTATCCTCTCACCCATCATGGAACCATCCCTGAGGCCCCATGGTTAGTGTCCCTAACTGTGGATGCTCAATTACCCAAATCTGCACGTCACAGCATTGATCATTCTGCACCTTAAATGCCCATGACTTCCCTTCTAGATAAATGAGGTCAGGGACCAGGCTTGTATAATCCGCTATGAACACCCAAAGGACAGGCCAGGAAAAAAACAGGGGGAGAGCTAATAACTACAGGGCACCAGCAAGAGAGGGAAGATGAACAACAAGCAAAGGGAGAGCGAGACTAACCCAGAACTAATCCAGGGTTAGCAGAATAAACATGTTTTCAGGGCAGACAAGTAAGATCTGAGAAGCAGCATTCCTTCCATAATTTCAGGCTCTGGCTTGGCAATTTTATAAGGGCTGGGGCTGTGGCTCGGTGGTAGAGTGCTTGCCTAGTACGGATTCAATTTCCAGCACTACACACGCACAATTCCCAGGGGAGCACCAGTGTGTAGCTCAGTGGTAGAGCACTTCACCTAGGAGGCTCACCCACAGGCCCTGGATTCTGGCCCCAGCACCAGAAAAAGCAAAAAACAAAAAACAAAAGCAAAACTGGGGGATATGGGTTAATCAGACAAGAAAACTTGTAGAACTGAGGGAAACTAAGAACCAGAAATCTGAACTGGCCTGACAGAAAACCCACCTCTAAAATACAGTTTTCACCTTTAAAACAAACAAACAAAAACAACAGGCTAGGACCAAGAAAAATATCTTCCTCCTCCTCCAACACTTTGACTAGCAGCACTGCACCCCAAAGACTTAGTCAAATGACTACTCATCACACCTTTTGGCGGAAAAACTGTAGATAATCACTACAGGTCATGCATATTTTTAGTTAACACCTCAAAATTATAAAACCATGTATTATAAAGGTTTCTCTGCTCTTAGTGTAACTACTCATCTATTCATAATGTTATATGCCTTCTAATATTAGAAAAGAAAGGAAGTGAAACATAGCCCTAAATATACTCCACCACACACAATGGCAAGTGGCACCCTGACGACCTGGGCGATCAATCAGATTCCACCGAGACTCCTAAGCGGAAGACCAGCAGCCCAGGGAAACGAAGCACACTGTGTGCCAATCCCACTGGCCAAGTGTTCCTCTCGTTACCAGTGACTTTCAAGGTCGGCCCCCCAACTGTTCTCTCACACTTACAGAAAGGTTATCTAATTTGAGTGCTAAATACCTGTGGGTAAGATCATTTTATAGGAAACTGCTGGTTTCTGTCAACTGATTCCATTATGACCTGTCATCTGAGCGTTAATATCACCCCCACTTTTAGAAAACTATTTAGAACCCTAACACTCGGGAGGCTGAGGCAGGTAGAGCGAGTTTGAAGCCAGTTTGGGCTATATAGTGAGTTCAAGGTCAGCCTGAACGACATGGCAAGACCTTGTCTCAAAAAACAAAATAAAATACAAATAAATTTAGGATAGGGACTGCCACAGAAAGGCTGGTGACACCGTGGCCATGAGAATGCCGGGCCTGGATGACTGGTCATACTTCCGACTACCTGAAGGAACTGATGGCATGGATACTCCGTGAGCTAGAATCGTAACTAAGCTGATGGCTCAGATGGACGGTGCAGGAAACCACAGCACTGAAATGTCTGTCACAGCCTTGAATCGGGATCTCCCCAGTCCCCGAAGCCGCCTTGGCAACAGGAAGCATGGAGCCCAGAATCAGAAACACAGAGCCACCTTCCCAGGGATCCCCGCCCACAGCTGGCCCTCAGGTGCAGTCCTGACATCTGTGGAAGTCATCTGTCTCTCACACAAGTGCCTGCCAGAATCAACATGCAGCCAGTTCTATGGCAGCACGACACGGCCAGGAGGGGACAGGACATGTACACAGCACTGGGCAGCCTGACATGTCCTACAAAAACGTGTCCCCCTGTGTCTGTAAAGCTTCTGGTAACACCCTGTTGGAATCTGCGCTTACCTTCCTAAGGTCTAAGGGAAATTTTTGCTAACAGGACTGAAAGGTATTTCTAGGCAAGATGTCCTTAAAGTTTTCCCTTCAGTGAAAAAGGAGATGTGGTATGGTCGGTCATAAGGGATGGGACGGGAGTGGAGAATTCATTATATTGCTGTCCACTGTTGCGCACGCTCAAGTCTCCATGATTATTTTTGAAGTACCACCTTCATAATTAAGCCACCTGCTTCCAACACTGACCTTATCAGGGTTCCTTCCACATAGCACATGAAGGCACAACCACCTAAGATTCTTATTTCACAATGCTGTCTTTATATCATACAGAAAGATAAGACCAAAGATAATGTCATCCAAGATAATTAAGTGCCTCTAGATAGTGTCCAGCCCATGATAAAAGACCTACAACAATCAGCAGGGCTCTGGGAGAGGGGCATCTTCTACTGGAATGGGTGCTCAGTCAGCCCACTGAGAAACCCACCAACCAATAAGCTCCACTCAGCTCATTCAGTCATTCAACAAACATTTGCTAAGCCTCTTTTATAGGATGGGGCAACTGCTATAGCTTCTGGGAATATGGAAATGGGAAAAAAAATGTCCCTGCACCCAGAGCTTACATTCTCACCCCGGGGAAGACAGACAACAGCAAACAAACGTACACTACCTGGCATGGAGAGGCACTATAGGAAACTAAAGCAGGGGGTGGCAGGGGAAACTGTTACTTTATATGAAATGATCAGGCAGGTATGTTTGATATGACAATAATTTACACAAGAAATAATGGTGATGTGACCTGGGAGTTATGAAATACTAATACTTAGGTGTTTATTATTTGCCAGGAAAACTCATCCAACCCCACAATGATCCTCTGGGGAAGGTACCTGTTTTAAAATGAGGAAGCACAGGGGCCGGGGATTTAGCTCAGTGGTTTCGCCGCCAGCTGCGCAAGCGCAAGGACCCAAGTTCGATCCCTGGTACCAATAACATAACATAACATAACATAACATAACATAAAATGAAGAGGCACCAACAGAGGCGACGTAACTTACCGAAGGTCAAAGCCACCCCAGCAAGGGTAGGGCGGGAGCCAGCTCTGCCAGAACAGTGGCAGATGAGGGCGCAGTGTGAGGGGAAGGGGCAAGGAGGAAATCTCCATGCAGTTTTTTTTTTTTCTGGTACCGGGGATTGAACTCGGGACCTTGCGCTTGCGAGGCAGGTGTCAGAACTAATGAGCTAAATCCCCGGCCCGCCATGCAGTTTTTACAACCTGACTCTTGGACATGAGCAGACCCTTTAGGAGCTCTGTTTCTGAGAAAACTTCTTAGGTGAAAGACAGCGACCCACACAGACAAAAAGAACTTGAAGGAAACACAACACGAGGGAGGAGGTTTAGGAAAAGAACCAAACCAAAGAACTGTAATTAATACTTTCAGCATGAAGAAGAGATACTACATTCACGAGAAAGACGCTATTTCAAAAGGAGGAGGAGGGGCCGGGTGTGCTGGTGTCCTCACAGCCCTCTTGGAGGCTGAGGCAGGAGGATGGCAAATTCAAGCCCAGCCAAGTCAGTTTAGCGCCGCAGCAAAACACAGGGCTCTCAAAATTCAGAGGGTTCGCTGAGGGTGCACATTAATGAATGGAAAGAGACCCATCAGGACACAACCTGCCCACTATTCAGAATCTAAAGCTTTTTCATTTTGTTTTGCAGTGCTGGGGGTCGAACCCAAGGCCATCTCACTGAGCTACATCTCAGCCCTTTTTTACTTTTTATTTTGATACAGGGTCTCAATAAGTTACTAAATTCCCCAGTATGGGCTCAAACCTTCTGCCTCAGCCTCCCAGAGTGTTAGGATTACAGCAGAGAACCACACCAGGCTTAAAGATAAAATCTTACAAGCTCTCAAGGAGGGGAAAAGGGAAGTTACATAGGAAAGTAACAGGCCAGAGGGCCCCAGCCTTCTCCACAGGACGTGGAAGGCAGCCAGCACAGCATCATTCCAAGCCCAGCACAGGGTCCAGAGGCTCCAGGACAGACCAGCCATGTCACAGAGACTGAAACACCTGCTCAGGGGCCTGGGACTAAGGATGTGTAGATGAAACGAACAAATAATAACAAGGGGCAAGTCCAGGGAAAATAAAAGATGCCAAAGAAAAACACTATAGAGTCAGCTGTAAATAGTATTTGCAGACACAGAAATATACACGGGTAGGAATTTCACCAAGTTTGAATAACTGTGAGGGGAGGTGTATGTGTGTCGATATGTAAGTCCTCTCTTTTGCAGTAGAAATTCAGTGTCTAATTGAAGCAACAAAGAGGTAAAGCAGGTGAGTTAGCAGTATGGCTGAACAGCTGCAAGTGGGTATCCATGGACACAGGCGGAAAGGATGGACACAGGGACAGTATGGGACAGGTTCGCCAGGTTTGTTATAGCCCTGGAAAACTAAGTAAGTCATTTACAAGCAGATTATATAATGTACAAACACATAAAAGGATTCCGGAAGGAGAAAAAAAGAGAAAAAGAGAGAAAACAACACTTAAGGACAGGGTAAAGAAACATCTCAACAGGAGAGAAGGGAAGGATGCTGTAGAGCTAGAGTGCATCACATCACCTCGGGTGGCAGAAGACAGCATTTTAACCTGGGTTCAATCCACACATACACACAGACACATGTGCACACGCGCGCGCGCGCGCGCACACACACACACACACAGAGCTGGTCTTAAGGAGCTGAGAAAGCAGCAGCAGCCAGGTGCAGCAGCAGCCAGACACACCTTAAACCCAGCACTCAGGGAGGCAGAGGCAAGCAGGCTTGCAAGTTCAAGTCCAGCCTGGGTAACTTAAGGAGCATCTATCTCAGAAAGGGGTTGGGGGGCAGGGATACTGCTCAGTGGTACAGCACTTCTGAGTTGAATCCCCCAGTACTGAAGAAAAGAAAAAAAAAGAGGAGGAAAAAAGCACCTGTCAACTACTCCACATAGTTCTGCAGTTCTAAGGACTGAACCCAGGGCCGCAAGCATGTCAGGCAAATGCTCTACCACTGAGCTACACATCCCCAGATCTTTTATTCTGAGACGGGGTCTCATTAAGTTGCCTAGGCTGGCCTAGAATTTGTGATCCTCCTGCCTCAGCTGCCGGGTAGCTGGGATTACAGGTGTGTGTCACCACACCCAGCCCACCTGCTTTTTAAATGCCTGCCTGTGCACTGGAAAAGGATATGCAAAGTACTACCTGTGGGTGAGCAACATTCTTGGGATCCAGGACAGTCAGCAGATTCTTAAAAAGGTCCAGGCCCCCACAAAAGCATATAAACCAATGGTGTTTAAAGGATTTTCTATGTTTACAACTATATAACTATACTTCTTAAAAGTCTTATATTTATTATTATTTTAAATTTACATGCTGCAATGTCATTTTGTAGGTAGAAGTAAGTTGTTCTTACAAATTTTTTTAAAAACATGACTTCACAGGCTAATTATGGAAGTTAGCATTTTAAGTTTCTTAATTTTCAATATGCACTTTTTTTTTGGTACCCGGGGATCAAACTCAGGACCTTGTACTTGCGAGGCAGTCATGGTGCCACTGAGCCAAATCCCCGGCCCAATATGCACTTTTCTTTAGTTCTTCAAGAGTAAATTTTATGATAGTTTAAATTTTCATCTTAGGCCAGGGGTGGTGGCACACACCTGCAATCCCAGCACTTGTGAGGCTGAAGCAGGAGGATCGCTGTGAGTTCGAGGCCAGCCTGAAATTCATCTTAGTACTTTTCCGGTAATAACTAGAAACATGTGTCCAGAGGAGTGTGGTTGGGGTTAGGAGGCTCACTCTGATAAGCAGTGTGGCTCAAGTGCTAGCGTCCCTCATGTCAGCATCACATTGCCCCTAACTGGCTTTCTGGGGCTGAATTTGAGACAACTTCTTTGGGCCTCAGTTCCTCCCCTTGTAAACTGGTGTTTCAGCTCTACAACTCTACAAGCAAGAATTTATAATTTCAAATTAATCTATTTAATGCCCCACAGTTAATACTGGTGATTGCATCTCTTACTAAAATTAATTTTATTTTCCCTAAAGGAAACGGTTAAACTTCAGGCTCTAGGCTGCACTGCTAGGCAGTCCTCTGGTTACGTCCCCAGAGACTATTTTGGTAAGCGTGTTATTTTTCAGGGCTGCACTAGCAATCAGCAACTGGGTGTTGCATTTAATAACAGTCTGAGGTAAATGCCAAGCGAGGCTCTGCTCAGTAGGCAAGAGGCTGTGCCCCTGGAAGGACTGGCGGCTGTCTGGAGAGGACCGTTTCATATGGGCTGTGAGGAAAAATCTATTCTTTCTTTTCTTCTTCTTTTTCTTTTTTCCTGAGATAGTCTCGCTCAGTTGTCCAGGCTGGCTTCGAACTCTCCATCCTTCTGCCTCATCTTCCTGAGCGGCTACAGTTGAAGACGTGGGCCACTGTGCTTGGCTTCAGCAGCTAATCTGCGTAGCAGCCAACTGATCACAAAGCTTTGGTTTCAAAGCAAAAAGGTGAAACTACAAAGTTTTACAATTACTAGTTGATTAAAATAGGTATTTTAAGTATTCAAAATGATTACAAACTTGCTCTCCTTTATTTCCTCGGTCCAAAATGTCTTAAAGATGTACTTCCTATAATCACAGGTTGCACAGACAGCATGTCAGACTCAGGTCTTCTCCGCAGTATAACAAAAACAAAAAGCATTTGGGGGGGTGGATCTGGAGCACAAATTTGAAGGGAGAAAAGCCATCACCCTTTAAAAAGCAAACTGTGGTTTAACTTAAATAAGATCAATTTTTCTCTCAAAAATCATATTACAGGTGCTTGTAACTAAATTCTACCACTCACGGTATACGTGTTGCTAAAAAAAAAGTGTGTACTGGTATATGAACCTATAATCAAACCCAACTAATTATACTGTCATTATGATGCAGCCGTTTCAGAGACAGTTCACTTTCTTTAGCACATCTTCAGAATATTTTGTACACAGAAATACATTCACAGCGAATAAATCAAAATGTAACTATCTATGAAAACGTTATCTATTGAAAAACATGAAATAGGCCACAAATCCTAGGCAATACCAAAATAAATGAGCTTGGAAAAATAAACTTTTTAAAGGCAGATGGTAACAGTATGCAATAGTGAAGAAAGAGAAAGGAGGAAAAGAGGGAGAAGGGAAGGGAAGGGAAAGGAAGGAAGGTAGGAAAAGAGGCAGGGTAGAAGGAAGGAAGAGAGGGAGGGAGGGAGGGAGGGAGGAAGGATGGATGGGATCCTACCCAGCCAGGCATGTAATCTCAGCACTCTGAAGGCCAGGGCAGGAGGTTCACAGTTCAAGGTCAGCTTACAAACAAACAAACAAACAAAGGAAAAGGGAGGGATTTGGAAAAAGGAAGGAAGCAAATCTGTACACAAATGAAGAGTCTGGGTTCTCAGATTGTACCATCCACATCTCTCACCTGGGGAATAAATAATCCCTCAGTGTTACACCTCCTCTAACTTGACTCCCCACTGTCAGCTGCTGCCCTGACTCATGCCACAGTGGGCTAATGCTGGCACACGTACACCACATGGTCTGCAGTCCATGGGGTGGGCATCAGCCAGGTGAAGAGCTCCTGGTTGTCACTGGTTATTTACACAGTATAGCTATAAAATGTGCATGCACCACTATTTATACCAATATCCACAAGAGTCAAAGTCTAAAAACAAACAAAGAAAAAGAAAAGTTCCTTAAAGCTACCAGGCATGGTGTTCAGGACTAGAGATGTGATCACTTCAGGTTTTAGGTACTGCCACCAATTTTGAAATTTTAAATTGAGCTGGGCATGGTGGCACATGCCTATAATCCCAGCACTCAGGAGGTTGAGGTAGGAGAATTGCTGCGAGTTCGAGGCCAGCCTGGGCTACATAATGAGTTCAAGGCCAGCCTGAACTATAGAGTGACATCCTGTCTCCAAATAAAAAAAAAAAAAAAATTATGTTTATTTTGTCTCTTCTTTGAATCCCATTATTTACACAAATCAAATTTCTATTAAGTAACTGATATAGTTTTATATCTAGAAGATAAAATATTTGTGCTGCAGGGGCAGGAGGTAGGGCAGAAATAACCAGAAAAGTATTGTAAGTGCAGAATTCCTGGCCAATCTCCAGAATTCTGATTCAGGTGACTACTTTAGGCACCTGGATCTGCATTTCTACAAATTCCTAGGTGATTCTGATTCAAGCAATCTTGTTTTATAAAAACAGCCTTACTTTTTCCCAGAGCAGTTACAGCTGAATGGAGCTGGGGCTGGATTTACATCAAAACAAAAGGGTCCAGGCAGTGGAAAGGGTCCAGGTGAAACAAGACTGACCATAAATTTAAAATTGTTGATGCTGGGTAAAAGGGACATGCAGGTCTACTATGCTCTTACTCTACTTTTGTATATGTTCAACATTTTCCGAAATAAAAATGAAAAGAAATGCTTTGGAAACACACTGAAACAAGTCTTCTGCCTTTGGTGTCACTCCGGGAGATTTGTCTCCGGACATTTTATCTGAACTTTGACCAGTTAAAGGGTTGCCTGCAATCCCTTTCAGCAGTTTTCGATGCTGAAAGATCTTTTAAAATAATTCTCTTTCTTAATTCTTAGGCCGAAGAGGTTTTCCTCATATATTTAGAGATTAGGCTGTTCTTGGAGAGGGCATAACAAATCTGCTTTTCATGTACCCATTGCTGTAAAAAGAAACACAAGATCCTGTTAATATCATTATAATGCAGCTAGTACCACAAACATGGTATCTCGGATCTTTATGGTGGTATTTCACAATTTAAGGGCCCAGAAGAAAATATATGGGCCAGAGTCCTTGCTACTGGTCCATTCCTAAGTAATCCTTTCTCCCTGCAAAACTGCTCTTCCCTCAACACTATAGATAAAGAAAGCAGAGAATTGTTCTAAGTGTCCTCAGCAAGGAGCAAATCCAGCACCCAGATCTTGGTATCTAGTATTCTCCATCAAAGGAACCAGGGCTCCTTGAGGAAAGGGCTAATTCTAGGGGACTATACAAATGAGCCTGTGGTTCCTAGTGAGGTCAGAAAGTAAGGAGGTGCTATTACCAAAAAAGGAGAGCTAGGCATGGTAGCATACATCTCTAATCCCAGTACTCTGGGAGGCTGAGGAAGGAGAATCAAAAATTCGAGCCCAGCCTAGGCAACTCAGTGACTTAGCCAGATCCGGTCTTAAAAAGGGCTGGAATGGCTGGGAATGCAGCTCAGTGGCACAGTGCCTGCCTGGCAAGTGCAAGGCCCTGAATTTGATTCCCTGTACCAGGAAAAAAAAGCGGCGGGGGCTGGAATGTAGTTCAGTGCAAAGGCCCTGGGTTCAATCTCCAGTACAAAAAAAAAAAAGGAAGGGAGGGAGAAAAAGGGGAAAAAGTGAGGATATGTCAAAGGGACACCAAAACGAACAACACAGTCCAGGACTATAACCCAATAAACACCCCTGTCCCCACGCTGCTATAAATAGATTCCTGCATAGAGAAACCAATGGGAGAGAATAGGCAAACCTTTCATGCGGAACTCCAAATAATTTCTACAGATACTCCCCCTCAAGGAGTTAGAGCAGAGGTCACCACCCTCAAGTGTGGATGGTGCACACACAGAATCTGGGACAAGGGGAAAGTAGCTCTACAGTGGGGAAAGGTGACAAACACCACCTCAGCTAGGTGACCAAGCACATTCCACCACTCATTCAAAGCAAGTAGCGCCCTTGACATGCTGCTGTAAAGAGAATGGCATTTTATCTCTGTGATCTTCCTCCCCAAACCCATAATCCCACTCTCATTATGAGGAAAACATCCAACAAAATCCAGTTGAGGGACATTCTACAAATACCTGACTGATCTCCCTCACAACTGTCAAAGTCATCAAAACCAGGGAAGAGGCTGGAGGAGCCTAGGTGACAGGGCAGCTACATGTAATGCAGTAGGTACCCTGGAAGGGAAAAGGATATGTGAAAACTACCAAGTGACTCTAAATGAAGTACGGATTGTAGTTCGGAATACATATTAGTGCTGGTTCCTTGATTGTTACAAATGTACCACACTAATGTAAGAAGTTAGTAGGGAAAACTGGGTAAGAGCTACACAGACACTCTACATATAAATTTATTCTAAATGTTTATGGTATAATTTAGAAACCACAAAGTTTATTATATTAAGGAGAAAACACTATCAAGGGCCTCGCTGCAGGCAAAGGACTGTGGTGGAATGCAGAGTCGAGTCTGGAGACTGAGAGGCTCTGGTCTCCACATCCCCTTCTAACCCTCACAGGCATACGGCAGCGGCAGCGTGGGGAACTCCGTGTTCCAGGACCACCTTCCTCATCCTCCCCCACACATCTGAACTGTCTACAACCTGTGACACACCATGCAAACACTCGGGACTCCTACAATATGTAACATGGTCCTTGCAATTCAGATACAGAGAAACAGTAACATGAAGTGGGATTTGCTCAGTGCAAATGAGAGACTGGTACAAAGAATCCAGATCTTTTTCAACCACTCCACCCCCGAGTAAATTGTTCTCATGTTCCTTCCATTTTAGGTAAATGCATTTAACCACTAAAATGTGTTAGTATACCAATATACATAAAGTGATTGAAAAATATGGTGAATGTTTAAATTCTTAAAAAATTACTGTAAAAGACACATTGCTGGGCTGGGGATTTAGCTCAGTGGTTCTGCTGCCTGCTTTGCAGGTGCAAGGTCCCAAGTTTGATCCCCGGTACCAAAAAAAAAAAAAAAAGGACACATTGCTATTAACCCCCCTCAAAGTACTCCCCCATTCAAGCACATCCCATCATTCTTGCCACTTTCTGAAGTAGCTCAGGAAGTCCTTTTGCTGTACTACTATGGCTGCTTCAATGTCCTGAATCAATTCAAGACATTTCCCTGTCATGGTCATTTTGACTTTGGGGAAGACTCAGAAACTGCACAGTGCCAGATTCAACAAATAAAATGGATGAAGACACACGATCATGTTTTTTTGGTTTTTTTGGGTACCAAGGATCGAACTCAGGACCTTGCACTTGCAAGGCAGGCACAGTGCCATGGAGCTAAATCACTGGCCCTCACGATCATGTTTTTATAGCCTGCCTTTTTGTTTGGTAGCACTTGGCAGCAACATTCACCATATTTTTGATCACACCTCCTACAGACTCTCAGGAAGGATGACCTCCAGAACTGCTTCAGAAAATGCCCAGAACAATGGGGTAAGTGCATCTAAAGCAAGGAAGGGGGAGTATTTTGATGGAGATTCATGGCAGTGTGTCTTTTACCATTACAGTTTTAAAATTTAAACACCATATATTTTGATCATGCCTTGTATTTTGTCTTAAAGGTTCACATAAGTCAAAATTTGAGAAAAGACAAAATAAAAATAAATCAAAACCTAAGTTGCAATGTTTTCATCCAGCACCCCATGGAACATCTTGTCCCACAGGTACATACTCTAGAGTTCAATGGGCTAAGAATTTCTAAGGGCCTGGCCAGAACAGAGGGCTCAGGAGCAGGTGAGTCTGCAAAGAGGTTTAAAAAAAAAAGAAGTGACAGTAGCACTTCGAGAATGAAAGAAAAAAGAAAAATGGGCATTTGTAAACGGAGAACATTATATGCAGAGCTGAAAGATGGGAATTTACATAGAATATTTTGTTGAGGGATAAGCAGGTGAATTTAGCTCTTAAGAAAGTGTCACAGAGTCAAGTGTGGTGTGGTGCATACCTGCAATCCTAGTACTTGGTAGGCTGAAAGAGGAGAGTTGCAGGTCCAAGGTCAGTATGGGCCACAGAGTGAGTTCAAGGCCAACCTGGACAACATAGAAAGGCCCCGTCTTGAAAACATCAAAAAAAAAAAAAAAAAAAAGTGCCACGGAAAGTGGACAGTGGGGGCAGAAACAAGATGTACTACAGCAGGCATACAGAAGCCAGGCCTCCCTTGTCCAAGTCAGGGTCAGATGCAGGGAGCCAGGGACTACTGTGGCCACGGCACATGGTTCTGGCACATCTATTTGACTGCATGGGTACTTATGCCTTTTAAAATATTAAATGAAGCACATTTTATATTGTAAAATGCAAAATCTATCAAACTGTCACAAAAATGTCAAATTTACCACTCCCACTAAAGCCCCAAGAAAGCAAAGGAACACGAAGTCGCTCTTGGTCACTGCGGGAGGGGAAATGGTCAAATCCAGGGGAGCAGGGCGAGGAAAAGGCACTCATGGCACTGCTTGGATGCAGGCATCTGGGACACCTGGTGCCCACGATTCTCATTTTCCCACTTGAAGCACAATATAATCAAATGGGAAATAAAATCAAATGGGATCTGGGACTGCTACACTGTGCTAACCTTTGCCAAGAAAACATTTTAAAAATAGTGAGGTTATTTTTCTGATATCCTTGTTTTCTGTGGCAAATAACTGTAATACCAGGGCATAATTCCAAGTCAGTCACTTGCCACAATTTTAAAATACATTGCTTCAATATTTTTGCTCCACCAACACACAGATTTTACCTCATTTCCCTTACTTTCTCTTGAAACAGTTATCTTCATATGAAGGTTCAAAGAAAAGCTGAGAATCAAATCTAAAAAACCCTACATGTGGCAGTCTGCTATAGACGTCTTTCTATAATACGCCTTTCCTCACTTCTGAGTAGCAAATAAAAATCTTGAAGAGTTAAAGCACAGCTGGTAGACTGCAAAAGGACAATTTTAAAAGAGAGAAAGAGAAAAAAAAATCATTTTCCCAAAGGACATTTTCCAAGGGGAAGCATCAGCCTGGGGTAACCATCCTGCCTTTGGGGATTCTTTACGCAAAAACTATGGAATTGTGCCTGAGATCAAGGAAACAGCTTGTTCATGGCTCCTTTAAGTAAATTAAAACCAGCAGTTGTTCACTTGCAAGAGCTTTAGTCATCTTGAAGCTTAAAAACAGGTTTATTATGTAAAAGCAGACTAATCTAGATCATCCTAAAAATTTTCAGCATAGCTCCCCAACAGAATGAATTTCAAGAATTAACAAGCCAATTTATACATCACACTTAAATCAACCAGGTTTATTTCTGTCTATAGGGTCTCTATTCACTACATAACAAGTTATTTTGAGCAACGAAGACTTCTCAAATCCAGTAAATTCTAAACATTGCATGTTATGCAGCTACTACTTTGAGTTCCTTCTCTGAAGCCATGCTACCTGCCATTAGTCAATCTTGCGACAAGCTACCAAGTTCACACACACACACACACACACACAACAAAACAAAAACTGCCGACACAATGAAGACATCCACATCACCCAGTACTTAACATGTAGCAGACACGGGTGCCGCCATGATACTGCTCTTCCCTCCCACCATCATCATCATCATCATTCTTTCAACAGCTGAGTTCTAAGAAGCCCCAAGAGGCCAGGTGACTGGCCAAGATCTCAAAGGTAGTGAAGTGAAAACAGGAAACCACACATCCAGGTCTAACTCCAAAGCGAAGATCCCTCTAAGA
Source organism: Heterocephalus glaber (assembly GCF_053883595.1). Lineage (NCBI taxonomy): Eukaryota > Metazoa > Chordata > Mammalia > Rodentia > Bathyergidae > Heterocephalus > Heterocephalus glaber. Next base: position 38,764,422 of record NW_028258381.1, on the reverse strand, counting down.
TATCATGTTCCTCCTACGGTTAGTTTGTGAATTTTATTCTCAACCACAATGAAAAGTCAGGATTTTTTTAAATTTTATTTTTTATTTTTTTTGGTACCAGGGATTGAACTCAGGTCCTTGCGCTTGCGCAGCAGACAGTGAAACCACTGAGCTAAATCCCCGGCCCCAGGATTCTTTTTCTATGTCATCTACAAGGTCTTATTTGAGGACTTGCTTAACTGTTTCAGAACCCTGCCCATCCCTTGTTTATATGACAATGTCTTCTTTTTTATTATACATACCGCTGTTATCTAAGTGACAGCCCACAAGGGACAGAGAGGCCCCAAGGACTCTCCAAATTTCAAGAAAATTGCATGTACAGTAAGCACAGTGATTATCAGCAAAACAGCAGGGATTTGGTAACTTCAGTGCTGACCAGCTACAAAACTGGACAGACTATTACTACGCGGATGAGCATGGTTAGTAACAAAAATATCACCATGGAAAAGCAAATATAGTAATCCCAACCTAAATACAATTTCAAACCTTACAAACACAAATCCTGAAAGAATTTGCATGGAAAATAATTTTTATTTCTCAGGAACTAGTAATCACAAAAATTCACACTTTAGAAAGCACTTCCTTCACTTTAGAAATCTTCTTCAAGATATGAGTCTGTTTGTCTAATCTGAAATGAGAGCCCAAGTTCCCCAAGCTGCATTTAATCAGCAGCTGAGTCCCACCGGCTTCCCAGGCTTCCATGAGGGCCTTTATCTGGAACTGCTAAAAGCTTCCTCTGTACTCTGTGACCTAATATGTCACAAAACAATAGAAGTGGGTTTCCCTGTCTAACCACTATCCTAGTATTAATAAGAAAGCGTGGGCTTGGGGGAACGCTTTCACATATACATGTACAAGATCTATCTTTCTTTTAAATCCTAATTTATGATGTGAATCTTGAGAATCTCACAAAAGGCACATAAATGTTTTCCAAGAGAAGAATAATCCGGAAACAGTGATCTGAAGAAAAGAACTAAACAATGATCTTAGTTTGGTCATTTAACAGTGTGTGAAAATGGTGGATTTTATCTCTTGATGTAAGCTTCCTTTGGAGGACCAGCAAGGATTCAGTCTACACTAACAACAAGGGCTCTTGCTGCAGAACTATGGATTCTCAGGAAAAGACGCTCATAGCCACAGGGGCACAAGGGCATCCCACAGGCACGGAGAGGCCCAAATTAAAGTTCAAACAAGAAATACCTTCTGGCCTGCTAGGCAAGAGCAATCCACATATTTACATAACTTTATTATGATTCAATGAATAAACACCTTTTCAACTTCCAAACCTAGAAATGATTCTGCATGACAAAGACATCTTGGATAAATGAACTTTAATTTGAAAGCTGAATTGTATTTAATAATCTAATTTGTTTCCACAATAAACAGGCTTGCTGAACCAGGCATGGTGGGGCATGCCTGTAATCCCAGCATTTGAGAGGCTGAGGCAGGAGGATCATAAATTCTGGGTCAGCCTGTGACACACGGCTAATTCAAAGCCAGCCATTGACTACACAGCAAGACTGCGCTCCTCCGCCAATAAAACGCTAGCAAAAGATAAAATTCAAGTATTTTTTTAAAACCCATTTCTGATGAGCATGCTTTCTCCAAGGTACCACTGAAGAGACTTAACTTTAGAGAATAATACCAAGGAGGCAAAAGACTCAATGCAGTGGTCTATCTGTACTTGAAAGGGACTAGGCCTATACTGGTGTAGTGTACAGGCCCCTAAATCATCAGAAGCTTGATGTTTTAAATGTATAACTGCTCTTTTATCCCACCATATATGTTCAAGAGAAGTTCTTCTTTCTTAACCAGCGAGCTCATGAATCAAGATTAACTCAAAAGTTTCTTTATTCTTCTTATTCTAAAATATCTTGATTAAGATCTATCCTAGTTATGGGATTAATAGACTCTTTCAGATGGAAAGATAAACTCTTTTTTTTTTTTTTTGTACTGGGGGTTGAAACTAGAGCCTTCACAGTAAGCTACATCCCCAGCCCTTTTCTTATTTTTAATTTTAAGGCAAGGTCTCAACTAAATTGCTAAGTTACCCAGGCTGGGCTCAAATTTGTGATCATCCTGCCTACAACACTCAAAAAAATGCCTCAGCCTTTTGTAGTTCATTCCTGCATAAAACAGTAAAACAAAAGAATAAAAGGTATGGAAGAGGTGTACAGACAGACACATTTTCATAGGTCTTTATAAAGAACCTATATGTCAAAATATTAAAAATCTGATTAAGCGCAAAAACTTCTAGAAGCTTCCTGAATCCTCCTGATATACACTTTTTATCCACTGGCCTACTCTAGTGCTAATTTTCAATTTCAACATCAATATTCTTAATTATCATCATAACTACCTTTCCATACAATCTCTCATTAACTTAGTGCTTTCTGGGACTTGTACCTGGGCAGCCTATACACTTCTGATAACACGTACTCTTCTTATCCTTTGGCTCAAACACAGAATTCACCTTAAAAAGAATTGATCTAAGAGAGCAGCAGAAATTTAACACTGCATTATATAGTAAAATATTTTATACTTAACTAAAGGGCACTCAATGGTATAACCTGGTTTGGCTCTGGAAGCAATTACATGCTTTCTGTGTAGATTTGCTTGAAAAAAAAAAAGGGTCTTTCCTGGAGGCAGAATTTCCACATTCTGCACTCAACATTCTAAACTAACTCTGGACCTAGGGAGTACTCAGTAACAGTCACAAGTCTTGAGGTGAGCAGGGAATCTAAGACCTGAGTGTATATACCCCCAACCATAATTTAGCTGTGTCACCTTGGGTGGTCATTTGACCACCATGATCCATCCCCAATACCTTCATCTTCAAGATGAAGAAAGACTAAGTTCTATTTAAGGTTCCTTCCAATTCCAACTCTAGAATTGTATGGATCTATGAAAATATCAATCTTTCCCCATTTCAAAGACAAGCAGCAGCCAATAATGGCAAGCCTGCCTAGATTTTTTTTCCCTTTTTTAAAAAAGCCAACTTGAGATGCTTTCTTGGGTTGAAGTTTTATTTAGCGTAATAAACCCCAATGAAAACGAGATGTGAAAACGTGGACAAGGAGGAAAGTTAAAAAAAAGAAGAAAATCACACACTAACGTCGTTAAAATAGAAACTTCAATTACCTTTGGGCCAGTCTGTCAATAGTTATTCCAAAGCAACTAATCACTGGCTTCCTAAAATAGAAATATATTTATCGCTGTTTCCTTCTCATCCCGAGATTGATTCTAAATAAAAAGCACAGCGTCTAAAATCAATTCACAACTTCAGCATAAGTTGCAGGGAAACTCCGCAGAGCTCGCCAAGTCATTTGGGTCTAAGTATGATGAGAGCTAAGAAAATGGGCTCTTACCATAAGACGTGAGAAACGCACAAGAGGCAGGTGACATCTGGAAAAGGGGACAGCATTGCCACAAGGGATACAAGCTGAGGACCTTCAGGCAACAGGTCCAGAGATGGTATCGCAGCCCACCCGGTAAGGGGTCCGTCGCTGTCACCTCGCCCGCCCTCCCCCATGGCGTCGTCTCTCCCCCGCCCCCCATCCCACGCCCCTGCGGCAGATCTCTCTCTCATCGCTACCTGCCCCGGGCTTCCCGCCCTCGGCGGGCCCTCTGATCCCACCAGGTAAGAGGCCAGACCCAGTCGGTCCGCCACTCGCGTCGCCCCCACCACGCCTCATGGGCTCCGCAGCCCCGTCCGCACCGCGGCCCGCTCACCTGCACCTGTTTGCGGAAGTGGCGCGGCCCCGGCATAACCGACGACCAGGCGCAAAAGCACCAGCAGCAGCAATGCAGGTGGCCCCGGCATCTCGTCCACGGTGCAGCCCCTCTGGGCGGTTCTCGGGTCGTCTTCCGTGGGTCCGTCCGTCTGCCAGTCGGTCCTGCCTCAGCGGCACCCGCGCCGGCTGCCCCTAAGCACGCGTTGCTTCGGCCCAAATTCAACTCGGCTCCTGGTCCGCACCCGCCGCTCCGGCTGCAGAAACATCATCCTTTCCGCCTGCCTGCGCCGCCGCTGCCGCAGCCTCTCAACAGCAGCAACAGCAGTGACCCTGCGGAGCCGCGGGCCCCGGCAGCTGCGCTCCCGACGCCATAATGGGCTGCGTCATGTGACGTAGCTCGGGGGCGGAACTCCGTGATGGACAGATGGGCAGCCAATCGTCAATCCGGACCGGTCCCGGAGGCCCAGCCCATCTTTCTGGAGGAGGACAGGGGAGCGCCGGGGCGCCCCCTGCAGACAGAGGAGTGCGTGGGCAGCAGGTAAAACCGACAATTATTTAAAATTTTAAATACAGGGGTATATAAAACAGATCATAAAAATACATCCAGAATTCATCCTGATTTCCTCAGTATTTTTACCACCAAAATATATCCGTTTTATCTTCTACCTCTTTTACTTGTTAAAGCCGTTTTAGGTTCTTCTTAGGTTGACCTACACATCCTGTCAGCCTTCAAGCAGTTTTGGGCTTTTTATTTCAATTCAACAGGTACAGAATGTCTCTCAGCTTGTCGCCCACTGACTCAGTTCCTGTCAAGAGAGCCCTTTCTGTCCCCTCTTATCCACCTGGAAGGCACTCTCCCTTTCATCTGTCAAGGCACACCTGAAAAATGACTTCATCTAGGACGGCTCCTCCCCAATCCCGACTAGCGTCTCCTAGTGCCTTACCCTAGCCCTTGGATGGACTGCAACCCCATTGCCATGTTTTGTTGTTCATGTGACTGTAAGCTCTCTGAGGACAGCAGCTGTGTCCGACTGATTGAGCTGGGAGTGCCTAGGAGCTGGTAATGGGCTTAGCTTGGGGTAGGTGTTTTCTAAAGGAATGGTGCTAGGGCTTGATCCTGGGTACCAGTCAGGAGCACCTTCCAGGTAAGGCAGAAACCTTAGTCCTGCAGAAGGAGTGAAGGAACCCCTTTCTAATCATGCATAACATTATGGTCAAAGACCTTGGGGTTGGGGAAATGTCTAACTTTTCTGGAGAAGCCCTATGGCCCAGTTTGTGCATGAAAGGAACTGTTTGAATCATATCAACTGGCCATAAAGGCACCTGCCAAATTCTCCCAACTCCCCAAATATCTCTTCTAAATGCCAGCTGTCTGTGGTGCTAACCCAGCACTGGACACACAAACAATGCCCAGGGACCATTTTGTTAAATGATTGAGGCAAGTCACTAAATAGCTAAGCTGAGCTGGCCTCCTCCAGCTATGTGACACACTGAGCTAGAGACTCCATGGCTTTCTGCCTTTCTGCTGATCATTCTGTGGGAAAGGGAAGGGAGGCAAAGGTCTAGAAAATAGACACAATCACTCTGTTGTGTTTCTACTTCTATCAGGAAGCCCTTTGGATCAAGGAAGTCAGGCAACACTCACACTATATACTCCATGACTATTGACAGCACTGCTGGCCCAAGGAAGGCCTTGCCTCATAATCCTCATGGTAGTTAGTCATAATTCTAGTGCACCCCAAACATGTCATTCTGTAATCACAAAGTAGGTTTTGTTATTATTTGAATAAGTCACCAAGTTGTTGTTTTTTTAGCACACACATACAACTTTTTCCCCTTGTACAGAGCAGGGGTTAAGGTACACATTCCTCAGACGATGTCTAATGGAAACCTTGACCCTACCTCACCATTTATGCCTTTGGCCAGTATTTCCCTTGAAGACTTCTAGTTAGAGATTTAACAAAACAAATAAAAACTCCTTTGTTAACTTTCATCTAAGAATTAGAAAACACCATTTAGCACGATTTGGCATTGGATTCCCAGGATTTGATGCAATATATTTCAGTGTTTCTGTTGCTGATCTCACATGTGCCACTGCCTTTTCCAAGCTTTGCTCCATGCCAAGTCATCACATGGAAGACCCAACTGGCTATATGTGTCCTGCCAGGGAGTTCTGGCAGAGATTTGCATGCTGAAGGATATGGAATTAGTTTAGTACCAGGTGAGTTACACCTCTGAGACCTGGCACACACCAGATAGGGTAAAAGTTTGCCGGAGCTTAGCTGGGTCAAATGGGCAGCCAAGAAGGTCCTGGTATTGGTGGGTACTGGAGAAAGCTTGTGCCAGCTCATGAAAGCCAATGGTTAGATCTTTAGGAATTTGCATGCCAATTGTTAAGCATGGCCATTATTAAATATTAAATTAGATAAATTTACAGTTAAAAATTATATGAAAAACAAAAGTAAGGAGGAGAAGGGCTTCCAGAATAGGAAGCAACAAGAATTGGCAAAAAGTGTCAAAATGAACTTCTTCAGAACTCTACAAATCAGTCGAAAGGCTGCAAAAACAGCGAGATCTCAGTAAGAATAACAAGTTTTGTGGCATTTTTCTCTTGCCCTATTCCTATTTTTCTCGCCCCACCTCTGTGATAGCACTGAAAGTGAGCAGCCTCACCACCATGGTAACTGTGAAGATAGGCAACCTAGAAGCTACTGGAGGGGACAGAACAGGTTTGGGGCAAGGCCGAAAGCTCAATCCCCAGATGGTTGTCACTATTTGGTCTGTCTGGCAGCACCCAGGAAAGGTACCATTTTATGCCCAGTTTGTTGGAAATAATCAGTGACAATCACTCAACATTGCAGCTGCCCAAGCCAGTGACATCCATTAACTGTTCAAAAACTTAAAAGAAAACTCTAGGGAATAATATGTTGATAGTGGCTTTGAAAAATTGCATCATATTCTTGGAAATCTAGACAGCCACGTACATATATAGGGCTACAAATTTGTCCAGGAAAGACATGAGAAGGCCCTCATTTCTCATCCTTGGCTGACCTTGAAACTATGGGAGGAGGAAGTAAGGACTGAGACAGAATTGTAGGCTGCAGGAGCCCTGGATGTATGCACCAACACACACACCACACCAGGGAGGCATATCTGTTCAAGCCATTTAAGGAAATCTCTGGACAATCATAAGCTGACCATTAAGATAACAGAACAGAGAAGTTAGTGGCCTGCACAATCTAAAAAGAGGGAGAGACTATAGAATTAGTGCAGGAAAGTCACTTAAAAAGTGGTAGGGCCGGGGATGTAGCTCAGCAACACAGCACCTGCCTGGCAAGTGCAAGGTCCTGAGTTTGATCCCCCCCCAAAAAAAAACTGAATAGTGGCAGCAGCTATAACAATAAGCATTGGGAGGCTGAGGCAGGACGATTTCCATGAGTTCAAGTCAGCCTGGGCTACATAGTAAATTCAAGACCAGCCTGATCTACATAGAGAGACCCTGTCTCAAAAAACTAAATCAAAACAAAACACACACACACACACACACACACACACACACACACACACAAACAATAAGCAGCATAAACAATGCAAACCCTCAGGAAAGGGACATAACGGGTAACATTGATTTTCAGAGTTTCCACATTATAGTACTGAAAATGTCCAGTTATCAAGAAACAATTACAGGGCATGCAAAGAAACAGAAAAATATGTGTCTGTGTATACAGGCTGAAAAGGCAATCAATAAAACTTTTTCCCGAGGAAGCTGAGAAGTAGGACATAATAGACAAAGATTCTAAATAACATATATGAACCAGAGTTTAGTTGAAACACACTAAAAAAGACCTCAAAATATGAAAAGACATCCCATATTTATGGATTAGAACACTTAATATTGTTAAGGCAACACTGCCCAAACTGATCTACTGGTTTTTTGGGGGGTTTTTTGAGAAATTGAGACGTTAAGTCCTATTATTCACATGGAAATTTAAAGGATGCAGAATAGTCAAAATAATCCTGAAAACAAAGTTGGGGGATTCACACTTCATGACTTCAAAATATACAACAAAACTATAGTAATCAAAAGAATACTGCACTGGCATATATAGGTTAAACAATAGAATTGGGAGTTCAAAATAAATCTTAATATTTAGTCAATTGATTTTCAACAAGAGTACCCAAACAATTCAATAGGAAAGAATGGTTTTTGAACGAGTATTGAGTACAGTTGCTATTCATATGCAAAAAATATGGTGGACCCCTAATAAACACCGTGTGTGAAAATTAACCAAGCATGGTGATATGTGGCTGTAATCCCAGCACTCAGAAACCTGAGGCAGTAGGGGCTCAAGTCCAGCATGGGTTGCATAGTGAGCTCAAGGATGGCTGGACTACATGGCCCCACCTCAAGACAAAACAAAAACCTCAAAATGGATCAAGAAATGGATCGAGAACCTAAGTAAGAGTGAAACTCCTAGAAGAATATATAGGCATAAATCTTCATGATCTTGGATTAGGTGATGGATTTAGAGATCAGATACCATGAGCACAACTGAACAAAGAAAAATAAGTAAAGTTTGCTTCATCAAAATTTAAAACTTTATTGCTTCAAAGAGCCACCACCACAAAGTAAAAAGATAACACATATAATGGGAGAAAATATTTGCAAATCATATATCTGATATGATACTTGGATGCAGAAGATGAAGAATTCTTAGAACTCAATGACAAAAAGGTAAATGACTCAAAAACTTGACAAGAGAATATGAATGTACATTTCTTCAAAGACTATATACAAATGGACAAAAAGATGAAAAGATGCTCAGTAACGTCAGGGAAATGCAAATCAATGCCATTTCATATCCACTAGAATGACTTTTATTTTTTTTGGAGGGGGGGACCGGGGATTGAACTCAGTACCTTCTGCTTTTGAGGCAGGCGGTGGAACCACTGAGGTAAAGCCCCGGCCCATAGGATGACTTTTAAAAGATCCACTAAGCCAGGCATGGTAGCACCTGTCTATAATCCCAGCTACATGGGAGACTGAGGCAGGAGGATTACAGGTTAAAAGTCAGCCTGGGCAACTAAGTGAGATGTTGACTCAAAATAAAAAATAAAAACCTATTGGGGATGCAACCATGCGAGACCCTGGATTCGATCCCCAGGACTGAAAAAATAATAAAAGACACAAGTGTTGGTGAAAATGTGAAGAGACCAGAAACCTCATTCATTGCTCATTGCACTATAAATTGATGCAGCTGCCATGAAATTCAGGAAATTCCTCAAAATGTGAAACATAGAGGCATCTTATATCCAGGAGTTCCATTTCTAGAGTTATGCCCAAGAGAAACAAAAGTGGACATCCAGACAAATACTTGTACATGAATGTTCATTGAAGTATTATTCCAGATAGCCCAAACCCAAAAATTTCCCAATCAACTAATAGATGGGCTAACACAAGGTGGTATACCATACGATGGTATATTATTTGGCAACGAAAAGGAATGAATTGGTGACCCTTGCTACAGTGTGCATGAACCTTGAAAACATTAGGCCATGTGAAAGAAGCAAGCCACCAAGGTCACATGTATGATTTCATTTTTCTAAATTGTCTAGGCAAATCCATAGAGACAGAAAATAGATTTGTTGTTGCCAGAGGCTGAGTGGGGCAAGGAATGGGAGTACTAATAAGGGTAGGGTTTCTTTTTTTGAAGTAATAAAAATATTCCAAAATTAAATAATAGCGATGATTATACAGCTTGTGACTACACTAAAACCCACTTTTTTTTTTTTTTTGGTACCGGGGATTAAATTTGGGTCCTTGCGCTTGCGCAGCAGGCGGCAAAACCACTGGGCTAAATCCCCAGCCCTAAAACCCACATTTAAGTGGAGGAAGTTTTACAATTTGTGAATTAAATCTCCATGAAAAAAAAATTTTTTTTGGCACCAGGCATCAAACTCGGGACCTTGGGCTTTCGAGGCAGGCAGCGGAACCACTGAGCTAAATCCCTGGCCCTCAGTGAAATTTTTATTTAAGAAACAAAGATTTCAGCACTCTGGGAGGCTGAGGCAGGAAGATAGCAAATTTGAGCCCAACTTAGCAAGTTAGCGAGACCCTGTCTCAAAAATGAGAAACAAAAAGGGACTGGAAATGTAACTCAGTGAGAAGGACCTGGTTCAATCCTCAGTACTGCCCAAAAGAAGAAAGGAAGGTAGGAAGAAAGCAAGAAAGGAAGAAAGGGAGGGAGGGAGAGAGGGAGGAGAGGGAGACTAAAAAGCTATTGGTTCCTAATTATTTCACTATGCATGTTTTACTGTTATCTATGTCTTGAGGTTGTTTGCATCTATTGTTTCTGTATTGTGGAACTTAGTAACTTTAGGTTCAAGGACATCAGGTCTGTAGTTTGAAATAAGCCCTGGTGTCAAGTGTTTATACCACAGAAATCTGCCAACACTGCTAGTGAGTGCTCTATTCCCCCAGAGAGCTGCGTGTTTGCCATTCCCTAGCACACCAGTGGGCCGTCTGTGTTGCTGTCTACTGACAAAGGACCATCCTCTCTACTCCAAGACCGGGGTTCTTTCTTGACTCAAATTCTTCTTGTGGTTGAATCTTTGTAATCCATCCTAAGGCAAAGAAGGAGACGAAGGAGGCTAAAAGTCCTCTGCTTCTTCCTCCCTTTCTGCCAATCAAAGGCCATACCACCTCCTGAAGTCTGTATCTGCAAGATGTGCTGGCATTCCTTCTAAATGCCTCAATGTGCAGTCTCCTTTGCCTGTAGATCCTCTGTTTAATACTGTCTGACTCAGGAAGAGCTCAACAGATGTCTTTCAGATCCCGAGGCACCTCCCATTTTAGAGATAGAAGAGATCCACTGTGATAAAAATAATGTGCTAAAATTTATGTCTGACAAATTGCACTTTTTTTTTGGTACTTAAACCCAGGGAGCACTGAACTACATCCTCAGCCCTGATTCAAAATTTATTTTGAGACAGGGGCTTACTAAGTTGACAGGCTGACCTCAAACTTGTGATCTTCCTGCCTCAGCCTCCCAGAATGCTAGTATTATAGGCATGTGTCATCACATTTGGCAAATTAATATTGTGTGTGTGTGTGTGTGTGTGTGTGTGTGTGTGTGAGTGTGTGTGGGCAGGGCTGAGAATTGAACTATGGGTTTTGCAATGGTAGGCAAGCACTTTACCACTGAGCTACTTCCATAGCCCACAAATTAACACTTTTAATATACATAATTTATACCGCAATATAATGATGCTATCCATAAGATAATTTTAGGGTTTATAAAAAGTCTACAACAGACGGTAAGATTCAGGAACGGAATGCCACTTTCAAATATTATTATGAACAGATATTTTTCCAAGCTCATCAGTACGTATGCCTTCATTTGGAGGTAAGTTTTATTTAACCGTGACTTACAGATCACTTTTGATGTGTCAGACACTGCTCTAAGCACTTTATAAGTAATAACTCTTCAACTTCTTCTAATTTTAGAATATTCTGTCATCCACAAAAGGAACTCTACCCATTTGCAGTCATTCCCCATTCCTCCTGGCAACCACTGATCTATTTCCTGCCTCTGTGGTTGTATCCATTCTGGATATTTTGTATAAATGAAATCCTACACTATATGGCTGTTTTGTGGCTACAGTATATGACTTGACCTGTTTGTATTCCCATTTTGCAGATGAGAATACAGAAACAGAGACGTTAAGTACCTTGACCCAGGTCACACCACTAGGAAGTGGCAGAAATAGGATCCAAATTCAGGCAGCCTGGCTCCAGAGTTCTTGGTAAGTCCAACAGTCAAAACTGAATAATGTCAAAGGTGGACGTTGAGGACCTTTTGTGAATATGACACGTGGGCCAAATAGTTCAGTGTAGCCTCTCAGGTAAGAGATTAGGGTTTGCCTTCCGGTGGGGCCAGAGACAGAGGGGTTGGAGAATAGAAATGAGGGAACAAGTGTTCCCCAGAAAATAGTAGTTGCTCGATAAACCTTTGTCTCTTAACAAAGATAGAATCTACCCCTGGAATGAGCATTTGTATTTTAAATCTCTTTGGCCTGCCCAGGAGCTGAATTCCTTCCCATGTTGAAAAACTTCAGTAATATAATCTTGGCAGTAGGAAGGTTCAGTCGCACTAACAAGACTAAGAGCCAGGCGTACCCTCTGGGGCCCCAGGAGCCAGGACATGGGCACCATTCCCGTGGTTCAAGATGTCACACTGGCCCCACAATTCCCAGGCCAGGCCCCGGTGACCACCCCACCGCCCAGCCCCTTGGGTGCTCTGCATGTCCTGAGCCCCCAGCTCTCTGTGCCTGTTCCCTCCTCCCCAGCCTTCTGAACCTGTTCAGATGATTCTCATCACCACCTCTCTGCTACTTTGAGCTTCTGCAAAGACCCTTGGCTGCTCTTTCCTGGGGCTGTAGCCAGGGCCACAGGGGCCCTCTGGAGGAATCCTGCAGGGACCCACCCGACCCCCTCCTCATTCAGGCATTCACGAAGCATCAGTTATGTGCACATCTCTGTGCTGGGCACCTGGGTCCGTGATGGACCAGACAGACTCAGTCTTTGTCCTGCTGCAGCTTCTGCCTGTCTGGCACCAAAATCGCACAGACAGTTTTGAAAGTCACTGTCCATGCGCTCTTGTGATCTGCTAGATGTCAAAGGGTATGTCTGCAAGGTGACCAGACCTGGCTCTTTCCGTTTCCAGCCTCAGGGCAAACACAGGCTGTTCACCATGACTGTGGGCCCACACTACCTTGCTTCTGGGTACATCATTCCCTGGAGTGGGCTGTCTGTAAGTGGGGAGGAAATAGCTCCCGGGCCTCCAGTCTGTGGGCTGTGGGTGGGGGCCCCTGGTGGAAGGTTCCAGGAGGGAGGAAGGTGCCTGTCTCTGTCCCGCACCCACCTTGCCCTGGCTCACCCACCCTGCTTCTCCTAAGGTCTATGCAGCAGCCTCAAAGAAGCTCCTTGTCTGTGTGGCCATTGTTAGTGTGTCTGTGTACTGCTGGCTTCTCTTACACAGGGCACACCTGCGGTGTGTCAGCTGTGGCCCAGTCAGTAGGGCGTGGCCCAAGCTGCAGTTCCTGCTCTCAGGGAGGTCACTTTTAGTACAGGGAAGGCCAGGATCACTGGGAAACCCCGCCTGCCAGTCCTGAGACCCTTGCCCCAAGTTGGGAGTCACCGCCTTCTTGGTTCCTGCCAGGCCAGCTGAGCAGGGCTGGGCAGGTGCAGGCTGGCACGTGGGCAGGTGGGGCCGGGCTCCTTGGCTCATGGAGACCAGTCCACCCCTGCAGTGTCACCCTCTGGCCCTTCCCTGACTGGCACTGGTCCAGAAGGGATTTCAGGAAGCTGGGTGGGGACTACCAGCAAAGCAAGTTCCTGCAAAGCCAGCCTGGCCTTTCCACCTCCTCCTGGGATGCCACCTATCCCATCTGAGGTGCCTGTGGCGTTCCAAGGAATCCAGCAAGATGGAGGAGGGGGCCTTTTCCTGTAAGCGTTGGCCTGATCTGAAGCCCCTACTCCCCAGCTTCTCTAGGGCAGTAGGGCTCACCTCTGGCCCACTGTTTTTGGCTCTCCTGTCTTTTTATGTTCCAAGAAATAACATATTTTTTAAAGACAACGGTAAAAGAAATGAAATAACTTGACAAAAATAAAGTTTTCTTTAACAACCACAAGTGTATATGAACACCTGTATAGGCACAGTCATGCTGGACCCAAAATGATTTGCCCCCTCCCTGTTTTTTTGCAGTACGGGGGATCGAACTCAGGACATTGCACTTGCAAGATAGGCGCAGCACCACTGAGCTAAATCTGATCCTGGGCCCCCTGTTTTTCAAGTAAGGAGGAATTGTCTTGGGGCACATATAAATATATATAATGTAGTTTATGTATGTAAATAATAAAACTTCCTCTTAAAAAAATAACATTAAGGGGCCAGGTATTTACCTCAGTGGGGCCACACCTGCCTTGCAAACGCAAGGTCCTGAGTTCCATCCCCAGTACAAAAACAAACAAACAAAGAAAATTTTATTTTTGGAATTTTTTGGGTTTTTGGTACTGGGGATCGAACTAGGGACCTTGTGCTTGCGAGGCAGACGCCAGAACCACTGAGCTACATCCCCAGCCCTAAAATTTCATTTTTAATTGTATATATAAAGTATGCAACATGATGCGTTCAGATGTGTATACAGTGAAACAGTTACTGTGGTCTGCCAAATTAACATATCCGTCATCTCACTAGTTCCCCACTAGTGAGTGTGTGTGAAGAGCACCCAAATACAATATAACTTTAAATATAGTCCTCTAGATGTGCACCGAATCTCTAACATACCTGCTACTGTGCATTGACCTATCTCCTACCTGACTCCTTCAAACCTGGTGGTGAGTGGTGACTGTCCTCAGAGGCTGGCTAGGTGGGCGAGGGGCCTGGCCAGGGAGCCAGCGTCCAACAGGGCCTGATGGGCCCCCAGAAAGGCATGATTGCCCTGCACAGGGACCAGCACAGAAGCTCTGTCGGTAGACACCGACGCAGGTCAATGTCGTTTCAGGGGGGCGTGAGAAACAGAGAGTGACATCCTGGTGTGGCCACATGAGGAACTGAGAGAAGTACATAGCAACAGAGAGCACCCCAGCCAGAGCGGGAGGCCAGAAGTTCTCAAAATGCAGGAGAGGAGAATCACACAAATATGACCAGGCAGGGAGTGATCATGTTAACAAGAAAAATGCCTGTGTTGCCATGTTAAGAGGAGGCAGTGTGAGACCATATGCATATGCATATTTATATTCATATCATGCATATTCATAGGACTGGAAAGAAATCATCCAAACATGAGACCACTAGCAGTGGTTGTCTGAATGGAGGGACTACGGCTATTTCTTTTCTTCTTCTTTTTTTCAAAATTTTCTCATTCTTCTATAATGAACCTGAACTCTTTTACAAGCAAAAGAGAGGATCTGTTTGTGTATTTGTTTTTAAACTGATAGATTTTACAGATGAGATTTTCACCTCCTGGAAAATATCACATCAAGGACAGAGACTTTGTCCCTGGTATAGCCCCACAATTAGAAAATCATGAGGAATTTTTTAAAACATGCTTTATACCATGGCAATGATTACATATGGCACCAAAATGATAATATTCGTTTCTAAACCTTTATATTCATGGCCAAGCCAGGCCATGTTTTATTTCACACCTTGGGCTCTGGGTCCTTGATTATTCACTGTTACCCTCACCAACTCACTTACTGGATCTGCTGCCTGCTGGGAGGTGTTAAAAAAAGCCCTTTTTAAGAGAGATAATTGAATCTGCTGAGGGAAGTGGAGTGTTTTATTTTTGGAGGGGATGGTTGGCTACATTCCATGGAGTCTTTTTAAATTTTACTTGAAGAATTGGTACCGTCTGGTGATGGTTTATAGCTTTTCGATTTTGCTGTTCTGCATTGTTTCTGGGCAAGGTACAGGTGCTTGGGGAAGAAGTTCTCTTCTGCATGTTTTTATTCAAATGTAGGGGTGTCTGTGTGTCTGTGTTCCAAAGGCAGCTAGAGTGCTTGAAGAGCCAGCTTGTTTGGAAACAAAAACTTGGGGTGCTTTGGGAATGTCTGAGTTTCACAAGTGGAGTGTGATGGTTCAGGGGGTCTCTGTCTGCAGGTGCCACCAATCAGTTAGTAGACATTAGTGAATCAGCCAGCTGCTTTTTCACAGAAGGGCCAGGTGGAGGGGGAAAGGGTGGCTGGTTCTTTTCCTCTGTATTGATTACAGTCATGGATGAAGTGAGTGAACTGATAGGCTGTGTTGGTGATATGTCACTTGGCTTTACTCCTGCTAATAAGATCCAGTGAGAGTCTTTGAAGACATTGCTCTGAGCAGGCAGCCAATCTTCATTATCACATAAATATACGTAAGAGTTACCATTCTGACTGCTCCTAAGTGCACAGTTCCAAGGCTTTAGGCGCATTCCCTGTTGTGCAGCCATCACCACCATCTCCAGCATTTTTCCACTTTCCCAAACTGAGACTCTGTGCACATTAAGCGCTAACTCTCCATCCACTCCCCCAGCCCCTGAAACCCACCCTTCTCCCTCATTTGACCAAATTTGGCTACAACTCTAGGCATCTCATACAACTGGACTAGTATAGTGTTTTTGTCCTTTTGTGTCTGACTTCTTTCATTAGCACAGGGTTGCCAGGGTTCACCTACACTGTGTCGTGCATGTATCAGTGCTTTATTCCTTTCTGAGGCTGAATACGATTCCACTGGATCGATATGCCACATTTTATTTATCCATTTATCCATTCACCCACCAATGGATACTTGTGTTGCTTCTACTTTTTGGCTCTTGTGAAAGATGCTGCTATGAACATTGGTGTGTATCTGTTTGTGTCCCTGTTTTTAGTTTTTTGGAGTATATGTATACCCAGATGTGGGGTTGCTGAACAAGCAGATTTCAATGGAAACAGAAACTAGGCCACTTGAAAGTCCCCTGGCTCCTGATTCTTCTTGTTGCCTCTGGGGCAACTCCCGGGAGATTTACAAAACAGCAGCAGCAAACCGAGACCATCAGTCTGAGTTGGAAGGGTCTTCAGAAGCCATCAAGTCCTCAGCCCCCACTTATGGATGAAGAATTTGTACTGAATCCAGTCATGCCACAAGCCAGTTCCTTCATCCTGGTCGTGAAGCCTGGGCCTGGGGCACAGCTACTTCACTTATCCTCTTGGAGACAAAGGAAAATGGAACAGTTCATCTGGAGAAGGAGGTGGAGGGGAGATTTTCTGCTGGGTATCTCTGGGGGCTTCCCCTCAGGATGGCCCAGGGGACTTCAAGAGGCACCACACAGACTCATTAAATCCAAAGTGACAGGCAAAATAAAGCATTCAAGGTACAGCTGATTAAGTCATAGAGTTTAGCCACAGTCCACCAGGGATTTCCTCCATCCCAGCATAAAGCTCTGTCCAGCAAACAGCCTGCTGATTCTGGCTTGGCAACATCCATGAGAGGGCTGGAGGTGGACACAGCAGCCATTTGGCAATCTTTCTGCCTGGCCACAGGAGCCTGGTGATCACTCTCTCTGCCTCCCTTGAAGCCGAGGTCCTGCCACGTGACCAGTCAAAGGCTAGGGTGAAAGAGAAGCAGAAGCAGACAGGTCCATGTCAAAGGAGGGGGACATAGCTGCATCGAATGTCCACACAGGGACTCCCCAGGCTGCTCTTTGCTCCCAGCAACATTAGCAGTGGTGGCTCCCTCAGACTCGAGTCCCTTCGGGCTTGTTCCTGGCTGTGTAGACTTCAAGCCAGTTCCTGCAGCCTTCCTGGAGACTGAGTTACCTTGTGGTTACAATAAAAAATCTGGACTGATTCATCAGATTATTTATTAGTTAGCGTAAGTTCAGCTGTGAAGATGAGTCACACCCTCCTTACTCCCATGTCTCCAAATAAGAGTGCTTTACAGAAGAAAGCTTGTGTCTTTCCCACTTAAAAGACTGGATATAACTGGGCATAGTGGTGTCTACCTGTGACCCCAGTCGTCTGGGAGGCTGAGGCAGGAGGATCACAAGTCTGAGAATAGCATAGGGAACATCATGACTTAGATCTCGTCACAAAATTTTTTTTAAAAGTGGAGAAATTGGAATATAGCTCAGTACAAAGGACCTAGGTTCAGTCCCCACTAACACACGCACGCACGAGACCAGATGGGCAGTCAGTCTTGGCCAGTCCAGCAGCCCAGAGCCTAGGTGCCTTGGACCCTTCCAGTTGCTCATCCTGCCGTCTCTCAGGTGTGGCCTCACCCTTGTGGTCCAGGGTAAAAGCTGAAATTGCACCCGTCACATTCACATCCCAAATTTTTAAAAAATGGAAGACAAAGAAGAGGTAAAGAGTTTGAACAGCCGTGGTCCCTGAACACTTAGAACTCAGTGACTCACGTATGGCCATACCACCCTGAACATGCCCTATCTCGCCTGATCTCGGAAGCTAAACAGGGCCAGGCCTGGTTAGTACTTGAACGGGAGGCCGCCTGGGAATACTGGGTGCTGTAGGCTTTTGCACCCTTCCTTGGGCCAGCGATTTAGCTCAGTGGCACCGCACCTGCCTCGCAAGTGCAAGGTCCTGAGTTTAATCCCCAGTACCAATAAAAGAAGAATCCAGTGGCCTTTCCAGAATTAGACAATGGTGATTGTTGTACAACTTTGTAAATTTCACTGAAAAATTCCTAAATTGTACATGTTAATTGAATAAATTTTATGGTATGTAAATTATATCTCAGTTGGGGGAAAAAAAGCCCAACCTAGTGGCTCAGGCCTATAATCCCAGCACTCTGGGAGGCTGAGGAAGGAGGATGGAAAATTGGAGCTCAGCCTGAGCAACTTAGCAATTTAGCAAGACCCTGTCTCAAAATAAAAAAGACCAGGGATTTAGCTCAGGGTGAAGGCCCTGGGTTCAATCCTCAGTACTGAAAAAAAAAAAAAAAGCCTAGTATTTAGACACATGACTCCCTCCTGCTAGAGGTATCCTAAAACACTTATCCTATGTGTTTTATCCTTCAGCTCTCCCATGCTAGTCAGAGTCCTGGAATGGATGCCCGCATTCACGTGAAGGGGTTCCCCCTAGTTTCTTAGGGTCATGGCCCAGTTAACTAAGAACAAGGAATTTGAACATTCTGGGCCCTGGGTGGAGGACTGTCTTAGTTATTTCATCATCACTGAGACACAATACCCAACATTTACAAGTTAGAAGAAGAAGGTTTATTTTGGTTCAAAGTTTGTAGAGGTTTTAGTCCATAATTAGCTGGCTCCAAGGCAGGACAGCATGGCACAGGGACATACGGAGAAATAGCTGCTCACCTCACAGCAGTCAGGAAGCAGAGAACCATCAGAGGAGCTGAGGAGGGAGATAAATCCTTCCAGGCCATACCCCCAGTGACCGCCTGTTCTGAGCAGACCCCACCTCCTAACAGCAAGTCAGCTATAAGCCCCACATTCAAATGCCCCACTTTTGAGCACATGAGCTTTGGAAGGATGTCCAGATATAAACCATAACATTTTGCCCCTGATCCCCAGGAGACTCACGGGCATCTCTTTGTGCAAAGTACATTTAGTCCATCTCTAAGAATTGCCAAAGTCCTAACAGTTCTAGCATTGCTGAAAAGTCCAAGTCCAGAGTCCCCTCTGAGTCTTTTTTTTTTGGTACCAGGGATCGAACTTGGGTCTTTGCACTTGTGCAGCACGCGGTGAGCTAAATCCCCGGCCCTCCCCTCTGAGTCTTAAGGCGAACTCTTAGTCATGAGCCGCTGTGAAAAAGCAATGGAACCAAAGCAAGATCAAAACCCAGGAGGGTAAACATTAAATGTCCAGCACCCAGGGCAGGTTGTGGTGAGATTGCCAACTCCCCGTGACTTGGGCTGTCCTGGCTGTGACATCGTTGTCAGTTACACCCCATATGGTTTCTCTCCTGGGGCAGCTCCACTCATGGCCTGTGGGCTTCCTCAGTTGATGTTCCTCATTCCTGGTTTCTCCAACTTCCTGGGGTCTCCACTGCACTTTTGGCTTCATTGGGAAGGATTTAGGCTTGTGGCAAGGCAGAACATTGTGGCGGAAGGGCATGGGGAAGGAAAGCTGCTCACCTCATGGTGTCTAGGAAATAAAAAAGAAAAAGATCCAGAGAGGAAGGGTCCAGACACCAAATATGCTCAGAATAATGCTCCGATGACCCACTTTCTTCAAGTAGGTAGCCCACCTCCTAAGTTTTTGTTGCCTCCCAATAATGCCATCAAATTCTGATTCTTGTCACTGGTAAAGTGAGAGTCCCACAATACAATCCCTTTCCAAAGGCCCACCAGCAACCAAGCTTTTTTGGGGGGGGCATTTTGGATCCCAACCATAACGTGTCAAGCAATAGGAGGTGCTACAGGATGTAGAAAACTCAGTAAGATGGACCTGTAAGGTAACTCCAGTCTACTTAATAATGCATAGTTCAGGGGTATGTGGCCACCATGATGAGGGACAATCAGGTTGAAGCTCTAGGGGGTAAGATGGCCTTGCACCAGGTTCACTAAAGATGGATAAGAACATGTCTCTTGTGACTGCTGAAGGTGAGGACAGGATGTGGCACTTTGCTTGTATCATCAAGTCTGGTTACATTCAAACCATCCGAGAAGTTGATGAGAAAACTCAAAAGAGCATTCCCTCTAAAGCGGGAGGTCCATGAGCATGTCCACAGCTCCCCCTTGGTCTCTGTATTTCTTCCATGGTGATGAGAACACCCACTGGAGCCAGGACATCCAGCTCCTCTTCAACTATATCCTGATTACAGGGCTGGTGAGCAGAATGTTCTGGGATGATGTAAATATTCTATGTCTTCATCTCTTCCAATATGGTAGCCACTGGACATGTGTCAGACACTTGAAATGTGGCTGGTGTGATTGGAGGGACTGAATTTTCTTTTTGTTCTTTTTTTACCACTGATGGGATTTTTTCTATTGTGGTAAAAATATACATAACAAGCTGAATTTAATGGTACACTTGTAGGCTAGCACTCAGGAGGCTGAAGCAAGAAGATCATGAGTTCAAGGCCAGCCTGGTTTCCATTGAAAGTTTGAGACCAGCATGGACTGCATAGCAAGGCCCCCATCTAAAAAAACCCCCACATGTTATGCTTAACATAAAAACTATCATTTTAACCATTTAAGCCTATCCATTTGGTGGCATTAAGTGAATACATGTTGTTATGCAACCATTGCCACCATCCAACTGCAGAACTCCTTATTTTCCCTAATAGAAATCCTATCCCCATTACACACTAACTCCTCATTCCCCACTCCTCCAGCCCTGACTACTTTAGGTCCCTCATATAAGTGGAATCATACAGTATGTGTCCCTTTGTGGTTGACTTACTTCACAAACATCATGCCCTCAAGGTTCATCCATATTTGAGCCCATGTCAGAATTCCTTTCCTTTTCATGGCTGAATAATATTCCATTGTATATATGGATCACATTTTGTGTATTCCTTCATCCATAAATGGACACTTGGACTGCTTCCACCTTTGGGCTATTATGAATAATGCTGTTGTGAATATAGGTGTGTGAAGACCTGTCCAGACCCTGCTTTTATTTCTTTTGGATGTATCCCTGGAAGTGGAATAGCCAGATGATATGATAATTCTATGTTTAATTTTGTGTGTACATGTGTGTGAGGGGCATGTGTGCACTGTACTGAGAATTGAACCCAAGGCCTTCATACTTTCTACATTCCCCAGGCCTTTTTCATTTTTTGTGTGTTTGTTTGTTTTTTGGTACTGGGGATCAAGCTCAGGTCCTTGCACTTGCAAGGCAGGCCTTGGAACCACTGAGCTAAATCCCCGGCCCCTTTTTCATTTTTTATTTGCGATGGTATCACTAAGTTTCCCATGCTGGGCTCAAACTTGTGACCTTCCTGCCTCTGCCTCCCGGAGTCCTGGGATTATAGATATGCACCACCACATATAGCTCTGTGTTTAATTGTTTGATGAATCATCATACCATGTGTGTTAGCTTTCCATTACTATAATAAAGTGCTTGAGATAATCAAGTTTAAAGTGAAGAATAGTTTATTTTGGCTCACTGTTGGGAGGTTTTAAAGCATGGTTGCTTGGCTCCATTGCTTTGGGGGCTGTGGTGAGGGAGCATGTCATGGCAGGTACATATGGCAGAGGAACCATGCTCACCTCATGGAGACTTGGAAGCAAAAAGGGACAGGAAGTGTGCAAGGTCCTAGCATCCCCTACAAGTACACGCCCCTCAGTGACCTAACTTCCCAATAGTGCCACAAGTTGGTGACAAACCTTCAAATCTTGGGGCTTTGAGGGGATGCTTATCCAAACTATAGCACCAAGACCCTGAACTTTGCATTTAAATCTAAACAGTCACAGTTGGCTACATACTGAACAGCACAGATATGCAACTTCACCAGCATTTGGCCAGGATCCTTCATGGCCCCAACCCCAGGCAGTCACTGTACTCACTTCTGTCACTAGAGATGAGTTCTTCCCTTCTTGGACATCAGATAAATGGAATCGTACTTGTAAATTATAAGCAGCTTCTTCCTGCTCAACGTATCACTTGTGGGAGCCACCCATGGCATGCTGGTAAATGTTTCACAATAAGTTCTCCAAGCTGGGCATAGGGGTGCACACCTGTAATTCCAGCACTCTGAGAGGCAGAGGCAGGAGGATTGAAAGTTCAGGCCCAGCCTGGACAACTTAGTGAGACCCTGTCTCAAAAGAAAAATTATGAAAAGGGTTGGGGATTATAGCTCAGTGCAAAGCCCTTGGGTTCAATCCCCAGTACAGTAGAGAAGAGGAGGGAAGAAGGGAGGGAGGGAGGGATAGAAGAAAGGAAGAAGAGGGCAAGAAGGAAAGAAGGAAGGACAGAAGGAGGAAGGAAGGAAAGAACAATAACCTCTCTAGAAAATGAAAAGGCCTGATTTATAGTGTTTCCTGATGTTCAGTGAGCAAATTCTCTCGCCATGGCCCATTGGTGACACTGGCTGGGCGGAAGCCTGTCATTGGCCCATGCTTGCTCTCATGCAGCAGGAGTGTGTTCTGCTCCATTTCCACACTAAGGACAGCCACTTTTTCTTTACACATGAGCAAGATCCTCAGCTCTTAGCTGATGCCTTAAGGGGCTTAGCTCTGAGAAAGCTAGGTCACCACACAAGGGTGTCATCACCTGCATCCTCCCATCTACTCCCTTCTGTGCACTGGAAGGGGACATTTGTGCCTTCTTGTCTAATCCTGCAGCAAAATGATAAAGTCACTTCTGGCTTTAGAAATGTTAACAGAAACTAACAGAGGTTAGAAAATCTCCTGCCTTTATGACAAAGTTTGGATGCCAAAACTAGTGTTGTTCTGAGACAATGACTTTAAAAAAAAACTGGGGATTTAACCCAGCAGGCTCCAGCTGCCAAGGATGCTTCTCACAGTTCCACCAGCTCTCCTGTCACATACATGTCCTTCCTAGGGGCAGCAGGTTCTAGTATCCTACCAAACGTTCTTGGACCCACATCTACTTCTTTTATGTTTATAAAAATATATGTTTTGAGTTTTTGGAAATGTAGAACTGAATATGACTGTTTTCTTTATAAACAGCACTCCCCAAAAATACTTTATTGAGAAATGTGTACATTTCATTTGGGTACCAAAAAAAAAAAAATCAGAAAGAAAGCTGGCACACTCCTGTAATCCCAACACTCTGGGAGGCTGAGGCAGGAAGATTGCAAGTTTGAGCCCAGCCTGGGCACCTCAGTGTGTTAGTGAGACTCTGTCTAAAATAAAAATAAAACGGGCTGGATATGCACTCAGTGTGAAGGACCTGGGTTCAATTCTCAGTACTAAAGGAAGAGAGAAAGAGAGAGAGAAGAGACAGAGAGCCAAGGAAGGGAGAGAAAAGGGGAGAAAAAACAGAACAAAATAGAGAAATAGAAAACTGAAAAGCAACCAACCTCTCCAAGAAAAGGCTCATTTTACAGATGCTGTGGAGCTGGGATGCTAAACTGAAAGCTGAGAGTCTTTGTGACAATAGAACTCTGATCCAGACCCACAGTAACCAGCCCAGAAGCCAGAACACATCCTCTGCAGCTGCAAGCCCCCAACACCAAAACTAGACCAATGATGGACAGCATCCTTAATTCTTGTTCCCGCTCCTAATTTAGGGTCAACCAGAGAAAGCCAAATACGTCCTCCAAAACCATCACACAGGTTGCCTGGTTTCTGATTGGACACCTTCATTCTCCCAGAGTACACCTGGCTCCTCCCTTTGTCAGGATGCAGCTCTCTCATGTCTCTGCCCGCCTTGGAGTCTCTGCCCAACACCAATGCTACTGGCTTTGTGTGATCTCGTTAGGGGTCTGCGTTTACTTCTGTGTGGCAGTCCCCATTCTTTGGGGGCATCTCCCAGTTCCCTGCCCACTCTGGTCAGCAGGAGACGTTTTGTTTTACCTCCAGAGGGGATGGTGACTCAAGCCAAGCCACCCAGCCATCCCATTCTCCCAGCCTAGAGGGCTGAATGGCCTCGCTTCTCACCTTCTTCTTTTACTCCTGTGCGTATCTACTTGCTATCAGCCAGCCAAATATTTGTAGATATTTTTTCACTAACAATTCCCCAATTCCCATTTCCACCCTTGCCTGACAACCTTGACCTTAAACCTCAGGATTGTACAGCAGCTTCCTGTGCATCACACCCAGCTTGGTTCCAAGTCTAGGCCAGTCCCCCACACTGCAGTAATTCACCAGTTAGGGTCTGATGAAGAAAAGGAGAAAAACTCAAACTATCTTTACATGTCGATGCCTACCGTGTCAAAGCCATGGCCTGCAAGAAAGAGCAAAAATCATTTGAAGAGTGAGCTTTAATCATTTGTGAGGTTTAATGTTGAGTAGTTTTTTATTGGGCTTTTTTTTAACCCCCCGGAAATTTGCTTGAGTTCATAGATTTTAAAAGAATGGGTCTGGGATTTACAGCAGCTGAGATAGGCAGTACTGGGAGGTTTTAGGGTCCACATTTGGAGGCTTCTGCAGGATTCTCCTTTACTGCTTCAAGATTGGCTGTGGCTGGGGAATCTGGATTCAGCAGCTTTGGGGCCAGAGCTCTGCAGACGGAGGGATACATGACCCTGCTCAGAGATTCCTACGGACAACTCTGCTGGTTTCCAGTAAGGCCCAAGGTGGGGTCACCCATGTGCTGGGAAGGATGTTGGAGGCACTGAGAAAGATGGCTCTGAACTTGCTCACTCGCAGGCAGGCAATGTCACTCGTTTTCCTTTTGATTTCTGCTGTTCTGATTTCTACCAGCCATGGAGAGAGCATCTGTCTGGACAGACTGTACATCTTCCTCATTGGGCCTGTTATTCCATCACCTGGCTATAACGTGGCTGATCTTGGGCTAAGGGTAAACAGAAACAACCCAGTAATGGCCCCAGCAGCTAGAATAAATGTACAGTGTACATGTTCCATAAAGACTGATTGAAGTCAGCTATGGTGGTGCATGCCTATGATCCCAGGACTCTGGGAGGCTGAGGCAGGAAGATCACAGTTTCAAGCCCAGCCTGGACAACTTAGCAAGACCTGTCTCAAAATAAAACATTTTAAAAAGGGCTGGGGATGTAGCTCAGTGTGACGGCTGTGCGTCCAATCCCCAGTACTGCCAAAAAAGGTTGATTGACAAATAAGGAAACGGGCATTAGAAACACAATGTGATTTTGGCTACAAAGAAAGTAAATGCACAGAGTGATGGAAGCAACCTGGAGATATTGGACGAAAGAGTTTATTTCTAGGGTTGTCTGAAGGACAGGGTCCCCTTTAAAGAGGAAGGCAAACAGGAAGCATCTATGAGGGCGTGGGGTGTGTTCTAGGACATCTAGGTTCAGTTTGTGGAGGCGGAACACAGACAAAGACAGAAGAGGCTGGGTCCTGAGTCTGGGGTCTGCCATGGCCAGGGATTTGGACTCTGTCCATTTTCTCCCAGGAATCCCTGCAGTGTTTTCTCATGTAACTTTTCACAGGTGACTGTTAGGTTTTATATCTCGATGTCTTCCTAAAGCCTCGTGCTATCATGGGCCAGACCTTTGGAAGGTGAGTGGATTATGGGATTTAGAGCTGTCTTGCTGTTAGGAGGCAGGGTCTGGTCAGAGCCCTGGGGCACTGGAGGCGTGGCCTGGAAGGGTTCCTCTCCCTTCCTGGATCCTCCCTTCTTGCTCTGCTTCTTGGACACCAATGTGAGGAGCTTTCTTCTGCCCAGGCTGTTCCACCTTGCCGTTCTGCCTTGGAGACAGCTGACTATGGACTAAACTTCTACAAACTGCGAGCCAAAATAAAGCTTTCCTTTAAGTTGTGGGTGTTGGCTGTTGTTCTCAGTGGTGAGGACGGTGAGGAGGACAGGGATACTTCAGGCATACGTGGTCGAGGGTAAGGGCAGCTCCCCTCTACGTTGGACCAGCTCTAGCAGACCCTTTGTTCAATATAACCTGGCCTCGCCTCCACTTGCGTGTTACTAGGAAGAAAATCCCAAGACAGGCACGGTGGTGGATACCTGTAATTCCAGCTACTGAGGAGCCCGAGGCAGGAGGATCTAGTTTGGGATCACCCTGGGTAACTTAGGGAGATTCTATCTCAAATAAAAAATAAAGGGCCGGATATTTAGCTCAGGGGTTCTGCGGCCTGCCTCGAAAGCACAAGGTCCTGAGTTCAATTCTGAGTACAAAAAAAAAAATTAAAATTAAAAAAAAAAGCTGGGGATATATACTTCAGTGGTAGAGTATCCCTAGGTTCAGTCCCTACTACCACAAAGAAGAGGAAGAGGGAGTGGAACAGGAAGAGGAAAGATGGAAGAGGAGGAGGAGGAGGAGGAGGAGGAAGAATAGTCATCCACATGTCTGCCCACTTTATTTGTAAAAGTTTGATTGTGTCTCTAAAAGATAAAAGACATATTTTAGGGGGGAAATAGCCTTAGTAGAGAAACTTTTAAAATTGGATATGTTTGACTGCCATCATTAAAACGAATCAATAATTACTTCTTTTTTTTTTTAAACTGGGGATTGAACCTAGGGCCTTTGCACTGAGCTACATCCCCAGCCCTCCCCACCCCACTCCCTTTTTAAAGTTTGAGACAGGGCCTTGTTATGTCTCTAAACTGCCCAGGCTGGGTGCAAACTTGTGAAACTCCCACCTCATCTTCCTAAAGCGCTGGTGTTACAGGTGCACCACCATGCCGGCTGTCAAGAGCTCTTGGTGCCTGTGTTTAAACGCCTAAGTGGTGCCCATATTTTCAGAGTCATGAACCCTGAGGCCCAGTTCCTGAGGTAAGAGAAGACTGTAGCTCCCTCCACAGGGAAGCTGGCAGGAGGTGGGCTTGAGTTCTCAAGGGCTGGCTACTCAATCTTGCCTTTTAGTGTAGCACAGCAATTACGGACATGGTTGCCACAGAATTTTCACCTAATTACCCCGAAAATGAGTTTCTGCCCCTTGGAAAACAAAAACCACAATTAATCAGAGATGGGCACCAACATTCAGTTCTGTGTTCAACATTCTATAAAACTCTTGGGGCTGAAGTGGGATTCCTTTTCCTCCCAGATATCTTCCTTCTGTTTTTTGATTGACCACCCCAAACTCTTGTGTGGGAAGCCCCTCTAATGACAGTGTCCAGGCATTGATGGCCAGGCCCAAGGACAGACAAGTGAGGACCAGCACTGTAGACCAGCCAAGCCCACTCCATGTAGACTTTCTCAGACCTTTCCCTGCCCTTCCCTGGAAGTCAGCAGTGATTTCTAAGTCTGCAAAAATAGCTTTTAGCTAAATATTCTGTGTGTAGTAAAGAATTAATCTTATCCAAGAGAGATCTGTCCTTTACTGTGGCTCCTAGGAGGTAACTTCTAAGGCCTTGGAATGTGCAGTCTGATAAAAATGTCTTTCTTTATCTGGGGGGCCTTGGGTCACATTGAGCAGACTAAGAATTTATGGTCATGGCTTTGGGCCATGCAGAATCAACTTAGCCTCTGGAAGGGATGGAAACAGGGGAGCCACATGGGCTGTCTACCATGCTTCCCAGTAAAAACTCATCAAGACATGCAAGGATCTTCCTGGTTGGTCACACTTGCTGTATGTTGCCACGAATTGCTGCTGGGAGAAGTTAGGCTGCCCACGACTCCACTGGGAAGGGACAGCTGGAATGTCCAGATGTGAAACCCTTCTAGATCATCCATGTGTTTCTTTTCTTGGCTTATTTTCAACTGCCTCTTTTTCCTGTCATTAACTGTGGCCACGAATCCAACAGGTTTCTGGTGACATCAAATCTTAGGGTGGTCTTGGTGTCACTGGCTAGCGTGAGTCCTTGCTTTAGCGATTAATAGGAGTGAAAACCAAAGCAGCAGTATGAATTTATAGGCAACAGTTTTTTGGGGTTTTTTTGTTGTTGTTAAATTCTTTTATTGGTACATTTTAGGCATACAACACATTTACATTTCTCATTGGGAATTGTACCTTTACATGATGCATCTTGGTTCTTATTTTTTCCCCATTCCTAGCCCTCCCTTCACCCCCTAGGCAACAGTTTTAACAGGAAAGTAAGAGAAAATAACAAGGACCAGAGCTCTGACAAAAATCCAGCTGGTTCCCTAACAAAAGAAGTGAGATAGAAAATGTATCAGATTGAGAAATAGAAGAGAGCACAGATTTGAAAAGGAGGAGCAGACTGACCAATCCACAGAAAAATAGGGACCACTTTGATGGGGTGCTGGGGTGGGCTGGGCCCCAGCTGGTCATTATCTCAGTCCTGGTTACATAGCTCTGGAGAAATCCTCCTGGCTGGAGTGGCATTTCTGTTTCCATGAGATGACTGTCCCTGGGGTAGCTCAGTCACCTGAGGATTCGCTTTTCCAGAGACCTAAGTGACCACAGGGTCAATGAACAATGACCCTTGAGACAGAGGTTGGAGAGTTCAGGCTTCTAGGCATCAGGGAGAGGATGTGAATCTGGATGTTGTGAAAGCCAGCAATTGGATGTCCTCGTAGATCCTGAGAATTACTTTGGTTTCTCTTATCTTCTTGTCTTCAGTCTTGAAGGAGGGTCAGATAAGCTAGGTAAAATTAGGGCTAGTAAACCTTGTTTTGCCAAATTTTCTAAATGATTAACAGACCCCTATCCAGAGCTTTAAGGTAATAAAGGAGATAATATAAAGGTCAAGCTTTGTTCTACTTCCAGAAGCATGGCCCTGGCAGGAGGTGGGCTGTGCACGCAGCCTGACCTCATTTAGGGCAGGTTACTTACATGATCTGACCCAGTTTGGGCAGGTGGCACACATCTGGTTTGAGCAGCCTGCTGCTGTGCACATCAGGAGCCCAGTTTGGGCCATGACCCCTCTTTGGGGTATGACCCCAGTTTGTAACCCCCAGATGAGGTGGACAGCTTGGGCAGCCTGACCTCAGGAACCTAAATAGGGTGCCCTCTTTTCAGCCTTTTCTTTCTCTCTTTATCTCTTTCCGAAAGCACACAAGAGAGACCTTAAAGGCATATAGCACCTCATATATGGTTATGGGTTATGCAATGTCTATCCCCAAAATGTCACCTTTAGGATATTTTTTATGAGCTTAGGATCAATTGAAGATACATTTTATTTTGTTTTTTAATTTTTTTTTTTTGGTTTTTTGAGGCAGGGTCTCCCTTTGTAGTTCAGGCTGACCCTGAACTCACTATGTAGCCCAGGCTGGCCTCAAACGGTGATCCTCCTGCCTCAGCCTCCAGAGTACTGGGATTACAGGCGTGCGCTACCAAGTCCGGCGAAGATAGGAGATTTTTTTTTTTTTCCTACCAGGGATCGAACTCGGGACCTTACACTTGCGAGGCAGGCAGCGAAACCACTGACCTAAATCCCCAGCCCGATAGGAGATTTTAAAAGGTTAATTTTTCTCCAAAAGTAAATTAAAGAATGTAAAGACAAACCCTCAAAGCTCTTCTTTCTTTCCTCTTCTGAACCTTCTTGGTTATAAGCTTAAAAATGCAGAGCTTAGAAAGGTTAACTCTGCTATGACTTGGTTCTCATGAGTCATCTAAAGAATTGTTAAAATGAGTAAATAAGTAAATATAAAGGAAATTAATGCTTATAAGTGTTCATAACAATATCTAAGTCATCAGTTGCTAAATATAAATTCAAATATTCTTGGCTTCCTAAGACTTATGAAAATATATTTTGGTTAAGGGCCAGGGATTTAGCTCAGTGCCACCGTGCCTGCTTGGAAGCACAAGGTCCTGAGTTCAATCCCTGGTACAAAATAATATATATATATATATATATATATTAGTTTATTAAATTGTTTTCATAAATGATTAATATACAAAGTTTTAAAATTGCTTTCTTGAGTTAACTAAGTTAAATTTCTTTCTTTTTTTTTTGGTACCGGGGATCAAACTCAGGTCCTTGAGCTTGCGAGGCAAGCCCTTAAATTTCTAATATATCGTTTTATATTAAAAACTTAAATTTAAATTTAGAAAATTTAAAGTAAAAAATTTTCTCTAAGGGAAGGTCCTTGGGTCTGAGGAACTACTAGACAAAATTCCCCTTTGTGGCTGAAAAATCAGCTGCCTGAACCAATTTGCCTCAGTTTTCTCCACTGATGGGTCACTTCTCCAGTTTTTTTCCCTGGAGTCTTACTGAGCCTCACTTCCAAAAATGTTACTAACGAAACTATGTATACATATATGTATATATATAATTACGTTGGTTATAATAAAAGGTTAAGTTTTCTATGTCTGAAAAATAAACTTCTCTTAAGATATCAAAATGCTCTTGGTTAAACATATAAAAGCTAGATAAAAATGAAGATAATTTCTTATGCTTTCCACTGTTGGACTTTTGGTTATTTCAAAGTACTAAGTTTTAAGAGTTAAAGATTATTTAAATGCTTACTTGTAAAATATTTTCAACAATCAGGTTATCTGATGTTATCTTCTATAATGTGAAACTTAGGAAAACATCTTATATCGATAACTTTCAAACTAAAGTTGTTTATGATAAGACTTTTTTAGGTTTATGTTTATGTGATTGTTATGTAATTGTGTTATGGAAATTAAATGTGCCTAAACCTACAGTTGAGTCAGTATAATTATTGTAATAATTAAAGATTGGACATTAGTAAACGATCAAGTAGATCTATAAACAAGTACTTTCTACCTAAAAGACATGTTATTAAAAGGTAATATTTTTAAATAAAAGTTTATGTCATTTAATATTTTATAGTTGAATAAAAGTAACCGATTAAAAAGTTATTTTATACTAAAATGGGAATTTAAATGTATTCCAGAGATAATAACAAAAAGGTAATAGTACCAGTATAGTATCACATAATTGTTATGCTAAAGTGATATGTTTGCTCTTGATTTTAAATTTCATCTCTAAAACTTTATGACTATTATCTGTTAACATTCTACAGAAATCTGACCTTTTTTGGGGGCGAGTATTGAGAATCAAATTCAGGACCTTGGGCTTGCCCGGTGTGGCATCACTGAACTAAATCCCCAGCCCAGGAATCTAACTTCTAAGATAACCATGACTAGTAAAAAAAATAACAGTTGCCTGGCCATATTTTATACAGTGGCCCTTTGGTTTACAAACTTAATTTGTTTTACAATTTTGGGAAAATGGCTGTGTTTGTGTTTGTGTTTGTATGAGAAAGATGGCCATGGTTGTGTTTGTCACCCAATGCACAGTTCACCAATGGAAGCAAAATTTTGTTGAAAGCTTTTATTTGCGAACTGAATTGTTTACAAACAGAAGCATCCATGAACCGAGGAAACTGGGCTAAGAGGACAGACACTATTTTGACCTTGGCCCTCCAAGGTCAACAAGGACCCGGAGCATGAGGGGACCTCTCTAAAAAGATCCCACAACTCCAGTGAGTCATCTAAATAGGGAGATTGTTGGACCACAAAGGACAGGAGTCAACCAGCGTACCTTGTGTTAAAAGAGGGTCACTAAAAAAGGGAATGCTCCCATGCTTCTAAGAAGAGCCATATTGTCAGGCAAAGAACACGAACCATCCTGGCAGATGACACAACTGGTAGAGGAAAAACTAAAGAGCTAAGAGGCTCTGCCCATGACCCCAAAAATAACTCCAGAGGAGCCTAAATTGACCTTGGCACATATAGCTATATAGAGAGATTAGTTTTCATTAACCCTTTAACTTGGTCATAAACATCCAGCAGGAAAATATAACCAAAATTATATACAGGGAAATAATAGTAATATTAAATTAAAAGCTAGGCTACATGTAAAAAGGGGCTCCAAATATTACACCAGCCCCTGCTTGGAGTCTCCCCCTGCAATTATAACTTGTAACCATAAAAAGTTTTGATTATCAGTCTCTTAACTATGCCAAAAGCGTGTCCTTCAGCCTCTCTTAATATATTCCCATCCTTGTTTGGGTGTACTTTCAAGTACCTCTCAGGTAAAGGTTTAGCTTCTTGTTTGTTATAATTGAAATAGGAGGACATTACATTTCTTACTGACAAAACTGAGAAGAGTTTGTGTGCTTTTAAACTTCACCTGTTATAGTTGAGTAAACATCTCAAAAAATAAAGGTTAATAATAAAGATAAAAGGCTTATGTCCAATGTTGCTGACTTTCACATTTTATGGAGTCACTATTCATCAGTATTCTACTGTTAATTTCTAGCCCCAGCCTGTTTTACCAGGTTATAAATGGAGCTTAAGAGTCAATGACTAGCTAATGTCTTTGTCCTCTTTTCCAGTCTACCAAAAGATGACCATCAGACAACAAACCCATTTTCTTTTATCTCTTTTAGATCAGTCAGGGTTAGATTTGATCCCTGGCTAGGCAAGATCAATGCCCCTCCTCAGCCTGAAGCAGCTACACAAAGACAGAACATCAGGCCTTCTACATCTCTTAAGAATAAGGGATCAAAGTCTGTGGTGGGGTGGAGAATGAAGTAAGATAGAAGAAATAAAAACTAGGCAGAAATGAGACAAGGAAATTGAGATTTCAAAAGTGTACTTTTAAAAAACCCCTGCAGCTTCAAGACACAAATGTTTGGATTCCTAGGGTCTTGAAGACACAATAAGCCTGTAAATCTGGGCTCTGGACCTTTCCTTTTCACCTGTAAATTGTACTTCCTCCACCCACAAGAAAGTAGCAGTATTGGTGGGCAGCAAACCTCAACTTCAAACACATGTAGATGGCTTGCATTCTGACATAAACTGCCAGACAGGGAACCTGACAGACAGTAGGAAGACACATCCTAGATCACCCATCTTGAAGACACCCCAAGACCCCATAAAAGATACCCAGCTCCAGCTCATACTGTGCCTCTGAGTGTCTGCACGCCATTTTTTAGTGTGTCCTACAACCTCTGTCTAATAAGCCCTTTTTGTGCCTCTTACTGACACATCATGAAAATTCTTTTTCTATGATGGGAATCAGCAGACCTACAAACTTATTCTACAAAAGGATGAGAGAGTTTCCTTATTTCCCCCTTGGGGACCTCTCAAACCCAGGCCAATTGATATCAGGGACTCCTAGACTCTGTGTTCTGCTTTCCCGGGGACTCCTTGTCAAAGTGAAGACAGGCCCAGTGTGGTGAGGATCTCATCTGTACATAAATGACCTGAGGATGAGAGCAGGCCCTTATGGGGATGTTAGCGGGTTTCTGGGGGTTCTGTGGGCTCCTTCTAGAGATTCTTGCCAGGTTCTTGTTGTCCTGAACAAAGAATTGGACAAAGCAAGTGAAAAAGATAGTGAGGTTTTACATTTATTAAATGCAGGAAAAGAAGTATACTCTGAAGAGCAAGTGTGGGCCAATTAAAGGTTGGAAAAGAAATATGCTTCTGTACCTGCCTGCCAAGTGGAAGGTCCTGAGTTCAATTTCCAGTACCACAAAGAATAAATAAATTTTTAAAAATTAAAAATGGGGCCAGGAATTTAGCTCAGTGGTGCTGGGCCTGCCTTGCAAGCGGAAGGTCCTGAGTTCGATCCCCAGTATCGCAAAAATAAATAAATAAGTAAAAATAAATAAATAAATATGCTCTGCAAGGTGAGCACAGGCCACTGAAGAGAGAGAGCACAGTGACAACAAGGTTAATGGCAACCATCTTTTGTATTTTCCATTCTGATGTCAGCTCTAGGCCATTCTATCAAGAACCTGGTTGAACTCACAGAAGAATTGAAGAGGGCATTTTCTGATTGGTTCCAGGTGCAGGGTTTGGGAACTATCTTCTGCACATGTATTTAATCTATGTGATTGACAGGTCACTCCCACTTGCCTAGCCAGATAACCATGCCCTAATCTCCTGCCTCGGGAGGACACTGTCCCCACTGCATTTTGGATTTGAAATAAACACTGCCCAAGTACAATACTTACTTCCCAACATCCATTCCCACCCCACTCCCCCTTTCTGCAAGATCTCCCACTTTTTATTCATATTATTTACCCAATTCTG
The DNA here is from genome assembly GCF_053883595.1 of Heterocephalus glaber. Classification (NCBI taxonomy): domain Eukaryota; kingdom Metazoa; phylum Chordata; class Mammalia; order Rodentia; family Bathyergidae; genus Heterocephalus; species Heterocephalus glaber. The sequence goes on along the minus strand of NW_028258381.1, from coordinate 38,730,665 downwards.
AAATCCAGATGGCGAGGGGGCAAGAGCCTGAACTTCCACCCAACCCCAGCCCAGTTCCATGGGGTTGGTTCTGATTGGTCTCAGCCAGTGCCCTTGCCAGTGATTGGCTCAGACAAAATCATGGGGTACAATTCTGTCCAGTGAGATGTCTTGTTCCTACCTCTACCTTCAGAAGAAGAAACGGGGACTAGAGACGTACTTCAGTGGTAGAGCACTTGCCTAGCATAGGCAAGGCCCTGGGTTCCATCCCCAGCACTGTAAAAATGAACAAACAAATGAAACAGACTCTATTAGCAGATGCTGTGTGTCTGTGTGGGACACCAAGTGTCCCATCATGAAACCCCTCGGAGCCAACCTAAAGTTCCCTGAGGTCCAGCCAACACACTGTTAAAGGGCTGGATATGTCCACCTTGGAGCTGCCTCCCATCCCTTCACACACCTTGCTAGGTGACACAATGAATATCCTTATTATTTAATCCAAGATGAGTTCACATTTTCTTTACATTTCAGTAAAAAAAACTTCCTGGAGTTGGGCGTGGTGGTGCACACCTGTAATCCCACCACTCTGGGAGGCTGAGGCAGAAGGATTGAAAGTTTGAGCCCAGCCTGGGCAATTTAGTGACTTAAGGAGACCTTCTCTCAAAATAAAAAAGGACTGGGGATGTAGCTCAGTGTGAAGGCCCTAGATTCAATCTCCAGTACTGGAAGAAAAAAAGAAAAACAGAGGAAAGATGTCAGGTGCACTCTGGTTGGAAGCTATTGGCCTGGGGAAACTGAAGGAGGCCAACTAGAACAGAGAGGTCTTATGTGATTGGTTGGGGGAGAAATATTTGGCCTTCTCTGGTTGGTTCTGAGTTGGAAATAGGCTGGTGGGGAAGGGACGAAATTTAGGGAAGCTGTCAGTCATTGGTTTAGTCTTGACCATTTTGGACTTTGCAGTGTGGCTGGGCTTCCTGGGCTGCTTGTTGCAGGAGCTGTGTGTAAAGTTCCACTGTCATAAATGGACCTGTCATTATCTGCTCATATCTGCAGAGGGGATTGATTCCTGCTTCAGGATTGGTTTAATTCAGGAGCTTGGCATTTCTTTTTCTTCCTTCAGTGTGCACAAAAACAACCCACAAACGCTGGGAATTAGGATGAAGGGCTCTGTGTTTCCATCTCTAGTCCAGTGAAAGGAAGGCTGCTTTCAGAACTTTTTTCTCAGAATCCCTTGCTGGGGCAAGAACGTAGAGCAGGTGGGGAAAACCACCCTGAGTACAGGTAATAATGATATACACTATCAGCTGAGAGTTTTGTAGCAATAATAAACTCAACCCAAAGTTCATCTGCTTTTTATTATCATCTTGTCCCATAAATCCTAAATGTCATGATAAAAGACAGATGCTTTCCAACTTAAAATGGCGTTACATCCTGAAACATCACCAGAAGTCCAATGTGCATTGAATACCGAACTGGGGAATGTCCCTGTTTAGCTGTAGGGTGCCAAAGAGCTGACTCACTACCACTGCCCAGAATCTCAAGAATATATTGTACTAAATCCAGGTGTGGCATCACACACCTGTAACCCCAGCACTCTGGGAAGCTGAGGCAGGAAATTGCAAGTTTGAGCCCAACCTATGTAGCTTAGCAACTTAGTGAGACCCTCTCTCAAAATAAAAAATAAACAAAGGGCTAGGGATGTAGTTCCACGAGGAGGATCTGAGTTCAATCCCCACTACTACCAAAAAAAATGCACTGAATGCTACTAGCTGGGAAAAGATTAAAATTCAAAGTTTGACGTTTCTACTGAATGCTTATTACTTTTGTATCATTGTAAAGTCAAAAAAAATCATTAAGTTGCACCATGTAAGTCAGACAATATCTGTACTTCTCTATGAAAATAATATTGTTGGTTTCAGTTTAATAAAGATGTGATAGAAAAATATAGCGAATGTTTAAATTTTAAAAAATTTTTACAGTAAAAGACACATTGTCATTAATTCCCCTGAAAATATTCCCCATGCTTCAAACATACTTATCCCATCGTTTTTGCCACTTTCTAAAGCAGTTCTGGAAGTCATCTTTCATGAATGTCTTTAGTTGCACTATTGTGGCTGCCAGGATGTCCTGAATTGATTCAAAACATTTCCCTTCCATGGTCATTTTTTTTGACTCTGAGAAACAGCCAGAAGGAACATGGTACCAGATCCAGGGAGTAAGGTGGACAAAGAGTCACTATTAAGTTTTTATGACCTGCCTTTCCGTTGGAGGCAGTAGCATTCACTGAATTTTTTTTTTTTTGGTAATAGGGATCAAACTCGGGTCCTTGCGCTTGAGAGGCAGGCTGCAGAACCACTGAGCTAAATCCCCAGCCCCTCACCGAATTTTTGATCAAACCTCATAAAGATTCTCATGAAAGAGGACTTCCAGATCTGCTTCAGAAAGTGGCAAGAATGTTGAAATAAGAGGGTTTGAAGCAAGGGGAATATTTTAAGGGGAATTAATGGCAGTGTATCTTTTACTCTAATAATTTTTTAATTTAAACACACACATTTTTTGCTCTGCCCTTCTGTTTAAATTCAAATCTGCATGTCTGAATTTATTGAGGTGTAACAAACTTTGCATTCCACAAGGAGGTTAACCCTGAGAGCTCTCAGTTACTCAGTAAGCCCCTGCCATGTACAGATTCACTTTGTGAGGGTTCCGTGTTGCTGGAACTCACTGTGGACCTGACTTGTGTCTCTTGCACCAGTGGTACTAGGACTCATTCCAGTCACCATGAGCATAGAGGAGACACAGAACTGGGTTACCTCAGCTCTCCTTTCCATCACTGCTGCAATTTTCATTTGTGTTTAAAATTTGAAGTAATGAGACAAAATGCCAACTGTAAAGTATGAAGTTTATGTTATGTGCACCTTTTAGTTCATAGGTGGAATATTTTACTGCATTTGAATATCAATAACAACAGGGACGTGTTTTCTCTCCTACATTGTTGCTTTTAAAACCAAGGAGCAAACCTAAGAAGTAATGTTTACATAATTGTTACTGAAGACATGCAACTCCTCAAGAAGGAAAGTGGTAAAAAATAATCCAGGGCTGGAGATTTAGCTCAGTGGTTCCGCTGCCTGCCTCACAAGCGCAAGGACCCGAGTTCGATCTGTGGTACCAAAAAAAAAAATCCAATCTAGCTGAGCATGGTGGCACCTGCTTATAATCCCAGCACTCTGGGAGGTTAAGGCAGGAGGATTGCAAGCTTGAGCCCAGCCTGGGCAACTTAGTGAGATCCTGTCTCAAAACAGAAAAAGGCCAGGGGGTGTAGGTCAGTGCAAAGGCCCTAGTTTAATCTCTGATACTGGGGGAGAAAATTCCAATCGTCTTCATAGCTGTTTGCACACCAGGCCTGGGAGCCAGGGAGGCTGGGTTGTACTGTTTGGTGTGGGTGTGCACAGGGATCTGGGAGGGAGGAAGTAGGGTCCTTCTGGGGTGATGAAAATGTTTTGAAACTAGGTAAAGGTGTTGGTTGCCCATTGTTGTGAATATATTAAACACCACTAAACTGCCTTTTTCATTTTTCCCTTTTGAGACAGTGTCTTGCTGGTTTGCCCTGTCTGGCCTTGAACTCTTAGACTCAAGAGATCTTTGTGCTTCAGCCTCCCAAGTAACTGGGACTATAGGCATGTGCCACTGCACCTGGGTGTATTGTATGCTTTAAAATGATTAATTTGATGTTATACAAATTTCATGTTAATAAAAAAGAAAGAACCCACGTGGGCTGTGTGAAAGAGGCAGAACAACCAAGATGACAACGAGAGCAGGGGAAGTGTTTCCCCAATGTCCTGTCAGTGACGGAGGGTGGACAAACAGGGAGGCACAGGTGTGTCCTGATGGAAGGCTGCCAGCCTGGGGAAACTGAGGGCACCAACTCGAAGCCAGGCACCCTGTGTGATTGGTTAGGGGAATAGGAGTGGTGTCCTCAGGTGGAAACTCAGCCAAAAGTAGGGCCCCTGGCTGTCATAGACCAGGTCCGGGTCACACGGGGCTCGTGGGAGAGTGTGCCAGCGTCCTGGCTGGCTGCCGCAGGTGTGGCCAGAGCTCTGCTGTCCCTCGCTTTGCTCCGTCTCTCTGTGGCAGATGCAGGAATTGAACACACTTGTCCCCACTCAGTGCATGGAGCACCAGAAATGCCAGGTGCCTGGAGCAGCAGAAGCCTCCAGGCAGAGGACACCCTGTGTTGTCTCCATAGCCCCCCACATAGGGCTGCGGTTCCCACTGGGATACGCATGATGCATCTGGGGGACTGACCAGTGGCTCGGACTCATGGCTTCCAGGGCGTCGTCAGCACTCTAGCCCCTTCCCGAACCTGTCCCTCTGTTCTTCACCCCCCCTCTTATGCCCCAGTGCCAGCTGTACATCCTTACAGCCGGGGCCTGCCTGGAGCAAGCCCTGAGGGTCCTCACCCATCTCCAGCCCTGCTTATCACCACTGAAGTGGCCTAGAGCCTGCGCCAGGCAGGCGCTGCGGGCACATTCCTTCCTGGCACTGTCGCCTCAGGAACCAGGTCACCCCCATTCCAACAAGCACTGAGCCTCTGGGTATGTTTGTAGGGGGAGGAGGACACCACAAGTACCAGGACCCCATGACAGGGGCTGAAAATGGAGCGGTCCCTGCATCTGATGGGACAGCAGTGCTCACTGTCCCCCAACAGAACAGGGGAGCCAGGGCCTGAGGTTTAGTCACAATCAGCCTAGGACAAAAATCGTCTGCCAGGGGGAAAAAAACCTGTAAAACAAGCTGAGCCCAGCTCTTAGGAGGGCAGTGTGCCCTCAGGGAAGGCCTTTGCCCCACAGATAATGGCACCTAATCTTAGTCTTTTAATGGTCACGTGAGACCCTTAGGACCAATGCAGGGGCTGAGGTCTATATTGTTGTTGCTTTGCATAAGCTTTGCAGCACTCTGGAAGGGAGTGGAGGGAAGCCCCAGATCCAGCACCAAGAGCCTGAGAGGAGGATGTGTAGCCGGGGCACTGGGGCAGCCAGGAAGATCAGATCTGCTGTCCCGGAGTCCAGGCCCCACCATCTCTGGCCCAGAGGTGACAACAGTCATTGTTCTATATTTAGCCTGTACCCCAAGAACAGTGACTAATGTCCTTATGAGAAGAGGGGCCACACAGGGGGAAGGACATACCGAGACAGAGCTGTGCAGACATCACAGTGATGCAGCCACAAGCCAAGGAATGCCTGGAGCCCCTGAAGCCCGAAGAGGCAGGAGACTTCCTGTCCAAGAGCCTCTTGGGGAGGCTGCCTATACCTGGTTGGACTTCTGGCCTCCAGGATGAGAGATACATTTGTATTTTAAGCCACCACTTTCTGGGTTGTTACAGAGGCTACGGGATGCTCACATGCTTGTCATCCCTGCCCCCAGGCCAGGAGTCGGAGAGACTGTTCAGGTCACGTCTGTTCCCCACCCCTCTCTCTGAGTCTCCTGATGTGCAGGATAGAACCCACCTTCTCCCACAGCCTTGGGCTCTGGCACTCTGGCGCTCTGGCCCCTTGCCCTCTTCCCATTCCGTTCCTCAGGCCCCCACTGAACCCACCCACTCACTGTCCTGGCCTGGAAAGGTTTCCTTACTGGAGACTTCTGCTCTGAGAAAACCTGCTTAGCTTGCTCCCCTTCTGGACCTTGGGTTATTTCTTCCTCTGGGTGGATGTCCTTCTTCTGGGTCAACAGGCTTTGCCTCCAGGCAGTGCATGGCGAGGTCTGGGGAGGGGTACAGGGAGGGAGCCACTGGCCTGCAGCCTGGAGGCCAGAGAGGCTGCTCATCCTGTAGCTCAGGAAGCCCTTGCGGCAGGGAGAGTCCTCCAACCCATCAGGCCCACAGCACCACCGAGCTGAGAAACCTGGTCTGGATCTTTTCACAACTCAGTCCTTCTAGCCTTTCAGGCCTTAGTTGAAATGCCAGCTCCCCCAAGAAGAGATCCCTGGACACCCTCTGCATAGCTTCTCTGAAGTCACCGCCTTTACTATCCTCATGGCCCCTATCTTTGGTGAATGCTTAAATTAAAAAAAATATTGATTGCAGTAAAATACATTGCCATGAGTCCCCCTCAAAATCCTCCTCCTCGATTTGAACACTCTTGTCCATTGTTCTTGTCCTTTCTGAGCAGTTCTGGATGTCCTCGACTTAGCAAGACCTTGTCTCAAAATTAAAAAATAAATAAATACAGTCAGGGCTGGGAATGTAGCTCAGTGCAAAAGCCCTGGGCTCAGTCCCCAGTACTGCAAAACAAAACAACAAAACTCGAGGGCTACAGAGCTGTGCACAGAGGAGTCCAGAGCCAACGTTCCCGCCCTACAGGTCCAGGGGTGGGCGTCGGCTTTGATACTGTCCTGTGGACTCAAACCCCAGAGGCCTCTGGGCACTAAGCAGTGTCCTGTGTGGTCATCCTCCTTGGAGTTCACTGCCCTGGCGCTGATTGGGAGAACTCACCCAAAGCCAGGTCCCAGGCCCCTTGCGTCTCATTGCATCACTCTGCGGTCAGCCTCTTTCTCCAGGAAGCACCCTTCTCCCCTCCTACGTCCTCATTCAACCAGTGCCCGAATCAGTGTTCCTTTAACAAGGGACCTCTATGGTTTTATCCCCACCCCAGTGGATTGGGTCAGTTAGAGGGGCAAAGGGACAGACCTGTCATGCATCCATATTAAACGGCCAGAGTGCTTGTACATTGATCCCTGAGTCATTCTGTAAGAATCCACCAAACTGTCTTCCCAGACTGTGGCCAGACCAGTGTGCATTTTCACCAGCCTCACTGGCCTCTGGGGATGTCAAGGCTGTGGATTCAGGTCATGCTAGCATGCATGCAGTGCTATCCTGCGGCTGCTCTGATCTGTACTTCCCTAATGTCAAATGGTGTGGTGCATCTTTTCACATGCTTTAGGCCTCTGTGTCTATTCTTTGGCGAAGTGTCTGTTCAGATCTTTTGCCCATTTTTAATTGAGTTGTTTGCTTATTGTTGAGTTTTAAGAGTTCTTTGTACAATCATGATACAAGTCCTTTACCTGATACGTATTTTGCAAATATTTGGTACTGGGGATCACACTCAGGGACTTCACACTGAGCTACATCGCCGGCCCTTTTTTTTTTTTTTTTTTTTTTTGAGATGAGGTTTTACTGAGTCACTAGGTGGCCTGGTTGGGACTCAAAACTTGCAATCCTCCTGCCTCAGGCTCCCAGAGTACTGGGATTACAGACGTGCACTACCATGCCTGGCTTATTTTGCAAATATGTTGTCCCAGGTTTCAGCTCACATTTTCTTTCTCTGTCACTTGAGTCATTTTGGATAATCCAGAGTAAAGATGGTTGGAATAAGTGAGTTAGGGAGAGGGGAGGACAAACCAGTGGTGATAGCTCAGAGAGCAAAAGATGAGCTAAGGGAACTGGTTGCTCCACGTCAGCCTTTCACCCCATGAAGAAGTACACAGGGAAGTCAGATAGCCACTATGCCGGCGGGAGTGTCAATGGCCCCACTCACTCACAGGGTAGTTGGGAATCCCTAGAGAGTCCAGGATGCTCAGACCTCTCAAGCCAGATACTGAGTTTCTGGATATTTCCAAAGATGTTCTCCTGCAACGAGCACCAGCAGCAAAATTGGAAGATGTTTATCACGGATATGTTTGGAATAGCAAAAAAGTGGAAACAATATAAATGACCATCTTTTAAAAAATCAAAAGGATATATCAAAACAGAAGGCCTCTACCCATACATGATGCCACATGTCTCAGCATTCTGGGAGGCTGAAGCAGGAGGATTGAAAGTTCAAGTCCTGCCTAGGAAACTTAGCAAGACCCTGTCTCAAAATAAAAACTAAAAAGGGTTGGGATATTGCTCAGTGCTAAGGCTCAAGGTTCAATTCCCAGTACTAAATAAATAATTGGCTTCTATAAGACAGTTAAACCGAGTATCTGTCAAAAATAAACCCCAGCAGCATAACAGTATGGGTAGGGAGCAATTTGAAAACCGTTCAGTGTGAAAATATGCATTTGAAAACACAGAAAGCAATTCTTTCCATTGCTGATGGAAAGGTAGCAGAGTGTAAATGTATGAAAGAAAACACGCCAACTTCAGGATAGGGGTCACCTCCAGAATTGGATCCCAAGGGATCCAAAGACAAAAATCAGAAACACGTGAAGCTAATAATAATAATAATAGTAATAATAATAATAATAATAGTAGTAGTAGAACATAAATAAATAAGTACAAGGTACATGATTATTTATTGTAATCCCTATAGTTTCCTGAACAATTCTGTAATTTTAAAAAGAAGTAGTTCTGAAAGATGTCTCTATGTTTTCTAACCCCCTCCCCCCCTAGCTCTGCCTCCTAAAGACAGGGAAACCGAAGCCTGTAGGGCATGGGGATGGAGCTACAGGATGGGAGGTGCTGGCGTGGGGAATGAGACCAGGCAGGTGATTTGGAGAGGAGACCAGCTACCCACTTCCGGGATCCGATTTGGCTCCGCCCCCGCCCAGCTGTATCCATGGCAACCACGTCTCCCCTCGCGAAGGCTGGACCAAATCAGGGGCCTAAGAGCGCCGCTTTCTGTGAGGGGTCCCCAGGTGTGAGTCTGGGGGACATTCCTTAGAAATAAAGAACAGAGTCGTCCCGCCCTCTAGATTCCTTGTGGTTGCGTCTGCTGCGCCTTTGGCATCCGCAAGTCTTTTCAGAATTCGCTTTCTTTAACTTTCAGATGCAGCCATTGAGCTTCAAGGGTTTGGCAGACGCTTCCTGGTGTCCCACCTTGCTCAGGGCGTTTATCTGGGTGACTTCATAGGACCCCTCAGAGATCTCATGGCAAATCACTTGCAGACCCCAAGAGAGGAGGGGCTTCCTAACCTGCCAAGATGGATCACTATAGAGCTATATGCTTATTCTTTTGTAAAATGTTTTATACATGTGTTTTTCTTGAAAAGCAACATAAACCTGTAGAAAATGTGGACAATCATCTCAGCACCCACACATAAGCTGAGCTAGCATTTGGGTCTGTATCCTTCCAGTATCCCCTTCTGCATTCATTTGGGAGGATTTGGTTTCTTGCAAAATTGGAAATTCCTAGCCTCAGAGTGATTTTCAGCCACAGATCTGGAGACAAGTGGAAAGGAGCTTGGAACCCAGCTCCTTTGCTTAAGCACCGCTTGGAGCAAATAAATAAATCTCTCTACTCTCCAGTCTTCTGACCTGTAATATAGGGAAAGTAGTTATCATAGGGTCATTGGGTAGTTTTCAATGTCATAAGATGGGTAAAATACCAGCACAGTGTTGAACATATAGTAATCAGCAGAACCTCATACATTCCTACGATTGTAGCAGCAAAGCATATCATGCTCTAATTATAAAATTCTAGAATCCAGTTTTAAGCATAAAACATCACGAGTACTCTCTCTATATCCATAATTATAAAAAGAGCATGATTCATAATAATCACATAACTCAGTGTGTGGACGTACACAATAACTTATCTTACTAACTTTCCATCATTGGATTCGAAGATGGAGAGTTTCCTGAATTTTTTCCTTTTCTAAACCATTGCCACAGTGAAATCCATTATTGATTGTGGACTGTTGGTTTCTAAGCCTTTATGTTCAGGAAGATCTCCTTCTCCTCAAGGTCAAATAAATATCCTCCTAGATATATTTAGTTCCTTTTAGCTACTTCTTTTTTTTCTTTTGGCACCAGGGATTGAACCCAGGGCCTTCACACTGTGCTACATCTCCAGCCTTTTTGGTTCTTTGTTTTGAGATAGGATCATGTTAAATTGTTAAGTTGCCCAGCTGGACTTCAGCTCGTGATCCTTCGGCCTCAGCCTCCCATAGTGCTGGGATCACAGGTGTGCGCTACCATGCCCGGCTGGGCCACTTTGATTATGTTCTAGACTCGCCTGTGCCCTGGCTCCCAAATACACATGTTGGATTTGTGTGGGGCCCTGTTGGCCACACAGTGCTTTGTTGGGCCCCACCAAAGCTCTGCCTTTCAGCACTGGCTGCCCATGTCACCAAGGAATTGGCAATCCTTGGGCTCTTCTCTACCCACCACTGACTGCCTTGGCTTCCTTTTGCCTACCATGTAAAATCCTATATTTTTGTTAAGCCCCAAATTCACCTTCTTTGTGCTTGGTCACATCTCTCCATTGTCATTCCCATGACTTGGAACTCTCTCAATAGCACTTAGGCTCAGCCTCTCCATAGGTGGCAGATTGTATTTTCCATAGCTGGACTCACCGATAGATACTCATCCTAGGAGCTCTTTTTGCAAATTGACCTGGATGGTGGCCTCGTGTCTTCTCTCTCCATCCAGTGGACCACAGCCAAAGTGATGCTATGTGACACCTGCTAGTAAATCATAAAAGGACACAGCTTCTGCTTGATATCCCCTCCTCTCTCCCTCCCCTCCCCCTCCCTCTCCCTCTCCCTTTCCTTCAGAATCCAGCCGCTATTTTTTAAGGAAGTCTAGGCAATATGGGGAGTTCATATATGGGGACACCCCAACCTATAATCCCACTGGCTGGTCCTGACATACCTGTGAGAAAATGAGATGATTTCAGCTTCTCTCACTCCGTTTGTCTTCCTGAATTTCAGCTGAGGAGCCAGACATCAAGAAGCAAAGACAAAGCAGAGTGTGGTGGCACATCCATGTAGCCCCAGGACTCAGGAGCTGAGGCAAGAGGATCACTTGAGCCTGAGAATCCCTTTCCAGTCCGAGCAACATAGCAGACTCCATTTCCAAACAAAAACAAGGACATCAAGCAACCAAGAAAGAAAGACGAGGGGTGGAGGGAAGAAGAGAGAGTCGCCACTTAACAGGTACAGGGTTTCTATTTGGGGTGATAAAAGAGTTCTGGAAGTGGATGGTGCTGATCACATAGATTGTGAATGTTCTTAATGCCGCTGAACTCTATGGTTAAAATGATAGATTTTGTATTTTGTATATTTTGTCACAATAAAAAAATCCTATAAAAAAGTAAAATATAACCGATTGCTGCTCTACTCTCCCTAAATTCCAGAGCCGCAGAAATCAGCCCCACTAAATGTAGGGGTAATTTGTTATGCAGCAATAGCTAACTTTTTTTTTTTTTGTACCAGGGATCGAACTTGGGACATTGCGCTTGCGAGGCAGGTGCCGGAACCACTGAGTTGAATCCCTGAGCCCTAGAAATAGCTAACTTATACCACATGCTCTCCTGCTTTGCAGAAAACCCTAAATATGTGTCTTTTCCAGAAATTAAGTTCCAAAATTTAAAGGTAGATCTTCTCGAAGCACTGAAAATATTGCTAAGAAAATACTACTCAGTAAGTGTCTATCAACTTGTATTAGGATGTTCTAAGTGACAGATGTCATTTTCAGCTCTTGAATAATTACCAAAGTTACGTGCACTAGCAGTGTCTGTTATGGTTTGGAAAAAGAATGTCCCCCTGGGTTGGAGATATAGCTCCGTGGCAGTGTGCCTGCTTGAAAGCACAAAGTCCTGAGTTGAATCCCTGGTACTGCAAAAAAACAAAAAAAAAAGAAAAAAGAAAAAAAAGAATGTCCCCCAAAGACCTCACATGCTCCTAGGCAGGGCTTTTGGAAGGCGATTGAATCAGGGGCCTGATAGCTGACTTGCTGTCAGGAGGGGGTCTGGTCGGAAGAGATAGGTCACTGTGTGTGATCTGGAAGGGTAAATCTCCCTCCAAAGCTCCTCCCTTCTCTCTGTTTCCATGGCCACCACGATGCAAGCAGCCGTTCCTCTGCCATATCCCTCTGCCATCCGCTTTCTGCCTTGGAGCCAGCTGACCAGGGACTGCAACCGTGAAGCAAAATAAACCTTTCCTCCTTTAAGTTTTGGTGTTAGAAATTGTGTCTCAGCAATGAGAAGGTAACTAAGACAGTGTTTTAGTCTGTTTTCTGTTGCTATACCTGAATTCTAAAGACTGGGCCAGCTATAAGGAATAAGGCTTTATTTAGCTCATGGTTCTGGATGCTGCAAGGTCCAAGAACATGGCACTGGGTCTGCTCAGCTCCTAGCAAGTGCCTTCTAGCTGCACCATAACAAAGCATAGGGCATCATGTGGTGAGACAGAAAGCATGCCAGAGAGACCTTGCCTTTATAACAAAACCACTAACTATGGATGGATGAATCCATTCATGAAGGTGGAGTCTATGACCTCCCAAATGTCCCACCCCCAAATGCTATTAACATATAAATTTGGAGGTTAAGTTTCTAACACGTGGAATTGGAGAAATACATTCACACACCAGAAATCATAGCCCAGACTATTATTTTTTTTAATTAAATTCTTTTATGATACATTGTAGGTATACAACACATTTACATTTCTCATTGGGAATTGTACCTTTACATGATGCATCTTGGTTCTTATTTTTTCCCCATTCCTAGCCCTCCCTTCGCCCCCTCCACCCTTCCCTATTTACAAAGACTGTTTCCATTTTTTCTACTTCTCATAATTTTTCCTTTCCCTTCTTTCCTTTCCCCTGCCCCTCCCACTACCCCCACCCCTTTGGACCTTTTCTTCCCATTTTGCATTATTGATTATTCATTCAAATCATTGGTATATTTTAGGTATACAATATAATGACATTCATCATTGGAAATTTGCACCTTTACATAATCTCTCTTGGTTCTTATTTTTCACCCTTGTCCAGCCCTCCCTTCAACCCCTCCATCACTCCCTATTCACAAAGACTTTGTTTCCATTTTTTCATTTTCTCATATTAATTCCATTTCCTTCTTCCCTTTCTTGTACTCCTCCCACTTCCCCCTCCTCTTTGCCCCTTTTCTTCCTATTTCACATTATCTATTATACCTTTTAGTCCTTATTTACACTTTCAGTTTCTCACACTAGAGAAACTATTCGGTATTTACACATGTGTGTCCTATTTATTTCACTAAGAGTATCGCTTCAATGTGCATCCATTTAGCTATAAATGTCTCTAATTTCTCATTTTTTATGGCTGAGTAGTACTCCATTTTATTAAAAAAAAACCCACATTTTCTTTATCCAGTCTCCAGTTGATGGGCACTTGGGCTGTTTCCAAGTTTTAGCTATTACAAACTGTGCTGCTATGAACATGGGCGCACATATATCACTTTGGTATGATTCTTTTAATTCTTTGGGGAAGATCCCCAGCAGGGGAATAGCTGGGTCAAATGGGACTTCCAGTCCTGGTTCTTTGAGGTATCTCCATACTGATTTCCACAGTGGTTGCACCAGTCTACACTCCCACCAGCAGTGGAGCAGGGTTCCTCTTTCCCCACAGCCCTGCCAGCATTTGTTATTGGTTGATATCTTGATAGCAGCCATTCTTTCTGGAGTGAAGTAGAATCTCAGGGTTGTTTTCATTTGCATCTCTCGAATGACCAGTGATGTTGAACATTTTTTCATGTATTTATTTGCTATTTCTACTTCTTTGTCTGAGAAATGTCTGTTCATTTCAGATGCCCATTTTCGGATTGGATCTTTAAATTTGGAAGGTCTGATCTTTTTAAATTCTTTATAGATTCCAGATAGTAGGCCTTTGTCTGAGGAAGAGCAGGTGAAGACTTTTTCCCACATTGTGGGTTGTCTCTCCACACTGCTGGTGGTTTCTCTTGCTGTGCAGAAGCCTTTTAATAAGAAGAGATCCCACTTGTTGATTGTGCTAGTTCATGAGCCCAGCCTATTATAAAGGAGAATAGAATTAATAATTAGGGGCTCTCCTGTACACCAAGCATATCACATGCTTTATGGTTAAATACTCAGGTTTTCACTAGGCATGGTGGCACAGGCCTCTAATTCCAACACTTGGGAGGCTGAGGCGGGAAGATTTCTGTGAGTCTGAGGCCAGCCCAGGCTACATAGTGAGGTGCTGACTAAATAAAAAATACCCAGATTCTGAAGTCAAGCAAATTACTGGGTTCAAATTACAGCACTGTACTTATCAGCTGTATGATCTTAGGCAAGTTACTTCCTCTTTCTGAGCCTTGGTTTCCTGAGCTGAAATATGGGTGCAACAAAATGTATTATATAGAGTTGTTGTGAGGGTTAAATAAGACAAACACGTACCAAGTCACGAGCAAGCACTTGGAGCATATGTAGTATTCAAGAAATGTTGGCCCTATCTCATTTACTGATTACAACACCAATGTGAAGCAGGTACAGTCTTTACCATCGCTACCATGTCAGTGAACAATGTTGTAATTGTTTTCCATTGGCATAATAAAATACTGGAGGCTGGATACTTTATAAAGTAAAAGTTATTTCACTTAAGGTTTGGGAGCCTGAAAGCCCCGTGGTCCCATGTTGGTGGATGACATTATGGTGAAGGCATTTTTGGAGAAGGTCACCTAGTGAGACAGGAAGCCAGAGGCCAGGAAGGAGCCAGTCTTACTCTTTCTATAAAGAACCTACTCTTGAGGAAGCTAAGCAGGTCACGTAAGAGCTACATTAACCCTTTCCAAAGGTAATGCCTCTCAGTGGCTTAAACAGCATTTCCCATCTCACAAGTTTGGAGGCTGGGAGTCTGAAATCAAGATGCAAGCAGTGCTGATTTCTTTTGCAGCCTCTATCCTGGGCTTGTAGACAGCTGTTTGTGTCTTTGCACAGCCTTCCTTCTTTGAGTGTTTGTGTCCTAATCTTCTCTTCTTGTTAGCACATCTACTCTGGAAGGAACTAACCAAGTCCCACAAGAACTACATTAATCCCTTCCAGAGGTGAGGTCTGCCAGGGACTGAACCACCTTCTGCCAGTCCTACTGGTTTAGGACCAAGCTTGAAGGCCTTGAACTTAATCTATAAAGATCTTCTCTCCAAAACCAGTCATGTCCTAAGGTACTGGGGCTTGGAGCTTTAGGGTATGGAATTTGGAGGATGCAGTCAGCCTTAACAACCCCCTTCTCCTGTTATTTTGAAGTTCTGATTCTGGAATGAGTGGAGGTGTCAATGTGTGGGACCTCAACCCCAGCCTCGTGTGGATCCAGGGCTGTGTATAGATCAGCAGGAAATGTGGCCAGTGAGGTGGCTCAGGATGGTGGCCCCATACCTCAGCCTGAGCCTTCAGAACTGCTCTCACACAAAGCTGGGCTGACGGTCTCCATAGCCGCCCTCAAGAGCTTGGCATGACTTCTGGAAAATGCCAGTACACCCATGAGGCTAGAAGTCTGTTCAGACAGGCCCCAGCCAGCAGCACTCACCTCCATTGGAAGACCAAGGAGAAAAGAGAATACCTGTTGGCTAAATGCAAAAGAACAAGCCTTCAATTAATGCCTCCCTGGCAGTTGTCAGGTGAGGATCAGAAGGGAGAGGGCCAGACAGTAAACATTTCCATCCGCGGTGGCTGTAAAAATCTGCTGAGATATCCTAGCAGAGGTAGGGAAGAGACAGGCACAAACAAGTACAAATAAATATGAGAGATCAAAATATATGGTGAATGTTTAAATTTAAAAATTTTTACTACGGTAAAAGATATATTGCCATGAACCCTCCCTCAAAATCCTCAGGCTGGGCTCGAACATTCAATCTTTCTACCTCAGCCTCCCAGTTTATTGAAATTACCATTGTCCTCTATTCTGAATAAAATAGAACAATGCATACACAGAGTCCACCAAAAGGTGTATACACACTTCAGTAGTTGATCGTTCTCATAAATGTCTGGAAGCTAATGGCCACAACTTTGAACAGCTCTGTAACCGTAGGGGCCAAGGGCCAAAGGTAACTTGTATTAATCTTATGATGTCTCAGTAAATTTAGTATTAAAATATTCATACAAGTTTTTCTTTTCCTGATGTATACATTTTTTGGTGGGATATATATTTTTGGCTCTCCATATCCACAGATTCTTTATCTGCAGGTTCACCAATTGCAGATCAAAAATTTTTTTTTTTAAAAAACTGTGTCGGTACTGAATGTGTACAGACTTTCTTCTCCTTTTTATTCCCTAAACAATATAGTATAACAACTACCTGCATAGTATTTATATTGTATTAGGTATTATAAATCATCTAAAGATGATTTAAAATATATAGTAAGGGGCTGGGGATTTAGCTCAGTGGTTCTGCTGCCTGCTGTGCAAGTGCAAGGACCTGAGTTTGATCCCTGGTGCTAAAAAAAAAAATAAATTTTAAAAAAAAAGGAAGATATATGTAGGTTATATGCAAATATTGTGCCATTTTGTACAAGAGACTTGAGCACCCTTGTATTTGGATATATAAGGGGTTCTCGGAACCCGGCCTCTGTAGATACCATGGGACAAGTCTCTGTGTGAACAGGAGTAAGTATTTCTGTAAACTTGGATCAGTTGATATGGTAGCCACTAGTCACATGTGACTATTTAAATGAAGTTCGGGTAAATAAGCTAAAAATCGAATTCCTCAGTCTTACCGGCCCCATTTCAAGTATCCAATAGCTACATGGAGTTAAGGCCAACAAATTGAGTGATGTAAATACAGAACATGTTCATCATCCAAGACGCAGAGATGTGGTACCAGGAATAGATCTAAGCTTCAGGTTTTGCCCCAATCTAGGGAGTGGATTGGATCCCAGCTCATCTTGTCTGACTTGTGTATATAGGACACTCATAGACGAATCCAGAGAAATCTACCAAACAAGTGAGCTGCCAAACAGAAGAATGGGCAAGCCAGGGCTGCCCTGGAGTGGCTGGGAAGGGACAGCCACCAGCACCTGCCCAGGCCTGGGAGTGAGCAACTGGCCAGGAATGAAGGTCTGGGAGCACCCAGTGGCAGGAGGGCCACCGTCTATTTCTTGCTGGTTTCAATTTCCATTCTCTGGAGGAGAAGCTGCTCTTTCCACACTCACCTTCTGGCTTCCAGTGGCTTTTTGGACCTTGGCCAAAGCCTGTCTATCTCACACCACACTTACAGCCTTCAGATCAAATTAAAACATTCGTGATCCATCTGTGAGATCAGAGCTGGAGGCTCCAAAGGATGGACAGCAAAAGGAGCAAATTTATGCAGTGTGATAGAAAAATACAATGAATGTTTAAATTTTTTAAAGTGATTAAGTGACAGATGCATTGCCATTAATCTGCCTCAAAATCTTCCCTCTCACTGTGAATACTCACATCCCATCATTCTTGCCACTCCCTGAAGCAGCTCCGGAAATCCTCTTTTGTGTCTTTAGTTGTGATATCATGGCTGAGCTAATGTCCTGAATTGATTCAAAACATTTCCCTTTCATGATTATTTTGACTCTGGGGAAGAGCTAGAAGTCTCATGGTGCCAGATCTGGTGAATAAGGTGGATGAAGACTCACTGTCATGTTCTTAAAAGCCTGCCTTTGTGTTGGATGATACGCTGTAGCTGCATTCACATGTTTTTTTATCACAACTCGTAAAGACACTCACGAAAGAAGACTTCCCGAACTGCTCCAGAAAGTAACAAAGATGATCTGTCTTTTACTCTGATAAAGTTTTAAAAATTTAAACATTCACTGTTTATTTTGATCACCCCTAGTATCAAGGCTCACTGGCTCCTTAAGGACAAGCTCTGATTTATAGTGGTTGCCAATGTCCATGGTGTAAATGCTTCCAGCATGGTGTTCAGGTAGATAACAAGTCTGGTAGAGGTTCTTTCTTGGATGTTAGAGTACAAAAGGATGAATATGGTGGGAAAGGGCTGCCTTTGGGAACAGACTACGATTCCAATGGTTCCTGTCACAACTGCCCCAAATTTCATCTTCCTAATGATGGCATGAAGAAGGAACCATTGCTGCCCCATCTGACAAAAGTGTGGAGGAAGAAGCGAGTTGCCCAAGATGGCAAGTGGCAGATTTTGCTGTGAACTTTGGTAAAGCCTTTCAGGCACCAGCCTCAGGGTACAGAGATGAGACACAGTTCCTGGTGAATTGTGTCTGCTTGGTCAAGCCCCTCCCAAGGACGGAATGATTCCTGTGTGTTCACAGGATTTTCTGGACACGTGATTGCTGTTTCCTACTTACAGGAGCAATGCCAGTTTATTTTTTAAAACAGGGTTAAGTTTGAAAAGGGAGTCACCACAGACTTCCTTTCTACAGAAGTCGGATTGTGCTTTCTATCATTAGTGACAAAGGACTCCCGTTTTCATTTCCTGCGTGTTAGCCTGCTAGGGCTTTTACAACAAAACACCTCAATCTGGGTGGACTACACAACAGTGATTTATTTTCTCACAGTTCTGGATGCCGGAACTCCAGGATGAAGCTGTCCACAGGCCTAGTTTCTCCCGAGTCCTCTCTCCTGGGCTTGCAATGACCTCTCATGTTTTCATGTGGCCTTTCCTCTGTGCACTCGTGTCTGTGGCATCCTCCTTATGAGGTCGTCAGTCAGATTGGATTAGGGCACACCCTGACAGGCTTGTATTAATGATATTCTAAAGGCCCTGGCTCCAGACACAGTCCCATTCTGAAGTACTGGGACGTAAGGCTTCAACATAAGAATTTTTTGGAAGGGGCACAATGTAGCCCATAATACCACAGCTGCTATCACGAAGTACCACAAACCAGGTTTCTGAAAAGAGCAGAAATCCGTTTCCTCAATAAATGACGAGAACAAAAAAAGTCATTTGTCCAGAGTTCCAATAGGTCGTGTTTCACTCTGGGAAACACAGGTCCAGATGGGAACCCTTGGTGTCTGAGGACCTGAGAGTACAGTGGCACAACCAGCCCAGAGCCCAGGACCCATGGGTGCAGCGAGCTACAGAGAGTGCCCATCATTTCCCCAGCAACCCTTCAAGGCAGAGACATGAAGCACCTCCGCATTACTCTTCTTGTGAACGCTTGGGTTGCTCTCCTCTCAATCTGTGTGGATTATACCACCAATAGTGAAAGACAAACAGAGACACTGTTGCTGGGAATGGTGGCACATGTCTGTAATCCCAGCACTCTGGAGGCTGAGGCAGGAGAATCTCAAGTGGGAACCTAGCCTGGGCAACTTCGCAAGATCCTGTCTCAAATAAATAAATTAAATTAAAACAAAAATAATTAAAATTAAAATTAAAAAAGGGCTGGGAAGTAGCTCAGGTCAAAGGCCCTGGGTTCAACCCCCAGTAATAAAATGGGGGGTGGGGATTGTTTGGTCATCCACACCAGTTTGTACACTTTTTTACATCTCACCCAGCCTCTGTTCACCTGCATCTGTACTTTTACAAAGTTCTACTCCACACAGATACAATTGTGGATTCTGCTTGTTTTACTTAAAATTATGTTATGGACATTTAAAAATACACACCCGGGCCGGGGATTTAGCTCAGTGGTTCTGCCTCCTGTCTCGCAAGTGGAAGGTCCTGAGTTCGATCCCTGGTACCAAAAAAAATAATATATATATATACCTTTTGTGGTTGTTATTTTTGAAAGCTGTGTACCCTTCCATATGCGAGATATACTGTAATTCATTTTGCCTTTCTCCTACATTATGGCCCATTTTTCTCCTTCCACAACTTTAAGTAGTGACCTGGTCTACCGAGTGCCTGACCCTTCCAATCTTTGTCCTTTAATAGCAAATCAGCATGGCAGGGGATACCCCAGCCATGTCCCAGGGGAGCTCCAAGAACCCCAGGAGTAGAGCAGGATCTCAAAGAGCTACAGGTGAGAAAAGACCTGAACCATTAAGGCCCCCAAAAGGCAGGTGCAGGGAGGCAGATGTTGCTGCTCCATATGGGGAACATGGGATGCAGCCGCATTTTTGCAGGTAGTGTTAGGTCAGGGCCCCTGAAGCCAACTTCAAGTTCAGAAATTTGCCAAAAGGGCTCAGAGACACCATCAAAACCATTAGACTTACATTTATGGTCATTACAGTGAAAGGATACAGGTTAAAACAAGCCAGAGAGGGCCAGGGATTTAGCTCAGTGGTTCTGCTGCCTGCCTCACAAGTGCAAGGTCCCGAGTTCGATCTCTGGTGCCAGAGAGACAGGTGCATGCAGTAGAGTCCAGGAGGGTCCACTTACATGGCTGTGCTCAGTCTCCTGCCACCCTAGAGCATGAGCTGATGACCTAGGGCCTAAACCCTTCACCCTAAATCACACTGAAATTATCTGACATGGCCCCCAGCCCCCCAGCAAGATACTCATATCAAGTAGCACATTCCAGGGACAGCTTGTCTTAGTTACATTCTTGCTGCTGGGACAAAATACCTGACACTCACAGGTTAAAGGAAGAGAGGTTTATTTTGGCTCACAGTTTGTGGAGGTTTTAGTCAATAGTCAGCTGGCTCCAACACAGGGTGACATGGCAGAGGGGCGTGGTAAGGGAAAAACAGCCCATGGTGTGGCAGACAGGAAGCAGTGAGCCTTCCTTCTTCTTTCCCTTTTTATTTCATCCGGGCTGCAAGCCTATTGGTTGGTGCCACCCATATCCAGGGTGGGTCTTTCAGCTTCAGTAAGTCTATCACCCACACCTGGAACTATGCTCACCCAATCAGTGGACTGATCCAGTATCACATATTCAGGATCCAGTCACTCCCAAAAGCCCCACGAGTGAGCACATGAGGCCTTAGGGGGACATCTAGATATAAGCGATAACACTGTTCATTTGTTTTGGAGGTGAGGGCAAAAGTCAGACTGCTGTTGGGTAAAGCATCCTTTCTGGGGAGAGGGGCAGTGGTACTGCATGTATACCCAGGGCCTTGGCACTGAGCTACAACTCCAACCCTTTGAAAATTTTTTCATTTTGAGACAGAATCTTACTAAGTCACCCAGGTTGGACTGGAACTTGTGATCCTCCTGCCTCAGCCTCCCATAGTGCCAGGATTATAGGTGTGCCACCATGTCTGCCTAAGGTAGTATTCTTTACTGCACAAAACATAACACTATCAAGAAGGTAGAAATCCCAGAGCAGTGAGAGTACAAAGAAATAGGATTTTTCAAGCTCTGTTATGGGAATGTAAATGGTTAGAATCTCTCCTGAAGGCAGATTGATGTCTTCATATTTTATCGGTGGGAATAAAGTAGAAGAGACTTTGCAAGACTATTCAGAGGTCTATGTAAGCACCCAAAACATAGGGGTGTGTGTATGTGTCTGTGTCTGTGTGACTGTGTGTGTCTGTTACTAGGGATTGAGCTCAGGACTTTGGCACTGAGCTACATCCCCAGCCCTTTGTTATTTTTTATTTTGAGACAAGGTCTCACTAAGTTGCTAAATTGCCCAGGCTGGGCTTGAACTTGTGTTTGGTGGGACAGTCAACCAGAGGTGGTCAATGCTTTCTCTGGAAGACAATTTGGAAACATCTATCACATCGAAAACAAATGCACATGCCTTTTGGTGTATTAGTTTCACTTCTGTGAATTTATGTCAGAGGCATGCTCTAACATGAACTCAAAGACCTAAATATGAGCAGGGCCTGATGGTGTCTGCCTGAAATCCCAGCTCTCTAGGAGGCTGAGTCAAAAGGATCTCAAGTTTAAGCCCAGTTAGCTTACTTAGCAATTTAGCAAGACTCTATCTCAAAAAATAAAATAAAAAGGGCCAAGGCTGTAGCTCAGTACAAAGGCCCTGGGTTCAATCACCAATACCAGCAAAAACAAAATAAAACAACTAAGTAAGAAGATATCCACCATAACATTGTTATAGTACTAAAGACTAGTTAGATACATTGTGCTGGTGGCTACCTACATATGTGAGACCATAAACCTGAACATTATGCAGCAAGTCATTCTCTCAACAGATATTACTGAAGTACCTGGTAGCACTAGGCATTATTTTAGGGACTAGAGACTAAAATTAGTCCCTCTTCCCACAGTGCTAAGATTCTAACTGGAAGAGACAGACATTTTTCAAAATGTAAATCCCAGTGGCAAAATGTGCTAGGGAGCCCACCGCCATCCCAAGCTCCTAGGGCAGAGAAGGTGAGCCTTGCGGGCGCCAGAACCACACACACCCCCACCCCCACTCCGTGGAAATGAGAAGACACATAAACAAGCCTCAAAAACAGACTTCTGGATCACCTACAGCAACCCCAAAGGGAAATGAGATGGAACAATCTGACACTCAACCACCTGGACTCTCTGAACTGGCAACAAAAGAGGATCTGGGAAAAATGAAATCAGAAATAATTACTCAGATAACAGCAAAGATTGTGCTCATGGTGCAAGACATGATTAATAAATCTAGAGAGGACACAGATAAAAAGAAATGTGCTAGGGAGAGAAACAAAGCAAGCTTAGGATGGGAGAGTGTGGGGGTCACAAGTGCTATTCCGTGGTGTAGCATGGGCCAGAACTTCTTCCAAGCCTTCTTTTCTGCAGGACTGGGGAAGGGCCCTTCCTAGACCCTTCAGAAGGAGCCTGGCTATGGTGACACCTTGGGGTCAGACTTCCGGGCTCCAGAATCGTGAAAGAATAACTTCCTGTTGGTTTAGGCGGTTCTGTTTGTGCTCATTTGTTCCAGCCACCCTGCCAAGCTAAGACTCCTTCTGACAATAGAACCCCACCCCAAAGGGGTGGTGGGCAGGGATCAAAGTTCCATTGGCTATTGAGAAGGGAAAATGAGCCTTTTATGTATATGGTCAGTGCTGAAGATTGAACCCAGGACCTTCTCCCTGAGCTACATCCTCAGCCTTTTAAAACATTTTTTGTTTTGAGACAGGGTCTCACTAAGTTGTTGTTTCCCAGGCTAGGCTTGAACTTGTGATCCTTCTGCCTCAACCTTCCGCAGTGCTGGGATTATAGGTGGGGGCCACTTCACCCAGCTGGGAAAATTGGCCTTCCAAGGGCTGGTGGTCTTGGGGAACAGTGGCTGCAGGTATAGACAGCTTCCAACCAATTTTGTCTCCTGAAGACTTTAAAGTTCATCCCAGAATTCCAGCCTGAATACATTCACTGATCTGGCAGCCCTTGCTCTTTCTGCAAGATTCCTGTCTAGCAACCATGAATGCTATTGGAAGCATAATCACAGAAACCACCTTGTGATTCCATCACAAAATGCAAAACTAAAAGGTGCTTTCAAGAAAGAAGTGTTTTAATATTACTTAAACAGCTCCAGAACACTAAAAAAAATTGCCACATTCTTTTTACAGTAAGAATCTAACCTCGGGACTAAAAACCTAATGAAAATAGCTCCCAAAATAGAATTCAGTGGAACAATCTCACTTCTAAATATCAATGCAAAATTCAAGGAGAAAATCAGAATTTAGCATTTCATTAAAAAGATACATCCCAGGGCTGGGGGTTTAGCTCAGTGGCACTACATCTGCCTTGCAAGTGCAAGGTCCAGGGTTCCATCCCCAGTACCAAAAAAAAAGGTACATTCCAAGAATGCAAATCTGGTTCAGTGTCTGAGAAAACATCAAGTTTGAAAGATCAGAAGAGCCTAAAATTCATCTGAACAGAGGCAAAAGCGACATCTGGTCAAGTTTAAATTCTACTTTTTTGTTTTTTAATACTGGGGATTGAACTTAGGGCCTTTGGACTAAGCTACATCCCCAGACCTTTTAAATTTTTTATTTTGAGACAGGGTCTTATTAAATGCTAAGTTGCCCAGGCTATGATCCTCCTGCCTCAGCCTCCCAGAGCACTAGGATTATAGGCATGTGCCACCCCACCCAGCTCAAATTCTAATCTGCGAACGCGCGCGCGCACGTGTGTGTGTGTGTGTGTGTGGTGCCAAATTTAAGTCCTCGTGGCTACTAAGCAAATGCTCTACCACTGAACAACATCACCAATCTCAAATTCTGTTCAATAAAAACTCTTAGCAAACTAGAATTGGATGGCTTTATCCCTAAACTTTCATACCTGTATACAGGTATGTAATCATAATGCTTAGAGGGGAAACACTAGAATGTCATATTGTAAAGCAGGAATAAACACTATGGGAAGTTGAGGGAGGAGGATTACAAGTTTGAGCCTAGCCTGGGCAAGTTAGCAATTTCACAAGACTCTATCTGAAAACAAAAAACCTAAAGGGCTGTGTATGTAGCTCAATGTGAAGGCCCTGGGTTCAATCCCCAGTATTGCAAAAATTAAATTAAAGACGACTTTAATTAAGTAGTCTATTAGAATTAAGACTGGCCACTTGCATCAGATAATTAAATCTTGTTCAGGAAGTATTAGCTAAGGCAAGTAAACAAGAAATAGAAATAAATGTTTGAGGTTATAATTATTTTCATATAGAATAATTATGTATTAGTCCCCCATCATTCACAATGGATGCATTTCGAGACCCCCAGAGGATGCTGGAAGCCACAGAGAGAACTGAATCCTACACACTAACTTTTATCCTCACCATAGATCTCGGTGATCTCAGCAAACTTTTTTTTCTTTCCTTCTTTCTTTGTACTAGGAATCAAACCCAGAGCCTTGTGCCTACCAGGCAGGCACTGTGCCACTGAGCTACATCCCAGCCCTTTCCTTCCTTATTGAGTTGAGAAGTTTCAACTTTTCACCTAAAGGAAGAGCTCTATGATTCTCTTTGGGACTTCGGAATTATTAGCCTCATTCCTTTTGTGCTTAAGGGCTGTTGGGCTGTTAGGTAAAATAAGACCTACTCGAACACAAACACTGTGAGCCACGACAGTTGCTCTGTTGACAAAATGGCTGCTAAGTGAGGGAGGAGCACGTGCAGTGGGGAAGTGCTGCCCAATGGGACGACCCACAGCCTGGGCACACAGGAGCAGGTGGGGTGAGATTTTCATCACATAGCACCCAGAACGGCATGCATTTGTTTATTTCTGGAATTTTCCATTTAATATTTTTGAAGTTCAATTGACCGCAGGTGAATGAAACCACAGAAAGCAAGACTAAAATCCTGGTGTGGTGGCACATGCCTGGAATCCTGGCACCTCTGGGAGGCTGAGCCAGGAGGATGTGGAGTTCAAGCTCAGTCTGGGGAACTTAGTGAGACCCTGTCTCAAAATAAAAAATAGAAAAGGTCTAGGGATGTAGTTCAGAAAGAAGGCCTTGGGTTTGATTCCAAGTACAGTAAAAAAAAGAAAGAAAGAGAGAAAGAGAGAGAGAGAGAGAGAGAGGAGAACAAAATAGAAAAACTACAGGTCCTACTGGATATCTGGAATATTGAAAAAAGTCCCATGTGTTAGATAAACTTCATTGAAGCATAAGTGATACGACTACAGGGCTGCAGGGCTGTATTAATAAATCCAAAATGCACATTAAAGATTTCTTTAAATAGAAACACACAATATGTGTTACATATTGTTCAGTCGATTCAAAGTTGTGACCAGAGGCTCTCGGGACCCCAACTCTGTGTTTCCCCTGGGAGCAAGGGTTTGGAATTCACTAATTCATTAAGAGAACCTTGGCGTTTCTCCTGCCAAGAAGACAGGGCAGACGTGTGCCCCTGATCTGTGGCCAGATTCGAGAGGTGGGCACAGAAAGAGAGGCTCCAGTGGGCACAGGAGGCAGAGAATGAGAGGCATCTTTTGGGAAGCTTGGCACTAAAAGAAGGGAGACAGGGAGAGGTGGCTGGGGAGGGAGAAGAGGTCCCAAGAGGCTCTGAGAGCTTCGCTGTGCTTCTAAGGAGACAGGCTAACGTGTGTTGCAAAGCAGGCAGGGAGGTCCAGTTGCCAGGAGACCTGGTGTGCGGGAGCAGGGGGTTCCAAGTCGCGGGTGGGGAGCGGCTTGGACAGTCGAAAAGGAAAGACAGGTGGCAGGTCTGTGTTTGGAAAAGAAGAGTCAGAGCCCATGACTCAGTGCTTCTTTGGAGTGGAGGCCTCCGGAGAGGGGTGGTGAGAACTCACTGCAGAGTGTAAGAGCGACAGGATGGCCGTGATGGGTCCACGGAGAGCCCCGGGCTTCACGGCTCTCAACTCCCCCAACGCCATTCCTTCCCCACAGCATCATCTCAGACAGCCAATTACTTCTGCTCCTGCAATCCCTCTTCCAAGTCTGGGGCCACTGACAGCCTGACACAGATGAAGCAGGGAATGTAGAGAATTCTGGGTTTAATGAGATGTCACCCTACGAATGCCAGACTCTCATTTCTTTCTGGGCAACAGAAAGAATTGTGCGGTTGACAAGGGTGTGATTGAAAATTACGGTGAGTGTTTGAATTTAAAAATTTCAATGCTAAGTGAAATAAATCAGACACAGAATGCTAAATATCAAATCGTTTCTTATATGAGAAACCCAGAGTATAAATGATTTAAAGACTGAAATAAAAGAAGAGAGGTAGATTTTGTGGAGATGGGAAGAAGATCTGGGGATGGAGACAGGAGAGAGGGGGAAAAGGATCAAACTGTGTATATGTACCAGTTCTCCATGATGAATCATTATTATGTATCAAAAAACAGACACTACTACAAAATTCTTATTACAATAAAAGCCATATTGCCATTAGTTCCTCTCAAAATACAGCCCTTCCCTGCAAACAGACTTATCCCATTGTTCCTGCCACTTTTCTGAAGCAGCTCTGGAAGTTTTCTTTTGCGAGTGTCTTTACAAGGTGTGATAAAAAAATCCAGTGCATGCCACTGCCGTCCAGTGTAAAGGCAGGCTTGTGAATTCGTGGTAGTGTACCCTCATCTGCTTTATTCACCAGATCTGGCATTGTGTGTCTTCTGGCTCTTCCCCAGGGTCAAAATGACCACTAAAGAGAAGTATTTTGAATCAGTTCAGGACAGGGAGACAACCACAACAGAGCAACTTAAGGCGTTCACAAAAGAGCACTTCCAGAACTGCTGCAGAAAGTGGCAAGAACATGGGATAAGTGTGTTCAAAGGGATAAGGAGGATTTTGAGGGGGGATTCATGGCAATGTGTCTTCACTGTTAGTACATTTTTAAAATTTAAATATTCACCATACTTCCGATCATTCCTCCTAGAGAAGTCTGAATTTCATGAGACATCAAATTACCAAAAATCTCGGCCCAGGGAACAGGAAGAATGGTGTGATGTGTTTATGAGGACCAGGGCATCTGGCCAACGGCTTTAGCAGGAACTTTGCGGTCAGCTTCTTCTGGTGCTGAAAGTGGCTAGAGCTGGCTTTGCTCCAGGACTCAGGCACCAGCCCTGGCCGAGACCAGAGCCTCCCCCGCCCGTCACCATCTGTGCCCAAGACAGCCCACCCCGTGCCTGGCTCCGTTCCTGGTTGTCTGCGAGGGAGGGAAGCATCTCAGATGTGAAGCCCATGGGGGACCCACACATATGAAGCAGTAGACCAAAAAAAGCAGCTCAAAATAGATTCTGTCTACAGCAGAAAAGGATTTGGTGCCAGAATGGAGGAGGTGGACCGAAATGAGCCTTTTTTTTCAAAGGCTCCCTGGGGAACCCACAGACACGCAGGCCTGGGCGGGGCAAAAGTGTGGATTTCAGGATCCACGTGGACCAAGGAGTGGGGTGCAGGTGGACGTGGCCTTGTTGGACAAACCTGCTTCTAAAGTGGCCTGGTGTTCTAGAAACCCATCTCCCCAGGAAGAACTGCTGGCAGAACCCCAGGCGATCACTTGCAAGGAGAACAGAATGATACCCCTATGTTGGGGTGCTTCTAAGGACTGCAAGAGAAAAGCCAGGGTGGTTACTAAGTAGATGGCTTTTCAAAACTGCTCAGCAGGCTGAGGGTCTAGTTCAGTAGCAGAGCACTTGCTTAGTATGCACAAGGCCCTGGAGTTAATCCCTAGCACCACAGAAAATAAAATAAGGTTTAAAAAAATTACACACAATTAGCCTGCCATGACAGTGCCTGCTTGTAATCCCTGTTCTCTGGGAGGCTGAGGCAGGAGAATCTCAAGTTCAGGCCCAGGCTGGGAAACTCAGTGAAACCTTGTCTTAAAATAAGAAAATAAAAAGGGCTGAGGATGTAGCTCAATGTTAATGCACTGCGTTCAATGTCCAGCCCTGCAAAAATTAAAAAATAAAAAATAAAATAAAATTATGCACAACTAGAGACAACAGAGGAGAAAATAGATAAATTGGGTTACACTGAAATTAAAAGATTTTGTGTATCAAAGGACACTACTAACAAAGAAAAAGGCAACTCACAGAATGGGAGAAAATATTCGTAAATCATGTATCTGCTAAGGAATTAATGTCCAGATTATATATAAAGCACTGGTACAACTCAACAGTACAAAAAACCTGATAGTAAAAGGCAAAGGACTTAAATAGACCTTCCTCAAATAAGATAAACAAATGACCAAATAAACATACATTTTCCCCCAGAAAAGATGCCTAACATTGGTTCTCATTAGGGAAATGAAAATCAAAACCACAATGAGAAACTTAGCATGGTGGTACTGGCTTGTAACCCCAGCACTATAGGAAGCTGAGACAAGAAGACTGCAAATTGAAGCCCATCCTGGACAACTCAGCAACTTTTTTGAGACCCTGTCTCAAAAATAAAAAGTAATAATGGGCTGGGGATGCAGCTCAGTGTGAAGGCCCTGAGTACCACACAACCAAAACCAAAATCAATCAAAACCAAACCCAAACCCAAACCTAAACCCAAACCAAACAGAACATACAGAAAATAACAAATGTTGGTGAGGATATGGAGAAGTTGGAATCTTTCACACTGCTGGTAGGAAGGCAAAGGAATGCAGGTGCTGTGAAACCAGTGTGGCAATGCCTCAGAAACTTCAAAGTAAAATTACCTTATGATTCAACAATGCAACTTTTAGGTATACACGCCAAAGAATTGAAAACAGAGACTCAAATAGGTATTTGCACACCCATGTTCTCAGTGGCATTATTCACAATAGCTAACAGTGGACGCAGGCCAGGTGTCAATCAACAGATAAATGGGGGAAGCTTTAATTTGAGAATATGGAAAAGTTCTGAAACTCTGGAGACAGATGGTGGTGATAGCGAATGTGCTTTTAAAAAAAAAATTTGGTGGTTCTGGGATTGAACCCAGGACCTTTTCCCTGAGCGAGTCCTATCTGTCTGTCTGTCTGTTTTGAGACAGGGTCTTACTAAGTCACTAAGTTGTGCAGGCTGTGCTCCAACTTGGAATTCTCCTGCCTCAGCCTCCCAGAATACTGGGATCACAAGCCTGCACCACCACACCCAGTCAGTCAATGTGCTTAAGACCATTGAATTGGCCCTTTAGAAATAGTGAAGATGGTATATGTCATGTTAGGTACATTTTATCATAATTTTAAAAAAATAAATAACTATTGAACTTTAAGGAATTGAAAAAAAAAAAGCAAGCGCCTGATTCCCTGTCATAAATTCAGGGAAATCTAGACACCTACCTACAGAAGAGTCAGCAAACAGCGTCAAGGACAGACGCACACAAGTCACCCCGACTGACCTTTAGACAGCCCTCCCCTGGTCACAGGAGAGAAAGCCATGGAAGCCGGCCGTGGCCCTCTTCGGAGCATTGGAACGCGTGCTTTGTGCTAGGGTGAGTTTCGGGTGGCAGTGTGAAGGCATTCGGGGTGCCTGGGGCCTGGCAAAGCATTCCTTCCGGTGTGTCTGCCTGGGTGTTTCCGGAAGGAATCGGCGATAAACCAGTGGATGGAGCATGATAGTATGATTTCTGCTGTGATCCACGGGATCAGCCTCACCCTATCAGCTGAGCACCCGCAGAGTTAAAAGCACGATGGCAGGGTGAGCTTTCTGCTCCTCCTCACTTGGAACACCCTTCTCTTCTGTGTTTAGACCTCATGACCCCCAGCCCAGCCCACCAGCCTTCAAACTCTGGGGCTTGCGTGTGCCCTTTGAATTTAAACTGAACCACACCACCAGACAGCACACAGTGGGACTTCTCAGTGTGCATAATCTTGTTAACTCCCGCAGTAAACTCCATCTCGATTATTTACTACTTTGTGGTACTGGGAATTGAATGCAGGACCTTCACACTGGCCCTTGTTTTTTCCTTTTGAGACAGGGTCTCCCAAGTTAACAAGTCTCCTAGGCTGGGCTTGAACTGGAGATCCTCTTCCTCAGCCTTGCTATGGGCTAGGATTATAGGCACGTGCCACTTCACCCAGCCTTCTCGGGTATTTATTCTACATCTATCTTGTTGGCTTGTTTCTCTGAAAATAACTTGATGATGTATGGTTCCTGGACACTTTTCCCCAGAGCAGAACATGAGCCGAATGCTGCAGGGAGAGCTGCTTGCCCAGACTCTGGCCAGATGAGCCCTGTCCGCGGGTGCTGTCTGCACAAGGCAGGGACAAGCTAGCCCACGGAAATACTCATCCTGCATCCTGGGGCACAACTCAGCATTTGTCTCCGTGCTTGGCTGTGGGCTCGAAGAGAAATTTAAGCTTTCTGCTTGAATCATATGAAATCCGATTCAGCCGAGCACCTTCCCAGATTTAGCCACTTGTCTCGTCTCGTGCGCGAAGATCACGTGTATTCTCTGAGATAAAGAGTACGAAGGGAGCGTCGGGCATTCATGGGACACAGCCCACAGCCAGGAGCCGAGCTGGTGTATGTGGGGCTCGGCCTCATGTGAGTCCCATAGGGGCAAAGCCTGCTTCCTGGCCACCCTTGGGGTCACCCAAAGGTGACCTAGAGCTAGAGCCCAGCGATGAGCAGACCGGAAAAGCACCGGTGTAGAAAGTGGGTTCAGCAGGCAGAGCTACAGCTGTGTCCCTGTGGTTCCAGGTTCACATGCTGGAGTCAGTCCACAAACATGCTCTGGAAAGTCGCCCACACTGGGTGCTGCCCTCCGATGATGAGTGACTCCGTCCTGGGGGCACCATGCCTGCTGGGTAAGACGCAGATTCTAGTCTGTGACTGGGTTTCACTCTCGGGCCTGTGACCCTTAGCAAATCATTTCATCTCTTCCAGCTCAGTGTCCTCCTCTGTCAACTGGGACTGTTGATGGGACGAACCTTGTCTTAGCCCGTTTTCCATTGCTATAGCTGAGTACCATCGACCAGGTGATTTATATAGAAAAAAATATATTTCTTAGGGCTCTAAAGTTTGAGAAGTCCAAGGTTGAGGAACTGCATCTAGTGAGGTCCTTCTGCTGGCGGGGATTCTGTTGAGCCCCAAGATGGTGCCAGGCATCACATAGTGAGAAGAGAAAGGCAGCCAGAGATAATTCATCTTATAACAAAGCCACTCCCCTGATAACTATTAATCCATTAACCCATGAATAGTTTGACCCCTTATAAGATTTGTTGTGACATTGATTACTATGGTGGGAACTGACCATCCCACTGAGCTACATTCTCATCCCCTTTTAAATTTTTTTATTTTGAGACAGGGTCTCGATAAATCACTAAGTTGCCCAGCCTAGGCCTGAGCTTTCGATCCTCCTGCTTCAGCCTCCCATCACACATTTCCATCCACTCCTGTCTGCATCTCAGGGATATAGTTTAGTTCATGGTAGAAAGAAGGAGCTGCTCTGGCCAGACACAGAGATTGTATGCTGTGATCTGTTCATTAGCTACACTGAGCTCCCCAGAAGGGCCACATGGACTCTGTGGGGACCCCTCCCATTCCCAGGCAGGACCCCTTTCATAGCCTGGGCCTCTCCCGCTTCCTTTGGAGAGACCGGAAATGTTAAAGCAAGAGGTCTTTTCCTTGGCATCCTCCATGACTGAGAATCCAATCTCTGTTCTCAAAGCATTACCAGTGGAGGTCCCAGGGTCCAGAGACCCACTTTTCTTGATTAAACAGAAGATGCATTTGCCCTCTGGAAGTTCCGGGTGCCAGGCATGGTGTGAGGCTGGATTTGGAGCCTGGTACCCCCTGGCAGGAGGCCACTGAGAGTCAGCACCCGGGATGAGGGCCAGGAGCACACGTCTCATCAGGCTGGGTGTATGGGAACAGGGGTGGCCCCGCCGCAGGACCTCCCTCCCCACCTCCCTCTTTACCAGATCCCAAGTTTTTCAGCTCATTTTCGGGGACAGGTGTGGCAGAGGTCGGCTGGGGACTCGCTCACCCCTGCTTGTTGATTTATAGCTGAGCAAAGTCGCTGTCCAATATTCTCAACCCCAAAGACATCAAGGCTGCTATGGACCCCTGCACAGGTGAAGGATCTCCTCTCTTGTCAAAATGTGGTGGGTCTTGGGGAGTTCAGGTGGATGTGCCCTCAGGTCACTCAGTCCAACCGTCTTGCTTTCCGATGAGGAAACTGAGGCTCAGAAGGGGAAGTTGGGCTTCCCGGGTCCTGCTCTGTGGTGCAGAGACGATGGCTCTCCCTGCTGCATCTGGGATGTCGAGGCATGGACTCTCCTGGGAGATGGCAGAGGGTGCCCTCAAGGGCATAGGCACTGGGCTCAGGGTTCAGCCTCTGCTCTGTCACTTACCAGCCCTGGGACACCAAACTGCCATGTAACTCTCACTTAATAGCTATTTAACTTCAGAGAATCCATTTGTAAAACAGGGCTACAAATAGAAATGGCGTCATCCAATAAATAGACAAAGAGTGTCTGATGAGTGGTTAAGATAAATACACGTTAAATGTCACTGTTATTGACTGATACCTTTTGTGGGGTCCATTGTGAATTATAGCAAGTTGATATGCTGGGGAATAAAAAGAGTATGCCTTTGCTCTCTCTGGCCAGGTGTGCAAGGCTGAAGAATTGCTTCCACTCACTATTAGCATCCAATCATGTCTAGAGATAGTGTGTAAATAAAAAGCCCTGTTTGTGTTGACTACTTCTAGACACACTTGGACTTCACTGAAAGAGGCATTTCAATATGATTTCCTCCTTAGTGAATAGATACCAGATATATCCTATAAAAATCCAGTCCCTTTACACACAATGGGGTAGGTATAATTTTTTAAATGGAAAATAACAAGTGTTGTGAGGATATGGAGAAATTGAGACCCTCATACATTGCCGGTGGGGATGCGAAATAGTGCAACGGCTGTATAAAATAGCATGTGCTCCTTGAAGCACTCATAGGAGGGATTCGGATTGGATCACAGGGGCGTGATGTTCCCTGGTGGACTAGTCCACTGGTGAGTTAGTAACTAGACGTGGTATAGAGGAGGTGAGTCACAGTAGGGGTGGCCTGGAAGAGTCTCTCTCTTTCCTGCTCCTCCCTTGATCTTTCTCTGCTTCCCACTGCTACCACACCCCTCTGCCATGGCATCCTGCTTTGGAGCCAGCGACTATGGGCTGAAACCTGTACAAACTGAGAGGCAAAATAAACCTCTCCTCCTTTAAATTGTGGATGTTGGGTATTGTGCCTCAGGGATGATGGAGTAACTCAGATAGTTTGGCAATTTCTCAAAAAGTTGAACAGTGAATTACCAAATGACCCAACAATTCCAATCCTAGGCATATACTCCAAAGAGTTGAAAACAGGGACTTGAACAGATATTTGTAGATCCATATTCATAGCAGCACTATTCACAATACCCCAAAGGTAGAAACATCCCAAATGTCCCAAAATGGGCAAAATGGATTTTTTAAAAAGTGGTCTATCCGTACAGTGAAGTAGTATTCATCCATTAAAACATAAAGTACTGATAAATGCTACAACCTGAGTGAAACTTGAAAATATTATGCTAAGTGAAATAAGCTAACAACAAGAAGACAAATGCTGCACAATTGCTTTTATATGAAAATCCGGAGTAGACAAATCCATAGAGACAGAAAGCAGTCTGGTGCCTGCCAGGGAAAGGAAAAGGTAGGGAATGGGGAGTGACTGCTTAATGAGTGGGGGTTTTATTGTTTTGTTTTTGGAGTGATGAAAATATTTTGAAACTAGGTAGCAAATGTGAATGCCATGGAATTGTTCACTTTGAAATGTAAATTTCACCTCAGAAACACACATATCCATGAAAATCCCTAACCTATCTATAGGGAATGTACAAGAGGGTACAGACCAATACCTGAGGCACTGTGTTAGTTTGGTGTTGTACCACTGTAACAAAATACCAGAGATAAGCAGCTTAATAAGAGAAAACATTGATTTTGGGTCTTGGTTTCAAAGGACTGTCCACGGTTTCTTGGCCCTGTTGCTTTAGGCCTGTGGCAATGCAGTCCATCGTGGTGGCAGTGTGTGGCAGAGGAGGCCTATTCACCTCATGGAAGCCAGGAAGCAAAGAGAGAGACAAGATGGGGCAAGGGTTCCAATAACCCCTCAAGGCCACACTCCCAATGACCTAACTTCCTCCCAGTAGGCCCCACCTCTTAAAGGTCCCACTACTCGACCATAAAGGATAAACCTGAGTCACTTGTAGAAAAATGGATGGCTCTAGAGATCATGAGGCTGAGTGGAATAAATCAGATACAGAAGGCTAAATATCACATGGTTTCTTTTATATGAAAAACCCAAAATATAAATAATCTAAAGAGTAAAATAAAAGAGAGACAGTAAAAGAAAAATTCTACCATCTTCTAATAGCACCATGGGCTAGGGACCAAGTCTTTAGCTTATGGGCCCATGGGGAACATTTCGTATCATTTCACTTCATATAGGAGGCACTCATTTAGGTTGGGCTGTATCCCACAGTGTACACACAGTGTACCTGTGTGTTGGAGGCTAAAGAGCCCAGATGTGCCTTCCCTTAAATATTTTAGACTCTGGTTTGCTTGCTGGGCTCCCAGGACCATGGGACCCTGAGTACTTTCCATAGCTCAGTGACACCCATGCTGGGTAAAGCTGAGATTCCCAGGGTGCTCTGAAATTCTGTGGGTTTCTAGAGCTTGGAGAAAGCAGCCCTGGGATTCAGTGGGCTTGGGGTCCACTTCCCTGGGGCTCTCTGGAACTTGGTGTACCCATCTGTAGAGTGGGAAGAATGATTTCTAAGTCTCTGAGTTGCTGTGCCGACCAACTTGAGATGGGGGATTTAAGAGGCAGTAGAGCCTGGCTTGGTGGCACACACCTGTCATCCCAGTGCTCTGGTGAGGCTAAAGCAGGAGCACAGCCTGGACAATATATTGACTTAGTGAGACTCTGTCTCAAAATTAAAAATCAAAAAGGGCTGGGGATAAAGCTCAGTATGAAGCCCCTGGGCTCAATCCTGAAAAAAAGAAAAAAAGAAAGGCAATAGATCACAGATTAGGGTAGGACCTAGGACCAGGCCTGGGCCTATGTTTGAATCCCATCTTTCCACTTATAAATTACATAGAACCTGGAGCAACTTATATGACCCTGACTTTTATCAAAGTTTTCTCCATGGTAAAAGAATTAGCAACACTCCCTAACTCGTGGGATTGTTATAATTTAACAATCCATTTAATCAATGAGCAGACGCTGAGAGCTTTTCGCAATGCCTGGCTCAGTGTGAATTAGTGTTGGCGTGTATTATTAGCTACAGCCTGCAGCATCCAGGCCTCCCCCCTTACCCTTGTCCCTTCTGCTCACTCTCTGCGTGTGTGTGTGGCCTTTGCACTGAGCTACATCCCCAGTACTTCTTTTATTTTTTAAAAAAAACAGTCTCCTGGCTGCTACAAAGGTGCGGCTGAGCCGAGAGCCCTGGTTTCAACAGACTTCACCAAAATGCCACCCCAAATGAAGCACGCCATGGAAACCATGATGTTCACGTTTCACAAATTTGCCGGGGACAAAGACTACTTAACGAAGGAGGACCTGTGAGTACTCATGGAAAAGGAGTTCCCTGGGATTTTGGAAAATCAAAAAGATCCTCTGGCTGTGGACAAAATCGTGAAGGTCCTGGACCAGTGCCTAGACAGCACAGTGGGCTTCCAGAGCTGCTTTCCACTAATCGCAGGCCTCACCACTGCGTGCAATGATTATTTTGTAGTGCACATGAAGCAGAAGGGAAAGAAGTAGGCAGACTTGAACATTTACTCCTGCCCAGATGAGAGTTCTCCCAAAGGGCCACTTACGGAATCTGCCCCTCAGTTTCCCCTTGTATAAAGATTTCATGAGCAGATCAGGACCCTTAGAAAATGTACAAATAACATCCAACTCTCATTGGACAAGCAGAGAAAGGAAAGTGAGTTAAATGCTAGATAAGGTTTTGATTCTTATATTGTTTGCATACTCTTGCCCTCAATAAATAAGGTCTTTTCTTTTAGTTCCCCCCCCCCCAAAAAAAAGAGTCTCCCTAAGCCACTACATTGCCCAGGTTGGGGTCAAACTGGCTATCCTCCAGCCAGAGCCTCCCAGAGTGCCACCCCAGTAGGTATGGATCAGTCTCTGCCTTTTATGCAGAGCACAGAGGCTGAAGCAGGATCTGGACTGAGTCTGGGGAGGGGAGAGAATGAGAGAAGATGAATGAGAAGGAATGAGAGGGCTCAGGTTTTTGGTTTTTGTTTTTTTGTACACATAAAATCATTTATGTAAATGTTAGCACCATGACTAATGGCCAAAAATGGAAGCAACTCAAATGTTCACAAACTGTGATTTATCTATATCTATGGAACACAAGTCAGCAATAAAAAGGAACAAATCATCAATAGTATTTTCAAAAACATTATACAGCACTAACTTGAAGAAGTCCAACACAAAAGATTATAGTGTATGTTTCATTTCCCAAGGTTAAGTATTTGAAAAGATTCACCAGCATCCACAGAGTATAGTCATCTCAGCTTTTTTTTTTTTTGGTTCCGGGGATCGAACTCAGGTCCTTGCACTTTTGAGGCAGGCGGCAGAACCACTGAGCTAAATTCCCAGCCCCTCAGCTTTTAATTTAAAGGCAAAGGATACAGAGCAGCAAGATAAAGACTACGCAGGTAAGCATCAGGAATCTGAGACATTCCATGTACAAGATCCCAGTGGCCCTTATTCACATGTGGACTGCACTGAGAGGGGTCTGTGCCTGAATCACTATGATCTGTGTGAAGAATCCTTGCTTTGGGAAAGCTCAAATCAGAAGTTCCCAATATAAAGGGAAAGAAAGAAGGCAGGCTTCAGTGCTGCTTCCTGCCTGTACTGCCATGGACTGTTTCTCCTCTGCAGTGCCCCTCTGCCATGCCACCTTGCCTTGGAGCCAGCAGACTACGACTGAAATCTCTACAAACTGTGAGATAAAATAAACCTGTCCTGCTTACAAAGAAAGTTCCCAGGAAGGTTTTCACACTCCTCTGACCATGTAATCAAGCCACACACACATAAGCAGCTAGACCAGTTGCAAACTATCATTAAAGAAAGTAATCCTGGGGGCTACCAGAGGACGGTCAGATTTTAAGCAGACATTGTAAATCCCAATACCCTTATTTTGTCCAAGAGTGGAAAAGCTAGACATTCAGGTGTCTCAAAGATAAATATGAAGTTCTGGCAATCCAGTAGCAAATCAACTCTATCATCCACAATATCAAATTCTATAAAAGGCAAAATATAGGTCCAGGGATTTAGCTCAGTGGCACCACGCCTGCCTCACAAGTGCAAGATCCTGAGTTTGAGCCCCGGTACCAAAAAAAGGCAAAATATAGTGACAAAAAATCAGTAGTTACCTGAGACCTGGAACAGAAGGGAATGAATGCAAAGAAACAAAAGGAAATATTTTAGGAGATGGAATTAATTTCTACTTCTTTTTTTTTTGGTACCGGGGATTGAACTCAGGTACTTGCGCTTGCACAACAGGCAGCAAAACCACTGAGCTAAATCCCCGGCCCAATTTCTACTTCTTGATGGTGATCATGGGTACACTATTATACACAATTACCG
Organism: Heterocephalus glaber; assembly: GCF_053883595.1. NCBI lineage: Eukaryota > Metazoa > Chordata > Mammalia > Rodentia > Bathyergidae > Heterocephalus > Heterocephalus glaber. Next base: position 38,693,231 of record NW_028258381.1, on the reverse strand, counting down.
GGCTGGAGATTTAGCTCAGTGGCACCTTGCCTGCCTCGAAAGTGCAAGGTCCTGAGTCCAATCCCTGGTACTGGAATAAAGAAAAGAAAGGAAAAGAAAAGAAACAATTACCAAAACTCATTAGAGCTGGGAAGGTAGCTTAGTGCTATAGCACTTGCTTGGGATGCACAAGGACCTCCGTTCAATCTCTAGCACTGACCAAAAAATTAAACAAAACCTTAATAAACACATTAAAAACTGATGGAAGTCAAGCATGGTGGCACACACCTGTAATCGCATTACTCTGGGAGGCTGAGGCAGAAGGATCACAAGTTTGTTTTGTTTTCGGAGTACCGGGGATCAAACTCAGGACCTTGCACTTTCGGGGCAGGTAAGGAGCCACTGAGCTAAATCCCCAGCCCATGAGCAAGTTTTAATATCTCTGCCATAAAGTGTGGGTGACCAGCTGGGAAGTCTGAGGCCTAATTGGCTTCTTCAGTGAGCACTAAGAAAGAGGGCTGACACACTGCAGGAAAAAGTAAAAACACCCGAGACTGTTTGACAAGTACCATGGTAGAAGGGAGACAGATGAATCCTGTGTAACTCTAATTGCTTGTGCCCGTGTCTGAGTAAATAAAGCCAAGGTTTTCCAGTCACTTGGGGCTCTATGCAGAAGGGAAACATGAGTTCCCTGGCCCCCTCCAGATTTTAACCTGATTCTGTGTCTCTTTATTTTTCATCCTTGTCACCCCTTGTTGAGGTCTGAGCTTGTAGGCTGGTTCCTAGAATAAAGGTTATCTGTTTTAAGGCTAATGTTACAAAAATATAACTACATAACCATCATGCTATCAGTAAATTATATAATGTTGCCCTCAAGCACATTGTGAGAAGTGAATTCCAGTGATGCTGGGAAGAGCACTGAGGGATTTGGAAGTGGACTAAAGGACAGGCACCAGAGCTCAGCCACAGATTAGAAACAAGAACAAAAACTGCATAAGGCCCTGGGTTCAATCTCTAGGGCCACAAAGCAAAACATTAGGAGATTCCCAGATACTTCAGCAAAACGAGGTGAGTTCCCAAATAACAGCTCTCTAGCTCCCTGTCCCACAGGAGCTCATGCCATGTTTGCTGCTAGAAGAAGGAACAAAGGAAGAAATGCACAAGAGCGTGACATCCCTATAGGAGAAGCAGTTTCTCCAGCCACACAGTAGTGTCACTGACAGCAGAAGGAATGGTCAGAATTATTCAGCTCAGGAGAGCTTTCTCAATATGAGTAAGAAGATTATCATGCACAGGCTTAACATATTTAGTTACTTGCTCTTCAAATTAGATCACGGGGAACTAGGAAGCCTTGCTGGGCCTGTCAGCTAATCAAGAGGAACTTACCTCAAGTGTGAGGGAGGAGCTATAACCAGAGGCCTGTAACCAGGCTCAGGCACCTTGGAGCTAGTATTCAGCAGCTACAGCTGGGAACAAATAGAACTAAAACAGGACCTGGACTGACATGAAGCCCCCAATAATAGCCCCAGATCTATGGAGCATCAACAATTTTATTGGCTAACTGCTTCTTCCCAAGTTTACAGCTTACAGTGTAGGCCTTCTCACTCGTTCCTCCTGCTAACCCTCAAACAGGGTAGCAACCTTTAGCACAGATGTGGAGGTGGGGCAGAGGTATAAGTGAGCTAGAAACCTGCTGATGCTCCACAATTGGACATCAGGACATACAAACTCCTAATTCCTACTGCTTAAAACTGTCTTCATAAAAACTGGAAGATGGAGACCGGATCCACAGTGTGTATCTGCCAATGGTCTTGGTTTCTGGTTCCTCCAACAGAATACACCCTTTGTCTTCCTACTTCAGCAACAGGGCGATGCTATGTCAGCCTACGCATCTTGCAGAAGTACATAGGCCCAAAATTGGCTATCAGGTTTGGCAATACCAGCTTGCCAACCTGGCAGGATTGAAAGAAACAGAATGTGTCCATGAAAAGTTTTCGGAAGTGAGACAGGTCTTCCACCCGAACCTTGATGCTGTATTGGTTGGCCAGAAGCTCAGTGGTGCCTTGCACCACATACTCGTTCTGTAAATGTGACAGTGAGCAAGTGGAATAGACAACGTGGCCTCCTGGTTTGGTGGCAAGAAGTCTGGCCGCTAGTAGCTGCAATTGCAGCATAGGCAACATCTGTCGCTCCTTCTTCCTTGACCGTTGAAAAATGTTATTCTCTTCCTCATGAAGCGAGTGGCGGTCTGTGGTACAGGGCACATCCACCAGGACCTTGAGGCACATAGCTTTGAAGGACCTTCCGTAGTCTACCTGTCCGAGAAGTGGACAGATCGTTGGCAGCAAGGTTGCCTGGCAGGAGGGAAGCGGCTGACATCCCCTCTGGCAAAAGTGAAGCATCGAAGGTTCGGACTGTAGGCTGTGGATGGAGCTACAGAATGGTCACTCTCAGCCTCCGGATCCCAGTGGGAGATGGCTTCATTCACAAAATCCTTGGCATTCAGCTGCTCCAACTTAGCACTCTCATGATCTGAAGCAGCAAAATTATTGACCAGGGCACCATACTTCTGCTCTGAGAGGAGACTGACACGGATAGATGGCCAGAGATCCCCAAACTGCACACTGTAGGTCATGTCAAAATTCTGCAGAGCCAGTTGACTGGCAGGGAATTTGGGTTCGGTGGCAGCCCATTTCTTCTTATGTCGATGTCTCCGCGGGACCAGCGCCAAGTCCACAAGCCTCATCAGCTCACGAACACCCTTCAGCATAGGCGCAGCCACGTCCGAGTGCGCCGCCGGCTAATTCCGGCAGGAACCCCAGCCGCGGCCCACAGGTTCCGCGGAGCTGTGTGCGCGCTGGTTTGAAGAAAGAGCACGGTCTCTGACCAGGGCTCAGTTATTAAGAGGAGCTAGAGACAGATTGACGGACCAGAGATAGAGAAGCAACTGTCAAACTGGGAATGGGTCTAGGGGTCCGAAATCTCTCCCTACCTTTCACACGGATACACCTTTGCCCAAGTCATTCAGGGTCCCAGTGACTCAGTGTACCCATCTGTGAAATGGAGATCACAGAGTCACCTCTCTCAAAGGGTGGTTTTGAGGATCTCAGGATACAACACACATTAAGTTCTTATCAGAAAGCTTTTGAGTACAGCCCAGAGGGTGAATTTGGGGTGACCTCTTCCCAGATCTACCTTGCCTCTTGTGTGTCTTACTGTTAATGACTTGGTCAGTGTGACTTTCCTCCCTACAGCATCCCCCCCCCCACCCCCCGGTGCTGGTTATGGAACTCAGGACCTTGCAATTTCAAGGCAGGCACAGTGCCACTGAGCTAAATCCCCTGCCCTCCCTCCAGCATCTTTACTATGTTCTCTCTCTCCTGTCCGACTTGGATGCCCAGGCAAAGGTGTGGGTAGCTCCAGCCTGAGTGTGGGTAAGGACAGATCTTTCCCCAAGTCCTCAAAGTCACTTCATCCTCCCAGGCTCATCTCTGCACACTTTTCCATCATTCTGTGACATCAGTCAATCAGTGATGTGTTGTTCACCAAGTAGGTGTCTAGGGTGTCACGGTCATGAGTCCCAACAGGGGCAGAGCCAGAGGCAAGTCACTGAGACCACTCAGCATGGGGTTTGGAGCAGGAAAATGGAGGAAAGACAGAAGTCTACCAAGATCTCTCTCTCTTTTTTTTTTGTATTAAATTCTTTTATTGGTACATTGTAGGTATACAACACAATTACATTTCTCATTGGGAATTGTACCTTTACATGATGCATCTTGGTTCTTATTTTTTCCCCATTCCTAGCCCTCCCTTCACGCCCTCCACCCTTCCCTGTTTACAAAGACTGTTTCCATTTTTTCTACTTCTCATAGTTTTTCCTTTCCCTTCTTTCCTTTCCCCTGCCCCTCCCACTACCCCTATTGGACCTTTTCTTCCTATTTTACATTATTGATTATTCATTCTAATAATTGGTACATTTTAGGTATACAATATAATGACATTCATCATTGGAAATTTGCACCTTTACATAATCTCTCTTGGTTCTTATTTTTCACCCTTGCCCAGCCCTCCCTTCAACCCCTCCATTCCTCCCTATTTACAAAGATTTTGTTCCTAGTTTTCTATTTTCTCATATTAATCCCATTCCCTTCTATCCTTTCCCTTAGCCCTCCCACTTTCTTCCCCTTTGCCCGTTTTCTTCCTATTTCACATTACCTATTATACATTTAGTCCTTATTTACACTTTCAGTTCTCACACCAGAGAAACTATTTGGTATTTACACATGTGTGTCCTATTTATTTCACTTAAGAGGATCGCCTCAATGTGCATCCACTTAGCTATAAATGTCTCTAATTTCTCATTTTTTATGGCTGAGTAGTACTCCATTTTATTAAAAAAACCACATTTTCTTTATCCAGTCTCCAGTTGATGGGCATTCGGGCTGTTTCCAAGTTTTAGCTATTACAAACTGTGCTGCTATGAATATGGGTGCACATATATCACTGTGGTATGATTCTTTTAATTCTTTGGGGAAGATCCCCAGCAGTGGAATAGCGGGGTCAAATGGAACTTCCAGTCCTAGTTCTTTGAGGTATCTCCATACTGATTTCCACAGTGGTTGCACCAGTCTACACTCCCACCAGCAGTGGAGCAGGGTTCCTCTTTCCCCACAGCCCTGCCAGCATTTGTTATCGGTTGATTTCATGTTAGCAGCCATTCTTTCTGGAGTGAAGTGGAATCTCAGCGTTGTTTTCGTTTGCATCTCTCGAATGACCAGTGATGTTGAAGATTTTTTCATGTATTTATTTGCTATTTCTACTTCTTTGTCTGAGAAATGTCTGTTCATTTCAGATGCCCATTTCTGGATTGGGTCTTTAAATTTGGGAGGTCTGATCTTTTTAAGTTCTTTATAGATTTGAGATAGTAGACCTTTGTCTGAGGAAGAGCCGGTGAAGATTTTTTCCCACATTGTGGGTTGTCTCTTCACACTGCTGGTGGTTTCTCTTGCTGTGCAGAAGCCTTTTAATAAGAAGAGATCCCATTTGTTGATTGTTTGTGCTAGTTCCCGGGCAACTGAGGTTTTGTTCATAAAATCTTTTCCTACACCGAAGTCTTCAAGGGTTCTACCTAACCTCTGTTCCAACTGGTTCAGAGTTTCTATTTTAATATTTAGATCTTTAATCCATTTTGATTTTAGTGCATGGTGAGAGATATAGGTCTAGTTTTAATCTTTGGCAAGTTGAAGCCCAATTTTTCCAGCACCAGTTATTAAAGAGGCTATCTTTCCTCCAGTGAGGGTGTTTGGCTCCTTTGTCGAAGATGAGATGGCTGAGTGTGTCTGGCGTTGTTTCTGCATCTTCTAATCTGTTCCACTGGTCCTCAAGTCTGTTTCTTTGCAGTACCATGCTGTTTTTATCACAGTAGCTTTGTAGTAGAGTTGCAGGTTGGGGATTGTGATACCCCCTGCCATGTCTCTGTTACCTAGAATTGCTTTTGCTATTCTGGGTCTCTTCTTGCTCCAAATGAATTTTGGGATTGTTTTCTCGAGGTCTATGAAGTATGCTGCTGGGATCTCAATTGGAATTGCATTAAATCTATATAGAAGATCTCTCTCTTGTGCTGACTTTCAGCGCCGACCCTCAAGTCTGCCCAGCTTTCCACAGTCAGATCTGGTTGAGACTGGTCCTTCTTGGATGACAAGGAGTTACTAGAAATGAAGCAGGTATGGTGGTGCTCGCCTGTAATCCCAGTGCTCAGGAGGCTGAGGCAGGATGGTTGCTGTGAGTTCAAGGCTAGCCTGGGCTACACAGTCAGTTTAAGGCCAGCCTGAACTATAAGATGAGATCCTGTCTCAAAAACAAACAAACAGGCCCGGGGATTTAGCTCAGTGGTTCTGGCGCCTGCCTCGCAAGCGCAAGGTCCCAAGCTCGATCCCCGGTACCAAAAAAAAAAAACAACAAACAAACAAAAATAGAAAGAGAGAGAGAGAGAATGGGCTGGGGATATAGCTCAAAGCAAAGATCTTGAGTTCAATCCCGGTAAAACACACACACACACACACACACACACGCCTGATTTTAACCTCATCTATTCTGAGGAACTCCAATTCTAAAATACGACTACAGTGATACAGGAGACACGTGTGTGTGCCCATACACACGTGGGTCTCTGTGGGTGTCCACCTGTGCGTCTAGTTAGCTCTTCGGGAAGCTACAAAGAGAAGGAACCAGCATTATTATTATTATGCCCTTGGCTGTCATGATCCTTATTAAAATCTGACTTGATCCATTCCCTGAAAGTGAAGTGGGGGTGAGGAGTAGGAAATAAATGTGTCCGGGGTATCTGCACCCAGCACCTCATGCTCCCAAGTCAGGGGAAGAGGCCGCCTCCTCAGGACGTCTGGTCCAGCTGTCTGCTCAGGGTCAGAAGGAAAGGCAGAGGGTACTCAGCCGGAAGTCAGGCCTGCCCGTGGATACCGACAGGGGAGGGCGCGTGCATACACACTTCAGCCGGGCCTGTGAAGTGCCATTTCTACACCCTCAGCGGCCTTCTGCCAAGCACATCTATTTTAGATTCTGCAGCCGCAGTCACGCTCCCTGGTGGGTGTGAAAGCTGAGCACCCAGGACTTTTCAAACCAACCCCCAACTCTAGCCCCAGGCTCCTGTCGCCAGAGCTGTGAGGACAACCCATCCCCTGCTCAGAAGGACCATCACTCCAACCACCAGGACAGAGAAGTCGATCCACCTTGCTCAGCATGGCTGGACCACGAGTGTGCTGTTAGCAATTGGCATTTGGTGAGTGCCTAGTGATTACCAGCAGTGCCATGGCATGGCCAGAGGGGAGAATCTGATCCTGTCCATGAGAGCCTGGTCCCGAGTCTGTAAGACAGCAGGGGTGAACCTATGGCACGTGTGCCACAGCGGGCACACATGGCCAGGCTTTGCACATCTCTAGGACACTGGTCCAGCCTGGGTCTGGGGGAGAAGCCAGAGGCTGCACAGACCACAGCCTTCCTGAGGAGAGGCCATAGGTCCTGGTTCATCCTCAGAGAGAGAAGAGTCAAGAAAACCCTGACCAGCTTACAGCTTAGGTCACTCTCTGTCAGTGTCCCACAGTTTGAGTCACTGAAGAGTGTCTTTCCTCACCAAGACTCCACAGAGGCTGGAAAGTGATGTCCCTAGCTCAAGACTAGCCCAGAGATGGTTTTGGTGGCTCATTAAGAGCTTGAAAAAATTGTAACTAATTGCCAATATGAAAACATTTGAAGATTTCCTGTGGGGGGAAAAAATCTACATTTTCAGATTCTCTTACAAAATTGGAATATCTGGCATCACAGCCCACATTCAAGTCTGGCAAGCAGCCACAAACTAAGCTTCAGAGCAGCTGCCTCCCTCTGTATCTGCCATGGTTCCCCCAGGCCCCTCTCCTAGGAGCCTCCCTTGCTCAGGCCCTGTGGACATTAAATGTCCCACCCTGCTGGAAAATTGCAACTTTCCCATTGTGTTCTGATAAAGAAAGCCTTTTCAGGGGCGCAGAGGAACAACTGTAGGTCCCAGGCCTGAGACTCGCCACAGCTGTCCCCACCCCCAGTACCACCTCAGGTTGGGTTTATGAGGTATTTTCCCATTCATGGCTTCACCTGACCCTTGGGAAAGCCCTCCAGGGGGAACGAAGACCTGGTAATTACCTACAGCAGGCGATCATTTGGACCAGATAACTATGGGATTATAATGGGCCAAAACGGCAACAGAACTAATCCCAAGAGATGGAGCACAAATAATGGAACAAGACAATTGACCAGGATGATTTAGGGAACTTCTTGTTACTTCTTCTTCTTGTTGTTGAAAGCAGTGACAGCAGAAGACTGGGGTGATGGAGCAAAGGGGTACGGTGAGGAGGGGGAGAAGGAGGCCTGCTCCTGGAGGGGCAGAAATGGAGAGGAAGACTACTCAGCGCTGCGGATAGTAGCGACCCCTGCTGGACATGATGAAGCTTATTCTTCTCTGGGGATTTTACAGCAGAAACAATCAGTGAAAATGATCCAAAGCCGGGTAGGTACCAGGCAGCATTCAATGTACAAAATGTTGTTGGTTGGTTGGTTGGTTGATTGGACGGTTTTCTGAAACAAGGTCTTGCTGTGTTCCCAAGGATGGCTTCAAATTGGTCTCAAAAATCCTCCTGTCTCAGCTTCCAGGGTAGCTGCAACTACCCACGTGTGCCACAATGCTTACTTTGTGTGACTATTTTTACAAAAATGTAACTGCCCCTCACAACCACCCCATGATCATGACTATTATTACCCCTTGTCACAGTTGAGGAGACCCAGCATCTGAGAACAAAAGTGATTTATCACATCCCAGGACAGTACCAAGATTAGCGATAAGACATCACAGGTCCCTGTAGACCCCTGACCCAACTCACAGACAAAAGGAGACCCAGCCGTTCCACTTTGGGAACATACCCCAAAGAAATGAAAGTAGGGACTTGACAGATACTTGCATGCCCATGTTCACAGCAACACCTTGCACGATAGTCAGAAGGTAGAAGCAACCCAAATGTCCACTGATGGATGACTGAATAAGGCAGATGTGGTCCACATTGTACAACACAAAAAAGAGGAAATTCTGATCTCAGCTACAAATGGACAAGTCCTGAGGACATGGTGCTAAGTCAAATAAGCCAGAAATGAAAAAGACAAACACTGTGACTCTATTTAGATGAGATCCCTAGAGTAAGTAGCCAGAGTCAAAGAGACAAGAAATAGAATGATGGATGCCAGGTGGATTTCAAGTTCAAGCCCAGCCTGGGCAAATAAGCAACTTAGAGAGATTCTGTCTCAAAGTTGTAAAAAGGGGATGGGGATGTAGTTCAGTGTAAAGGCGCTGGATTCAATCCCTAGCACCTTAACAAAACCCAAAACAGACACACACACACACACACACACACACACACACACACACACACACAACCGAAGGTGGGTTCAACCCTGCCTGGCTTCTGCCCTGCCCAGGCTCACAAGCTGCCCTCTCGAGTCACTGTTTACCCACACCCAGCCCCAACCTCCTCCCTGGTCACCAAGTGGACACGGCTGCCAGGACTTTGACCATACCACTTGCCCTTCCTTTGCCCTGGCGCTCTAGCCCTTCCATCACGGATGTCCCACCTTCCTCTTCACATATGACTTTAGCTTCCCATCTCAACTCTGCTGCACGATTCTCAGCCAGCCATCCTCCCTGTCCTCTCTCTTGGCCCTTGACCAACCTTGGCCCAGGAAACATGAAAAGAGACAGACTTTTGCTGGTGGTGTTCCCAAGTAGTTCATGTTCTGGCAAGGCTGATGGTAGGGTCCCCACCCCGTTCCTCCAGAGCTGTCATTCCAGGCTGTCCTTCCAGGCTGGCACTTGGGGAAGTGTAGGCAATAGGACCTCCTTCCTGGCTTTGATGGCCAACCTGTGACCAAGCCATGTCCATCAAGCTACTTCACCATCTTCTCTTCCACCCCAGCTCTTCTGGGAGAGAGAGGTCAGGCCCTCCAGCTGTGAGTGTTGGCAGGGTGGACATAGGACTCAGATCTGCCCTGAGCTTGGGGAAACCCATCATCACAGTGAGGACTCACGTGCATTTATGGTGAAGGGGGTTCGGCTCTTTCAAAGCCATCGATGGTTTGATCCAAGATTTCTCTGCAGAGTCTGGACACTTGCATCCTTGCCTTGCCTGGTTCATCTACAGTGTTTTACATTTTTGCCTCAACATCTTCCTTTCTGACCTGATTTTTTGTTGTTGTTATGGGGATCAAACTTGGGACCTTGGGCTTTCGAGACAGGCAGTGGCACCACTGAGCTATATCACCAGCCCTGACCTGATTTTTTAAAAACTGGTGACTTTTAAAATGTAAAATAGCCAACACCCTTTTCTCCCAGAGAAAACTTTTGGTGAGAAAGTCACAGGCACACACCATCGGTTGAGAACCATGTGCAAAGAGCAACTACGTTTACTTTACAAAATCATAGCCTCATGAAATATCAATTCAGGTCTGGTTCTTGCTCCTGGAGACAGGAGTGACCAAGGCTTCTGTTTGTTTTAATTGAATCCACGGCCTTCACTTGGGCTACATTCCCAGCCCCTCACCCCTTTGAGACACTTTCATTAAGTCACTAAGTTGCCCAGGTTGGGCTCAAACTTGGAATCCTCCTGCCTCAGCCTCTCAGAGTGCTGGGATTCCAGGCATGCACCACCATGCCCAGCTAAGTGACCCAGATTTTTTCCTTTCCTCACTCCCAGAGACAGCCATACCTGTGTTCTGAGCACCCTTGTCCCAAGAAGGCTAAGTTCAATGTGCCAAAGTCAGATTGCTTCAATTCCAGCTCTGTTACTCACTAACTAGCCGCATTTTCCCCATCTGAAAAACGATGGACATAATAAATGTAACTAGGTCATGCACGGAGTAGCTGGCAGAGTACAAGTGTATGCTGCACACAGAGGAAGCCTTTTAATAAATATTATTCTTGTGGGGAATCCTGTTTATCCCTGCATACTCAGATTCAAGCAACCATGGATTGAAAATATTCTAAAATATGCACCAGTATTGTACGTACTTTTTCTTCTTATTCCCCCAAAATGCAGTATATTGACTGTTTACATGGTATCTACTTTGTATTAGATATTATAAGTCATCCACAGGTGGCTATGCATAAGTTATACGTAGATACGGTGCCGTTTTCCGTAAGGGACTTGAGCATCTGAGGGTTCAAGCATTGGTGAGGATCCTAGAACCCATTCCACTTGATGCTTAGGGACAACTGTATTATAAAGCAAAGACAATGTGGACTTTTTCCCTCTCTCAATTTGAAGGCATTTAAATAGAGAATATGGAAAAAAAGGAAGGATAAGAAAGGACCAAGGGATACCATGGCAGGTCCTGTTGGTGTCTGTTATGACTTGTGTCTAGATGTCCCCCCCAAAGCCTCATGCAGTCATAGGTGGGGCTTTTCAGAGGTGGCTGGATCTAGAGTGTGTGACTGATTCATGGTGCAATGCTAGGGTTAAGGGTGGGTGATTACTAAATCAGTCCACTGATCAGCTTGGCACTGCCCTAATCCTGGTAGCCTGGATACAATATAAGGGACAGAAAGAGACTTGTCTTGTCCCTTGCTTGCTTTGCTGTCTTCTGCCTGCCATCACCTGTTTCTCCTCTGCAATACCCCTCTGCCCTACCACCCTGCCTTGGAGCCAGCCGACTATGGACGGAAACCTCCACAAACTGTGAGCCAGATGAACCTTTCCTCCCTTACCTTGTGGGTGTTGGGTATTTTGTCTCAGCAATGAGAAAAGTAACTAAGACAGTGTCCCATGTTTCCCTGCCAGAGGATGTGGATTGGACCATTGCATGTATGGGGCAGATTGGAAAAGCTAGGGAAGCAATGTCTCCAGGTTGGTAGGGCAGTGGGTGGCTAAATCCCCTGGTTCCCCCATCCTCAGGGTGACAATTCTGAGGTGTGTCCTCCATGTCCCAGTGAGATACAGCCTCCTCCCAACTGCCCAGGCTGTGGCCCATCCACCCTGCACCCTTTTTGGCTTTCTCTCCTCTGCTCTCACTGCCCCAGCTCCTTACCATGCTACTGGGATGACTTCTCAGCTCAACCATCTGCACCTTCATCTCAAGGACTCATTTTGAGGAGTCCTCAAATAAAGACAATAGGCTACAGGAAACAATAGACCAGAGATGACAAAGACAGAAATTAGAACAGCCCTCAGATGAGACCATGTTCCTTTATCTCTGTTCTGCAGATATCTATCTATCTATGTATCTATGTATCTATCTATCTATCTATCTATCTATCTATCTATCTATCTATCTATCTATCATTTTCTAAGGTACTGGAGATTGAACCCAGGACCTTCACACTGAGCTATATCCCAGGCCTTTAAAAAAATTTTTTTTAGGTCTCACTAAGTCACTAAATTGCCCAAACTTGAGATCTTCCTGTTTTCCAGAGTGCTGAGATTATAGGCATGTGTCATCACCCCCAGCTCAGATATTTATTTCCCCTGACATTTTGCTAACATTTGAAAGACCATTTTGGCTCCAACCCCAGCTCTGCTATCTGCTGCTAAATGTTCTGCCTCAGTTTCCTCATCTATAGGGAAGTTTACTCCATAGAAGTTGATGCACAGAAAGTCTCATAACAGTGAGATATATAGATAGATAGATAGATAGATAGATAGATAGATATAGATATATATGAAGCAGCTGATTAAAGTTAGCCATGGTATAGTAATTTGCAGCGCCGATTACTCTGGGCCTGTTTTATCGTCTGCAAAATGGGCACGTTCAGCGGCTTGGCAGGACTGAGAGCATCAGGGTAGCACCCTAGTGGCAGCTCTGCCTCCAGGCGGTGATTACGGATTTGCTTCTTTATTTCCATATGGCACTGCTGTGTTCTGAGACGTGCCATTCACATAGCAAACAGCAAGATGGTAAAAATTAGAATCACTGGGCTGTGGGCACAAACAAGTGTGCCAAGAAATCTTCCATTCCTGTGAGCCCAGGAGTCTGTGTCCAGCCCGGGCAGCCCAGAGAGACCTCAGTCTAAACGTGAGTGAAAGTGTCTGTCTTTGGAGGGAAGCCTGTCTCTCCTTCCTCAGCTCCGCTGACCACGTCCCTGTCCACCCTTTTGTGGCCTTCCAGAGCTCTCCCTTTTGTGCCCCTGGAAGAGGAGATTTTGCCTGAAGCACAGCCAGGCCCAGGGAGGAGGTGCGCTGCTGGTCACCTAGTCCCTTTGGGCCCCTGTGCAGGGACTGGACTAGCTGACCACCATTCACAGCGCTCTGCTTCTCTCCTCAACAGGGCAGCCCTCAGAGCCACCTGGAGGTCAAGGAGAGGCTGGGAAAGAAATTCCCCTCCTGGCTGATGGCGTCATTCAATGAAAAGCTAAACACAGTGGCCCTTGGGCAGCAGTACAAGGCCTCACTCCTGCTAAAATAACATCATCTTGCAGCACTATTTTTTTGGTGATACTGGGGATCAAACCCAGGGGTGCTCTACTACTGAGCCACATCCCCCCAACCTGCTTTTTTTTTTAAGATAGGTCTTGCTAAATTGCCTTGAATTGGGGCTTCTTCTGCCTCAGCCTCCCTGAGTGCTGGGATTACAGTAGTGCACCACTGCATCCGGCTCTGCTAACTCTTAAAGGCGCTCCTCTCATTGTCACCCTTCCATGCCCCTGCAGGTGCCTCCTCTTTCCTGCTCCTCTCCCTGGAACACCTGCGCATCCTCCCACAGCTGACTGAGAGGCAGTGTAGCCTAGTTAAGGCACAGACCAAGTCCCAGCTGTATCACTTCCTAGCTGTGCGACCTCTGGCAGGTCACCAACCTGTGTTCCAGGCCTCAGCATCCTGATCTGTGGAATGGGGACATGCTCCTAGCACCCCCACCGTATGAGTCTGTGCGCATGCAGGGCTCAGCATGCCCCTGTGCACAGTGTGTTAGTCTACTCGGGCCACAGTCACAGAGGGCCACACACTAGGCAGCTTCCACGGCAGAAATTTATCCTCTCACAGTTGTGGAGGCCAGAAGCCTAAGATGAAGGGGCCAGCAGGGCTGGTTCCCTCTGAGGCAGTGAGGATTTTGTTCCAGGCCTCTCCCTTGGTTCCAGGGTTTTTCTGGCTGTGATGGCTCTGGGCTTGTAGAGGCACCACCCCCACCTTTATCTTCCCTTGGTCTTCTGCCTGTCTGCACTCTTCTCTGTGTCCAAACCCTCCACTTTTTTATTGTTTGCTTGTTTTTTGAGACAGGGTCTTACTGTGTAGTCCAGGCTTTGAACTCACTCTCCAGGCTGGCCTCAAATTCACTGCAATCCTCCCGCCTCAGCCTCCTGAGTGCTGGGATTACCTGTATGTCTCACCATGCCCAGCTCAAACTTCCCCTTACATAAAGTCGTTGTCCCTATTGGATTAGAGCCCACCCTAACGACTTCATTTTAATTTGAACGCCTCTATAAAGACTCTGCCTCCAAAGAAAGTCACATTCTGAGCTACTAGGAGTTAGGATTCAAAAGTATCTTTTTGGAAGACACAATTCAAAATATAAGAGCATAGTAAGGATTATATGATCCCATGACGAGGGGAAGGTGGGGGAAGGAGGAACATGAACAACACAGGTCGTTAACCCAACCTCAGCCTTCACCAACATCCTTTTCACTAGTTCATGAGAACTGGCAAGTTACAATAAATGGTTATTTCTTTGTTATTATTATTTTCCCCTGGTGCTGGGAATTGAACAAAGGGCCTCACACATGCTGTGCAAGTACTGTACCACTGAGCTACATCCCCGGTCCTATTTTACTTTTTATTTTGGGGCAGGGTCTTTAAATTGCCTAGGCTGGGCTCAGACTCATGATCCTTCTGCCTCAGCCTCTCAAAGTACTAGGGTTGCAGGTGTGCACCGCCATGACTGGCCCTACTGTATTTTAAGCAGCCTGAGGGAAGGAGCCATGCTTCCTAGTTTTGGGGCTCCTTCCACAGAAGTCACCCTTTGTGATATGAATTCCTGTGATAGTGAAGCTTGAGAGTGTCAACTTAATTGTCTTTGGGATCCACCAGGGGGGTGGGTGGACCAGTCTTCTAGTGGGTCATGGTAACAGCCTTGGGAACAGTATCTGCTCCCTGGCCTTTTCCTTTCTGGCACGGTTCCTCTGCTCTGCTTCCCATCTCCCATGAACTAAACTCCTTTGCTACCCCATGCCGTTCTACCACGATGTCCTGCCTTGAAGTCAGCCTACCATGAGATGAGTCCCCTGAAACTGTGCGCCAAAGAAACCTCTCCTCCTTTCCATTGTGGGTGTCTGGTATTGTGTCCCAGCAATGGGATAGCTGACTAATACCGTCCCCAGAGACCTTAGTCCTAATCGAGTCTTAAGTTATCCCTCATGTCATCCTCTCTTTGAGCCCTTCTGTGGGTGGCTTTGAGATCCAGGGGAACTTTGTTGGAGGTTCTATTTTCAGAAAAAATGTGTCTATGTGCTGCATACACACACTGCCGCCACCTGCCCCAATGAATTATTAATACTTAAAACCAAATGTAGCGTTTTACAAATCCTGTGCAATTCACAGATGGTGAGTGCTGCACAATCAATTACTGTCTGCACTAAGAATAATCTGAAATGTTATTCAAACTCCTTTGTAAAGGCTGGTGAACTTCCTTTCCTTGTATCTCAAATGACTGGATTGGATGTAGCCTTACACTTTCTGAATGACTGTGAGACATTTGGTCATTTGTTTGGATATTACAATGAACAAGGGAAGCAAATACCTTATTTCCTCATAGAAATATATAGGTATATATAGAATTACATATATGTAATGGTTTTGGCAGTACTAGAGATTAAAACCAGAGCCCTTTGCACTAAGCTACACCCTCAGCCCTCTTTTTATTGATTGACTGATTTTTTTGATCCCAGGGATTGAACTCCAGACCTTGCACTTGGAGACAGGAGGTGGCACCACTGAGCTAAATCCCCGCCCTCTTCTTTATTTTTTGAGGCAGGGCCTTACTAAATTGGTCGCCCAGGCTGGGTTTGAACTTGTGATCCTCCTGCCGCAGCCTCCCAGAGTGCTGGAATTACAGGTGTGCACCACCATGCCCAGCTAATAGAATTAATTTTTAAAGGAGGCTGTGGTTTGGGGGCGGCACTGAGGTAGGGAGCAGCCACAGGGCACAGCAATGTTTCTGTTCCAGCCTGGGAAGAGGGTGTGGTCTCCTGCTGGGACAGGAGGGAGAGTGGGGGGTGGGGGGGGTGTGCAAGTCCAGGCTGCAAGCACCCCTGACTGAGCTTCTCTGTGGTGCTTCCTACATGAGAAAATCTCTGAAAGATGAGATGTGGGGAAGGCAGTTGATCTACCCCAAGCAGGGGAGCAAATAGAGAGTAACAGACACATACACACGTGTAGAGAGCCGTACACTACCCAGATTGCTACGTGTTCATAACAAGATATCTTTAAGATGGGACCCAGGTCTAACCACAAACTTCATTATATTTCATATACACTTCATACACATACATACCCTGAAGGTAATCTTATACAAAAATAGTTTAAAGAATTTTATGCATAAAACAAAATTTCTTGCGGTGGTATTTTCCACTTAGGGTGTTCTATCAGTGCTCAGCAAGGTTTAGCTTTTTCACATTATCCTAGTTGCAAATCTTGGTTCTACAATCTGAATGTCTTGATTTAAAACAAAACTCTCTTCTCTAGCCCTCTGCTGCAGTGTTGGCTTCCACACTGCAGCTTTTGTCCCTTCTGACTTGCCTTCCTCTAGTGACATCTACAGGCAGCTGCAAGACTTATGCTCACAAAGACCAAGGAGACTGCAGGAGAAGTCAGGATTCCACTGGAGATAAATATTCTGCTGCACACACATTCAAAGTTTTTAAAGAAATTTCATATTCTTCTCCTCAAAAGCCTGAATATTTTATACAGGTGTTAACCTAACCAGTTTAGGTGGCCCTAGACTGCTTCCAGAAACTTAACATTTTTAAAAAATTGTGGAAACATCCTTCCCTTGTGGCTATGATGATTAACCCACTGGCCTTAACACCTGCCAAACTGGACCAAACACAAGGACAGCAGTGTTTCGATGTGGCAACAGGTGTCTCAGGATGATGATCCCTAACAGAGGGAGAACCAGCAAGCGAAAGGGCTCACTGGCTGCGGTTCAATGGGGGCCCAGGCAGAGCCCAGCTGTTCAGATGAGCTGAGAGTTTCGGGAGACTAAAGCAGCTAGAGTTTGCAGGGCAGGGTGCTGGCGAAGATAGGGAACAAACCTGAGATTTGCAAAGGACCCCCCAACATTTCCAGTCACCCTCCCCCACTTTTAGAAACTTTTCATTTCTAAGTTCCTGAATCACCCTGGCCGCCCCAGCCTCTCTTTGTGCTGGGATTACAGGCATGCACCTCCATGCTCTGCTGTAAAAGATCCCTTTTGACTTTTCAATGCATGCATGTGAAGGAGCCACCTAAGACAGGGGAAAGAACTGCACGATGGAAGCAAGCAGGATAATTCCAGAGCCCACAAAGAATGGGCAATAGTTTGTGTTTCCAGCAGACAGAAGAAAAACCTCACAATAGCTGTTGCAGTAAGTCAAGTACTCAGGAGGGTATGGATTCCATGGCTAAGCAAAGGTGGCCCTACACTAAAGATTGCTCTTGTTCTGCCCAGCAAAGTTTAAAAGCTGGCCTCCAAAGGACTAAACTAGCCAGGCCTGGTGGTGCACACCTGTAATCCCAGCATTCTAGGAGGCTGAGGCAGGAGGATGGCAAGTTTGAGCTCAGCATGGGCAACTGAGTGATTTAATCCCAAAATAAAAACTAGAGAAGGGTTGGGGTATAGCTCAATACAAAGGTACTGGGTTCAATCCCCTGTGCCAAAAGGCATGGGGCCCAAACTATCTCTGAGAAGTAACTTAACTATATCTCAGAACTAAGCTCAAGAATATATATATTTTTAAATGGAAAGCCATCCTCACCTACCACCCAACAAGGTAAAACTCATAATATCTGAAAATTACCTGGCATGCATAGAAGCAAGGACTGCAGCCCAATAAGAGGCAAAAAATCAATAAGTGAAATGACACAGGATTAATAAAGACATTAGAAGCTGAGGGGGGAAGATTTCAAGTTTGAGTCCTGCTTCGGCAGCTTATCAAGAACCTGTCTCAAAATAAAAAATAAAAAGGGTGGGGCTATAGCTCAGTGGAGGAGCTCCGCTGGGTTTGATCCCAATACTACAATAAAATAAAATAAAATTAAGACATTAAAACAGTTCTACAACTATATTTGAAATGTTTAAGAAAACGAGGAAAATATGGAACTAAGAGGAAGAATGAAAGAAATACAAAAGACCTAAACTGAACTTTCAACCCCTTCTGAACTCACAAGGCAGGTCCCAAGGGCCATGTGAAACACACTTATTTTTTTGAATTTTTTTTTTTTTTTGGTACCGGAGATCGAACTCAGGACCTGGCACTTGCGAGGCAGGTGGCGTGAATTTTTTAAATTTATTGGGTGTTTATAAAAAAGCATCAAAATTTTCAACATCAACTGTTTTTTGGTGTACAAAGTCTAAAACAGAAGAACAGAAATAAATTCCTATATGAGCTACAGTGAAAATATCAATAGCTCTCTACAAAAACAATAATCTTTACTTCAATTATCATATCTAAGGCAGTCTACATACATGACAACAGCACATTCCATGTACATGTATTGCTTACACTGACCTCACATGTGTTTTGCTTTCTTGGCCTTTTTGTAGGGCATACTTTACATCTCACTGGTCTTGCTGTTTTTCCAGGAGGTTTTTATTGTGTTATATAATGTGTAGTTAACAGGAACTTAAAATATCCATAAAATAAAGTATAAAATTTTTAATATGTATTGTGCATTTAGAATAGACATCAACATTTTCACATCAGCTGTGTACTTGCTTACAAAACCTAAAATATAAAAACAGAAATAAATTCCTGTGTGAATTGCAATGAAGATCCCAATAGAACTCTACAACAAAAATAGTCTTTGCTTCAGTTGTCACACCCAAGGCAGGCTTCACACATGAAAACTACATGGTCTATGCATACACCTCGCTTACACTGACAGCACATGTGCTTAGCTTTCCTCTCCTGTGGAAACACACTCATTTTATTTTTATCACTTCTGTAAGAGCAGTATTTGTTTTGTGAATCAGCCAATTATCATTTTTATTTTTAGCCAGCCATGGTGGTGGCTGCCTGTCATCCCAGCACTCTGGGAGGCTGAAGCAGGAGGATCACAAGTTCAAACCCAGCCTGGGAAACTTAGCAACTTAGTGAGACCCTGTCTCAAAACTTTAAAATTTTTTAAGAAGGGCTGGGGATGTCACTCACGCTGAAAACTTTGGGTTTGATCCCCAGAAAAAAAATTGTATAGTGCCAAGCACCCAATAGATAGTCCAGAAAAATTTTTATTGAGTTAAATAAATAAGAAAAGTCATGTTCTAAGAAATTACATGAATTTCCCAAGGTCACACAGCTGGAAAAGTCAGAGTAGGATGGGATTCCATGTGTCCTAATTTTCCATCCATTCAGGGCCGTGCTGAGTTCATAATGTGAAGGACATCTGGGGTTTAAAGTGATCTCCTGGATTAGGTGCTGATGCTATCTCAGGTCTTTGGAGTTTTTGGATGACAACGCCCTCTCCTTGAAGGTGTCTTATGGGGTGGTTTTCCCTGGGTTTTGATTCTTGGAGGCAGATTTGCCCGATAAAGCAACCCCATAGAATAGGCAGACGGAAAAAAAACAAAACCCTGGAGTAACAGACGCCAGCTCTCTCGTCCTGTTGGGTTGCATTGCGATTTCTCCTTAATTAACTCACTTGAGTCTCTGTTAAATGTTGCCTTCACCCCATCTGTAAATTGAGACAAAGATGCTCACATTTCTTGTTCATGAAAAAATCAGCCTCTTGCAGCATTTCGTTTCTTTGCTCCTATAGCATTTCCTACGTGGTTAAGCAGGTTCAGGCTCTCCCAATATTTTTTGTCCTTGGTCAAAAATTGATATATTAATTAAAGACCACAGAGTTGATCAGAGGGAGGAGAGCCCCAAGACAGGCTTTAAGTGAAAACTGCTGAAGCACTTCCTGGCAAGTGGTCTTCAAACGTCATGGTTGACACCAAATGTGCCCGCACAGGCGGTGTGAGTGCAGTTGTCATTGCTGTGACAGTTAATCTCCTTTACTTATTTATTTTTTTGGTACTGGGGATTGAACTGGAGCCTTCTCACTGAGTTCCATCCCCAACCCTTTCTTCATTTTTTATTTTAAGAAAGGTTCTTGCTAAATTGCCTAAAGTTGGGCTTGAACTTTTGATTCTCCTGCCTCAGCCTCCCAGAGTACTGAGATTGCAGGCATGCGCCACCATGAATAAATGTAACAGTTAATCTTGATTGTCAACTTGTTTAGCTTGAGAGGCACCTAGGAGATTAGTAAAGCACACTTCTGGATGTGTCTGGATGGGCCATAGAAGCGTGACCTTAGAGACTATATCAGGTCCCTGGCACCCTCCTGGCTTCTTCCCTTGGGCTCTGCTTCCTGGATGTCATGAACTGAGCAGCAGTGCTCCACCCTTCCACCATGATGTTCCTGCCTTGGAGCTGGCCAAGCATGGACTAAACCCTCTGAAATCATGAGCTGAATGTAACCACGCCTTTAAGTTTTGGGAGTTGGATACTTTGTCCCAGCATTGGGAAAGCTGACCAATATACCATCTCTAACCAAATGAAAGGAAAATGTGCCCTGAGAACTCTAGTTTTTAAGGAAGAAGCTGGGGAGGAATGGCTGGGTCATGCCATGGTTGTATCTTTAACATTTTAAGGCACTACCAACTTGTTTTCCAAAGAAAATATGATTTCAGGAAGTACCGTGTGTTGAGGAATAAGAAGAGAACCAAGAGAAGTGCTTTTCCTTGTCTACTTAGAGGAGAGAGAGTTCAAGGTCCTCCATGCCCTCACTAACACTTGACATTGGCCCTCCTTTTTCATTTTGGATATTTTCATTTGTGTGTTGTACCACCTAGTTGTGGCTTCAGTCTGCATTTCCCTAATAACTCATAAGGTTAATCACTTTTTCATTTGCTCATTTGCCATCCATTGGGAGAATTCACTTTAAATATAGTAATCAGTGCACCTTGTTTGTGAACTCATAAGAAAGATGTATTCGGGAATAAAAAGTTGATGATATGGGAGAGAGGGAAAGTAAGTGGAGAGGTGCTTGAGTGAGCAAGAAAGGATAAGATCCAGCGTAGACATGAGGGAGATGGCTTTAGACAGGATTAGGAGGATTCATCGTTAACAGATAACAGGAAACAGGAAGCAGGAAGGAGGAAGGAGGAAGGAGGAAGGAAAATACGTGGATGCAATGGCAGTGGTGGGCAGCTGTGCTCTGAGGAGCTGGGGGGAAGCTCTGCTCTGATTGTTTTGACTTTCACAGTGAAGGAGGAAGCAAGATCACCTCCTGAGAATGAAGAAGTGTTGGAATATGAGGGGAGAGGACAAGAATGAGGCAGTGGGCTGGGAAACGGGAGAGAGATAGGACTAGGGACGTGGAGCCTGATTTCCTGGCAGGAATTTTGGCTTGCTCAAAACATTTCAGACTTGAAAGACCTGCACAATATAACAGGCAGCAGCTGTAGTTTGATAGCATTGGACAGGCCCTGGGATTCCCATTAGCCAAATTTGGTGTCATCATGACCCAGTCACCTGATCTTGTCACCTTGAGCCTCTTTGTAAGCGCTTTTTGGCCAGTGTCAGCACAACTGAGGAGTACGATTCACAAATGTCTGAATTATTGATGGTTTTGACCTATTCTGATGAGAACTTTGCCCAAAAGGCTAAATTATTAAGCACCTGGTGTGAGGATGCTGTCCTGAAAACCAGGACACAGTGAATTTTTTTACTGAAAATTTTTGCTTCTGAAAGGAGGTTGAGCCTTTCCTAACATTTGACTATTCCCCAAATGAGACAGTGATGCCAAGCAGTGTTAATGTCATAGAAGAGAGAAGGAGACAGGAGACCCCTTAGATGAAGAGAGAGCAGAAGTCACCCCCTGAGTGAGAAGCCACTGCATCTTGGGACATCGTGGCTCGTGAGTCAGCTTTGTGGCCCTGTGACAAAGTCCTTGAGAATGATTAATTAAAAGGAGGAAAGATTTATTTTGGCTCATGGTTTCAGTCCATGGCCCACTGGCTTAATTACTCTGGACCTGAGGTGAGGCAGAACATCATGGTGGAAGGGTGTGAAGCAGGGAAGCTGTTCCCTTCATGGAAGCCAGGAAGCCGAGAGAAGCAGGGACAGAGACAGAGGAAGGAGTCAGGGACCATATCCACTGCACCATCCCTGAGGGCATGCCCCCAGGACCCACTCCTTTTGGGAGGGGAGTACTGGAGATTAAACTCTCAGCCTGCACATTGAGCTACACCCCCAGACTTTTTTTTTTTTTTTTTTTTTTTGAGACAGGGTCTCCACAAATTTGCCCAGGGCAGGTTCAAACTTCTGATCCTCCTTCCTCAGCCTCCCAGAGTGCTGGGATTGCAGGTGTGCATCACCATGCCTGCCTCCACTCCCTTTAAATTTCCCTCCTAAATTTCTATCAACTCCCAATAATACAATCAACTTTTCACTCCAGTAGTGCATTGATCCAGTGATAAAATCAATGTGCTCATAATCCAGTCAGATCCCCAAAGCCCATCCACAAGCAACAAAGCCCCCCAGCACATGGCTAGCAGAGGACATTTCAGATCCAAACCATAACAATCATGAAGGTAGTTAGTGGGGCCCATACCATTCCCTGACCTTGTCAAGCTGAGTAGGCTTTTAAAAATAAGCATTAATCACCTCTAGCAATGGAAGACAATCAAATTCATGGGGAAAACCCATTTTAAATGTGACCCAGGAGCCCAAGAGAATTGTGAGCATCTGGGAAACACGTTTAGAGAAAGTGAGTTTCACCATACAGAGAGGTACATAGACTATTGAAGTCCTTTGTTCTTTTATTCATATTTGGA
The DNA here is from genome assembly GCF_053883595.1 of Heterocephalus glaber. NCBI lineage: Eukaryota > Metazoa > Chordata > Mammalia > Rodentia > Bathyergidae > Heterocephalus > Heterocephalus glaber. The sequence continues at coordinate 38,670,659 of NW_028258381.1, read as the reverse complement.
AAACAGTATGAATACTCACATCTACATATGAGGTGAATATGCCAATCTTTAGTAATGATACTGTTGTCTGTTTTGTGAGACAGGTCTTGCTGTGTAGTCTGGGCTGGCCTTAAACTCATTATATAGCCCTGTATGCTTCATACTTGAGATCCTCCTGCCTCACCCTTGCAAGGGCTAGAATTGCAGGCATATACCACAATACCCAGCTATGTTTTGTTCTCCATTTGGATAAAGATGTCTAGTCTCGGGCCAGGGATTTAGCTCAGTGGTTCTGGTGCCTGCCTCACAAGTGCAAGGTCCCGAGTTCGATCCCCGGTACCAAAAAATAATAATAATAATAATAAGATGTCTAGTTTCATAAAGACTATTTGTGGGGCTGGGGATTTAGCTCAGCGGTTCCAGTGCCTGCCTCACAAGCACAAGGTCCCGAGTTTGATTCCCCGGTACCAAAATAAAAAAGCCCAATATAAGACTATTTGTGAAGAATATAGGTATCTGTTCAAAATTCTATGGCTAAAATCTTCTGTATTAATAATACTAGGGTTTTCTGATTTGTGTTCAAGAATGTCTAGAGATACAGAGTATCGGGCAGAGAGGGTGAGCCGGTCCCAGCACCCGGAAGGAAGCTCCCCCGCTGCCATCCCAAGCTCCTAGGGCAGAGAAGATGAGCCTCGTGGGTGCCAGAAGCACCCCCCCCCGCCATGGAAATGAGAAGACACATAAACAAGTCTCAAAACCAGACTTCCAAATCACCTACAGCAACCCCAAAGGGAAACGAGATGGAACACTCTGATACTCAACCACCTGGACTCTGAACTGGCAACAAAAGAGGATCTGGGAAAAATGAAATCAGAAATAATTACTCAGATAACAGCAAAGATTTTGCTCATGGTGCAAGACATGATTAATAAATCTAGAGAGGACACAGATAAAAAAATAGAGGATCTGAGGAACATGATGGAATCCCAACATAGGAAACAAATGGAATCCATAAAACAGATACAAACAAATTTCCAAGAGATTAAAAACTCCATCGAAAGTCTGCACAGCAGAATGAACCAATGTGAGGATAGAATTTCACAGATAGAAGATAAGATTGCAATTAGTGAGGTGGAAAAGAAAAATTGCTTTAAAATTGTTAGGGAACACAAGAAATCAATCCAGCAGCTGCTAGACGATGCAAAGAAGAATAACATAAGACTGATTGGAGTCAATGAAGAAAGAGGAGAGAGTGCAGATGACATAAAAAAACCCTTCACAGAAGTGATGGCAGAAAACTTCCCAAGGAGGGGAAAAGAACTTCACATACAGATAAGTGAGGCATATAGGAGTCCAGCTAGCCTTAATCAAAACAAAATCTACACATAGGCATATAATAGTTAGGATTCCAGAAATCCAACAGAAGAACAAAATTCTACAAGCAGTGAGAGAAAAGCAACAAATCACATACAAAGGAGATACAGAGTATTAGGATAAGAATGCATTGTTCACATATTGAAGCATTTCCAGATGAAATGACATTGTGTCTAGGATTTGCTTTATTATTGACTTGCTTTTTTTTTTTTTTTTTTTGGTACTGAGAATCAAACTCAGGACCATGCACTTGCTAGGCAGGTGTGGCACTGCTGAGGTACATCCCCAGCCCTTAGGATTTGCTTTATTATTCACAAAAGAACTGAGGGCCTGAGAATAAGTAAAACATTATTAGAAAATATTCATGGGTGATAGATACACAGTAGTTAGTTGTGTTATTCTTTTTACTTTTACATGTGTTTAGAAATTTATGGAGTGAAGTGTAAAAATACATCAGAAGACTCCTCCAAACTGAATGTAGAAATAAGTAGGTTATGCTTTCTGAAGTAAAATTAACTTTTCGTAAGTTTCCTGTTCCTCTGACACCGTGCTTTAGTAGTTTCTGACAAACCAAAACCATGGCCAACACAAAATCAAATTATTTTACTTTAGAGTATTCTCTTCCTGGAGGTACTCAGCACTCCATCATTCAAAAGTAATTGTGAAAGCTGGGCCAGATGGGGCAGGCCTGTAGTCCCAGAGGCTGAGGCGGGAGAATCCCAAGTTTAAGCCTAATCTGGGCAATTTAGTGATTTAGCAAGATCCTGTCTCAAAATAAAAAGTGAAGGGAAAAAAGGTGGGGATGTAGCTCAATGCAAAGGTCCTGGGTTCAAGCCTCAGTAGTGCAAATTAAAAAATAAAATTTTTAAAAATTGTTGAGTACCAACCAAGTGCCAAGTGCTTTTTTCCCATTAGTGGAAATATAGTGGGAAACAAAACTGACACGGACCCTGACTTTATGGAGTTTAATGGATGATTAGAGAGACAGAGATTTAACCACAAATGAATCAATAAATATGATAAATACAATGAGTGGCATGAAGGGAAAGAATGAAGTAACGGTTTCATGGAGGAAGTGACATTTCACCTAAGTTCTAAAAGATGTGCAGAGAGTTAGCCAGGCGAAGATGTTGGACTTGAAGAGGTTTGGAAGGTGAGTGATATCAGGGAGTGGTCCAGACATAAAGAACAACATGTACTGGGGCCGGGGATTTAGCTCAGTGGTTTTGCCACCTGGTGCACAAGCGCAAGGACCCAAGTTCGATCCCTGGTACCCCCCAAAAAAGAACAACATGTACAAAGACCCTAAAATACACCTTTTTTTGGGGGGGGGTCTCATCATGTAGTCCAGGCTGGCTTCAAATTCTCAATCCTCCTGCCTCAGCCTCCTCAGTACTGGAATCACAGGCATGAGCCACAGCACTCAGCTTCCTAACGCACATCTTTTCTTAAGTGCAATGAGTTATCAGTTTCTTAATGCTATTATAAACGTAGTGGCTTTGACAGTACTATGTTATTTGCTCTCGATTCGGTGGGTCTGTAATTTGGACTGAGCTCCACTGGGCTGGCTCATCCAGCCTCCACACAGGGTCAGCTGAGCATACTCACATGTCTGCAGCCCCAGCCAGGACTACGGAGACTGCTGGACTATCTGGGCCCTCTCCAAATGGGCTGTCATTCTATGGAGGCTAGATTGGGATTCTATACAGCCCGGTAGTCTCAGAATTCCAGGGATGCTCAAGAAATTGGAAGACCCTGGACTGAAAACTCAGGCAACTATGTATCCTCTGCCTTCTATCCAGAAAAACAAGTCCTGAGGCTGATCCAGACTCCTCACTGATGTAGCAAAGAAGATACCTGAACAGCTGCTACTTGAACAACATGAATAAAACCTCACAAGCATAAGAGACAGAAGCCACACACACCAATGTACTCATAAACAAACATAGGCCCTGGAGATGCCATTTACCTGAAGTTCAAAGAGAATCCTATGGTGCTAGATTTCAGGATAATGACTGTCACTGGGAGACGACAGGGAATCCTGACCAAAAGAGAGACTATGAGATGTTGGTGTTCAGGTAACATGACATTATATAGATGTGATTATTTGTTGATTGTTTTATTATATTATACACATGATATATGCTCTTCGTGTATGGATATTATATTTGAATTTGAAATTATACGTCAAAATGAAATAAATTTAGTTCTGGGTGTAAAAATAACTTTAAAGGCATTAAAAAAATAAATACCAGGCATAGTGGCTCACGCCCATAATCCCAGCACTCTGGGAGGCTGAGGCAGGAGGATTGCAACTTGGAGCCCAGCCTGGGCGATTTGATGATTTAGTGAGACCCTGTCTCAAAACGAAATATTAAAAAGGGCTGGAAATGTAGCCCAGTAAGGGCCCTGTGTTCAACCCTCACTGCCACAAAAAGGTGAGGGCATGGAAAATGTTTAAGGCCTTCTGGGCCCTCCAGCTCTGTCCTTTCTCCTAAGACTCCAGCTGCATGTATATTGGGCCACCTGAAGTTGTGCACTTATTGATTTCTGGTTGTTTTGCCTCAGAATTGTTTTCCTCCCTGATGCCTTTTGCATCTTTTCTATTGCTATGTTCGAGTTTATTACTCTTTTTTTCCTCAATATCAAATCTGCTAATCCCATTCCTGTATTTGTCATCTCTAGCTTCACTTTTGTCTCTTTTTTTTGGTACCGAGGTTGGAACTCAGGACCTTGTACTTGTGAGGCAGGTGCACCACTGAGCTAAATCCTGAGCCCACTTTTGTCTTTATTTAAGCCTTTTCTTCCCCCTTTTTAATGCTGTGCAACACCCCTGAACACAGTCAGACAGGTTTATGCACCAAGGAATGGAAGAGAGTTTGCTATCCATTCCACTGAGTAATTTAGAGCAAGTCTTTATGAAAAAGAAAACACATGTAAATCCTATAGTCTCTTGGAAGATTTTTGAGCCAGTAGAAGGAAAGGTAGAGAGAAGACATTGTCCTCTCCTGCAATATTTGTATAAGAAATGATGTGGCAAAGCAGACATGTGGATCAATGGAACAGAATAGAGCACACAGAAACAACCCAGACATATTGACCACCTGATCATTGACAAAGGGGCCAAAAACATAGCCTCTTTAGCAACAGTGCTGGGAAAACGGGCTATTCACATGCAAAAGATTGAACAGAGACCCATATATATCACCATGTGCTATACTAAAATCAAAATTGATCAAAGATCTAAATATTAAAGCAGAAACACTTAACCCACTGAAAGATAAAATAGGGAAAACTGTGGCAGGGGATTTAGCTCAGTGGTGCCACTGCCTCCCTCGAAAATGCAAGGTCCTGAGTTTGATCCCCGGTACCAAAAAAAAAAGGGAAAACTCTTGAAGTCATAGGTGTAGGCAAGGATGTTCTGAATGAAACACCAATTGCACAAGCAGTAACAGCAAGAGTCAACAAATAGGATTATATCAAATTAAAAAGCTTCTGCACAGCAAAAGAAGCAATGAACAAAGTGAAGAAAAAACCTACACCACAGGAAAAAAGTTTTGCCAGCTGTATCCCAGACAGAGAACTAATATCCAGAGTATATAAAGAACTTTAAAAAATTAGACCCCCAAAATAAAAGACCCAATCAAAAAATGGGCAAACGAAATGAATAGACACTTCACAGAAGAAATATAAATGGCCAATAAATACATGAAAAAAATTCAACTTCATTATCCAGTAGAGAAATGCAAATTAAAACAACACTGAAATTTCATCTTACTCCAGAAAGAATGGCTATCATCAAGAAATCAAATAATAACAAATGCTGGCAGGGCTGCAGTGAAAAAGAACCCTCCTATGTTGCTGGTGGGAATGTAAACTAGTACAACCACTACAGAAATCAGCATGAAGATTTCTCAAAGAACTAAAACTAGGAATTCCATTTGACCTAGGCATTCTTCCTAGTAACTTCTCAAAAGACATCTTACAGTGATACATGAATACCCATGTTCATAGCAACACAATTCATAATAGCTAAATCTTGGAAGCAGCCTATATGGCCATCAACAGATGAATGGATACATAAAATATGTAACCTATATGATTAAAGATGCACCATGTGTTTGGACAAGCTACCCACAGTGAGTGTAATCATTATATGTCACAAATATGGACTATAAATGAATGAAAAGCGGATCTAGAGATGGAGAGAGAGGAGGAAGGAATGAAAAGAGCCCAGGCATGTTAAGTATATGTACCTACTCCCTGAAATGAATGTAAACATCAGGTGCTGCAAACATGTATTAATAAAAAATATTTCTTAAAATGACGTAGCCTAGGCCTTCCTTGGAATGCCAGTGAAAAGGCTCCCAGGAGAAATCTGGGCACCCCAAGTTAACTGAGCCATTACTCAAGTAGGGTTGCTGAGTTCAGCTTCCAAACAGCTGTACTGACTCAGGATCATTTTCAGTCTTCATGTGGTCCTGACAAAAGGCTGGAGGAAGAACAAAGAGAGAAGGGAATCTAACTCCCAGGAAGCACTAGTGTTGCCAGCAAGTGGGGTGCTAGGTCCTCCCAGACCTGCATATGAACCTACACTTCCTGCAAGGGCATGGGCAGCTGGCATCTTTAAAAAAAAAAAAAGCTTTTTCTGCACTAGTCAGAAAGAGCTCCCTCCACCCATCACCAACACAGGCTAAACCTGATGGCCATTCTGGGGCCTCATCCGAACCTCTCTGAAGCTTTTGTTTGTTTGTTTTTGAGCCAGGGTCTCCCTATATAATTCAGGCTCACCTTGAAGTCACTATGTATGTGGCCCAGGCTGGCTTCAAACTCATGGAGATCCTCTCACCTCAACCTCCTGAGTGCTGGAATTACATGTGTGCCACCACTCTGGCCCCTTTGTGAAGCTCTAACACAGCTCTGTTCATCCTTCCTTCTCCAAGGCCTCGGCTTCCGTCCTGCCACTTAAGGTGGCTGAGCCAGATAAGAGCACACAGGCCATGCACCGGATGTGTGAATCATATGTGACACTAACAAGCAGTTAAATGCAGGACTTTGGGCTATTCTCCGACCTTAATGAGTATTCTCGTAGCAACAGGGTCATAACTATGACTGCTTGCATTGCTTTCTTTGTTATTTTATGTTTTTGGCACGGGAGCAGGCTGACATTTGCTGAATTCCTCATGCACTTGCAGAGCAGCCTGTCTACTAACAGGGGCCAGACAAACGCTTATTAAATAATGATTTGATCTCACTGGGACTTTGTACTCTGTATCTCACAAATATGCAATTAGTCCAGGCAGAGTGAAAAAAGAAGGGAACCAGAAAGATTTCAGGATGACTCTACAGGCTGGAGCATTCTTGCTATCTAATCTTTTTCTTTTTCTTTCTTTCTTTCTTTTTTTTTTTTTTTTTGGTAGTACTAGGGATTGGAACCAGGGTGTTCACACTGAGCTACATTCCCAGCCCTTTTTTATGTTGAGCTAGGGTCTCATTAAATCACTAAATTGGCCAGGAAGCTGATCTTGAACTTGCAATCCTCCTGTCTTAGTCTCCCAGAGTGCTGGGATTACAGGTGTGCACGACCACATCTGGCTAATTGCTATCTAATCTCTGAAATTTAGTTTATCCTCATCTTTGAAATGAGGGAATCAATGTTTCAGGAGTGTTCTGAGTGGTAAGATATTTTGTGTACCAGCAAGAGAAACCACCAACAGAGTGAAGAGACAACCCATAGTGTGGAAAAAACTTTTGTCAGCTATTCCTCAGAGAAAGGACTACTACCTAGAATATATAAAGAACTAAAAAATTCACACCCTCCCAAATTCAAAGACCCAATCCAAAAATGGGCATCTGAAATGAATAGACACTTCTCAGATGAAGAAGCAGCAGCAAATATATATATGAAAAATAATGTTCAGCATCATTGGTTATTGGAGAGATGAAAATGAAAACAATGCTGAGATTCCATCTCTCTCCAGAAAGAATGGCTGTTATCAAGAAATCAACCATGGGCCAGGGATTTAGCTCAGTGGTTCCATCGCTTGCTTTGCAAGCACAAGGACCCAAGTTCGATCCCTGGTACCAAAAAAAAAAAAAAAAGAAATCAACCAATAACAAATCCTGGAGGGGATATGGGGAAAAAGGAACCCTTGTCCACTGTTGGTGGGAGTGCAGACTGGTGCAACCTCTGTGGAAATCAGTGTGGAGATTCCTCAAAAAACCAAAAACTAGAGGTTCCATTTGACCCAGGTATTCCTCTTCTTGGTATCTTCCCAAAACAATTAAAAGCATCATACCACAGTGATATATCTACACCCATATTTATAGTGGCACAATGTATAAAAGCTAAATCTTAGAAACAGCCTGAATGACCATCAACCAACGAATGGATAAAGTTGTGTTTTTTATACAATGGAGTACTACTCTGCCATAAAGAAGGATGACCTTGAGACACTTCCAGCTTACTGGATGGACCTTGAGACTATATTCCTAAGTGAAATAAAATGAACACACATGTTTAAATACCACATTGTTTCTCTGTTGTGAGAAACCAAAAGTGGAAATAAGGACTAAATTGTATAATAGAGATTGGAAAACAGGAAGAAAATGTTCAAATGGGAAGCGGAACAAGAGAGGGGGGAGGAAAGAAAGTACAAGAAAAAAAAAGAAAGAAGGAAAAAATGGAAACAAAGCTTTTATAAATAAGAAGAGGAAGAGAGGTTGAAGAGGGGATGGGGAAAAAAGAAGCAGCAAGATGTATCCTGTACAGGTGCAAATTCCCTATGATGAACGTGATCATTATGTATATCTAAAATGTGCCGATAAAATGTTTTGCTTCAAAAAAATATCTTGTGAAAAATGCTTGCTGCTATGCTGAGCTCTAAGTAGTTAACACAGGTGGTAAGTATGTACACTTGTCAGGTGCTAACAAAAATGTCAGGCCTCCACAGGACACAGCTCTTAGCACGTATGAAATAGGCCAAATATCAAAGATGACTGAATTTCATTATTTTATATATATTATTTTATATTCTATTTTCATTATTTTATTTATATTAAATTATTTATATATTATTTTATATTTCATTATTTTATAAGATGTATTGCTGGCTGGGCAGTTTGGATATGGAATAAAACAAAGACAAGTGTACTTATTAGCTACATTTTATTTAAATGATACATTTAAGCTCACAGAATTTATTTTTTTTCCTCTCCTTTTTTTTCAGCAAAAATATGTTACATAAATGTGATGATAAAGATTTTTCAAAAGCCAGATGTGGCGCATGCATGTAATCCCAGAACCATTGGAGGCTGAGGCAGGAGGGTTACAAATGCAAGCCCAGCCTGAGACAACTTAGTGATTTAGCAAGATCCTGTCTCAAAATTTAAAAAAAAGTCTGGGATGTAGCTCAGAGCAAAAGCTGTGAGTTCACTCCCCAGTATGAATAAATAAATAGATAGACAGACAGATAGATAAATAAATAAATGTTACATAATATTCTACTGTCACTAATGGCCTAAAGGACTAAAACATAAAATGCAGTTGTATAAATTTAAATATATTTTCATCTATATCTATATCTATCTATATATATATATATATATTAAGGCAAAAATATCATAGATCTAAAGTATTTTTATGGACTGGGGGTTTAGCTCAGTGTGTGTAGAGTGTGTAGAGTATGTGCTTAGCATGCATGAGCCCCTGGCATTTTGGGGTTTTTTTGGCAGGGAGGGGCTTTTACCAATTTTTTTTCTAGACTTTTTCACGTTTGTCTTTTGTTTTCTGCTGGAAATGTGCCAGTTATATGTCGGTGCTGGGAAGTGCTGCGATGTGTTAGCCAAAGCACAGACCCAAACTGCCCACCGACCAGAGACCCTTACAGACTTTCATGTCTCAGGACAGACTCTGCTGTGCTCCGTGGACCTGCCACCAGCATTCGGCCTTTTGGCACACACAGTATTGAAGATGTCTGTCCTCACCCACCACCGTGGACACACCGTCCCTCATGGACCCTGCTTGGTTCAGACATAGAAACGAAACAGCCAGAATGGTCGAGGTAAGCAGAAGCAGTGATCAGGAGGGGCAGGGGAATGGCCCTGCACCTGCCAATGAACTCTGGCCTAGGCCCACCCCTCCAGGGCACAAATCCTTTTAGTTTGGCAGCTTGCTAAGGGACTCTTGGGCACACAGCATTGTGAGCTGTGAGCCTCTGGGCTGGATCCCCAACACTGAAAAAAATTTATATTTTCATGAAATTATTTCTCTTCTAAAATATTCTGAATCAGCAACACTTTAAAATTAAAGGGTGAAAATACAAGTTTTAGTTCAGGAATATTAAATCTTTTATTCAAAATGATTTCAATAAAATTAAAGTATTTTCAAATGCTCACTGAAAATCATTAAACCTTATTAAACTTTTCCTAGCCAGCCATGGTGGTACATGCCTGTAATCCCAGTTACTTGGGAGGCTGAGACAGGAGAATCACAAATTTAAACCTAGCCTGGTCAACCTAGGAAGAACTTGCCTTATAATAAAAAATAAAAAGGCTGGGGTGTAGCTCTGTGTAGAGCACTTGAGTAGCATGCACAGGACCTGGATTCCATCCCCAGCAACACAAGAAAAAAAAAAGTTATTTACAAATCTAGCATTCAATATCAACTGGTTGATGGTGTGAAGAATTGATATCATACTTCTCTCATGTTACCAAGACCTAGATGTAAGCAAATTAAAAAGAAGTGAATATGGCAAAATTTTCCTGAGCCACTGTGTTAGTTAACTCCAGAAAAAGAGAACCAACTGGATGTATGAGTATATGAGAGCAATTATGAAGAACTGAGTCAGGCAATTATGAAGTCCTACAAACTGCCATCTGCTAGCTAGAGACTCAGAAGAGCCAGTGGTATAGTTCCAGTCTGAACATGAAAATCTGGAAACCCAGGGTGGGGGATAAGTCAGTACTTAAGAGAGAAACAGATTTAATGCGAGATATACAAAAATTTACAACATTGGCTTACAATGGCCGCCCACAGAGTCAGGTGTGAAAAATGCAAAAGGCCTGCCTGTGCACTGGAGATCAGAAGGACCCAGTCGAAGGCCTGGCGCTCACTGTAGTGTCCCCTGTGAGTCCGCATCAGGAGGCTGAAGTCTGCTGGAAGCCGGATGATGTCCAAGGCGAAGATGAAGACTGAGCTCCTCCGAAGAAACAGAAACAGACCTTCCTTCTTTGTTTCTCTTTTATTCCATTCAGGCTACAAGTCTGTTGGTTGCTGTCACTCACACCCAGGGTGGTCTTCTGTCTTTAGTGATTCCCTTCAGCCACATCCAGAACTAGGTTGATCCAATTTAGTTGGATGTTTCTTACTCAAGTTAACATAATCAGTTAACTATCAAAATCCACCCATTGTAAACTTGACAAGCAGACACATTCCCTTAAACCATAGACTCCAGATGCAAAGACAAGTTCATAATTATGCTCACATGTTACAACTATCCAGTGTACAAATGAAAATGCACTAATTCCCCCCAGAGTAGAAGACAAGATTTCTTTGAGTGGTGCTTACTCCAAACATTTCATAATTTGAATGTTATAACATAAGTTTAACAGTACTTAAGAACCAATATTAACCCTGTCAATATATTACATAGGAAGCATATTAGTAGAGAACTATTACAATCACAATCACAATCCTAGCTTCTGTAACTGATTCTGGGATTGTAGCTGATATTTAGAACTACCTTCTTCTGCTATCCAGTCTGTATTCCCTTGTAGCAAGTACCTCAGCAGGTCTTTGTTCTTTCTCTGCTGAGGTGACCCATACCTTTATTCCTGAAGGTTCTGAACCATTTGTCATCTTGCCTGGATTGGATTGTTGTAGTTTCCCACTGATTTTAATAACAGGGCATGATAACACTACAAGACACCCTAAGGGATCTCCTGCACTTGAAGAATATTCTTCCTTTCCTCCATTGTGGAGCAATAGTACAAGTTCCCCTTGATAGTCTAGGTCAGTCACCCCTGCCAACACTGTAGCTCCCTTTTTAGCTTGTTTACTCAGAGGCATGAAGGGACCAAAACGACCAGGGAGGAGTCTTAGCTTCCAATTCAACAGTATCATTGTTGTGCTTCCTGGTACAGGCCTTCCCCTCTCTGGAACTAAGACTTTTAAGAGCATAAGATCATGCGAACAGGAAGCAAAACTTTTGCTAGTGGATTACTAGGGGTAATGGTGAGCAGTGCCATTCCCACTTCCATCTCTTGATTCCTGGGCCCACGAATCCTGGCTATGGGAGACACAGAACCATAGAGTGGACGCTTATTCAAAGCATTTTTGAAGAACCTTGTCCCAGTCCTGAAAGCTGTCGCCACCTAGCTGACGCTGTAACTGTGTCTTCAAAAGACCATTCCACCTTTCTGTCAATCCAGCCACTTCTGGATGGTGAGGAACAGAGTAAGACCAGTGAATTCCATGCGCATGTGCCCAGTGCCTCAATTCTTTGGCCATAAAATGTGTTCCTTGGTCAGAGGAAATGCTGTGTGAAATTCCATGACAGTGGATAAGGCATTCTATAAATCTACAGGTGGTAGTTTTGGCAGAAGCATCACATGCAGGGAAGGCAAATCCATTTCCTGAATAACTGTCTATGCCAGTAAGGACAAAGTACTGTCCTTTCCACAATGAAAGTGGTCTGATATAATCAACATGCCACCAGGTCACAGCCTGATCACCCAGGGAATGGTGCCATATCGGGGACTCAGTGTTGGTCTTTGCTGCTGTCATACTGGGCATCCAGCAGTGGCTGTAGCCAGATCAGCCTTGGTGAGTGGGAGACCATGATGCTAACCTCCACCCTTGCATATCCTCCATCCCTGCCCCCTGACCACTCTGTTCATGAGCCCATTGAGCAATGACAGGGGTAGCTGAAGAAAGAGGTTGACTGCTATCTACAGAATGGGTCATCCTATCCAGTTGATTGTTAACATCCTCTTCTGCTGACATTATTTTTCGGTGAGCATTTATATGGGATATAAATATTTTTATATCCCTTGCCCATATGGAGAGATCTCCCCATAGACTCTTCCCCAGATATCTTTGTCACCAATTTTCCTGTCATGTTCCTTCCAAGTGCCTGACGATCCCGCCAGACCACTGGCTACAGCCCATGAATCAGTACACAGTCACACGTCTGGCCATTTCTCCTTCCAGGCAAAATGCAGGCCCAGGTACCCTGCCCAAAGTTCTGCCCGCAGTGAAGATTTCCATTCAGTACTGTGCTGCAGGGATGTCCTAGAAAGGGGCTGTAATGCTGCAGCTGTCCATTTGCAGGTGCTGTAGAACCAGCCATAAACCAGCCCCTATCTTTCTCTTCCTCTGACAGCTGGTCATATGGTACATCCCATGAGGCTACAGGTGCATGCTGGGAGGCAGAAGGGAAGATAGCAAAAGTAGGAGCCATGGGCATCTGGGTAACTTCTTCATGTAACTTACCTGTGCCCTCTGGACCTGCACTGGTTCAATCACATATGACCATTTCCATTTAATGGTGGACTGTTGCTGTGCATATCCAACTTTATGACTTGGTGGATCAGATAATACCCAGCTCATGATGGGCAGCTCAGGGCGCATGGTAACCTGGTGCCCCACGGTCAAGCGTTTGGTTTCCACTAAGGTCCAATAGCAGGCCAAGACCTGTTTTTCAAAGGGAGAGTGGTTGTCTGCAGATGATGGCAGGGCCTTGCTCCAAAATCCTAAAGGCCTCTGTTGCAATTCATTTATGGGGCCCTGCAGGGGCTCCAAACAGCATCCCTACCTGCCGCTGCCACTTCAGGTACCATTGGATCTGCTGGATGATGTGACCCCAGGGGTACAGCAGCCTGCACAGCATCCTGGACCTGTTGCAGAGCCTTCTCTTGTTTTGGGCCCCACTCAAAACTAGCAGCTTTCCAAGCCACTTGGTAAACGACCTGGAGTAAGACACCTAAGTGAGGAATGCGTTGCTTCCAAAATCCAAATAGGCCCACTAGGCTTTGTGTCTCTTTGGTTGTAGGAGGAGCCACATGCAACAACTTATCTTTTACCTTAGAAGGAATATCTCTACATGCCCCAGACCACTGGACTCCTAGAATTTTCACTGAGGTAGAAGGACCTTAAATTTTAGTTGGATTTATTTCCCATCCTCCAGTTTGAAAATGCCTTACTAACAAATCCAGAGTGGTTGTTGCCTCCTGCTCACTTGGTCCAATCAGCACAATATCATCAATTAAATGGACCAGTTTGATACCTTGTGGGAGAGAAAGGCAATGAAGATCCCCGCAAACTGAGTTGTGACCCAGGGCTGCAGTTACTATAACCCCAAGGTAGGGCAGTGAAGGTGAATGGCTGGCCTTGGCAGCTGAAAGCAAATTGTTTCTGATGGGCCTCATGGCTAGGTATGGAGAAGAAGGCATTTGCCAAATCAACACCTGCACACCAAGTACCAGGAGATGCGTTAATCAGCACAAGCAAGCAAACCACATCTGGTACAGCTACTGCAATCAAGAGCCACAACTTGATTCAGTGTACTGTAATCTAGGGTCATTCTCCAAGACCCATCTGTCTTCTGCACAGGCCGAGTGGGAGAATTAAATGGAGATGTGGTGGGGACCATCACCCCTGCATCGTTCGAGTCCTTGGTATGGCACTAATCTCTGCAGCTCCTTCAGGAATGTTATGCTATTTTGGCTTACTATTTTACCAGGTAAAGGCAAGTCTAATGGGTTCCATTTGGCCTTTCCAACCCTAATAGCCCTGACACTACAGGTTAAGGAACCAATGTGAGGATTCTGCCAAGTACTAAGTGTATGTATCCCAATTATGCATTCTGGAACAGGGTGATGGACTCAAGGACCCACGGGACCTGCCGTGAGTCGGACCTTTGCTAAAACTCCATTGATCACCTGACCTCCATAAGCCCCTACTCTTACTGGAGGGCCACAGTGATATTTTGGATCCCCTGGGATCAGTGTTAGTTCAGAGCCAGTGTCCAATAGTCCCCCAAGTGTCTGACCATTTCCCTTCCCCCAGTGTACAGTTACCCTGGAAAAAGGCCTCAGGTCTCTTTGGGGAAGGAGGGGAGAAAGGCTGACTTATAAATTTTTGGTGGTGCACCTTCTTCAAAGGGACCCAGCCTCCCTTTCATTCAATGGGTTCTGGGTCTGTAAACTGGCTCAGATCCAGGAACTGCTCGAGGAGCTGTGATTCCCTGTTACTACGATTTGAAATAGGTTTCTGTTTATTTTCCCTTAAATTTTTTATCATTTAAATGTAATAAAAATTGTGTAGGTTTCCTATTTCGCTTTTAGGAACACTGTGGCTAATCAGCTGATGTCATAGATCTACACGTGTCAGACCAGTCTGATCATTGAACTCCATTATGGTAGGTACCTGAACCTTGCCTTTGGTGATTAAGTGCTGTCCTTGACCCCTGCCACTCTGAGATCTCATGAAACCTATTCCCCTTAAGTTCCCCAATTGAGCAACCATGGTCCCCCCTGTGAGGTCTGGCATACAGAGAAGAGCAATGACCGGGCTTTTCAGGGATGCCAGTGCTCCCCTCATGAATCTGTTTCTCAAGGTGTTAGTGAAGGATACGTTTTCTGCATCATCCCCGTGTGGTGGATTAGGTTCAACTTGACAAGTCCACCCGGCATTTCCATTTCCCCAAGCCTCTGAATCCCCTCAACAGTAAACCATGGAATATCAAGCCTCTCTAACTCATTAGACATCTTTTGATCCATACTTCTGCCAACCAGCCAAATAAACTACTAACACCTTAAAAAAAAAATTCCATGAGCTCCAAAAAAAAAAAAAATTCCATGAGCTACAATGTTAAACTCAGGATCTCTGCTTAATGGACCCCTAAGGACAAACTCAGCCTCACCCGGGTGTATGTTTTACCCACCATTATCCCACACCCATAAAATCCATTCCCACACTTGCTCATCAGGCCTCTGCTTATAGGAATTAGAAAAGCCAAGAAGTTTGTTGGGAGGATAGTGGACCTTCTCATGTGTCACACTATGTACCTCACCCTTAGGAGCCTTCTGGGATTTGAGCCTGGTTATAGGCCTAGAGGCAAAAGTGGGTGGTGAGGGTGGGTCCTGGGGAGTGTCAGCATGGCCATGCCAGGTCAGCACAGGATTAGTTTCCTCAGGTGCAGTAGCAGAGGCCAACACCACAGGGGGTGGGCGTGGGGGTGCCTCTGCCACTGTGGGTGGGGAAATCTCTTCCTGGGACAAAATAATCTCATTAGAGCCTAGGAGCTCAACATCCGCAGCCTCCCAGGATCCTCCCAAACGTCTCCATCCCAGTTTACTGGATCCCATTCTTTTCCGATCAGTGCCCTCACCTTTACTTCACATCCCCTTCGAGGCTGAGCATTAAACTTACGCTGTATTTCAGCCAGTCCAATTATGAGGGCCTGTGTTTGGGTTTCTGCCATTTCAGCCATGTGGCTAGAGGAAAAGAGATTCTCTTTCAGGACACACTTTGAAACTTTTATATTCTTTATGTGTCTGGAGCTGGGAATTTTTATCTTTGAGCTTCTCATTTTTCTTTATTAATTTGTCCTTCCAGTTAGAAGACTTTAGATTTCCTGTGGACGTTTTGAGCTCATTGTTTTCCTTCACTAGTTTTTCCAGAGATGCTAGGGCAATCAGCCAGCATCATTATATTTCCCACTCTGACAAAAGTGTTAACAGAGTTGCTAAATTCCTTACATCTCACAAGTGGTGAATTAGGATAATCAAATGGATCTACACTGGGTATTACTCTAAACAGTTCAGACCAAGGACTATCAGTATGCCCCCCCCCCCCGCTCAGAAGGAGAGACCATGGCATCTTTAGCTCTCATCAAATTAGAGAGCCAACTTCAGGAACCCCTAAAGTTATCAAAGAATTTCATCTTTACAATTCTGTTGATCTAGAGCCACTCCCAGTACCAAAATCTATCTGAGTTACTTTACTTATTGTTAAGACAAAATACCCAATAGCCACAGTTAAAGGAGGAAAGGTTTATTTCTGCAGTTTGTAGAGGTTTCAGTCCACAGTCAGCTGGCTTCAAGGCAGGGCAGCATGGCAGAGGGGCCTCATAGAGGAGAAACAGTCCATGGTGTGGCAAGCAGATGGCAGCAGCAGGGAGCAAGCCTGACTTTCTCTTTCACCCCACCCAGCTACAACCCTTTTTGGGTGGTACCACCCCCACTCCAGGTGGTAAAGCCCTTCAGCCACACCCAGAACTATGCTGATCCAATTTAGTCAGGCATTTCTTACTCAAGTTGACACAATCGGTAAACTATCACAGGGTGTGTATGTGGGGGCCTCGTGTCCCAGTCCAAATGCAAGAAAAGATGAGATGAGATGTTTTAGCTCTAGCAGTGAGGCAGGAAAAAAGGGAATAATGTAGCAGGGCATGGGGGCATACATCTATAATCCCAGCACTCTGGGAGGCTGAGGCAGGAGGGTTGCAAATTCAAGCCCAATCAGGGCAATTTAGTGACTTAAGGAGACCTGTCACAAAGGGTGGGTGGGATGAAGCTCAGTGTGAAGGCCCTGGGTTTGATCTCCAGTATAAAAAGCCAAAACAACCAAACAAACAAAATGGATGAATTCCTCAGATCTTTCTTCCTCAACCTCTTGTTCTCTTTGCATACTCAAAAGATGGAACAATGCCCTACTGCACTGGGAGGAGCAATCCCTTTCCTGAGGCCACCAATCCAAATGCTGATGTCACTCAGAAACACACTTACAGTCATACCCAGCAGCCATGTTTAATCTAGACACCCCTGGCCCACTCATATTGACATAAAAATTCACCATCTGTCTTAGTTACTTTCTCATAGCTGAGACCCAGTACCTGACCCCCACAACTTAAAGGATGAGAGGTTTACTTTGGCTCACCACAAGTAGAGGTTTCAGTCCATACTTGGCTGGCTCCAATGCAGAACAGCATGGGTGTGCCTGGGCAGAGGAAAGCTGCTTCCTCATGGCATCCAGGAAGTAGGATGAGCAAAGGGGGGAAACAGGAAGGAGATAAACCCTTCTGGGTTATGCCCCCAGTAACCCAGATCTTCCAGCCAGGCCCTACCTCCTAATAACAAGCCAGCTATAAGTCCCATAATCCAATCACTTTCTAGAAGCCTCACATAGGAGTACATGAGGCTTTGTGGGGGGACATCACACTGTTCAAGCCACCACATGTAGTTCTGGAAAATACCATGCTTGGGCCAGGGATTTAGCTCAGTGGTTCCGGTGCCTGCCTCGCAAGCAGAAGGTCCCAAGTTCGATCCCTGGTACCAAAAAAAGAGAAAATACCACACTAATCTCTGGGTGCCTCTGAAACTATAAATTAAAACACCAAAAGAAGGGGAGAAGTGGACATCCAGCACTACTCAAAAATGATACTTCATGATACAGAAATCTATTGTATTCCATGTCTGAGAGAAAATGACATGGGTCAGGTATGGCACAGCCTACAAATCCTTCTGGCACGGAACACGGTCATCTGCTGTTTTAAGGACATAGAGCCAGAGATGTAAAGAATCTCCCTGGGGCATGGGCAGTGGTAACCATGAGAGCAGATGTTGTCCTGGTCTCAGGTGACAGAGGGCTCTGTATTCTTTGATCCACTTCTGCTCGTGCTCATGCTGCACGGCCCCTTGGTGTAAGGATGAGGACCGGGAGTGCCCCCACCTGTTGTAAGGACCAGCTGCTTCTCCTCTGAGTGTGCTGGCTTGCTAGGACTGCCAAAATAAAGTACCAGTTGGACGGATTAAACAACACACATGTATTGCCTCACAGTTCTGAAGGCTGGAAATCCAAGATGTAGGGGTCAAGAGGGTCGCTTTCTCCCGAGTCCTCTCTCCTTGGCTTACAGGTGGCCTCCGTCTCACTGTGTCTTCACGTGGCCTTTCCTCCGTGCACATGGGTCCCTGGCGTCTCTTGGTGTGTCCCAGCTCGCTTGCTTGCTTATTTATTTATTTGTTTATGCTTTTTAAATTTTGAGACCGGGTCTAAGTTGCCCGGGCTGGCCTCACATTTGCAGCCCTCTTGCTCAGCCTTCTAAGTAGCTGGGATTACAGGTTCACATCACGCATCACCACACTCAGCCCCAGCCCCCTCTTCCTTTTTTTCCTTCCAGCTCTGAGGGATTGAATCCAGCGTCTTCACACTACACTGCATCTCCAGTCCCCCTTTTTATTTTTTATTTTGACATATGTTCTTGCCAAATTGCCCAGGCAGGCCTCAAATTGGAGTTCCTACTGCTTCAGCCTCCTGGAGGCCTGAGATTACAGGTGTGTACCACCATGCTGGGCTCAGTCTCCTCTTTTTTTTTTTTTTTTTTTTGGTACCAGGGATCAAACTTGGGACCCTGCGCTTTTGAGGCAGGCAGCAGAACCACTGAGCCAAATCCCCGGCCCAGTCTCCTCTCGTTTGGAAGATACCAATTGGATTAGATTAGGGCACATCTTGAGGGTCTCATTTAATTTAATGATCTTTTTCAAGGCCCTGTCTCCAAGTACAGTTACATTCTGAGGGACTAGGGGTTAGGGTTTCAACTTACGGATTCAGGGGACACAATTCAGCCTGCAGCACTAGGTCATGGGCATCACATTCTTCTCATTTTGTCGCCCTTCCTGGTGGCTCTCTGCCTTTGGTTTGGGCTCATCTTCCACTACCAGTGGCCCTGAGGTTTGGTCTTCAGTGAGTGAGGGCACCTTTAAGAGGACTCAACACCCCACATCCACAATTTAAAGGAAGAGAAGTTTATTTGGCTCACATTTTTAGTCATGTGAGGAATTTCCATGGTGAGGAAAGCTGCTCACGTCATGGTGGCCAGTAAGCAGAGAGAAGGAAGGAGCTGAGGACAAAAACACAGCCTTCCGGTTCATGACTCCAGTGACCACCTCCAACCAGGCCCCACCTTCTAAGAGCACACACAGCTATGAACTCAGAACCGATGAATCCACTGATGAGTACAGCGCCCCTGTGATCCAACCACCCTCCACACCCAGGAGTATCTCGGGGGACATTTTGGATCTTAATCATAACACAGCCCAAGGGCCTTTTGAAAATGCAAATCTAGTTGCTCCCCACACCCTGCTTAGCATCTTCCAGTGGACCCTTTTTGATCTAATGACTAAAATGCAAATCTTCCACATAGTAAATAAGCTCCCGCAGTAATTTCTCACTATACATTTAGTCATGATTAGTGTGATTCTATTTTTGCTTTTTTTTTTTTTTTTTAACAATCACCAGTCTGGGTTCAGGCTGTGGGATATTGAGGGACATTCTAGAAATTCTGCCACACACACCAACCACTGAATGTGATATCAGATTAAATTAACCAGGCAATTTATTGCTCATTGTTTTAAACACAGCATCTAGCAGTGTCTGATATTGAATAAGTATTGGTTGAATCAACAAGTATTATAAGACACTTGTGGCACATTCATACCCAAAATATAACAGCTAAAGCTGGGCCTGAAGAGTTAGCTATAGATATGTTCCTCCCACTGCTCACTGTAATAGTAAAAGTACAAAAATAATTTAGATGTTCAATAATGGGGGATTGATGACATAAGTTATAGCCACCTCCAGCCCTACACAAGAGAATTATACATAGTCGTTAAAAATCACAATACTGTATATAAATTTGTACTTACCAACAAGGAAAAAGGTTCATAATATGTTAAGTGACAAATCAAGCTATTAAGTTTATGATCCATTTCATTGTTTTAAGGGGTTTTTTTGTTTTTTTATTTTATACCAGGGATCAAACTTAGGACCTTGCGCTTGTGAGGCAGGCAGCAGAACCACTGAGCTAAATCCCTGGCTCTGTTTTACAATTTTTTAAATGAATATATCTGCAAGGAAATACACTGCAAGTTTAGCTTTTGTGGGTTTTTTTGAGGAACTGAGGACTGACCCCAGGGCCTCCACACTGAGCTACATCCCAAGCCCTTTTTATTGTTTTTTATTTTGAGACAGGGTCTTGCTAAGTTGCCCAGGTTGGACTAAAACTTGTGATTCTCCCGCCTCAGCCTCTCAGCATGCTGGGATTATAGAAATCCACCACCATGCCTGGCTACATCAATCATTTCTAGTGACGGGGCCGTGTGTATTTATTCTTCTTCATTTTTTGTTTTCCATCTCCTATGATTTCCCTTCTCCTCATTCTTTTTCTATTCTGTTTTTGCATGTCTATAACACACAGATGTTATGCTTTTAATAATACTTTCAAAATTATTTAACAGAGAGAGAGAGAGAATTACAATTTGGACCTTAAATGTCTGCCAAAGGCCCATGTGTTTGGTGGATGGTTCTATGTCAGAAAGTGTGTTTAATGTTTTTTGTCCAAAAATGGTACAGCAAACTTGTCTTCTTCTAGCTTTTAAGGTCAATAAGAGGTTATAGAAATCCAGGAGCCTACCATCTTGGGAATTTTTATTTGGCAGCAAGGAAAATTCCAAGGATGAGTTCTGGCTCTCCCACGTAGGTAGCTATTTGATCTGAAGTCTTGCTCTCAGTCACTGTCTCTTCTTGAATCTTACTTTTTTTCCTGGTACTAGGTATCAAACCCATGGCCTTGTGCAAGCTAAGCAAGCACTGTACCACTGAGCTACAGACCCAGCCACTGGAGTGTCTGTCAGCTTTCCTTTTCCTCACGGGAACAATGAAATTTCACAGAGCTGTTGCAATAACTAAATGACGCAATGATATATTATCACTCTGACTTAAAAGTCTTAATAACTCTGAATGGGGAGACTTGCACCTTCATTTTGCACTGGCCCCACAGAGCATGTAAGCAGTAGTCATCCTGGGCCTTATTTCATTCCTAACCCTCAGGAGGTGACAAGGGATGCATGCTGTCCAGGGCTCATGAGAACGGTCAACCCAGGAGCAGTCAGCGCTTATAGACATGGGTCATGTCCTCTTGGGGTCTACCACCACTCTGCCATTCATCCATTCACTTGGGAAGCCTGCCAGCTGCCCTTCTTTCTCAGCCCTGATGTATTTTACAGTCTCTCTTAGTAAAGAGCAGTATCTTCACCTTGCTAAGGAGCTTGTCCTAAGCCCTCCCTCTTGTGTCATCTTACTAAACAAGTCATTGTTGAGTCTCTTTGAGCAGGAAAGGAAACCCCCTTCTAGAGAAGAATCTCATTTATAAATAAACACACTCCTGTAATTAGATCCCCCATCTCACCACACAGAGACATGCTGCAAGTCAGATTTTTTTTTTCTTTTTAGCTTTTCTAACTTGTCAGAAGCTGCTTTTCTGTGGGTCTTGCTATTTCATCACCCACACTTAAGAAGCTAGGCCTTTATCTGGGCATGGTGGCACATGCTTGTAACTCCAGCACTCTGGGAGGCTGAGGCAGGAGGATCACAAATTGGAGCCCAGCCTGAGCAATCCAGGGAATTAGTGAGACCCTGTCACAAAATAAATAAAAAGGGCTGGGATGAAGCTTAGCGCCAAGGCCCTGGGTTCAATCCCCAGTAACAGCCCATATCTAGGATTTAGTATTCTCTTGTAGGGAACAGGGAAAGGGGACGTTACTAGAACCTGTGCAGTGAGTCCTGGTCTCCTGCAAGCCACGGCAGCACAAGGTGGATTAACTTACTATACAGGAAAGGTAGAAAAATGAGACTGAGAAGAAGCTGAGCTTTGAGTGTGATCAGTGCTGCTCTGGGCGGCAAAGACGAAAGCCCCCAGTTTACCGCACCTTTATTCAGTACATCGGGACAAACAGATGTAACAAATGACTTGCAGAGACTTCAGTACATGGGGAGAAACAAATGGAACAAATGACTCAGGACGGAGAGCTCAGTACATGGGGACAAACAAGGTGTAACAATCCAAGAACAATGAGGAACTGAGTAGATGAGGATTTTGTTCCTCCCAGGATGTCTTCAGCTGGTGTAATCTTGCCCTGGAGAATCACAGCATCACAGGATCACTGAGGTCTCAGTTGTGACCCGAGGCCAAAATGGAGTTACTCTCGGAATGCCATAGCTGGGCTGTAGGCGGGAGAACTAGGCTAACCGAATGATTTCCCCTAAAATTATGGAGCATTGCTCCCGACAGTCTCCCTTAATTTTTCTGTGACCCTGTAAAACACTGAAGAGTTTCCTCTGCAATTCGTCTTCCACATCAGTCTCTCTAGCAATTCTGATGACACGTTTAGTAACTGTCCCCATTTTCTGTCCGTGCCAGGCAGTTGCGTGATTCACACGTCCCACACAAAGCCTGGTGTCCCTTCTTCTCTTCCCTCCCCTCCCCTTTGATTCTCCCTCTCTCTCTCTCTCTCTCTCTCTCTCTCTCTCTCTCTCTCTCTCTCTCTCTCTGCGTGGGAAACCCCAAGCCACACTGGCTGTTATTTAAATAAGACTTCAGACCACCACTGTGTCCACTTTGTGAACACTTAGCCGCTAGTTCCTGCTGCTGGAGCCTCCAGAGAATCAAATGCCAAGTTCTGGGGTCTGAGTGTTACCACACAGCGAGTCCTTACCTTCCGGAAGCTTCCGTTTGGAGGAGGAGGAGAATGATAAACAAGCAGGAAAGTGAGCAAACAGCTCATCTCGGAGCACGACAGGTGCCTTAGAGAGAAAACCAAGAGGGCTGGGGTGGATGGGCCGGGCAGGGGCCATCTGTGATGGGGCAGAATGATGTTCCCTTCCTCACGGTGGAGCAACCTCCTTTGGTCACAGGGCACGGCCACCTCATGAGTCCTGCCAGGCAACTCCATTCACTCCCCTATGTGAATGCAAGGGGCCCTGTGTGCAGTGCCAAGGTCTCATGTGATGGGAGCCTGGAAGGGCCCTGCCATCCATCACCCCAGGTACAGGAAGACAGAAGTAGCTGGCCAGTGTCCAACGTACTACCTCCAACTACCACACCTCAAGCCAACATCACAGGGGAGAACAACCTTTTTTATTTTTTTAAGTCAACCTGCTATTGGAATAAAACCCACTCGACAGAAAAGTACCTGAGAAATTTCCACAAACACAACCATGTAGCCAGCCCCCAGATTAAGAAAGAAAACATTATCAACCCCAGGGCCTCCCGACTTCCAGCCTCTATCCTCCCCTGAAATGTAACTCCCGTCTCCTACTCCCTTCTAGTACAACACAGGAGTTTTTGCCTGCATTTTTTTTTTTTAGATTCTCTAAGTTCCCCAGGGTGTGCTTCAAATTGAGGTCCTCCTGCCTCAGCCTCCCAAAGTGCTGGGATTACAGGTGGGCACCACCATGCCTGGTTTGGAATATCTTCATTTTAAAAAGACTGAAATGCAGGGTGAGGATGTAGCTCAGTGGTAGAGTGCTTGCCTAGCATGTGGGAGGTCAATACCAGCCTGAAAGGAGCGGCCATTAATTCCTTCTCATTCCTGGTGTATCAAGCACAATGCCTATATGAGTAGGTTGTATACCGTCACCGCTGTTAAAAAGGGGGATGGAGACTGAAGGCGAGAGACTAGCTTAAATTTGCATAGAGAGTCAGTCCATTTATTCCATGAACACTCTTTCTGAATTTTTACAATGGGATAAGAAGTGTCCTAATGAGAGGCTGAATACAGAACTGGACAAAGGCCAGAACAGAATTGTGACCCCTGATCTATAGCAACAGGCCCAGGAAGTGAGCCTGCTCTCTACAAGTTGAACTTGCAGCAAGTCAGGTCCCTGTCTCTACCAAATAGTCCAGGAAGCCAAACATTAACCAATGTAACAGTCAGCCTGGGAGCCAGGACTTCATTCATAGCTGTCAGCTTCCCTAATTTTTTTTTCATACTGGGGATTGAACCCAGGGCCTTCATCCTGAGCTGCATCCCTGACCCTTTTTCCTGGGTGGGCGGAGTGTTGAGACAGGGTCTCACTTTGTAGTTCAGGCTGGCCCTGAACGCACTAGGCTGGCCTCAAGCTCACAGCGATCCTCCTGCCTCAGCTTCCCAAGTGCTGGGATTACAGATATGCACCACCATGCCCGGTTCCCCTTTTTTATTTTTTATTTTGAGAAAGCCTTTTGCTAAGTAGCTAAGTTGTCTAGGCCTGTGATCATCCCTCCGCGGCCTCCCAGGCTTCTGGGATTACAGATGTGCACCATCATGCCTGGCTCAGTTTGCCTAAATTTTGTCTCTAATTCTACCTAGGCCCAACCGGAGAAGGCCAAACACACTGCACTGTCCTAACCAATTATGCCCACCTCCAAACATGTTTGCTGGGTCTCTGGCACTTCTATTTTCTTTTCTTTTTTTTTCGGTAGTGGGGATTGAACTCTGGACCTTGTACTTTCGAAGCAGGTGGCAGCACCACTGAGCTAAATCCCCAGCCTGGTCACCTCTATTTTCTATCAGAAAAAACAGCCAGAACATCTTAATCCATGTGATATTTTCATTTAAATGGGGAGCTTTCTTTGATGTTTCTTTCTTTATGGACAATTGTAAATACTTTCACGGAAAGAAAGTGTTCCTCTGGTTTCTATGGCAACTTAATATTGGAAATCTAGATCAAAACTCTTGAGACTCATTTTAAGATTTTTAAAGAGCTGGGTAGGTTAGTGTTTTCAAGTTCTTTTCACTGTTTTAATCTGTTCTTTTATCAAAGAATTACTAAACATCCAATGCAGGTCAGGCCTGTGCTAGGCACACAGGATGATCAAAATGTATATATTGTGAATGCTTAAAATTTTAGAAGTTATTACAGTAAAAGACACATTCCCATCAATCATCCTTAAAATACTCCTCCTTGCTTGGAACACACTTATCCCATTATTCTTGCCACTTTCTAAAGCAGCTCTGGAGATCTTCTTTCAGAAAATGTTGTTCTGTCCGAGCCTCAATGTCCGAACATGATTCAAAATGTTTCCCCTTCACGGTCATTTTGATTTTGGGGTCAGAAATTTCACAGTGCCAGATCTGGTGACTAATGTGGATGAAGACACACCGTCACGCTTTTCAGTCTGCCTTTCTGTTGGATGGCGCTCAGCAGCAGCATTAACTGTGTTGTTTATCACAATTTGTAAAGACACTCAGGAAAGAGGACTTCCAGAACTGCTTCAGAAAGTGGTAAAGTGTGTTGGAGGCAAAAGGGAATGCTTTGAAGTGGATTAAAAGCAGTGTGTCTTTTATTGTAATAATTTTTAAAAATCTAAACATTCACCATATAGCTTGCTCATACCTTACATTAGGAAGTAAAATGTGAGCGAGATGGATATGGTGCAGGCCTGAGGGTTGGTAGTCTATGAGATGCGTTAGGTATCCCTGGGACAAACTGGTCTTTGGTGCCACCAAGGCAGTACAGTGCTGGGGTGGAGGAGAGCACCTGAAGGTGATCTTGCAGATCAGCATCCAGGGAAAGTCTGAGGCCCCTCTCTAGAGTTCCTGACTCTAAGCTACCGGTTGCTCCTGATTGTGAGATGGGATCTATGTTTGCACTTAAGAAAATAAACAACTTTTTTTTTTTTTTTTACCAAGATGGCGCCAAAGGCAAAGAAGGAAGCTTCTGCTCCTCCCAAAGCTGAAGCCAAAGCAAATGCTTTGAAGGCCAGGAAGGCAGTGCTGAAAGGCATCCACAGCCACAAAAAGAAGAAGATCCACACATCTCCCACCTTCTGCCGTCCCAAGACACAGTGGCCCCCAACACCCACAATTTTAGCAGCTGAAAGCAGACCTGCCTCAACAGCAGCCACTAACATCTGGGGAGCATTTTCAGTTTACAGAGCACCCCTATGTGTGCTGATCTCCTTTCAGCCACCACCTCCTCCTCCTCCTCACCAGGCCTCCAGTATCTTCTCTACTCTTTGCCAATGGGGTTCATTTGCAGAATTGAAACCTTAGTTAAGGTTTGTTGAGGTTTGTTTTAAAATTGGCTGTTCCCACCCATGGTCCCTTGAGCTATAAATAGAAAAAAAAAAGGTTAATTAGTAAGACATCTGATCTACATCCACTTGATCCCTGAAAAGGAAATCTAAGAGGTTGTAACTATCACTTTTTCAATCCTATATAAGGTAGGTCAGTAAGGTAGCAAAAGCGCATCTGTGTTTGGCTCCTTCAACTCTGTTTTTTCCCCTGACTCTTCTTGGAGGGGAAATCTAAAAGGGTAAGTAGCTGGTGGGCCTTGCCAGACCTCGAGCTCTTCTTCTCTCCAAGCATTTGTGGGAGGGCTGTGCATGTCGCGCTCAGATCTCTCTCTTCCTCTGGCTTTGATACCTGGAAGGACTCTGACCTCCGGTGGCTTTCCTTCACCTGAGTCCCACCCTCCAGGGCCCAGCATGGCTTCCACAGAACTCAGCAGCAGCTCAAGCTGCCTCCTTTCCCACATGGAATTTGCAACATTCTCTAGTTGATGTTTGAAAATGCTATGGCATTTACAACATGGTTTGTTTTGGAGTGATTTGTAGCTGCCTATGTAAGTGATTGATGATGTGTACATAATTTTTTATAAGAAAACTGAATCAAGTCATTCTTTGGGTCGTGTTTGAAAATGTCATCTTTGAAATCTATTCAGGAGAAGGCAGTGAGCTGAAGAGTCTGGGATTTTCCCCATGTCTAGTTTTTGTTTGAATATCCTGCTCCGTTGCTTCATACACAAATGCTTATCATATTTTTAAAAATCTAGACAGGGGCTGGGATGTGGCTCGGTGGTAGTGCACTTGCTGGCATGCACAAGTTCCTGGGTTCAATCTCCAGCACAGAGAGAGAGAGAGAGAGAGAGAGAGAGAGAGAGAGAGAGAGAGAGAAATTCATTCTAGACAAGCAATATAGTTTGGGTGAGCATGAGCAGTATATTCCCCAGATGTGTGTGTTCCTGTTTGCCATTTGTCACATCTCCTTTATTCTATGTGACTAGGTAAAAGATGAGCATCACAGACGTGCTTAGTCCTGATGACATTGCAGCTGCCCTGCAGGAATGCCAAGGTAAAGGGCATATGGGACAGGTGTGGGGTTTTCTCCCATATTCTCACCTCCAGTGAAGCAACAGGAACAAGCATGTGAGCTTTGCTGAATGATCCACAGAATCAGAGGATGAAACTGCTAGGAATTAGACAGGTACAGTGATGGGACTATGAGATCTCAGCACGTGGTCACATTACTGTGAGATGAAAAAAACTTAGGAAAAGTGAGAGTACAGTGACTTAACCTTGCTTGAATCCAGTGATTGCATTTCCTCCACTAATTAGACCAGCGATGTTGCAATTATTCTTTTTTATTTTATTTTATTTTATTTTTTTGGTACTGGGGATTGAACTTGTGCTTGCGAGGCAGGTGACGGAAACACTGAGCTAAATCCCTGGCCCTAGACCAGCAATGTTGAGGACTTGGATGCACAGCCTGTTGGGGTGGAGGGAGAGAGGCAGAAGAGAGATGGGGAAAGTCCAGTGGAGAGGGGCAGCTGGGGAAGCGAGAGCCAGAGATGGGTGACTCTGGGATGCCATCTCAAGGCTTTGGGCCAGTCAAGCATCCCTGTACCTCAAGGGTATTATGAAAGTCATTTAAATAATCTTTGTTTTCAGCCCCATAGCCCAAATATAAAATGTGCCCGAAGGAGCATCAAAATAACCAACCCATTCTCTGTGTTTTAGATCCAGATACTTTCGAACCCCAAAAATTCTTCCAAACATCAGGCCTCACCAAGATGTCAGCCAGTCAGGTGAAGGATGTCTTCCGGTTCATAGACAATGACCAGAGTGGATACCTGGATGAAGACGAGCTTAAGTAAGCTTTGTCCCGGGCACCCTAACGTTGCTAGGCTTCTGGGGGTGCAGGGGCCCAGTGTTCTCAGGGATCTTCAGTGGCAGCAGGGAATGGAGTCAGTGGACTGTATTTTCCCCAACACAAAGCACCAAACACGGTGCTGAAGACCTAAGTGCAGAGTCCTTAGCTTAAGAGATTTCCTTTGGCTGATGGACTTAACAAAACTGTTCAAAATAAATGTCTGCCGTTGGCTTCTACAGCACAGGAAATCTTTGCTTGCTAAGATCTTGACTGATTATTATGACTACTGGAAAGAGTGGTGGGCTTAAAGAGAAGAAAGGGAAGGAAGAAGGAAAGAAAATAGAAAATTTTAGAAATTTCCCGTCAATCTTTATTATCCCTTAGGTTTTTCCTCCAGAAGTTTGAGAGCAGTGCTAGAGAACTCACCGAGTCAGAAACCAAGTCTTTGATGGCCGCTGCAGATAATGATGGCGATGGGAAAATTGGGGCGGATGGTACGTCTATAACCACACGCGGTTTAAAACACCTTACCTGAGGGAGCACCTGTGGGAGCTTGGGCCATGGTATTAGGCAGGTGGAGGTTAAAGCCCCCTTTCTTAATCTTGCTGAGCCTCAGTCTTCTCACCTGTAAAATGAGATTAAAAGTGAGGATGCCAATGTGGTGAATAAAAATCCTGACACTGCGGGCACGTAGCTCAGTAGTATAGCATATCCTTAGCAAGTGTAAGGCCCTGGGCTCCATTTTCAGCACTACCAACAACAACAGCAGCAAAAATCTGGCATGATGCCTGGGATATGCCATAGCAGCTAGTCCTCTGGTCATTTTCTATGACCTAGAAGAATTCCTTCACCTGATGAGGACACTACCTAACCACCTGGCCCGTTACTTGCAAGGTGCTCTGATGTACTTTAAAAATAATGCAAGGGCTTCCACCAGTGGGATTTGAGCCTTCCAAGTAAGTGACAGATTGGCATTCTCCAGGGTGTCCCACATCAAAGGCTCTATTGGCTTTCGTGCAAAATCCTCTTACCTTTCAAGGGTTTAAACAAAGTACATACATTTGATTAGTCATGAGCCCAGCAAGTGGACCATATTAAAAAGAGGACACCATTTATGGACTCTTCTGTGTGCAAAGCCCTGCATTGGAATGTTATCCTCATTGCATGGTTGTGAAATCGTCGTCACTAGGTTTTGCCACGTTGCTGCTATGCTTTGTACAGACTTTGTGCCAACTCAGCAGAATCTAGGCTGGTCCTGTTAGTGACACTAATTTGAAATTTAAAAGTGTTACTTTAAATCCTTCAAAATACGTCACTATAGCTTACTACAACAGGGGCTGCAGTTTCTATATATGGCTCGTGAAAATAGTTTAGGCATGGGAAGATTGATTTATTTATATATAACCATGAAAGATTTCCAAAGAGACCAAGCTTACCAATGAGTATAATAGGCTGGAGATGTAGCTGAGTGGCAGAGCACTTGCCTAGCATGTGCAAGGCCCTGGGATCAATCAAGGCCCTGGGATCAATCCTCAGCACTGCAAAGAAGAAACAAAACGAACAACAAATATAAAGCAAATCCTAGTGTTCAATTTCAACCTACAGCATTAACAACTTACTATTTTTTTTTTTTTTTTGCTTTTTTGTGCTGGGGATCGAACTTGGGACCTTGTGCTTGCGAGGCAGGCGCCAGAACCACTGAGCTAAATCCCCGACCCAACAACTTAGTATTACCATCATCTTTCTTTAAGTAACATAAACTTCCAGGAATAAATTTAGGGTTCAATAGAGACAAGTTTGTTCAAAGATCCACCCTATTATTCCCTGAAAATGCAACATACTGCTACAGAATAAAGGAAGAAAACCTCCCATTTTTGTCTTAAACTGACCAGGCTAAAAGGTAAATGTTCACAGACTGCACTACACAGCTACACAGAATCCCTTCATTGGTAGAGAGGTGATCGGGTTGGTGAGTTCTAAAGGTGAAAATGCGTGTTAAGGAAGATTATGCAGAGAGATGGGATGCTATAGAGATGTGCTACCCAGTTTTCTTCCTCTGGTGGCTTCCAAGGGGACCACGCTTGTCATCTGAGAATGTGCTTTGTCATTTCCTTCCCTCTTCAGAACCCTCATGGTGAGGACACATCTATAAAGTGCCAACCCCACTGACCCTGTTCTCGCCTCTTCTGTTCTAGAATTCCAGGAAATGGTACATTCTTAAAAGCCCCAGTCCTTGGAGAAAAGAGAGGAAGGAACACTCAGCTGGAAGGCCTCCAGAACCCTGGGAATGGGAAACTCTGCATCCTACCCCAAACTAATTTACTAATTTCTCTGAAACACTGCTGCAATTTGCTCATTGCTTGAGTGAGGATAAAAAGACACTCCACAGCCTTTTTGGTGGTGGGTATGCCCTGATGACCCCGTAAGGGCCCCCTGAAGGCAATGTCTTTAAAAATCACCCAATAAAGACAGCTTCTTGTCATTGGCTGATGTGTGGGAGTGTTTTTTCTCTTCAAGGTAGAGAGGCCAAGCTAGGTGTGGTGGTGCACGCCTATTATGTCAGCACTCTGGGAGGCTGAAGCAGAAGAATTGCCAGTTCAAGGCAGCCTGGGTAACTTAGTGATTTAGCAAGACTATGTCTCAATAAAACATTTTTTTAAAAGGCTGAGGATGTAGCTCAGTGTGAAGGCACTGGGTTCAGTCCTAGTACTATTCCCACAAAAAGTGAGGGACTTCAGTGAGTGGGGACCAAGGAGTCTTCTGAAGATCTCGGGTCCTCTCAGGCACTGAGAAAGCCACACTGACATCGTATGTGAGGAAGCAGGGAAATCAGGTGTAAAAATAGAAATGTCAGGGGTGGGGATTTAGCTCAGTGGTTCCAGTGCCTGCCTAGCAAGCACAAGGTCCTGAGTTTGATCCCCAGTATTGGAAAAAGAAAAAAAAAGCAATTCCTTGGGGCTGGGGATTTAGCTCAGTGGTGCTAGAGCCTACCTGGCAAGTGCAAGGTCCTGACTTCAACCCCCAGTACCAAAAAAAAAAAAAGAATGTCACAAATAAGTGCCATCATTGAGCTTTTTTCTTGGAGATTCATCTGACTCTGAAATTAATATGAAGAGATTTTAGGCCGCATAAAGTCACTCTTCCTGATGTGATTTCTGCCACTGGGGGCTTGATTGACATGAGAGAGAGTTAAGTAAAAGCAAACAGGACAAGACTGAAGGGAGGGGAGTCGGAGGGGGCTGTGAAGCTAGGGGTCTGGCTAAGCCAGCTCACCACACAGACCCATTGTCCAGTATGTCCTCCTTCCCCTTCCCCTTCCCCTCCCCTCCCCTCCCCCGCTTCTTCTTCCTCTCTCTATCTCTCCTTTCTTAGAAATACAAGCTCTCAAACTTGCCTGCCTTCACCCAGCCTTCTGCCACCTCCCCCTTCTCTGGCACCATTTTCCTGGCTCTTAGGTGACACCTTTGGAGCCAGTGACATGAGCCTTGTCCTACCTTTAGGCCATCCTGCAGGTCCTGTTACAGGGTTGTCATGAAAGTTGGGCAGCCTCAGCCAGGAAATTCTCATTGGGCTGACATCCAGGTGGCCCGCAGAGCTATTCTCTCGCCAACTCTGAGAGATGGGGAGTCCTCAGAGTCGTGCATGCATTTTCCTATTTAAAACCTCATGCTTTTATCCCTCTCTAACCTTGCGACACCCTGAGGCTCCTCAAGACTGCTTCCGCCCATAAATAGCCAGTGAGATTTGAACCTCTGCTTCTTGGAAGGTTACACATAAGGCAGTTTTCAAAGTGGGGGGCACTATTAGGAAGGGGCCTCAGCCAGGCTTGGTGGCTAAGGCCTGTGACCCCAGAACTCCCGGAGGCTGAGGCAGGAGGATCACAAGTTCCACCTCAGGTTTTTGTTTGTGTATCAATTTGAAGAAAACAAAGTAATATTAGACACACTATTATCTGGATCAACAAAACTCATAAAGGTCGTTTTCAAATGAAAATTGGGAAACTCAGCTTTAAAATGAAGAACGGTGGGGAGGGCCAAAGAATGGAACTAACTTCCTGAGAGTCTCTTTTGGGCCCGTCCCTGCCTCCTGTTTCCCACATACTCAACTGCCACAATGTGCCCCTTCCTGGCAGTAACCCAGCTAACTCCCTCCCCTGCCAGCTTCCCTGGGGGCATGGAAATGTCTCTTTGATGTGGATGTGACTCTTTTAAAACATAGACAAGAAGAGGAACTTCCTTGCCTGTACTCATGCCCTAAAGGTCGTGATTCTTAAAATAGTCGCATTTCGTCTTCATTCTATATGCTTGGATTCTGGTCCTTTATTTTCATTTCACTCTATTATTCCTCCCCAGCTGATTTTTCCCTTTTTTATGGCACTAGGGATTGAACCCAAGACCTTCACAATGAGCAACTCCAGTCTTCCCTCTTTAAAAAAATTTTTTGGGGGGCCAGGGATTTAGCTCAGTGGTTCTGACGCCTGCCTCCCAAGCGCAGGGTCACGAGTTTGATCCCCGGTACCAAAAAAAAAGAAAAAAATGTTTTTAATTTTGAAAAAGGATTGGATGGGCTTGAGCTTGGGATCTGCCTGCCTCAGCCTCCCAGAGTGCTGGGATTACAGATGTATGCCACTGATAGATTTCCCTCCAATTTAGGGTGGCCGCTGTACATAATAGCTATGTTCTTTCCAACACGCCCCTGCTCCCACCAAAAAAGTAACCTAATACTTGCTCTCCTCCTAGCAACTAGTGATGTCACAGGCTCCTCCAGTCCCTAGCCACTACCTCACTCAACCCCACCTCAGCTCCTACAAGCCCCTATAAAAGGGACTTTCTATCCTGGCTATATTGCTTTTGTCTCTCCTCTGTTCAGAGGCAGCCCGGCAGATCTGTTCCCCTAATAAAGGCTTGTTGTGGCCTGGTCTGGTCTTGGTCTTCGGCCTTTTACCTGACACCCACCATGCCCAGTTTTTGTTTGTTTGTTTTTTACCATGCCCAGTTTAAAACAAAAATTGTTTTTTTAAAAATGACCTCAGTTTAGTTATTACATAAATTTGTACAAAATAATTTGTTTTGAAATTTGTCACATTTGCCAAGTGTGTGGCCTATGTCTATAATCTTGGCACTCAGCAGGCTGAGGCAGGAGCATTGCCAAAAGTTTTAGGCCAGCTTGGGCTACATGATGAGTTCAAGGCCAGCCTGAACTACATAGTGAGACCCCCCATCTCAATCAATCCATCAATCAATCAACCAATGGGTCATATTCAACATGTATCTCACGGAAAAAAGAATGAAAAGATATATAGGAAAACAACAGTGGCTCCCTCCAGCTGGGAGGATTACAGAACAATGACCTCAGATTGGAGCCTTTTTTAAAGTGAAGCATAATGACTAGAGCAAATAAAGAGCAAAGAGGTAGAATTTACCCAATTATAGTCACTAAGCCAAAGAAGCAATAAATTCTGATTCTAAAAATCTTACACATCTCATACTCTAATTTAATGAAAGCCTTGCATAACGTTTTGTTCCTGAAATTTCTGCTCATTTTTAATCATTTGTATTTTACATGCTAGAAAGAATTTTATTTTATTTATTTATTTTTTTGGTACCAGGGATCAAATAGAAAGAATTTTAAATATAACATACCCAGAATCAAATCAAACAGGAAACACTCTGAAGAAAATTCTAACAATCCTGGAAAAGGCTTAACAAGCATATAAAAAGGTTTACATGGGCCCGGGGATTTAGCTCAGTGGCACCGTGCCTGCCTTACAAGTGCAAGGTCCTGAGTTCGATCTCAGATAACACCCCCCCCCCCAAAAAAAGCTTTACTTGTATGCTTGCCTTCTCTATTTTTACCTAATTTGCAGATGACCACAGACCTACCTCAAAAAGACACATTCTCTTTGCCAGGCATGGTGGTGTACACCTGTAAACCCAGTTCTCTGGGAGGCTGAGGCAGGAGGGTTCCAAGTTTGAGCCTAGCCTGGGCAATTTAGTGAGGTCCTGCCTCAAAATAAAAAATAAAACAAGACTGGGATGTAGCTCAGAGTGTAGGCCCTGGGTTTAATCCTCAGTACTGAAAGAAAAGTTTTGAGTACTGAAGTGATGTATTTTGACTTTAAAATAAAGGCCTAAACTGCAACATGGGTTACAGAGATGAACAATCATTTTTTCCTAATTGTTTATAAAATAAGACTACATTTCTGGCTTTATTTTTTTTTATCTCTAGCTTTAATTTGGACTATTATTCCTTTACACTTTTAGTTTGTAGCTTGGTAGAGTAGTTCATAATAGTTCTCAAAGCCAGCTTTGTAAATATCCTTAATTGTTGAGACTAAATGGATTACAAGACCTCAAACATGATCTAGTATTTTCTTTCACTGTCTGCACATTATGAAATATTTGTAAGATTTTTAAAACAGGTTTTCAAAATTGGTATTTCCAACTCAAAAACAAAGTGTAGCCAATATGGGAAATACTTGTCTGTTTGCTCAGGTTTACAAGATACATAGTTAATTCTACGTAAGCACTACAGTTTAATCTTGTGTAATGAGTACTCAGGGATCTGATTTCAAGCAAAAACTGATCTTCTATCTCCTCTGCTAACATTAAGCTATGGTATCACTTTGCAAACACTTAAGAAGACAGATGAAATTGGAATCACCAGGATCATTTCCACCTGGCCTGTTAATTTATTCACTGGAAAGACTATACATTTACATAATATTTTTGGTAGTTTCAAAAAGTTAACTATTTTGGTGGTGGTGGGGATTAATTTTGACATTGTTCTCCTAGGGGATTAACAATGAATATAAATGGATTCTCACCTTAAATTGCTTTTTAAGACTATAAATAAAGAACATGCTGGACTCCGGGCAGCCATTAGCTCAACAGGCTATGGTTCCACCTGGTCCTAGTTTTCAAGCATAATCTTGTCCTCCCACATGCCCCACAACCTGTTTTTCATTTAAGAGGACTAGCAAAATAGGCGATGTAAGCATCTGTGGAGTGCCACCACCTCACAAGTTCCCGTTTTAACAAGGTGAGCTGTAGAAACACAAACAAAAGAGAAAACAACACTGAGAAAGCTTTGACCACTTTCCTCCCTCTTTCTAATTAGAAGTACATTAAATATAGCTTGATAAGGAATCCACCATGCATGAAACTAGAAATACAATGATGCTAACTCCAAAAGAAAAAATTGCTTTTTAAGTCATGAAGTATTTCAAACAGCTGAAGCAAAGCAACATCAACATCTGAGTGCCTGGCTTTATCAAATCTTGGCACTGCTTGTGGATCCATTAGGGTGGGCTGAAGATAGGTTGCCAGAGATCGGAGGGGTGGTGTAAAGCAGAACTAACTCTCTCTTTCTCTCTGTGTTGTCTCTCTCTCCCTCCCTCTCCTCCTCTCCTCCCCTCCCCTCCCTCCTGCTGTACTAAGGATTGAACCAGGGCCTCTGCACTGAGCTACAACCCTAGCCCTACTGATGGATAGATGGATTGATTGATTGATTGAGACAGGGCCTCACTGAGTCACTAAGTTTCCCAGGCTGGGCTCATATCTGCAATTCTCCTGCCTTCTCAAACTCCCAGAGTGCTAGGGTTACATGTGTGCAAAGCCACACCAACTAATATTTTACTCTTGGGGGCAGGTGCACGTGGCTATTCCTGTTGGAACACCCCTTTGGTGTGGAATCCCCTGAAGCTCCCCATCTGGGATATACAAGGATACTAGCTTCCTCCTGGTGTCCCTCATCACTGGAGCTGGTGGCAGTGAGGGGCTGACCTGGGTTCCAGTCTGTCCTTATTAGCTTGTCCTCGCTCTCCCAGAGTTCTGTGTCTCTGTTTTAGCTCACCAGGAAGATGGGGATGGTGGGTGGTTCCTGGAAATGGCCAGAAGAGCTATACTCGTAGGCCTGTCTATAGTCTATCACCTGCACCCTCATTCAACCTTGGTTGCTCTACTTTACTTATTAGAAGTCCCCTAAAGACTTTTGAGAAATAAAACGTGTAAAAGAGAGTTCTCTGATCTTAGTATTTTTTAAATTATTGCATTAATGCCAAAACACGTACTTCTCATTGCAGGATTTCATGCACTTAGAGTATACTAGCTGGTTAAGTCAAGAGCAAGGAGAAGTAGCAATCATTTGTGGAACAATGATTGCATGCTGGACACTTGATGTACATTCATAATCCGATTGAATAGAGCAACTGGAGAGAGGCTACATGATTGATCCCAGGTCTTACACTTATTAAGTGACAGAGATAGGATGTGTACCCAGATCTGTCTCATGTCCACATTTCAATGCATTGCCTCCCTAAGCCACGTCAATGAGATTGCACGAGGGAAGTGGTCTTTCTAAATTTCATGACACTATTTATCCTAAACCAAGGTCTTCTTGCAGTTGGCCGAGTGGTCTGCTCTAAGGGCGTGAGCTCCCAATATGGGATACAACAAGCCCTTCCAACTGTGTCACAATCCACACAACTCAAAGGCTAAGGTAATCCCAGGGGCGTCAAGGTTTGGGAATGGGAACCATGGGGTGAAGGCCACGACTGATTCGGTCTCTGCTGCGCACACAGCTGGAGAAAGCAGGTTAGGCACAAACTCTACCGGGATGGTTTTGATCCAGCAGCCACTGCGGTCTGATAGGGTCGCTGTAGAAATGATGTGATGGTCCCAGCACCAGGCTGTAACCACATTCACCCCTAAATGTGTTCATTTACAAGCCAGGTCTTCGTTTGTATTTTCACCCCCTCCCCAAAAAACAAAACAAAACAAAAAACTGTATCTGTTGCATTTTTCCTTGAAACTCGTAGCCCTAGCCTTTAGCGATGACAGAAATCCTGGAGTCAATAACAATAAATTTCACCTTCACCTGAACGTGAATGTATTCCATAAGAAACCCCACAGTCCAGAAATCATATGGGAACCTGACCCACCCGGACGTGTCAAAAGGAGACGCCGCGCAGTGGAATCTCCTTCCGGGCCAGCAGCGACCACTTCCGGTCTGACAGCTAGCGAGGAGGAAGTGCAGTCTGCTCACAGCTGCTGTCTCT
Source organism: Heterocephalus glaber (assembly GCF_053883595.1). Taxonomy (NCBI): domain Eukaryota; kingdom Metazoa; phylum Chordata; class Mammalia; order Rodentia; family Bathyergidae; genus Heterocephalus; species Heterocephalus glaber. The sequence goes on along the minus strand of NW_028258381.1, from coordinate 38,633,494 downwards.
GGGCAGGCAGAGGGAGGCTCCCAAGTAGGGGGCCGGGCCGGGATGGCGGCAGCGGCTGGGGCGGGCACTGGGTCCTGGGCATCCCAGGAGAAGCAGTTCCCGCCGGCGCTGCTGAGCTTCTTTATCTACAACCCCCACTTTGGCCCACGCGAGGGAGAGGTACGGAGAGGGGGCTGCGCTCGGGCGTCAGGTGGCGGGCGAGGAGAGCTAGGGGCGACCGGCGAGCGTCAGTCCCCAGGAGCCGGGGGTGCGCCGGCGTGGTGGTCCCTGCCATTCTGACCACCTCAAGGGCACTGATCGAGCCTGCTGTGTGCCAGGTGTGCGCCGGGCCGGGGTACGCAGGGACCTAGTGACGTCGGCAGCACGTTTCAGTTTCCGGATCGGTGCCTGTCCACCGAGGGAAGCTGCGGCAGGTGAATCGCTCCGCGCAGGTCGAGTCTCCTTTCGCTTTGTGGCAATTCTGGAGAATTAAAATTGGACTTGTCACCCGGGCGTGGTGGCGCACCCCTTTAATCCCAGGACTGTGGGGGGTTGCAGCAGGAATGCAAGTTCCAGCCCAGCTTGGGCTATTTAGTGAGACCCTGTCTCAAGATTAGGAATTTGAAAAAAAATTTTTAAGGTATGGGAGGGTAGCTCAGCTCATTGCGAAGACACTGGGTTGAGTACCGGGGAAAAAATTGTTTTTTGAACTTGTCTTTGTTATTGGGAGTCTGACTTAGAAGTGTGGAACCAGAGTGCTGAATTGTGGCCCTAAACTAATGCAAACTTGGAGGATACACAGGAACGTTTTTTTCCCCCCCAAAATTAATAATAAACTACTGGAATTGTTTGTTCTGAAGTGAGTATGGTGACTTCCTCAAAAGGTGTCCAGAACTGTGCTTGTTACCAGCAAATCACAGTCGTATTAAAGGGCTGTCAGTCCAAATGGTCACAAAACAGCTGGATTTTTAAATTTTAAAGAAAATTATTTATTTTTGTGTTGCTGGGGATTGAACTTAGGGCCTTTGCATGGAGCTACATTCCCTTGCTCTTTTTTATTTTTAATTTTGAGACAGAAGCTTAAACAAATGCCCAGGCTGTACTCAGACTTGAAGTCCTGGTGCTTCACCCTCCCGGAGTGCTGGGATTATAGATTTGCACCACCAAGCCTGGCTACCAGCTGGATTTAAGTTTCAGGAAGTTGTATTCTTATGCATGTGGACACATGCTTATTTCTTAATAAGCGTTGGTTCGGTACAAATTAGCCCAAGGAAAGAAATCAGAGATTTTCATTAAAATTATATAGTACTACTTGAGAGGAAATGAGAAATGTGGCTTAGTGACTATCACAGTTGCCTTTCAGACTGGTGGGCAGTTTTTACTCAATGATGAGAAGATAATTCCTGTTTTTATAAAAAGGATTGTTGGAGTTTTGTTGTTGGCACGTATGACCTGGAGAAGTCAGTGTTAAACTTAGCATTTTCAACAACTAAAGTGAAATAATGCTGATGTTAATGTGCTCTGTTTCTTCGTACTTTAGGAGGAGAATAAAATTTTGTTTTATCATCCAAATGAAGTAGAAAAGAATGAAAAGATTAGGAATGTTGGCTTATGTGAAGCTATTGTACAGTTTACAAGGTAATTCTTTTAAGTGTGCTTTTGTAGAGCTTGGTGAATTCTTGTGACTTATACTGGAGAAGTATTCCAAGTACATTCTTTTACCATTTTTAGGACCTTTAGTCCATCAAAACCTGCAAAATCTTTACATACACAGAAGAATAGACAATTCTTCAATGAACCGGAAGAAAATTTCTGGATGGTCATGGTATTTACATACACAGTATATCTTTTTTTTTCTTTTTTTTTTTTTGGTACCGGGGATCGAACTCGGGTCCTTGCGCTTGTGCAGCAGGCGGCGAAACCACTGAGCTAAATCCCAGACCCCATACACAGTGTATCTTTTTGAAGTTGCGTAGCAGAATTATGGGTGGTGTTTACGGTTAGGAATTTAAGAAAGTCTCCTGGCTATCGCATCAAAGTCAAATTACAGTAAAATTGGCTGCTATTTTAAAATCAAATTCCTGTTTGGTATATTTGTTCTTGGGGCTGTTTTAAGAAATTATATTTTCAAATTTAATTTTAGTTATCGTTTTTATGAGGTTAGTGATTTGGATGCACGTGCTTGACAAGCATTCTCACTGAGCTCCAGCCCCAGCCCCAGGTTTTTAAAAATTAAGGCAAAATTAAAGACATGTGTAATCAATTCGTCGTATAATTTCAACTCAATCAACTTTTTAGGTAGTTCGGAATCCTATAATTGAAAAACAAAGTAAGGATGGAAAACCAATTGTTGAATACCAAGAGGAGGAGCTGTTGGTAAAGTGTCATTATTTATTTTATATTTTTAGAAAAAATGTATTATTGAATATGTTGAATGACTTAGTCAGATTTAAACTCAGTGCATTTTACAGACATTTCGTGGGTTCCACAGGAGGAAACCTTTGTTTATTGTTTAAATTATAAATTAACATGGTCTTTTAAAACTGTATGTGCACCCTGTCTCACTAATACCTTCCACCGATCATCTGTGTGTGACGCTCTTCCAAAATTAAGCTTACTGGTTTGTACATGTGAATTTAAATACCTCTTTCCTTTCACACTATTGTAGGACCACACTTATAATGATTATATTGTTTTGCCAGTAGTCAGTGTACCTTTGCTGTTCATAGGAGATAATACTTTCTCTTGATTTGATGCCTGTACTCTTTTCTTGTTGTCCACAGGACAAGGTCTACAGCTCAGTGCTGCAGCAGTGCTACAGCATGTACAAGGTAAGGATGACATTTCTTTTTTTTTTTTAATAATTTTATTGGTACATTTTAGGTATACAATATAATGACATTCATCATTGGAAATTTGCACCTTTACATAGTCTGTCTTGGTTCTTATTTTTTCCCCATTCCCCTGCCCTCCCTTCAACCCCTCCATCCCTCCCTATTTGCAAAGACTTTTGTTTTCACTTTTTCATTTTCTCATATTCCATTCCCTTCTTTCCTTTCCCCTACCCTCCCACTTCCCCTTCCCCCCTTTTCTTCCTATTTCACATTATTATACCTTTTAGTCCTTATTTACACTTTCAGTTTGTCACAGTAGAGAAACTATTCAATATTTACATATGTGTATCCTAATTTCACTTAAGAATATCGCCTCAGTGAGCATCCATTTAGCTATAAATGTCTCTATTTTCTTGTTTTTTATGGCTGAGTAGTACTCCATTTTATTTTTTTAAAAACACATTTTCTTTATCCAGTCTCCAGTTGATAAGCAGTTGGGCTGCTTCCAAGTTTTAGCTATTACAAATTGTGCTGCTATGAACATGGGTGCACATATATCACTGTGGTATGATTCTTTTAATTCTTTGGGGAAGATCCCCAGCAGGGGAATAGCAGGGTCAAATGGGACTTCCAGTCCTAGTTCTTTGAGGTATCTCCATACTGATTTCCACAGCGGTTGCACCAGTCTACACTCCCACCAGCAGTGGAGCAGGGTTCCTCTTTCCCCACAGCCCTGCCAGCATTTGTTATTGGTTGATTTCGTGATATTAGCCATAGTTTCTGGGATGAGGTGGAATCTCAGCATTGTTTTCATTTTCATCTCGCGAATGACCAGTGATATTGAACATATTTTCATGCATTTATTTGCTATTTCTACTTCTTTGTCTGAGAAATGTCTGTTCATTTCAGATGCCCATTTTCGGATTGGGTCTTTAAATTTTGGAGGTCTGATCTTTTTAAGTTCTTTATAGATTCGAGATAGTAGACCTTTGTCTGAGGAAGAGCAGGTGAAGATTTTTTCCCACATTGTGGGTTGTCCCTTCACACTGCTGGTGGTTTCTCTTGCTGTGCAGAAGCTTTTTAATCAGAGATCCCACTTGTTGATTGTGCTAGTTCATGGGCAACGGAGGTTTTGTTCATAAAATCTTTTCCTACACCAGTGTCTTCAGGAGTTCTACCTAGCCTCTGTCCCAGCCGGTTTAGCCCTTCTGTTTTAATATTTAGATCTTTAATTCATGTCGATTTTAGTTTAGTGCATGATGAGAGATATAGATCTAGTTTTAATCTTTGGCAAGTTGAAACCCAATTTTTCCAGCACCGTTTGTTTGTTTGGTACCAGGAATCGAACTCGAGACCTTGTGATTGCAAGGCAGGCACCGGAACCACTGAGCTAAATCCTTGGCCCTCCAGCACCATTTATTAAAGAGGCTATCTTTCCTCCAGTGAGGGTGTTTGGCTCCTTTGTCGAAGATGAGGTGACTGTGTCTGGAGTTGTTTCTGCATCTTGCTAATCTGTTCCACTGGTCCTCAGGTCTGTTTCTTTGCCAGTACCGTGCTGTTTTTATCACAGTAGATTTGTAGTATACTTTCATGTTGGGGTTGTTATACCCCCTGCCATGTCTCTGTTGCCTAGAATTGCTTTTGCTATTCTAGGTTTCTTCTTGTTCCCAATGAATTTTTGGATTGTTTTGTCAAGGTCCATGAAGTATACTGCTGGAATTTCAATTGGGATTGGATTGAATCTATATAGCAGTTTTGGAAGTATGGCCATTTTCACTGTGTTGATTCTTCCTACCCAGAAGCAGGGGATATCTTTCCATTTGCTGATAGCATCTTCAGTCTCTCTTTTCAGAGTGCTATGGTTTTCAGAGAAGAGGTCTTTGATTTCTTTTGTTAGATTGATTCGTAGGTATTTCAGTTTTCTGGATGCTATTGTGAAAGGAATTGTCTTCCCTATTTCTGTCTCAGTGAGTCTGTTATTCGTGTAGAGGAAAGCTATTGATTTTTGTGTGTTGACCTTGTATCCAGCTAGTTTGCTGAATTTGGTTAAGTCTAGAAGACTTTTGGTGGAGTTCTTGGGGTCTTCTATATAGAGTATCATGTCACCTGCAAATAATGACAATTTGACTTCTTCATTTCCTATTTTTATTCCTTTTATTTCTTTCTCTTGTCTAATTGCCATGGCTAATGTTTCCAAAACTGTATTGAACAGGAGTGGTGATAGTGGACATCTTTGTCTTGTTCTTGATTTTAGTGTGAAGGATTTCAGTTTTTGACCATTTAGTATAATATTGGCTGTTGGTTTTTCATAGATGGCTTTTATCAGAGTGAGGTAGAGACCATCTATTCCAATTTTTTGTAGGGTTTTTATCATAAATGCATGTTGGATTTTGTCAAATGCTTTTGCTGCATCTATTGAGATGATCATATGGTTTTTGTCCTTGGCTCTATTAATTGGTATATTACATTCATTGATTTGCATCTGTTGAACCATCACTGCATCCCTGGGATGAATTGTAGGGAACAGGGGAAGGGGACATTACCAGAACCTCTGCAGTTAGTCCTGGTCTCCTGCGAGCCACGGCAGCACACAGTGAATTACAGGAAAGGCAGAAAAATGAGACTGAGAAGAAGCTGAGCTTTGGGTCTGATCAGTGCTGCTCTGGGCGGCAAAGACAAAAGCCCCCAGCTTACCACACCTTTTATTCAGTACCTCGTAACAAATGACTTGCAGAGAGTTCCATAGTTCACATTGGGATAAACAAGGTGTAACAAAAGGCTTGCAGAGAGTTCAGTACATCTCGGGTAAACAAGATGTTAACAGTCCAAGAACAACGAGGAACTGAGCAGAGGTTTGTTCTCCAGGATGCTTCTTGTTTTCTTCTTCTTTAAAATGCATGCTAGGTACCAAAAAGGCAAATCGAGCCTGGTCACTTGGCCACAAAGGAATGTTAAAGAAGCAGTCTTTTAAATCTATAATTATAAGCGGCCACTTCTGGGGGATTGCCACTGGGTTTGGTAAGCCAGGTTGCAGTGCCCCCATTGGAATGAGGCTTGCATTAACTGTACGTAAGTCCTGGAGCAAACGCCAGTTGCCTGACCTTTTAGGAATAACCAAGATAGGTGTGTTCCAAGGGCTCACAGGTGGTTCTAAATGCCCCTTGTTAACTTGTTCTAATATGAGTTGTTGTAGAATGGTTAGTTTCTCCTGTGGCAGGGGCCATTGATTAACCCAAATGGGATCATTTGATTTCCATTGTAAAGGCAAGGCTGCCTTGGGTGGAGAAACTTCAATAGCCCCAACTAAAAATTTTGATCATATCCAATTCCAAAGCGATATTTTTTGTTTCTGTTCTATAGGCTGTGTTGTTCCCTGAAGTTGCTTGCCCAATCCTTTTCCTGGTTCATATCCCATTTTAGACATCATCTGGTGGCCCGGTGAAGTTTCAGGGGGCAAAGTAGTCACTACAATTCTCCATTCTTCCAACAAATCTCTGCCCCATAAGTTTACAGGTATGGGAGCTATGTAAGGAGAAATATATCCCAATTGACCATCAGGCCCTTCATAAGGTAGAGGAATGGAGCTTTGTAAAACTTGTTGGGGGGCACCAAGGCCTACCAGAGATGTTTTAGTTGGTTTTTTCCCCCAAGATGATGGCCAAAAACATGTACCAATCACGGACACATCCGCACCTGTGTCTATCAATCCCGTAAGGAATTTGCCATTCAATTTAATTTTGCACATGGGGCAGTTTTTGGAAATCTCTTGGGTGAAATAAATCCCTTGAGGAATTTCTAGCTGAGGATCCTCTCGGGAATTTTTAAGGCTAACATTATTTAATTGTGGTTTAGGCAAGAGCAACAATTGTGCAATATAATCTCCTTGTTCTATGACCCAGAGTCCTGTGGAACTAACAGGAACACACAATTCCGAGGTACAATCAGAATCAACAATAGCTGGAATAACAGTAATGCCTTTCAAAGTTAGAGAGGATTTTCCAAGTAGCAAACCAGTGGTTCCGGGGGGTGGGGGTCCATGAATTTCTGTGGGGACAGATACCAGAGTCTCACCTCCCAGCAGCTGAACTCTCTGAGCAGCAGAAAGATCTATTCCTGAGCTCCCCAGTGTTCCCCTGACGAGGGAAGAAATGTCCCTCCGGACACCCATGCTGTCTGATTTTGTACTTGTGCACGGGTCTGAATCGGGTACCGCTGACTCAGGGGGACTGGGCCCCCCTGGCCCTGATCCCCTATTGTGTTTCCCGAGCCCGGGGAAGGGCTCGATTTCCATTTCCCAGCAGCAGTGTGCCATCCTTATCATATTTGGAGTGGCAATCTTTAGCTCAGTGAATGCCTTTTCGGCATCGAGGCCAAAGGCCAGGCGGTAACTTATTTTCTCTGGATGCCTGACTCAGTGGCTCTGGGTCAGCTTGTAAAGCCACTTTTATTTTGCAGTTTTTTCTGAGATGCCCCATTTTTCCACATTTAAAACATTTTACATCACTGTGTGTACCGCGTAAATGTTGGGAGATGGCTTGAGCCATCAGAGCCAAATTGTATAAAGGAGACCCAATATTCTGGCATACCTTAATATATGCTCGAAGATCTTCAGAGGAACGAACAGGATTTATTGCTTGTTTGCAATCCATATTAGCATTTTCATAGGCTAGCTGTAAGATCAGGATGTCTGCTGCCTGGGAATTAGAAATCTGTCTCCTAACAGTTTGTTGTAATCTTGCTACAAATTCTGTGTAAGTTTCCACCGGCCCTTGCGTGATTTGAGTAAAAGATTTCATCGGCGCATCCTCAGCTGGCACAGAAATCCAAGCCCTCCGCAGGAGGTCCTCTAGCTGGCGGAAGAGTAATGCTGGGCAACAGGCCTGCCTGCTTAAATCCGAAAAGTCACCTGTGCCCAATAACATGTCGATAGTAACTTCTCTCGACTGAGCATCTCCCTGAGCATTCTTATGAGCCTGTTCCCTGATTAAAGAACGCAGTTCCACCTCAAAGTGGAGATACTGAGCAGGGGATAGGCACGTTTTCACAAGGTGAAAAGCATCATGAGGAACCAGAGAATAAGTCTGAAGTACATTGTCCAACAAACCCACTGTATGGGGTCTTTGGACACCATTAGTTAGCACGCTCTGCCTGAGGTCCTTTAGGATGTTAAAATCAAAAGAGGCATGAACATACATGTCCACCTCTGAGTTGTCAGGATCAGGCAAAACTGAGACAGGAAAGCACAGAGGGTCTTCCACTGCCTTGCCTGATGTCACAGCCTTTTGCAGGGCACGGCGATAGGGAGTGGCCCCAGGAGAGGGCTTCACAAGAGGGGAGCTGGACCTCTGCGAGATGGCTGAGGGGCTAGAGAGTTAGCGTCTTCCTCAGCACGCGGTGGCGATGGAGCAGAAGCCGCAGTGAGATGAAAGCAAACCGGAGAAGAAGCCGAACAAGGGGAAGCCTGAACAGAAGGGCGGGTGCGGGGAGGGGTAGCTGAGGTTTCCTGAACTGACTGAGAGAATTTGAGAGCAGAGTGGACTAAGGCCCAAGTGGGGAGCGTTCGGGGGGGAGAGACGATCACCCCTTCGCCGAGCCTCGCAGAGAGTGGTACCTACACGTTCCCATGCTATTAAGTTAGTTGTCCCTTCCTGGGGAAAAGATGGGACATACATTTGCATGTCTTTTAACAAATCTATCACAGCACCCTTAGGTACTGGGTACATAGCTTGCTTTACAGCGACTTAAGTAATTTGGCAAAGTTACGCTGTTCTGTTGACAGAGAGTGACCCATAGTTATAACTCAGCAAAGGTAGAAAATTACCCCCAGCTGGACACACTTACCACCAGTGTCCCTCATCCAAGTCTGGAAATCGTCCTGGGAGATCCGTGTGCTGTCTCTCTTACTCCAAGTTTGTCTCACAGGCGAGTTCACTTGTGGATCCGATTCACATCCACGTTGGGCGCCAAATGTAGGGAACAGGGAAAGGAACGTTACCAGAACCTCTGCAGTTAGTCCTGGTCTCCTGTGACCCACGGCAGCACACAGCGAATTACAGGAAAGGCAGAAAAATGAGACTGAGAAGAAGCTGAGCTTTGGGTCTGATCAGTGCTGCTCTGGGCAGCAAAGACAAAAGCCCCCAGCTTACCACACCTTTTATTCAGTACCTCGTAACAAATGACTTGCAGAGAGCTCCATAGTTCACATTGGGATAAACAAGGTGTAACAAAAGGCTTGCAGAGAGTTCAGTACATCTTGGGTAAACAAGATGTTAACAGTCCAAGAACAACGAGGAACTGAGCAGAGGTTTGTTCTCCAGGATGTTTCTTGTCCTGGAGAACCACAGCATCACTGGATCACTGAAGTCTCAGTTGTGACCAGAGGCCAAACTGGAGTTATTCTGTAGCTGGGCTGTAGGCAAGAGAACTAGGCTAACCAAATGATTTTTCCCCAGAATTATGTAACATTGCTCCCAACAATGAATCCCACTTGGTCAAGGTGCATGATCTTCTTGATGATCTGCATTCTATTTGCCAGTGTCTTTTTTTTGTCCCAGGGATTGAACTGGGGTCCTTATGCTTGTGCAGCAGGCGGTGAAACCACTGAGCTAAATCCCTGGCCCTATTTGCCAGTATCTTATTAAGGATTTTTGCATTTATGTTCATTAGTGAAATTGGCCTGTAGTTCTCTTTTTTGGTTGGGTCCTTCTCTGCTTTGGGGATCAAGGTGATGCTTGCTTCCAGGAATGAATTCAGGAGTATTGCTTCCCTTTCAATTTCATTGAAGAGTTTAAACAGTAGTGGCAGTAGTTCCTTTCTAAATGTCTTGTAGAATTCGGCAGTGAAACCATCAGGACCCGGGCTTTTCTTAGTAAGTTTTTAATTACATTTTCAATTTCATTGGTTGATATTGGGTTGTTTAGAATTTTGAGGTCTTCTTTGTTCAACTTTGGTAATTCATACGTATCTAGGAATCTGTCCATTTCTCTGTGTTTTCCATCTTATTGGCATATAGGTTCTGGAAGTAGGTATTGATGAGCCTCTGGATTCCTGCTGGGTCTGTTGTAGTTTCACCCTTTTCATTCCTAATTGCATGGATTTGGGCCTTTTCTTTCCTTTTTCTCATAAGGTTGGCTAAGGGTGTGTCAATTTTGTTGATTCTTTCAAAGAACCAACTCTTGGCTTCATTGATTTTTTTGTATCATTCTCTTAGTCTCCATTGCATTGATTTCTGCTCTGATCTTTATAATTTCCTCCCTTGTATGAGCTTTGGGGTTGTCCTACTCTTCTTTTTCTAGAAGCTTAAAGTTCAGCGTCAGGTTGTTTATTTGGGCTCACTCTGTTTTCCTAATATGAGTATTCACTGCTGTAAATTTCCCTCGTAAGACTGCTTTCTTTGTGTCCCATAGATTCTGATATATTGTATTGTCATTGTCATTTAATTGTAGGCACTGTCTGATTTCTTTAATTTCCTCTGTGACCCATTGGTTATTCAGAAGTGTGATGTTCAATTTCCACGTGTTTATGAAATTCTTGCAGTTTCTTTTGCTATTGATGTCCAATTTCATCACACTGTGGTCTGATAATATACAGGGGATAACTTCAGTTCCTTTGCACTTACTTAAACATGTTCTGTGAGCGAGTATGTGGTCTATTTTGGAGACCGACCCATGTGCAGCTGAAAAGAATGTGTATTCTGATTTTGTGGGGTGAACACTCTGTAAACATCTGTTAAGTTCATTTGTTCAAGAGTTTGATTGAGTTCTAGTATTTCATTGCTTGTTTTTAGTCTAGTTGATCTATCTATTTGTGACAGTGGGCTATTGAGTTCTCCCACTACTATTGTATTAATGCTTATATGATTTTTCATGTCCATTAGTATTTTTTTGTAGTTGGGCGCACTAGTGTTTGGTGCATAGATATTTATGATTGCTATCTCTTCCTCTTGGATTGTTCCCTTTCAAGGATGTAGAGTCCTTTGTCGCCCTTAATCAATGTTGGTTTGAAATCCACTTGATCTGCAAAGAGGATAGCTACTCCTGCTTTTTTTCAGGTTCCTGTCGCATGCAGTATTGTTTTCCACCCTTTAACTTTCAGTCTGTGAGTTTCTTTTTGAGTTAAGTGTGTTTCTTGTATGCAGCATATTGTTGGATCTTGCTTCTTGACCCATTGTGCCAGTCTATTTCTTTTGATTGGTGAATTGAGACATTGATGGTTATAACTGATACATATTGACTTATCATTGTCATGACTTTTTTTTGTTGTTGGATTCTCCCCCTTTATGTTTAATTTCTTGTCATGCCAGATGGATTCATTCTGCTGGGCTTCCTGGGGTTGTGATCCTTGTTGTTTTTTACCAGGGTATTGTCTAAAATTTTTTGGAGTGCCGGTTTGGTATTCATGAAGTTCCTAAGGTGCTCTTTGTCATGAAAGTATCTTACTTCTCCATCAATTTTGAAAGATAGTTTTTCAGGGTACATCAATCTGGGTTGGAGGCTGTTTTCCTTTAGGGCTTGAAATGCATCACTCCAAGCTCTTCTTGCCTTGAGGGTTTGTGTTGAGAAGTCTGCTGTGATTTTGATGAACTTTCCTTTGTATGTGATTTGTTTCTTTTCTCTAACTGCTTGTAGAATTTTTTTTCTTTTGGGTTTCTGAAATCTTAACTATTATATGCCTGTGTGTAGTGGGGTTTTTTTGTTTTTTTGTTTTTGCTTAAATTCTTTTATTGGTACATTTTAAGTATACAATACGTTTACATTTATCATTGGGTGCTTGTACCTGTACATGATGTTTCTTGGTTCTTACTTTTTCCCTATTACCTGTGCACCCTTCACCCCCTCCACCCTTCCCTATTTACATAGACTTCATTCCCATTTTTTTCTTTTCTCTTAATTTTTCTTTTCCATTCTTTCTTTTCCCATCTTCTCCCACCACCCCTACCCCATTGGACCTTTTCCTATTTCAAAGTATCAATTATTAGTTATTAATCCTTTTAATCCTTATTTGCACTTTCAGTTTCTCACACTACAGAAACTATTTGGTATTTACACATATGTGTCCTATTCATTTCACTTCAGAGTATGGCCTCAATATGCATCCATTTAGCTATCAATGACGCTAGTTTCTCATTCTTTATGGCTGAGTACTACTCCATTTTATTAAAAAAGCACATCTTCTCTATCCAGTTTCCAGTTGATGGGCACTTGGGCTGTTTCCAAGCTTTAGCTATTACACACGGTGCCGCTATAAACATGGGTGCACATATATTGCTGCGGTAAGATTCTTTTAATTCTTTTGGGAAGATACCCAGCAGGGGAATAGCTGAGTCAAATAGGACCTCCAGCCCTAGTTCTTTGAGGTATCTCCACACTGATTTCCATAGTGGTTGTACCAGTCTGCACTCCCACCGACAATGGAGGAGGGTTCCTTTCTCTCCACACCCCTGCCAGTATTTGTTATTGGTTGATTTCTTGATAGCAGCCATTCTTTCTGGGGTGAGGTGGAATCTCAGTGTTGTTTACATCTGCATCTCTTGAATGACCAGTGATTGTTGAGCATTTTTTCATACATTTATTTGCTGCTTTTACTTCTTTGAGAAATGTCTGTTCATTTCAGATGCCATTTTTGAATTGGGTCTTTGAATTTGGGGGGGTCTGATTTTTTGCAGTTCTTTATATATTCTAGATAGTAGCCCTTTGTCTGAGTTATAGCTGCTAAAACCTTTTTCCCACATTGTAGGTTGTCTGTTAGCTCTGTTGGTGGTTTCTCTTGCAGTGCAGAAGTTTTTTAATAAGATGAAATCCCAGTTGTTGATTCTTTCTGCTAGTTCCCGTGCTATTGAGGTTTTGTTCATAAAGTCTTTTCCTATGCCAATATCTTCAAGAGTTCTACCTAACTTATCTTCCAGCAAGTTTTGTGTTCCTGTCCTAATATGTAGATCTTTAATCCACTTTGATCTTAGTTCAGTGCATGGTGATAGACATGGGTCTAGTTTTAATCTCTGGCGGTTGAAATCCAGTTTTTCCAACACCATTTATTAAATGAGCTATCTTTCCTCCAATGATGGTGGTTGGCTCCTTTGTCAAAGATGAGGTGGCTGAGTATGTCTGAAGTTGTTTCTGCATCTTCTAATCTATTCCACTGATACTTGGATCTGTTTCTTTGCCAGTATGATGATGTTTTTATCACAGTAGCTTTGTAGTATAGCTTCAGGTTGGGGATTGTGATACCCGCAGCCATGTCTTTGTTGCCCAGAATTGCTTTTGCTATTTTAGGTCTCTCCTGGTTCCAGATGAATTTTTGGATTGTTTTCTCTAGTTCTGTGAAGTATATTGTTAGAATTTCAATCAGCATTGCATTAAATCTATATATTAGTTTTAGAAGTATGGCCATTTTCACTATATTGGTTCTTCCTACCCAGGAACAAGGGATGTCTTTCCATTTTCTTATATCCTCCTTGATCTCCTTTTTCAGGGTGCTGTAGTTTTCAGTGTAGAGGTCTTTTGCTTCCTTTGTTAGATTGATTCCTAGATATTTCATTTTTTTGGATGCTATTGTAAAAGGAATTGTTTCCTGAATTTCTCTCTCAGTGAGCCTGTTATTTGTGTATAAGAAGGCTATTATTTTTTGAGTGTTGACCTTATATCCAGCTACTCTACTGAATCTGTCAATTAAGTCTAGAAGTCTTTTGGTAGAGTTTTTTGGGTCTTCTATGTGAAGTATCATATCATCATCAAATAATGACAGTTTAACTTCTTCCTTTCCTATCTTTATTCCTTTTATTTTTTTCTCTTCTAATTGCTGTGGCTAATGTTTCCAGAACTATATTGAACAGGAGTGGTGATAGTGGGCATTCTTGTCTTGTTCCTGATTTTAGCATGAAAGTTTTCAGTTTTTGACCATTTAGTATGATGTTCGCTGTTGGTTTTTCATAGATAGCCTTAATCAGGTTGAAATAAAGACCTTCTATTCCAATTTTCTGTGGCGTTTTTATCATGAATGGGTGTTGGATTTTGTCAAATGCCTGTTCTGCATCTATTGAGATGATCATATGGTTTTTGTCCTTGACTCTGTTAATATAGTGTATTACATTTATTGATTTACAAATATTGAACCATCCTTGCATCCCTGGGATAAATCCAACTTGGTCAGGGTGTATGATCTTCTTGATGACCCTCTGTATTCTGTTTGCCAGTATCTTGTTGAGGATTTTTGCATCTATGTTCTTTAGGGAAATTGGCCTGTAGTTATCTTTTTGGGTTGGGTCTTTCCCTAGTTTTGGAATCAAAGTAACACTTGCTTCTAAGAATGAATTTGGAAACCTTGATTCCCTTTTAATTTCCTTGATGAGCTTAAAGAGTAATGGAGTTACTTCTTTAAATGTCTTGTAGAATTCAGCAGTGAAGCCATCAGGACCTGGGCTTTTCTTTGTTGGTAAATTTTTTATTACATTTTCAGTTTCCCTCATTGTTTAGAATTGGGTGTTTAGAATTTCTATATCTTGTTCACTTAACTTTGGCAATTCATATGTATCTAAGAATCTGTCCATTTCTTCTGTGTTTTCCATTTTATTAGAGTACAGGTTCTCGAAGTAGGTATTGATGATCCTCTGCATTTCTGCTGGGTCTGTTGTGACGTCCCCTTTTTCATTCTTAATTGCATGGATTTGAGTCTTTCCTTTTTTTTGATAAGGTTGGCTAAAGGTTTATTGATTTTATTCTTTCAAAAACCAACTCTTTGATTCATTAATTTTTTTGTATAGTTTTCTTAGTCTCCATTGCATTGATTTCTGCTCTGATCTTTATAATTTCCTCTCTTGTGCGAGCTTTGGGTTTGTTATTCTCTTATTTTTCTAGGAGTTTGAGGTTCTGCATTAGGTTATTTATCAGAGTTCTCTCTGTTTTCCTAATATGGGCATTCACTACTATGACTTTTCCGTGTAGAGCTGCTTTCATTGTGTCCCATAGATTCCTGTATGGTGTACTGGCATTATCATTTACTTGTAGAAGCTATCTAATTTCTTCTTTAATTTCCTCTGTGACCCATTGGTTGTTCAGGAGGGTGTTAGTCAATTTCCAGGTGTTTGTGGGAGTTTTGCAGTTTCTCATGTTATTGATCTCCAATTTTATTGCACTATGGTCTGATAATATACAGAGGGTAATTTCAATTCTTTTACATTGACTTAGACATGTCCTGTAAGGTAGCATGTGATCTATTTTGGAGAATGACCCATGTGCAGCTGAAAAGAATGTGTATTCTGATTTTGTGGGGTGGAACACTCTGTAAATATCTATTAAGTCCATTTGTTCAGTAGCTTGGTTCAGTTCTAGAATTTCATTGTTAATTTTTTGTCTAGATGATCTGTCTATTTGTGATAGTGGGGTGTTGAGGCCCCCACTACAATTGTATTAGTGCTTATTTGGTTTTTCATGTCCATTAATATTTGTTTTGTATAGTTGGCGGCATTCGTATTTAGTGCATAGATATTTAGGATTGTCATCTCTTCCTCTTGGATTGTTCCCTTCACAAGGATATAGTGACTATCTTTGTCTCTCTTAATTAGTTTTTGTTGAAATCTACTTTGTCTGCAAATAAGATTGCTACACCTGCTTTTTTCTGGGTTCCTGTCAAGTGGAGAGCCGTTTCCATCCTTTTACTTTCAGTCCATGAATTTCTTTTTTAGTTAGGTGTGTTTCTTGTATACAGCACGTTGCTGGGTTTTGCTTCTTAATCCATTCTGTCAGTCTACTTTTTTTTTTTTTTTTTTTGGTACTGGGGATCAAGCAAACTCAGGTCCTTGCGCTTGCACAGCAGGCAGCGAAACCACTGAGCTAAGTCCCCGGCCCTTAGTCTACTTCTTTTGATTGGTGAATTGAGACCATTAACATTAATAGTTACAATTGATAGATATTGACTCATCCTTGTCATGATGTTTTACTGTTCTTGGCTCTTCTTTCTTTTTCCCCCTTGCCCTTTAGTTTCTTACCTTGCTTTGTGGCTTCCCTCTGTTGAGCCTTATGGAGCTGTGACCTTCATTGCCTTTTTCTAGAATACTGCTTAGAATTGTTTGGAGGCTGGTTTGGTGTTCATGCAATTTCTCAGGTGTTCTTTGTCATGGAAGTATCTGATTTCCCCATCGATTTTGAAAGATAATTTTTCAGGATACAACAGTCGAGGTTGGAAGTTATTGTCTTTCAGGGCTCAAAATACTTCACTCCAGGCTCTCCTTGATTTGAGGTTTTGTGTTGAGAAGTCTGCCGTGATTCTGATGGGCTTTCCTTTATAGGTGATTTGTTTCTTTTCTCTAACTGCCTGTAAGATTTTGTTCTTCTGTTGGGTTTCTGGGATCTTGACTATTATATGTCTAGGTGTAGATTTGTTTTGATCGTGGCTAGTTGGAGTTCTATATGTCTCACTTATCTGTATGTCCAATTCTCCACCTCTGTCTAGGGAGTTTTCTACTAGTCTGTGAACAGTTTTTTTTATGTCAATTGTACTTTCTCCTGTTTTTTCATGGAATCCTATCAGTCTTATATTATTCTTGTTTGCATCATCTAGCAGCTGCTGAATTGATTTCTCATGGTCTCTTACTATTTTTAAGAAATCTCTGTTTTCATGGTCCTTTATCGCAATCCTGTCTTCTATATCTGATATTCTATCTTCAGATTCTCTTAGTCTGCTCTGTATGCTTTCAGTGGAGTTTTTAATCTCCTGAATATCTGTTTGAATCTGTTTCATTGATTTCATTTCTTTCTTATGTTGGGCTATCATGGTTTCCATTTCTTCCTTATGCTGGGCATTCATGGCTTCCAGCATGTTTCTGAGCTCATCTATTTTTTAATCAGTTTCTATTCCAGAGCCTCTAATCGTGTCTTTAACTCTGCTCACCATCTCTGTAGTTATCTGGGAGATTATTTCTGTTTTGAATTTTTCTAGAGCCTCATTCATCTGTTTTGTTACTTCCTGTGCTATCAGTTCAGGGTGTCCAGGTGGTTGATTATCAGACTTTTCCACCTCATTTCGCCCAGAATTTGCCTTTTGTGGGGTGGAAGTCTCAGTTTGTGACTTGCTTAAATGTCTTCCCATTTTTGTTTTTGGTACTGTCCTTGGTTTAGTTCCTGGGTTGATATTTTAAAGTTGCTTATTGTAAGTATCTTTGTTGATGTATTTAGAATCCTTATGGAATGATTGCTTCTCAGAGGTGTCTTCCAGAAATAGCTGGTCTTTAGGTTTTGAGTCTCTAATGTTTCTGAGGCTATCTCATTTTCATTATACCTGGAAGGACAACTGATTAGATCAATCACAACACCTCAGCCCAAGTGATACAATCAGCAACACCAAACCATCAAATACATCTTAGAGAATGACAATTTGTGGTAGTTATTAATCTATCACCTTTAAAAATGAAGGGCCTCCTTCAGGGTATGTCTCTGCTGTCACAATAGACAACGTGGGCAGCAGTGTGCAGTTACAAGTCAATGAGTCTCAGTAAGCTAGTCACAGACCCATGAGATTCAGGCAGATTTCTGGCTGCAAATTCCAAGTTGAGCTCCCTGTCCTTCTGCAGGGTTGAACTCTGCAAGGTTCTACTGCAGGTTTCATCTGCCTTTCCCCTGAAGAAAGTCCAGGTTCCAATGGGAGGTGATGATCCCTCCAACTTACCAAGCACAGTGGTCTGTTGTGCCTTTATTGCAGAGATTCTCTTCACTTTTCCAGTGGGCTTGGTTTCATCACGGAGCCTGAGAGAGGCCCTCTCTCTGTTGTTCACTTCTGCAGCTCAGGACAATGGCTTTTATGTCCCCCTGTTCCTCTGCAGTGTGGAACCAAGTAGCTGCACAGCCAAAAGGCCAGAGGTGCGGGGGGGGGGGGGGGGGTGCTGTTGTTGGAGGCACCCATGCAGCCAAGCTGGTGGCTGGTGGGCATGTCCCGGGGGGTCCTCCTCACTCTGTCTTGGTCGGAAGCTGGTGGAGCAAGATGGAGGAATCAGGTCCCAGTCAGCCTGCAACTGCTCAGCCCCACTCGGCCCTGCTTGGCCCCACTCAGCCAAGCTGGCGGCTGGTGGGCATGTCTGGGGGGGGGGGGTCTTCTTCACCCTGTCTTGGTCACAAGCTGGTGGAGCAAGCTGGAGGAATCATGTGTAGATTTTTTTGATCAAGGCTAATTGGAATCCTATATGCCTCCCTTATCTGTATGTCAAGTTCTTTTCCCCTGCTTGGGAAGTTTTCTGCCATCACTTCTGTGAATAGTTTTTTTATGTCATCTGCACTCTTTCCTGTTTCTTCATTATCTCCGATCAGTCTTATGTTATTCTTCTTTGCATCATTTAGCAGCTGCTGGACTGTTTCTCACGGTCCCTTACTATTTTAAAGAAAGTTTTCTTTTCCTGGTCACTAATTGCAATCTTATCTTCTATATCTGAAATTCTGTCCTCTCATTGACTCATTCTGATTCGTAGACTTTTGAGGGAGTTTTTAATCTCCTGGAAATCTGTTTGCATCTGTTTTATGGATTCCATTTGTTGCCTATGTTGGGATTCCATCATGTTCCTCACCTCCTATATCTTTTATCTGTGTCCTCTCTAGATTTATTAATCATGTCTTGCACTATGGGCACAATCTCTGCTGTTATCTTAGAAATTATTTCTGATTACGTTTTTTCCAGATCCTCTTTTGTTGCTAGTTCAGGGAGTCCAGGTGATTGAGTGTCAGATTGTTCCATCTCATTGCCCTCTGAGGTTGCCTTAGGTGATGTGGAAGTCTGGTTTTGAGACTTGTTTTCATGTCTTCTCATTTCAATGTGTTTGGGGGCTGCTGCTGGCACCTGCGCGGCTCACCTCCTCAGCACTGGAGGTGGTGGTTCAATGGCCTGGAAGGATCCTCCTCTGTGCTGGGGGCAGCTCTCTTCCTCACTGCTGAGGGTGGTGGTATGGCGGCCTGGAAGCGGCATGACATTATTTTTGACTTTGCTCCAGTTCCCCATTTACAGGGCTGAAAATTGCTTTAAAATAATTCTTAGGCTACAAAATTCCTGTGTATCTGTTTTAGGAGAGAAAGCAATGGGGCCTTTGAAACAGGTAGTGAAGTTTGTGTGCAATAATTTATTCCATAAGTACTGAACCCCCTTCTCTTCTCCTGGTCTTGTACTGGGAAAAATATCTGTTTGTGAACAAGTGAGTCCTTAAGTGATTGTTACTTTAGATATTAGTTGACATTTTTAAAAACTAGCTGAGTGTGATGGCAAAGCCCTGCAGTCCTAGTTATTTGGGGGGCTGGGGCAGTAGGATTGCTTGAGCCGGGGAATTCAAGACCAGCCTGAGCAGCATAGCAAGACTCTGTCTCAAATAAATTTGCTGAGGGGCCAGAGAGTTAGCTCAGTGGTTTTTGCCACCTGCTGCGCAAGCGCAAGGACCAGAGTTTGATCCCCGGTACCAGAAAATAAATAAATCAAAAGTAAGTGAGTAAATAAATAAATAAATAAATTTGTTGAGAACAACTAGTGGTTTCTTAAAAATGACAGTCTCACTTAACAGTGTGATTATTGGCGTAATTTCATTTATAACTTGAGCTTCCTCATGTAATATAGAAAACTATTTGAAAAGAAGGGGAAGTTAATAACCTGAATTAAGTAACTGTGCTGAGGTTTAGGGTCAGGTGTTAACCCTTAACAATATATAAGAAAGTTTGTATCTCTTAGATTGGCCGTGACTTCTGAAGGGTTGATAGGAAGAACTTGTTTCACTAAGTAATAGAGAGACATAGGAAATTTATTTCCTTCCCCAATGTTTTACACCATTAGCTTTTTAATGGGACATTTCTGAAAGCCATGGAAGGTGGAGGCGTCAAGCTCCTGAAAGAAAGATTAGAGAAATTCTTCCATCGGGTAAGTATTTTGAGTTTTATTTATAACTTGTATCATTCGAATAGATCTTTAGATAGATAGAAATGCAGACAGATTTGCTTTTTACAGACAAAAACCCAGAACTTGAACGTGGCAGAAAACCTAAGAGGCACAGTAGCAAAACCTGAGCAGTGAGGGGCCCCTTGGGCTTGTGCTTGGGAGTGCTCTCCCAGCCTTTTGTGTAGGAGCAGAAAAGCCTGCCTCTGCCCATGCCTGTGCCTCGGAGACATCTTTGGGGCTCAGCTTTGTTCTACCAGCGTCTGGCCTTGTGGCTCAAAAAGCAGATTCATGCTGCCAGGGATTTAGCTCAGTGGTTCCACCACCTGCCTCGCAAGCGCAAGGACCCGAGTTCGATCTCCGGTACCAAAAAAAAAAAAAAAACAGATTTATGCTGAGCATGGTGGTACACACCTGTAGTCCCAGCTACTTAGGAGGCTGAGGCAGGAAAACCACAAGTTGGAGGCCAGCGTGGGCAACTGAGTGAAATGCTGTCTCCAAAAGAAAATTTGCAAAAGAGCTGAGAATAGGGCCGGGCTTTTAGTTCAGTGGTTCTGGCGCCTGCCTAGCAAGCACAAGGCCCTGAGTTTGATCCCTGGTACCAAAAAAAAAAAAGGCTGAGGGTAGAGCTCAGTGCTAGAACATGTTGGATTCTACCCCTGATACCACACACACACACACACACACACACATGTGCGCGCGCGCATATTGACGGTGTGTTGAATTAGCAGATTGGCAAAATTTAAACAGTTATGACAGCTGTGCATTCTTGTGGACTGGTTATGTTCTCTAAAGAGGCACACTCTACTGACTCAAGGAAAAATACTTAGTTGTGATACATTAGTGTTATTTTTTTAATAAGAAATTTTTAATCTATGGTTTTGATATTTGTATATTTTTTAAATACATGTAAAACTATAAAATTTATTTTTTTATCTTTTGTTTGAGATAGAGTCTCCATATATAGTTCAGGTTGGCCTTGAACTCACTATGTAGTCCAGGCTGGCCCTGAACTTACAGCATTCCTTTTGCCTCAGCCTCCCAAAGTGCTAGGATTGCAGGCATGCACCACCACACCTGGCTTACAATTAATTTTTTTAGTAATCTTTTCCTTTCTAATGAACTGACCATTACATTTGTAAAGTTCTGAAATGACCAGCAGACCGTAGAAAGACATCCCTTTGGGCTTACATTAGTGTTTCGTGTTTTTTGTTTTTTGCCCCAGATCATGATGTCCCTAAATAGTTGATGTTCTCTTTTATTATAAATTGAATTCTGCATATCTGACCCTTACCTCTATCAAATTCAGTTTATCTTAAAAAAAATAATACTCTGTTTTCTCCCTAAAATGACTTTCATCTATTTTGAATTCAGTTTTTCTTTTTAAAATGCCTTTTGCATCTTTTTTGTTTTTATGAATTAATTTTCTTTGTTTCTTCACTTCAGTGACTGTAATTAGTCATTCCTGTACTATCTCCTGATTCCTGTTTTTGTCCTCTTTACTCTCCTGTTGATAGGTGCAACTGTCATCTACTCTAATATCCTTCAAGGTGGCCCTATCTGTCCATGGTGTTAATGTGTGGATCTCAGAGCCTAATCTGAGGAGCACTAATAGGAATATTTAACTACTTTAAAGAGATAAAGCATATACCGAGTGAATATTAACTAGTTAGGTGCAACCTTTGTTTTAAAATTGGTACAGATTTCAAATCCATAGATCCATAGATCACCTACTTGTTGGTTTTTATGCTGTCAGTATGCAACTGTACCATAAATATTAGTCTAAAATAACATTATTTTCCATTATTGATGAGCAGTACATTGAATGTATTATTGGTAACTTGTATACCTTATTTTTTCTTAACAGTATTTGCAAACACTACATTTGCAATCATGTGACCTACTTGACATTTTTGGTGGAATCAGCTTCTTCCCGTTGGATAAAATGACTTATTTGAAAATCCAGTCCTTTATTAATAGAATGGAGGAAAGCCTGAATATAGTCAAATACACTGCATTTCTCTATAATGATCAACTCATCTGGTAAGTATGCCCTGAGGCATGGCGCATAAGAGAGTGAAGTCAAGCGGGAGTATTTTGAAGGGAATTCATGGCAATGTGTCTTACTGGAATAATTTTTAAAACTTAAACATCCATTGTATATTTCAGTCATACCTCATATTGTAGAAAGCATCCTTTTTAATTTTTTTTTTTTTAAAAAGCTCAGTTTTTAAGAATATCCAGTATAGGGGGCCAGGGATGTTACTCAGTGGTGCCGCGCCTGTCTGGCAAGTTCAAGGTCCTGAGTTCGATTTTCAGTACTGGTTGTGGGGAGAATATCCAATATAACCATTGTTAAAATAAGAAATTATGGACTGTTATCAAACTATGTTTATGTCTTATAGTGGGAATAAAAACTTTAAAAAAATCAGTGTTGAAGAAGGAAAGATAAACTGTTAGTGAATACAGTCGTCTGTCTAAGGCCAAACTCTGGGGAAACACGAGTGAGCATAAGACTGGGGCGGAGGTGACCTCAGAGCGGCATGGCGGCCCAGCCCCGGCTGAGATGGAATCCTGAGACCCAGCAGGGACTGAGTGGCCAGTGGCCTTCTAGCAGCTCCTTTGAGATAACCTACTTTCTTAAATTAGGGGTGTGGCCATATTTTAGCACAAAAAACTGAGTTCAACTAATAGAAGAGGCATTACTAATTGCCCTGAAGCCCACCCCCACCTTTACTAAAATCCTGTAGCTCTGTTTTAGGAAGAGAAATGAGATAATGTAAAGAAATTTGAGTCTATTTAGTAAAGAACATAGTGAGTTTCCATGTAGAGTTTCATTTCCCATGAGGACAACATAACAAATTCCAATGCAAATCTGCTTTTTCATTTGTCACATTGTTTAATAGGCTGTGCAAGGTAGGAGGTAGACGCCTAGTCGTGCTTCCCCAGCACGGGTCTGCAGAGCGAGCAGCTGGCCCGCAGGCATCTCGGAGATGCCAGAGCACTGACAGTCTCCTGGTCACGGGGAGATGCAGCGTCAGTGGCCTGTGGCCTTGTCCGCACTGTCAGTGAAGGGCGGCTCAGAGTCTGGTCTCCAGGACGGCTCACGGTCCTGATGTGGGTGCGAATGAACTCTGGGAGTGACAAAGTGGGAAGGCCCAAGGTCCCCTCAAGCTCAGCAGCCTGTGCTGTGAGACCTTGACTCCACAGCGACCTGTTGCCCACTGCAGGGGGTCTTCTTCACATCGTCAGGTGTGTGAGTGGCGTCTACTAGAAGTGAGCAGCACACAGCTCCGTGGTCCGTCTGCCCTGCCAACGGGGAAAGGTTGGTCCCAGTGGCAGTAGCACATTCTGACAGGCAGCTGCTTGTTCCAAAGTTGGTATGTTTAAATATCACGAAAGATTTTATACTTCATGAGCAGAGTATGTATATTCCTCTTTCACTGCCTTTTTTTTCCCCCCGGAACTGGGTGTTGAACCCAGGGCCTTCATACAGAGATGCATTTGCAATTTTTTAAAAAAAATATTTAAGAGAATACCAAGGCTTTAATTTTTCTTATAAAGATAGCCCTGTTTGTTGGGCAAGTGGAGAGGACATACTCAACTCTTGTGAATAAACAAGATTTACCTGCCTCTGGTTACAAACCGTAATGCCAAGGACGTGAGATGAAGAGGGTGAAGGTGTAATGTTTTTATCTTCACAGCAATACAATGCTAAATAAACAAAAATTAAATGGATTAAATTAATGCTGGGCATTCCCACAGGGAAAAGGCAAGAGGACCTGCAATTGACTGATAGTATTGTTTACTACGGAAGTCCCATTAGGCCAAGCCCCCCCCCCCCCCCCCCCGGTACTGCAGCCTGGGATCCACAGGGTGGGGCTGGCAGTGGGCACTTCTGCCCCAGAGTGCACTGAGAAAAGAAATGGGTGAAGTCCTCCAAGGTCCGATAGCCTCGCTGTGGTGAGGCAGCTGCGGGCAGCATTGTCGCACGTGGAAGTTGACAGCATACTCCACATCAGTCCTCTGCACGGAAATGGCAAAGGGCTCAAAAGGGTGAAAGGTGAAAGCAGCAAGGCTTCACACTCTGTGTTTGGTGGGGCAGCCCAGTGACCCGGCCTGGCTCTCAAACGTGAGAGCAGGCCAGAGTCCTGGGATAGGATGGTTTCCACAGGTCTTGGGTTGCTCCATGACTGACACTGTTTGTCAGTATAGGTGAAGAGGGGCAAGTCCAGGTAGGGGCTGCCACTGAAGGGCTGCGTGCTGAGCGGGAGCTGACCCAGCAGCCTGCATACCGCCTCTGTGTGCCCTCCGTACTTGGGGTTTAGAATTCTGTCTTTGAACCAGTGCTGGATCTGCCTTGCAAAATTGTTGCTAGAGGCTGAGCGGGGAAACTGCACTTCCCTCTGCAGAGTAGCACAGTGGGATAGATCATAGAAGTTGTCAGAAAGCTCCAAAAGCTCATCCAGCATATTCTCAAACACAGCAGTCACTTCAGTTGTCACCATATCATACACCATTAGGATGCCTGAGATAGACCCGTGACCCGCAGTGTCACCACATCCTCACTGGTATACTTGATAAACACATGATTTTCGTCCGGAAGCTGCATTTTCCACATGCACAGCTGCCACAGCTGGTCACAGTACTAGAAGAAGCTCCTCTTGGCCGCTGCATTGCCATCCTGTTCTGCCGGTACCACAGATAAACCGGCAGCTGGTGTTTCGGGGAATTGATGAGCGGATGCCTGAAGGGGTTGGCCATGCCCAACTGACTGTCCCGCTGTACCTCAGGGAAGACAGCCGACACAGTGAGCAGTCATCCTCATAGCAGAAGCAGCCAGTGGTCCACATGTCAATGAAAGTGCCTTCAGGGGTCACCTGGAAGACATGGATGGTCTGCTGCTGCACAGACAAGATGGCCAGGGTGTTTTTGTACAAGTATAGCCCTTGGTTGTGCAACAGAACCACTATCATTTAAATGTGTGTGTATCCCACAAGCGGCCAGTGTGAAGGTCAGTGATATGCAGGGAGTAGTCCTGTAGTGGGGACCGTGGGTTTGGGGTGACTGACTCACTCTTCTGATACACCTCGTAGGAAAGAGTGCGGCTCATCCAGGAGATAGGCCACAGCGCCCACAATGACACACTCAGTCATTGGTGAGAAGGCCACACTCCTAGCTTCAGGTGCTCACCATTGGCCATGACATTGGTAATGTGCGGCAAGACAGGCATTGAAAGAGTGGCCCCGGATGTTGGCTGACCACTGATCATTGCCATTAGACAGGATCTCCCCTCGTGGCACTGAAGTGAGTCCTCTGCTGCCTGGAAGCCCTGCTATAGATTTTGAGGGCAGTCTAGTCAGAATAAAAAGCAATAAAGTAGTGTCCATCAGGTGAGAATTCACCTAGGAAACGAGGAGGCTTTTCAACGTTGACAGCTGTGAAGTGGGGAAGGACATTCTGGTGAAGCCCTCAGCCTGGTCCCAGTGGGTACCTGCCTTGCCTAAACTGATCCGCCAACATCCCAAGCAGTGACCATTATGGTTTTGGGTTCGTCAACGTTTGATGGTGGAAACATGATGATCCATTATCACACCTCTGGCAGGTCCTTCCTCAAGGGTCCGGGGTGAAGAACACCTAGCCTGTTCTGTGCATGCCTCCTTAGGCCTGCCCCCACCATGCCTTGGGTCCCCAGTGCCTGTGGCTCTTACCCCCTGCTTCCAAGTTTTGGTTTTTTTGAGACAGGATCTCCTTAAGTTACCCAAGCTGGGCTCAAATTTGCAGTTCTCCTGCCTCAGCCTCCCAGAGTGCTGGGATTACCGGTGTGGGCCACCATGCCTAGTTTTACATATTTGTTACATGATCTGCTTTAGCATAGACACATCTTTCTGTGCTAGTACATGACTGCAGCATGGCACATAGTAGGTATTCAGTGAATGCTGACAGTTCAAAACAAATAATGGTAGAAAATTATTTCAGAGTACTGTTTATGCATTAAAAAATGGATTCATTTTTTATAGCAGCCATTGCCCAGGTTAGATATTTATTGCTGGGGGTGGGGGTATGAATTTCCTGTCCTGAGCTTTTAGCCAATTTTTTCTTCTTAGTGTGTTGATTTACCTTTCAGGAATTAACACTTTTGTGAATGTCTTAAATATTTTTGAAGTTTCTCAGAGTTGACCGTGCTCTTTGTTTGTGCTGGATTATTTTATATTCAGTATGATATTAAAAGAATATATTTTTATTTATTTTGACATAGGGTCTTGCAATGTAGTTTAGGTTGTTCTTGAACTCACTGTGTAGCCCAGGCCTCAAACTCTCAGCAATCTTCCTGCCTCAGCCTTCCCATCCTGGGACTACAGGCACTGGACTTCATGCTATACTTGAGACTAAACTGACCCTGCATTGATTCTGCATTGACTGATAACCATCTTATTCTTGGTATCACTTCTGCTGAAAGTAGTTCCCAAATAACTTGGCATCTCCACCAGAAATGGAGTTGGGGGAAGTAATGAAAGTCCATTTAGTAGCTCAGTTGTAGAGCACTTCCTAGCATTCATGAGGTCCTGGATTTGATCCTCAGCACTTGAAAAAAAAATAGCCCCCCGAAAGTCTATTTAGCATTGAAATAAAAATAGCTCAAAAGGGGCCAGGGATTTAGCTCAGTGGTTCCGGCGCCTGCTGCACAAGCGCAAGGTCCCAAGTTCGATCCCCGGTACCAAAAAAAAAACAGCTCAAAATTGGATACAAAAGAAAAATCAGTCTTGACAGAGCAGAAGTGCCATGCACACACCGGGTATTTGCACTAAGCTACGTCTCCAGCCCTTTTTTATTTTTTGTTTTGAAACAGAGTCTCGCTAAGTTTCCTAGGCTGGGCTCAAATTTGCCATCTCCTGCTTTAGCTTCCCAGGGTGTTGGGATTCCAGGCATGTGTCGCCACACCTGGCTCTGGTTTGATTTTTTTAAACCTTTTATTTTGAGATCATTGAGTCATGTGCAGTTGTAAGAAGTTTTCCCTAGTGGTAGCATCTTACCTAACTATAATGTGATAATTGCTTTGTTTATTTTTGTTGTGGAGATGGCCTAGCGGTAGGGGAACAGATACTAAAGAGAGACAGCTAGTGACTATGTTCAGAGCTAATGGAGGCCTGACAGGGAAGGAAGACCCCTCCTTAGGGACAGTGGAATCCATCACCTTGGGGCTCTGTGCTCTGAGCAGCTGGCTGCAACTGCACTCAAACTTTTTTCTCCTAATTTCCTAAAACCAACACCAAAGAGTTTAATGCCTGGCTAGTCTTAAGTGAAATAGTTAAAGTGTGCAGTTAGCAGTTCATGCACTTTGTCTTCCATTTCACCCTATAGCTTTTTTTTGGTCATGGTGGTACTGGGAATTGAACTCAGAGCCTTCACCCTAAGCTACATCCCCAGCCCTTTTAATTTTTTTTTTAGTTCTTTTATTGGTACATTTTAGGTATACAGTACATTTACGTTTATCATTGGGTGCTTCTACCTGCACATGATGTATCTTGGTTCTTTTCCCCATTACCTGTGCGCCCTTCACCCCCTCCACCCTTCCCTATTTACATAGACTTCATTTCCATTTTTCTTTTCTTTTCTCATAATTTTTCCTTTCCTTTCACCGTCCCCTCCCACCACCCCTACACCTTTGGACCTTTTCCTATTTCAAATTATCAGTTATTTGTTTTAATCATTTTAACCCTTATTTACACTTTAAGTTTCTCACACTAGAGAAACTATTCGGTATTTACACATGTGTGTCCTATTTATTTCACTTAAGAGTATGGCCTCAATACGCATCCATTTAGCTATAAATGTCTCTAGTTTCTGGTTCTTTATGGCTGAGTAGTACTCCATTTTATTAAAAAACCACATCTTCTTTATCCAGTTTCCAGTTGATGGGCAGTTGGGCTGCTTCCAAGCTTTAGCTGTTACAAACTGTGCCCCTATAAACATGGGTGCACATATATCACTGTGGTATGATTCTTTTAATTCTTTGGGGAAGATACAGAGCAGGGGAATAGCTGGGTCAAATGGGACCTCTAGCCCTAGCTCTTTGAGGTGTCTCCATACTGATCTCCACAGTGGTTGCGCCAGTCTGCACTCCCACCAGCAATGGAGAAGGGTTCCTTTCTCCCCACAACCCCGCCAGCATTTGTTATTGGTTAATTTTTTTTTTTTGGTTGATTTCTTGATAGCAGCCATTCTTTCTGGGGTGAGGTGGAATTTCAGTGTTTTCATCTGCACCTCTTGAATGACCAGTGATGTTGAACATTTTTTCATATATTTATTTGCTGCTTTAACCTCTTTGTCTGAGAAATGTCTGTTCGTTTCAGATCCCCATTTTTCTTAACTGGGACTTTGAGTTTGGGGAGGTCTGATTTTTTTCAATTCTTTATGTATTCTAGATAGTAGACCTTTGTCTGAGATACAGCTGCTAAAATTTTTTTCCCACTTTGTAGGTTGTCTCTTAGCTCTGTTGGTGGTTTCTCTTGCAGTACAGAAGCTTTTTAATAAGATGAGATTCCAGTTGATTCTTTGTGCTAGTTCCCGTGCTACTGAGGTTTTCTTCATAAAGTCTTTTCCTATGCCAATGTCTTTAGGAGTTCTACCTAACTTATCTTCCAGCATGTTTAGTGTTTCTGTTTTAATATTTAGATCTTTAATCCACTTTGATCTTAGTTCAGTGCATGGTAACAGGTATGGGTCTAGTTTTAATCTTTGGCAGATTGAAATCCAGTTTCTCCAACACCATTTATTAAATAGGCTATCTTTCCTCCAATAAGGGTGGTTGGCTCCTTTGTCAAAGATGAGGTGGCTGAGTATTTCTGAAGTTGTTTCTGCATCTTCTAATCTATTCCACTGATCCTCGGGTCTGTTTCTTTGCCAGTACCATGCTGATTTTATCACAGTAGCTTTGTAGTATAGTTTCAAGTTGGGGATTGTGATACCCGCAGCCATTTCTCTGTTACCCAGAATTGCTTTTGCTTTTCTAGGTCTCTTCTGGTTCGAAATCAATTTTTGGATTGTTTTCTCTAGTTCTGTGAAGTATATTGTTGAAATTTCATTAGGCATTGCATTAAATCTATATAGCAGTTTTGGAAGTATGGCCATTTTCACTATATTGGTTCTTCCTACCCAGGAACAAGGGAAGTCTTTCCATTTTCTTATATCCTCCTTGATCTCCTTTTTCAGGGTGCTGTAGTTTTCAGTGTAGAGGTCTTTTGCTTCCTTTGTTAGGTTGATTCCTAGATACTTCATTCTTCTGGATGTTATTGTAAAAGGAATTATTTCCCTAATTTCTCTCTCAGTGAGTGTGTTATTTGTGTAAAAGAAGGCTATTGTTTTTTGAGTGTTGACCTTATATCCAGCTACTCTACTGAACCTGTCAATTAAGTCAAGAAGTCTTTTGGCGGAATTTTTTGGGTCTTCTACGTAAAGTATCATATCATCAGCAAATAATGACAGTTTAACTTCTTCCTTTCCTATCTTTATTCCTTTTATTTTTTTCTCTTTTCTAATTGCTGTGGCTAATGTTTCCAGAACTATATTGAACAGGAGTGGTGATAGTGGACATCCTTGTCTTGTTCCTGATTTTCGTGTGAAAGTTTTCAGTTTTTGACCATTTAGTATGATGTTGGCTGTTGGTTTTTCATAGATAGCCTTAATCAGGTTGAGATAAAGACCTTCTATTCCAATTTTCTGTAGCATTTTTATCATAAATGTGGGTGTTGGATTTTGTCAAATGCCTTTTCTGCATCTATTGAAATGATCATATGGTTTTTGTCCTTGACTCTGTTAATATAGTGTATTACATTTATTGATTTGCATATGTTGAACCATCTTTGCATCCCTGGGATAAATCCAACTTGGTCAGGGTGTATGATCTTCTTGATGACCCTCTGTATTCTGTTTGCCAGCATCTTGTTGAGGATTTTTGCATCTGTGTTCACTAGGGAGATTGGCCTGTACTTCTCTTTTTGGGTTAGGTCTTTCCCTGGTTTGGGGATCAAAGTAACACTTGCTTCCAGGAAAGAATTTGGAAGCCTTGCTTCCCTTTCAATTTCCTTGAGGAGTTTAAAGAGTAATGGAGTTAGTTCTTCTTTAAATGTCTTGTAGAATTCAGCAGTGAAGCCATCCGGACCTGGGCTTTTCTTTGTTGGTAAATATTTTATTACATTTTCAATTTCACTCATTGTAATTGGGCTGTTTAGAATTTCTGTATCTTCTTCATTTAACTTTGAGCCCTTTTAATTTGAAGACAGAGTCTCACTAAGTGGCTAAATTGCCCAGTCAGAACTCACAGTCTTCCTGCCTCAGGCCCTCAGATTATAGGCATGCAGCACCATTGCCTTTTTCTTTTATGTCACTATTTCTCAAAAAAAAAGTTGGTAAATTTCCATATATTTGATTCATTAATTCAGTCTGTCTCGTTGGCCATGAGACTCTCACCATTGGTGGTATTACAGAACAAGCATTAAAGTTTTGATCTACCTCTTTCACCTTTCGACCCAAAAGTGGTCTTTCTACTTGGCAGAAGACAAACCTGTCTTAGGGTGTGGGGCTTCCCTAGAGTTTTCATTGTCGTCAGCACTCATGAAAATCAAACCTTGAAAGCAGAGAGGCAGTATCAGAAGAGGAGGAGGTAGGAGGTCAGAGAAGAGGGCAGGACGGGCCTGAACCTTTTCCAACACACAGACTTACAGGGAAAAGAAAGGAGAACATCTGGAATATGATGTGAAGGCCTCAGTCACCTAAAGTGAGATTTTCCTCTCAGGATGTTTTGATTATCTGGAATAGAAAAACCCTACATATAGCCTCACTGTCTCTCTCTTTTCCTAAAAAAAGAAATATTTCAGAGAGTCTGACGCCTGCTAGTTCCTCAGCACTTTTTCCATGTTCTCCTTACTCTTGCTACCTCTGAGGTTAGATGGCCTCCCTGAAAGATTGCCTTTTCTTCCTGTTTGTTTCCATGGGGATCCAGAGAATAAACATGTACATCTGTTTCTGAGACCTGGGGTCAAGCTCCCTGTGTCCAACAAACCAGTGTTTTCCAGTATGCACTGGTGTCACCGTGTGGGCTGCAAAACCAAAACGTCTCTGCTGGGGTGCAGCAGTGTGGCCATCAAGGCTCCTTAAGTGACCCTATGCGCACTTCACTCCGAGAGGCCGATCTGCAGGGAGTTTGTATTTCAGACGGTGTATAAGATGCAGGACTGCGGAGGCACAGGCTTCAGTGGGTCTCAACTCATTCTCTCCATGCCCTTCCCAAAGGATGAACTTCTTCAGTGACATAAAGGAAGGAAAGATTGATTTCTGTCATAGAGCAATGGAAAGATGAGCCCAGTTCCACACTTATAACACAACACTTCTCTGATGTTTCAGGAGTGGATTAGAACAAGAGGACATGAGAATTTTGTACAAATACCTCACCACCTCTTTGTTTCCCAGGCACATCGAACCTGAGGTATGATTGGGTTGTACAGAGACACATGAACATACTCTGGACTGGGGATGAGGGTGCGCGGGGCATTTCTGAGCTGTATTTGACGTTAGTAGAGTGATGCTTCATGATACAGTGGACTCTCAAGTTACGACTGGCCTGACGTATGAACAACTTGGGTTAGTTAGGTTAATGGAAGATTCATCTGCCTCTTTTTATCTAAAGTGTGTATACAGGTAAACGTCCAGATCTCAGCTGTATTGACTTACAACCAACTTGAGTTACAACCAGCCCTTGTGAGCCGATTGAGTTTGTAAGTCAAGGGTCCACTGTAGTTAGTTGCATCAGTTAGTAGCACAGAAAACCATGCATGTTAGCTTTTCTCCGCTGTGTTGCATCCAAATGCAGTAGCAAGGGTATATTTTAAGAGGAGTAAGTCATTAGGTAGAGGAAAAACCGGGTTTGGGGAATTCTGCACATGCCAAGGATCTCTGATAAACCCTGGTTAATCCTGCAGTGTCTTGTCAGAATTGTGTAAATTGTGAGTATATGGTATATTGCCTGTCTGACTTTTCCACTCTGGTACTTAATTTCCCAGTTTTCTGCAGAAAACTTTAAATAATACCAATGCTTCCCCCAAAGTATCTTTTTGTAGCTTTAATTAGGCTGGAAGGGAAAGATGTTCATGGCCCATAAAATTTGTTTTTTCTCAGGTGCATGCATGCACTCTCTCTGCTTGCAAGCTGTTTCTCTCCCTCCCATTTTCCTTCCCACCTTTCTCTTCTCTGTATTGTCAAGGTCTTGATTTGAAACAACAGGCACACTCTCTTCGAGAACCCAAAAGGGGTTTTGAGAAGGGCCTCCACAGCACGTGGCTGCTTTCTGGGCAGGTGAATGCAGTGGCCGACACTGTGGGGAACGTAGTGTGTGCAGCCGCTGCCCAGCACCCTGCCTGCCCTGTGCCCTCAGACTCGGGAGTTGAGTGTCACCTCCATCCTGCAGATGAGGCTGCTTGGGTGTAGGGGCCATCAGAGCCCTAGCCAAGGTCTCCAGCAAGGACGTTGCAGAGGCAGGACTCGACCTCAGTATCTGCTGAGTCCCCGAGCATCTGCTCCTAAACACACTTCACAGGGTCCCTCCAGGTTCTCCTCACCCTGTGAGGTGCCACTGTCTTACCAGAGGACTCTGTGATAATCTGTGTGTGCCTGGAGAGCAAGGTGTGCACAGTGGGAAGCCACAGCATGCAAGGTGGCAGCGTGACCCCGGACGCTGGAGGTCTTCTCTCTCGAGTGGCCCATGGGGCTGAGAGTTGGGCCGTGGGCTTTCACCTCTGGGTTTGCGGTGTGTCCGGATCTCCTGAGGCTGTGTGCCTGAATGGCGGCCTAAAACTATAGAGATCAGAAGGGCTTCAGACACTTCTAAAAAAAATGACAAGTTTCAGCCAGCCCGACTATTGGATTTGGGTTTTTTTCATTTCCTGTGTGTGTTGGAGTAGTGCATCTTCAGGAGTATCAGCTAGGAGTCTGTGGCAGACGCAAGTCTGATCAGCTGTGGTGCTGCGGCTGAAGGCAGAGACACTGGCCTCAGACATGCAGGCCTGACGATGCTGTGTGACCTTACGCAGAAGCTGGGCACAGTGGCAAACTCCCACACACTCCAGCTTCCACATGCAGGGATGGGACAAGGAGACTCCCCGCAGGGTGGTGTGAGGTGGCTCTAAGTAATGTGTGCCACGTGGGGAGTCTCAGCTACCTTTACAGAAAGAGCTAAGTCGGTTTAGGGTCTAGGGTAGGGCACAGTTGTCCTGTGACCATTCTCATGAAAACCAGCCAGTTCTGGACTTTGGTGATCTGCTGCCATTGTTTTGGTGGGGAAGAATGCAGGAAATCAGTGACGAAGAATAGCATGGAACCAGCCTTACTAGCAGATTCCTACTCCTAGCAGATAGGAAAACTGTCAATCTTTTGAAAGTAAAAAAATCTAATCAGTCATTTCTCAATATTAAATTGTATTTGCAGTTGGCGGGAAGGGATTCTCCAATAAGGGCAGAAATGCCAGGAAATCTTCAGCATTATGGGAGGTAGGACTTTTGTTCTTTGATTTTACAAGATTGGGTTTCATTGTCTTTTCTGGTAAAGTTGTGAACATTGAATTACCCTTGTGCTATTTCATGGCAATAATCAAGAGAGGCAATCCTATGGTTTCCAGTGAATTTTAGCTATTACTTTATCATCTTCTGGTTTAGTGTTTTCCAGATAGCTTCTGGGTTCAAAAAAAAAAATTGATATTTATTGAGTCAGAATCTTCTGTTTATGTATTCCTCTTTATAATTTACCTCATTGAGTTGAGTCTCTCTGTGCTTGCTTTTAAGATTTCTTACTGGACCCTTGAACCTTAATGATCCAGAAGCCAAATGCCGATTCCCAAAAATTTTTGTAAATACAGATGACACTTATGAAGAGCTCCATTTAATTGTTTATAAGGTAACAACTGTTTTTTCTTCCAGCATTACAGATTAATACTGAAGTAAATCTTCCTTGATTGTGTACACAACTAAGACACAAAGCTCTTAAGTGCTTCTTGGAGAAGATGTTGGGATTGTAATTATGTAAAACTCAAAATGGGTGCTTTTCTGGGATAGTAGGTTTGTTGCAGCTCTTTTGAAAGTGCTTCATTACTGGCAGGGGAGTAGCTGGCTAAGGCAGTGCCTCTCACAGGCCAAAGGCTGTGCTCTGGTCGTGGCTGCCTGCCAGCTGAATGCCTTCTGGCTGTGGCCACACTTCAGCAGATTCTGCCTTTGCTCTGACTATAAAACTGTTGACCTGCTAGTTCTATAAAGGAATAGTATTTCGGGTCTGTCCAGGTACTACCCTGTTAGGATATGTGTATTCATCTGAG
Source organism: Heterocephalus glaber (assembly GCF_053883595.1). Taxonomy (NCBI): domain Eukaryota; kingdom Metazoa; phylum Chordata; class Mammalia; order Rodentia; family Bathyergidae; genus Heterocephalus; species Heterocephalus glaber. Next base: position 38,599,432 of record NW_028258381.1, on the reverse strand, counting down.
TTTTTGTTTTGGGGGGGGTGGTCTCAGTGTATGGCCCAGGCTGGCCGTGAACTCCAGATCCTCCTCCCTGAGTCGTCCCGAGTGTGGGGACTACAGGTGCACCCAGCTAGTTTTCTTCTCTTTTCTTTTCTTTTTCTTTTAAGGCAATTTTTAGTGCCAGAAGGAAGACCGAACACAGGTGTTTATCTTTCCTGCCTGAAACTGCAGTTCAGTTTTAATTCATCAAGGCTTAAGTTGATGCCCCAGGAGAACAGGAAGGGGTTCACCACAGAGTGAGAACCCTGTAACTGTCTGGAAGGTGGAGGGAGACGTGGGCGTGATGCCTGAGGGTTGAAGAGTGGAGGGGGCTCCCCCAGGACGTGAGAGCGGGCAGTGTGCTGAGATGGATGCTCGAGCCTAGACACGCTCCTGACCGGAGCTGGTCACCTGCGGGCCAGCAGTGGGAGTGGGCGTGGGAAGAAGGGGCGTCGATGAGCCCCAGCGCAGTGGTGCCCACCTGTGATCCCAGCACTCTGGAAGGCTGAAGCAAGAGGATCACAGGTTGGAGCCCAGCTTGGGCACCTTCGTAACTTAGCAGGACTCCGTCTCAAAATATTTATAAAAGGGCTGAGGATGTAGCTCAGTGCAAAGGCTCTCCCTTTTCATCACGTCGAGCAGAAATTCCATGCCTGTGAATCAATGACTCTTCATTCTCCCACCTTGAAAATACGGTTTTTTGACATTGTGAAATTGAAAGATAAAGTTTGGCTTGCCCCAGAATGTGGGATAAAATGATGAGAAAAGTATGGCAAGAAAGATGAGCAGGGAGGATTGATTTCAGAATTTATCCACCTGATTAGCAGATGGGAGGGGAAGAAGGTAGTGGAGGAACGTGCTTAGAAAATGCCTGGCAGAAGAGGAACACAGTGTTTCAGACTGGACAGAGCCTCTGAATGTCCACCACACTAGATAGCCACCACCTCCACCCAACACCGGACAATTTCAGAAAAAGAAGGTCCTAAAAGCTTACAGAAAGAAACTTCAGTCACTAGAAAAAGAACAAAAAGCTGGTACTAGCGGTTCCCCACCTGATGTTAAGTGACATACAAAAGAGGCTTCGAAGGCCTGAGGGAAATGGTTTTCAACGTAGACTTCTTTCCTAGGCCCAACTGTCCACTGTGGGTGAGGCAGGCAGATGGATTAAACATGAAACGTCAAAAAGGTTGTGCCCCTGCCTCCTCTTTGGGCAGAATTGAGTGAGTACTAAGTTGGGATCCAAACCTGTGGTTGTGACCTGAACAGTCAGAGGAAGTCACACGAGAGGACAGACCTCTGGAGGCCGCTACCGCACTTAGCAGGAAGGTGAGCTCTTGGTGAGAATACCAAGGTGCCTCATTCCTAAAATGCTGCATTTGGGAGATTCAGTTAAATATGGGGTGGGGTAATGCCGGCAAACTGAACTGGGACATTCTAGGCAAAGCAGCGCAAAGATGTGGTCTCAAAATGAACCGAACTAAAATGAGGCACAATTTTGAGCAGTCATTGCAATTGGACTGCAGGAGCTGGGTCCTGAGGGACATGCCCTGTAATTCTTATTTAACTGTTTGGGAGAATTCACAGTAGAGCCACTTGAACCTGGACTTTCTTTGTAAGACGCTTTAACATTGTTAATTAGCCAGGTGTGGTAGTGCACACCTATAGTTCCAGCATTCTGGGAATCTGAGGCAGGGGCTTGCAAGTTTGAGCTCATCCTGAACAATTTAGTGACACTGTGTCTCAAGCTATGGGTGTGGCTTAGTACAAAGGCCCTGGATTCAACCCCCAGTACCATGGAATAATTATAATAATAGAATCATTAATTGGGCTGTTTGTTACAGGTCTATTCTGATTTCCTATCCTTGAGGTAGTTCCCATAGAATGTGTCATTATTTGTTAGTCTCATTGGGTTATTTAATTTATTGGTATATAATTTTTCATAGTACATACAGCCTCATACTCCTTTCTTTCCCTGTAAAGTTGGTATTGATGTGTCTTCTTTCATTCCTGATTGTGCTAATTTGAGTCTTTTCTCTTTTTCTCTATAGTTTAGGGAAAAATTTTTCAATTTTGTTGATCTTTCCAGAGAGCTAACCTGTGGTTTCATTTATTGTCTCTTTTACTGTTCTGTTTTCCATATGCTTTACTTCTGCTCTAAGTGTTCTCATTGCCTGCCTTCTGTTTGCTCTTTTCCAGGATCTTAAGGTGGAAGGTTAGATTATTAATTTGAGATCTTATTTTTACATGAGTTGAAACACAATTCTTTATTTGTGGTTTTGGTTATAGGTTGCTGTTACTTGCTAATGTTCTAACATTGTTTGCTAGGATAAAGTGAGATAAGATGTCATCAATTTGTGGTCTTTTAAAAGTTGTATTAATGGAAATTGTCGGGCACACACAGATTCTAGAATAATGAAATCCAAGGTGCCGTCACAGTGCTTAATCAATAAGATGCTAATCCTTCAACCCCTCCTCAGTGCTGTGTGCTTTGTTTGTTGAGCAACTTTAAATCATCATATTACTTCATTCATAAAGTCTCACACCTGCCTCTCTGACCAGTGAGGACATTTATTGTGTCGTAACCACCATGCCATTATTACACATGACAAAGTCCACAGTGCTTCAACCCCATCTGCTGTCCAGTCTGTGTCTACATTGCTCCAGTCACTGAAAAGGATCTTTTTATACAGTTGGTTTGTTCAAGTCAAGACTTAAGCATATTTACTGCATTCGATTATTACATTTAAGGCTCGTTTCTGTGCCATTTTCTAACTGCTGATTTGTTTCCTCCCAGGCAATGAGTGCGTCCGTGTGCTTTATGATCGACGGTAGGTGCCCGCCTGAGTATCATCACAGCCTGAGCAGATGTACCTTTCGCGGTCTGTTCTCTTAAATGATAAGCATGTAGTCATAAGCAGCAGAGAGGCTGTGTTAAGGGCTCTTCCCTGCCTGGGACTTCTGCCCCCTCAACTGGCCTTTGCAAGGTTTCAAAGGCCTGGCCTTCCCACTTGGCTGCAGTAGGACCTGGATGCCTCTCTGTACCTCCCTCCTGCGTGGTGGGGTTGCAGGGGTGCCTGCCACAGAGGGACTTGAGGATGAAACAAGGTAATATCTGTAAAGCATCCCGTGACACCTGGGCCCTGAGTGCTGCCTTGTGGGTTTTAACCCTATAACCTTAGGTCTGCCTGAGGCGTGGCCATTTCACCACCCTCGGTGTGTGCAGAGCGCACCTCGCACTGAGACAGCGCATCTCTCTCTCATCTGAAGGGTACCTAATTGTAACTCTTCTCTTTCATTCTGAATTGTAAAATAGTAGTCAAGTTTTCATTTAGATACTGTTAAGTATTAGACAGTAAAATGGGTTTGAACCTGTTTGACACACAGCGCTACAACTATGAATGCTCTATTTCCACTCCCTCTCAGCCTCCATTCAGCTGACGCTGGAATTTTGCCGAAGACTGGACAGCATCGTTGGGCCCCAGCTCACAGTGCTGGCATCTGACATCTGTGAGCAGTTTAACATCAACAAAAGGATGTCTGGGTTTGTACTTCATTTCACGTTTATTTTCAGGTGCTTAACTGGTTGTGGAAGAATAAGGTTGATTTTTACTGAAGAATTGGCAGCAAGAATGTTCCTGTGTTTGCTCTGATGCTAAAGGGCAGTGATGGCTCTTGAGTCCTGTCTGAGGGGCCCCCAGAGAACTGTACCCAAGCTTCTCTGCCCCACTCTGGGGCTGGGGCTGGGTCTCTAATTGGGGCTGTTCCTCAGGTTGGGGTCAGGAGTGGCCTGTGGCATGGCTTTATGAGGACCCTAAGAGCCACCCCAGCTCAGCAGGTGTGTTCAGTCTGGCAGTATGGTCAGCGCACAGTGTTGCCCTGTGGGGACAGGGAGCACTTCACCTCTCGTGCGGAAGTGTCTCAGTGGAGGTGACTGAGCTGGTGTCGAGTCTGGCTGCAACGGGAGACTAGGGCTTAACTCGTCTTGTTCTGTAATAACTCTGAAAAGTCATCATTTTAGTTCCTTTCATATTGCTGAGAAAAAATACCCAACAAGTTAAGGGAAGAAAGGTTCATCTGGCTCATGGTTTGTAGAGGTTTTAGTCCATAATTGGCTGGCTCCAAGGCAGAGTGGGATGGCAGAGGGGCATTGCAGAGGAGAACCAGTTCATGGCAGGCAGAAGACAAGTCTCTTTCTGTCCCTTATGCTGTATCTGGGCTATTTAGTGTGGGTGGTACTCACACCCTTAATCCTAGTCCCCTTGAGCCTGACGTTACATCATGAATCAATTCCAGCATCACACACACCAGATCCAGCCACCTCATGAAAAGCCCAATCTATGACTACATGAGATTTTGGAGGGACATCTAGACACGGGCCCTAACAGTCATTGAGCCTCTTTCTGCTGCTTTTTTCTCAGTGTAAAATAGAACTTTTGTAAATGCAGAGTAAGTAGAGGGAAAGTATTTTGAGAGATGTGAGGCCTGTGCATTGGGCCTTTCCATCTGTTTGGGCAGTTACTCAAATGCTGTGAATTTGAATATAACTGTGTTTTCAGTCTTCTGTTTTAGGTGTTTGTAATCCTTCATAAGCACCAGCCTTTCTCAGTCAAAACAAGTTAAGGTGAAAGCACTTTTAGATTTGGTAGCGTGTGGCTGCTGCTGACTTCTGGCATCTTACTTGGCTGTGGAAGAAGATATGGCCAGAATTCAAGAGTGCCAAACTAACTCACCTCTTGACAGTGCTGCTTAGTTGTTTGATGTTGACTGTGAAACTGCTAGGTTTTCTTTCTTGAAGGAGTCACAAGTGAGTTAAGTCTGATTTGGATCATTCAGGTTATGAGTTAATTGATGGAGTGGTACAGTTTTTTTTTACCACCATCCCCAGAGCCCTGGGGAGGTCACTGGTCATGGTGACTGTTCTGCCTGTGCTTCTGTAGATGTCTCAAGTCCCAGGTCGGCTCTCCAGGGATAAAACTTGTCCTCAGGGACCTTTTATTTTGCAAGGATGCCTTAATCCTCCTGCAGTTGCGCCTAAAGAGAGGCCCCTGGGTGTTAATTATCCTGTCCTAAGAAGCAGTTCTCTCCCTGACATTTCATTATGGAAATTGTACTGGACACACATCAACTCCCAGTTAGATTCTACAATTAACGTCTTCCTGCATGTTTTATCATACATCCATTTTTCATAGAGGACAAGGGTTTTTGACTGTTATGAGAACCACTGAATAGTATCTCTAGCCCAGTGAAAGACAGGATGCATGGAAAACTGGATGGTTATCTAAACATTTACAATTGAGCATGCACAAGAACAGAAATTTTAGAAATGTACTTCTCATTGAAAATTTACCTTAAGATAGTTTTTGATGAACCCGAGATTTTATACATATGGAGCCATTGCTTGCCAGACAACAGATATTAACTGGCTCAAGATAAAAGCTTGTGGATATAAAAGATAAGGTGTTTTTCTTCTAGAAATCCTTCTGACCTAAATCAGACCAATTCCCAGTCCTGGAATCTCCCTTTTCTTAGGTTGCTGAAGACAGAGCAGCCCTGATGAGGGGAAGACAGATCCTGGAGGCTTCCACTGGGTGACATTGGAGGAGAGGGGTCGGGGCAAGATGCTTTCCTGGCCCCAGAGCACTTCCACAGACTCAGTACCCTCCTGTGTTCTCAGCTGCAGCCCTCACAGGCAAAGCCCAAAGAGCTGTTCTTAGGGCATAGTGTGTAGTGTTAAATCTGGCTCTTCAAATGCTCCCCAGAAATTCGAGGTCTCCACCCTTCTAGGAATGATGGGAAGTAGGTTAATTTGGAATTGATGTCTTTTGTGTGGCACCTTGATTTTCTTCTCAAGGACTTGTACGTATGTACGCATATGTGTATGTATTGGAGTACTAGGAGTTGAGCCCCATGGTGGTTTTTTTTCTGTTTGAGGGTAATTTATGCCTTCGTTTTTTGGGGGGTTTTTTTGGTATCAGCGTTCGAACTCAGGACCTTGTGCTTATGAGGCAGGCATGGTGCTTATGCCTTCATTTTTAAACAAAATTTAAAAATATAGTAGCACTTGTGTCTGTTGTTGTCTAACTGTGGACTAAGACTTATGGACAGGTGCAAAAAATAAATCCTCTTTTGCAACCCAGAAGTCATTGTTCAGCATGAGTTCTGATACGTACAGGGAGGAATATTGCTGCAAGTGCAGTGATGGATGGCTGTGACGTGACCCTGGCATTCCTGAGGCTGAGGCAAGAGAAATGAAAGTTTGAGGCCAGCCTGGAGCACATGGTGAGACTCTGTGTCAGGAACCAGAACAGAACCGGGCCGGGGATGTAGCTCAGTGGTTCCGCCACCTGCGTCACAAGTGCAAGGTCCCAAGTTCGATCCCTGGTACCAGGAAGAAAAAGAAAACAGAACAGAACAAAAAATGTATACCTAAGACAAATTAAAATGCTGGGTGGTATTGAAAACCCTAAAAGTTGGTTGGTTGAGATGAGAGTTGTTACTTAACGTAGGACATGAGCAGAGTCTCAGCTCTGTAGATTGAGGATTTCAGTTTTCATGTTGTAAAACACAAAGATAGCTTTTTTCCTCCCTCTTTTTAAAAGGCTTCTGCTTGAACATGGAGTCTGGAGTTGAAGATATGTCTGTTTGGATCATGTTTGTTTAAATGTATAAGTAGTAACATTAAAATTTCCATAGGTTTTAATAAAAGGTTTAGCTTTCTTTAAAAAAATATAAATAGTAGAAATCTTACCTAATTGAGCTTTCAGCTTTTTAAACTTAAACACATTGAAACATGCTAACATATACACAACATGGCTTTTTAAATAAATATGACATAAATCTGGAGCTTTACATAAGGCATGAACATTTAAAATCAGTACATGTGGATGCTCCTTACATCTTCAGCGGCAGCATAGTAGTACACAGCGGGAGTCGCGGCACACACTGTAGTTTGTTTAACCATGCTCCCATTTGATGGGCAGCCTGAGGGTGGCTGTTGTTAGTGTTATGATCAGTTCTTCAGTGGAGAGATCTGGTGCACTGCATTATCCTTTGAGATAAATCCCTAGATTGGAGTTCAGGAGCAAAAGGAAAGGGCATGAAGACGCGGGTGCATGTTACCAGGTCAGCTCCCACAGTGCCATTCTGCCACCCACCAGTTCTGCCACCAGCACACATCCGCTGTGTGCTTTTACATTTTCATAGTTTGATGAGTGACACTGGGGCCAAGTGTCCTTTTGTGGTTCCTTGGCTTTTTTTCTGTCTTTTACGAATTACTCCTCTGTGTCCTTTGGCTCTTTCCACTAAAGAGTTTTATCTTTTTTCTTTTACATCAGTGCCTTTAATGAGATATTCTTGTTCTTATAAGAACTGAACAAAACAAAGTAGTGAGGGTTTACATTTATTAAAGGTAAGAAAAAATGCTTTGCTGAGCAAGTTTGAGCCAACTAAAAGTAGGGAAAGAAGTACACTGTACAGGGTGAGAGTGGGCCATTGTGAGAGTCTGTGGTCAAGAGCTCAGCCGTGGCTGTGGTGTATTCTAGGTTGACTTATCCAGAACCTGCTCGAGTTCTCGCGAGTAGAACTGAAGATAGCACTCTTTGATTGGTTCCAGGTGCGGAGCTTTCAAAAACCGTCTGCACATGTGTCCAGGAACTCTGTGATGGACAAATCATTCCTGCTCCCCCAGCCAGTCTGCCACACCCTGATCTCCTAGCTCACTCTCAGGGCCACAGTGCTTGGCTTCCCAGGCCACCTTCTGACATCTAGGTGGAAGTCTCCCTGACCCCATACCTCTTATAGTCTTTTTTTTTTTTTTTTTTTTTTGTACCAGGGATTGAACTCAGGTCCTTGCACTTGCGCAGCAGGCAGTGAAACCACTGAGCTAAATCCCCGGCCCAATACCTCTTATATTCTGGATGCACCTAAAAGTAGCACCATATGGATTGATGCCAAGGTCTGCTGCCAGTTGGAGCAGTACTAACAGCCAAATCCTTTTGCATCGAGGCTGCACTGGACTCCAAATGCCTGGATGGCTGAGCATGGTGAATTGAATTCTGGCGAACCAGTTGCCTGGGCAGCCCATCTTCAAGAGAGTGCCTGGGACCATGTTCTCAAAACAGTCCTTCATGTTTGCACTTTTGACCCTTGGAAGGGTGGAGCCTTGCTAGATCCTCATATTTCCTCAAAGCATTTTTCCTCTTGTGCTAGGGTAGAGTACTTGGCTTTTTTTAATGGTAATTTTTTAGCAACTAAGCTGTCCTCTGCTCTGTCTTTGCAGGGCCCGCCTTTACCCAGAGCTTCTTTTCTGGCCAAATTCAAAACTTAAAATTATTTAATTTTTCCTTTTGCTCTGATTCTTAAGGTAGAGTTGGCTAAAAGCCCCCAGCAGTACCCATGCCAGAGCTTCAACATTAAACCGCCTTGAAATTTCCTCCACCAGATTAATTAATCCACTGTTCTTAATCTGTCTCCCTCAAAGTCAGGACAGGAAGAAAATGTAGACAAATTTTCTGCCAAACTATAACACACGCGGCCTGGAAACCAACTGTCAATGAGTCCTTGTTCACAACTGAAACCTCCTATTCTACTTACTTTCTTGTGGCTGGGACGAAATACCTGACCACCCATAAGTTAAAGGAAGAGAGGTTTATTTTAGCTCAGTTTGTAGATGTGGCTCCAAGGCAGGGCAGCTCAGCAGAGGAGCACGGTGTGGCAGGCAGAAGCAGCAGCACTGCTTTTTCTTCCCCTTTTTATTTCTTTTAGGCTACAAGCCTGTTGGTTGATGCCACTCATACCCTGGGTGGGTTTTCTATCTTCGGTAAATCCATTCAGTCACGCCCAGAATGACGCTAAACCAGTCCCAGTCAGTGGACTGATCCAGTATCATACAGCCACAACCCAGTCACTCCCAAAAGCCCCACCTATGAGTGCATGAGGCTTTGTGGGGGACATGTCGATAGAAGTCATAACACCTTCTGTTCCAGGTCTTTTCTGACTGCTTTATCAGCATTCTGTTCCTCTGAGCTCTAACTAGAATCTCGCATCAAGTCCGGCTTACAGCATTCTAAGTCTGCTTCTCTAGTCGGTATCTCCAAACCATTCCAAACTTCTTACGATCCAATTGCAAAGTCTTCTGAACCACATGGTCAGGTAGTTACAGCAATGACCCCACTTCTTTGCTACCAAGATCTGCCTTAGTTACCTTTCTTATTGCTAAGGCACAATATCTGACACCCATAAATTAAAGGAAAAGAGGTTTATTTTGGGTCACAATTTGTAGAACTTTTAATCCATAGTCAGCTGGCCCCCAGCTAGGGTGGCACAGCAGATGAGAAGCAGCTCACAGTGTGGCAGTGGGCAGCTGAGGGAGATCACAGGAGGAAGGAGATGGACCCTTCCAGGCCACTCCTGGGGTTACAGGTGTGCACCATTTTCTTTTGACTTTGAGTTTATCGTTTGTATGAGACACAAGCTTAGGGATTGTGTGTACTCAGTTTTCTAAATCATGACCTTTGGTCCTCTGTCTTTTGTTTTTTGGTACCGGGGATTGAACTCTGGTCCTTGAGCTTGTGAGGCAGGCGGCAGAACCACTGAGCTAAATCCCTGGCTGGTGCTCTGTCTTAAGTGTCACTTGGAGCTCTCCACCTAAAAATTATAAAAATATAATTTCATTTTATCTCTAGAATTTTTGTGGTTTTACTTTTTGTGTTTAAATTTTCAATTCACCTGGAATGTGGAAGGGTGTGGAAGAGGGTTCTAACTTTTAAATTTTTCTTCAAATCAGTAGTTTGAGACTCTGGCTTCTATTCCTTTCCCATAGCCCTGTTCAGTAGCTAATTTTAGTAGGAATCTTAAGGTAATGATGAGGAACTTCAGAGTTATCAGAAGGGAGCGCTTTCCTGTGATCACTTTGTTTGGTGCTGGGATGAAACCAGGGCTTTGTGCATGCTAGACAACCTAACCACACCCTGGCTAGCGGATTTTTTTTTTTTTTTAGTACTGGGGATTGAATACAGGGCCTTCCCAATGAGTTACATCCCCAACCCATTTTATTTTTTGAGACAGGGTCTCACTAAGTTACCCAGGCTGGGCTTGAACTCTGGATCCTCCTGTCTCGGCCTTCCAGAGTGCTGGGATTAAGGTGTGCGCTAGCCACACTGTTGGGTCCCACAGACATTCTTTCCAGGTTCTTGGTGTCCTGAACAATGATTCAGACAAGACACATGGAAAAAATAGGATTTACATTCTCTGAAGGTGGAAAAGTAGACTGCACAGTGAGACAGGCAGAAGGCTCACAGTGGCCCAAGGGTCATGGTAGGGGTCGGGGGTGTCTTGGATCTCCAGTTCCTAGATAGATTCTCCCTCAGGCCAATAAAGCATCTGGGATGGTTACCCTGTCGAGCTCAGTTGGCCTGAGGCCACACGTAAGCTGTCCTGTCCAAGGCCTGTGTGGTTTCTCACCAGATGTAAACGAAGAGTCAAAAATGGTACTTTTCTGATTGGTCCCAGAGCTGTTGGAGTCTGTCTGCGCCGTTTGCCAGGAGTCTGCACGGCTGACAGGCCACACCCACTTGCTTAGCTGAGTTTGCCCCGCCCGTCTCCTGGCTCAGGTTTTTGGTGCCCTTTGAATAAATTTGTAAAACTACCCTGTTGCTTGGGAGGCTACCTAGGCTTGGGTTCACATGAGAAGCAATGGCCAGCTTTCTCAGTTGGAGCTGGAAATGAGCAGACACCTGCAGATGCTGCTGGGAGGAAAGGGGCCAGACGGTTGGCTGGGCCCTGGTGGGGAAGGGGATGGGGGAGGTTTCCTGGAAGAGGCAGCCTGCACAGTCCCATTCCCGGGATTCTGGGCTCCTTCCTTTCACATCCTCATTGCTCTGGGGAGGCAAAGAGGAAAAGAGCTGTAATGTGTAAATCATCACTGAACCAGCTTTCCTTGTCCCAGCGCCCAGACGTCTTAGTTCCGAGTGTTGCTTTGTCTTAATGAGGTCTAGTAAGCCCGGAACAGCCCAGAGTCACATTGATCTAGAAATCACACATCTGGTGATTTGGGCTTTCTGGAGCAGAGCCCAGAACAGGTTGAAACAGTCAGGTGCACTCCCAGGCAGCCGCTGAAGTCCACGGGAGACTTCACAGGCAGTCAGGTGTTCGACCTACCATCGTCTGCTGATGGTGTCCAGAGCTGCTGGGCTCCCAGCACCCTTCTTGTGTGCCCTGGAAGTCAGGAAGGTTTGAATACACCTGGCCCTTCCGCAGTTAAATCTCTAGCATCTCAGTAAGACTGATGCTGTTTACTCACCCATGGGAGCTCTCTCGGCCCCATTTGCAGTTACAGTTGTCACCCAGGGTCAGGGGATTGGTTCCAGGACCCCACATGGATACCAAATGCTCAAGACCCTTGAATAAAAGGGCATAGCATTGTGTAGAAGCTATACGCGTGTCTCCCCGTAAACTCCAAGCCATCTCGGGGTTACCTGTGCCCCCGGATACAGCAGAGGTGCTGTGTAGTTGTTATGTTGTGTTGTCTAGGGAATGATGACAAGAAAAAGCCCACAGATGTTTGGAGTTCTGGTCTCCAGTGTTTTGGGTCCTTAGTCGGTTGAATCTATAGCTTCAGGACTCACAGACACTGAAGGCCTCATCTACTTGGGTTTTCAGCTTACAGTAGACAAAAAGGCTTGTGAGGACAAATCCAGCCAAGGGATCCATCACAGCAAAATAAAATAGGGGAGATTTTCTTCAAGATTAGTGGACACACAAACTAAAAAAGCACAGAATGCAACCACTAAAGATAGACTGCCAGGTGTTTTGAAGATAGCACTGGGCTAGTTATTTCATATAGTAAGCTTCTGAAGTCATCACAAAGAACTCTGTACTATTACTGTTGAGAGTTTACTATACTGACATAGCTGTGTATAGTGTGCTCTTTAAGAAGGGAAGACATATATACAATTTTGCTTTTTAAAAAAATGTTTTGATGCTTGAAAGGTGGTTTGAAGGGTTAGTTTCAACTCTTTGGAAGAGATAACAGGCAAATGCACCTATTGCTATTTCAAAATCAATACACTGCTCGATCTTAATTTTTATCTCTAGTAAGATTGAAGGTTGAAAAATTATCCTGGAGTTTTGAATGTGAGCAAGTGTTTTCTTGTTTCATTAATAGTACTTTGTAAGTAGCAATTTTCTGGATCTGTTTTTGTATTATACTTTGTAGAAAGGAGATTTATTTACTGGTCTTAACTACCTAAATAACGTCTTTCTTTTTTGGGGAGGGGGGGGTACCACAATCAAACTCAGGACCTTACGCTTGCAAGGCAGGCAGCAGAACCACTGAACTAAATCCCAGGCCCCTTCTTTTTGTTTTTGAGACAGGGTCTCGCTATGTAGTTCAGGCTGGTTCTAAACTCACTGTGTACTCCAGGCTGGCCTTGAACTTGTAGCGATCCTCCTGCCTCAGCCTCCCAAGTGCTGGGATTACAGGCGCATGCCACCAGGCCTGGCCTTAAATAATATTTCTAATGTAAATTCCAACCTAGGGGTTCCAAAAAAATAAGTACATTTCATGTATTACAGATGGGTGGAGGAGGAAAGCCACAGAGTATTTGGGGTTAAAGCAGCCAGAAGCCGATTTGATTTACTTGTCTATCCAGGCTTCTAAATTGCTTCTCAATTCTTTCCACATCTTTCTAACCATTTTTTCTTATACTTAACTTTTCTAAGTGCTAGGGGCCTAACTACTGAAAACAAACTCTGGGTTTATAAAACTCCACTTTCATTTTCCTGGAAGCCAAATCACCCGCAGTCTTGCTTGCCTAGATGTGAAGTATCGCAGTGGTAACCCACCTGTCCAGAGGTCAGGTTTCCAGCACCCTCAGTCCTCCAGAGCATGGCTGCTGACCCTGAAATAAGCAGAGAGGCTGCTGAGCTCAGTGCAGGCTGAGCCCCGGCTCACCCAGCCCAGGACATAAACAAGGGCACAGTGAGAGGGAGGGACAGGCGTCCCTGGGGCTGTGCAGCCCCACTGTCACCGTGCTTCCCTCAGAAGGTGGAGGGCTGTGGAAGTAACATCACCCAATCAGTTTAAGAAAGAAAAAGGAAGGCAGGTGTGGTGGCCTTCACCTGTAATCCCAGGATTCTGGGAGGCTGAGGCAGGAAGATTACAAGTTCTAGCCCAGCCTGGGCAATTTGATGAGGTCCTGTGTCAACATAAACAAAATTAAAGACTTGGGGATGTGGCTCAGTGTGAAGGCCCTGGATTCAATCCCCAGGACCACAAGAGAGAGACAGGGTGGAGTGCGGGCAGGGCAGGAGGAGAGTCCAATTAGAATGTTCATTTTACTGCAGCAGAAAAGTACATTGCAGCATGATTTCCATTGAGAATGATGAAGTTTGTATGTTAATTGGTTGGTTTGTTTTTTGTTTCTGTTTTTGATACAGGGTCTTGCTCTGCAGTTCAGGCTGGCCTTGAACTCACCATGTAACCCAGGCTGGCCTCAAACTAGAGGTGATCCTCCTACCTCAGCCTTCCAAGTGCTGGGATTATAGGCATGAGCCACCACCACGGTTGGATTTTTGAGACCGCAGTAGTCTTATACTGTATCCTAGGCTGGCCTCCAACTCTAGATCCTCCTGCCTCAGCCTCCCTGAGTGCTGCGATTACAGACATGTGCCCTGTACCCCGCTTAATGGAAAGCTTTGTTTTGTTCTTGTAAACTTGAATCATGCATCTCATTAATATACATGGAACACCTCGTTCATTCCCCAGCAGTATTAAATGATGTCACTGTCTTAAATTGGGTCAGCAGACTTTTTCTGTAAGGACTGGAGAGTAAGTATTTTAGACTTTGTGGGCTGTAGATGTTGCAATTATACAACTCTCATTTTAGTTTGAAAGCAGCATGGACATCATCATAAGGGGATGGCAGTGTTCCCGTAAAAGTTTATTTAGAAAAATGGCCAAATTTGGCCACAGGGCCATGGTTTGCTGACCTTTCCACTAGGTGAGAAATAGCCTGTATGGATTTCATTTGCATTTTAAAACAATAATCTTATTTAGAAAATTATCACATAATGGTTAAAATATTTTTAGTGTTTAAAAAATAGCTCTCGGGCTGGGGATTTAGCTCAGTGGCACCACGCCTGCCTTGTAGGCGCAAGGTCCTGAGTTCAATTCCCGGTGCCAAAGAAATAAATAAATAATAAAAAATAAAAAATAGCTCTCTGGAAAATTTTGTCACACTGGATATTGGATAAGCTACTACTGAAGAGCCTGTCACATGTTAACGAAATGAGTTGGGTTTTTTTTGGTACCGGGAATCAAACTCGGGTCCTTGCGCTTGCGCAGCAGGCAGCGAAACCACTGAGCTAAATCCCTGGCCCCGAACTGAGATTCTTGATTTGAAGCCCCCATCACTGAAATCCAAGGCCTCAGCCATATGGCTGTAAACTCTGTGCGGCTGTGTAGCTTGGGTAAGTATTCTTACAGAATGTCACCATCTTGATGATGTGATTTACAGGTCTGAGAAAGAACCCCAGTTTAAGTTTATCTACTTCAACCACATGAACTTAGCAGAGAAGAGTACAATTCACATGAGGAAAACGCCCAGCGTGTCACTTACGTCTGTTCACCCCGACTTAATGAAGATTCTAGGTGACATCAACAGTGACTTTACCAGGTAGTTCTGGCTCAGATGAGCCATCCGTCCCCTTCCCGAGAGGAGACACTGAAGACACGTCTTCAGAGCTGTGACCCACACCCCCTTCAGGGGGCCCAAACCCGGCCACCTTCCAGGGCGCTGCCTCCAGGTGCACCCTAAACCTGAGGTCACAGTTAAGTCCAAGACACCCAAGCTTCTGGAGGGTCCGTCCCCATCCTGGTCCTTGTTTTGGGATGTTGGGTTTTTCTTTTCACTGTCTAGCTGTGTATGTAATACACTTGCCTTCTGAAACTCTTGTCTTACAGAGCAGATGAAGATGAAGAAATCATTGTGAAGGCCATGAGTGATTACTGGGTGGTTGGGAAAAAGTCAGATCAGCGAGAGCTGTATGTTATTTTGAATCAAAAAAATGCAAACCTGATTGAAGTCAATGGTAAACAGAATTTGGTATTTGAGCAGAATTTTAGTGTCATTGATTTTCTTTTAACTCCTTAGTATATTAAGCATGATAAACAGATCAAATGACTTGAAATTTTAAACCGATGCCTCCATTTGATGTTTTTCTGTACCCTGCAGTACAGGAAACTTGCCAGTAGTGAAAAGAAGATCATTTTTGATAATGCTAAGAAAAACCCCCTGGCTTTAAAAATACCCTTTCTTATACCCTGTGATGGAAACACTTCTGTACAGAGCCGCTGGGTCGAGTGGCAGCCCTGGCTGTCTGCACCTCAGCAAGACGCACTGCACAGGTTCCCTCCACCCCTGGCCACAGTGGCTGCTCCAGTCTTCCCCAGGTGTAGCCCACCAGCTGCTCTCGCCCTGGGGAAAGGGTGGTGCCCTTCACAGGGTTGAGCCGCTTGGCTGCTCTGCCTTGGACCTGGAGGGAGCAGCCTGCTGGTAGGGAGACACAAGGAAAGTGAGGCATGAGGGGTTTTTCTCCTCGATATGTTCAGGACTTATTACAATTTTCTCTTCCTATTAATAGCTGCACCAGTATTTGTGTGCATTACAAACACCAGTGATATAGGCCTAATTTAAAATGAGAATTTAAGCTGAGTGTGGTGGCTCATGCCTGCAATCCCAGCACTCTGGGAGCCTGAGGCAGGAGGAGGGAAGTTTCAAGCCCAGCCTGGATAACTTAGCAACTTAGTGAGATCTTTGTTAAAAATTTTAAAAGGGAGGGGATGTAGCTGAGTGTGAAGGCTCTAGGTTCATTCCCCAGTACTAAAATAAAATAAAATGTGAATTTGGTAAAATCAAGATGACACCTCTGTGGAGCACTTGATCCAGCTTCAGGGTGGGTCCAAAGTTCCTGTGATACTCCATGAGGTTTCTCAAGATTGACGGTATCTTCCATGTTGGGTTCCTAGCCCCCAGCCTGTGGGCATCTCAGGCACAGTACCCTTCTCACTAAGTTGAGTTTCTGAGGCCCGGAGAAGCTGGGTTTCAGCATACTGGGGAGCGCTGAGCTCTTGTGGGTTAGGTATCCCCAGCTCCAGATCTGTTAACATTTTTGCGTAGGCTTCTAGAATTTCAAGTCAAAATCAATCCAGACATTTTGTTCCCAACTTTATTCCTGAAGCATTTGAAATACTAACATGTACGTATACTATAACCTTTTAAGTAAAAAGTCTCCGTTGCTCACACATTGTTTCCTGTTCTCTTTGCAGAAGAAGTAAAGAAACTCTGTGCCACACAGTTCAACAACATCTTCTTCTTGGATTGACTGACAGTGGCCCACGGAAAACATCTTTTCAAAAAACTCAGCGAACATTTTGTTTACCATTGCAAGTTACTGGTCATATTATTGACTGGATTAATGATAATAGTAAAGCAATACTTGCTTTGAAGAATCAAATTTCTACTCAGTCTGATGATCCCTTGAGGTTTTTAGATTTTAAATATTTATGTGGAATTGATTAAAGACAGTCAGCTATATATCATTCCATTCTTTTGACATTATGTGAACATTTTACTGGAAAAGAAGACTAATAAATTCTTAAAAAGTTTTTAAAATTTTGATTTTTGCACTGAGTCTCTTGTGTTACTGGTTTGTAGTTACACTGGCCGCTGGCTCCCTGGCTCGTGCCCTGGGGATTTTAAAACCTCAGTCAGCATTCTGCTAGAGCTGGGGTCCCTTCCTCACCCCTGAGACCACAAGAGCCAGGCACTTGCTCCAATAATTGCTAGACTTTGTCTTCAATGCTACGTGGGACTTACAGACCACATCTATGACAGAGAACTCAGATTACCCAATGTCGAAACAAGTTTCCTCATTGTTCCAGGGACTCCTGAGGAGCCACAGTGCCGAATGTCTCCTCACTGGGGAGATAAATTCTGGTTGCATTTTACTTAATTTTTGGTGTGGGTGAAAAAGTGACTCTCCAGACCCTTTCATCTAATCTCTGTGGGCCTTATGTCAGGGAAGAGGAACAACTTCATCAGTTTGTAGAATTTTCATTGCTCCTAGATGATCCTGAGTTTCCATTATGATTTCCTCTATTCCTTATGATTACAGAGTTTAGTTGGTTGGTTTTGTGGTACTGGGGATTGAACCCAGAGGCTTCACATGGAGCTACATCCCCAGCGCTTTTTTAATTTTTTAAGACAGGGTTTTGCTAAGTTGCTGAGTTGCCCAGGCTGGGCTTGAACTTGCAATCCTCCTCCCTCAGCCTCCCAAGGTGCTGGGATTGCAGGTGTGCACTACCACACCAGTCAAAGGCTGTGATTTTGAGTTTCAACTCACACTGGGCTTGGTCTGTTTTAAAATATATTTCTACTGCTAGTGTGGAAGTTTTTGATTATTATGTTGGGGTTTTTTTGGTGGTTACCCTTGAACTTTAAATTTTAACTATAAAATTTTCTGGCAGAGACTAAAAGCGTTCTTTGAGCCACCCACTGACCACCTGCTCCTTTTCTTCTTGCTGCTGTGTTCTGTTTTTCAAATGGGACAAAGAGTGCAGTGGGTATCTGTGGAAAAGGACCAGGGGAGGCCGCGTGCGGTGGCGTGTGAGGGACACAGGGCCTAAACAGGACACAGAAGACAGAGGCAGCTGAAGAGATACTCCAAAACCTTTCTCCTAGCCCCACTGCCTCTGCTCTGTTCTATCAAATTTTAAACTTCATCACTACTGGACTTTGACTTTATAAACATATTTAATCCACATTCATTAGTGTGCGTGTGTGTGTGTGTGTGCGTGTGTGTGTGTGTTTGCCCGATTTTTCAAAATGCAGGCCTCGGCGGCAGTCGGCTGTGTGAGACACCTGGATGCAGCAGACCAAGGCAGGAGTGTTTCGGACCATGAGAGCAGAGGTAAAATTCAGTTTTCTCATGAGTCCAGTGTCATGGCGCTCATGGGTCTGAGCTTCTCTGTTTGCCGATCCTTGTGGCCAGCCTGCAACATCAAGCACCTTTACTTCTTCTTCTTGCTTGGGGTGGACTTGGTGGCCTGCGACACCGCTGCGTCCTCTTTGGGGGGGCTTGCTGTGAGGGGTGGTAAGGAGGACGGGAAGCCCATGGGCTCCTTGATGACCGTGATGTCGATTTCGACATCTTGTCTCTTGGTCTCTTCCTCCCTTAAGATACTCAGCCTAAGAGGCAAAAACAAGAAGTTAGCTTTATTTTTCTTTTAAATTCCCAAACCAGCTCTAAGCTGGTAAGTAAAATCATTCAGTCCTGTATGTCAGCAGTGCTTGTGGTGCCTGCCCCTTTGTCTGGCAGTGCACCCTTCTGCAGAAGCAAAGTCTACTTTGCCAAAAAACTAAGAAAAAAAAATCCAAATAGTACTTGTGAGCAAAACTGTAAATCACCCTTGCTTTGCCTGAATTTAGGGAGTGAAGCCCTCTGTCGAAAGCCCAGATCCAGCCTTTGTGTATCTAATGTGATCTGTGCAGCATTCTGTGCCTTTGTGAACGGCCTCTGGGATAAACTCCCTCTGCCACGGAGGCCAGGGACCCACATGGCCACACAAAGCTGAGCCCCCACGTTGACCCTGCAAAGGTGAGCTCCCACTTCTGGGGCTGACTGCATCCCAGGCCTGTGCCTGACACCTGCAAACCCCACGAGGTGTCATCTTCCTGTACAGGTGAACAGATGGAGGTGCACAGTGCAGGACAGACCCTCCCTGAGGTCCTGCATGACCAGGTGGCAGCGCTGGATTTCAGCCTGGACAGACTTGGTCTGGGGCCTGTGCTCTTGGGCACACTTCCTGTTATGTCTCCATGCGAGCTTCTGGAGAGGATGCACTCACTGCTTAGACACCGAGCACAGCCTCGGCAGGCACAGGGACCAGGTGAGGACTGTCTCCCCACAATGCTTCTGACAGAGGCTACAAGGCTTTCTGCCCACGCGCACCAACTGTCCACCACCAAGAGGATCCCCCATTCTGTTCACTTGCATTGTCTGCCTGGGGTTCACACAGAACCCACTGTGCCACCCCACCCCAGATGCCCATGGTAAGTCTGGGCCCCTAGTTCTTGTGACCGACAGGCTATGAATTGCAAGTGCCTGTGAACCCCTCTTCAGGTTCCACAACATGCTAGGATGGCTCACGGTACTCAGGAAAACACATATTTACTGGTTTATTTTAAAGGATATTATAAAGAATAAAAATGAGCAGCCATGCCAGGTGTACTGGCACACGCCTACAATCCCAGCACTTTGGGAGGCTGAGGCAGGAGGATGGAAGTTTCAAACCCAGCCTGGGCAACTCAGTGAGACCCTGTCTCTAAAAATGGCTGGAGATACAGCTTAGTCTGAGGGCCCTGAGTTCAATCCCCAGTACAAAAAACAAAACAGAAACCAGCCAGATGAAAAGGGTACGGTCCAGAAGTGTTTCAGCACAGGGGACTCTGTCCTTGCAGAGCTTGGGAGGCACCCTCCCGTCTCGAGGATGTGTTCAGCAGCCAGGAACTCTGCAGACCCGTACTGTCCAGTATTTGTGCGGAGGTTCCTGTGGAGGCACGAACGACTCCACCGTTGGCCACTAGCAGTGAAAAAGCCTGCACCCCACCCCACCCCCAGTGGCCAAGGGGTGAAGCGGAAGTCCCAGCTCTCCAAGCACAGCTGGGCCCTCTGGGAACCAGACTGGCCACACCCTACCTTGTGCAAAACCATCTGTGGTCCCGCCCCTGTCACCTTATTGGCTATCAGTGCACAAAAGACACTCTGGTGCATCCAGAGCTGCCAGAGTCTGAGAAGCTCTGGTGTCTGGAAGCAGGCGCTAAGGCCCAGCATTGCAAGAAAAGATGCTCCTATCCCTGCAGAAGCTCTCATGGCTTTGGAAGCTATGGTGGAGCACAAGGTGGATATTTATTGTTTTGTCTGTTTGTTTCTAGGGACTGAATCCAGGGCTGAGATACTTCTTAGCCCTTCTTCATTTTTTATTTTAAGACAGGATCTTCCTAAGTCACTGAGGTGGGACTCAAACTTGCATCCTCCTGCTTCAGCCTCCCAGAGCACTGGGATTATAGGTGTCACCACCATGACCGGCTGTCTTTCTTTCTCAGGTCACAGACACTATGCGATCCTGATGCTTCTGGCAGAAGTCAGAAAAGCCAGCTGAGCACATGCCTCGGAGGAGGGGAGCCTGACACCCGTACCTTGCGTCCAGTTCTTCATTCTCTGCCTTCCTCTGCTGAGCCAGCGCCACCTCCTTCAAGCGCTGCTCCTTCACCTTCTGCTGGAGCATCTGCCGGCGTCCGTGGGCGTGGAAGAGGGTGTTCACAAAGAAGGCGTGCACGGGACTCTGCCGCGTGGGGAGCTCTTCCCTCTGGTCCTCCTCGGACTGTTCACGCTGCTCTAGAATAAAGTCGCATCCCAAGAAGCATGAATGCTCTCCTGCCATGCGCGAGGAGGCCGCCACACCTGCTCTGCACGGTGGGGCACACGGGGCACACAGGCCTTTCCGGGTGGTGAGGGTGGAGGGACTGCAGAGCACATCGGGCGGCCACCGGGGCGAGGTGGGGGTGCCGTGGACACCACTGTGATTGTCAGCGCTGCCCTGGAGCTGCCTACCTGTCCTCTTTTCTTAAATAGCTTAGGTATTTTGGTTTTTGAAGTGACAATGTCAGAAGCTTGGTCTTCCATGTATTGGGGAAAAACCTCTCTTGGCTCTTGTCTGCTCTATCTTTGGCTGGATTTTCACTTGGAGCTGCATAAGAAGGTCAGTGGATTCTGTCTCTGCCTGGGCTCTCCATTAGAGGAGGTGAGACCAGGTGCCATGGGAAGGGGATCTGAGTGGTCCCTTCTCTGCCTGCCACTGCAGGAGCCGATGTGATGGGCCTTGAGTAAAAGAGTAGGAAGAACCACGCTGCCTGATGCCAGCACCGGTGCTCAGAGACTAACGGGGACCTTCACGTGCGCCCGTCATGGACCCTGTCAGGCTCAGGCTCGGGTGAGTGTGGTGCACAGAGGTGCGGGCAGCAAGTGGTGCAGACAGCTCCGGGGACCGCTGCCCAAGGGCCCAGCACAGCCTCTGCTCCCTGCAGACCTCAGCTGTGTCCGCCTCAGGGCCCAGCTGTGCCACTCCTTAGCAAGCCGAGCGAGGCAGCAGCTCTGCCCAGTTTCTTCATCTGCAAAAGGGGAGCTATGACCATACCATCCTCAGAGAAGTGGCGTGAAGGCTGGATGCCTCAGTACAAGGGAACTCTGAGCTCCCCGGACACGTAGGTGCTTGGTAATCCTGAGGTGGAAAAGTCTGCTTAAAGGGCTGAAACCGCAAACTTAAGGGGGCAAGGATGGAATGGACTGCTACAGATTTGCAAGAAATGAAAATCTTTTATGAAAGGTAATTTTCTGAGTGCGATCCCTAACTTGAAGACAAGCTTGTCCATTGTATAAAACAGTAGATTTGTACAAAAAAGTATTTACTGGTTATCTGTTATGTACAAGGCCCTGTTCCGAGCATTGCAGGAAATACAGCAAGTAAAAATATCTGCCTTTCCTAATGCAGTCAAAATGACCTTGACATTCTGGTGCACACCCTATTAGCTGCTTCTTGTACTGCTTTTTGGAAGGATTGAATCACTCTCTAATAGCACCTGAAATGCATGATTGAAAATACTTTTCTCTCATATCAGTATTTTCTCTTTTCTTTCTTTTTAGGGGGTCTAGGGGATTGAACCCAGGATCTTTTCACTGAGCTACATCCTCAGCCCTTTTTTGATTTTTCATTTTGCGACAGGCCCTTTCCAAGCTGCCCAGGCAGGACCCAAACCTGACAGTCCCTCCTGCCTCAGCAGCCAGAGTGCTGAGGCTCCAGGCCTGTGCCACCACACCCAGAACTGTTTGCTTTTGACAATCTTTTATTTCGTTGTTTTAATTTGAATTTCTCTAGTTATCAGTGAAGTTGGGCATCTTAAAAAATACATTCATGAGTCACTTAGGTTTTAGGAAAAGACTTTTCCCTATTTTTTATCTTTTTAAATTCTTAGTATCTTAAGAATGTTACCGTTTCTCAGCTTTTTCTCAGTTTGTTTGACTTTAAATTTTGTTCTTGGTTCTTTTATCAAAAACTGATTTTTAAGTAGTCAATTTTAACAGTATTTTTCTTTATAGTTTTACTTTGGTTTTTATACTTTACAAAGGACTTTTCAACCCTAAGTATATAAATGTTCACCTGTATATACTTCCAGTTCTTATGGTTCCAATTTTTACCGTAACAACTCTTTAATCCATCTGAATATTTTCCCCAAGCTCTGCCAATCCCAGCACCATTTATTAAGCAATACCTCTTTACTAGGGAGAAATAAACTTTATTACATATATAAAATACTTACGTTTGTGCTTACTATCGTCTGCCTATTTTTTGCCAGAACTAGTTGTACTTACTGCAGCTGTACATTTTCAGTATGTTTTAATATCTAGAACCAAAATTATCCTCTTGATTTCTTTGTATAGTCTTAGATCTGTTTCTGCTTTTTCACTTTTTTCCAGATGAACACCATGATCATTTAGTCAAATTCATAAAACTACTGGGATTGGGATTACTTGGGTTGGAATTAAACCTGTACAGTATTTTGGGGAGAGTCTACCCTGCTACAGTACTGAGTGTTGCCAGGTAGGTGAGATTTCTCTCTATTCCAGACTTTTCTAAGATCTGTAAAGTTCAGTACTCTGGGTTTTTTAAATTGTAAACTGACAAATATATATAACTGTAACCCTTTTTTATATGTTGCCCCCATATATACATATGTATACACATATATGCATACATATACATACATACATACATACATACATACATACATATATACATATGTAAACCTTCCTAGTAGTTTTCTCTTCTTTTTTTTGGTACTGGGGCTCGGACTTGGGATCTTGTGCTTGCGAAGCACACAGCGGAACCACTGAGCTAAATCCCCAGCCCCCGAGTAGTTTTTATTATAGAATTTCTCTTGGCATTGTAGTAGTTCTGGTCATTTTCCCAGGTTTGAAGATTTTTTTTTTGGTACTGGGAATTGAACTCAGGACCTTAAGCTTGCCAGGCAGGTGTGGCACCATTTAGCTAAATCCCCGGCCCAATATCTTTTGAATATGTGGAAATTTTAAGTCTCCTCAGTTGATGAAACTGTTCTCAAAGTATTTGTCCTGTTGCTTTAGTGTCTTTTAGGGAACTCCTATGATGTTAAGACTTTTTTTATTTTTTAAGCTATTTTTCATCTCTGTTACTTTCTGGGGGTTTTTGTTACTAGGGATCGAACTCATGACCCTGGGCTTGTGAGGCAGATGCGGTGCCATTGAGCTAAATCCCCAGGCCTGTTACTTTGTCTTGAAACTTTTTTCTTTTTGATTTCTGAATGTTCCTTTTCAGTCTCTTGCCTCAGCTGATAAGAAAGATGCTTGTAAAGTTTCATAACCTGAACATAAGTTATAAGCCACAGGTCATAAATATTATAGTTCTACAGTTAAAATACTCACCATTTTCAGATAAAAAAGCCAGGCCTTTCCCTGCAGGCTTAAAGTTCATTTTGGAACTTCTGTCATCACAGAGAGACTTCTTGATCTGGGGCTTTTGCATTTTAAAAAATCATAAAGCAAAATATTACTTCTATATCATTATGGATTAAAACTAGATTTTTACATTATAAATAATTAGAAAATCGAAGCCTTTCCCTTTGAGCTGATTTAACTATTTTTAACCTGCATAAAATATTGAGACATATTACAGAGAGAAATAACAGTTACTGCATCTACTGAGAGACTCTGCTCCCTCCCACCCCCAAAAGCCCCCAGATTTTTAAATCTTCCCTGGATCTGCCAGGAAATCATTTATTACATGTGAGAAGCCCAACCTAGCTTCACAGACCCATGGGTGCACCATCATATCTATGTTGTAGCCCTTCTCTCCGGCTAGAGTTCTCCCTTGAAAGGCAGCCCTGTCTCCCCCGTCACACAAGTAACAACTGTGTCTCTGCAGTGGCCCAGAACAAACACTTTGGCCTCAGCTTTGCCCTCCAGTTCCCACCACACCCCACCCTCCCAAGCCCCTGGGTCTCTGTCACCATTGCCTCCTCCCCGGGACAGCTCCCAGAGCTTCCGGACCAGGTTGTCACCAGTGAAGCCAGAGGCTGCTTCCCTCCCATTGGGCTCAGGGTCAGCCACATGCCCTTCCGTCACCCCTACCTGGGGAGCGTGAAGAGTCCTGGGTTTGCTGGCAGGTGCCAACCCCCGGCTCTGGCACTCTGGCTGTATCGGCAGGGCCATGAGGGAGCCAGTCTGAGCCACTCCCTCCTACAGCTCACAGGGTGCTCAGCTGATACCTGGGAAGCGCCCGGCCTGGCAAAACCCCACTGACTGAGCCCTGCTGTTCGCTTGCTAAGAGTCTTCCTCTCCCATCAGCGCATGAGGTCCACCAGAGACAGGCTGCCCTCTACTGCTGGCCCCACAGCTGCACGACAGCACTCTCTGCTTGCTCTCTTTTGTTTTGTTTTTTGGTGGTACTAGGGATTGAACCCGGGCCCTGCACACTGAGCTGCATCCCCACCCTTTTTTGAGACAGGGTCTCTCTAAATTGCCCAAGCTGGGCTCAGACTTGCAACCCTCCTGCTCAGGGTTCCAAGCCTGCACGACAGCTCTTGACGTGACATACCCTGACAGTGCTCACCACTACAGCTGTGAGAGGTGACTGTGACATGACAAGCTGTAAATACAAACCTCAGATTTCTGTGTTTTGCAATCAGACGAGATTCCTAACTTGCTCGAAGAAGACTTGGTGCGGCTGAAGTGAATGATGTCTGACTCCTGGCTTCTGACTGCATTTGGACTCCTGCTGTGGACGCCCTAAGCAAGGACAAGCACAGAGAGGGAGTCTGGCTTCCAGAGAGGTACGTACATGTCTGTATGCAGTCACATGTTTCTTTAATGAGGTGAACTACACATGAAGCATACGGTTTGAGGCTTTTTGTTTGTTTGTTTGTTTTTGGTACCGGGGATCAAACTCAGGACCTTGAGCTTCCGAGGCAGGCGCCAGAACCACTGAGCTAAATCCCCAGCTTGAGTTTGAGTTTTGACCTGTGAAATCATCACCTCAGTCAAAACAGTGAACATAGACAGGCATGGTAGTGTATGCCTATAATCCCAGCACTTCGGGAGGCTGAGGCAGGAGGATCTCGAGCTTGAGCCCAGCTTGAGCAAATTAGCCAGAACCTGTTTCAAAAAATAAAAAGGGCTGGAATGTAGCTCAGCGTAAAGGCCCTAAGTTCAAAGGCCCTCAGTGTAAATAAAGGCCCTCAGTACCACACACATGCGCATGCACATGCATGCATGCAGGCGACTGCTGATTTGCTTTCCGTCAGTACACACTACTTTGCAATTTCTAGAAGTTTATATAACTGACCATGCACTACGCACCCTGTCTTGCCTGGATTCTTTCACCCAGCATAACTGTTTTTAGATCCACCCATGGGTGGCAGGTGTCATGGATGGTTTTCTTACCGAGCCATCCTCCCTGTACAGATAGAATATGGTCTCTTCAGCTTGGTGGGCTATGTGCAGATTGACTACTGGATTTGTTTTATGACCCAGGATAGGGTCGGTCTTGGTAATTAGTTCATGTATACTGGGAAACAGTGAGGATTCTGCTGTTGCCATTTAGATAAAGTTGCTTCATTGTGTTATTTAAATCTGACACTGATATTCCATCTGTTTGCTCTATTAATTAGAGCAAGGCTGAATCTCTAATTATGGATTTGTCTATTTTCTCTTCCTTTTAATCAGTTTCCACATGTACTCTGAGGCTTACCCACTTAGGTTTATGTCCTGTTACTTAACTAAGCACTTTATCACCATGAAATGACACCCTGTCCCTGTCATCCTTTACTCTGAGATCTTTTTTGCCTAATATTGATGATGTGTGGTACATCACTTTCTATACTTTTTTCACCTATTTTTGTCTTTATATTTGAAGTGGGTTCATTGTAGACATTTGGGGGGGGGGGTACCGGGGATCGAACTCGGGTCCTTGCACTTGCGCAGCAAGCGGCGAAATCACTGAGCTAAATCCCCAGCCCCCATTGTAGACATTTTAAAAGTTAGTCTTGATTTTTTTAAACCTCTCTGGCAACCTATACTTTTTATTTAGGATGTGTACACCATTTCCATTTAAAGCCTTGGGGCTGTTGTCATCCTTCTGCATATATTATTAACCTCACAAACACTGTTATCCTTGCCTTAATCAGTAAACTACCATTAAAAGAGTCTTTAAAAAATTTAAGCTGTGCATGGTAACATACATCTAATCCCAGCACTCGGAGCCAGAGGCAGAGGCAGGAGGATTGCAAGTCTGAGCCCAGCTGGGGCAATTTAGCAACTCATTGAGACCCTGTCTCAAAATAAAAAAACAGAACAAGGTTGGGGGTGTAGTTCAGTGTGAAGGCCCAGTACCACCAAAAAATTTAATTTTATCCACAAAGTTACTATCCCATGCTCTTCCTTTCTTTGACTAGATCTAGATTTCCATCTGGTGACATTTTCCTTTTGCTTGAAGGACTCCCTTCACTGCCCCTTACTGTGGCTGGTCTTCTGATACTGAATTCTTTATCTCATCTTCAGTTTCTGTGTGTATGTAGTACTGGGGATTGAACCCAGGGAGTGCTGAGTTACTTCTCCAGTGCCTTTTTTTCCTGCCTTCAAATCTACAGTTACTCAATTTTTAATTTTTATTAGTACATGTTTGAAGTATATAACTCATCCCTTTCATTATTTTGAGATACAGTCTTGCCGGGGATTTAGCTCAGTGGTGCCACCACCTGGCTCAAAAGCACAAGGTCCCAAGTTTGATCCCTGGTACCCCCGCCCGCCCCCCCAAAAAAGAAAAAAAAGAAATAGGAGATATGGTCTTGCTAAATTGCCCAGGCTGGCCTCAAACTTTGATCCTCCTGCCTCAGCCTCCCATGTAGCTGGGATTACCGGTGTGCCCCTGCATGTCTGGTTCTCCGTTTTTTATATTGTGATACAGTATGTATGGGAATGCACCACCTGAACCATATTTCATTGCAACGTTTTGTGGCACTGAGTACATTCACAGTTGTATAATCACCATCTGTCGCAGTGAGCAGCTGCAGGTGTAGACCTGAGTCAGTCACCAAGAGGCCCAGAGGGGCTGCGCTAAACTGAGTGCCCAGCCATTAGGCTGGTGAAGAAAAGGCCACCACGCCAAGAACCCTCTGGCTTTTATTTAGAATCTCAGTGTAAGAGAAGAAAACGGGAGAAAAGCAGTTTGGGCCCGGAGCTGTCTCAAGGCTGGCAGTTTTTCTTGGGGAAAGGAGAGGAGCATGGCCAGACACGACACGCCTTCCTAAGGTGAACTTCCTGTTTGACCAGTGGACCCTCACAGCACAGTCAGCTCTGAACACATCGATGGGTGAAGCCACTGACGAGTTCAGCACCCCAGGCCCTAGTCACCTCCGAACACCTAAGACTTTTGGGGACATTGTATTTTGTTTTGTTTTTTGTTTTTGTTTTGGTACCAGGGATCGAACTTTGGTCCTTGCGCTTGTGCAGCAGGCAGCAAAACCACTGAGCTAAATCCCCGGCCCTTGGGGACATTTTAGATGTACACCACATCACTGTTTTCCACCATGGCTGCACCATTTTATATCCCCCACAGTGGTGCACAAGGATTCCAGTTTCCCTCCCCCTCCCCAACACATCATTCTTTCTTCTTGTTAGCAGCCATGTTAACAGGCATGAAGCAGAATCTCACTGTGCTTTTGATTTGCATTTCCCTAGTGCCGAGTGGTGCTCAGCACGTTTCCCTGTGCTCACAGGCCATCTGTGTTTTCAAGTCATCTGCCCATTTTTAACTGGGCCAGTCTGCTGTTGAATTTCAGGAATGCTCTGTGTGTTCTATGCCCTAATCCTTATCAGATACATGGTCTCCCACACCATCCGCTGACAGTGCCTTTGATGCAGAGCAGTTTTTATTGTAGACCCCTTACAGGTTAACTTTGATTTCTGTAAAGCAGTCAGTCTGTTGATAGTGTCCTCTCACCCTGCAGGACTCCCTTTATGATCTCATGCAGGATAGGCCTAGTGGGAACTTATTCCCCCACTTATCTGTCAATGTCTTCATTTCTCCTTCACTTTTAAAGGTTAGTTTTTCTGAATATAGGATTTTTGGTTAACAGGGTTTTTTTTCCTTCAGTATTTTAAATATATCAGTGTACTGTTTGCTGGCCTTCAAAGTCTCTGATAAGAAATCTGATAACCTTTTGTTTTTTTAAGGAACATTAGGAATTAAGCTCAGGGCCTTTGCACTTAGCTACATCCCCAGGCCTGTGTTTTGAGAAAGGGCCTTGTTAAATCAGTAAGTTGCTCAGATTGTGCTTGAACTTGCAATCCTCCTGCCTCAGCCTCCCAAAGTACTGGGATTACAAGTGTACACCAACACACCTGATTTGAAATCTGGCCGTCTAGTCACTTCTCTCTTGACGCTTTGTCAAAGGATTCTTTTTGTCTTTCAACAGCTTGATTATAGTATGTCTAGTGTGGGTCTTTGAATTCATCCTACTTGAAGTTTGTTGAGTTTCTTGGATGTTTGTATCTGTGACTTTTGTTAAAATGTGGGAAATTTTGTTATTTTTTTAAAATCTCTGCTCTTTTCACTCTCATCTTCTAGGACTCACATAAGTTGCTCACTTGTTGGTGTTCCCTGTGTCCCTTAGGTTCTGTTCACTTTTTTCAATCTTTGTTCTTTCTGTACCTCAGACTTAACATTTCATTCATCTTAATTTCAAGTTGACTGATTTTTTTTTTCCAGTACTGGGGATGGAAGCCAGGGCCTCATTTATGCCAGGTAAATAGCCCAATTTCACTAACTCTTCGTTTTGCTCAATTTTGCTTTTGAATCCCACTGGTGATTTTTTTGTTCCCCATTTCAGATCTTGTATTTTTTAGCTGTAGCATTTTTTGGTGTCCTTCTTGAAACTTCTACTCTGTACATACATCACTTTCTTGACTTTCTTTACATCTTCCTTAGTACTCCCAATGTCTCAAAGACTTGTGTTTGAAAGTCTTGTAAATCTGCCATGTTTTCTGTTGGTTCACCTTTTCTTTTCAATGAGACACACTTCCCTGTTTCTTTGTGTATGTCTTGTTTTGTTTTGATACTGGGAATCAAACTCAGGGCCTCGTGCTTGCCAGGCGAGTCCTGCACCGCTAAGCTACATTCCTAGTGTCTTGTCTTTTTTTTAACTGAATATTTGAACCTAATAATGCAGTAACTCTAACTCAGATTCTCCCTTTTCTCTAGAATTTTCTGGGGTTTGTTGGTTTTGCTTTGTCTTTTTTTTTTTGGTACCGGAGATCAAACTCAGAACCTTGGGCTTTCGAGGCAGGCAGCAGCCCCACTGAGCTAAATCTTCGGCTTGCTTTGGCTTCTTGTTGGCTGTTGCTATGCTGAGGAAGAGCCTGCAGTGTAAACTGAAGGTCACCTCAGGCCGCTCTGGTACCTTCCTTTTTTCCTGGGCCTTTTGATTTACCCCACGTGTAGCTGCTTTTGAATATCTTAGTCCTTAGGGTCCAGCTCTCAAAATGGGGAAAAGAATGCGAAGCGTGAGAGCATGCTGGCCCTTTAAACACCCTGGAAATCACTTCCAGTAGAAGCTGAGGGGCTTGCAAAAAGGGGCTTGCCTGCCTCTGTGTCTGCACCTCTGTGATCAGGAGAAACCAGGGTCAGAAAAGAGACCCAAATACTTGGAGGACAGGGTCCTGTTGCCTCCCCTTGCTCCCTGCCGGCACAGCTGCTTGACACCTGAGCTAAGAGCTAGGACTGACCGAAAGTTGCCTTTCAAACTTGCTCCCAGAAGTTGCAGGCCTTCGAGAGACCCCAGAGTTTCCGGAGTTACATCAGATTCTGCTGATGAAAGTGTTCCCTAGGCGGGTAGATGACAGGTGCTTCCACTGCTGTCTCTCCAGAATCTCACTTCACCTTCACTTTTTTGAAAGGTACTTTTGCTGGGGGCTGAATTCCAGGTTGACCAGTTTGTTTTGTCTTCTAGTATTTTCAAGATGTTACTCCAGCAGAATAAGAAATCTGTCCCTCTGTACATTTTAGGTCTTTTATCTCTGGCTGCTTTTAAGATCTTCTCTTTATCGCTGTTTTAAAGCAGTTTGATTATGATGAGCTTTGATGTTGTTTTCATATTACTTCCCCTAGGATTTGTTGAGCTCCTGGATTTGTAAGCCTATGGTTTTCATAAATTTTGAAAATTTTTTTACATTATTTCTTCAAATAACTTTTCTGTTTCCTCCCTCCTGCTGGGATATATACACATAGATGCTTAATTTATAATGAGCTGAAAATATGTAAAAAATGCATGTAGTAGGGCCGGAGATTTAGCTCAGATGATTTCACCGCCTGCTGCACAAGTGCAAGGACCCAAGTTCGATCCCTGGTACCAAAAAAAAAAAAAATGCATGTAACTTACCAAACATCACTGCTTCACCTGTGCCACTTAAAACACGCTCAGAACACTTACCTTAGCCTATAGCTGGGCAGAATCAGCTAACACCAAGCCTGTTTGATAAGAAAGTATTGACTGCTATGTCCTTTGTTGAACACGGAATGCTGCAGAGTGCAGCACTGGATGTTGGTCCTCAGGATCATATGGCTGAATGGGAACCTGGCAGCTGCCATGGGCCAGCATGAGAGCCATGCAGAAAAACTCAAAGTACAGTTTCTACTGAATGCATATCACTTTTGCAGCATGAGAAAGTCAAAAAATTATAAGGTGAACCATTGTACATCAGGAACTGTGACAGGCTGCTGAAGGTCTTACAGCCCACTGATGCTTGCTTTATTTTGGTTTTTTTCCTATGTACTTTACTTGGATTGTTTCTGTTGTTATGTCTTCAAGTTTTCTAATCTTTCTCTTACAGAGTCTATAAGTTTATTCCATCCAGAATGCTTCTCATCATTGTTTCTCCTTAACACAGTCATGATTTCCTTGACCTTCTTGGAACACATGGACTATATCTAAGAAGAATTTGTCTACTCACTCTAACATCCATGTCGTTTCTTGTTTTTTGTTGACTGATTCTGGCCAGCCATATTTTGCTGCTTTCCCTAGCTGGTAATTTTGACCGAATGTTAGACACTCATGTGCCAAAAATTTTGGGCATTCCTTTAAAAATCTTTGTGCTTTATATAGAAATCCAGCAGTTAAGTCAGAAGTATGTTGGAAATAGTCTGATCCTCACCAGTTGATAATCTTTGTTAGGTTAACACACAGTGACGCAGTACACCATGCACTCAGTCCAGTGGCCCTGTGTCAGCCAGCTTTCTCTCACCAAGGCAAAACACCTGAGATGAATCAACCTGGAGAAAAGGCTTATTTTGGCTCATGGTTTCAGAGGTTTCGGTCCTTGGTCACTTGACCCCACCGTGGCACAGAACATCATGGTGGGAGTGTATGGGGGAGGAAAGCTGCTCATCTAGCGGTGGCTGGAAGTCAAAGAGGGAAAGGGCCAGAGCCCCCGTATCCCCTGAGTGACCTAACTTCCTCTAAGCAGGCCTCACCTCCTAAAGGTTCTGCCCCCACTTCCAGTAGTGTCATAGGCTGAGGACTGAGGCTTGAACACCTGTGCCTTTGGGGGACATTTCAGATCCAAATTATAGCACTGTTACACATTAGAAGGATTTTCCACTTCAGCTCTTGGGAATGCAAACCGTTTCCAGCCCCATGTGCATCCCAGGGACGATTCCACTTCTTTCTGGAGGCCCTTTCCTTGGCCCCAAGAGTTCCCTACATGCATACACATATTGGTACACACAGCCAATGATACAAGAGGTGACAGCTTTTCCAGATGTCTAGAGCTTATGTGCCCTCTCTGTGGCCTCCCCTAAATTACTGGGAACCTGTAAAGTTGCTGTGAGTGAGCAAAAGACTGGGCTTTCTTAAATTTTAAACTGACTATTCCCAAATTTTTCATCAAAAGGGATCAGTGATAAGAGTTGGAACATGACATGAATTTTCCATTTCCGGAAAAGAATAAGGGGAACTAACCCCTGGACCCAATTACTATAATGCATTATAAAAAGAACAAAGAAACTACATGGTCCACAGTGCCGCAAACAAAAGAAACTGCAGAGTGACACTGGAAACTGGGAATGAACTTGAGCAGAGGATTTCTGCAGATTTTCACACCCATGTATTTAGAAGGTATGGGGATGTCATCTGCTGTGATCTGGTCAGGCTTCGCGTGTTGAAATTTAATCCTCATAGTGAGTGTAAAAGGTGGAAACTTAATTGACTGTGGAGTCAGACTGTGTGGGGTGAGGCCACTGGGGACTGATCAGGATTGGTTACAGCCATGGGGCGCTGCCCCATGACTGAGCCTGGTGGCTTTATAAGAAGAGGGAGGGAGACCAGAAACACACACAGACATGCTGTCTCTTGCCATGTGATGCCCTGTGCCATCTCCTGACACTGCAAGCAAGAAGGCCATTAGCAGATGTGAGTCCTTGAATCTCTAGGACCTTTGTATTTGTAGTTATCTTAACTCAGGTATTTCATCATAGTAAGGAAAGCTGTCACATCATCCATGCAATTATGAATCAGTTCAAGGTGGACATTTGTTTCCCTCAGAAAAGAGCCCCAGACAACCTGGAGAAGCCATCAGTCAGAGCCTAGCTGGCTAACGTGGTGGCACTGAGGAACGGAAAAGAACACAAAGCCCCCAGGCCCGCTGCAAGGAATCCAAGGCATGTGCGAAGGCTGTGTGGAAAGAGACGCTTCTCAGCCCACAGCAAGAAGCCTTCTCATCGAGCAGCTCTGATCTCCCGGCTCAGGGCCTCACTGGGCCCCCAGGCCCTCCTTGTGTCTCTGAGACATTCTCCCTCCAGATGAACGTCTCAAGCCCACTAAGCTGAAACCTGCACCAAAACACTGGTCTCACTTTGATCCAGACTCTGCATCTTGCTTAAAACTCCCAGCGCAGTCCTTGTGCTGCCAGGGTCACGTGGTGCACCTGGGCATCCATCTCTGGGGCGAGCCCCTGCCTTAGGACCTGTTCCTTGACATCTGTGCTCTGGGGCAGGCTTTCCACTCCTGTAAACGCTACATATGCATAACAAAATGTCACACAACAACCTATGTCAGATCATCTAGCCTGGTACCCTCAGGGAGCACACAGACTTCGCTGATATTTCCCTCCTGGGACTAAGAGTCTCCTTCCTGGGCCTTGACCAGGAAATACAGGCTTCCTAACTTTAAAAAACGAAACAGTACTCTCCTTTCAAAATGTGAACATACATCATAAATTTTCTTAAGTCTTACAGAAACACAAGATCATTTTGATGAAGGTTCATCCATTCCAGAATAAAACCATCCCTTGCTTTGTAAATTCCAAGGTACTGTTACCGGATTTACCAGTGTATGAATGCTTCCATATCTGTTTCCAGACAAGTCATCATATGGGACATTTAAAGAGAATTTTCTTTGTTGGTCAGGAACAAAGGTGAGTGAGAAGGATACGAGAGCTTCAAAGAATTCCAGAAAAACCAGCTGAAAGATAAGCAAACACAAGAGTCTCACTCATTCGGATGCACTGAGAGGTGGGCCAGCGATTGACCTGAGAGTAGTTTTTTTTTTTGGTTTTTTGAGACAGGGTCTCGCTCTGTAGTTCAGGCTGGCCTTGAACTCACTATGGAGCTCAGGAAGGCCTTGAACTAGTAGTGGTCCTCCTGTCTCAGCCTTCTGAGTGCTGAGATAGGCATGTGCCACCATGAGCAGCTGGAGTTGATTTCTTAGTCATCATTTCTGACATTGGCATTGCCGTTTTTCTGGGCGTGGTGGTGCACGCCTGTAATCCCAGCACTCGGGAGGCTGAAGCAGGAGGATCATTGTGAGTTTGAGGCCAGCCTGGGCTACATAGTGAGTTCCAGACCAGCCTGGAATACACAGTGAGACCCTGTCTCAAAACTGCAAAAAGAAAAATCTATTGCAATGCCCTTCTAATATTAATCTCTAGTATTCTAATGCAATCAAGGATATATGTACACATATAAGTATGTATGTATGTGTGTATCATTTTATGTATTTGGATTCAGACTATTTTCCATCAAATCTTGGTTCTTGGTATCCAAACCAAAACAAACAACCTGAATTGGATTTGTACCATTTTGACATTGCTTTACAAACCTCAAGTTCAAAGTTGCTGTCAATTCCATCATGTATGAAAGGATTATCCTCTGCTATTACTGCCACAAATTTGGTTGCAGTTAATTCTTTATTTATCATTTTAAAGTCCTGTAAAAGAAAAATAAACAGCCAAAGCATAACTTGCTATAATTAGAGGTATATATTTTAATGTCAATAAACTGCTTTTTAAAAATATACCAGAAGTCATTGTCTTAAAAACTGATCATTTGATTTTTGTTTTTTGAGACAGGGCTTCACTCTGTAGTTCAAGCTGGCCTTGAACTTGAGGCGATCCTCGTGCCTCAGCCTCCCAAGTGCTGGAATCACAGGTGTGCACCACGTCCAGCTACCAAAAACTGACCATCTTGAGCAGTATTCTGGAATAACGTGAGTATTTACCTCTCTTTTTCCAATTCCTCTTAAAAAAACAAAATTAAGCATTTTTTTTTTTTTTTTTGGTACCGGGGATCGAACTTGGGTCCTTGCACTTGCGCAGCAGGCAGCGAAACCACTGAGCTGAATCCCTGGCCTTTTTTTTTTTTTTTTTTAACATAAACAAAGGTCAGAGAAAATGGCAGAGTAAACAATCCAGGTATGAAACGGTGACACAGTTCCAGAGGCTGGGAAGCGCTGGGCTGCTGGGCTCAGCGAACAGACAGGAGCTCAGGGAGGTGCACAGCGAGTGGAAGGAGAGGCTGTGCACAGGAAGACCACCCCGAGTCCGGCTGGGGCCCTTTCCACACGGAAGTCCACACTCGCGAGCCCAAACCGGAAGAGTCTGGTGGGGAAGACGCTCAGCACCCCTCAAGTCGCACTGCTCTGCTGGAAAAGGCTTGCTGGATTGGGTGAAAATGGGTCTTGCTATCACCCCTCCGCACCCCACCTTCACTCTGTCCCAGGACCTGTGACGCCCAGGTCCAAATCCCCAGCAGCAGCCAGAAGTCCTCATCCAAGAGACAGGATCTGCACGCTCACAGCTCGCTGTGGGGCAGCGACCTGGCAACACGCTGTACTGAAGCCTCACCCCTGCCAGGTGCCGCCACCCACAGAGCTGGCATCAGCTTTGTAGCCACAACCGATAGTGACATCCAGGCATCACACACAGCCGCACAAAAGGCTTAGCATAGAAGCAGAGAACAGGCTGGGCACAGTGCCACAACCGTGTCACCCCAGCACTCTGGAAGGCTGAGGCAGGAGAATCATGAGCTCAAGGCAGCCTGGCCAACTAACTATGTGTGAGACTCTCTCAACATTTTAAAAAGGACTGCATTGTAGCTCAGTGGCACAGTGCCTGCCTTTGCATGAGGCCCTGAGTTCAATTCCTAGTACTTCACCAAACAGCACACAAAACCTCTGAATTGCTAGGATATCAACTCATTGTCCTGAAATTTAATAAAGGGAAAAAAATCAAGCATTTATCTCCCTTTTCCTGTATGGACCTGTATTTCAGAGTATTCAAACAACTGATGAAGTGAAGCTCTTTTTCAAATAAAGTTCACAGCCAATAAAGGCTGCGGATAAGTGAAATAATAGAGTTTGGAGATCACCATGGTACTGGCCTGGCGAGATACTGGACGGACGTCAGCAATGGCCATCATGGGCTGCTAGAAGAAGGCTTGTGGAAAACCTAATAGAAGGGCCCTGCCACCACCCCAGGAGCCCACTGAAACCCCAGGAGCCCAAACATGTGTGATGCGATGTCACAGGAAGGACCCAGAACCACCCGAGTCACATGGACCCTCTAACTGCCACTGGCATGGAAGTGTGGCAGGAAAGGACACGTTAAACACCATGAAAAGGATGTAGTCAAAACAAGATACCTGACCTATTCTGCAAGGACAAATGACCATGAAAAAAAGAGGAAGGTAACCCGAGTGTGGTGTCGCACACCTGTCATCCCAGCACCCTGGGAGGCTGAGGCAGGAGGATTCCAAGTTCAAGCCCAGCCTGGGCAGCCTAGTGACTTAGTGAGACCTGTCTCAAAATTTAAAAATTTTACAAAGGGCTGGAGATGTAGCTCTTCTCGAAGGCTCCAGGTTCAATCCCCAGCACTACAAAAACAAGAGGGGAGCTGAGGTGAACAGATAAACAGCTGTATAACATCTCATCCCATAGCCATATACTTTTAAAAGTTTGTTTTCCTAAAGTCATGGTTACTGTCTGCTTTTCACATACATGCAGTACTGTTCAATGTCTTAAAGTACTCTGTCATTAGTATTTGACTCTTTCAGCTTCATCAAGTACAGATTAAAAGGATCCTGGAACACAGACCACTGATAGTATGAGAACGCTGTATAAACAAGATGTCACTGCTTTCCAGGGCAGATGTAGCTCAGTGGGACAGCATTTGCCCCGTCCTCGGGGCTCTAGGTTCCCACTGCCAGAAGAACCAATAATAATAAAAAAAGGCACTCATGCCCTCCTCTACCTCTCAGTGGCCAGGTCTGCAGCAGAACATACACTGGAGTAAAGCTGTCGCTAGCCCCCAATTTGCCGACACATTGGCCAGGCGGCCCCTCTTTCTGTGCCTCCCGTTATCACAGACCATTTGCATCACTCTCTGCCAAAGGCAACTCCATTAAACATTCAATTAGGAAAATTCATCCCAGGTTGGGCGTGGTGGCACATGAATGTAATCCTAGCTACTCAGGAGGCTGAGGCAGGAGGATTGCAAGTTTGAGGCCAGCCTGAGCAGCTTAGTGGGAGACTGTTTCAAACTTTTTAAAAGGATCTAGGGATGTAGCTCAGGGGTGCAGCACCTGCCTAGCGGGCACAGGGTCCTGGGTCCCATCCCAGAACTGGCCCCCCGATTCACCCTTGATCTTCACCTCACTATTTACATATTATAGTTCCATTATCTTGGTTTTCTTTAATATAAAGATGCTTGTAAATATAAAGCCAGTACCAAACCCAAGTGGCATTGAACTTACTTTCAGCATCCACAGGAAGTGTCTCGTCTTCATTGTAAGCTCACCAGGAGGAGCTGGGCTCGGTCTGCAGTAAGCTGTGTAAATCTCCCAGCACTTATCAATATAATTCATCATATAGAGCGTCTCCTCCCCGTCACTGAATAAATTGCCTGAAAATACAACATTCAAAACTGATTACAAAATTCAATTTTGAAACATTACAGTGAACATTACCCCCATTACTTTTGTATTTACCTTTTACCTGGAAGGCGTTTGGACGAATGTTTTCAGTCATCAGTTTTGTAAAACACAGAAAGAGTGATGGGCTTCGATTTCTGTTAAAAAAGACATCACAGTTATTCCTCCTGGGAGCTGGAACTTAAGTTCCCTCTTTTGGAGTGTGGACTAGAACTTAATAACCAGACTGTAACAGACAGGGTAGAGAAAGAAGACACCGTGAGCTGCCAGTAGAAACCCTGCCTGGCCCCGTTCTGATCTTTGAGTAGGGCTAAGCCCTAACACAATATCCGACCTTGTGTACAGCCCGGGTGATGGGGGCCCATCCACCAGCATGGTAGTCTTCCCCCAAACTCACAACCTCAGTAGAGTCATGAGACAGCATCACAACACTGAAATACAGGAAGTTTCACAAAATAACTCGCCAGGATTAAGTGTCAAGGTCACGGGAGACAAAGCCTGAGACATGATCACAGATTAGAAGAGCCTTATGAGGGCATGACTATTCAATGTAAGGTAGCATCCCAGACTTGATCCTAGGACAGAAAGGGGACAGTGGGGAAACTGGAGAAATCTTTTAAAAGCCTGTAACAGTAATATCACAGTAACATTAATTTCTTGCTTTTGATGGGTGTACTGTGTTGTGTAAGACATAAACATTAGGGGAATTTGGGTGAAAGGTATATAGGAACTCTGGATAGTAACTCTGTAAACCTAAAAAAATAAAATATTTTGTGGGGGAGAAAAGGTATCATGGGCTGAGGATTTAGCCCAGTGGCACTGCACCTGCCTTGCAAGTGCAAAGTCCCAAGTTCGGTCCCCAGTACCAAAAAAAGGTATCATGTTTGCTTTGAGGCAGGAAATTCTGACCTAAGAAATAAGAGTTGACCGTGCCTCCTTCTGACTAAATTTCCAGTATCTCTACGCCACATTAAAATGGCTCAGACATGGAGGGTGTTGAGTTGCACTATAATATCAAGCAAGATCCAGAGTTCGATCCCCAGTACCAAAAAAGACATCTTAGGGCTTTTTGGCTAAAATTTGGGGGAAGTTTTACTTCTAGAACTTGATTTCGAGGCCATATGGGGACAACAGCGAGCACTGAAGAAAAGAGGATGAATGGCCGTGAGGTGCTCCCAGGGACCTCGGTACCAGGCACTTACTGATATTCTTCATGATGAATGTGGTAAGCCAACTGCAGGAGATAACTCAGGAATGTTCTCAGAAGAATTGTTCTAAATGGAGAATGAATTTCTTCAACTGGTATGTCATTACTGGCTAAAATGAGAAAATTGGAGAGCATGCATTATATTTCCAGCAGCACCTACTGCATTTGCTCCTGGTGTACAGCGCAAAGAACTGACTACGATGGAGTCCTCGCTCTCTCAAGAGTGCTCAGAGCATCCAACCCGAAATTAAGAACCACAGGAAGCCTTCTGTCTGGTCTCCTTATAAGACACTTATAATTTACTTTGTCCCAATGGCTTTCAAAGTCATCTGAACCAAAGTTTAATGCTGCTAATTGTAAATGGATTTAACACATTCCCTTAAAACACATTCGGCTTAAAACTATGGTGGTCCATGGGGCTGGGGATTTAGCTCAGTGGTTCCGCCGTCTGCCTCGCAATCGCAAGGACCCAAGTTCGATCCCCAGTACCAAAAAAACAAAAAACAAAACAAAAAAAGCAACGGTGGTACATGCATGATTGTGCCATCCGGTGGCTCGTACCATTGGTAGTTCAAATGGATCTGATCACTTTTATTGATCTTTTTACTAATAAAATTAATAAAAGTTTATAAATGGACCAAATCTAGGTAAGTTGCCTAAATTTGAATAATTACTGCCCAAATACAAATATTAACAGTATTCATACCAATTAAAAATTACAGTAATGAACAAATGTATTAAATTAAATCAGAGCTGCCCAGTAGACATATGAATTATGGCCCTGTCATGAACATGTTAAAAATGTTTTACTAATATCTTTTAAAAATTAATTGTATTGGTACATTTTAGATACATACAGTGAGCACATTAATGTTTTATTTTTTGAGAAGATAATTTGAGGCTTTCAGTCCTGCCTCTCAGAATTCAGCTGAAAGGATGAATTCAAGGTTGTTAGATTTATCTCATGGACTTTCTGACTTGAAATCTTAAGACTGCCTGTAATGGTTGAGATCTAAAATCTCCCCTAGAAAGCTCATGTATTCAGAAGTGGGGATTTTGGAAAGTGACTGGATCATAGGGGCTCTACACTCATCAGTGGATGTGTTCATTGCTAAATGTGTGGTTAGGAGAGGTGTATCACTGGGGGTGTGCTTTGGGAAGGTATATTCTCCTCCCTTCTCTCTCTGCTTCCTGGACACCTTGCCCTTCCACCATGATGTTCCTGCCTTGGAGCTAGCTGACCATGGACTAACTGGCCTGAATCATGAGCCAAATTAAACCTCTCCTCCTTTAAGTTGTAGGTGTTAGGTATTGTGTCCAGCAACAGGAAGACTACTACACTACTTAAAGCCTTTTCTAGACTATTCCAAGCACTCCCTCATCCTCCTTGACCTGACAGTTTCATGCTTTTCCACTATAGATAGGGGTCAGGCACACTTTTCTGTAAGGAACCTGAGGGCCAGGGATTTAGCTCAGTGGTGCCGGCGCCTGCCTTGCAAGCAAAAGGTCCCGAGTTCAACCCCTGGTACCAAGAAAAAAAACAAAAAAGTCTTTGTAAGGAACCTGAGAGTAAATAAATGAGGCTTTATGGTCCAGACTACCTCAACGACTACTCAGCTCTGTAGCGTAGGACAAAAGCAGCCCCAGGCAGAAGATGGACATAGAGATCACTGTGTTCCAGGGAGGCTTAGTCAGGAGAACAGCCGGCGGGTGGGGCTGGCCACAGGCCATACTTTGCTGACCCTTTTATTGATGGCTTGTACTGTTGGCTATTATTGCACAAGGTCACCTTTGCAAGTATGGTATAAGCATGGAAACCAAGGCCACACATCAACTTCTGGAATGCCTCTCCTGACCTGTGCATTCCTTACTTGGCCGACTTTTTTTTCTGCAGTGCTGCGAGTCAAACCCCTAGTCAAACCTCATGTTAGACAAGCGCTCTGCCACTGAGCCACATACCCAGCCCTCCCAATATCTCCTAACTCATTCCTAGGACATCATGGCATGCTAATGATCCTCTAGTCCGAAAGAAGTGACAGACCTGGAATACTCACCACTTAACATCCTGTCCATATCAGCAAGAGTTATATTGTGGTGATGAAATTTGCAGTCTTTCAGAAATCTCCAGAACTGAAGCTTTGTCATAAGGAAGGTATTGTCCAGAGAGTGGTCACATCCAAGGCTGCTGTAGAAGCTATAAATTCTTCTTAGTTCTGTAATGCTTCTTAAGAGAGCATATTCTACCTGAAGGGAAGGAAGCCATGCACATCTTATCTTGCCTTGTGATAATAAAAGACACAGTGCCTGCTTTCTAGACTAAATGAGGATGGCACTGTAAACAGCGCTATGTACCTCTACCTCTCCATGAGTATCATCCTGCCTGCTCACTTCCACTCAATAAAATGCAATTTCTGACTAATAGTAACAAAATATATTGTTTTCTGGAAAACTGAGTTACTGTCATATTGCTATGTGATCATATCCCGTCTCAATGGCAGCAATACAATTCTGTTACCTACAGATCAGTACCTCGTGAGTCCATAGATGCAAAAGTCCCCAACAAAATAAACTGAATGCAGCAATATACAAAAAGAACAGGACATCAAGACCAAGTATATCCTCCTGCCTCAGCCTTCCAGAGTGCTGGGATTATAAGTAAATACTACCAAGTGGATTCAATTACAAGGCTGGTTTCACCACTTGAAAAATCAAGGTAATTCACCACATTGGTAGACTAAAAAAGAAAAACCACATGATCATACCAAGTGATGCATCTGACAGAAGTTAACATCTATTTATGATACGCACCCCCAGCAAATTAGGAATAGAAAGGAACCCTTAACCTGATAAATGGCTTGTACAAAAACACAGCTAACAGCATATTAAGGCTGGAGGTGTAAAGTAAGCAATGTTCACACTGACTGTGCTATTAACCTCTCTGGCCCTGGGTCCCACGTGCCCTCACACTGCCCTAAACTCCCATCCATGCCACCTGACAGCCTGTGTGGGGTCCCCTTCTACTCCAGGTGTCTGTGTCTCAACACTCTTCAGTATCCAGAGTGTGAAGAACAGCATATGGGGTCCCAAGGAGCTCAAAGAGCCTCCCTGTGTGGTGGCATCAGGCACATTACACTCAGCATTACCTCCTGCCTTTTAAGATTCAGAGTAATTCAGTGAACATCTGTGCTCTATCCTAAAGCATTATTCTAGAGCACAACACAGAACTTGTCTTCATGTAGTAAAAGAACCCAAGACATGCACTGTACACAAAAAGGAGGTGTCGATGGGAGAGCAGAGTGGAGGCAGAGGACAGTGGATCTAAGCAAGGAGTTTCCTACAGGGCTCAGAGAAAGGAATGAAGTTCACCGAGTGCCCACAGGCAGCCAGGCCTGGGGAAGCAGTGGAGCTTGGCTGCCATCCCTCTCTGCCCTATCTCTGCTATGCAAAAACACCTGCCCCAGAGGCTGTTGGGAGGATCCAGGGACTTGAAGGGGTTGGAACCCAGGGCCAGGGACCACTCTGCAAGCACCAGCACTGTCCCTGTGTGCGTTCACAGTCAGGAAGGGAACTGGCCGAGGCCGGCTGGGCAGAGGGGTTGATGTCGGATCCCATGAAGTTGAGGGGAAGACACCACTGGAGTGGGATGGGACAGCTTGCCTAGCTTGTTCTAGCTGAACCTGGAATGCTCCAGGACCTGTACTTAAAAAAGAAGACACCCGTATTTTGATTAAGATGCCAAAATAATACCAATAACAGACAATACCTGTAATCACAGCAAAACTTAAATAGACCCAAATTAAGGGACATTCTACGAAATAACCGATCAGTACACTTCAAGTCTCAAGGTCAGGAGCAACAGAGAGGAGCTGCCACAGAGCGGAGGAGTAAAAGCTAAGGGGGTGTGGGGCCCTGGACAGAAGGGCATTGGGGTGAACCAGGTGAATTCCGAGGCAGAAGTCTGGTTTAGGTAACGGCGCTGCAGCAGTGCGCGGCTCCGGGCCCCACCATGTGCCGGGGGCGTCAGAAGATGCCAGGAGAGGGAAGCTGGGGAAGGCAGATGGAGACTACGGTAATTCCACTCTCTGCAAGTGTAAAATCATCCAAAATAAAATGTAAAGAAAAGCCATACACAATTTGCTAATAAAATTGTAGTGTGTCTGCATTGTGAAGTATTCTTATTACAGATGTTCAAAGGGGGGCCGGGGATTCAGCTCAGTGGTTCTGCCACCTGCCTCGCAAGCACAAGGTCCCGAGTTCGATCCCTGGTACCAAAAAAAAAATGTTCAAAGGTATTCTTAAAGGGTCCTTTCCCTTTCTGTCTCATATATTTCTATAATGTTTGAATTTTTTGGTAAAAGCATGTTTTCCTCTGTGATTATAAAACGCTCAGTATAGACAATATATGTTAAATACACAATTTTTAAAAGACTCACATGCTTTGATTTTTTTTGTTCTCTGTCTTTTTGTTTTTTGAGACAGGATCTCACTTTGTACAGCAGGCTGGCCTTGAACTCACTTTATAGCCTAGGCTGGCCTCAAATTTGTGGTGATCCTCCTGCCTCAGCCTCCTGAGTGCTGGGATTACAGGCGTGTGCCACCGTGTCCTGCTTCACATGCTTTGACATAGAACTCTAAACTGTAGAATGAAGTGTGTGTAAATGTGTGTGTATGTGTATGTGTGCATGTGTAAAATACAGAAAGATGGGGGAAGGAGAGTAATGTAAGCAATCTCACTTTTCTTGTAAATCAATATATATTAGCGTATTTACCTAAAACTTACATTATAGGAGAATATCTAATGCACTGAATAGCTGTCATTAAGTTCTACATGAGAACAGGGATTCTGTGAACAGAATGATCCCAGTTCTGTCTGTATGTGTATTAAAAGTTAGAAAGATAGCCACAGATTTTGTCTGGCTAGAAATTCACTTTTTCCTTATCTGTGTTTTCTACATTTTCTACTTTCGTAATTAGAGGAAGTGGTAAAGGCTACTATTTTTAACAAGAATCTTGGGGCAGAGCTAAGTGATCCTGGGCACCTGAATTACAGCGTTGGCCTTGGGAGCCAGAAGAGGCGGAGGGTGGATGGGCAAAGTCTTCCCTTCTGGGGCACCAAGAAGCGAGGGCCAGGCGCTGGGGGAGAAGGGGAAGATGCATGGAGACAGCCAAACACACCATGCCCGGCCCACGCAGGGGCCATGGTAGTGTGATGTCATTTTGCTATGACTTGCCAGGTATGACTCAAATCAGGTCCACGTACATAATTTTCTGTCTCTAAAGGGTTTTAGGTATCCATTCATTTCTTGTTCTGCTTGTTTGGGTTTTGTTGTTGTTATTTTGTTTTCGCAGTGCTGGGGATGGAACCCAGGCTGGCCTTGAAGTTGGCGATCCTCCTGCCTCACCCTCCCGAGTAGTAGGGATTATAGGAGGGTACCAATGCACCCAGACTTTCAGTGATTTCTAAGGGCTTTAAGTTCTGCTGAACCCTAGCAAACCATAATCAAGAGGAATCGTCGTTTCACTGAGGAGGCAGCAACAGCCTCAGTCTTCAAGCCACTCAGAGTCTGAGAGCAGTGTGACTGTTAGGGACTCCGAGGCTCTGGGGACCTCATGGAAACTCTCTGCCTGGGCTGCCAGGGTTGCCTTGGAAATTAAGTGGGGTGATCTGTGTG
Organism: Heterocephalus glaber; assembly: GCF_053883595.1. Classification (NCBI taxonomy): domain Eukaryota; kingdom Metazoa; phylum Chordata; class Mammalia; order Rodentia; family Bathyergidae; genus Heterocephalus; species Heterocephalus glaber. The sequence goes on along the minus strand of NW_028258381.1, from coordinate 38,555,130 downwards.
AAGCATCCACCATGTGACACGTGACAATGACCACCAATGGTCACTCCCAGGACCAGGGAGACTATTAATGGTTAGGCCTAAAATACAAATTTGTAACAGTGCAAAGGGTTTGACCTGCTTCTTTTCTTCTGCTCGCTCTTTCTTAGGGTACATGTTCACCACCAGGCTGAGGTCCAGCTCCATGCTCAGGCCTAAGGCAGAGGGACTCTCAGTGCCCTTGAGCTCTTTGATCTTTTCTAGAAAACAGACAAAACAGGAGACAACTGTGAAAAGCAATGTTAAAGTTTTTCAGTGTTATGTCAGAATGATTGCCTACCACAAGGTGATTCAAGAGCATTCAGAAAACCTACTAAGAAAACAGTTGCAAGCCAGATGTGTTGGTGCACACCTATGATCCCAGCACTCTGGGAGGCTGAGTCAGGAGGATGGCAAGTTCAAGTCCAGACCAGTTCAAGTCCAGGTAACTTAGTGACTCAGCCAGATCCTGTCTCAAAATAAAAAATAAAGTTTGAAGCTGTAGCTCAGTGTAGGGGCCCTGAGTTCAATCCCCACCACTGCAAAAAAGAAGAGAAATGAGGAGAAAGGAAAAGGGAGGGAAGTGGAAGGGAGGAAAGAAAAGGAAGAAAGAAAAGGAGGGAAGGAAGAGGAAGGGAAGAGAGAGGGAAGACCAGTTGTTCACAGGCGGCTCCTATTTCCTGAGGAATCGGGGACTTTTTAACGGATACCAGGGACACCAGACAGGCGAAGGCTCCTACCAGCACTGACAGGAGATCGGCACTGCTTGCTCGTGCGGACCCCTTTGGCATGCAGGTCCAGGTAACTCTGGATTTCATCATCAGGGTCCATAAACTGAGCTATGTGGTCATTGGAGAACAGCCCTTCATACACATGCCCGTTCTTGAAAGTTAACCGGCCCTGCAGGTAGGAAAATGACTACTTATCATTTAGAAAAAGTTTTTTTGTAAAAGCATTGCTAAATAATAGCAGTGTAATAGCAGTCTCTTCAAGGTTTGGGAGCTGTTTGTTTGTTTGGTACTGGGGATTGAACCCAGGACCTTCACACTGAGCTACATCCCCAGCCTGTTTTATATATTTTTTTTTTTTTTTAATGATGACAAAGTTTCACCTTTATTAAAGGTAGGAAAGGGGTGGGAATTTAGCTCAGTGGTTCCGATGCCTGCCCTGCAAGTACAAGGACCTGAGTTCAATCCCCGGTACCAAAAAAAAAAAAAAAAAAAAAAAAAAGGAAACAAACAGGCTATATTTTTCATTTTGAGACAGGGTCTCAGCAAGTCATTAAGTTCCCCAGGCTGGGCTCAAATTATGATCCTCCTGCCTCAGCCTCCTGAGTTGAAATGAGAGGCATGCACCACCATACCCAGCTTGGTCCTTTGTTTTGAAGCTTCGCCCTCAGTCCACACCGTCAGCCTCCGAGGGTCTCATCTCACTGGGTCAGCCCCTCTCCTCCTTCCACTTCTCCTTTCCCTTCCTCTCCCCTCCTCTTTCTGTATCTGTCCCAAACCTCTGCCCGTCCTTGAGCCTCTGCTCACAAAATGGATCTGACGAAATGAGGCAAGTGACCCACACAGTGCCTGTCACGCATCAGGGACTCTTGACATTTGTCAAACCCAGGTCAGTGGTCAGTGATTCAGAGGTGGGAAGATGATCCAGCTCAGCTCTGTGAAATTAAAGACATTTGTAGAAAGCTTCTAGAAGTTTCTTTTCTACTTAGTGCAGATGTGAATGTGAAGCCTGGAACCACAGCAGCCACCATGCAGTCATGGGACAGGAGCAACACAAGAATGAAGCTGACATGGTGGGAAATACTGTGTGTAGAGAGAAGAGAAACCCTGACTTCTGAGTCCCCTGAAACCTACATTATTCTTTATATATATAGCAGATTAAGCTGGATTGTTACTTTTAACTAAAATCACCCTAACACACAGACACTCACATAACACAAACTAATAACTTCATACTATTCAGAAATTAGATAATACGTTGGAAATATTTAAGAATTCATGTAATCATCTCCACAAAGAGTAAGCTATCTGTGTAAAACAGATAATGCAGCTTACTACAGAATGACCCGCCTTATATTGCTTTAGCTCATCTTTAGGAAGCAACTTCACAGGTCCACACTCACCATGCCGTGTTTCTTATTACAGGCCCATTCACCCTCATATGTGGCTCCGCTGGCGTAGTAAAACTTCCCGTGTCCGTGGCGACATCTGTTCACGAACTCTCCTATGTATTCATTCCTCAAAGGATACTGGGAGTTGGGGGTTCTCTTTATAAACCATTTGTGTGTTCCAAAACCATTCTGAAAAGAAAGCAAACCAGCCAGGCCTGGTCGCGCACCCCTGAACCCCAGCACCTAGGAAAGAGGGCCATGTATTTGAAGCCAGCCTGGACTACACCGTGAGACCGTCTCAAAAACCAAATAAAATAAATGAAACCAAGCAGCCATCAGGAATGTTCAAACTATTTTACCTGAATCCATTTAAAATTAAGACAAATATTAGGCCGGGGATTTAGCTCCGTGGTTCCACCACCCGCCTTGCAAGCAGAAGGTCCTGAGTCCGAGCCCCAGTATAAAAAATAAATAAATAAAATAAAATTAAGACAAATACAATATAATTTGAAGGAGTGAAGAAGAAGAATCACACAGACTTGAGTTCCAGCTCAGCTCAAGCGATTTCTAACCAGATTTTGACCTAAGGAAAATTATTGAAGCCTTTAGGTTCTTCAGCTACAAAGTGAGAAAAAAATACCTTACACTCCAGGCTCAATGCAAAATAATTATTTTAATCATTGTTTTACCTTATTTCTAAAAGCATACACTTTGATAAAAGTACCCACTCCTCAACCCCACTGTCCACAGGGCTGAGAGTCCTCACCACCCTGAGAGTCCATCTGCCTGGCCCCACTCACCTGTGGTCAGACATACTAAATCAACATCCTCCGTGAAGCATTTTGTGACTCCTGGTCATACAAGAGCTGATCAAAAAATATGGTGTGTGTTTAAGTTTAAAAAAGCCTTACAGTAAAACATGAATTGCCATGAGTCCCCCTCAAAATACTCCTCCTAGCCTCGAACACACTATCCCATTGTTCTTGACACTTTCTGAAGCACTTCCGGAAATCCTGTTTCGCACAAGTGTCTTCAGTTGTGCTGTTGTGGCTGCCTTTATGTCCTGACCTGATTCAAAATGTTTACTTTTCATGGGCACTTTGAGGATGAGCCAGAAATTGTATTTTGCCAGATCCGGTAAATAAGGTGGAGGAGGATTCACTGTCCTGTTTTTATGAGCCTGCTTCTCACTGGATGGCACGTAGCAATGGCATTTACTGGGTTTTCTATCACGGCTCATAAAGATACTCACAAAAGAGGACTTCCAGAGCTACCTCAGAAAGTGGCAAGAACAGGGCCAGGGGTTTAGCTCAGTGTTTTGCCGCCTTCTGCACAAGCGCAAGGACCCAAGTTCAATCCCCAGTACCAAAAAAAAAAAAAGAAAGTGGCAAGAATGGCAAGAGATGTTCGAGGCAAGGGGGATTCATGGCACTGTTTCCTTTATTGTAATAAAACTTGAACATTCACCATATTTTTTTATCACACCTTGTATACACAAAGAATAGAAAACAGGGACTCAAATAGACATTTGTACACCCATGTTCACAGCAGCACTATTTACAATAGCCCGAAGGCGGACACCACAAGTGTCCCCTAGATAAATGCATAAACAAAATGTGATCTGTACAATGGAACATTATTCAGCCCTAAAAAGAAATTCTGCCACATGCTACACCATGGATAAGCCTTGAGGACACTGTGCTCAGTGAAATAAGCCAGTCACAAGAGAATATTTACTCTATGATTCCACTACATGGGGAACCTGGAATGGTCCAACTCATAGGGGCAGAATGTAGAAGGAAGTGAGGAGTTACTGTTTAATAGGTATAAAGTTTCACTTTTGTCAAATGAGAAGTTCTGTGGATGGCTGGTGGTGATGGTTGCAAAGCAGTGTGAATGTGCTCAATGACACTGAATCATGCAGTTAAAACAGTTAAGATTTGGGGTCAGGAATTTAGCTCAGTGGTTCTGGCGCCTGCCTTGCAAGTGCAAGGTCCTGAGTTCAATCCCCGGTACCAAAAAAAAAAAAAAGATAACAGGGCCAGGGATGTAGCTCAGTGGCACTGTGCCTGCCTTGAAAGCACAAGATCCTGAGTTCAATTCCTGGTATAGAAAAAAAAGTTAAGATGGAGCCAGGCATGGTGGCACATGGCACTCGGGAGGCTGTGGCAGGAGAACCACCGTGAGCTGGAGGCTAGCCTGGGCTACATGACGATGAGACCTTGTCAGAAAAAAGAAAAAAAGAAGGAAAAGAAGTACAATCCCCAATACCACACACACACACAAAAAGAACTAGGTTGGGCTGGGGATTTAGCTCAGTGGTTCTGCCGCCTGCCTCGCAAGCGCAAGGTCCCGAGTTCAATCCCTGGTACCAAAACAAAACAAAAAAACAGGAAAAGAACTAGGTTGCCAATTACTAGATTTATATATAAGCCATTAGCACTTGGATCAGTGGTGCACACCTATAATCTCAGCACTCTGAGAGGCTGAGGTAAGAGGATTGCAAATTTGAGGCCAGCTTAGGCAATTTAAGACCCTGTCTTCAAAATTAAAAACAAAGTTTGACCCTGGCCTGGTAACTTAGCTACTTAGCAAGACCCTGTCTCAAAATTAAAAAATTAAAAAACAAAAACGCTGGATGAGAAGAGCCTGAGCTCAATCCTCAGTGCTGCAAAACAAACAAACAAACAAACAAACAAACAAAAGACAAAGACATTAGAAATTCCAGCACTGTAATCCCAGCCACTCGGGAGACTGCAGATTTGCGCCAGCCTGGACAACTTAGTAAGACCTTATCTTGAAATACATAAAAATGGCTGGGGGGTAGCCCAGGGCTCCCTGGATTCAAACCCCAGTACCACAAAAGAAAAGAGAAAGCTCAGGCTTTATAAACAATGTTAAATTTGCCAGCTGACGTGTTTCTGCTCTGCGCAGCCAATCCACAGCTCTGAGTGTGAACAGCCATCTCTGCCCTTGCAGGAGCCGCAGGGCTCCCCGACTCTTGATGGCAGAGCCCTGCTCGTGGGGACGTCTCAGAGGACTGGACAGCCATGCAAAAGTGCAGCTGAGACCCCTCAACCCTAATTTGAGTTTCTAAGTTCAGCAAAGCTTGAATTCCGGATTAGCACACAGTGCGATTCTGGGCAGCGCAGGCTCAGAGTGGCCATGGGACCCAGGAGCGCACAGTGCCCACCTGGATGCCCCTGTTCCAGTGGCCGTCGTATTCCTCCTTGGTCGTCAGCCACCTCATCTTGCCCTTGCCGTGGCGCATGTTGTCTTCCCACTGGCCTTCGTATATGTTTCCAGATTTGTAACTGGGACAAAAGAAACCAAAGAGGAACGATCAGCTGCCTCATATACAATGTGTGTCTTTAAGATCTTTAGGCCAGGGGTGGTGGCACACACCTGTAATCCCAGCACTGGGGAGGCTGAGGCAGGAGGATCACTATGGAGACCTGCCTGGGCTATGCAGTGAGTTCAACGCCAGCCTGAACTACATAGTAAGACTCTGTCTCAAAAAAAGAAAGATTCTTAGCTAGGTGTAGTGGTGTTCTCCTATAGTCCCAGCTAGCTACTCAGGAGGATCACCAGTCCAAGGTCAGGTGGGTAACTTAGGCCGTTTCAAAACAAAAAAATTGAAGTGAGGGTTTAGCTCAGTGATAGACCACTTGCCTGGCATGCATGGGGCCTTGGGTTCCATCCCCAGCAACACACACTCACACATTCACAATTCTTAAAATTTCCCCTGAATACCTGTGAAGAAATCCAGTCCTGGGTCCAGACACTCCTATATACTGAAACTCACTGGGTAGGCATGCGGTGAGCAATAGCAAGCATCTTAGGGAGCAGAATAAATCACTTTATTAAACCTGCTGATTATTTATTAAGGTAACAAAGTGGGTAACAAGTGTTTTACATCTTTCAGGAATTTGTTTTATCAGGCTGGGGACTTAGCTCAGTGGCACCGTACCTGCCTCATAAATGCAAGGTCCTGAGTTCGATCCCTGGTACAAAAAATAATTTTTTTCCAGTACTGGGAATTGTACCCAGGGCCTTCACACTGAGCTATATCCTCAGCCTTTTATTTTAATTTTTATTAGACAAGGTTGCTCTACATTGCTAAGTTGCCCAGGCTGACCTCAAACTTGGAATCCTCCTGCCTCAGCCTCCCTGGGTGGTGGGATTACAGGCATATGCCAGCATACCTGGCTAGACTCAATTCCCTATTGTAACTATTTAATATTTTGCTATAAATATTTTAAGGATTAAAATTATCAGCTCAATCTAAAATCAGGCAAAGGTGTCACCATCCTTCAAAAAGCATACAACTAAAAATGGAGGTCTGTGATCAAGGCAGAGAACAGGGAAGGCAGTTTCAACTTACAAGGTGAAACGGTATGATATTTAATAGTGTTTCTCTAAATCATCCGTAGACTATTTTCATCACTACAGACTATACTGGGATTAACTTACACATCCGACCCTGGCTAGACAGAAAATGTGTTCTCTGCAGTTTCCTCACCATACCTTTAGCCTAAGTGGCAACTCTTTGGGGCCAGAGACACCTGTGTGCCCACCCCCCACGAGGCCATGTCCCACTTACCACCTTGTGCCCCAGCCCTTTCTGATGTTGTGGACCCAGTCACCTTTGTACCAGGAAGTGCCCTCTTGATTATAATAAATGGAGCCCTAAAACAAATAATATCATTTTCTTAAAAAGGTCAAGCCTCAGAATACAGATGAATTTTTAAATGTAAAGAAAAAAATACAGAAAGCTAAAAAGCGTAAACACTGCAGAAGTCAATGTCATACTTACAACAGATGCACGATCCTTCAAGCTGCCTTGTTTTCCAATTAAAAAAAGAAATAGTAAGGTGTCCCTAGCAAAGGGCAGGGAGATCATGTCACAGACCAAGTACTCCTCCATAACAAAGTGCCACCGTGAGGCACGGAATGACTCCTTTCGTTATACTTGGTAACCGTCAGTCAAACACCAAAAGAAATGTCTCCTTGCCACCTCAAGTGAATAGCTGTGCCTTTGCTGCAACTGCAGGTCACTGTCTTCATGTACCAAAGCCATTTTTATTTATTTCACTTTAACATCTGTCTTAGTTACTTTTCTCATTGCTGAGACAATATAGCCGACACCCAGAGTTAAAGGAGGAAAAGTTTATTTGGCTCAGTTCACACAGGTTTCAGTCCATCGTTGGCTGGCTTCAAGGCAGGGTGGCATAGCAGAGGGCATTTCAGAGGAGAAACAGTTCATTGTAGGTGGAAGACAGCAAAAGCAAGCAAATGAGGGACCTTAATAGCATCTTTCTGCCTCTTTTATCTTACGAAGACTACTTAGGGTGGGCAGCGCTCACACCCTTCATCCTAGTGCCCTTGAGCCTAGCACTGCACCATGAATCAATTCCAGGGTCACACACTCTAGATCCAGCCACCTCTGGAAAAAGCCCCACCTATGGCTGCACGAGGCTTTGGGGAGACAGCTAAGCACAAGCCATAACATTCTGCCCTTGGCTCCCAAAGACTACTGCACATCCCTTTACGCAAAGGGCATTTAGTCCACCTCTAAGAGGTGCCGAAGTCCTGAGAGTTTCAGCACTGCTGAAAAGTCCAAGTCCCAAGTCTCCTCTGAGATTGAAGGCAAACTCCTAGCTGCAGGCCCCTGTACACATGGAAAGACAGTTAAACGCGTCCAGCATATAATGGCACAAAATAAGGATTCCCATTCCAAAAGGTACAAACGGGGAGTAGAAAGGAATGGAAGCAAATCAAGTCCAAAATCCAGTGGGGCAAACATGAAATCCCGCAGTTCCACTTCCAGCGACCCAGCAATCTGTGACAAGTTGTGAATTCCAAAGGGCTTGCCTGCCCCCACGGGACTTCCCATAGTTGTAGCTTCCATGGTTTCTCTCTGGGGCTGGCTTTGCTCACTCCTTGCAGCTTTCCTTGGATGATCCACATTCCTGGCTTCTCTAACCTTCTGGGGTCTCCACTGGACCTTTGGCTTCACACATGGCCCCCTCGGGGCCACCCTGCCTGCCTCCCAGGCCTTCTGAGATCTGGGTGGAAGCCTTTCTGACCCTACCACTCTTGCATTCTGCAGGCTCCTAAACCCAGTGCCACATGGATGATGCCAAGGTCTGCTGCCAGCTGGAGCAGCAGCCAGGCTTCCTTCTCTCTCGGCTTTAAGGGTTGAGTGCCTGGATCATTGGGCACTGAGCCCAATTTCGAGGAACAAATTCTCTAGGCTGCTACCATTCTGGAACATGGTGCTCTGGGGCTTTCTTCCCAAAGCAGTCTCTTACTTTTGCAATTTTGAGGCTGAAAAGGGTGGTGTCTTGCTGCTGCTTGTGATGCCCTCAGGCCATCTGTTCTATTCTCTTGTTCCTTCTCAACAATCAAGATCTCCTCTGCTCTATCTTTACAGTTCACATCTTTACTGGTGCTTCCTTTCTGGCCAAACTCAAAATATTTTAAATCATTTGCTGGGCTCTCTGCTCTTGATTCTCAACACAGATCTGGCTAAAAGCCCCCAAGAGTAGCCATGCCACTGCCTCAACATTAGACTGCCTTGAAATTCCTTCTGCCAGATTACTTGGTCCACAAACCTTAATCTCAGTCTCAAGCAAAGTTTCTGGACACAAGCAAAATGTAGACAAACTTTATGCCAAGGCATAGCGCACACTGTCTGAAGTCCAACAGCCAATGCAGTCCTTCTTCCCAGCAGAAACCTCCTGAGCCTGGTCTTCACCAGCAGAATTTCTATCAGCATTCTGAGCTCTGACCAGAATCTCCCATCAAGTACAGCCTAAGGGGTTCCACCTCTACTTTTTCAGCCAGCATCTCCAAATCTTTCCTAATGCTTCCCTTTACCACAAGCTAGCTCCAAAGGCTCCTAAACCACATGGTCGGGTATAGTCACAGCAAGGACCCCACTCCTAGTACCAAATTCTGTCTTAGTTACTTTTCTAAACAAAAGTCATAACAACATCCTACTCAATGCCACCTCTGAGTGTACGTGATGTCAGGCAACCTCCCTTGGGTGGCTCCTCTGAGCAGCGGGCCTTGCCCCTGAGCAGTACATGTGGGTCTGAGCTTAACAGCTTTCCCGTGTCTGTGTGCAAAGTTCCTTCTTCCTCATCGTGTGGCCACCTTGCTCCTGCAGACATGCAGGTGCTGCTGTCCAGAAATCACCATCCCCAGCCCATCAGTGTCTGAACTGACCTGTTGTGAGCTTTAAACACCCACAAATGCAGTGACAGAGGGACAGAGCTTATGTAGAGCAGGAGAGGTGATCTCACAAGGCCTGAGTGGTGCTTGCCTTGCAGTGGGCATGAGGACAGCCAGGCACTGGGGTGGCTCAACCACCTGGCTCATTCTCTCCCAACTCTCCTGGCCTGCAGCCATTAAGGAAGGAGGTCTGCCTTGATCAGGCTCTATGTATTTGTTTTTACCATGCTAGGATTCAACCTAGATCCTTGTGTAGAAAAACAAAACAAAGCAACACAAAACCAAATATAAAAACAAGTAAACAAACCTAGGCCCTTATACAAAGCACATCCTCTACTGCTAAGCTACCCTTTTTCACTTTGTGATAGGGGGATTGAACCTAGGGCCTTTGCACTGAGAAACATCCCCATCCCTTTGCATTTTGAGACAGGGTCTCACAAAGTTGCTCAGTCTGGGCTCAAATTTTGATCCTTCTGCCTCAGCCTCCCAGAGTGCTGGGATTACAGGCATGTGCCACATCTGACCCTAGCCCATATCTGAACTCTAACCCAGATCTTTCCTTATGCACAGACTTTGCAAATCCTCCTCAGTTTGTCGAGGCCTGTGATGACTTCCAGAGACCAGCAGGCATCCTGTGAAGGACTTTACATTGCAACTGGCCAGTCTGGTGGTTCCACTGCCAAGAAAATCAACCTACAGGGAAGGGCTACCTGGGAGCAGGCGGAGGACAGAGTTTAATCATCTGTGTTGTTCAGACACAAAGCCTCCTAGAGCCAGCATTCTCCTGGGTTCCTCAGGGCTGGTCCTTGACCTGTTTCTTCCTGCTGCTTCTCTTTTTCACAGAGTACCACTTGAGCAAGAGGCACTGGTTTCTGTGGAGCTTCTCAGTAATGCATCAGATTCCACCCTTTCATTTTGTGTAGAAATAAAAGAAATCGGGGTATTTACCTTATCTTGGTAAGCAGCCATAAATTATAAAGAGAATGAAGGAGGGAGAAAGGAAAAAGAGGAGTCATCCGGGTGTGGTGGTGCACACTGGTAATCCAGCACTCAGGGAAGCTGAGGCAGGAGCATCACACATTCAAGCCCAGCTCTGGCAATTTAGTGAGACTCCTGTCTCAAAAGAAACAATTAAAAAGGGGTGGGGGTGTAGCTCAATGTGAAGGCTCTGAGTTCAGCCCTCAGTACCACAAAAAAAAAAAAAAGAGAGAGAGAGAAGGAGGAGGAGGAAGTGGAGGAGGAGGATTAGGAGGGCAGAGGGGGAGGAGGAGGAAGAGAGAAGGAAAGAAAAGAAAGAAAAAAGAAAGGAAAAAAGGAGGCTCTAGTTGTTAAGAAATGATGCGTGGATACTGTGCAATCCTGGACTTCAGGAAGGCAACAGCAGACCAGGGGACGCTACTTTCCCAAGGCACATGTTCTAATCTGTCAGGAGTTGGCCTGTGACGATTAGCATGGTAGACTTTTTCTTAGGGAACTGTCTCTAAACTACAAATTTTAAAGATTGTAAAAAGTGCTACAGTATCTTGTCATCCTATACAAAAGCAAAGCGATAATACCAAAAACAGCAACCTCAGGTAAAAATGCATCTCCACTGCATTGCTAGTAAAGATGTAAAATAGCATGGCTGTTGGTGGAGGAGTTTGGCGGTTCCTCAAAAAATTAAACATAAAGTTGTCATATGACCCAGCAATTCCACTTCTGCATAGTTCCCCAAAGAACTGAAAGGAAGCACTTGAATCCTTGTAAATATATTCACAACAGCACTATTCATAATAGTAAGAAAACAGTACCAGGCGAGGTACCCCACGCCTGTAATCCCAGTACTTGGGAGGCTGAGGCAGGAGGATCACCACAAGTTCAAGGCCAGCCTGGGCTCCATAGTGAGTTCAAAACCAGCCTGGACTACATAGCAAGACCCTGTTTCAACAAAAGAAAACAAAAAAATAGAGATACCCCAATGTCCATCAACAGACAAATGAATAGAAAAAACACAATAAATACTGATGATGGAATATTACTCGGCCATTAAAAAGGATAACAGGGCCAGGGATTTAGCTCAGTGGTACTGCCACCTGGCTTGCAAGCACAAGGTCCTGAGTTCGATTCCTGGTACCAAAAAAAAAAGAATAAGATACTGACACATGATACAACACAGATGCACTTGAAATATTATACTGAGAACAGCCAAACACACAAGGTCACATATTATAAGATTCCATTTATATAAAACATCAAGCTAGGAACAGTGGTGCACATCTGTAAGCCAGCTACTCAGAAGTCTGAGGCAGGAGGCAGAGGCAAATCACAATGTGAGGCCAGCCTAGGCAACTTAGTCAGGTCTTCTCTCATAAGATTTTCAAAAGGGCTGAGGATGTTGCTCAGTAGAAGTGTGCACTTGGCATGTATAAGGCCCTGTGGTCTATCCCTAGTACCACAAAAAAATTAAAAAGAAAATCAAATGTCGGCTGGGTAAACCCACAGAGACCTGGAGCAGACTCGTGATTGCCAGGGAAAGTGCAGAGAGCAGGATGAGGAGCTGCTACAGGGGTGGAGCTTTACTCTAGGGAGATGAAAGGGTCAGGACTGGACAGTGGTGCTGTCACACAGCACTGCAGGTGGACTGAACACAGCTCAGATGCTACCAAAGGCCAACTCCGAGGTCACACACTCCCGCAGCACTGCCACCCACCCCATCTGCCACCCTGCCCCGCAGGACCCAGCCTCCCGGCCGCCTCACGCACCTTCCCGTGTCTCTTGCCGTAGCACCAGTGGCCAATGTAGGACACAGGCTGAGTGCTGCACCTGAAGACCCCAAATCCGTGCCTCAGGCCGTTTACCACTTCGCCTTCGTACCTGCTGCCGTCCAGCCATGTGTACATGCCTCGGTTCATAGGGATGTTCTTCACAAAGTCCCCCTGGGGAAAATGGGGGGATGCCCCAAGGTACTGAGAGGCAGCACTCCAATCCTCCCACACATATTCATAACCGCCCAAAGGTGGAGACGGCTCAGATCAGCCAACGGATGGATGAAGAGACAAATTACAGTGAATACTGACAATGGAGAACTACTTGGCCATGGCAGAGGATGAAGTTGACACTTGCTACAACACACATGCAGCATGCTACATGAAAGCGTGCCAGGGAGAAGGCAGCAGCGGGACCCCTCACCCTCTGAGCTGTTGGGGACATCACCTGCTCACTGACACTGTGAGGCTCTTCTTGCACAGAAAGAGTTGGCCATGCCACTGGTTTCTCCCGCCTCCTTCCTCCTCTCTCCCTGACCCCTCCACCAGGTGGACGCACAGCAGAATAGAACGTGAGGACGGCCATGTGCAGACAAAGCTCAGGAAGCAGGCTGCCTGCTTGCTTAGGGTCAAGAGGTGGCTGCCCTCTGACCTTGGGAACTGTAGATTCCCAGGACTCACCGGAAGGAAGCTAATTCCTGGTCCACTCCTAGAGTCTGGATGTTGAGCCAGGCAGTGGTCACCAGTGGGGACGTTCCTGTCTGCGCCTCATCCAAGTGTTCCACAGACCCATCAGGTGGTACCCCACCCACAGGCGCCTCCAGAGCATGCACTCTGCAGGCGCAGGGCATCTGCCCACCCAGCACGTGGTGTGATACAGCACCCGCTGTCTCTCCCAGGAGTCCAGACTTATAGGGCATCACAGCCGCAGAAGGAAGGGGCCAGAGCCTGTCGTCTGCCCTGCCTGAGGACATGTCTGCAGGCCTGAGTGCTGCCCAGGACCCTACTGCTGGGCTGGGTGGGGCGCTGTGGCCATGGCAGGACCCAGACCCCAGAGACTGCAGAACAGTGAAGCAGGGGGTTCTCCCTGGCAAACTGTCATTCAATGGTCAAAAACCCTGAATGTCAGCCACAGGCAAGGAGCCAGGATGACACATGGGAAGGGGGCCCCAGAAAGGTCCCCAGAAAACCCACTGTTGGGGCCCAGGGCCCATGGTCAGCCCCTCCCTGCTCCACCACAGCACATCCAGCTCCAGGGAGCCACCTTCTGGATCCAAACTCGCCTTCACGTCTACCCTTGCCTGGCTGGTGTCTGAGTGAGTGTGGTGTGTGAGTCTTTGGTGCCATTTATAAACACCACGGTGCTAGCAATCGAGAGTTTTAGAATGGCGTTTCAGACTCTCACACTTCATGGGGGGAGTTGAAAATGCAAAGTCTCTTGGGCTGGGGATTTACCTCAGTAGTTTCGCTGCCTGCTGTGCAAGCGCAAGGACCCGAGTTTGATCCCCAGTACCAGAAAAAAAAAGAAAATGCAAAGTCTTGGAGAACAAATCTGGCCTGGAAATCACTTTAAAAAGACACAGTCAAGCCAGGCATGGTGATGCATGCCTATAATTCTACCACTCTGGGAGGCTGAAGCAGGAGGATTGCAAGTTCAAGCCCAGCCTGGACAACTTCGCAATTTTGTGAGAAACTGTCTCAAAATCAAAATAAAAAAGGACCAGGGATGAAGCACAGTGCAAAGGCCCTGGGTTCAATCTAAAGTATCGCAAAAAAACCAAAAAACAAAACAAAAAACCCCGACATATTCCCTTCAACCCAACAAGAGGGGTTAAATGAAATCCACATAATGGAAAATATGTGGCCTCTATCCAGTATAAACAGAAGGGAATGTATAATAACTGTGTTTGTAAAAAGTAGGGGGTAAATGTAAAATGTATGTGTTCTGTGAGCTACACATATCTGCTCTGTGTGCACAGAACTCCACAGAGCCACATGTATGTGCCCCATGTGTGCGCAGCACTCACAGAACATCTCTAGGGCCGTAGAGGAAACAGTTACTGTCCCAGGGGGTGCTGTGTGGGCACCAAGTCTGGCATCCTGTGGTCCTGAGCACTTTCTTAGCCTCAAGTGCTGAAATGCTTTTCCCACACCCATCCATCCGTGGGAGTCTGTACTGACTGAGTACAGTGCAAAATTAGAATCACATGCCTTACCTCATATTTCAATCCGTCGGCCCAAATGTATGTCCCTTGTCCATGCATGAGACCTTCTGAGAACAGACCCTTTGAGACAAAATATTAGCGAGCCCTGAGCAGGAGCCGTGGGTCAGAGGCGTGCTGCCTCTGGCTCACTATCTCTGGGAGCTTAGTTCAGTCTAAAGAGGGGCTCAGAGCAATCAAACATAGCATTCCCTCCAACTTACACATAGCAGTCTTCCTCTCCAGAACATGTGACTAAAAGACTTTGAAGCTCAGTATAATTCAAATATTTTGATTTTGCATTTCAAACATTAGTTTTTAATTTTTAAATTTTATTTATTTATCTATCTAACTAGTGGTACTGGGATTGAGCCCAGGGCTTCTGTGCTGAGTTATATACCCAGTGCTTTTTTATTTTTTGATAGTGTCTCACTAAATTGATAACTTGCCCTGGCTGAGCTGGATGTGCTGCTGCACACCTGTAATCCCAGCACTTGGTAGGCTGAGGCTGAAGGACTGCCAAGAGTTTGAGACCAGCCTGGACTACATAGCGAGACCCTGTCTCAAAAAACCAAAAAACAAACAAACAACAACAAAAAATTGCCCAAGCTGGGTTCAAAGTTATGATCTTCCTGCCTCAGCCTTTCAGGTGCTAGGAAACAAGTGTGGGCCACCACACCCAGCTCGAACATTGAATACCTTTTATTTGGAGGTGGGGCAGCACTGGGGATTGAACCCAGGGCCTTCACAATGAGCTACATTCCCAGCCCTTTTTAATTTTTATTTATTTATTTATTTATTTTTGGTACCGGGGATTGAACTCGGGTCCTTGGGCTTTCAAGGCAGGAGGCAGAACCACTGAGCTAAATCCCCGGCCCCCTTTTTTTATTTTTTATCACCACATTTATAAATTCACACTTTCATCTGTTTTCCCTCATGGGAATCATTAGTGTGTATATGCAGACACACACATGCTGGGAGATGCATGGAGACACAACATACAGTGATCCCTCTGCACCCATCCACATAGAACGCTCAGGTCCCTTGCAGAAAACGGTGGGGAAAAATAAACCAGTGGAGTATTCGCACTTAACTATACACATCCTCCCATTTATTTTGGTGCTGAGGATTGAACCCAGGGCTTCATGCATACTAAGCCAGAGCTCTACCACTGAGTCACACCCAAACCCATCTGTACACTTTAAATCATCTCTAGATTACAGATGATACCTGTTCCAATGCAGATGCCATGCAAGTAGCTGCTGTTCTGTATGGTTTAGGAAATAACAAGGAAAAGGATGTCCTGTTCAGTACAGACACAACTGCTCCCCGAGATACTTTAGGCCTGTGGTTGGCTGACTCTGTGGACATGACACCCACATATACAGCGGGCCTCCTGCAGGGCAGCAAGGACAGTTCATTTACATCCAGTGTCTGCTGCACATCTGTAGGAACCAGTCAGGAAAAACTCAACACGCCTGAATCTCTAACTGCAATCAGAGCAAACAAGAAGAAAATGACATCTCATTCTTCCCTGAAGCCACCTGGTTGGAGGCAGGGTGGATGGTTCTCAGATGCTGCTGTGCGTGACAATCACTGGAGGCTTGTTAACATACACTCTGCAGGGTCCACCCAGGCTTCTGGTCTAGGGTTCCTGAATGTACATTTCTAAAAATCCCCAGATAAATCAAGTGTGGTAATACCTGTAACCCTAATACCTGGGGAGGCTGAGGCAGGAGGATCGCAAGTTCAAGCCCAGCCTGGGAAACTTAGCAACTTAGTGAGATCCTGTCTCAAAAAACAGGTGGTGGTTGGAGATGTAGCTCAGTGCAAAGGCACCTGGGTTCAATCCCCAGTGTTTGGGGGGGGGGGACCTCATGTACAAATATTCACATATCTATTCAACATATTATGGCAAAATGACAGGAACACTGGGATTTCAGTTGGTCTTCTAACCCACAATTTCTGAATCTGTACTCTGGGCACAGAACCAAAAGCAGAGAGAGAACTTTTTTTAAAAGTTACATTGATGTCTGCACTGTAGCTAGGTAACATCAGTACTGAAGGTGTACATTTTCCTTCCCTAAAAAATACAGCATAACAGCCACTTACATGGTACAGTATTTCCATTGTACTTAGTACTATGAGCCATTTAGAGATGACATAAAGTAATGGGAGGATGGATGGAGGTTCTACGCAAATACCACCCTATTTCACATAGGGGACCACAGCATCCAAAGATTCTGGTGTCCAAAGGAGTCCCAGAACCAATCCCCCAGAGATACCAAGGGACAACTGTTTTTACTTTAGTGATGGAACTAAAATAGATATAAATCAAGCAAAGAAAAAAACTCAAATGACTACTTCAGCCATACTAAGTCATACTTGACTTTAAGTATGTAGTCAGAATTCAGAATAAAATCAGCCTGAAGTACTTGCAATTCCTTTTGAATAATCAATGACACTAACTGAAGACTTGCAAATCTGAAACCATCGCCCTAGTCAGGAGGATCGCAAGTTCCAGCCCAGCCTGGGCAACTTAGTGACTTAGGGAGACCCTCTTGCAAAAAAAAAAAAAATAAGAAGAAAAGGGAAGGGGTTGTAGCTCAGTGTAAAGCCCTGGGTTTGATTCCAGTACCAAAAAAAACCCCTCTCACCCCACACCTTCCCCCAACCCAGCAGGTCGAAGTGCATGACTCACATGATAGGTACAACCACCTTGGAAGACTGCAAAGCCTTCTCCCTCGTAGAGGCCACAGACTTTCTCCCCTTCATACCTATGAGGAAATGAAGCTGGAGGTAATGAGTGATGTGAATAAGCCCAGGAGACAGGGGGTTAAAATACAGACAGAAAATGGAAGCTCTGTGTTGGGAGGGCAGGGTGAGGTTGGTGGGGATCAGAGCACTGGCTAAGGAATTTTATTCTGCAGACAGTGAGGAGAAACTCAAGGTTGGTAGAGAAGGAGAGCGGAGTGGCCGGGTCTCACATAGACCCTGTCATTCTCCCCTTGAATTCACTGCCCATGGAATAGGGCTGACCTTGTGACCACTAGAACATTGTGGAAAAGATGAATATGTCACAGAAGACCTATCGATGCTCTGGCTGCTACCCTTGGATCACCATCACAAGCCCTCTGGGGAAGGCGGCTGCCATGCTATGGATGCAGGCAGCCCGTGTGGTGAAAGCCCGAGACCAGGCCTCTTGCCAACGGCCCTGGGAACGAGCCCCCCGGGAGCAGATCCCCCAGGCCAGTCAAGCCTTTCGTAACAGCACCCGGGCAGTATCTCAACTAGAACCTTGAGAGGCCTCCGGTCTTGAACTGTGGACCCTGACCCCAGAAACCCACAAGGTACCGTTCACAGCTGTCAATTACAAGGCTGTGGGGTGACTTGCTACAAGGTGGTAATAATTCCCCCAGGAGACACATAAACGGCCATGCTCTAGGAAGGTATGGAAGAGGGACTGGGACCAGGGGAGTCTCTGGGAAATGAGTCTAATCACCCCATCAAGTAGAATAGTCTATGCAGAGGGAAAAGACTAATGAGAGAATCATGAAAGAAGCACAAGGGCTTGGAGTTCTAAGATCCCAAGCCTGGAGGTGTGGAAACTGGTAGCACCATTACAGCAGGGAACACCGGGGCCGGGGATTCAGCTCAGTGGTTCCGCCACCTGCCTCGAAAGTGCAAGGTTCTGAGTTCAATCCCTGGTACCAAAAAAACCCCAAAAACCAAACAATAGGGAACATCAGAGACATTAACAGGGGAAAGAAACAGTGACATTCCCAGTGGCCTCCTAAGATGTGTAGTCTTTCACTTCCCCCAATTAAGAATCTGAGAGGTTCAGCAAGGGTCAGGGGTTGGGCTGAAGTCACAGAGCTAAGACTCAAATCCCGACCTAGTTTCAAGTCCACCAGTTTGGTAGTGCTGGACATGGGGAGGGGTCCATGAGTCCAGCTGCCAATATCCAGTACAGAGTTAAAAATTTGAATCGGAAATTCTAGTAGCACTACCCTTAAAAAAAAAAAAAAAGATTTTGCCAGGCATATTGGTATACGCCTGTAATACCAAATTCTCAGGAGGCTGAGGCAGGACTGCAAGCTGGAGGCCAGCCTGGGCAACTTAGCAGGACTGTCAAAAATTTTAGGGAGGGGGTGTGTCTGGGGATGTGGCTCAGTAGAATAGCACTTGTCTAGAGTGTCCAAGGCCCTGAGTTCAATCCTTGTCATCACAAAAACAAAAGATATTGACCATCACCTGGGAAGACGGCAGGTAAAACTAAAACTACAGCAAGAGGATGCCAAGAGAACACAAAAGTGATAGAAACAGGAGCCTGAAGATTCACCCCGAGAGACCCCAGTGGGACAAAACCAGCACCACACAGAGACACAGCTGGGAAGAGGAGTCATTCTCAGAGCAGAGGAGCATTTTCAGTCATAAATGTGTGAGGCATCACATGTGTGCTGCAAACCATGCTTTCCAGAAAGCCCAGTTCTCAGGGCCCCGTCTTGTCATTACCCCATGCAAGTCACCTTTCCACTATGAGTGTGGTCAGAACGGGCTCTTCGTACTGGGTGGCGTCTTCTTCCCCCTGAATATGTGGGGACTCTAGTGGCATTTCCAGTGGCTGGATGCCAACTGGGGATATTTCTTGCCTAGGGACGTTACCATCTTGCTTGGAAAACTCTGGATAATCAGAGAAAGATGAGGGAGAGCGAGATGATTTTTCTCCTTTTTTGTCTTTTTTCTTTTCTTTCACCATTGTCTTTGGAAGTCCTAGTTTGCTTTATACATATAAATCCAATGATTCTTTTGGTTGACAGCTATTTGTTTCCAAGCATTGGTGAGTATTATCTGGAAAACAAAAATCCAACCTCTAAATACCTGGAGGTTTCATTTGTAAAAATTTACCATTAGCACACAATTATCATTCTCTTTCTTTTTGTTTTTGGTACCAGGGATTGGATTTGGGACCTTGTGCTTTTGAGGTAGGTGGCAGCCCCACTGAGCTACATCCCTGGCCCTAGTTATCATTCTTTTAAAGCCTGAAAATAATTACAAGTATCATGAGTTTATGAAAATGTTGGGCCAGGGATGTAGCTCAGTGGCACCGCACCTGCCTCACAAGCACAAGGTCCTGAGTTCGATCCCTGGTACTGCAAAAAAAAATTTTTTTTAAGTCAATATCGCACTGCTTCTTCCTGAAATTTTTTAAAACATTATTTCTTTTCAAACAGTGCTGCAGTAAGGATAGTAATCCTTCATGAAATGAGTGTGTAACCTCTACATTCTTTTTTTTTTTTGGTACAGGGATCGAACTTGGGTCCTTGCGCTTGTGCAGCAGGCGGTGAAACCACTGAGCTAAATCCCTGGCCCCCTCTACATTCTTGCATGCTATCAATTTACCTTAGCAGCTCCTCTCCTAATATGCTAGCTTTGTAAAGGGCTCATGAGCTGGATTCAGGTTCCTGCATCACCTATTACCAGCTTGGTGTGCTTAAGCAAGTTGCTGAAGCTCCTTCAGCCCTCAAGTAGCAAATAGGAATAACAGTACCTTGTCTCATGACAAGGATTCAATGGGATGAAGCACAGAAAAATCACTAACAGGATACACAGCAGTGAGTAAAGTGAGGGATCACCCTGGCACTTTCCTGTTTTTGAACTTGAAAACAGTGGCTGCCCTGTCTCTAGAGCCACCACTGAGTGGGTCTCACAAGCTAGAGGGGAAAGGATGTGCTAAACAAACGTTTCTTCGGGCCCACAGGGCTTGGGGCTGCGTTCTGAAAGGGCATTAATATTCATGACCCTCCAGAACAGGCCCCGGCAAATCATCCCAGTCCTTCAAGAAAGACACACAGGTGAGGGACAGTCAGGCTCCTGCTGGAGCGCCCTGCGGTTGGGGTGGCTCTGCTTGTCAGGACAGCATCCCCGGGGCACCCTATTTGCAGACTGAACCCCACTTACAGGCTTCTCTCTTCCTTGATCCCTCCTTTCCACCCGCTACCAGTACACCCCTGATGACGGTACCTGGGTAATTCGGTCCAAGCTGCTCTCACCTCCTACCTGGACAGGCTTTCAGTCCTTGACGAAAGTACAAAGAAAGCAAACTTTCTCACAGTGCTTCCTAGTTATTTCTTCGCGGTTCTCAGGTGGCTTTTTCCCTGCGGGGCTCCTGGGGCACTGACCCACTGGGTCTCAGCGGCTCTTCCAGGCTTGGAGGGCACAGAGGTGACACTGAGCCAGTGTCAGGAACCGCTGGCCTGTCACCAGGGCAACAGTACCCACAAGCCCCGCCCCTATTGTTCTTAAAGGGGCCACAGCAGCAAGAAGTGGCCGAGCGTGGCATTCTGCCCTTGTTAGTCCTGGAGGCCACGAGGAAAAGGCTGGCTGCCTGGAGCCAGACTTGGCCTGAGATAACATAGTTCTGCTATTCCATGAAATAGGAAAAATTCAGACATTAGTTCTCCATTGCTGCCTTAAAGAAATTACCACAAACTTAGTGGCTTGAGGCAACACACATTTATTATGTTACAGTTCCCCTGAGTTTAACAGGGCTGGCTTCTTCTGGAGGCTCCAGGGGAGGACCTGCCTCTTTGACCTTCTAGCTTTTTTTTCTTTTTTAATTCTTAAGTTCTTTGATTGGTCCATTTTAGGTATACAAGTCCTTTAACATTTGTCATTAGGTGCTTGTACCTGAACATGATGCATCTTGGTTCTTACTTTTTCCCCATTACCTGTGTGCCCTTCACTCCCTCCGCCCTTCCCTATTTACATAGATTTCATTTCCATTTTTTTCTTTTCTCATAGTTTTTCCTTTCCCTCTTTTCCTTTCCCCTTCCCCTCCCTTCTCTCCTTAGTCTTTGGACCTTTTTTCCTATTTCAAATTATCAGTTATTCATTTTAATCATTTTAACTCTTGTTTACACTATCAGTTTCTCACACTAGAGAAACTATTCAGTATTCACACGTGTGTCCTATTTATTTCACTTAAGAGTATGGCCTCGATATGCATCCATTTAGCCATAAATGACTCGTTTTTCATTCTTTATGGCTGAGTAGTACTCCATTTTATTAAAAAACCCATACCTTCTTTATCCAGTTTCCAGTTGATGGGCACTTGGGCTGTTTCCAAGCTTTAGCTACTACAAATTGTGCTGCTATAAACATGGGTGTACATATATCACTGTGGTATGATTCTTTTAATTCTTTTGGGAAGATTCCCAGCAGGGGAATAGCTGGGTCAAATGGGACCTGTAGTCGTAGTTCTTTGAGGTATCTCCATACCGATTTCCACAATGGTTGCACCAGTCTGCACTCCCACCAACAATGGAGAAGGGTTCCTTTCTCCCCACAGCCCAAAAAGCATTTATTATTTGTTGATTTCTTGATAGCAGCCATTCTTTCTGGGGTGAGGTGGAATCTCAGTGTTGTTCTCATCTGCATCTCTCGAATGACCAGTGATGCTGAACATTTTTTCATATATTTATTTGCTGCTTTTACTTCTTGTTCTGAGAAATGTCTATTCATTTCAGATGCCCATTTTTGCATTGGGTCTTTGAATTTGGGGGGTCTGATTTTTTTCACTTCTTTATATATTCTAGATAGTAGTCCTTTGTCTGAGGTACAGCTAAAAAATTTTTCCCACATTGTAGATTGTCTCTTAGCTCTGTTGGTTTCTCTTGCAGTGCAGCTTTTTAATAAAATCAGATCCCAGTTGATTCTTTGTGCTAGTTCCCATGCTACTGAGGTTTTCTTTATAAAGTCTTTTCCTATGCCAATGTCTTCAAGAGTTCTACCTAACTTATCTTCTAGCAAGTTTAGGGTTTCTGTTTTAATATTTAGATCTTTAATCCACTTTGATCTTAGTTTAGTCCATGGTGAAGGTATGGGTCTAGTTTTAATCTTCGGCAGGCTGAAATCCATTTATTAAATAGGCTGTCTTTCCTCCAATGAGGGTGTTTGGCTCCTTTGTCAAAGATGAGGTGGCTGAGTATGTCTGGAGTTGTTTCTGCATCTTCTAATCTATTCCACTGATCCTCAGGTCTGTTCATTTGCCAGTACCATGCTGTTTTTATCATAGTAGCTTTGTAGTATAGTTTCTAGTTGGGGATTGTGATACCCCCTGCCATGACTCTGTTGGCTAGAATTGCTTTTGCTATTCTAGGTCTCTTCTGGTTCCAAATGAATTTTTGGATTGTTTTCTCTAGTTCTAGTGAAGTATATTGTTGGAATTTCAATCAGGATTGCATTAAATCTATATAGTAGTTTTGGAAGTATGGCCATTTTCACTATATTGGTTCTTCCTACCCAGGAGTAAGGGATGTCTTTCCATTTTCTTATATCCTCTTTGATCTCTTTTTTCAGAGTGCTGTAGTTTTCAGTGTAGAGGTCTTTTGCTTCGTTGGATTGATTCCTAGATATTTCTTTTCTTTTTTTTTTTTTCCTTTTGGTACCAGGGATCAACTCTTCTTTCCTGATTGGAATAGCACTTTCTACCCTGGCTGTGCTGGGGAACATTGAACAATAGTGACCGCAGGCCCATCCAGTCACTTCCTTCCAGCTGAGCCAAGAAACCACCTTCGATTTATTATTCCTTTCTAAAATTAAATATGCATCAGGGTTGATAAGCACTAACCCCGAAAGACCATAGTTTTAAATTCAGAAAATTAAACCAATATGAATTTATCGTTGAGAATTCAAAGTTACAGAATAAAATATTTCCAGCCAGAGGAGAGGCTGGGGTAACTTCCAAAGTGCTCTTATTTTAAAAAACATGTTCTTGGGCCGGGGATTTAGCTCAGTGGTTTCGCTGCCTGCTGCACACGTGCAAGGACCCGAGTTCGATCCCCAGTACCCAAACCAAACCAAACCAAAACAAAAGCATGTTCTTGCCTGTATACAAACATATACACACACAGATGTGCATGCACTCTCTCTCTCTCTCTCACACACGTATTCAAATACAGAACAAGGACGGTTCCAAGCAATGCTTCACATGGTCTGAAAAAATTCTCAGGATCTTTTCTTTTCTGGGGCAGGGGTCTCACTATGTTGCCCCAGCTGGTCTGGAACTCTTGTGCTCTAGTGATCCTCCCACCTCAGCCTCCCAACAGGCACAAGCCACTGCATCCAGTTTGAGATCATTTTTAAATTGATCTGGTACATTTTTTTTAAGTAGCAGGTTAATTTTGAAACAAAAAACAAAAGAAAACAAAAGGTTACTTCAGACCCTGTCTTTCAAAACAGAAAAGTCTGCAATAAAATTTCTAATTCTCGGAAGTGAGAAGTGTCAGTTCTGAGAAATGACTTCCAGATTGGCAATGTGCCTCATGGTTGGCCTTCCATGGGGACAGTTCCAGGGGTGGTCCATCTCGCCCATGTGGACAATAAGCTTCTTCATCTCGCTTGTGTTAAGAGCAGTTCCAATCATCACCTGAGTACAAGACACAATGGTTTGCGGTTTTAATGTGCTCTTCAGAAGCACTCTTCTCTAAGACTGGACAAGGCTACAGGAGCTCACCAACAATCCCTGAAACACCTTTCCCCAAAAACCTCCGGCCCCCGCCTTTCTGTGGGCTCAGGGGCTCCAAGACTCTGGCATAGTAGCACCAGCTCTCCGGGAGATGCCAACCTGACCTGTCTACAAGCCAAGCACTCTCAGCAGCTCCAGCATCCAGCACCTCTCATCTGCGTCCCACCAACACCAGCATGCCATATGCTCTTCTCAGCCAGCAGCAGGGTCAAAGGCACATTGCCAGGTCGCTCTGTGCTCTTCCTTGCTCCTGTCACCCACTAATGCACCCTTACTAGACTTCATGCCTGTGCCTCCCTGCATGCACAGCCCCCCTGAGCCACAGCGGTGCTGTTTGTTCCTCATGGACCATGGACCTGGGTGTCCCTGGGCCACACTTCCCCCTCCTCGGACTCCTGCTCAAAGGGCCTGGCCCACTCTCAATGGAGGAGCACACCTGTTCCCCGCTCCAGCCCTGCTCACTTTCTGACATGTACATGGAGGGGAACAGACAACACAACACAGACTGAGATGCTGTGACCCTGAAGAACAGGGACAGATGGAGGGGGACAAGCCCAAACCTGTTGGGCACTACCTTTCCTCCTATAGCACGAGGCACTAGCACAGCCCAAGGCTTCAGGTAGAGGAGGGCCCTAACCCATTGCAGACATACAATAAACAAGGTAACAGATGTAAGAAAAGTGTCACACATGGTGGGGAGGAAGCCAGACGTGAGAGAAGCAGAGGTGGCAGGTCCAGGCAGGGGAATAGCAGAAAGGGTATGAGGCAGGCAGGAGCCAAATGGCCGGCAGCCAGCATGCCTGGAGCAAAATGGAGCAGGACAGAAGAAAGCCCATGAGGGCCGGCAAGCGAGACAGGAAGAATCAAAGCAGGATGGGAGGGGAGGTGCAGGTGCAGATCCACAGCCCTCTGAGTCATCTCTTACAGTGCTTGGCGACGAGCACTGGCCACGCCCACTGACGCCGGCTCAGACTCTGAGACGGAAGGTCAGTATGAAGTCTTCACCAAACAAGCACCTGTGCCTGCAACTCAAGTTTGGGGCGCTCTTCTAATTACACTCTTCTGCAGAGTAATTTCACCCGAGGAGGCTGGGAATTCCATCTGAGCGTGATCTGTGACCCCGACACGTCCCTTGAGGCCTAGACTCACATATGTGCTGCCTGCTGACACCCCACTTGGAAGTGAATGTGGCCTCACCTATCACTCATCTTCCACGGAGCTCTGGCCCCTCCCCTGCCCTCCCCAGCCTTAACTCCCAGGCTAGAACCACATGGCAGTTCTCTGCCCGCCAGCTCCCACCACAAGAGGCACACAGCCATCCTCGGGCCGCCATGCACTCTCTCTCAGCCCTCTCCAGGCAACCTTTGGCTTTGCTCAAAGCCTCCCAGCCTTGACACTTGGTCTTTCTTCTATCCAGAAAGCCCTTGCCCAAGGGGATCGGACCTCACCCTTCACACAGCTGCTCCCGACTGCCTCCCTCCCGTTCACCTCATTCTATGGTCACTCCCTACCCCAACATGCTGTCTGAATTTCTTTACTTGGTGACCTCTGTCACTGATTTTTGTGCCCATTTCCCCCACTGAACTATTACCTCCACATGGGCAAGGACCTCACCTGTCTAGTTATCTCTGTGTTCTATCACCTGGAACAGGGCAAGCTACACTGTGGGGGCTCAAGAAATGTCTGTCCAATAAAGAAAGAAATGTAGCCAGGTGACACTCACTTACTTTAAAGCACACTGGGCACCCAGCCATTGCTACGACTCTCCATCAACCATCTGAGTGGTGGCAGGGACACAAATGGATGCCTTCACATAGCCCCCATAGAACACCGACTCACTGACCCTGCAGGAGCGTGTGCTACATCATCTCAGCCTGGCAGCCACAAATCTTGCTTGACCGATGCTGGAATTAATTACCCATAAGGGCCAGGATGAACAAGGTATACATAGAGCTAACTGTGTGGGGACAGATTAAAGCTGAGATGGAACATCACTTCACAGAAGTAGAGAAAGCGGTAAGTATGAGTCAGCGGTCAAAGATAATGCAGACCCAACAGCTAGTACATTGTATTGAAAGAGACAATATGGCTCTCCATGTATGATGGAGGCTCCAGACCAAATCAGGAGCTGAACTGAGAACCTCCCTGGACCACCAGCATGAGCAGACCTGCGTGTGCCTGGCAGCCGGGCTTGCTCTACTTACAGACTTCCGGCAGGCTCTGGAGGCGAACATCTGTCTGACTCGGGAGGGCCGGCACATGACTCCAGGGCTGTCACTTAGCATGAAGATCAGTTCATCTATATCTTGGGGTCCAAAGGTCCAGTTTTTACTAGTTGGCAAGGAAATCAATTTAGCCCTTTTAGTGACTGGAGCTAAAAAGAAGAACATTTTAAGAAAAATCTTATTATTTAAGAAATGTGTGTCACTTGATTGCTACTTATAATAAACATCTGAAGGAGAAGCAGACCCAAAATGTTTTTTTGAGGGAACTTTGTTCGTCTCTTATAAAACGGAGACTGATCTATATAAACTTAAAATTGTTCCTAGCTCTAAAAAGACAATTCTTAGCCCTAATTAATAACTTACCACTTTCATCAATGACAAAATCAAACCCATTCTTTCTGAATATTTCCAAATTTTCTATCAGGACAGCTTCATTGATGGCAGTTAAGTTGAGAGTCTGAGGTCTGAAAAACAAGAGATTCAAACTACAGCTTGAAGTCAAAACTTGTACCTATAAAGCTGAAAAGTGAAATGATACTGATACTTTAAATTCATTTAAAAAACACAACATGAAAATCACTTTTCAGCTCTATACCTTTCCAGTATTCAGCTAAGTGTCAGAGTTCCTTCTGGTTTTCTTGGGGTTTTTTGGTACCAGGGATCAAACTCAGGTTGTGCTTATGAGGCAGGAACAGCGCTGGTTTTCTTCTCCTTATAAGGTTCTTTTTCAGAGGTTAAAGTAGCTACAAAAGTACTTTGGTTTCTTTTCAATCTGATTATCTCATCGATGACTTAAGTCTTCTTTTGCTACTTTTTTTTTTTGGTACTGGGGATCGAACTCGGGTCCTTGCTCTTACGCAGCAGGCAGCGAAACCACTGAGCTAAATCCCTGGCCCCTTAAGTTTTCTTTTGGATCCTCTCCTTAAGGATAACAATGTACCAGGGCTGGGGATTTAGCTCAGTGGTTCCACCGCCTGCCTCACAAGCACAAGGATCGGAGTTTGATCCCCAGTACCAAAAAAAAAAAAAGGATAACAATGTACCAAAAATGGTATTCTTGGGCCGGGGATTTAGCTCAGTCAGTGGCACCACACCTGCCTCACAAGCACAAGGTCTGGAGTTTGATCCTCAGTACCAAAAAAAAAAAGCTATTCTTTCTCTTTACAATAAAGCTAAGTTGAAAAGCTGGGTTGGCTCATTACTGGCATTTGAAAACACTGATTAGAGAACAAGTATTTTGCTATCCTGCTCCTTCCTCTACCGGTATTACTTATCCATCCATCCATCTTCCTACTAGCTTTATGGAAGGCTTAATAAGACAAATTCTAATAAACGTAGGAGGCAGCATGGTGAGCAAAATCAAACTCAGTCTCTGGCCTAGATTAGTAGGAAAGAAAGATACTGAACAGTCAAAT
The DNA here is from genome assembly GCF_053883595.1 of Heterocephalus glaber. NCBI lineage: Eukaryota > Metazoa > Chordata > Mammalia > Rodentia > Bathyergidae > Heterocephalus > Heterocephalus glaber. The sequence goes on along the minus strand of NW_028258381.1, from coordinate 38,527,643 downwards.
CAATTAAAACCACTAGCAAAACGAGAATCAGAAAAATAAAACACCAGTGCTGTTAAGAGCACACTTGTACAACAAGTGAGATTTGGCCCTGGGACTGAGGAAGGATTCCTCTCCCCGTAGGGAGGTAAACTTTGAACTGAGCTCTGGGAATAAGGCAGTGACTCAGATAATAGAGGGAGAGAGTGGGTGCAGGATGAGTGTTCCAGGCAGAGACAACTTTTGCAAAACTGCTCCCTCCAAGGGACTGCTGATGTTCCCAGCGTCACACACAAAAGATAAACTTCATTCTTAAGGGCTCTAGAGGCACAAGTGTAAGGAATAAACAGAAGAGGATTTAGGAAATGCTAAGAAAGTCAATGTGAGGGGCCGTACATTTAGCTCAGTGGTTCCGCCGCCTGCCCCGAAAGCGCAAGGACCTGAGTTTGATCCCCAGTACCAAAAAAAAACAAAATAAAAGAAAAAACAAAATAAAATAAATGAAAGTCAATGTGCCTAACTGCACAGGATTATAGGCAGGGTAAAACTCTTAGTATATGTGCTGCCAAAGCGAGCACAAGGCAGGGTAGAATTTTGGCCTTTATCCTTTAATCCTGAAGTGTAGCCCACCTGGGACCCAAAGTACACTGTAATTACCTAGGTCAACCTGCAATGCCACACATGAGGCCTTATTTATGCAAAATGGCTAAGAAAGAAATCTGTGAGAGCGGCAGCAGTATCTCAGTGTTATACAGTAATTTACCAAATGGTTTCGTTATTACCATTTACTCCTACTAAAAGTGAATTCAATTAAAACATTCTATAGGAAATAGAGTACTCAGTAAACCAGATATATTTTCCAAGGTGAGTTACTACTTAGCGGCATATTTCCCCAGGCCAGATGCACATCTGTTGCAGTCCCAGTTTATATTTCTACATAGTTTAGTTCTACCCAATGAAAATCCATGCCCTCCTCTTATATTTATGTGTGTGGTACCTAGGGGTTGAACCCAGGGCCTTTGTACTGAGCTCCATCCCCGGCTCTTTTTATTTTTTATTTTGAGACAGGGTCTCACCAAGTTGCCCAGGCAGGGTCCAAACTCTCAATCCTCCTGCCTCAGCTTCCCAAAGTGCTGGGTTATAGGTGCGGACCACAGTGCTCAGATTTGTAACTTTTCTTTAGAAAAGATTTCTGGTTTACAAGATTTCTGGGTTTTTCAGGGGATTTTTTTCCGGTACCAGGGATTGAGCTCAGGACCTTGCGCTTGCGTTGCAGGCGCTGGAACCACTGAGCTAAATCCCTAGCCCCAAGATTTCTGTTTTACATCATGGCCTCTCGGACAGAGGTCAGTAAAAGCAGTCAATTTGACAAAGAAGAAAATACCAAATTTTGCAGGACTGTCCACCCATTGAAACTGCTCTGCTCTGGAGGCAAAGACTGACCTGTGGCTCGGCTGCCTTTCTGAACACATCAGTCTACGCACTGCAGGTATGGATACTACATAAGCGTGCCCCAGTTGTCTTCACCAAAAGGGTTTTCTGGCCCATCAGTGAGCGACATTTTTTTATTTTTTGGTACCAGGGATCGAACTCAGGCCCTTGCGCTTGCGCAGCAGGCGGCGAAACCACTGAGCTAAATGCCCAGCCCAATGAGCAACATTTTTAAACAACTAAAAAGGTTCAGGGCTGGGCATTTAGCTCAGTGGTTCTGCTGCCTGCCTTGCAAGCACAACGTCCTGAGTTTGATCCCCGGTACCAAAAAAACCAACCAACTAAAATACCTAAAGCAAACATTGGGCAGGTTATTCAGCTTTGTCACCTGTGAAATGGCAATGGCAATGGTAATACCTTGTAGTTTATGAAGATCAAAGGAGCAAATACCTGTGAATTTCTTCAACAGTGCCAGGCACACAGCAAGTACTCAGTAAATCATAGCTATGACTACTAGTGCATAAGAAGTCCAAAAGTGGGTTATATGGAGCCAGGTGTCTTGGGCACACCTGTAACCCAGCACTCTGGGAGGCTGATGCAGGGAGACTGCAAGTGCGAACCCAGGTCGTAAGAGTCATACTCACAATTTAAAATAAGGGGTAGGGTTGTAGCTCAGTGCGAAGGCCCTGGGCTCCAACCCATACTGCAAAATAAATAAAAATCCTGCTCTACAGGCACTTGTGGAAAAAAGATATATAAGTATTCACACAGACACACATACAGGACTCCGATCTTACATGAAGGAAACACCTGGGAGGGCGCAGTGAAAATTCCGAAGACCGTGTGAACTTACGCGATGAGCTTCTGCGCCTGGAGCGCTGTGTGCTGCTGCAGCATCTCGAAGTTGTACTTCTCGTCTGCGGCATGCTGGTCCACCAGGAAGATGTCCTCCTTCAGCTTGGTTACTATGAACCCCAAATTAAACTGGCCTACAATCTCCATTTCTGCAAACATTGTTTTACTGAATGTAGGAAACATTAATTGTAAGACATTTCAAAAGATTATTCTTCCAATTATAAAACAGAAGATCATAAAAAAATCAAGCAATATAAAACATAAAATAATCTCAACAATAGCCACTTTCCAATTATTCACTCATCCAACTATCCAGAGATGACATTAGTTACTATTATTAACAATCTGGTGGCCAGGGATGTAGCTCAGCGGCGCCCCCTGCAAGGTTCTGAGTTCGATTCCTGATACCAAAAAAAAATTTGGTACATATATGTCTGTGAACATGTGTGTGGTGTGTATGTGTGTATATATATGTGTGTGTGTGTCCTGATACACCTTGCTTATAATTTTTTAATTTTTAAAAAATGGAATTTTAATTCTTCGTACCACCATACTTGCATCACTTAACACATCATAGATATTGTATATATGTATGTATTTCACTTTTTTAAACAAATCTATCTGTCACAGATCTGGAGGATAAGAGTTCCAAGATTGAGGCACTGGCAGATTTACTGTCTGATGAGGGCTGCCCTCTGTTGTCCTTACACAGCAGAAGGTGGAAGGGCAAATGCACTGGCACTTCATTCCATTTAAACCACTCACAAGGGACAAGGTCTCTTCGACACTTCTGCAAAGGCCCCAACCTTAATGTTAACATGTTCACAATGGGGCTGTAATTTGTGTCTTGCTGCCAGCCGGCTCTGTACCAGTGGTGATACATGCATGACTGTGGCACGGGACAATCCCCTCAGGTGATACAAGCCGTCTGCCCAACGAGACAGTCATGCATGTACCACTGTTGGTTCAAGCCGGGGGAACATGTTAAGTTCCACCATATAAATTCTGCAGGGACTAATATATTCAAGCCACAGCAACAGCCCTACCAACATCCTGTTCATGATTATGTATTTTCTTAGCAGTCAGGTTTTTCCCTAGCTATCTTTTCTTTCTTAATAGCAGATGTCAAGACAGGACAGGACAGCAATGGTGAACTTTTTAGACCTTTCAATGACACCAACAGCTGGCTGCAGCACATGTGCCACAGGTTCACCACCACTGGGCCAGGAGTTGAATTTGCACTGTAATTCAGCCAATTGCAGGATGAGATTCTCCATGTAATTTTACCAGTTTCAGCCCTGTAGCTACAGTAGATAAGGCATTTCATTCTTTATAATGGCCCTATGCAAATTCATTGTGTGGCTGGGCCACAATTTGTCTGACAAATTCTCTAGTAAAGGACATTTCGCTGTTTCCAATTTCAGTAATGTGCACAAAGCTGCAAGAAAACCTGATCACTTGTAGGAATGTTTCTGTAGATAAATCCCTAGAAGTAGAATTATGCACTTTTTGGGATAGAAATCTGTAAAAGTTTGGACTCACAACAGTATATAAGAGTACTGTAAACACTACACAGGTCAAAACAGAGGAGACAGACACCATGTCAACTTCCCCATGCAAATCAATATGGTGACCCCGTAACCCACACAATTAAATTTTGTGAAAACAGCTTTTCCCCAGTGTCAGCTCTGTGGCCACGAGCAATGACACTGTCAGTACTGCCATAGAACTCTCCAGCTGCCGGGCAGGGGCCTGAGGAGACAATGCAAGGAGCGGAGCCTGGCATTTTGCTTTGAAAGTGCTCCAGGGCACTGGGGAAGGCCTGCCCACCAGCACTTGTGATCCTCATTTCTGCAGCCACTACGGGGGCTCGGGGGCAGGGTGTAGGTCAGCACCTCATCACCGTCACCCCCAGGCCAGTGTTGACCCTCCTTGTGCCATGGGGACTAGCCCTCTATTCCTTACTGGCAGAGAGCTCAGCAATGAGTTTAAGCCCACATCACAACCAAGCCAATCCCCAAATCCTGTCTGGAGGGTCTGTCTCCTGGGACCATCGTGGATACCAATTCCCTATTAGTCAGAGTCCAATCAAGAGACAAACACACACCAGTGATGTGAACAGGAAAATGTATACTGAAGTTACGAGTGCATAAAAAGGTGGCAAACCACTAAGCTACGTATGAAAGCAACACATGCAGAGTAGCTGCTTTCCTTGGGGATAATGGAAGAGGCCCACTGTGGAGGCCACATTCCAAGCCCCACTGGAGCAGGAGGGGCTGCAGCCTGTGGATGGAGGGTGATTGGACTGCACTACACACAGGGATTCCTGCTCCTACGGTGACTACACTGCAAGAGGAAGAGAAAAGAGCACCCAGAAGCCAGGAGAGAGGGTCTCCCAGCACACTTCGATGCACCTTTGGCGAAGCCCAACCGACCTCCAAGGCTGCTTGACAAAGTTCCAGCTGGGGAAAAGGAGGGGGGAACACATCGCACCCTCATGTTTTATTTTTTTCATGCCATAATGTTTAAAATTGTTACTCTGGTCACAGGAATCACTGTGTTTGTGACTAACAACAAACTCTCCATGAGGCAAATTGGCAATGATGTATTGAAATCTGATCTGGCTCAAGAGTCCCAAAATTCCAGTTTCTCTTAGTTCTACTGCCACATCCACTCCTAAAGAAACCTCTCCTAAAACCCCCTCTGTTTCCCCACTACTATGACTCCCCCTCTCATTGCTGACCTTCTTATTACTAAAGGGGTCTTATGAAGAGGTCGATAGGACAGACTTTAGATGTAAGGAATAGTGGAAAATGGGAAACAGAGAGAAAGTTGGGACAGGTAAATACACTAAGGAGGCGAGTTACTCAGTTTTTCTCAAAGTACTGTAAACATCTCCTGCTCATGGACCATGAACCCAAATAACACTTAAGCAAGATGAATAGAGGTATAGGAAAGTAGAGAGCTAATAGCAAACTATATTAACTGTTGTGCAGCTTCTCAAGGGCCAGCTGGTGACCACAAGTTTGACACTTAGTTGATTAAATCTTGCTTGTACCCCCGCTGCTATAGAGATTCTAATTAAGTTACTCTCTGGAGATTTTGATTAAGTTACCTTCTGTTCTGCTTAGGTTTGGGAAAATAAGGGGACAATTGTGATTTTTAAGAAATGTATTCATGTTGTTCGATGATGTGAATCAGCTTAGAGAAACATACTGTTTAGTAAAAATAACCTTACCTCACTAGATGTTGCTAAGGCAAGCTAAAATGTAAACATGTTCCGCCCAATGCCTCTTAGCTAGTGCTTAAAGATATAAAAATAAATCAGACCCTGAGACTTCTCAGAGGGAGCCTCCACATTGCTTTCGAAGGTTCTTTTCTCACTCGCCGGCCCGAGACCTCTCCCCTTCCTACCCTGCATCGACTGCAGCTGGTCTGCGGCACACCTTCAAATCTAGCAGTGCACAAGGAGAACACTTACACATTCACAGATGTGTGCACTCAGAGCCACCAGCCAATAAGCTGGCGATTGGCCGAGTGATCACCTCTCCTGGCTGACTCCACCTCTTTCAGAACTGTCTGAATCTGCTCTGGCTGCCCAGCAGGATGACCTTTGGGAAGAACCTGTGCTGGCTGCAAGACGCAGGTCACCAGTGTCTTTGTTCAATCTGTCTCCTATGGAAAAAAGTATCTGTGCCAGGCATGGTGGCATACGCTTGAAATCCCAGCTTTCTGGGAGGATGACGCAGGAGGATTGCAAGTTCAAGTCTATCCTGGCCAATTTAGCAACTTAGCAAGATCCTGTCTCAAAAAAAAAAAAAAAAAGGTCTGGGGATATAGCTCAATGTGAAGGCTCTGGGTTTGATCCCCAGTAATGAAACCAACAAACAAAGAAACAAACGAACCAACCAGCATCTGGCTGAAACAAACAATGGAAAAGAAATAAAACTTTGCAGCTTGATTTGAACTCTCACTAACTTGATTTGGCTGGGCTAGAATTTGTGATCCTCTTGTCTCAGCCTCCTAGAGTGCAGGGTTGACAGGCATGTGCCACTTCCCAGCTCTCTGCACATTAAAATGAAAAATGGGAGATGGTGATGTCTACCAAAACGGTCATAAATTCAATGCCTGGAAGTCACTGTGGGCTGAAAGCTTTCAGGAAAATGATGAAATTGGAGTCAAGAAGTCTATGCTTAATTTGGATTAATATAGAAAAGATACTGAGAAAATCTAAAGGAAAAAAAAATCTTGAATGCTTCCAAGCAGTAGAGCATGGTGAAAGAAAGAGCGCTTAACATATGTGAGAGGCAGTGAGAAGTGGGTAATGGAAAAAGCACTGACGAGGGTGCACTGGCAAAGCCAACCAATCTGTGGAGTCAAAACCAATCCTAACATTGGCCTCCGGGGGAGGGAGCAATGAGGGGGGAAGTAGGAAGAGAGGGCAGCAAGTCTACCAGAAAGGGGTGGAGTCTGTGAAGGTGGGAAGGCCCCCGTACAGCTGTCCTAAGAGGGAACAGAATCCTGAGGCTCCATTCTACTGCATAGGGAGGGCCACGCTGGAGCCCAGCTCCAAGCCGGACAGGAGACTCCATCTAAGTGGAAAGTAAAGAAAGACAGCCAAAGACCCCTGAGAGCTAAGGTGGTGGCACACACCTGTCAGCCCTGCACTCTGGGAGGCTGAGGCAGAGGATCACAAGTCTCAGCCCAGCCAAGGAAACGCAGTGAGACCCTGTTTCAAAATGAAAAATAAAGGGCTGGGGATGCAGGCCAGCACGAACACCCGGGGTTCGATCCCTAGCACCACAAAACAGTAACAGCAAAATACTCAAGACTGAGTCTAAGGATCAGCTGCTGATTCACTCGAAAGAACCAATCACAGCTGTGACCAAAATACCATTCAGAACCAACTTTACCTGATCTCTTTCCTTAGTTCATCTTCCGCTGCTTGGTTTTCTCCAGGGCAAATCTTTGCCCTAAATCTCCTGTAATTCTGTTCACCTTCATTCTGTTGTTTTTGGTGATGTAACTGATTGATTCGTTTAGCTAAAGTACTCATAGAAAAGGTAAGGGGCACTATTTTCTTACTAATTTTAACAGCTACATCAACCTGAGTCCCTGACATGTTCTGAGTACTAACCAACTTTTGAGGAATGTCAGCAATTGAGGGAATTTCTTCCTTTTTAAAACGCTTGGTGTCTGAGGATGAGAAATCAGTCTGCACAGGCAAAGCTCTAAATTTATATCCAATATCTTGGTCTAAATGGTATCTCATGCCAGAGGGGTGCCGGTCTGTGTCGAGCAGTTGCTCACAGGAGTCCACACTTCCCTGTGGAAATCTGTCTTCCGGGGAGCTCGCTGCTTGGTCACTGCTACACTGACTCCTGGCTTCTGGAGTGCTGAACCCTTCCTTGGAGCCAGCTGAGGTGCTGCTGTGCCCCAAGTCCTCCTCTGTTTCTGCTCTGTCCACAGAGTCACCAGAGCCCTTCTTGGGACTTATCACCTCTTCCTGAGGACCCAGCAAGCCCCAGGCAGAGACAGGATCTGGGGAATCAAAAGATGGTGCACCTCCGTTCACTCTCAGAGAATTCCATCTCCGATCTGCAGTCTCCAGGCCCCAAGACTTGGTATCTGTGCTGTGACTAAGAGAAAAGGCCTCTCGGAGCCTGGAAATGGACACGGCCCTTCTTTCTTCCCCTCGAGCCCTTAACGAAAGGGAATTGGTCTGCTTTTCCAGCTGAGGCTTTTCCATTTCTGCTGCATCCATCTTTACTAAGTTACCTAAGCAAACAGGATCAAAGAACAGTGTCAGGGACTGCACTGAAGTGGGACAAGAGGAGGTCCAAGTGGCTAAGCATATGAACACTGTCCAAAGTCAATCATAAAGAGAACACAAAATAAAACTGCAAAATGGTTTGGTCATATATTCCCCAGAATGGGTAAAAACTGAAAAATAACAAATGTTTGCAAGGATGACTATCAGGTGGAAATCTTAAACAATGGTAGTGAAACTAGTATAACTCCTTGGTAAAACTCTCTGTAGGCATCTCCTAACCCTAAACGTGGGCACACCTGTGACGTGGTGCTGCTGCTCCACTCAGAAATGCCCACTTCTGCTCATTAGAATGCATGCCTGAGGTTGCTCAAGACAGCTTCCTTCATGGTAGTCCAAACTGGAAACAACCCAAATACCCACAAAGACACTCAAACAGCAGAACACTGTACGCTCACGAGAACAAATGAATGTGTGAATGGTGACATGTGCTTTGAATCGAGTCCGTAAACAAATAAGATTGAATGGCTTCAAATTAAAAACAGAACTAGGCTGTTAAAAGTCAGCAAAGTACGGGACCCCGGAGCTAAATCCTCAGGGGTTCCAGCACCTGCCCTGTAAGCGCAAAGTCCTGAGTTCGATCCCCGGTACCAAAAAAAAAAAAAAAAAAGTCAGCAAAGTGGGCACCACTCGGGGTTGGTGGAGGAAAAGGAGGCACATGAGAGTTCTGCGGAAGGTATTTCTTGAGCTCAGAGCTAAGGGATTTCTTTTTTTTTTTTAATTTTTATTTACGTATCAATTGGTCCATTTTAGGTGTATAGTACATTAACATTTAGCATTGGGTGTTTGTACCCGAACATGATGTATCTTAGTTCATATTTTTTTCCCCATTACCTCTGTGCCCTTCACCCCCACCACCCTTCCCTATTTACATAGATTTCATTTCCATTTTTTTCTTTTTTCTTTCACGTAATTTTTCCTTTCCTTTCTTCCCTTTCCCCTTCCCCTCCCGGCAGCCCTACACCTTTGGACCTTTTCCTATTTCAAATTATCATTTATTCATTTTAATCATTTTCATCCTTATTTACACTTTCAGTTTCTCACTCTAGAGAAACTATTTGGTATTTACACCTGTGTGTCCTATTTATTTCACTTATGAGTATGGCCTCAATATGCATCCATTTAGCTACTAATGACTCTAGTTTCTCGTTCTTTATGGCTGAGTAGTACTCCATTTTATTAAAAAACCCACATCATCTTTATCCAGTTTCCAGTTGATGGGCACTTGGGCTGTTTCCAAACCTTAAGCTAAGGTATTTCTAATCCATACATGATGGCATGTGTGCTTTTGTGTGGTTGCTACACGTCAATAAAATGGCTAAAAAATAAGCAGATTCAACCAAGTTTCACACTGCAGCTGCTCTTATGGGGCAGCCTTTCCAGCCGGGTCCTGCAAACAGTGTAGACAGCACACTGGGCCCTTCCACGGTGGTGTGTGCTGCCAACCACCCTCTGCCACACTCCACATGCAGACCCTATGCCCCAACTCGCCCGTGCAGACTACAGCTGGGAGAGGTGTGAACCTTCCACGTACCAGGCAGCAGTTCTGCCACACAAACACTCATTTCCTGTGCTCCGCTCCCACTACCCAGCAGCCCACCCCTCCTCAGGAACCTCTGGCCTCCAGCACATCCTCAGATTCTCCCAACTCCCCACCCTGGCACTCTAAAAGAGTCTATCCCATTGTCTTCCTTCTGGACACAACCCACCTTTGGGGCGCCAGGAAATGTTAAGACAGAGAGCAGTCCCTCAGTTCCCACCCTGTGTCCTGCTCCCCTTAAACGTGGGGGTCTAGGAGGTTGCTCTTCATGCTTGGGGAAGACCTGGCTCCCAGCGCCCTCAGTTTATAAAGCCCCATCACATTTTCCTCTCAGTGTGAGCACCGGGTGTCTCTCATCGGAGCTTTCTACTATAGCCTCCTCGGCGGCTCTCTGGCCCTCTCTCCACTGAGGACATGATGCTGCCGCTTCCATCTGTCCACATTCAGACACACAGACGGGAGAGCTGGCCCGTGATCTTAGAGAGGATACCATCTCGCCCCGGAGTGGAGCTGGCCGCCAGAGGGCCAACACCGATTGTCCCCGCTGCCAGGGAAGAAGGCTAGGGCTCACCTGTGCCCTCTCCTCTCTGCTCAACCAGATGTACTTGGTTTCAATGACTAAAAACATAACTTGCTATCAGACCAGGTATTTAGCTCAGCGGCACAATGCCTGCCTGGCAAGTGCAACATCCTGAGTTTGATCCTCGGTACCCGACCCCCCCAAAAAAACATAACTTGCTATTTCAACAAGCAACTGAGAACACAGGACCAGAAAATGAACCAATGACTGTGCATGTCACTACAGATATCACATCATCTCTGGTGACTCTCATCTCTCCACACAGCGCTCAGTACAAGCTGCATGGGGTAACCTCAGGGAAAATCCAGAGTGAGGGTCTCCAAAAACTCCCTCCTTCATACATAAAATGAGAAAACAGCAAAAATTGTCAGTTAACTTCTTCAGGACTTTGGAATTATAAAAGGCTTGCAGCAACTGGGAAATGTTTATTCAACAGAAACTGCAAATCTTTGTAAGAAATATAAGCTTTTGGTGGCGCACAGCTGTAATCCCGGCACTCGGGGGTCTGAGGCAGGAGAACTGCCACAAGTTCAAGGCCAGCTTGAACTACATAGTAAAACCTTGTCTCAAAATCAAACTAACAGACAAAAAACCCTCAAAAAATTAAAAAAGAAAAAAGAAAATCAAGCTTCAGGGCCTTCTGAGTTGGCCTGGTCCCAGTCCCTCCTTTCTGGCCCTGCACTATCTTTGAAAACCAATAGAAGCTGGGCATGGTTTTTTTGGTTTGTTTTGTTTTTTTCTTCCGATACTTGAGATTGAACTCAGTACCTTAAACTTTCGAGGCAGGCACAATGCCACTGAGCTAAATCCCTGGCCAACATGGTTTTAATCCCATGCATGCCTCTAGGCACACCTAAAATCCCAGCACTCTGGGAGCCTTAGCAGGACACTGCAAGTTTGAGCCCAGCCTTAGCAAAAACTTGTCTCAAAATAAAAAAGGGTCAAGGATGTAGCTCAGTGCACAGGTTGTGGGTTCAATTCCTAGTACAGGGGGCGGGGTGGTATGACAAAGATCAGAGCAAAGCTCCAGTGGTCTGGCAACCACTGCAGGAGACAGGACGGAGCTGGAGCTTTGTGGAAACCTCATGTCCTCATGTCCTCATGTCCCAGGGAACAACAATTATTTGCCCTGGCCAGCAGTTTCTGAACACCCAACCCACCTGCAAGGCTGTCCGTGTTTGTCCCAACTCAAGAGTTCTTCCACTGTAGAAAGCTCCTTTCTTGAGGGCCTCCTATGAAATCTATTCAAGCAACTGATTTTTACCTGCACTGCCTGCAACTGGAGAAGAGCTGAGCACAAAACAGACTGACCATAAAAGCTCCACAGGGACTCTGAAAAGCTCCAGTATCAACCTGGGAATCTACAAGGCTACTTGCAGGCCTAGGAAAGGCCTAAGAAGGCCCTGAACTCGACCCATGGCTGACCTTGATATTCACCACAAACAGGAAGTGAAACTGAAGCAGGCTTGTGAACTTCCTGGCCAAGTGTTGAAGGTGTGTCCCAGTGACACACACAGCTCCTCAGCAAAGACGCAGAGACAAGGTGGGTTTGGCATTTACAGAAATCCCTGTGCAATAATTAGTTAACCAATAAGCTAATGGAACAGGGACTTCAGTGGCCATATATGACAAGAAACAGAGGCTTTACAGAGATCTTTTTCAGAAAAGTCAAGAAACAGCAAACCCTCAGAAGGGGAATCTAACTTCCAGAATTGCAACATCCTATTATTTAAATGTTTAGTTTTCCACCATTACAAAAGAAAAAGAGACATGCAAAGAAAGTATGGCTCATACACATGAAAAAAGTGGCCAGTGTAAACTATCCTTGAAGAAGCGCACATGGGGACCTAACTAGACAGAGTCCATCCCCTCCCTGCATCCGAGGATGGAACCCAGGGTACTCTATCACTGAGCTACAGCCTCGCTCTTTTTTGTTTGTAGATAGTTTTGATAAGTTGTCCAGACTGGCTTCAAGCTTGTGATCTTCCTGCCTCAGCCTCCTGAGTAGCATCCACAGATGAGCTCCACCATGCCAGGTTAGACAGATTTTAAATGTGTTCAAAGAGCTAAAGGAAGCCACATCTAAGTAACTGTTATATCTAGATGTCTCCTAAGAACCTCATACACTCATAGAAGGGGCTTCAGAAAGGTGACTGGTTTATGACGTTATGGCTGACTGGCTGTTAGGAGGTAGGCAGGGTATGGTCAGAAGGGGTGGGTCACTGTGGAAATGACCTGAAAGGGTTTATCTCCCTTCCCGGTTCCTCCTTTGGTCCTGTTTCCTGGCTGCCATGATGTAAGCAGTGACCCTCTGCTCAGGCCCTTCCATGCCATTTCTGCCCTGGAGTTACCAGACTATGGACTGAAACCTCTACAATACTGTGAGCCAAAAGAAGCCTGTTCTTTAAGTTGTGGGTGCCAGGTATTGTGTCTCAGCGATGAGAAAGTGACTAAGACAAGAACTAAGGGAAAATACAAAAACAATGTTCTGCCAAATAAGAATTCCATACATAGAAATTATAAGAAAAGAAATTCTAGAATTGAAAAAGTGTATGTAAAAGGCTCAATATTTCATCAGGCAGAAGAACAGCAAACTTGAAGATGGATCATCCTGCCAGAGGAACAGAAAGAAAAAGAATAAAAAATGAACTGAGGCCAAGAGATCTGTTGGGTACCATCACACCCACAGAGGATAGGTATCCCAGGAAAGGAGGAAGACAGAGGGGTAGAAAGATTACTTTAAGAAATAATGGCCAAAACCTTCCCATATTTCATGAGGCAGGAATCTACACATCTAAGGAACTCAACAAACTCTAAGATAAATTCAAAGAGATCTATCTATACCCAGATGCATCATGATCAAACTGAAGAAGGACAAAGAGAGAATCTTGAAAAAGCAAGAAGTGATTCATCACACACACATAAGGGATCCTCAGCAAGATTTATAGATAATTTTTCATCAGAAAGTGTGTAAAGCAGAAAGCAACTGGACGACATATTCACTGTGTTGAGAGACAGTCTGTCAGCAGAGAATTCTGCATCCAATGGAACTATCCTTCAAAAATGAAGGAGAGGCTGGAGGTGTAGCCCAGTGGTAGAGCATGTGCTTAGCATGCAAAAGGCTGAGGTTTGACTCTCAGCACCAAAAAAGAGAAAAGGGAAAAAAAGGAGATACTAAGATAAGACTGAAAGAATTCATTACTGTAGAGCTGCTCTATTAGAAATACTAAAAGGGAGGCTCTCAGACTGAAATAAAAGGACAGTGGATAGTGACTCAAATTGACATGAGGAAATTAGGACTGATAAAAGTAATTATATACACACGTAAATATAAAATAAATATATTTTAAATGTGTATCCTTTTTCTCCCTATATGACTTAAAAGACAACTACATAAAGCAAAAATGATAAATCTTTGGTGACAGGGACCCAATGAATAAGCCAAAAATGTATATGACATTATCAGAAAAGGGAGCTATGTAGCAACAAAGGTTTTATATACTGTTGAAATAAAGTTGCCATTAGTCTGAATTAAATTGCCATACTGTTATCTCCAGGGTTACCACTACGAATATAATTAAAAATACACAGTAAAGGCAACAACAAGAAAGTTAAGAACGTACAGTCAGTACAGACTTCAGCTCATCATCCATCTTCTATTACATTATCTGTTCACATAGAAAAACCCTCATTATAGCTTAAGAAAGACATTATTGAATAGCCCTGTGTATGCAGAATGTGGTCATTTATGCCTCTTTTTTTTTTTTTTGGTACCAGGGATCGAACTCGGGTCCTTGAGCTTTTGAGGCAGGCGGCGGAACCACAGCTAAATCCCTGGCCCCATTTATGCCTCTTTCTAAACAGATTTCTTAAATCTGTGGCTATATACTTTCTAGTGTGACATATCTTTTCTAAAAGAAATTTTGTTTCATGTCAAAAAATATTCGGGGGGTGGAGCCGGGGATTTAGCTCAGTGGTTCCGCCGCCTGCCTCCAAAGCACACAGTCCCGAGAGCTCAATCCTCAGTTCGATCCCTGGTACCAAAAAAAAAAAAAAAATTGGGGTCGGGGGGAGAATCACAATAGCTAAAAGTTTTATAAACTGTTGTATCACTGCATTTTTCTTACCTTCATTATCCAGCAGTGGCTGCTGATTGACAGTAAGTTTATTCACATCACCATCAAACATTCCTATCAAAGAGGTCTTTAAAATAGCCAACAAAAGCTTCTCTTCTTGTAGTAAGATCTGCCTTTTATCTGGAGTAACATTGATATCAACGCATTCTAAGGAGAAAAAGAACATACATTATAATGTTTAAATTCACCTTTAACAATAGAAATTTACCCATCTACTATTTCATTTACTTCTTACTAAAAATACTATTAAAAACATTACAGTGTTCAGATTAATATTCACAGATTATAAAATTAGTACCAGGTGTGGCAGCCCACTTCTGTAATGCCAACACTCTGGGAGGGTGAGGGAGAAGAATCACAGGTTCAAGCCCAACCTAGGCAACTTAGCAAGACAATGTTTCAAAATAAAAAAAGGTGGAGATACAGTTCAGTGCAAAGGCCCTGGGTTCCCTCCCCAGTACCATATTGAATGAATAAAATTTTTAAATAAAATTAGCTTTTTCAAATAATCAAGAAAAAACATGAACTATTTTTTAAACAAACAACATATGTAAAGATTTGAATGGGCACACCATGCTGGGTGTGGTAGCGTACGACTGTTACCCCAGCACTTGGGAAGCTGAGACAGGATTGCCATGAGTTCGAGGCCAGCCTGGGCTACACAGTGAGTTCAAGGCCAGCCTGAATTACAGAGCAAGACCCTGTCAAAACAAAAACAAACAAACCAAACAAAAAAACCCAAACAAAAAAGTTGAATGTGTACACTGTAATAGAAAACACATGAAGATGTCTAAGAGAAAAAATGTAAGTTAAAGTATTTTATCCCGTATTGAATTTAGTTTAAAAAATGATAGCTAGTACTATCATTGTTGGTAAATGCGTGAACTGGTACAATATGCCTAGAATGCAATACACAAAAAGCCTTAAAATAATCATATTCACTGACCCAATTCCACCACAAGGAATTTACCTTAAAGATACAGACAATAGGGCTGGGGATTTAGCTCAGTGGTTCCGCCGCCTGCCTCGCAAGCGCAAGGACCTGAGTTCAATCCCCGGTACCAAAAAAAAAAAAAGAAAAGATAACAGACAATAATTTCATTATTAAGGCAGTATTTATAATTTTCAAAAACTGAAAACAAATATAAAAAAACAAAAGAATTAGTGGGCTGGGGATGTAGCTCAGTGGTAGAGTACTTGTCTAGCATGCATCAGGCCTTAGCTTTGATCCCTAGCACCATAAGCAAAAAAACATTTAAAAAATCAAAGTGTAACCATGGACTGGAACACTGGAGTATACAATAGGCATTAAAGTCATGTTTCTTTTTTTTTTTTTTTTTTGGTACCGGGGATTGAACTCAGGTCCTTGCGCTTGCACAGCAGGCAGCGAAACCACTGAGCTACATCCCTGGCCCTTGTGTTTCTTAATACTAATGACATGAAAAAGAAAATGTTGGGTAGAGGATGTAGCTCAGTGGTGCCCTGCCTGCCTGGCAAGCACAAGGTCCTGAGTTTGATCTCTGGTACCAAAAAAAAAAGAAAATATTCACATCTAAGTATAAAGAAAAGGATACCAGATTATTTTCTCACCCCAAAGGCTAGGTGTGGTGTGTATATTTTAAGGTAAGCACATATATATTTCTAAGAGTCTAGAGAAAATAGATGACAGTAAGTCAGAATTCTAGCAATCAGAAGAAAGTATATAGTATAAACTTACAGTATAAACTTAATTATTTTCAAAATCAAGGAATCTACCTTCTCCCTTCATTAATGTTTAAAAAAGTGACATTTTCCTACTAATATAATTGATACAGTTTCAAGAAGAAAACAGAAATGTCTGTATAAAAATCAAAATTATTCTCTTTCCAGTCACATCCAAACTTTATAATTTCATTTTATTCTTTTAAAAGTTAGCAATTTTATTGAATTCTCAGTGGAACCTACCTGAATCAACAGAAATGTTAAGAACAACAAAAGGATATTGATGTCGATTATACATGTGGTAGACCTCATTCACAAGTCTAGAGACCTGTCCAAAAAACAACAAAAGAATAAATATTCCCTTCTCTCACTGTTGTAACAACATGCTATTCTAACCTATCACCAAACGGATCAAATTTTATTAAACGTATACAGCTTTACTAAGATATAGTTTATATACAATAAAGTGCATATATTTAATATTTTACTTACTAGTACATGTTTGTAGTACATAATGATTACATGTACATAACATATCTTAATTTTTATTCCCCTTCCCCTCTCTTCACCTCTAGATTCCTTTCCAATTTACAAAAGACCTAGATCTATGATCAAAATATGTTGTCTTCGTCTTTTCCTTTGCTCTTCATTCTTTGGGCTTCTCGAATAAGAGAAGTTATGTAACTTTCACCTTTGTGTCTGATATACTTTACTTAACATGGTCTTAAGGTAAACTGCACATATTTGAAATGTACAATTTGATAACATACACACACCTATGAAAGTATCCCATAATCAAATATATACCCATTACTCAGTTTCCTTATGTCTCTCAAAGCGATATTTTTTAATCATAGACACCTAAAACAAACTTTTTCCAACCTAAAGATGCTCTTTATCAAACTTTAATAAAATGCAGGTACAATTTAAATGTTCAGAAAGCACATTTAAATGTACTTGGTAACATATTTCTATGACATTATGAGATTAAATGGCATTAGAGGTAAACCATAAAATCATACTAATTATAATACAGGTGGTAAACTTTTAGAGGCTAAATCACATCTTATAGCTATAAGGAAATTTTTTAAAATATGCTTTTATTAGTGCCTATTAATTTTACAAAATACTGAGTATCAATCTGACATATTCATATATATATGACAGGGCCAGGGATTTAGCTCAGTGGTTCTGCTGCCTGCCTTGCAAGCTCAAGGTCCTAGGTTCGATCCCCAGTACCAAAAAAAACAAAAACCATCTATCTATCTATCTATCTATCTATATATATATATACACACACACTGCAATATATATATAACATATTTGATCGTATCACCCCAGTATCCTCCCTTATACCTCTCTCCCTCCTACCCTTCCTTTTTACCTCCGCTACAAGTAAATAAAACAAAAAAATACTACTGAGCGACAAAGTTGCTAAAGATGCAAAAGGCAAAACTGAACTACTTAAAACCCATGTACATAATTCTATCAAGAAGATGAGTTTTTAGTCTGAGGCAGAGGTAATCCAGCCCCTCATTTTCCTGGAAAATGGAGAGAAAGAAGAGAAAATACAGAAATACACGCACGTGGTCAATCCACACTGAAAACCCTAGATGACAGCAAATGTTTTGAAATGTTTCCTTTCTTCAGTGATAGTTTCTATGATAATGAATACACTGGTAATTAATTTTTGTTTGTTTTTCTTTTTCTTTTGGTACTGGGAATCGAACTTGGGACCTTGCGCTTTCGAGGCAGGTGCCAGAACCACTGAGCTAAATCCCCAGCCCATTATGTACTTGATATATTTATGTATGTATGCACATATATGCACATGGGTACATATACAATTGAAAGAACCATGTACTTTCTTAAATGCCTGAAACGATTTTAAAGTCATGTTTCTGAGTCAGTCCCATGTTCCATGTAAATTGCTTGTGTACGAAAAATCCATGAAATTATTCAGAAATAAAAAGACATAAGCATAAACTAATACAAAACATGTGTAAATACCTTTGCTGGGTCACAAGGACGCCGATTGATGAAGAAAAACTGTCTGTCTGCTGCGCTCCTCCCAACGCCATGCGTGCCGCGTGAGACGAAGCCTGAGATACTATTTCAGAGGGCACAGGGTTAGAACACCGGGCACAGGGCAGGCACAATCTTAAAACAGCTAAAAACACCGGCTGGAGTGCTGGGGCATATTCGGTTTGTGTACACCTGTGGGTCGTCTTAAGGATTCACACACAGCCCAGGTGTTCTGAATGCCCCAAAGCTTATGCAGCCGAAACTCCCTCGGAGGCAATGCAGTGGCTCACCATGGACTTGGCCCAGCCCACCTCTCGCCCTCCCTGTTACACCCCGGCCCCCATGTCAGGATCGGTCCACACCCAACACACTCTTCAAGCCCTCTGTGCTGTCCTCCCCGGCTTGCCCATGGAGTCTAACCACTCGCACACAGGATCTCTGCCCACATTCTGTCTTCAGTCAGCAAATGTACATCTACTAAGGTGCTAGTGACATGCTTGCTCTATATGAGACCCACCCCTGGGATGCCTGCATTTTCATAACTTTAACATAAAGAAATGAATTTCCATCTTTATTTTAATTTTAAACATGAGCCAAAAGTAGACAAAGAAAGAGTAAGGGGTGTGAATCTTCACAAGGCCAGTCCTGCTCAGGAAGTATCTATTGTATGGTGTCTAAAAACAAGGATGCCAGACTATCTTCATCAGATCCTCAAAAAGTCAAACACCGTAGATAAAATAAGGTAAAAATTATTCTAACTGAGGGGCCAGGGATTTAGCTCAGTGGTTCTGGCGCCTCCCTTGCAAGCACAAGGTCCTGAGTTCAATCCCCATACCAAAAAAAAAAAGTTATTCTAACTGAACAGCCTTGACAAAGACTAATTCAGCAGGAACCCCCCCTGCAATGTACCAGTTAGCCAAAATACTATTTGAATTAAGTAACTGAGTCTTTTAAATCCTCTTTCTCAGCAGTGAGAATGCCCAGTTTTACACAGGACATAAAAATATAAGCCTTAGTGCTCGCTTTGGCTGAACATATACTAAAAAAAAAAAAAGCCTTAAAATCATATTTGAAAAGAAAAAAGACAACACCTTCTGTCTGTCTTCTGGCAGCAATCTACTTACTGAAACAGATCAGGCAGCGTGTCGGAACAGCTCAGGCCATACTCTTCACACACAGAGTCACTAGGGGGCAGCTGAACAAAAGGAAGGAGGCTTTGCAACTGAAAGAAACCAAGCGCCATGGTTATTTCCTAACAAACACGGAACAGACCAACACTCAGAGAAGATGTGTTTTCTTCCCAGCCAAGCCACCTGCTTTAAAAGCACAAAGAAACTCAGCAAAGAATTCTGACAATTGCCTTTCAGTACCATAAAAGGATTGTTTTTACTAAAAAAATGAAACACACAAGCTCTTCTTGTTCATAATCAACACAATGCCTATGATACTTTGTTTTGTTCAAGTGAGGAAGAGAGTTAAAGATGCAGCTCTCAAATATTAACTTCGTGACAGGTATCTTTTTTTTTTTTAAATAATTCTTAGGGCCGGAAATATAGCTCAGTGGCACCATGTCTACCTGGCAAGCACAAGGTCCCAAGTTCAATCCCTGGTACCAAAAAAAAAAGTTAAAAAAAAACAAAACAGGGGCCAGGGATTTAGCTCAGTGGTTTCGCCGCTGCTGTGAAAGTGCAAGGACCCGAGTTCAATCCCCAGTACCAAAAAAAACCCAAAGAAAGAGCTCTTATATTTTATTCGCACTCTACTAGAAAGGATAATGAAACCTGTCATAATCAGAACAATAAAATATTTTCAGGAACTGGCCACCACTACCTGCTTCTGCCCAAACACAGAGCCGATATTCTCCTTCAAGCTGGTGCTGCCACTTGTGCACACCACAGGCTGCCGCTTTCCTTGTCCAAGCTGATTGGTACAACTTACACGGATGCCTGCTGAAATGATACAGTACGCATGTAAGACCTGGACCATTCTGGCATACTCCTATTTAAAAAAACAAACACAAGACTCAACATTAATCTTACAGGAATTAAATGGCTCAAGTTACAAGATCCAATTCAAGGTTCTCATACCATTTCGCAAACCAGGGAAGGAATTATTGACAGAGTAAACTCTGGAGAAGTATCTCTCTATGTGCTGTGAAAGGTGGCTCGAGCCTTGGCTCCTAGTCTTTGTCCTCCCACCTGTCCTTGATATAAGCATCAAAAAGGATGTTCATTTTGACCTTGTAATCTCTGCCCTAGAAACTTCTTCCTTCCTTTTTTTTTTTAAAGAGATCTATCCTTGTAGAAAGACAAGAATACAAAGGTATATAACAAAAATATTCACTGAAATAATCTCTGTGAAAAATCAGAAACAAGCTAAGCAACCATCAGCAAGGAGCTAACTAAATTATGATATATCTGTATCATGGAGGAATGACAAAGAATAGGATAGTGCACACTGATCAAATAATTACAGTATCTAAGTGAAAAGTCAGTTACACACAGTATATATGATAGGATCCTAATTATTTCAGAAATATCTAAATATATATAGACTACCTGTACACAGGGTATTTATAGCCTAAAGGATATAAACCAAACTCAAGAGAGTAGGCAGAGACAGTTTCAACTTTCTAACACATACAATTTTAAACACTTCAATGCTGCACATTTTGTATTTCTTGCCTTCCTTCACTGATATATTTATCATGGAGTTTTTATAACCATATGAAGTTGAAAAATATCTAAAAAGGCTTATAAACTGTTAATAATGGCCACCCCTGACAAGTACAATTTCTATATTCCTCTATTTTTCTGGGGCTCTAATTTTTTCCCTTAAGATGAAAAAAAAACAAACCATGTTATTTTCTCTATTTTTGTAAAATTTAATCAAGTTGCATTTAGCACAAAGTGTTTTACAAGTAAAAGATTTTAGCTGCATATGCTTAAGCAATTCTTTGGACTATAAAAAATATATGTACAAGCTAGGTGCAATGGTGCATGCCTATAATCCCAGCTACTCAGCAGGCTGAGGCAGGAGGATCCCAAGTCTGAGGCCAGCCCAGATAGTTTAACAAGACCTTGTTTCAAAGTAAAAATTTTTAAAAAAGAACTGGAATGCTTGCCTAGCATAAATAATGTTACTTCTTAAAGGACTCAAAACACAAAACAAAAAGGTAAACCATCCTAAAGTTCAGTCTTGATGGAAGAAAGTAAACAAAGCACTTGTTTAAAAAGAAAATCAAGGGAATAGAATTAACTGAAGAGTAATTATCTTTAATAAACCTTTTACTCATGTACACTGCACTACTGATGCTGAAGACGAGAGACTGTGAATTTAGCATACCTTCTTAATATTCCTTTGAAATTCCTTATGGCGCACAGGTAGTGTATAAAATAACTGCTGTACACTGACTGTTGTCCCTTTGGGTCGTGGACAGGGGGTTTTTTGGACAATTTTCCCATTGTGATCAAACACAAGTCGAGTCCCAACCTTTGCAGACATGTGGCACGTAGAAATAGTTACATCACTGTAAGAGAACGCAGCACGGCCTATCTGGTTAGACAGGACTGGACACAGTATATACTCTTTTCCCCATTTTTTCTTTCTCTTGAAACTCTGAAAGGTGTAGATTCCTCTGATATAATCAAGTGAGTTTAAATGGGTGAGGAGTCATCCTAAAAATCCAAGGTTGGACGCCTAAAAACTAGTGAGACAGACTTCCATAAATCCTTTGTTTTGATAAAAGCTTTTTCAGGTTGTAATGGAAAACAACAAAGGATCTCAAAATTTATTCACAAATAATAATGGCTGTGTGTGGAGCTCAGTGGTAGAGCACCTGCCTAGCATGCCCGAGGCTCTAGGTTCATTCAATCCCAAGTAATACAAAAAAAACCAAAAAATGTTAAGACTTGGGTCTAGATGTCTCCCAAAGCCTCAGGTGCTCATTGGTGGGACTTTTTCAGAGGTGGCTGGATCTAGGGTGTGAATACAGATTAGTACCCTAACTGGATTAGCATAGTTCTGGGTGTGGCTGAATGAATTTACTAAAGAAGGAAGTCCCTCCCGGGGTGTGGGTGGCACCTATCAATACACTTGCAGCCTGGATGGAATACAAAGGGAAAGGAGTCAAGTTAATGGATAAAAATATTATATCACCTCAGTGCACAGAGTGAGCTCAGAGCTTCCCCCCGAAAGCCAAAAGTTTCAACCAGAGTGAGATCGGCAAACTCTTGAATCTTAGAAGTGTGGTGTTTCAAAGCTGAAAGAGAGTGTAAAGTAAGGCCCAAAATGTCTCACGTGACACAGGAATGACTATACACAATACCTACCAAGTAACTGGGTTTAAAAAGTTGCTTTTGCAATATTTAAGTGTTTCTCGAAATTCTGGGATGTTTGGTCCAGTTATTTTTAATAGGATTAGAAAAATTCAACTTACCTAAGGCTTCAAAGTTTTCTTCTTCTACCCCACATCCATTGTCTGAAACTTCAATGAGATCCACCCCATAGTCTTTAAGCCTTAGATCTAAAAGATTTAAAATATTTACTTCTTAAAGACTGATCCATGGTAAAAAAAAAAAAAAAAACAAAAAAAAAACCAAACCTTTTATAATGATATACAACACCAAAGTGTCACGGCTACACTTTTACTTAAATGTACTGCCGACATCTTGTATATTTTAAGCCATCAGGGCTACTGAGTAATGCAAATTAAATAGTATTTTAAAATATTTCTTGCAAAGGAGTAATTTTAACATAGTCATTAAAGAGAACAGCCTTTGGATCAGACTTCCTAGCTGATATTTTACTAGCTTTATAATCTAAAAAAAAAGTAAATTTCTTATGCCTTAATTTCCTGATTAATATAATGGTGATAACTCCTAATTCAGTTATTCTGCATATTAAATGAAATATTCTATGCATAATTCTTTTTCTTTTTTCTTTTTTCGTTTTTTGAGACAGGGTCTCACTATGTAGTTCAGGCTGGCCTCAAACTCTGACTCTCCCACGCTTCGGCCTCCAGAGTGCTGGGATTACAGGTGTGCACCACCACATCCAGCTTCCATGTGTAATCCTTTTTTTTTTTTTTCCAGTGCCAGGGATTGAATTTAGGACCTTGCACTTGCGAGGCAGGTGCAGCACCACTGACCTAAATCTCTGGCCCTTCCATGTGTAATTCTTAGCACAATGCCTGCCTAGCTCTCAGTAAAAACAGAGTGAAAGTTAACTGCTATTAGTATTCTTGCCACCTTGTCAAGTACTAGAGACATAATTAATTGCTAACATTAAAGTAATAATTTATTGGCATACCAACACTGGATTGCTTTATTACAATAACACACGTTTCTTAATTAAAAAAGCATAAACTTGTTGCTTAAAACTCTCCTAAACTTACCAATATTAGTGGCACCAGCATCCACACTATTTTCTACCAACTCCTTCACAGCAGTGCTGAGACTCAGTACCACTTGCCCAGAACAAATCTGATGAACTGACTTCCCATCAATAGCTTTGATGGCTTTTGCAGGTTCTGTACTAAAGAAATCAAGAAACAAAGCAAGTATTTAAACAAAACAAGAAAGCTATTTTCATCCTGATTTTAACAGTGAGAAATGAATCATCCATTATTAATGGGTTTAAGCCTTTACTGATTATGTGCACACACCCACTTGTTATACTCACAAATGTAAGTATTGTTTTATAATCCTTAAATATGTCAGAAATACCTTTGAATAGATGCATCAGGTTCAATATTTAAAACATAATTATACATGTTTTTCACCTGGAAGAAATATATTGTATCCCTCAGACTATGTAATCTTTTACAACAATGGGATTTTTTCTCAAAAAGCAAAAGCAACACTTCCCACACAAGAGTATGACGAGAAACAGTGTTTATGACAAACCATGTAAGAAAGTGGGTGCCCACCATAAGATAATAATCCCCACAGTTGACTTTGAAATATCTATCCAAATCCAAGGTACCCAATGCTAACTTGCCAAAAGCCCTCCAAGTTCTTCCTGTAATGGGTTTCAGCTTTACAACTATTTTGTCTCCAAGTTTCTAAAATCACAAATCTTGTCAAATAATTTTTAGGCTTGAAAAGTTACTAGTGCCCCTCTGCCTATTATATGAAGTTTAAAATCTGGTCATAAAGCCTGGAGTGGTGACACACACCTGTAACTCAAGCACTCTGGACAGCTTAGCAACTCAGTGAGACTGTCTCAAAATAAGGGGTTGGGGGTGCTGGGTGCAAAGGTTCTGGGTTCAATCTTCAGTATGAAAAAATTTAGTCATGACTGGCCCCCAATTCTCTATTGCTCTTCCCCAAGTTTCCCACTTTAATCACAGTAAACAATTGTTTTCTGAATATGACAAGCTCACAGACACTGCTTTGTATGTAAGCAACTCTGTCTCAACTGCACCCCCCTTCCTCCTCCGCCTGGCTAACTCCTGCTCATCTCCAGGATGTATTCCACATTTTCATTAATGTAGCACTTCCCAGTAAATCGTTCCATAACCCGGGTATCATAGAACATAGGCGCCTTCCTGGAAATCTTTGCACCTTTCGCAAAGCACCCAACATATATCCCGCCTTCAATTAACCCATACAGTAAGAGAATTTAAAAAAGAGAATAAAAAAACCTCTTTAATCTTTATTCTACTTGCAAAGACTCTCACTTTTAAGTTTGTCGATAATGTTAAACTGCGGATGATCTCACATTAAATAGGAACCAGCTCTGAAAACTAACTTATCTGGTAACACACTATAGGCTACAGGTCCATTTTTTGTATTTATTTTGAACTCGAGGAGGGGCACGACATTTAAGTACTGAAAGCTAAATTCTCGACATTGAGCGCACCTGTGTTGGTCGAAGAGTTGCTAAACACAATTCGGTATTACTTCACTGCCAGAAATGAAATACTCAAGTAGAAACAATGCAATCCCCCCCACCCCCCAAATGGGGATTGAACCTAGGGCCTTGGCAGGGAGGTACATCTCCAGCCTTTTTCTTTGACACACAGGCTTACTAAGTCGCCCAAGTTGGTCTCGAACTTGCGATCCTCCTGCCTCGGGCTCCAAGAGTGCTAGGATTACAGGAGACCACTACGACCGGCTTCCATCGAGTTCTCTGGCAAGTCCTGTAGTAACCCCAGCACTGGGCCCCAGACGCTGGTTCTTTCATTTTTAAAACCTGAGCAGCTATGCAAATCAGCGTGCGCCTCGAAGCTTCCTTCTTCCCTCAACAATTAAAGACAGGCAGACTCCAGGTAAAGATGAAGTGAGTTCATTCTACGGGGATGTCCTGCTCCGGCTTCAGGCCCACCTCCTTCTGAAGGCGTCTGAGCGGCTGAACCCAGCATCCCTCATCCGCAGCCCGAGGGCGCCAAGACAGGCTCTAATAATGCTGCTACCAGGCTGGCCACGCGCCTCGCCATTTCCCAACCTTTCTTGGGGCCTGGAACGACGCGGGCCTCAGAGAGGGAGACCAGAGAGAACACCGCAGCCCCGCTCACCTAGCGTCCCCAGGTCGCTCCATGGAGGAAAAAAACGACTCCAGCGTCCGGAAGAGTTCCCTCCGCCACGCCCACAAAGGGGATGGGGCATCTTCCGCCCATTCATTGGCTACTTTTGCCACCGAGTCCCGCCCCTTCCGGGCGGGGTGGCCACAATTCCTTCTCGCTGATTGGATATATCAAAGGTCGACTCAAAGACTCCTAACACCCGAGCCAATTATAGTGCAAGAACTGCGTTTTCCCGAACGCCAGTATCTCGGGTCAGAAGGAAAAGTGGCCGCAGTGTGTGGTGGTTGTGGACGGTTTCTGGGCATACGGTCCCACTGTTGCCACCTTCCTTCCTTTGGTTCCCGCGATGCCGATGTACCAGGTAAAGCCCTATCACGGGGGCTGCGCTCCGCTGCGTGTAGAGCTTCCCACTTGCATGTACCGGCTCCCCAACGTGCACTGCAGGACCAACAGCCCCGCGCCCGACGAGGGCCACGTGCAGGTAGGAGTGTGGGCCCCCGCCCAGTGCGCACGCGCCGTGGCCGGGCCTTGCCCTACCCCATCACCCCGCGGCGGTCCAGGGTGCTGGTGCCGCAGTGGCCGTGGGCCCCCTGGTGCTCCGACCCTGGCCAGCGCATCTCACCTGGCAGGAACCACCTGTGGGTGCCCAGTCTAGCCCGGCCTCCAGCCCCACCCAGCCCTGGTGACCCTGCCAGCCAATGAGACACCCGTTTATTAAAAGGTCTGTCCATCTTTATTTTTTTGGCATATGGTCAAACTTTTTCATTACAAAGCTTTGCCTCACAGAAAAGCAAATAATTCATCATCTTGAGGAATTACAGGCTGAACCTCAGGGTCACCATCACCAAGGTGGCGACCAATTATCAGTGCCTCACTTTTATAACTTTGCCCCCAAAGATCTTTCCTTTTCTATTATTATTTTGACAACTAATTATGGATCTTTAGCTGTCTTGATATAAGTGGAAGCCTACTTATATCTGAATGGCTGGCTTTTTTTTTTGTAGTCTTGTGTCATTTTGTTGCAACAAGGAAGTCATTTTCTCTGCAGTGTGCTGTTCCACTGTGTGACTGTTCCATTACCTCTCCCTCCTGCTGCTCGTGAGCGCTGGGTGGTTTTCCATTTATGGTGATACGAGTAATTCTGCAGTGAGTATTCTTAGGAGCTGGCATAGGGCATATAGTAAGGAACAAGATTGCTGGCCCAGTGGGGTCTGTCTTCCCCTTTAACTGGATAAATTACTTCTTAAAGTGGTTATACTGGCTTATCCTCTCATCAGCCTTGGAAAAGCCTTGCAAAGCTGGTGGGTGGACTGATGTAGTCATCCTAATGTAGTTTCAGATTAGATTTCCTCGGTTTCTAAGTTGAGACTTTTCATGTTTCCTGGCCATTTTGAATACTGTACATCTTTTGAAGTCTTTAACTCAGATCTTTCACTCTTTTATTTATTGCAAATATACATCGGAAGTTTCCAGTGGAAAAATGTTGGGACAGGAAATGAATGGATTATCTTTTGTGGTCAGTTTTCCTGCTATGTATTATCCTCCATTTTGTCTTCATAGCTTTCTGCCTAGTTTGGAAGGGAGGTAGTTAAGTTAATTTGAAACCCAATGACATTAACAGTTGCTTCATCACAGAGCTAAAGACAAAAATAGCAGATATGATTCTGTGTTCCTTCAACTAGAGACTACCACAGAGCCATGGCCCAGTGCCCCTTCAACTGCACAGTCAAAGGAACCAAAAAGAAAACCCAGGAATGGGGGATGTCATGTATTATTCATCACCAAGTTTTAAGTCTGCTGCCTGACTTCTTTTGGGCTTTGATTGAACTTCTTACTTAGAAGATGCATAGTCCTGCTGCTCTAGCAATTATCTGGTACATGACAATATAGATAAACAATTAAAAATCAAGTGAATCTAGTACAAATGAGAGCCACACAAAAAATCAGCAGCTTCTAAATATATATATAAGTCACAGTCTAGTCCTAGCATGGACAACTACAGGCCAACATAGGAAAGTACCGATGAGATAAAGCAGTTACCTCAAGCATTTTGGTAGTACATCAAGAGCACCCAGCTCAAGCCATTTGAGAAATCACAGACCACATTACATGTGCAGTTCTCACCCCAGGCATTTTCAGTGTGTACTGTGTTTTGAATCTGGTGGCTGCTTCTTTGACCCTGGTGGGATTGACATCCCGGTGCCATTTGTAGAAATGAACAAGACTGTATAAGAACAATACACATGGGCTGAGGATTTAGCTCAGTGGTTTCGCCGCCTGCTGCACAAGCGCAAGGACCCGAGTTCAATCCCAGGTACCAAAAAAAAAAAAAAAAAAAAAGAACAATGCACAAATATAGGCTGGACAAATGAGATTTGGAAAGATTACCATTGAGTAACATGAAAGTATTACACAGGTACTAGTCCTGTCATACATCTTGTGTTCAGACATTTCCATCAGCACCTAATTATTTAATTGGCATCTTTCATTCTTTGTTCTATCCAGAATTTAGTGGCCTTACTTATCTTCCCTATCTAAACTTCAGAGCCTCAGTCTAGGAGAGGTAAGACAGTGGTGGTTAAGTTCAACCGTAAATAGGAACTCACCAAACCAGAGAAGACAGAATGGCATGTATAAAGGTCCTATGGTAGGAGGGAGTTTAGGAACTCACAGTACCGTGCGGTTAGAGCACAGAACAAGTGAGAGAATTATAAGGTGAAGGAGCCAGGGTCCAAGTCATACAGGTACTTATTAAGCCATGTTAAGAGTTTAATTTGTATCCTAAGAGCCTAAAAAGGTAGCACAAAGGAGGTGGTAACAAAATGTGAGATTTAAAAAAAAAAATCTCTGGCTGGCATCTTCAGGGAGATGGATCACAGCAGTGGACCAGCCCGGGTACAAAGGACCAGTAAGAAAACAGGCCAGGTGAACAATGGTGACCTGTGCCTGGGCACTGATAATGGAGACGCTTAAAAGTCAGGGGATTCCAAAAATATTTGGGAGGTGAAACTCCTAACACCTGGTGATCAATAGGATATGTGAGAGAAGGGGTTGTAGGGAATGACCATTGGCAGAACAAATGTTCCTAAAGACATTGGACTTCCCCACGTGATACGAGCAAATACGGTGCTCCTCCACCCCCGCGGTATTGTGAGTACTTATGTATAGTAAACTCAAGAGCACAGCCATATTCTTTTTTTTTTTTTTTTTGGTACCGGGGATCAAACTCAGGACCTTACACTTGCAAGTCAGGTGCGGAACCACTGAGCTAAATCCCCGGCCTTATATTCTTGACTCTTCTGTCTGACTGTGGGCATTTTCCTCATGCTTAATGTAGTCTCTCAACTCAAAGTGGGTTACCTGTTAATGACAGCTCATGAATTGGATATAGGTTGTACAACTTGACTTTATTGGGAGGTTATTAGGTATTGTTTTTTAAAGTAAGTCCATAACTTGAGACTTATTTATAGGCAAATATTATTAGTTACTCTGTACCAGTGACTACTAGGCAAGAAGGACAGACTTACTGACTGAGGGACCTAAGAGTTCCTGCTTCATGAAGTTATACATTTCAGTAGTGAAAAAGTTCTAGATCAGTGATGGTGAACCTTTTAGAGACTGAGTGCCCAAAATCTAAAACCCACTTATTTATCACAGAGTGCCAATACTGCCGTTAAACCTGAATACTGACCAGGTTTGCGATAGCTCAGATGAATGGCAACTAATGAGTTGTGGCTCACTGACATCAGCCTGGCACTGCTACTGCTTTCCAAGCATGCATATGGCCCCTCTGTGTGCTGCTATTCCATGCTCCACTACAGGCAGTGCTGGGAAAACGTGGTTCAAGTGTGGACAGGGAGGGCTCTGCATGCCCGTAGCAGCACACATGCCACAGATTCACCACCACTGTTCTAGGTGATTCTAAGACAAGAGGGTGCCAGTGTTGCTTTACAGATTATTTAGGAAATCACTTTTCTGTGCCAGTGATCTGCTTCTGTGCTGAAGGAGACCTCTTAAACCTAAGCTGCCTTTTCCTTTTATTTGTATAAATGATTAAGTTCCATTCTCATTGTGCCCCGCATCTTTACTTATTTAAACAAACTATTTTGAATTAATTTGTTATTAAAGAATCCTGGCCTGGCCTAGTGGCAAATTCCTGTACGAGGCCAGTCTTGGCCACTTAACAAGACCTTGTCTCAGAATAAAATAATAAAAAGGGATAGGAATGTAGCTCAGTGCTCCTTGGGTTCAATCCCCATTACCACAAACAAAAAACAATACTCAGAGCAGTAGGAGGTTGAGGCAGACAGAGGATCCCTTGAGCCCAGGAGTTTGGGGTCAGCCTGGATGACATAGTAAAATTTTGTCTCTTATAAATACATACATATATACATACATACTTTTAAAAAAGTTTTTTGTTTTGGTACCGGGGCTCGAACTTGGGACCTTGTGTTTGTGAGGCAGGCAGCGACACCACTGAGCTAGATCCCCAGCCCCATACATACATATTAAAGACTGATTTGTTTATTTTCTACTGTTCTCTGTTCTTCAATTACCTGAAATCAGAATCATCATTTCTAAGTCACTTTCATTCACGTTTTTTCTTTATTCTAGAACATTTGGATTTGCAGGACCTATTTAAAATAACTCTGCCATTTTGGTGTAATGTATGATGTATGTATTTACAGTACTGGGGATTAAACCCAAGGCCTTTGCATTGAACTACATCACCAGCCCTTTTTTATTTTTTGACAGGGTCTTACTAAATCACTAAGTTGCCTGGGCTGAGCTCAAACTTTCAGTCTTTCTGCCTCAGCCTCCCAGTGCTGGGATTGAAGGCACCCATCACCACACCCAACTTGTAAAGGGACAGAGAACATTTGTTAGCACATGGGACAAAGTAAGAAAAGTGATCAAATTTAGACAGACTGCTTCATGAGA
The DNA here is from genome assembly GCF_053883595.1 of Heterocephalus glaber. Classification (NCBI taxonomy): domain Eukaryota; kingdom Metazoa; phylum Chordata; class Mammalia; order Rodentia; family Bathyergidae; genus Heterocephalus; species Heterocephalus glaber. The sequence continues at coordinate 38,497,100 of NW_028258381.1, read as the reverse complement.
GGAAATGACTACTCAGTTGTTGGTTTCTTTAGGAAGCATTAGACCCCTCTCTGCAAGCTCTCGAGTCCCGCCAAGATGATATTTTAAAACATTTGTACGAGTTGAAAGCTGCAGTTGATAGTCTCTCCAAGATGATTCACACTCCAGATGCAGATGTGGATGTAACCAACATCATGCAAGTGGATGAACCCACAGCTCTGAAGACCAATGCATTGGACTTGAATTCAGTGCTTGGAAAGGTAGGTGTGTTTCAAAAGCCGAGAGCCATCTGTGTGCTAGATAGTTGTTAGTGCCAGAAAATTGTGCCAGCATGATTCTGTCTTGGCTTTCAAGGTGGAGCACTTGATCTTTATTTGCCCCAAAATGACTGTGCCTCAGCATAGAACAGGTTTGCATGACATGAGTGAAGCCAAAGCAAGCTCCAAAGCTGCTTCTTGACTTCTCAGACAGAGTGGAGAACGAGGAGCGGGAGGCAGAGGAGAATCAAGAGTCCCAGCTTCTTGCTATCTCAGGCCTGTCCAGCAGCCTGTGAGCCTCGGAGGAACAGGTCCCAGTTGGTTTGGCTCAGCAGAGGCGACCTTAACTGTTTGATAGAAGTACATCTGTCACAGCCTGGCTGCCTGGGCACAGAAATCCCATCAGTCCTTTTGTACTACATTGCTAAAAATCACTCATACTTTGGATGTCTTTGCTTAAATTCAATTTGCTTTATTAAAGTAGGTTGTGTCAGCCAGCCTTCATAATTGTTTATAGGCTTCAGCTAATTTAGGAGACGATCTAATACACAAAGAATGTTTGCACTGTAAAATATCTTACAAGATATTGTAATATATCGTACCATATATACACATTATGTACACTATATTGTACCAGAGGGTGCAAAGGGTTTGTCCTAAGACTCCCTACTAATAGTTTTCTGTAGAATTGGTGATGGAATGGTACAAATCAAAGACCTAAAAAATGGAAGCAAGGTTGCAGTGTCTCGCCCAGGGTTCTGCTTCTGGCAACTTCAGTGCCTCTGCCTCTGTATTCCTTCCCCTGCCCATGCGTTCATCCTATACATGTTTTTGTGTATTGAGGACTCAGCCAAGACCTGACCAGGCCCCCAGGGAGCCAGTCTCGAGGTGAGTCTGGGAGCATGCACAGTGATTTCTTACTGTGCCGGAAAGGCTCCTCAGAGCACATGGTGCTCAAGGTAAATTTTGATACCTTAGAGGGCAAAGTATCAAGTAATGTGATCTGTTCAGGAAACTACAAAGCATTCAGCCTACCTTGGTATTAAGGGCACTAAGAGTGGCAGGCTCTTGAGAAAAGGCCAAAACACTGCCGGCTGTGACAGTCTGCATGAGCAGTGTTTTGTTGTTGTTGAGACAGGGTCTCACTTGGTAGTTCAGGCCAGCCTCGAACTCAGCAGTCCTTCCTCGAGCTGAGATTGGGATCATAGTGCTGAGTGCTGGGATTCGAGGTGTGTACCACCACACCCAGCATGATGTTCCTTCTTAAGAGAGAAAGAATAGAGATAAAATCCTCCTCTAAGATGGCTACGCGTCTCAGCACTTAGCGCTTCATGGTGCACATTGTCCTCTTCCCCGCATTGCCAGTGACCTCTAGAGTCAAGACCCTGCTTTCAAGGGGCTCTTCGTTGAAACATCTTGATGAAGAAACTACCTCCTGCCACGTGGACAGCGTTAGATTTGGTGGCTGGAAGAATTGTATGTGTACCTCTTTGACACAGTTGTATATAACTCAGAGGAAAAAAAGACGAAGTGTCATCCCTGACGCACTGTTACGTGAACTTGGTGTTAAGAGTCCACTCTTTCTGTGTGGGCAGCCAGCAGTGGAGGGGTCAGGACATGGAGTCAGCCCAGACTCCGGCTCCCCTGCTTATGGAGTTCAGTGAACCTTGGATAAATTATTGCCTCCCCGTGACTCAGTTTTCCCAGCTGTTGAGTGAGGGTATTAAGGATGACTGCCTCATGGGAGCCCAAGGATTCAATTAAATGACCCTGGTTAGGTTCCTAGGGTGGTACCTGGTAAAATTACACTCAGACTGCTCACATTGCTGTGCTATTCTGATCTTCCCCCAGGATTATGGGGCACTGAAAGACATCGTGATCAACGCAAACCCGGCCTCACCTCCCCTCTCCCTGCTTGTGCTGCACAGGCTGCTCTGTGAGCGCTACAGGGTCCTGTCCACGGTGCACACACACTCATCAGTCAAGAGCGTGCCTGAGAGCCTTCTCAAGTGCTTTGGGGAACAGACTAGAAAACAGGCCCGTCATGAGTATCAGCTGGGCTTCACCTTAATTTGGAAGAATGGTAAGTACAGAGGACCAGGTTGAACTTAACTGTGATGAGACGCAGGCCGTGGTTTTGCTAAAAGGCAGCAGAGATGAGACGTTCTGCAGCATAGACTATAGCTTTTCTGTCAGGTCAGATCCTCTCCAAGACAGTTCCAGGGAATTCTGAGCACTGGAGATGGGATTTCTGTCCAACCAGGCACAGCCCTCTGGCCTTCACATTCTAGGCAAGTGCTCTACCATTGAGCTATTTCCCCATGCCCCTGGCCTTCACATTCTAAAACTTGCTCCAGGTACACTCATGTTTTTCTATGGGCCTCAAAGAATGGCAGGATATCATTGATTCATAATCCCAGGGATGTGCATTGCTCCTGGTGAGGTTTATACAGACAGTAGTGAGTTAACATCCTCGAATGATGCTTCACTGCCCTCAGCCCCACGTATGGACAGAAGTTGTAAGGGCAGAACTGTCCCAAGTCTGGGATATGAGACTCCTGGTTTCCTGTCCTCAGCCTCCAAATCCTTCAGTACAAGGGTTAGAAAAGATGTCTGACGTCCCTTCTACCTTGAAAATTTAAAGGGGTACTTGGTTACTTTTTTATCATAGTTTGCATTTTAAGACTTGCATATTAACTCTTGGAGACAGACAGAAAATGTGATGTTGGGGATTTAGCTCAGTGGTTCCAGTGCCTGCCTCTCAAGCACAAGGTCCTGAGTTCAATCCCCAGTACCAAAAATAAAATGTGATGTTGGAAAATACTCTGGTGATTATCTGTGACTTCCCCCTTCCACACAGCACAAGTATGTCCCTCAGCAGCTGTACTCTGGTTGACACTGCATGGCATGTTTTTCTCTTTCAGTGCCCAAGACTCAGATGAAGTTCAGTGTCCAGACAATGTGCCCCATCGAAGGAGAAGGGAACATTGCACGTTTCTTGTTCTCTCTATTTGGCCAGAAGCACAATGCTGTAAACTTAACCCTCATTGATAGCTGGGTAGATATTGCTATTTTTCAGCTAAAAGAAGGGAGCAGTAAAGAAAAAGCAGCTGTTTTTCGCTCCATGAACTCTGCTCTGGGGAAGAGCCCGTGGCTGGTCGGGAATGAGCTCACTGTGGCAGACGTGGTGCTCTGGTCTGTGCTTCAGCAGACTGGGGGCTGCAGCACAGCTGCACCTGCCAATGTGCAGCGGTGGCTGAAGTCATGTGACAACCTGGCCCCTTTCAACACTGCCCTCAAGCTCCTTGAGTGAATTTCAGTAACTGGTTTTAAAGGGTTTTGATTTTAAGAATGGTGCTGCCTCATACCTACTGTCAGTAAAGAGAGTGGTAAACAGAATCAGTCTTTTTATTTAGGCCAGTTGTCAAGTATCAATAAATCATCATATTAATTTGTGAGTTTGGGTTTATGTAAAATTCAGCACTATCATTTGCACTCAAACTATACCAGGAGGACTGCCAATTAGGCAAGAATTTCCTACAATTTTGAAATAGAAAGGAAAGAAAGGTAGCCAAGTGTCCTTTACAGCTTATAGAAGTCGTGCACAGGTTATTAAATACAACCGAGAAGTCACATTCTGTATACTCAAGATTGAAAATTTACATCCAAGATGACTATTCTGAGAGTCCGCTCTCATGTTACTGATACAGCCTAGTTAAGGCTGGATGGTGTGTCTTCATCCTTTACCCCTCTGTCCTGAGAAAGGAGGCTTAGCTGCTTCTTCAGTGCTTCAATTTCTTTTTCTTGCTCTATTATTTTCATCTGTAGGGTGAGATTCACCTATAAAGACAAAATTTTAAGCTTCATAAAAATGGCTACTTCTCTTTTAAATACACAGGTAGTTCTCACTTCGCAGTCCTTCTGTCTATGAATTTTAGTTGTCAAGTATCACCAGCCACCTAATTGCATGGCTAGTGTCAGCTGTCACTGGATAGTAGTACCTCGGTTCACAAACAAGCATTTGGCAAAATTTTATTTTTGTTTGTAAACTGCATCAGGTGACAAACACAACTGTGGTCATCTTTCCCACACAAACATGAACATGGCCATCTTTTCCAAAATCATAGAACAAATTAAGTTTGTGAACCAAGATACCACTGTATTTATTGTAACTGTGTGCTTCCCTCTGCCCCAAAACGTAAATAACCACAGCACATCATCACCAAGGTCAGTCAGGTGGCTTCTGTCAAGTCTGTCGGTTACCTGTCACTGCCTCTTAGTTCACAGCAATGTGGGCGTGCTGTCTCCATGTCTTCCGGAGTAGAGCCTATGAAATTTTTAACCACTTAACAGTTTACCCCAAGCATCACTCGGGCAGCGCATTTGTTTAGGCACTCACTATGCCAAGCATTGCTCAGGCAGGCGTCATTTCAACCAGTCGAGTCTTGTATTGAATATATTGGATAAAATTGTCATTTTTGTATTTCCTGTTATAAAAATTAATGAAAAAATATGCAGTTTTTGGTCATCATGTATTTAAATAATTGGACTGGTAAGTGGTTAAAGAATGGATAAATGTGGGCCAGGGATTTAGCTCAGTGGTTCTGGCGCCTGCCACACAAGGTCCCGAGTTCGATCCCTGGTAACCCCCCTAAAAAAAAAAATGGATAAATGAGAGAGACTGGCCAGCAGAGATGAAAGTGCAGCCAGGTAATGAAAGGGGATGATGCTAGGAACAAATGTGAATTGAAGTTAAACAGTGTCACAGAAAAATGAGCTGGTTAAGACCTGTATCACATATGCAGTTTTCAAAAAACTTTTCAAAGAGCAAAGTATTACATCTACCTCTTCATCATTTAAGTTTATAAACATTTTACCTGAAAATTAATAAGCCTTACACAAAGACAAATCAACTGTCTGATTTTCTTGAGGGATCCTGGGAATGAGCCCAGGACCTCACACATGCTATTCTACCACTGCACTGCACCTGGCGTCTCTTCTACACACTCCTCGTGGTTCCCAAACTACTGAATGTTGTTACACTACTACTACGGCCCCTGCTCCCCCACCTCTCCCCCAGCCCTGACTCTTAGTAGGTCAGGAGACTGTAGAGGCCTGAGGAGTCTTCTATCAGTTTGCAGAGGACTTCTGCTGACCCGGAGAGCTGTGCAGATCACTTGGGAACTCTGCTAAATTGCAGATTCTGACTCAGAACATTAGTGGAGCCCCCAGGTAGTGCTGCTGCAACTGGTCTAGGCCATAACCTGTGTAGCGAAGTTGTGAATATACCTTAGAATCAGCTTTAATTAAAGCTCAACAGTCTCTGGAGGAATAGAGTGGATGAGTCACCCTCCTTTTCCAGTACACAGACTATGTGGCAATGGACCTTGTGTCAGGAAGGAGGAAGGGAATGGACCACCCTGAAGCAATACCACACCAGAGGACTGAAGACCCAGCATCACACAGTTGAACTCCGAAAGCTCTCAGTGGTGAAGGCAGCCTGGTGTGGTGGTGCACGCCTGTAACCCCAGCACTTGGGAGGCCAAGGCAGGATCACTGCAAGTTCAAGGCCAACCTGGGCAATACAGTCAGTTCAAAGCCAGACCAAACTGCATAGTGAGACCTTGTCTCAAAAAAAAGAAAGTGGCAAAGGCAGTCTCTGCCACCATTGTTCCGACTCCTCCTCAAAATTACTGCCGTATTTTACACCTTTTGGTGTGTGTCCCTTTTTACTAGGAGGTACTTTTGTAACAATTTAGAAAGGAAGTGTGCGTGTGCGCATACACCCAGCAGCATGGGGGATTGAACCTGGGATCTTTGGACTAAGCTATATCACTGGTTTGGTTTTGTTTTGTTTTGTTTTGTTTTTTGGTACTGAGGATCGAACTCGGGTCCTTGCGCTTGCAAAGCAGGCGACGGAACCACTGGGCTAAATCCCCGGCCCTGTTTTGTTCTTTTTTTGAGACAGAGTCTTGCTAAACTAAGTTGCCTAGGCTGGGCTTAAACTTATGATCTTCCTGTCTCAGCCTCCCAGAGGGCTGGAATTACAGGTGTGTGCCACCACGCCTAGCTGTACCATCTTTTTTAAAATAGACAATTGCCAGTGAGTCACCTGGTTTTGGGGAACTACGAATATAAATGTGCTTTTGGTATAAACTTAGTACGTACTAGATATACTGTTAGGGAACTCCAACACTAGGTTTAACTATTTTGTTTCCAGAAACATAAACCTTATTTGAAGCTAGACTGTTCTTCGTGAAATAGGATTAACAACTTAAATTCTACTTTAAAAGCTTTGTAGTTTCCCCCCAGTATTAAAAAAAAAAGTTCCATATAGGGGAAGTGGGAGGGGAAGGGGAAAGGAAAGAAGGGAAAAGAAAAAATATGAGAAAAGGAAAAACATGGAAACAAAGTCTTTGCAAATAGGGAAGGGTGGAGGGGGTGAAGGGAGGGCAGGGGAATGGGGAAAAAAAAAGAACCAAGATACATCATGGTACAAGATCCCAATGATGAATGTAACTGTATTATATACCTAAAATGTACCAATAAACTAAATGGAAAAAAAATTAAAAGTTCCATACATTCCCAGGAGTTTGGAAAAGTTCACTCTGCAGCAGCTGCTGAGCAGATGGTCTCTGGGCTGCGTTCCTGCTGGTCAGGTGCTGGATATATTTGGCCTGCACCGGGCACCTTTTACTGAGGGACTCAGGTGTCCGACCGGTTCTTACACCTGTTAGAACCGCTGCTCGTTCCATCTCCGTCCCGAATGGCTGAAAGAGCTCCAGCAGGATCACACCCAGGCTGTACATATCTGACTGGAAAAGAGGACAAAGGTGGTTCAGGAGTGACATGCGAAGTTAGATTAACATGACCAATGTTGTGTACACCCTCCTCCGGCAAGCAAGGATTTCCATGAACGAAGACTTCGTCACCTAAGAAGGGAACCTGGAAGGACGACGCATGCCTCACAGAGGAACTAAGAAAGAAATGACCGTGATATGCCTCTCCTTTTTGGTGGGGGGGTCAGTGCTGGGGACTGAACCCAGGGCCTTCACACCGAGCTACATCCTCAGTCCTTTTCATGCATTTTCCTTAGAGACAGGGTCTCGCAAAAGTCACTAAGTTGCGTAGGCTGGGATGAACTTGCGATCCTCCTGCCTCAGCCTCCCAGAGCGCTGGGATTACAAGCATATGCCAGCCACCATGCCCAGCAAACCCCATCTCCTTAACAGCCAACAGGGACATTCATGGGCTTGCAGAATGGCTGGCCAGGTGAAGGGCAAGCATTTCTCCCACCACCCACAGCAGTCACCAGCCCTGCACTGTCTCTACTGCTCCATGACGATCCAGCCCTGATCCAAGCAGTGACAGGTGCTCCTGAATGCTTGTGCCAGGGTCAGGGGACTGTCCCCAGCGCTTCCTCTGGTTTTACTTCTGCCTCTACTCATAATTTAAGCATTCTCAATAACACTTATAAACTCTGTATAAAATCTGCTTTCCTAAAAGTTTTCAGGAAAGTCTTCACTACATTGGCATTTAGGTGCAGCTGTGGTCTTTTCTGGCAGCTCTTTCCCAATCATTGAAAAACTGAATGATTCATCAAAAAAGAAGAAAATGGGGGCCGGGGATTCAGCTCAGTGGTTTCGCCGCCTGCTGTGCAGTGCAAAGACCCAAGTTCGATCCACAGTACCAAAGAAAAAAAAAAAGAAGAAGAAAATGTACTAGGCTGTTATTTTGTTTTGTTTTTTGGTACCGAGGATCAAACTGAGGACCTTGGGCTCTCGAGGCAGGCGTGGTGCCACTGAGCTAAATCCCCAGCCCCTAGGCTGTTATTTTGAAAAGAGGATTTACTTTTGCATTTCTTCAGTGGGGATTAGAACTTTATAATACCTTCATTCTCTTACAAGGGGAATCAAATAACAAGCTTCCCTGATCCACGTGTTTGTCTAAGCTTCAAGTCAAAAGAATGAAAGGCTAAAGACAGGTTGGTAAGGATTCTGGGGTGAATGGTGACTTAAAACATTCACTTCAGGAATAACTTGCGATATCCATGGATTTAGAAATAGTGTGGTAGCCTAAAAGGCAATGCAGTCAGATTTGGTTAAAAAATGAGATTTTTAGGGATGGAAAAGTACTGGGGATTAAACCCAGGGCCTCTGCATTGAGCTACATCTCTGGAGCCGTTTTTTATTTTTAGGTCTCACTTCACTGACCAGGCTGGCCTTAAACTTTCGATCCTCCTGCCACTGCCTCCCACAATGGTAGGATGACAGGCATGGGCCACCCCAACTGAGATAAAATGAAGCTTCTTAGGAGAGTTTCATCAAAAGATCACCTATAGAATTCAGCTATCTCCCAAAACACCCCTACCTCAAGCTTCTGCATTTAGGGTACTGTTAAAAATTTTGACAAAATAAGTCAAAAGCAGAAAAAGCAACAACTACTACCTTGGCATCATACTCCGATCCTTCCAGCTGCTCTGGTGAAGCGTACAAACAGGTCCCCACTCTGGAAGTACGTGCTGGCGCTCCTACGGCTGAGAAAGGTGCACATGAAACAAGGCAGAAATAACGCCAAACCATCAAGAACCGCTTGCTGTGAGAGCAGGGCTCTTTAGCTCTTGAGGCAGGGGTGGCAACCTGGGACACACATGCCACAGCTAGCTGTTGGTTATCACTAAAAGACAGAAAAGGTTCCCCATCACTGTCCTAGGGGAACAATGGTTGCTTTTGTCTTAGCTTTATTATTACATTTTTATGACTCTCTTTAAATACGTTCAACCACATCTCCTTTTTAATGTAAAATCAAAAAACAACAACTAAAATTTACCCTTCTCATTTCTATTGGTCCAGTCCACGTTCTTCTGTATGATGTCTGTGCAGGCCAGGCCAAAGTCTCCTATTTTTACTTGCTGATCAGGGCCATGAAGAAAAATATTTCTAGGCTATAAAGAAACAAAAGAAGTCAATTCCTTAATTTTCTTAAATACTGAAAACTTGGGTGTTAAGAGTTATCAACTCAGGGCCAAGGAGCCCCAGCAGCCCTCAAGCCTGGCTGTACATTAGAGTCACCAGAGGCATTTAGGAGAAATAATGACCAAGCCTTCCCCAAGTGAACAAAATCAGAATTCCTGGGGTGGACACAAGCATCGCTATTTCAAAGTCTAAAAGTTGTTTCAGATTTGAGAAGCTTTCTACACATTTCTCAACCCTGACAGGGCATCATCGCCCAAGAAGCTTTTAAAGACTGTATTCTCCAACAGTCAAAGACTGACATTTCCAATGAAAAACTCTGGAATTTGTTTTTGGTGCTGGGATGAAACCCAGGATCTTGCAAATGATTAACCACGTGCTCTTTGTACACTGAGCTAGACCCCCAGTCCTGCTTTCTTCTATCTATCTATCTATCTATCTATCTATCTATCTATCTATCTGATGTCTTGCTAAGTTGCCCATGCTGCCCTTGAACTTGTAATACTCCTGCCTTAACTTTCCAAGTAGCTGCGATTACTTGTGTGCCACTGTGACAAGCATCTTTGATATTTTTTAAAGCTCACAGATGACTTATATATTAGCCAGTGTGGGAAACGATTAGGTCACAATATGAAGATATATTTGGCTCTACTTAAGCAATCATGGCAGATCCAAGACAGCTCCCAGACTATACCAGTGAAAAACTCCATCTATACCACAGGGAGGAAAGAGTACTAAAATTAAAAAAAAAAATACTTAGGTTAAAAGTTGTTTTTGGGCCGGGGCTTTAGCTCAGTGGTTTTGCTACCTGCCTCAAAAGTTGTTTTCACATGAAGTGATAATTTATGTTAATATAAAAATTCCCATTTTAGATCAGTTAGCAGTCTGAACTACAGCTCACATGGAAGAGAAAACAGAAATAATCTTAGGTGTAAGATTACAGTTTGGATGTCTCTGTGACTAAGCAGAAAACCTAAAACTCTGTGCTGATATTTGGCACTCCACATCAAGGAATAAAGTCTGAAAGGTGTGGCTCCAGGAGAAAAATGAAGTGTGTTCAGTTCCCAATTCTTGCTTTTTGGACTAGTGACTGAACTCAGGGACTTGCACTGTGCTACATCCCCAGCTTTCCTTTTTCCTTTGAGGGAGGGTCTTGCTAAGTAAGTTGTCCAAGTTAGGCTCAAACTTGCAATCTTCTTGCCTCAGCCTCCCAGAATACTAGGATTACAAGCACGACCACTACACCTCGCTAGAAATACCATTCTTCACAATTCTAGAGCACTTCTAGAACTAAACTGAAAGAATCATCACAAAGAGAATAATACTGACCAATTCCATAACAACATTTCCTCTTGAACCCTAAAGATTTTTCCATGGGAAATATAACGAAGAGGAGAAGCCTGGTGGCTGACGATACCCAGTCACCAGAGGACAGCCCAGCCATAACACTGCACACTAATCTTTATGAGGCCATAATCAAAGAAGACTGCACGGCCATCAAGGCACTCCTCAGAAATCACCCAGTTGACCAGCCTTTGACCATTCCATCCAATCACACCTGCTATACATCACCCCTGCCCCAGGTACCTGCTTTTCTGCTGTTGCTTTTAGAAAAAAGAGGCTTAGCAAGGAACACAACCTAATCCTTATGAACGCCCTAAGCTCCCCAGGACCCTCACAAAACATGCAGCTCAGCAGCCCAGCTCCAGCAAGCACAGAGTAGTGTGCCCCGAGGTCCGCAACGCCTCCCTTCCACTCCTCGAACATAAACAGATGGAGGAAAAGACTAGAACTTGTTTGGCCAGAAGAACATTAACACCATGCTCTCACATACACTAGTAGGGATTATGTCTGTGTAGGAGAATTATTTTCCCCTATTAATATACACTTCTCATTCCTAAATTTTTATACAATGATTATTGCCTTTATAATTAATTTTTTTCAAGAAGGAAATTACCTTTTTTCTCCCACCCTCTCCCCTTATCTTACAGACACAGTGTAAAACCACTACTTACATATATATTTTAAGAAATGGCATAAACAGTCCTGCTTATCATAGAACACATGCTGTGTTATCTTTTTGAAAGCCCTGAAACTACAGGTTTTACTGCTGATGGTATGACGCTGGCAAAGCCTTAAAAGCTATAACACCTACTCATCAATCACCCTGTGGGTTAATTTAAGAACTAAGTGACTTCACAGCAATTACCATTAATTTTAAACCATGAGTTCTTCACAAGAACCAACTTTCAAAGCTTTGGGTATTATTTCTCCTGCCCTGGTAAATTTCTGTTTCTATAAAACATAAATTATATAATATGAAATTCCCTGATCTCTGAAAACAGGCAATGGAAAAGGAAAATTTCAATAAACATACCAAATACAGAACCAGTGCAATACTCACATACTTAGTTTCTCTGCAATGGCAGGGTAACATAAATACTATTTTATAAAGTAGGATTGTAATTCACTTTGGTTTCCCTGCAGCCAACATGTTCCATCATCCCCATTCATCTGGCTGTCAAATACCACAATGCCCAAAGTCTGCTTTGTTTGTTAAAACATGGGGCTGACCCTGAAGTACGGTAAGTTAACACAGCATCTTCATCTAAGTGAGGGTGTGTGTGATACAGAGGGTACTTGTTCCCTTATGTCTGGGTTTGTTCATTCCGCATGGGTTAGGGCTACAAACTATGTTTCCAATGAACCCACTTATTCACTGACTAGATGAGATTATCTGGAAGTCATGAAAAGAACACACAAACAGCCAGCCACATCACTGAACCTTGAACTCAGTAACAGTGCTGTGGAAAATGTATTGAGTCCAGGCCATGACACTCAAGAAGTTTAACAACTTAGGTATGAAAAATAAAAAACAGACAATAGGTTTCCTTATTATCCTCCACTAGAAGGTAAGCTTCATGAAAGAGAAACTTATCTTGCTTACAACACTGTCCTTAACACCTAAACCAAATGTCTATCACTTAGTGCCCAATGAATGCTATCTAAATGAACTAAAGAATTGGGCTGGCGATTTAGCTCAGTGGTTCCGGTGCCTCCCTCGCAAACGCAAGGTCCCAAGTTCGATCCCCAGTACCAAAAAAAAAGATTACACTTCTAAATGAACTAAAGAATTATACAGTATAAAAATAATACAATTTCTCAGTGCAAATCCTTACTCTGCTCAGAAGAGCCAACCCAGCATGTCTTGCCCTTAACCTCTCCCTACACATCCCAAACCCCATTGCACCTTTGTAGTCAGTTCCCACTGTCAGGGGAGCAGTCAGATTTTGATGACAAACCTTCCCCTTTCTCCTAAAAAAATTTTGGAATTAGTCCTGAGATGAGAACCAACCCATAAAATGTTCATTCCACGTGGACTGGAGCAGGGGATGAAGATGAACTGGTTTCACTAACTTCACAATGACCATATGACCCCAGATTCAACCTTTGTCATCTGTCCTACCACCTACACTCATAAAGGAACATATCAGGGAGGAAACAGACACAGAGCCACCAAACTGAATAGATGGAGTCTGGTCCTTCAGGGTTCACTTCTTGGGTATTAACAACTCATACCCACAGTTTTATCAAATGCCCAGTAACCCAGCCCAGCACTGGGCAAGGTGGGCCTCGCCTTCAGCAACAAAGCTGAAACAGGCTTCTCTAAAGAGCTGGGCCCATCATGCAGGGAGGCATGCCACCTTGTCCCCTCAAAACCCACTGTATCCTGAGAAACTGCCCAACGATACAGAACTTGAAATGCTATAATGTAATTAAAAGTTCTACTTTATAAAAACAGTATCTTCTTAAGCATTAACTCTGCATGAAAAGCTGTTCTCACCATGAATCTCCTGTGACATGTGATAAATACCTTCCAGGGACACAGGAGGCCTCACTACTCTCGAGTTGATGATAGTACACTGGCCAATCACTTCTACCACATGGACAAAACCAGGTAATAGAATCCAAAGGATCCTGACAGACCAGGATAATGCTGAAACGTGTCTTCGCATCTTGTGTGAATATGGAGCTCAAGTTAACGCCCAGGCAGACAACAGTGACAAAGTCTCCCCCCTCCACTTGGCCATATTATATGGGACCTATCCAGTCCTTTCCATACTGGTCCAAAATGGTGCACAGGTCAATGCTATTAATGAAGCCAGCATGACACCCCTTCACATGGCTGCAGATATACTGAGTAAGGACATGATAGAAACACTTATTGCATATGATGCAAATGTTAACTGTGCTATTTCATCTCCGGGGAACACAGCCCTGATGCTGGCAGTGTGCAGTGCATCAAGCAAGGCAGGCCGCCTACTAGCAGCAGGGCAGAGCTGCATCCATTTGCTGCTAATGCATGGAGCCAAGGTCAATGCTCAGAACTGTGAAGGTCTAACAGCTCTTCACGAGGCATGTTTTGGAGGCAGAGAGGCAATAATCAATCTCTTGCTGGAATTTGAGGCAAATGTTAACATTTTAACAAGAAATGGGGAATCTCCAATTTACATGTACCTTCAGCGTAGTTCCAACCTCAGAGACAAGACTCTTTTTGCTAGGCTACTTTGTCGCACTTACCCTTTGAGACTGACAAATAAGCAAGGAATTCTACCTACAGGAATCATCCCACAAGAACTCCACTCCTTAAGGCAAGCCCTAATAAACTTATCTCAAAAACCTTTATCCCTAGAGGAGATCTGTAAAAAAATCATCAGAAATCTTTGTAGTGAGAAACACAAACATCACCTGAAGCAACTTCTCCCAGTAAAGATATGGAGCTCAATATACTGCTGTTATGACTTAGCATTCCTCCTCAAGGAAGACCAAGTTCCTTAGTCCTGAGAATTTCAGCAATTCAAACTGCATTTTCTGGCTAGACACGTACCAGAAAATACTGAACCCATTATCTTCATATCCCAATGTACAAACTATTGGTTCGTAAAGCTTTTTCAAAAAATAAAATGATTTGCATTATTAACTCTCATGTTTCTAGATTTTCTTTTAAATCCTTTTTCCATGATTTAATTTTTGCCTAAACAGTAAGCACAATACAGTATTCATAATCCAGAAAGAATTTTCAAATATCTCCAAATTGCTCCTTTTAGTTCAATTAAGAGTTTCATGTTCGGGACCTATGAGATGCCGATTTATATAAATAATAATCTCCTAAGTAAACAAAAAAGGGTACATCATCTCCTTAAATTCACTGAGCCCCATCGCCATCTCTAATTTCAAGGATTTAGTTAACCCATTTACCTTCAGATCTCTGTGTACAATTCCCATATTATGTATGTAAAAGACACCTTCCACCAATTCTTCAAAAATTTTTGTTGCAACACTGGCTATAACATAAGGACCTGGAAGTAAAAAGAAAAAAAATATAGTTTAGGTTCTCGATTTTTATGAATTTACTACTTTAACAAATAAATGTTAACTTGGTTCTAAAATCATTAACACCTTACATCAGTATGGTACATCTGCCAAAATTAATGTACCAATGTTAACATTAAGAAGTCCAGAGTTTATTTGGATTTCCTGAATTTTTAACAGTTTCCTTTTCCTGTTCCAGGACCCCATTCAGGATACACCTACCACACTACACTGAGAGCCCATGCCTCTCTACATTCTTCTGGCCTGTGACAATTTCATAATTGTCCTTGTTTTCGATCATCTTGATAGTACTGGTCAGGTTTTGTTTTGTTTTCTTTTGTTTTGGTACCAGGGCTCAAACTTGGGACCTTGCGCTTGCGAGGCAGGCGGCAGCACCACAAAGCCAAATCCCCAGCCCATGGTCAGGTATTTTTGTGGAATGCCTCTAACACAGATTTGTCCCAATAGGGACTGGATATCTTTCCAATTGATCACATTGGGATTATGGTTTGGTGGAGGAAATCCACAGACAAAAACTTTAATTCTCATCATATCACATCAGGAAGGCATATGATGTATCAATATTGATGATGACTATGACCTCTGGCTAAGACAGTGTTTGTCAGGTTCCTCCATTGTAAAGTTTGTTTGGTTGGTTGGTTAGGGTTTTCTTGATGTTTTTGAGGCAGGGTCTCACTTTGTAGTTCAGGCTGGCCTCAAACTCACAGCAATCCTGCCTCAGCTCCCCGAGTGCTGGGATTATAGATATGTGCCACCATGTTCAGCTTTCACTGACATTTTTATTGTTTGATTTCATTTATTAAAGTGATTTAGCACATTTTAAGTTCAAAGATAGTAAAAACTAATGTACGATGAATAGTGACTACTTTGTGGAGGGGTTTGAGTGAAGAAAGGGCATGAAGATTTCTGAACTGCTTCTTTAGTGTAGGGAACTAGAGATGCCACTGTAAAATCTAAAGGTTGGTGACACTGAATGCTAGCATCAGTCATGATGTACAGATGACCTAGCCTTACACCTGCCTTTCAGAGTCCATGGAAGTAGGTGGAACACACATTTAGCCTGAACTCGCTGCAAAGGAGTCCAGAATATCTAGAGTTCATCGAGTCTTTTTTTCAGTTTTCACATGTGATAGGCAAGGGTCAATACTGCTTACAATAACTGATTCTGTATCTCTTGATGTGTGAACTAGTTTGAGTAACAACCTTTGTTTTAGGAGGCAAACCTTCCAGTGGCTCTGGCTTTTTAAAGTTTGATGATTCTTGGGTTTGTGCTCTATTTCCTCCTTCAAACTTAAAAACTGTAGCCAGCACTTGGAACACAGAAAGACTTTCTTCTTGCTGCAGTGCTTCCAACAATGATGGCTGTATGGATTTGCAGTTTTGAAAATTTTAAGACAAAACACAAAGCAAATCCTTAGTGTTTTCATGGCATGTTCTAAAATGTGTTTCCACAACAGCAAAGGCCAATGATCTGTAACTGCAAACCTGGCACACACAGGGCATTTTCCCAGGCTTATGATTGTCCTTCATGTGTTGTAAGAGAACCTGATCCATTTCAAATGATAATTCACAGATTTTACAGAGAGCAGAGGGCTCCTGAGTAGTGTGCACCCTGTCAATGTGACACTGCAGCTGGAATGGAGTTGGAAACTGCCGATGGCAGTACTGGCAAGTAGTGTGGTTTTCCCAGCTGTCACCCCTATGCTTCTCAAGTTCCAAATGGTGCTTCATGTGATTCATAAACTTGGTATTTTTCAGAATTTTCAAACAGTTGAGGCATTTAATCTGCATAGCATAATACTAATTGTCATAAAGGCACAAAAATGTGGATTTATTCTTTAGAATATTTCTATTGATGAATCATTAAATTTAATTTTATGAGTTTTATTATATTTAATAATGAATACTTAACAGGAGAAAAATATCCCAAAAATAAAGTATTGGCAAGCACAAGGACCCAAGTTCGATCCCCAGTACCAAAAAAAGAAAAAAAAGGTAATGAATTTTTAAAATATTTACTGAGTGTTTATATAAAGCATCAAAATTTTCAACATCAACTCTTTTCTGGTGTATAAAGTCTAAGAAAGAACACAAATAAATTCTTATATGAACTACAATGAAAATATCAAGAGCACTTTATAAAAAAAAAAGTCTTTACTTCAATTATCATACCTAAGGCTGTCTACACATAGGACAACAGCATGTTCCATTCACGTATTGCTTACACTGACAGCACAGGTGTTTTGTTTTCCTGGCCTTTTCATAAGACATACTTGACATCTCGCTGGTCTTACTGTTTTGTCAGGAGTTTCTTACTATATTATAAAGTGTGCAGTTAAAAGGAACATAGAATATCAACAAAATAAAGTATTAAATTCTTAATATTGTATTGTGCATTTAGAATAGACATCAACATTTTCACATCAGCTGTGTACTTGCTTACAAAATCTAAAAGATAACATCAGAAATAAATTCCTATATGGACTAAAATGAAAGCAGCAATAGAACTCTACAACAAAAATAAGCTTTGCTTCAGTTGTCACACCCAAGGCAGGCTTCACACATGACAACTGCATGTTCCATGCACACAACTCGCTTACACTGAGGGCATATGTGCTTAGTTTTCCTTTCCTATGTGGCAGTCTTGTTACCTCTCTTCTCTGTTTTGTCAGGAGCTTCCTACTATATTGTACAACATGCACTTAGCAGGGAAATAAGATCAATAAACTAAAATATCAAATATGTAATGAGTGCTTAGAATAGACATCAATATTTTTATATCAGTGTTGATTTACTTACAACACCTAAGAGATAACATCAGAAATAAAAACCTACGTGAACTATAATATAAACACAAACAAAAGGCTACCACAGAAATAATCTTTCCTTCAACTGTCACACCCAAGGCAGTCTTTACACGACAACTGCATGTTCCATGCACACATCTCACTTACACTGATAGCACCTATGTTTTGTTTTCCTGTCTTTTCTTGTAGGGCACAGTTGACATCTTTTGGGTTTTCCTGTTCTAGCAGCAGGTCTTTGTGATGCTGTGCCTCTCTGTTCACCTGTCAGCTCACCAGTGTGCTCCATAATTTTTTTTGCATAGTTCCCTGGGCAGAAATATTTTGTTTTTCCTCTGCAATAAATAATCTCTTAGGGTCTCAGTCCCAATCCTCTACGAAATTTCCCCATGATATTTTGCACTTGTTAATTTCTTTGTAAACTATCAAACTATTTATACCACACACGTTTAGTTAAAAACACAATCACTGGCCAATGCTTTGCGCTTCATGTGACATCACAGTTATTGTGTAACTCATGAACAGCATCTACTCCACCTTTGGTTTTGTTGTAGAAAGTTTTCAACTCAGGCTTCCATTTTGTTAAGGTTTCCCTATCAATATTTCCATCATGGTTCAATGCTGACATCAGCAGTACCAATTTGTTTTTCTTACCACATATGAGGCCAATGTAAATCTTTCTGAAATCCAAAGATTATACTATACAATTCTCCCTTTTGAAACTGCAGCATTTCATTTAGAATTCCTGTTTTGTTGCTGCGTACAGTTCCTGTGCTGGTCAACTTGTGCTGTTAGCAAAGGTAACATCAATTGGAAACTGATAAACCAATTGCCAATAGTCATATTCCAATGAGTTTGGGAGATGGGAGCAACAAGTCTGTTCACAATATCAGTTTATTACTACATGAATAAGGACCTGATGGCTGAGTTCTAGGATAAATGTCTAAATTGAAAGCATAATAAGTCTTTGCATTTACAAGGGCGTAAGTTTTTATGCCATACTTTGCCCCATCGCTTTTCCGTAAGTCTTTTACATTTCTGCAATTACCATGAGAAATTCTTGCTAAGTACAGCAGACCTATGAATGCTTTCAATTCAGCTAGTGAGGTGTCATAATAAATACATTTTTGAATAAATAAATACATTTTTAATATGGCTATTGAGGCATACAGAATGTTTTACTTGCATTTCAGCCTTTGTGTATTTCACAGCACCTTGAAGTACTTCTGCTACAATTTACAACACTGAATGGCAGTGTTGGCATTCTGTCCAATGCATTTCACGCCTGCCAAGACCCTCACTATATTTCGGACCTAGTTCTAACATTGGATTGTTCCATTTGATTGTATGGCCATTTTGCCACATTTCAACTAGTCAGATATGTACTCACATTGCTGTTTTCTTCATCATCTGAATCAAGGAGGTCTGCATTCCCTGCGTCTATATCCATCGATTCTTGCTCCACTTCACTGTCACAGGAACTTTGGCTCACATGGCCAATGTCAAAGTCGTCATAGTCATTATCATTGTCATTATCATCATCATCCACCTATACCACTCTTCTGTTATGAAAACATGTACTTTATCATAATGGATCATCTTCATCATCCATGCAAGACTAATCTGACAATTCACTTTTGACCTCCAAAACTTGCAAATCTGGTTTTTCATGTGTTGTTCTACTGAATTGGGCTACTTCTTCCAGAAAATCGAAAGAAAACTTATTTTAACAAATCCTGGAGTGGTGTGGGTCTACTGGACCCTCTGTGATGCTCAGGTAAATATATGCAAAACCAGTTAGATGGAGAATGTGAGTAAAAATCCTGTTTTCCCACTTTTGCACAAGTCCACACATCTTGCCATTTGTCATACGAAGTGAGTAAACACATAGATTGGATCCTGTATCCCTCAGAGAAAGGTACAGAGATGCACAGCTAGCTACTATTATGCTAAAGTACAAATTTACAGTAGAAAAGGGATGGGTCTGCTGGAGTCACCGTCATGCTCAGCCAGTTAAAGGTTAAGTGAGTCTTTCGTTCTGGCTGTCCATCTCCTTTATGTTGTCCACAGTAAAAATCACTACATAATAGGATCAGACTTACTTTCTTGAGATCAAAGGTACTGTTTTGGCCTATCAGACTGCATAAACCTGTTTTTACCAGGCCTTCAGAGGTACTTTCTGGGTTCAGATCCCTGAAAGCAAAAGGTGAATTTTTATTAGTGTAAGTCCAAGGAAAGGATGTTCCATTCTGAACATGGCTTGATAAGCAGATGCTTTTTTTTTTGGTACAGGGGATCGAACTCGGGTCCTGGCGCTTGCGCAGCAGGCGGCAAAACCACTGAGCTAAATGCCTGGCCCAGCAGATGCTTTTTGATGGAGTAGATGTGTGCATTTTATAGAAAAAATACCAGAAGGCGTCACGGCTAAAGATTGTGCACTTGGGATTTCATTGCTGAGTTTATACCTTTTGGTATAAACTGCTTTTTTTATCACCAGTGAAAAGCAGCTTTGAATCATGAGGAGGAATGACTTGTGGCAGGCTCATTTGATCAGCAGGTTTGGATTAAGACTCAGTAGTAATGGGGTCTATCTACTGATTTCCATTCAGACTGAGAAGTAGGCATGACAGCCATTATTTTGGCTGTTGGAGTCACAGGAACTGCAGCTTGAGTCACATGAGTAATCTTGACTGAGGTGGCCTTTCTTTCTTTTTGAATATGAGCCTGGGGTGACACTGTTCAAAATGTTTTAAATAACTGGCTGTGAATTTGAAATCTCCTTGACAAAGACAATTTCAGAATCCTCATTTACATGTTCCATCCCAACAAAGATTAGCTCAGCATCTTTATCGTGCTTATCCCTCTGACTGGATTCTCTCATGCTTCTTCAGTGATTCTGGTTCTTGTTCTTCATTCAAGGAGAAGTGATCTGCCATTTTCAAATTACTTCTGATTGAAGCAGTGGTCCCTTCAACTTCCACAGCTATCTTTGCATAAACTGGCACCAATTCCTTAAGTTGTGTCTCCAGATGTTTCAGTGCTATTCAATATTTCCTACTCTGAGCCACAGCTGTATCATCTCTACTTCCAGCTCCCAGAAAAATCAGTCCAGAGCTCAAGAGACAGGCTTCCTGTGTTTTTACATATTGTTACTTGTTCTTTCTCTGACATTTTTTTAAAAATTCCCTGGTGACTGTAATACACACCCAAGGATGAGAGCCAGTGGTATATTTTAAAAATATTAGCTCACAAAGTATTTGTAGGATATAAAACTGTGGGATGTTTGGGGAAACCTGGATCATATAAGGGTTTTTTTTTTTATGAATGTCATAGCTTCAGAATTAAAAAAAGAAAAACAAGCATTTAAATTTTGTCTCTTAATAAAAAACCAGGCAGCAGACTGACTCATTCTGTAATCCATCCCAGCAGCTGAAAGGCTAAGGCAAGAGGATCATGAGTTCCAGAGTTCCAGGACAGCCTAGGCTACATTGTGAAACTCTGTCTCGAAAAATAAGAAAAGGAAAAATCCATTTCTACCCAAAATCATTAGCCTAAATTTATCATATTACTATTTAAATATCAACAAATTCTATCACAGAGAAATTCAGCTTCCAAATAAATACCTCTGTTTTTTAAAATGCTGAAAAAGGCAAATTGGGGGGGAGTTGCTTCTCTCTCTCTTTTTTTTTGGTACCAGGGATTGAACTCGGGACCTTGTGCTTTTGAGGCAGGTGCCGGAACCACTGAGCTAAATCCCTGGCCCTGTTTTGTTTTGTTTTTTAACTTAAAGCCACTGGAGGCAATTCTTTTTTTGATTATTTGTTTGGTTTTTTTGGTACCAGGGATCGAACTTGGGTCCTTGTGCTTGCGCAGCAGGCGGTGAAACCAGTGAGCTAAATCCCCGGCCCTGAAGACAATTCTTAACATTTGATGAAGAAGACTGCCCATCTTTATCCCCCACACTATCATGCACAGACACAGAATGCACTTACAGGCAGCTTCATCCACACTCTCTTGGGCCCGCCGGTTCCTCTCGGTGATCCAGTCCCACAGGGAAAGCTCACACAGCTGCATCTGGATATGCAGCATCAGGTGATACGGCACCTAGAGAAGACATACAGTGAGCTCCCATCTCCTCAGTTCACACACATTATTCATTTAGTTGACAAATACTCTCTTGCTTACACTAGGCCAAGACCACAGCCAACTGCTGAGAACACAGGCCTGCCCAAGAAGCCCAGTGAAGGAGACAGATAAGCAGAGCAATAATTAAGACAGTGTATCTTGATACAAGGAGGCAGGGGTCTAATGGCAGAAACTGAGGAACTGATCTTGAAACTGTCTGGAGTGCTCATTACATGAACAGTTTTTAGGGTGGGTTTTTTTCCCTTTATGGTACCAAAGATTCAACCCAGGGCCTTGGCACTGAGCTACGTCCCCAGCAATTTATTTTTTATTTTGAAACAAGAAACAATGTCTCTCTAAGTCACTAAATTGCCTGGGCTTGGCTCAAACTTGCGATCCTCCTGCCTCAGCTTCCTAAAGAGCTGGGATTATAGGCATGTGCCATGCCATCTGGCTTACATAAACAGTTTTTAAAGCCAACATGAAATAACAAAGAATTCCCATGTGGTATTCTACGACTATCAATATACTCCAAGTACAGTGGCACCTCACTTCACAAACTTAATTCTTTCTATGATTTTGGTTGCAAAGAAACTGTGGAATAAATTCTGCAACAGAATCATGGAAAGAATTAAGTTCATGAAGCCAGGTACCACTGTATATATATTTTGGTTGGCTTTACATTGTACATCACTAATAACTTATCCAAAGCAAAAGTATGCTGAGTAGCATCTCTTTATCCCAGCTTTTTGAGAGGCTGCAGCTAGAGGACCGCAAAATCTAGGCTAGCATGGGAAACTTTGTAAGACTGTGTCTCAAAAGAAAACTTTACAAAGAGCTGGGATGTTGCTTGGTGGCAGAGTGGTTGCTTGGTATATACAAGGTCCTAGGTTTAATCCCCAGCCCAGCAGAAAGGAAGGGATGGCTAGGGGAGGAAGAAAGGAAAGAAAAAGAAAAGAAAGAGAAAGACAGAAACATTAAGCTTACTGAAGTTCATTTATTTAGGCATCAAAGAAAAACTTCCAACTATAATACCAGAGAAATAAAGCAATTCTGATTACTGTTCCCCAAACTCAACTCGTTTAACTTTTTTTTTTTTGGGTACCAGGGATCAAACTCGAGTCCTTGAGCTTACGAGACAGGCGGCAGAACCAGAGCTAAATCCCCAGCCCCTCAACTCGTTTGGATTCAGATGAACCTGGTCTGTTTTGTTTCATTTTAAGAGAGACAGAGAGACAGAGAGAGAGAGGGAGAGAGAGAGACAGAGACAGAGACAGACGGACAGAGGCACATATCCCTCGACAAGATTTCTGTGTTGCATATATAGAGGTGGCAATACAGTTTTGCAACCCTAACATGACATTATGGATCCACTTTGTTAATGCTCAAGTTGTTTAAACATTAACACACAATGCTGGTGTTATGGCTTGTATCTAGGTGTCCCCCAAAGCCTCGTGTGCTCATAGGTGCGGCTTGTGGGAATGACTGGATCACGGGTGTGGGATACTGACTTCGTCCACTGATTGGTTTAGCATAGTTCTGGGTGTGGCTGATGGACTTACTATAGGGGAAGACCCATCCTGGGTGTGGGTGGCACTAACCAATAGGCTTGTAGCCAGGATGGAATAAAAGGGAAAGCAGAAGGAAGGCTGCTGCTTCCTGGCTGCCATGCCACGGACTGTTTCCCCTCTACCATGCTGCTCTACCTTGAAGCCAGTCAACTATGGACTGAAACATCAACAAACTGTGAACCAAAATAAATCTTCCCTTCTTTAATTTCTGGGTGTCAGATAATTTGTCCGAGCAACAAGAAAGTAACTAAGACAACTGCTAAGTATGGTGGGAGTCTGGCCAGCATATTAGCCTAATCCTCAACAAGGCTATCCTGAAAACTGACTGGTTATCTTATAGGACTCACCTAAAGTCATGCTCCAAGAATAGAAAACTTTTGCATAAATATACTTTTATAGCATGATGTTAATATAATACAGAAATAGAATGTAAATGAGGCTTCCAATCCCAGGACACACATTCAAGACTACCTACAGAGCAATGACCCAGCAGGGAGGTCAGAAAAGGGTTAGTGTTAACTAAGTGAAAGGGAAAAACTAAACACAAACACATATAGTTAGAGGGAGCATGCTAAGTCCAAGAGACTGAATACAGGGCAGAAGAGCAACAGCAGAGAGAGACAGGAGCACCAGGGAAAGTTAGATGAGGAAGGGTAAAGGCCACACACAGTCACAATCCTTTATATAATGACTATGGATAAGTATGATATTGCTAGGTTCTGGGAAAGTACTCTACCTCTGTCTTCCCAAACCAGTTTAAGTTTTCTTCAGAAGATTCCTCGGTGGATGTGAAATTCCCTTCTAGGTCTGAGTTATGCCTGAGCAGGGGTTGATGCTTGACAACTGATCCAGCAGACAAATCAACCAAGTCATTTTCTTGGAACCCAATGGATGATTCAAATTCACTGTTGTTCCTTATGACTAAATTGTTGGTGTAGTTCACCAATTTGTTATTCTGATTTTCAATGTCAGGTTCACCAACATGTTTTTCTTTTTCTGAAATGAACTCAGAGAAGATAATGGACGAACTGCTATTTTCATCACCATTTACACTGTATTTATCTCTGGAGGAAAAAGAGTAATGACACACATGAAGATAAGCCAGGAGTATTGCAAATTTGAGGCCAGCCTGGGCTAGATGGCCAGTTCAAGACCAGCCTAGATTGCACAGTGAAACCCTGTCTCAAAAAACCAAAAAAGTCAATGTAAAAAAAAAGATCAAGAGTAACTCAACTGTTCTTTCAAGACTATATAAAAGGAGGTCCAGTGGTGCACACCTGTAATTCCAGCACTAGGGAGGCTGAGACAGGAGGATCACCATGAGTTTGAGACCGGCCTAGGCTACATAGTGAGTTCAAGGTAACCCTGAACTATATAGGTGAGACTTTATCTCCAAAAAAAAGACTATATGAATCTTATAGACAAACTCTTAAAAGAAATGGTATCAAATATGTCTAGATGCAATCTTTATTTAAAACCCTAAAGGAAATATCTGAGAAGTAATTTAATATTTTAGAATGAAAACAAGGAAAAAGCAAGTCAGAAACATTCTTCTCAAGTTTCTAGTAGCAAAGGTCAAAAGCAAGCCACTGTAGGGACAGGATACAATGTCTAGTATGTAGAAGTAACCCCAGTCCACCTACCTGTCCTCTT
Organism: Heterocephalus glaber; assembly: GCF_053883595.1. NCBI lineage: Eukaryota > Metazoa > Chordata > Mammalia > Rodentia > Bathyergidae > Heterocephalus > Heterocephalus glaber. The sequence goes on along the minus strand of NW_028258381.1, from coordinate 38,472,345 downwards.
CAGAGATCACTTCGAGAGAGGGCAACTCAATAGGAACTCGATCTGCTGAACAGAAATAACAATAAAAAATCTGCGAGCAGCCCAGTTTTTCAATGTATAGTCAAAAGACAGCTAAAATATATTTATAATACCAAGACAACAAGTCAAAAATTAACACAAGTTGGGCCAGGGATTTAGCTCAGTTTCGAGTTCAATCCCTGATACCCCCTCCAAAAAAATTAATACAAGTTTATTCAAACAGCACATTTTAGGAAGGATAAAAACAGAGCTGTTTATACCAGGTGTCAGTAAACTTTCTATAGAAGACCTAATGGTAAATATTTTAGGTTTTCAGGACCCTAAGAAACTCAGGTGCAGGCTCAACTCTACTGTAGCATAAAAAAGCACCCATAGGTGTTAATAAGCCTGTTCTACTAAACCTCATTTAGTTGACACTGAAATTCGAATTTCATATAATTTTCATAAAATATTCTTCATTTCATTCCTTTTAGCTTTTTTAAAAATGTACAGGCCATGCTTGGCCTGTGGGAGATACAAAAAGAAAGGCAGTACAATGTTGGCCCATCTGTGGAAGCTTGCCAGCCACATGACTATACAGGTTGAGTATCTCCTATCCACAATGCTGGCAACCAGGAGTGTTTGACTTTGGATATTTTTCAGATACTAGAATATTCATGTAGGTCACTGAGTATCCCTATTCAACTTTTTGAGCACTTCCACGATGCTCCAAAAGTTTTGGGGTTTGTAGCTGTCTGGATTTTGAATTTTCACAAGAGATGTTCAACTTGCATCATTAAAAACAACTTACCTTGGGGCTGAAGCACATGAACGTGCTCTATCCATGCAGTGTGATAGCCTACAATATTGGGGTGCTGAAGACCTGCCAACACCTTTACTTCCCGTAACACCTAAAGAAAAAGGAGTAACTTGATTTTTTTCTGGCAATTTGCTAAACGGTCAACAAATATTTCTGGTTCCAGAGCAAAATAATAATAACTACTCTGAACAAGGAATCCAAACTATGTTAAAATAATGGGAATATTCTTTTAAGAGTTTCTAACAGCTGTTATAGAAACTAAACAGCTTACATTTATATAGCACTTTATATTTTCATGGTTCATTTATCAGCATTTTTTTCATTTGATTACTACATTACTCCAAGTATAAGTAAAAATACTGCTATTTCAAGAGTGGGAGACTGAGAGGGAGAGACTACAGAGGGAGAGACTACAAGGCAACCTGCCCAAGGCCACATTGCATGTAAGGGAGCAGACTTGGACCTGAATTGGGCTGTTGAGTTTTTGTAACAAACTCTATCGTACATTAGTCATTTATTTAAAAAATTAATTTGGGGGTTTGTGTAAGGAAAGATAATAGGAGGGATGCATATAATAAAAATGTTATATGCAGGTATGAGAATTCCACAATGGAATCCAATGTTTTGTACAATTAATATGAACTAATAAAAGTAAAAATCAAAATCACTTTTTTATTCTAACGTGGGCAATAAAGTAGTTACTCTAAAAACTTAATTCCTCCAGTAATAATCAATGAAATGTGATCAGTCTGCACTGCCATAAAATTATGTCAAATAAAACTTCAGTTTGGACACTTATTATACTTTACTGTAACCTGATTCTTAGTAAACTGTCAATTTATACCATCTATAAATGATATACCATCTATACCATTATTTGCCAAATATACACAAGTAGATATACAGCTCTTTCAAAGTTAACAAATATGCAATTATTCTAAATAAATCTTCTTCCTTCCTTTCTTTCTTTCTCTTTCTTGGTTTCTTGGTTTCTTGCTTTCTTTCAACAGATCTATAATATGTTGCCCAAGCTGCTCTCAAACTCCTGGGCTCAAGTGACTTTTTGCTTCAGCCTCCCCATTAGCTGGAACTACTGCTGACCGCCACCACACTCAGCCCAAATCATTTCTAAAACTCATACCTTCATACAATCTGTTTTAGTTGCACCCTTAATCAGGATTTTCTTAATTGCATAATGCTGACCATCTAGTTTATTCCTGACCTAAAAAGAAAAAAAGACAAAGTATTAAATTCCATTAAGTTCTAACTGAGTAAGGTTCATCTAATGTGACCTTAGATAATCCAAACTCGCCAAAAAGATAAAATTAAGCTAAAAGTGGGCCGGGGATTTAGCTCAGTGGTTCCACCGCCTGCCTTGCAAGCACAAGGTCCTGAGTTCGGTCCCCGGTACCAAAAACAAAGCTAAAACTATGTCTCTTTCTTCCATTTCTATGACATCAGCTCTGCAAATTGAACAAAGTCCAACTCCCAGAGGCTCCAGGTCTGAGGAACAGGAATAAAGCAAAACTATAACAATGTAAGCTGGAAAACACAGTAGCACAACTTTTCTTGGTAACATTTTAAACAAGAATGAACTATAGCACAAAAATGTAAAATTCCCAGGGACCAAGGATTTAGCTCAGTGGTGCCGCTGCTTAAATCGCAAGCACAAGGTCCTGAGTTCGATTCCTGATATAAAAAAATCCAATTCCCAGAATCCACCTAAATGACCAAAATGGTTAGGAAAAAATTAAAACATGTTCACGTTCCTAAAAATGATATCATAATGAAAAGTAAATATGCATAATGCCTAGGTATTCTCTGAACACTTTACATCATAATAATGAAAACAACTTCTCAAAATATTTACAGAATAGGCCAAAATGAGTAAGTGGAAAACAACCTTATATACTCTTCCATAACCACCTTTTCCTAAGATGCCAAGCTCTTCAAATTCATTTAAGTAACGTGAAGTTTGTGCTTCAAAGGCTACTTCCCTGGATCTAGAAGTTAAATACAAATATGCAATCAATATCAAAACACAAGACAATCAAAATGTTCTAGGACATTCCATGTTCACTGTATTACCAAACTGCTGGGCATTATTTACTATTAAATTGCAGCAATTTGGAAAGAATGGGCTAAAATGCAATTTTTCACTCTTCAGAAAACATTGGCTTAGCAAATCAGCAACACAATGGTCATTAAAACTACTTTCAAATACTTTACCAGTAGTTAGTATTCCAATTAGAACTTATCCTGTGTTTTACAGCAAAAATCCTAAGAAGACTAACAGGTAACAGTTTACTATGTAAGCTCAGTAATAAATTTACTTAAATTTCTTAATGATGCAGACCAATTATAAAATTTAAACATTTTGTAAATTCAACATTGTACCCCTAAAACCATATTATCAACAGTCTGAATTAATAGTGAGGCTTAGGGAATCCATACTCAATGGAGGGCAGGAGATCAATGAGGAAGGACATACTGTAAAAAAAGTAAAGCAAGTGCCTACTTCGGCAGCAAATACACTAAAAAGTAAAGCAAATCTTGGAACTGTACTAAGTCCTGACAATAAAGTTTTTTAAAGCTTCATAAAGTACCCTAACAACATTATTTTTAACCCCAAAACTAGTATTTCTTGAATCTTGACTTTTTTTAGTGTAGACTTACGTATTTAACACATACCTGATTTTCTGCATGTAAGAATTATCCTCACAAGAACCCTAAAATCAAAAAATTATTTTAAAAAACCATTTCAAAAAGTTTGATAAGGAATCTACCAAAATTCAATGTCTCATTAATAGCCCCAAATGCTCAAACAATATTTTTTAAAATGGCATTATTAATGCTTGTCCTTGACCCCTCAGTCTATTCTCAAGCACTAGCAGATGTGGTCCCTAATGTAAGTCAGATTATGTCACTCCACTCCACAGCTCAAAATCTTGAAATGTACCGTGCCCTACTCAGTAAAAACCAAGCGTGGTTTAAGATGGTCTTAAGAGCCTACTCCACCTGTCCTGTCTCGCTGTTCCCTTTCCCCCCTTTCCTACACGCTCCCCTTTGCTTGTTCTACTCCAGCCACGTGACTGCCTGCAGTTTCCACCATCACACTGCTATTAGCACACCCACTGCAGGCCCATTCCACTCACTGGTCCTCTGCCTGGAATGCTTTTCCTCCATACACATTCAGGGCTCATTCTGCCAAGAGCAGCTCTTGACTTCAACACTCTCAGCGAGGCCCTCCCCGGCCACCCTTTGTGAAAGCTATGCAGCCCCTCCCAATACCTGGCAAGCCCCTTCACTGCTTCATGTTTCTTTTCTATAGATTATCACCTCCTAAAAACCAATACATTTTTTCCTAGTTTATTATCCCCTCATCAGAAGATAAGCTCCATGAAGGGAAGGATTTTCATCTATTTTGTTCAATGCTTTTACCTCAGCACCTACACAAAAGTCTAACACAGAGTAATCACTCAATACTGTTGAATAAACAGTTTTTATTTTTAAAAACCTGTTTTATAGACTTTCCTAATGCTTTAAAAATGTAGTTCTCTGGTGGCACACACCTGTAATTCCAGCACTTGGGAGACTGAGGCAGGAGGACTGCTCTGAGTTTGAGGCCAGCTTGGGCTACACAGTGAGGTCAAGGCCAGCCTGAACTACATAGCAAGACTCTGTCTCAAATAACCGAAAAAGCCAAGTTTGATCCCCAGTACCAAAAAAACAAAACAAACAAATAAAAACAAAAACAAAAAAATGCAGTTCTCTTGAAATGAAAATTTATTTTTGTCATACACAAAGTACAAGTGTTTGGGGCTTACCTGCCGAACTCTCTCTTTGGCAGACCTCATTAAATGAGTAATAGCTCTGTTGTGATGCAGTCTCAATGAGCTAAACTCATCACTGCAGGTGAATGAAGACAGCAGCCCCATTTTGATAAAAGTCTGACAAAGTACTATAAAAAGAATATGGGAAGTCATCATTAGGAAGGTCATCAGTAAGATGGCAATTTTGAAGAGTATCCTGAGAACAAAATGTAATAACAACAATACACAAAGAAACCTCAGTAAGAAAAGACTTAGTTGGGTTCTCTAAACAAGGAGCAGCTGGCGTACCCACTGATGGGAGCGTGTCTGTAACGAGCACCTATCCTGTACTGTATTGCAGAGCCATTTGTTTCCCACACCTAGTCATGAAAGCACTGCACTCCATTTCAAAAGGGGAGAGCAGGAGAAAAGTGCAAACACAGTCTTCTGGCATTTTACACAGTGCACTCTGTTCGGTGACAGGCAAAACGACAATAAAAGCTGGAATGGAATATGTAGGAAGCAGCAATAAGAGTGAGCATTATGCCAAGTGCAGAGGTGCACACCTCTGAGCTCAACACGGAGAGGGGCTGAAGGGTCACAGTTCAAGCCCTACCCAGACAAAACACTATGTCAAAATGAACATGGCTGGGGATGTAGCTCAGTGGTAGTGTAGCCCCAAGTTTGATCCCTAGTAACCCCCCGCAAAAAGGTGAGCATTGCTTTTTTTTTTCTACTATGGAATATCTCTAGTCAACACAGAAAAAGCATATTTGATGTGTATATAGATCAGATAGCAGGTTCCCCAGAAAAGGATGTTTCCACAGAGGTGTTCTGACTTTTACTCATTCAAAAAACACAAGCCAGTACAGTGGTGGTGGTAGTGGGTGCCTTATAGTCTAGCTACTAGTGAGAATGAGGGGGGACTTTCACTTGACTGCATTAGTTCCAGGTCAGGCTGTGCAACAGTGAGAACTTGTTAAAAAAAAAAAAAACAGAAAGCAAGCAAGCAAGCACACAAGCATGCACGCACGCACACACGGACACACCCACGCAGGCAGAGAGACATGACGGCGAACCTATGGCACCCACACAGCAACAAGCACGCAGAGCTCTCTCTATAATAACATCATAAGTTTTATGAGTTGTTTTTTCTAAAGTAAAACCTCAGTACTCAGGTTTTATTGCAGTGTTGGCACTTTGTGATAAATAAGTGGGTTGTGGATTGCAATTTGGGCACTCGGTCTCTAAAAGGTTCATCATTATTGCCACAGAGGATATTCTCACCATGCCCAAAACTCCATTTAGATGATTAACTACATTTAGATGGGTCACAGTACAAACATTTATTTAAGAACACCTTTAGCTAGGTGTGGTGGTACACCCTCTAATCCCAGCACTCTGGGAGGCTGAGGCAGAGGGTTACAGGTTCCAACCTAGCCTGGGCAACTTAGTCACTTAGCTAGACCTTGTCTCGAAATTTTAAAAAATTTAAAAAGACCTGGGCTGTAGTTCAGTGTGATGGTTCAACACCCATTACCACACACACAAAGAAAAACAGGGGAGGCTGGGGGTGTAGTCCAGTAGTACAGCACCCCCGGGTTTGATCGCTTGTACCACACCAAAATAATAATAATAGTGATGATAATAATAAAAAGTTGTAAGACCACATAAAGGTATCTATAAGTTTGAGGTTTTCTAACACTAAATAAAACTTGAGAAAACTTCTAGTAGAAAATCCCAGAATCTGTGGCTGGAGATATTAAAGCCACCACAGTGGTCTCAGTCAGTAAGCTGAACCAGAGATATCAGAATCCATAATTCTGTTCATGTTGTGGTTCAAGTTTATCATATAAGTACTTTATAACAGGAATAACAATAAACATATGCAACATCACCATACGCAGCTGTTCTAGTCCTCTGGTTAATACTGGTTCAGAGAGAGTGCATGGGATTTTCTCTCACTTGCTCGCCAACTAAACCATAATAGGCTTTCAAAAGGCATGCAAATATCGAAGTACAGATGCAAAATAACTATTTTTTACTTATTCAATTACATATAATTCTAGAGTTACCAGTGATAATTTTCACAAAGAATTATCTAAAGAAAAATATAAAATGAATTTAAGGAATGTAAACTCTTCACATTTACTTCACACCCATTTTTGTTTGTTTGTTTTTAGGACCAGGGATGGAACTCAGGACCTTGCACTTTCGAGGCAGGCATGGTGCCACTGAGCTAAATCCCCAGCCCATACACCCATTTTTGTACACCATCTCCTTGTCAGACTCACACCATTAAACGATGTGGTATTTTTAAAAGCTTTATTTAGCAAGATCAATTTATTCTTACTTACATTTAAACACCTGTTTTGAACGAACTGGATTTGTTTCGTGCACATGGCTCAAGTGTTCCAGCAAAGAGACAAGCAAGAGTTGGTTTGCAACTGCAAAAGGGAAAGTTGGCTGTTGCAGAGGTTCTTTTAATACCTGGAGTTCTGCTGGAACATCAGATTCTAAAAATTAGGAAAGAAAAAATGTATTGGTAAGCATGTTTCATATAACAGAAGAGCATATTCTAACTAATAAAACAGGTATTATTTCACTGTAAGGAAATAAAAAACAAAAGAGGAGTTATGTCAAGTTGGGTTAATGCTTTCTGGAAGTTAAGTGTGAATTGAGCTCTGGAAGCTGGAGGACCAGAAGCAATACACCCTAAGGCAGAGGGGAAACAGTTGGGTAGTGGCAGTGTGTGCAACGGGAGAATGAAACAAAACAATTAATATGAAAGCAAGCAAGCTAGCACCTGGGAATGAGATGGCTTCCTTCTTTTGACGCCCAAACATAAAGACAGAAGGTTGGCAAGGGAGAGAAGGAAAGAAGGACAGAAACTTTTAAGCTGACCCCATGCTATCTACAGACACAACCTCCTTTAATCCTCACAAAATAAAGTGTTACCATCTTCATTTTACAGACACCGATCTTCAAGCAGTCAAGGAGCTAGTCAATCAGGAAGATTTAACTCCCAAACCGGTCCTCTTTCCACTATGTGAGCCCAAGCAGGTATATGAGCTAGCACATAAAGCTCAAGTTCTCGTTTGAAGATTACTCAACCGGTAAAAAACATAAAGGAAAAATGTTTGAGGAAATTGTTCTGGGAACATATGGTAGACCCATACAGTAAACTAGGAAAGGTTAGGATGAACTGTGTAAGTTTCAGAAACAGAGAAGAAAAAATAGATCCCAAAGATATCAAGAAAGAAATGGATGGGCCAAGGCCTAAAACACAAGGAATGGAGGGTGAGATGTTAATGAGCATGGTAGGGAGCATGTCAGAGGAAAGACAGACACGTTAATTCTCAGGAGTTGTGAACTATTCAATTGGAAACAATGTCGATACATGGAATTTTCTATCTCCTACACTTCAGGTAGCACCGTTTCAGTCTATTCCACTCTTCTCTACCAACTACTAAGGGTCCTGGATTTTAAGTTCAAGCTTCAATCATCAATATCCTCTCTGACCTACAGATGGTCAAAGGGATTTGGGGGGGATGGGCACGACCTGCATATATGCAGATGTACTACTCATTTTAAATAAATACTTAACGTCTAAGCACAGGAAAGGAACAAAAAGAATGAAACATGTGGCCAGCTAAAAACTTCTCTATGTGAAAACATCTTAAAGTTAGAAATATGAATCACAGGGCCAAGGATTTAGCTCAGTGGTTCTGCCGTCTGCCTCGCAAGCACAAGGTCCCAAGTTCAAATCCCGGTACCAAAAAAAAAAAGAAAGAAAAGAAATATGAATCACAAATTTAGATAGAGCACATATATCTGTATTTTACATGACCAAAAAAAAAGTTATAGAGCTCTTACAAGCTAATGAAACAAAGCACAATTAAAAATTCAAATAGATTTCACGTAACTAGTAATTAATGACACATTAAAATAACTAAGGTAAACCAGGAGTGCTGGCACATGTCTGTAATCCCAGCACTCTGGGTCCCTGAGGCAGGAAAAGAGCAAATTCTAGCCCATCCTGGGCAATTAGAAACTTTAAGAGACCCTGTCTCAAAATAAAAACTAAAAAAGGACTAGGGTAGGAACTAAGTGCAAAGGCCCTGGGTTCAATCCTCACTACCACAAAATAATAATAATAATAATAATAATAATAATAATAATAAATAATAAAATAACACATTACAGTTTGCCAATCAGATTGGTAACTATTTAAAGCTTGGAATATTTGTTATTATCAAGGGCACAGAAAAGCACACATGTTAGAACATAAGAGGTATAAAAGTGTTTACAACCTTTAACAATACACTGTAGAACTTAAAATATGCAAACTTTGACCTGTTAATTCTACTTTTGGAAATGATACCCAGGAAACAATTAAACAAAGCACAAGATTTTCATCATAATGCTATTTAGAATATAGAAAAATTGTTAAAGAAATTTTACGTACAATAGAATACTACTGCCATTGTTAGAAATGACAGTGTTCAAAAAGACATTCATAAATATCACCAAGTCAAACAAGTACAGTACAAAGTAATAATATTAACGAAAGCAAGGCGAGGTGGTTTCACAGGTGGGCATATAAACCAATACAACCTTTCTTGTCTGTATCAAAAATTTTTTAAAAACTTGTTCTTTGATCCATCAATCCTATTTCTGTAGATTTATTCTAAAGAAATCATCAGAAACAGACAAATATTTGGGTATGTAGATGTCCAACTCATTATTTCTAATGACCAAAATAAAAAACACTCGAATTATTTTAAACAATACAGCCAAAGTCCAAATAAATCATAGCACGAATGTTATATAGTCTTAATGTTTTTAAAGGCTAATTTGTCACAAAGGAAATACTAATGTAAAACCAGGTCTAAAATAAAAAACGTCAGTCAGATGGTGGTGGCGCAGGCCTGTGATCTCAGCTCTGTGGGAGGCTGAAGCAGGAGGATGGCAAGTTCAAGCCCAGTGGGACAACTCAGTCACTTAGCTAAACGCTGTCTCAAAATAAAAAGGAGTTGGGACAGTGGCTCGGTGGTAGAGTGCCCGCACAGCATGCCCCAAGCCCTAGGAAAAGGAAGCTGAGAGCAGCAGAAGGAAGCACTTGGGGCTGCAGCAGGAGGGCAGTGAGTTCCAGGTCCGCCTGGACAACACAAGAGCCTCTCTCAAAAACTAAATTAATTTTTAAAAAGAAATGATATTTTTCATAGACCTTATTTTTCATTAAAAACAACTGTGTCTGGACATTCTAAGCAATACTTAAGCACAACAGTATTATCAGTAAAGCAAGAGAAGAAAAAATTTAAAGGTTTATCTAAGATTACTCCCTTCAAGAATAATCTTTAGTTTGCAGAAACTCTTATCATAGAAAAGACAGACTTGCATGTTTACAGCTGGGACTTTTCCTATGATATAACTTTCCATACTAATGAGTTGCTGTAACATACGACCTGATGTTTGGAGAGAAAAAATCTACATATCCATTAAAAATAGTTATCTTACAATCTTTCTCTGTAAATTCCTCAGGTTCCTCACCCTGAACCTTAAACTTTTCCAAAACTTTTCAATTTGTTTGTACCGTTAATTCTATTACAACACAGTCATATTTATTTCATGCTTTGACTGAATGTGTATTCTCTGTAATCACCGCTTTAGGACTACTGCATGGTTAAAACCTCCTTGAATCAATGTATTCATTCTTTCTGTTTGGTTTTTGGTGCTGGGGACTGAAGCTAGCACCTTATTTGTGCTAAGCACCAGCTCTACCACTAAGCTATAGATACAACTCCAGTATTTGCCAAAACAACTAGTAACAACTAACGACCTTCCTGAACTTTCAGTAAAATACTGACCACCCTGACCTGGTTAGATCTTTTTAAGGACCTCTCTCTTCACGCTGGTAACTTGACTTAGTTATGCCACATGTCCTAGAAACCAAAAGTCTCAAGAAAACTTGAGCATTGCCCACACTGCCTCACTATAAAAAATCATTACCAAACTAGCAATAAATCAAAAGACAAGAAATGCTACACATTAAGAATTCTTAGCTAAGCTGTTGAGCGAATATAGTGGACGAAGATCATTCTCAAGGACTGACAAAACCATAGGGTTTAGGAGCTGGGAAGTGGCCTCAGGGAAGTGCTCCCCAGCCAAAGGCCTCAGTCCCCAGAAATCAGGAACAGGAACAAAAGGAACAAGTCGCAGACGCTCTTTCAATAAATATTTACCTTAGCTCGCCAGCCCGTCCGCGCCCCTCCCCGCAAGGCCCGAGGCCCCGAATGAGCCCAGGTCCCCGGCCCCGCACTGCTGGCCCGACCTGCACGGGAGCACCGGTGTTCAGGGCCGCGGGATGCGCGTGACACTCTGGCGACTCACCATCATACTTGGGGTCGGCGGCCTCAGCGGGGAAGTCGATGGTGGGCGGCGCGGCCACAGCACCCACCGCGTCGCCCTCCTTCTCGCGGTCCCAGGCTCCGAGGCCGCCCCCAAGCATCGCTGGCCGCGGGCTTGCTTCGGCCCAGGGCGAAGGCTCAGGCAGCGCAGTTTCCACCGAGACCGCAACGCGATCGCCGCCGATCCGGAAATAGTTCCTGGCCGGCCGGAAGTTCAGCCCTGACCACCTGCGCGCCAGACGGGGGAATCAGTCCAGTGCTGGCTCCGCCCCTTCTCCTGCTGGAAGTCCCGGGTTGGGTCGAGTGCACTGGCGGACTCTGCCTGTGTCGCTTCTCCTCGAGCCCGGAGTGTCCTTAGACGAGTCATAACGACCACATCTCACACCAAGACACCCTCAGGAGTGTCTTCAGGCACGAATTAGAAATGTTTGTTTACCTTTTCCAGGTACAATGACTTTTCATCATTTCTTTCCAAAAATAAAAAATAAAAAGAAATAAAAACAAATCAAGGGCATCTACAGGACCTGCGATGAGCACTGAACTTATTTTGGCCTACCATTTGATCACGACAAAATTTTAAGTTCTACCCTCTTTGCCCTCTGGAGGTGTCCCTAATGACTTGGTCACAAACATGATGCTGTTGAAAATAATCCTTAGGTAATCACAGATTAGGTAATACAACTGGGACAATCTTTAGGATATGGGGCAATAAACAGTGCGATGTGCAAAACTGGTTGAAATTTTTTATTTAAACTATGTCCCATATAGAGTCATATTAGGTACATCCAGCCTGATGGAGATAATTAAGGATGTAATTCTTTGGGTGACTTCCAAAGATTAGGGACGTCCCTTCCCATGCTTTGCTGGTCTCTGGGAAAAGCAGCAGTCCTCAACATTTTTGGCACCAGATGATATCTAACTCCTGACCTGTTAGATACCAAATGTGCCAAGTTTGTGGTCCCACAACATAGAAGAATGAAGTTGTGAACCAAAGGAAGAAAGTTATGAGAGTTTTATTAGAAATAAGGAGAGAATAATAACTTTTGGATTTCCACGAGGGATTCTGAATGGGTTGGCCACTGAGGCCCTTTGTAAGAGGTAATTTATACAACAAAGTTAACAATGTGGGTACAACATGGATCAAACTACAGTCAACCCATAGGATTACAAATACAGCTGCTTAGCTAACACTGATCCAATAGAGAAACAGGTAACATAGTAAGGGTACATGGAAAAAACACAAGCATTTTTGGGAAGGGACAGGTCCAGATGCTGTGGTCACCCAGTTACCTGGGCACCTGATGCCTATTTGGACTTAATGGTCTAGGTGGTACTAATTACAATATAATCTCAAGTTATTATTTATCCTTTAGGGAGGCATGTAGGCCTGGCCATTGCATTTTTATCTTGGGCCTGACCTTCAGATGTGCCTCGAGCCACAATTCTGATATCTTTATTTTTCACTTCCTTAAGTGCCCAGTCATTTTCTGACTGTATATTAATTACTATCTAACTTAGCTGCCTACAATACAGGGATCAGTTTTGTGGAAAACAATTTTTCCACAGAAGGGGTAGGGATATTGTGGGAATGGAGGTTGGGATGATTCAAGGCTATTTCATTTATTGTGCACTTTGTTTCTATTATTGTTATATTATAATTTATAATGAAGTAATTATACAACTCAGCATAATGCAGAATCAGTGGGAGACCTGAGCTTGTTTTCCTGTAACTACATGGTTCCCTCTGAGAGTGAGGGGAGACAGTGACACCTGAAGTGTGTTACTTATGTCCAGTCTACTCTGAATCTTGATTCGATTGCTGTCACTGCAGAAAACCCCGTTACACAAAGATAGATAGTATGTTGAAAATGGAAGGAGGCTTTTCAGTGCCTTTGTGGCAATATCAGAATATTCCTCTTTCACTTTAATCCACAACATATGAAGATTTGAAGGTCTCTCAAACATACTTTCAGGCCCTTGTCTTAGTCACTTTCTCATCACTGGGACTCAATACCCTATACCAATAAATGAAACAGGGAGAGCTTAATTTTGGTTCACATTTTTTAGAGGTTTGGGTCCATAGTCGGTTGGTTCCAGGGCAGAAGTGGCAAGGGGAAAGGGCCTGATGGAGAAAAACTGCTCACCTAGATGCCAGTTGGGAAGTAGAGATGCAGGGAGGAACTGGGGAAGGAGATACACCCTCCCAGGTCACACCCTAGCAAACCACCTCTTCCAACCAGGTGATGAGGCACCAGCTGCAAGGAAAAAGGCCCTAGCTCAGTCTCTTTCAAAAAAAAAAGAAAAAAAAGCTCTGCTTCCTGGTCTGATTCCATCCTGCACATCTGTTCACTGGGGGCAGTAGCTGTTTATTTCCATCTGTGTTCTCTCCCACCTAAGTGCATGCCACCCACTCCATGGAAGATTCGATGGATATGGACATGAGCCTCCTGAGACTCCAGAACTATCTTTTCAGTTGTGAACTAAAGGCTGAAAAAGATTATCACTTTACAGTGGATAATGATGAAAATGAGCATCAGTTGTCATTAAGAACAGTCAGTTTAGGGGCTAGTGCAAAGGATGAATTGCACATTGTCCGAAGCAGAGGCAATAAATTACAAAGGCAGTCCAATTAAAGTAACACTAGCAATTTTGAAAATGTTGGTACAGCCAATGGTTTCCCTTGGGGGCTTTAAAATTATACCACCTGTTGTCCTAAGGTTGAAGTGTGATTCAGAGTCTGCGTATATTAGTGGACAGCACTTAGAAGCTGTGGAGGAAGATGCAGAATCAGATAAGGAGGAGGAAGAGGATGTAAAAGCGACCTGGCCCTGGAAGTGGTAGCAAGGTCCACAGAAAAAAGTAAAACTAGCTGCTGATGAAGATGATGATGATTTTGATGATAATAAGAGAAAGCACCAGTGAAGAAATCAATACAAAATACTCCAGCCAAAAATGCACAAATATCAAACCAGAATGAAAAAGATTCAAAACCATCAACACCAAGATCAAAAGGCCAAGAATACTTCAAAAAACAAGACTCCTAAAACACCCAAAGGACCTAGTTCTGTAGAAGATATTAAAGCAAAAATGCAAGCAAGTATAGAAAAGTATGGTTCTCTTCCCCAAGTGGAAGCCAAGTTCATTGATTATGTGAAGAATTCCTTCCAGATGACTGACCAGGAGGAGGCTGTCCAAGATCTCTGGCAGTGGAGGAAGTTTCTTTAAGAAAACAATTTAAACAGTTTGTTAAATTTTTCCATCTTATTTCATTTCTGTAACAGTTGATACCTCGCTATCCTTTTTATAATGCAAAGTGAGAACTTTCCCTACCATGTTTGATAAATGTTGTCCAGTTTCCATTGCCAAGAATGTGTTGTCCAAAATGCCTGTTTAACTTTTAAAGATGGAACTCCACCCTTTGCTTGGTTTTAAGTGTGTATGGAATGTTATGATAGGACATAGTAGTAGTGGTGGTCAGACATGGAGATGGTGGGGAGACAAAAACAGACATGTGAAATAAATTCAGTATTTTTTTTTTTTTTTGGTACCAGGGATTGAACTCAGGACCTTGCATTTGCAAGGCAGGCAGTGGCACCACTGAGCTAAATCCCCAGCCCTCAGGATTTTAATTTTTTTAAAAAGCTCTGTTCATGTTTGAAACATGTCCAAAGTTGCAATGTTTACTTATCACCCACAGAATTCCAGTTTGGCTTTGAATGAAGTCACTTTATCTGCTGACTTGAACAATTAACATTCTCCCTTGAAGTGACAGATTGAGTTCATTGAGCAGTATTATGGTTTAGATCTAGAATGTATTCCAAAGGGTTCATATGTTCAGAGGTGGAAATTTGGAGGGATGATTGGATTATAGGAGTGCTATAGCTCACTTCTTGTTAGGAAGTGAGGTCTGGTCGGAAAAGGCAGGTCACTGGGTGCATGACCTTGAAAGGTATATATCCCTATTTCCTTTCTCTCTCTGTTTTCTGGCCAATGTGACATGAGCAGCTTTTCTCTTCCAGATCCTTCTACCATGACTTTCTGTCCTTGGAACCAAACTAAACCAAGAAGACAGAAATTCTGAACAACCCAGCAACAAGCAATAAAAAACCTACCAACTAAGAAAAGGCAGGACCTGATAGATTCACTGCTGAAGTCTACAAGACCTTTAAGGATGTTATAATACTAATATTTCTCAAACTCTTCAATGAAATTGAAAGGGAAGGAGTGCTTCTGAACTCATTTCTGGAAAACAGCATCACTCTAATCCCAAAACCAGATAAAAACCCAACTAAAAAAGAAAGCTACCAACCAATTTCCTTAATGAACATAGATGCAAAAAAATCTCAATAAGATATTGGCAAACAGAATGCAACACATCATCAAAATGATCATACATCATGACCTAGTAAGATTCATCCCAGGGCTGCAGGAATGATTCAACATATGCAAATCAATAAATGCAATGCACCACATAAACAGAAGCAAGGACAAAAAACACATGATCAAATCAATAGATTCAGAAAAAGCTTTTGACAAGATCCAACACCCATTCATGATAAAGAAAAACCATGAAGAAAATAGGTATGTAAGGACCTTACCTGAATCTAATAAAATCTGTTTATGAAAAACCAATGACAAACCAACATCATATTAAATGAGGAAAAGCTGAAAGCTTTCCCTCTAAAATCAGTAACAGACAAGGATGTCCACTATCACCATTCCTGTACTCAAAACATTAGCCAGAACAATCAAGTAAGAGAAAGAAATAAAAGGGATATATTTACAGGAAAAGAAGTCAAATAATCATTATTTGTAGATGACATGATCCTCTATATAGAAGATCCAAAAATTCCACCAAAATACTTTTTAAATTAATAAAATTGGACCGGGGCTTTAGCTCAGTGGTTCCAGTGCCTGCCTCACAAGCGCAAGGTCCTGAGTTCGATCCCTGGTACCAAAAAATAAATAAATAAAATTTCAGCAGTGTAGAGGATACAAAATCAACACACAAAAACCAATAGCATTTCTGAACACCAATAATGAACTCACTTGGGCCGGGGCTTTAGCTCAGTGGTTTTGCTGCCTGCTTGCATAAGCGCAAGGACCTGAATTCGATCCCCGGTACCAAAAAAAAAAAATAATGAATTCACTGAGAAGGAAATTAGAAAAACAATACCATTCACAATTAAATCAAGAAAAATTAAATATCTAGGAATTAACTTAACCAAGGAAGTGAAAGACCTCTATGATAAAAAGTACAGTAGTCTGAAAAAGAAAATGGAAGAGGACATCAGAAAATGGAAAGATATCCCCTGTTCCTGGACAGGCAGAACAAATATAGTCAAAATGGTCATATTTCTAAAACTGATATACAGATTAAATGCAATCTCAATCAAAATATCTACAGCATTCCTCACAGAACTACAGAAAACAATCCTAAAATTCATATAGGATCAGAAGAGATCCAAGCAACAAAGCAATCTTGGGCAACAACACCTGACTTAAAGTTATACTACAAAGCTTCAGTGATAAAAACAGCATGGTATTGGCACAAAAACAGATAGATGGATCAATGGAACAAAAGAGAGGATGCAGAAACAACCTCAAACACATTCAGTTATTGATCTTTGACAAACTGGCCAAGAACATACGTTGAAGCAAAGATAACCTCTAGCAAATGGTGCTGGGAAAACTGGCTATTGAATCTACATCCATATCTCTCACCATTAAACTAAAAAAGGATCAAAGATCTAAATATTAAAGCAGAAACAACCTACTGGAAGATAAAATAGATAAAACTCTTAAAGTCATAGGTGGAGGCAGGACTTTCTAAACAGAACTCCAATTGCACAAGAAAAAAAATCAAGAATCAACAAATGGGATTATATCAAATTAAAAAGCTTTTGCACAGCAAAGGAAACAATCAACAGAGTGAAAAGAAAACCTACAGAATGGGAAAATTTTTTGCCAGCTATTTCTCAGACAAAGGACTAATATCTAGAACATATAAAGAATTCAAAAACTTAGACTCCCTAAAATAAAAGATGCAATCAAAAAATGGGCAACTGAAATGAATAGACACTTCTCAGAAGAAGTACAAATGGCCAATAAATACATTTTTAAAAGTTAAACATTGCTGGCCCTTAGGAAAATGCAAATGAAAAACAACACTAAGATTAGAATGTCAATCATTAAGAAATAAAATAATGATAATAATAACAAATTCTGGAGAGGCTGTGGGGGAAAAGGAACACTTCTACATTGTTAGTGGGAATATAAACTAGTACTACCACTATGGAAATCAGAATGGAGATTCCTCAAGAAACTGAAATTAGGAATTTCATTTGACCCAACTATTCCCCTTCTAGGTATCCTCCCCACAGAGCTAAACACATCATATTACACCAATACCTGCATACTAATGTTCATAGGGACACAATTCATAATGGCTGAATCCTGGAAGTAGCCTATATGTCCACCAACAGATGAATGGATAAAGAAAATGTGTCTATACATAATGGAATAATGCTTGGCTATAAAGGGACATTTGTAGAAAAATGGATATGCCCAGAAAATATGATGTTAAATGAAATAAATGAGACACACAATCTTAAATACAACATATTTTATCTCATTTGAGTAATGCAAAGTACAAAAAAGAGCAAAATGAAAGATTGATATAAGGAATAAGGGAGATAGAGTTATTGCAAATGAGAAGGCATCTGAGAAGCTGAGGGTGAATAGAGGGGGAAGAGGGAAAGGGATTAAAAAGACTTAAGATGGATCATACTGAAATGAGTGTAAAATTTTTTTTTTTATGGTACCGGGGATCAAACTTAGGTCCTTGCCCCTGCGCAACAGGCGGTGAAACCACTGAGCGAAATCCCCGGCCTGAGTGTAAATAGTTTATGTCACACATATGAACTAAAGTAATAATAATAATAGTGAAAATAGGAAAAGGGAATCTAGAAACAGAAGGAGGCAAGAGAGTAAAGGAAGGGGAATAAAAAGCATCAAGATATGCTGGGGATGGTAGCACACACCTGTAATCCCTGCACTCAGGAAGCTGAGGTAGGAGGATTGCCACAAGTTTGAAGCCAGCCTGGGCTACACAGTGAGTTCAAGGACAGTCTGACCTACATAGTGAGACCTTTTCTCAAAAAATAAATAAATTAATTAATTACATAAAAAGAAGAGAAAAAGATATGTTACTCACATGTACCTACTTTCTAAGATCAATGAAAACTTCATGTACTGTAAACATGTACTAATAAAATAAAAATAATCCCAGCTCCTCAGCTGGGCCTGTGAAGGCTCTGCATGATGAAGATGCAAACTACCTTTGGGAACTCACTTGTTCATATCTAAATTCTGGGGTCTTGCTTGGCCAGGCTTTTCTCTGTCCATCCCTGCCCTAGGTATTTCCCCTATACCTTAAACCTTGCTAGGTCCCCCGTATTGCATGCCCTTATTTGACTTCTGCCAAGCTGTTCAACTCTGCCACAAATCTAAATACCCTTCCCATTATGAACTTTGTGCCACCGGGCTGAGGAATCTACACTAGAACAAGGAAGTGATCCTTATAGTGAAGATCAGAGTTCCCCTGACAAGAACAGCAGCCATTCCCAGCAACAGTGAGGACACAGGCTCCTCTTCTGATAAGAACAGCCAAGTTCACATCAGAAAAAGCCATGGAAACCTTCTCCAAGAAAATCAACAGCATAGATCTTGCCCTTCAGTTCTCTTTTTATGCCATTGGCAACAATCCTCAGGTGGCTCTTCCATGCCTAGAACCATGCTGATTCAGTTCAGCTGGGTGTTCCAAGTTGACCATTAGTTAATCCACCACAAGCTCCTCCCCAGTGCTAGCATCATCACCTCAGCTCCACCTCAGATCACCAGGCAGATTCTCATAAAGAGCTTTCAACATAGATCCCTCATATGCACAGTTCACAGTAGAGTTCCTGCTCCTATGAGACTCTATTGCTGCAGCTGATCTGACACTCTGACAGAAGGTCAAGCCCAGGAGCCGAAAATACAGATGAAGGTTCACTTACTCACCTGCTGCTCATCTCCTAATGTGTGGCCTGATTCCAACTGTTCCATGGGCCCAGGGAATTGGGGACCCCTGTCAAAGAGCATAATCTTTCTGGAGAGTAATTTAACTATATGTATTCAAAGCTTTTAAAGTGCAAATACATTTGATTTAACAATTCCACTTTCAGTAGTTTATCCCAAGGAAAGGATTAAGAATGAGCATAATTAAGTAGTTTTTTTTGTTTTGTTTTTTGGTACCGGGGACTGAACTCCGGACCTCGTACTTTCGGGGCAGGTGCTGGAACCAATGAGCTAAATCCCCAGCCCATAATTAGGTAGTTTTAAAAGTTAGTAACTGCAGCACTGGTTAAAATACCAAAACAACATATTTAGCTTAAAATATGAACATCTTACAATGATACACTTAGAATCATTAAAATGTAAGTATGGGGGCTGAGGATGTAGCTCAGTGGTAGAGTGCTTATCTAACATTCACAAGGATCTAGGTTTAATCATTAGCACTGCAAAAAAATGGCATTTGGCAATTAATTTTTATGTAATTCTGAAAAAAATGTCAGTGCACAATATTTGGTTATTTTTCCACCATGCTTAGAAATGCCCAGTATTACTGAGGGTATGTAAAAAAGGTAATTCATTCAGATAGCTATATAAGTAGAAGCAAACTGCCTCTTTAATAAATGGTGCTGAAAAAACTTGGTTTCAACTTGCCAAAAATTAAAGCTAGACCCCTATCTTTCACTGTGCACTAAACTAAAATTGAAATGGATCAAAGATCTAAATATTAAAGCATAAACACTAAACCTGCTAGAAGATAGGTTAAGTAGAACTCTTGAAGATATTGGCATAGCAAAGGACTTTATGAACAAAACCTAAATTGCACAAGAACGAGCACAAAGAATCAACAACTGGGATCTCATCTTATTAAAAAGCTTCTGCACAACAAGAGAAAGCACCAAGAGAGTAAAGAGACAAACCACAATGTGGAAAAAATTTTTTACCAGCTGTTCCTCAGACAAAGGACTACTATTTATACTATATAAAGAACATTTAAAAAGCAGACCCCTCAAATTTAAAGACCCAGTCCAAAAATGGGCTTCTGGAACGAATAGACATTTTTCAGATGAAGGAGTAGAAGCAGCAAATAAACATATGAAAAAATATTCAACATCAATAGTGTCTTTATGATCTAGTCTACAGGAATCTTTTTTTTTTTTTGCTTATTTTCCCATTAAGTTTATTGATACATTTTAGGCATAAAATACAGTTACATTCATCATTGGGATCTTGTACCTTTATATGATATATCTTGGTTCTTATTTTTTTCCCCATTCTCCTGCCCTCCTTTCAACCCCTCACAACTCCCTGTTTACAAAGACTTTGTTTCCATTTTTTTTCTTTTCTCATATTTTTTCTTTTCCCTTCTTTCCTTTCCCCTATACCTCCCATTTCCCCTACTCCTTTAGACCTTTTCTTTCTATTACACAATATCAATTATACATTTTTAAATTATAATATCAATATTTAGAGGACATTACCAGAGATTTTACAGAATTTAAAAGGATATAGAAAGCATATTACAAAAATCTGTTTTGAAATAAATTTGACAACTTCTATGAAGTACCTTGGAAGATAAATTAATGAAACTGATTCCGGAAGAAATATAAAATTTGAATAGCACCTATTAAAAAAAGTATATTCCTAGCTTGAAAACCTACCTACATGACAACAACAGGCTCATACACATTTTAACTGATGAATAACATCAAATATTTAAAGCAGAAAAAAGAAGAAACATTTCTCTCCTCATTTTAGGAAATCAGCATTGTGCTAATACTAAAACTGGATAAAGATAATGGGAGAAAAAAGTATGAACATAGACAAAAATGTTTTTAACAAAACAAACTATTAGAAGTCAGATCTGGCAGTATGTAGAAAGTGGTTTTATTATAGTGATGGCAGTGTTGGTTCAGCATTGGAAGATACACCCCTGTAAGTCATCATTTTAACAGAGGAAAGGAAAAAGCCCTATGATCGTTATCAGTAGTTGCAGAAAAAGTATTGGACTAAATTCTACAGCTGTTCATGGTAAAACCTATCAGGAGACTAGAAGTAGAACAGAACCCTCTCAACAGATAAAAGACATGTACTCCATACTTCCAGCCAAAATGCCTTCTATGAATGGAAAAGATACAATGCTTTCTCTCTAAGGTGGGGAACAAGGGCAGATATGCCTACTCTTCATCTGTCCATTAAACTTTGAAACATAGGCCCAAACCAAACTGGTCTGGCAATAAAAAGAAACAAATAGCATAGGATTGGCAAGGTAGAAGTAAAATCATTATATGTAGATGAAATGATCATCTACAGAGAAAATACTAATCTCTAGGAGCCCCTAGAACTTGTATTTGAATTTAACAGGATTAGAAAACACATGGTATATATATAAATTCAGGTCTATGTATACTTGCTATAAATGAAGAATTGGATATTGAAATTTAAAAGTTATGTAGGAATACAGAGGACCTAGAAAAGTAAAAAGAAAAATAATACCAGTATTGGAAGACATTTATTACTTGATTTTAAGACTTCCTCTCAAGCTACAGTAATCAAGGCAATGCTGGCATGAGGAAAGACATATACATCAATGGAATAAAACAGAGAATCTAGAAATAGAGCCGTACATATATGGTCCACTGATTTTTGAAAGATTGTTTAACATTAACATTTTATAGAACATAAACTCAACTCAAGAGCAAAGAATTTTTAAAAAAAATTTTTTTAAAAGAGCAGAGGAAAAGATAGTGTTTTCAACAAATGGTACTAGAACACCTGGTATCCATATGTAAAAAATTAACCTCAACACTTTATTTCCATACATAAAAATAACTTGAAAGGATCTATGAACCTAAATATGAAAGACTAAAACTATAAAACTTTAGGAAGAAATTATAAGGGAAAATGTTCATGAATTTAGGGTAGGCAAGAATTTCCTAGGATACAAAAGACATGATGTATAAAACAAAAAAAGACATCATTAAGAAAATGAAAGGTAGTCCTTAAACAGAACACATTTATAATATATATAACCTATGACCAGAATATATAAAGAACTCTTACAGCTCATTAATAGACAATCCAATTAACAAGTAGACACAAGAAGATGATAAATAGCCAGTACAGCATAAGGAAAGGTGTGCAACACTAGAATCAGAAAAATACTAATCAGTACAATAACAAGATCATATTATACATTCATTGGGGAGATTAAAAGTTTTTTTTTTTGGTACCGGGGATCGAACTCGGGTCCTTACACTTGCGAGGCAGGCGGCAGAACCACTGAGCTAAATCCCCAGCCCTAAGTTAAAAGTTTTAAAAGAACAAATGTCAGCTTAGGTGAGAACCAGTTAGAACTTGCTAATACTGCTAATGTGATTGTAAAATGATAAAACCATTTTGGAAAACAATATAGAAATTTCTTGTATTACTGTTAAGAACCAATAGTTCTGTTCTTAAGTTTTTACTTGAGAGAAATGAAAACACATGTTCACAATAGATTTGTACATACAAGTTGACTATCCCTTATCTGAAATTCTTGGGACCAGAAGTGTTTCAGATTTTGGTTTGAAATCCACTTGATCTGCAAAGAGGATAGCTACGCATGCTTTTTTTCAGGTTCCTGTTGCATGGAGTATTGTTTTCCACCCTTTAACTTTCATTCTATGAATTTCTTTTTGAATTAAGTATGTTTCTTGTATGCAGCATATTGTTGGATCTTGTTTCTTGACCCATTCTGCCAGTCTATTTCTTTTGATTGGTGAATTGAGACCATTAATATTGATGGTTATAACCGATAAATATTGACTTATCATTGTCATGACTTTTTCTTTTCTTTGCATTCTCCCCCTTTGCGTTTAATTTCTTGTCATGCCCTATGGATTCATTCTGCTGGGCTTCCTCGGGTTGTGATCCTTGTTGTTTTTTTCCTAGAATATTGTCTAAAATTTTGGGGAGTGCTGGTTTGTATTCATGAAGTTCCTAAGGTGCTCTTTGTCATGAAAGTATCTTATTTCTCCATCAATTTTGAAAGATAGTTTTGCAGGGTACATCAATCTGGGTTGGAGCCTGTTTTCCTTTAGGGCTTGGAATACATCACTCCAAGCTCTTCTTGCCTTGATGGTTTGCATTGAGAAGTCTGCTGTGATTCTGATGGGCTTTCATTTGTATGTGATTTGTTTCTTTTCTCTCAATGCTTGTAGAATTTTGTTCTTCTGTTGGGTTTCTGGAATCTTAACTATTATATGCCTATGTGTAGATTTTTTTGATCAAGGCTATTTGGAGTCCTACATGCCTCCCTTATCTGTATGTCAAGTTCTTTTCCCCTGCTTGGGAAGTTTTCTGCCATTACTTCTGTGAAGTTTTTTTTTATGTCATCTTCACTCTCTACTGTTTCTTCGTTGACTCTGATAAGTCTTATGTTATTCTTCTTTGCATCATTTAGCAACTGCTGGATTGATTTCTCATGATTCCTTACTATTTTAAAGCAATTTTTTTCCTCATCATTAATTGCAATCTTATCTTCTATATCTGAAATTCTGTCCTCACATTGGGTCATTCTGCTGTGTAAACTTTAGTGGAGTTTTTAATCTCCTGGAAGTCTGTTTGCATCTGTTTTATGGATTCCATTTGTTTCCTATGTTGGGATTTCATCATGCTCCTCAGCTCCTCTATTTTTTTTATCTGTGTCCTCTCTAGATGTATTAATCATGTCTTGCACTATGGGCACAATCTCTGGTGTTATCAGAGAAATTATTTCTGATTTCATTTTTTTCCAGATCCTCTTTTGGTTGCCAGTTCAGGAAGTCCAGGTGGTTGAGTAACAGATTGTTCCATTTCATTGCCCTTTGGGGTTGCCTTAGGTGATATGGAAGTCTGTTTTCATTTCAACAGATCCAGCCTGCTGTGCCTTTGTTAAGGCAACTTTTTGCTCATCCAGTGGTCTTCAGCTCTCAGCAAGCCACCGAGCAGACTTTTCTCTGCTGCTCACCAGTACACTATTTCCTGGCTTCAGAAAGGTGGGCTTCTGGATCCCTGAGCTGATCTGTTGTCTGAGTGGGCTTCTGGCTTGGGCCTGTGCACACTTGGGATGGTATCCAGATGTGCCTCTGGCTAGGGCCCCTATGTAGCTGTTGTCTGGGAGTGCCTTTGGCTGGGGGCTGTGCACCCCAGTTCCTATTGTGTGAGCAAGCTTCTGGCTAGGGTCTCATGCACTTACCAATGGTATCAGGGCGAAACTCTGGCTGTTGCTTATGTGCCTGTGCAGGTCTTTTCCAGGCAGGCCCTTAACTTGGGCCAGTGTGCCCCAGCCTCTGGGGTGGGGGTGGGGCCCTGGCTGGGGTCTGCTTGCAGCTGCACCACTCTGGTCCACACCACTGCTCCCCCAACTAAGGTGGTCTGGGGTGCCTTTATTGAAGAGATTTTCTTCATTTTTCTGGTGGGCTTTAATTTTCATCAAGGAGCCTCAGAAAGGCCCTCTTTCTGTTGTTCACTTCTCTGTCTTCTCGAGCACAGAACAATGTCCTTTATGACCCCTGCAACTCTGCAGTGTGGGTCCAGGTCATGGCTCAGCACAGCCACGGGGGTGGGGGTGGGGTGCCTGTGGGGCTCACCTCCTTTGCGCTGGGGTGGGCTCTACTCCTCAGCTCTCTGGGGTGGGCAGTGGTACTGCAGCCAGAGAGGCTCACCTCCTCTATGCAGGAATCTTGATCTAGTCAAGTTGACAATGGAGATTAACTCCCCAAACTCCACCCCTGTCAACTTGGCACCTAATCACGTCTCATAACAAGTCTCCAAATAAACACAATAAAAAGTTAATAATTTGTCCTATCGTGATACAACAATCCTGTCCACAACCAAAAAAACAATAATCCATTCCCTTACATCTCAACAGTTCCAGCAAAAGTTCAAGTCCACACTTCTTATTAAAAAGCTTCTGCTCAGCAAGAGAAGCCACCAACAGCATGAAGAGACAACCCACAATATGGGAAAATTTTTTTTACCAGCTGTTCCTCCTACAAAGGTCTACTATCTAAAATATATAAAGAACTTTAATAAATCAGACCTCCCAGGCCAGGGATTTACCTCAGTGGTTCCACCGCCTGCCTTGAAAGCACAAGGTCCCGAGTTCGATCTCCAGTACCAAAAAAAAAAAATCAGACCTCCCAAATTTAAAGACCCAATCCAAAAATGGGCATCAGAAATCAAAAGACATTTCTCAGACAAAGAAATATAAGTAGCAAATAAACATATGGAAAAATGTTCAACATCACTTGTCATTCGAGAGATGCAAATGAAAAAAACACTGAGATTCCACCTCACCCCAGAAAGAATGGCTGCTATCATGAAATCAACCAATAACAAATGCTGGCAGGGTTGTAGGGAAAAAAGAAACCTGCTCCACTATTGATGGGAAAGTAGACTGCTACAACCACTGTGGAAATCAGTATGGAGATACCACAAAGAACTAGGATTAGAGGTCCCATTTGCCAGCTATTTCCCTATTGGGTATCTTCCCAAAACAATTAAAAGCATCAGGGCAGGGGACTTAGCTCAGTGGCTCTGCTGCCTGCCTCGAAAGTCCAAGGTCCTGAGTTTGATCCCCAGAACCAAAAAAAAGAGAAATAAAAGCCTCATACCACAGTAACAAATGTGCACAGTTTGTAATAGCTAAAACTTGGAAACAGCCCAAATGCCCATCAATTGAAGACTGGGTTAAAAAAATACATTTTTTGTTATAAAATGGAGTACTACTCAGCCATAAAGAATGAGAAATTAGAGACATTTATAGCTAAATGGATACACATTAAGGCAATACTCTTAAGTGAAATAAATAGAACAGATGTCTAAATACTGAATAGTTTTTCTGATGTGAGAAACAGAAAATGTAAATAAGAATAAAAAGGCATAATAGATATTGTGAAATAGGAAGAAAAGTCCAAAGGGGAAGGGGAAGTGGGAGGGATTGGGGGGAGGAAAGAAGGGAATGGAATTAATATAAGAAAAAGAAAAAATGGAAACAAAGTCTTTGTAAACAGGGAGGTGTGGAGGGGTTGAAGGGAGGGCATGGGAATGGGGAAAAAATAAGAACCAAGATATATTATGTAAAGGTACAAGTTTCCAATGATGAATGTCATTATATTATGTTCCTAAAATGTACCAATAAAATTAATTTTAAAAATGTTCCAGAAATCTCTGAAAGAAATACACGGAGACACAGAATTCGGGTAAAATAATAAAAGTTCTACTTGCAAGCAGGCAGGACTGCCAGGAACAGGTCTGGTTAGTATTAGCACCCCTTTGTTTAGCTTTTCCCTTTTTATATCCTTTTTAGCCATTATCTCATCCCTAGTGGTCTTTGATGTGTAAATACAATTACAGTTCCTATTTACAAGTCACAGACACAAGATAGGCACATATACATTGTAAATTCACCCAGGAATTGCAACTTTGTTTGGTTAATGAAGTTACTGGTTAAAGAGTCAGATTACCATCATTTTAAACAAGGATAGTTATGGGAAAAGCAAATCTTAAAGGAACACATTATTTATTTTGCTTCTACAACTACCTTAATATTCAATCTACTAAGTTATCTAAAACTTTTCCCTATCAAAAAGAAGTGATGATACTAATCTCCCGACTTTCTAAAAGAGAAATAATAGAATACTAAAGGTTCTGGAGATCATCCATAAATAAATAAATAAATAAAACAGAAGCAATCCACTGGAAGATAAAAGAAAAAAAAGCTCAAGTCCAAAGTTCCCTCTGAAACTTGAAGCAGACTTTTAGCTGTGAACCCCAACAAAATTCCAAAAACAAGTTACATATTACTAATATATAATGACATATGGTAAACATTCCCATTCCAAAAAGAGAGGAATCGAGGGATAGACAAAAACTAGACCAGAGCTAGGCATGGTGGTGCATACCTGTAATCCTAGCACTTGAAACACTTAGACAGAAGGATCACTGAGAGTTTGAGGCCAGCCTGGGGTATATAGTGACTTCAAGGCCAGTCTGAACTACACCATGAAATCCTGTCTCAACAAAACAAAACAAAAATAAATAGAAAAGAATTAGACTAAAGCAAGACTGAAATCCTTTAGGGCAGACATTAAGTCCTATGGCTCCATGTCTGGTATGTGAGGCATACAGTGGAAGCTTGGGCAGCCCTACACCTACGCCATTGCTGGTTGCAGCTCACACTGCCCTGCCCTTGGGTGGGCTCCACTCAATGGCTGTGGCTTTCCTCAGCAGATGCTCCATGTTCCTGGCATGTGCAACTTTCTGGGGTCTTCACTGCACCTTTGGCTTCATTTCCACAGCTTCACACATTGCTCTCTCAAGGGTTCCAGGGAGTGACTCTGATCCTGTCAAACATTTTTGCCTGGCCTCCCAGGTTTGCTGTTGAAATTAGGGTGGAAACTACCCTGGCCCCACATCTGCTCATTTTGCATGCCACCAAAAATAGTATTATGTGGTAGGTTCTAAGGACTGTCCCCAGCACAAAGAGTAGCCAGGACTCCAAGGACCATGGCTTCAGTGGCTTCTGAATACTGGATGGCTGAGCACAGTGAAATGAACAGAAGGGAACCAATTTATTAGGTGGCCCTTCTATAGCAGGGGGCTAGGGACTCTTTTCTCAAATTGAAGGTTTATATTTTTGCACCCCTGAGCCTGTAATGGGTGGGATCCTGCTGATTCTTGAGAAGCCCTCAAGGCAAATTTCTTCTTGTCCTGATTCAAAGTAGTAATGGCAATAATCTCTTCAGCAACCAATCTCCTTTGGCTCCAACTTTACACTTGCTTTTTTTCTGACCAAAATTTAAGTTTTCAAATTCTTCTGTTCTGTATTTTGCTTCCAATTCTAACCATTCTGCCACAGCCATAATGCTAGGGTGCCTTGAAATTTTCTCCACCAGATTAATTAGTCCTCCACCTTTAAATCTGACCTCAAATAAAGACTTAGGACATGCACAAAATGTAGGCAAACATTTTGCCAGAGTTTAACACCCATGGCCTCCATTCTAATTCATAAGTGAGCCTCTATAAGCTTGGCATTATTCTCTGCATTCCTATCAGTATTCTGGTCTTCTGATCTCCTACCAGAATTACGCATCAATCTCTGCTTTAGCATTCTAGGGTTTCTCAGCCCACATAACTAAACCTTTCCAAACTCCAACTGCAAGCCAGTTCTAAAGGTTTCTGAACCACATGGTCAGGTATAGTCACAGCAATGACCCCATTTCTCTGGTACTAATTTTCTCATTTGATTAGCTTCCCCTCTTTTAGAACAAACTATCTGACACTCACAATTAAAGGAGGAAATGGTTTATTGGCTTCACTACTTCAGAGGTTTTCAGTCTATATTTGACTAGTTCCATTGCTGTGGGTTCCATTGCATCTGAGGTGATGGAAAACATCATAGCAGAAATGAATGGTGGAGGAAACCTGGTCTCCTCGTGGCAGCTGGGAATCAGAGCACAAGGGGAAGGAACAAATGAGAGATACAACATCTAAAGGCATACTCCCATTGACCCACCTATCCTAATAGCTATGAGCGTTAGTGGATTAGTTCACCCCCATGATCCAATCACCTCTCCAGGAGCCTTTAATGCAGTAAGCTGACAAAATTAAATCACACATCTGTGCTGTCTACAAATTAATTTGTTAGACACAGCATATAATCATACAATCTTAAATATGCATTTAACCAAAGAAAAACCCAACTGGCCAGTAATCATAGGAAAAGATGCATAAATTTCACTAGTTACAAGTAAATGCAAATTAAACAGTGAAATATTTCCAAATGACTTATTTGCAAAATTTAAATTTCTCATATCAAGTGTTGGTGAGAATAAGGAAAAATAACTATTATACAGAGTTAAATAGCAAGTTAGCACACCAGATACAATAGTACATGCCAGCTGTCTTAGTTTTCTTTTCGTTGCTGGGACAAAATATTTGACAACCACGAGTTAAAGGAGGAAAGATTATCTTAGTTCACAGTTTATAGAGTTTTCTGTCCATAGTCAGGTGGCTCCAAGGCAGGGCAACATGCCAGAGGGGAAACAGTATGTGGGATTGGAGGCAAGAAGCAGCAAGCAGAGAGCCTTCCCTTCCTCTTTCATTCCTATTGGTTGGTGCAACTACAAGCCTACTGGTTGGTGTCTCTCACACCAAGGGCAAGCCTTCCCATTATCCACACCCAGAACTATGCTAAAGCAATCAGTGGACTAATCCAGTTATCACATCCATAATCCAGTACCACACACCTGTGATGCAGCCACCTCAAAAGCCCCACCTATGAGTGCATGAGGCTTGGAGTGGGGGGATCTAGATATAAACCATAAGACCTATAATACCAGCTACTCTGGAAGCTGAGGCAGGAGGGTCACACATTTGAGACTGGCACTTAGCAAGACTCTGTCTCAAAATAAAATAAGCAAAAGGGCTGGAGATATATCTCAGTGGTAGAGCACACCTGGTTCAATCCTTAGCGCTGAAAAAAAAAATCTCTCCTTGACCTATCTCTATTAGGGATCCTCTGAACTCTCCTAAACTAGGCCCTGGTTTTTGGACTTCCATGTTCATCTCTGCATTGTTCAGTTTTAGAAAGAATCCTAAACCCAGCTTGGTGGCATGCATCTGTATTTCCAGCAGGAAGGTCACTTGAGCTTAAGAATTCAAGTCTGGACCACACAGCAAGAACCCATCTTGGGGGTGGGTGGGGAGAACCCTGATGAGTCACTGTAGCCTGAATCACCCATCATTAATATCTGGTCAAGTTAGTCCTCTATCACCATCCCTTAAGTATAATCTGATCACTCGGGCTTGCCTTCAAGAAGAATTCTGTTAGGATAGTTTGGCGAAAAATTCCTCCCTTACCCCTGATGTTTCTTAGTAATTTTCTATCCACAGGCACTCGCCACCACTACTGTTGGCTATAAATCCCTACTTTTCATTCTTGTCTTCAGAGGTGAATCTGATCCCTTCTCCTCCTACAAAATGTCATTTTAGTAACCTGACCCCTTGAATAAAGTCATTCTTATCAACTTTAACAAGTGTCGTGAATTTTTTTTTATCATGTGCCGAAGATCAGTAATTCCCTTCCAGATTCCCTTTCTTGACTCTCCTATATGTACTCAGGGATATGTGTATGAGGGCATTTATTGCAACATTGTCATAACAAATTTAGCAATGGCCT
The DNA here is from genome assembly GCF_053883595.1 of Heterocephalus glaber. Classification (NCBI taxonomy): domain Eukaryota; kingdom Metazoa; phylum Chordata; class Mammalia; order Rodentia; family Bathyergidae; genus Heterocephalus; species Heterocephalus glaber. Next base: position 38,441,988 of record NW_028258381.1, on the reverse strand, counting down.
ACCTAATATCCATCAGTAAATAAGGGAAAAACAAACATTATACATGCAAATGAACATTACAGGCCATTTAGAATGAGTCAACTACTCCACATATGTTGTCAGGGACACTGAATCAACAGAGTGAAAACGCTAAATTACAAAAGGCAATAATATTAAGAGTAATTGCTAATGAGCACTAGGTCAGCCCCACTCCCCCATCCTGTTTTAAGTGTTCTTACAACTGTTAATTCATTCAGTCCTCATAACAAACATAAAAAGTGGATGCTGTAATCATCTTATTTTATAGATGAGAACACAGGCAAAGAAAACTTTTAAAATATCTTGCCCAAGGTCGTATAATTTAAAGACAATACAGCCATCAATTTTCTCATATATAATCTTATTCATTCATATTATATATATGTGACACGTGATTTTTGACACATGATTTCTTATATAATTCAGGCTCGCCTTCAACTCACTATGTAGACCAGGCTGGCCTTGAAATTGCTGTAATCTCCCGCTCTCAGCCTCCCCAGTGCTAGCATTATAGGAATATGCCACCACATCTGTGTTCTTATCTATATATTTTATAGTAGATTTATTAAGTTCTAACAGATATACCATAAAGTCCACTCTTTTAAATTGTAGAATTCAAACAACATAGTGGAATATGCCTAAAATCTCAGCAATCTGGAAAACTGAGGCAGGAGGATCTCAAATATGAGCCCAGCCCGGTTGACTTAGCAGCCAACAAGATCTTATCTTGAAATAAGAAGATAAAAATGGGTAGCGGGCCGGGGATTTAACTCAGTGGTGCTGCCACCTGCCTCAAAAGCGCGAGGTCCTGAGTTTGATCCCCAGCACAAAAAGGGGGGGCGGGGTAGGACACAGTTTGAAGGCCCTGGGTCCAATTCCTAGTAATACAAAATAAATAAATTGTAGAATTCAGTGGTCTTGAGCATATTTAGGGAACTGTGAAAACATCATCATTAGCTAATTTTAGATACTTTTATCATTCCAAAAAGAAATCCCTGGTAGGCAGAATTGAAATTCGGGCAGTTTGACTTCAAATTCAGCCTCAGAAAATACAATGTGGTACCATGTATGTAAAATTTTTACATATGTCAAAAATGTATATTATTAGACATAAACATTTGTAATAAAAATGTCAAATATCAATACCTGACTTTATTTATTTTTTGTAGGTCTGGGAATTGAACCCAGGGTCTCATGTGCTCTACTACAGAGTTATGACTCCAACAGGCAACTAACGGAAAGATGGATTACACCTTGAGTAGGAGAGAAAACAGTGGGTTCAGAAAGGTTTATACTTGGAAGTTAGCTATTTCTGTAATTACCTAAGAAAAGTAATTGCTATGATTTGAATACAGTTTGTCCCCTACAAAAACTCCTGTTGAGAGTTAATCCCCATTATGCGTGCGATATTCAAAGGTGGGGACAGGTGAAACCTTTAAGAAGTGATTAGGTCTCTGCCATCATGAATAAATTAAGCCATTCCTACAATTAATGGACTAGTGGGTTATGGATTATCAGGTTATCTCAAGAGTGGGTTGGCTAGGTCTCCTGCAAGGTGCTTGTCTCTGCCCATGTGATGTCTTGCTTCGCCTTGGGACGCTGCTAGCAAAAAGGCCATCACCAGATGCAGCCCCTCAACCTTGGGCCAGAACTTTGAACCAAAATAAACTTCTTTATAATTTACCCAGCAGGTGGTACTGTACTATGCTATTAGCAACTGAAAACATCAATTCTCAAGCAAATACAATCTGACATCAGTTTTTATCCTATCAGTTGGATAGGGAAGGCTGTGGGATGGCACATGTCTGAAGTCCTGTTGCTTTGGAGTCTGAGGCAGGAGTATGTCAAGTTTGAGGCTGCCAGGGCAATTTAGCAAGAACTTGTCTCAAAATAAAAAATTTTTTAAAAACAACAGTCATTGAATTAGGGCCCACCCTAAATATTTCATTTTAACTTTGTTATGCCTGTGAAGACCCTATGTCCAAATAAGATCACGTTCTGAGGTAGTACAAGTGAGGACACCAATATTTCTCCCTTGCAATACACAGTACAGCCCATAATACTCCACACATTCCCCTACATTACCATTCCCTCAACTCTGCACTTCCATAATAGCACTTTCTCCTACCATGAAATTAGCACGCTTCATTTAAATATTAACTCTTTTAAAGCAGATCTGGGTTCTCGCCCTGCAATCCTATTCCACATAAACATGCTGGAAATTTAATTAGTAGGAGTATTTATATGCTTCCTGTGCTACATTCTCTGAATCATGCACACTGACTTAATGCACAATAGACACTCCAGGGCAAACTGATGAGTAAATAAGAAAGTGAAGGGGCCGGGGATTGAGCTCAGTGGTTCTACCACCTGCCTTGCAAGCTCAAGGTCCGGGCCCCGATACCAAAAAAACAAAAAAGAGAGAGAAAGTGAAGTGTTTGGAGAGAAAAATGGTCAACATATATATAGCTGTATTCATAATTTATTGTGTTTACTACTTAGGGAGCATTTAAAACATTTTCACTAATTTCCACAATGGATTCTCTTGGGATTCATTATGTTACATTTGGTAACTTAATTATAGGCTGTTAGATATTTACCCTATTGGCAATTTATCATGTGCCAGAAAGAATTCTTTTGGATAAAATTTTTTACACTTACAATCTAATTTGGGGATATGTGATGCCTATTCAATATTGTTATAAATCTTCATTCACCATGATTATGCTTTTTATTTCCAGTGTTAGGGATGGACAAGTGCTCTGAGCCTCAAATCCAACACCTCTTTTGATTATGTTTGATCCTGGGCTTCACTTAAATCTTTTTTTTTTTTCTGTGTAGTGTTTGCTCTTTGCTATTTTGTTTCAGCTATTATGGTGAAATTGAATCTAGGATGTCTTTTTACATTGAATAGAAATTACTACTTTACATTTAAGATGTGCTTTTGTCTGTTCATTCACCTTGATAAATCGTTGCTTCTCAAACATCAGTAAAAACGTTTTCACAACTGTTTCTCCTACCTCATCTGAAGCCTAATGCCAGCAGAAACCACTGCCCTTTGCTTTCATCCTCTGACCTCCCGTCATTCCTTCCTGTTCATGGGAAAGCTATAACATTGACTGGGTCTTATCCCTCAAAATCATCACTGTCAACTTCAACATCTGTACAGATGACACAATATCAAGTACACTAGTTAATGTTCTCAGAGAGATAGAACCAATAGGATATGCAGAAATATACGAAAGCAGACTCAGTAGAGAAACTGGCTTACATGATGGATCATGGCAGCTGAGAAGTCCCATCATAGACAGACTGCAGGCTGGAGCCCCTGGGACACTGGTGGGAGGACTCAGTCCAATCCAAAGACCTCAGAACCAGGAAAGCTAGTGGTATCAATGTCATTCTGAGGTCCATAGCCTGGGAACTCAGATGCCACTGGAGTAAGTCCTGGAGTCCCAAGGTTGGGACCCTGGATTTCTAAGGCACAGGGAGGGGGAAAAAGTCTATCCCAGTCCATGGAGAAGAGATGAATTGCTTTTTTGAATCTGTCCTCTCTGCCCCCTGGGCTGACTGGATGGTACCTACCCAAATGGAGGGCTGGTCTTCCTTACCTCCTCCAGTCAGACCCACATGCCAATTTCAGACACACTCAACATAATGCTTTACCTGGTTTCCAGGTATTCCTTGATCCCATCAAGTTGACCCCTAAAATCAATCATCAAACTGAGTCACCTTGATACCTTGTTTCCACCATTTTTCCCAAGACAGTTGGGAAAATGGAGAATTAGAATAACCAAGAGGCTGGCAATTGGTGTTCTTTGAGGAGCTCAATGAAGAACATAATGGCCACATTTTCCATGTGGTCAATGCACAACACAACTTGTATACAATACCCAAACAAACAAGTGGCATTAAAAATAAAACCTCTTTAAGTTGATGTCAGTGAAAATTATAGTGTAGGGATTTCTAGAGGCTTTCTCTCCTCAGAGTCTGAAAAGTCAGACAAAAAGATGAAATAATCACACTTATTGAAACTCTAGAAGAAGGCTGGGGATGTAGCTTAGTGGTAGAGTGCTTATTTCGCATTCATGAGGTCCTAGGTTCAATCTGCAGTACAACAAAACAAACAAACCAACAACTTCTGGAAGATGTTCCACTCACCAACTAAGTGAATAAACCAGGGGAAAGAACCCTAAAACAGGGTAAGAGAAGATTCTGGCATTTTAACTCAGCCTTAGCCCACATCTCCTCAATGTGGCAGTGGTCTGGAAGACGGCAGCCACCATTCCCAATGGGTATCTGGTCTAGGAACAGACAGAAACAAAAGAATTATCTTTATTTGTCTTCCCTAAAGGACAGATACAAGGGGTTTTATTTTGCTTACCTCACAATTCTCTTAAGGCAGAGGTGCCTCAGACGATGTGTAGGGTATCCGTGGAAAGCGATGGATGCCAGATGAATACACCATAGCTACCTAGGATAAACAAATAACAATTGAGGTAATGCAAGACCTTCTGAAAGCTAAGAAGGAAACGATGAATGAGAAACTTTGGGGAAAAAAAGGGCTTCAATAAACTCCTGCATAAACCAAAAAACCTAGAAAGCCACAGATGTGTCCAGGAGAGGAGGCATTTGCAGAAGATACGGATCTAAGCTTTCTCTGTTGGCTTGCCTGTAGATTCTGCACAAGCAGAAAGTTAAGAATAAGGAAAGATTGTGAGCAGCCTGGCCGAGTTTTGAAATAATACCTTGACACAGAGCCAATCTGCAAACATCCAGCTAGTATTACTTTTGATTTTTCAATGTAGTAAAATTCAAAATGTCCAGTTTTCACTATAAACATATGAAGCATGCAAAGACACAAACATATGGCTCATTCACAGGATAAAAATGAAGAGAAACTTACTAGGAAAAGACTCTTTTTTTCTTTTTCTTTTTGTCATGCTTGGGATGGAATTCAGGACCAGGCAAATACTCTACCACTGAGCTATATGCCAAACCCTTAGACAAAGACTTTAAATCAGCAATCTTAATGCTCCAAAACATAAAGAAAGCCATATACAAAAAAACTGAAGGAAGCCAGGAGAGTAACGTATCAATAGGGAATATCAACAAAGAGATTTTTAAAAATTGTAAAAAGGGAGAAAATAGACATTTTGGAGTATAAAAGTCTATCAACTGAAATGAAAATTTTATAGGGAAAAATGAGGCACTCTGGTGTATATCTGTTATCTCAGCTATCTGGGAGGCTAAGGCAGGAGGATCATAAGCATGAAACCAGCCTGGGGAATTTGGGTGGATCTTGTCTCAAAATAAAAAATATAAAGGGCTGGTAGTTTAGCTCAATCTGAAGGCCTTGGGTTCAATGCTGAATACCAAAAAAGAAAAAAAAATCAGCTGGAGGGGTCCAAAAGCATATCTGAACAGATAAAACAAAGAATCAGAAAATATGAAGATATGTCAAAGTATCTTAGGCCAGATTTGGTGGTGCATGCCTATAATCCCACCACTGGAGAGGCTGAGACAGGAGGATCATCATGTGTTTGAGGCCACCCAGAGCAACATATGAGTTCAAGGCTGGCTTGATCTCCATAGTGAGGTTGGTTTCAAAAAACAAACAAACAAAAATATCTTAAGTCTGAGAAGATAAAAGAAAAAATAATGAAAAAAAATTGAAGAGGGACTAATGGACCTGTGGGATATCATCAATTGGAATAACATACACAAATTGTGATTCCAGAACAAAAAGAAAAGGTAAAGGATATGTAAACAAATAACAACTGAAAACTACCAGAATCTGTTAGATTTTATCCAAGAAATTCAAACAGCGTTCAGTAGAAAAAACAAAAAGAATCTGCACCAAGATGTACAATAATAAAAACAACAAAAAGAGAATCTTGAAAACAGAGAGAGAAGTGACTTAAACATACAAGGGAACCTCAATAAGATGAACAGTTGATTTCTCCTCACAAGCCATGAAGGCCAGCAAGCAGTGGGAGAACATACGTAAAGCACTGAAAGGGGAGTTGGGGTGTCTCTGCATTAGCGCATGTGCTTAGCATATTAGAGGCCCCAAGTTCAACTACCAGCACGCATGCATACACACACACACACACACACACACACACACACACACACACACAAAATGAAGATAACACATCCCCAGGTACAAAAAAAAAGCTGAAGAAATTTGTTACCAATATGCCTTCCATATAAGAAAGGCTAAAGGGAGTTATTTTTCCCCTCTCCCTCCAGGGATGTCATTAAATTGCTTAGCTGCTTTTTGTAAAGCTCACTGAGGCCAGGCACTTTTGGAGATTAATACCATTTTTCTCTCCCTGATTTCCAGAGTCAATGCTACGTGAATGTAAATGAAAGGGTTTCAGGAAGTTACAGATAAGAGAGGCTTGGCTGTATTAGTGAATACCTTTATTGTCCAGGTGAGGATTCAAAACATTTTAGTGTCACAAGGAGTCCTTTTAGAAAAAAACTGCATTTTATTTATATAGGAATTTTATTTTTTTATTAAGCTCTAGCAAGAATCTCTTTGGAGACAATTATATTGTACTTCAAATCTTTACAAATTTAAGAAGACTTGTTTTTCCCATTGAGGTACTGGGAGTTAAACCCAGGGAGCGATGAGTTAAAATCCTAGCCCATTTTATTTTTAATTCTGAGACAGGATCTTGCTAAATTGCCCAGGCTCAAAGTGTCTTTCTTTTTTTTCTTTTTTGAGACAGGGTTTTGCTATGTAGCTCGGGCTGGCCTTGAAGTCTCTATGTAGCACAAGCTGGCCCCAAGCTTGCAGTGATCTTCCCACTTCAACCTCCCAAGTGCTGGAATTACATGCCCAGCTATATGGCCTCAAGCTTTCAAACCTCTTGCCTCAGCCTCCTGAATAGCTGTGATTGTAGGCACGCTACCATACCAGGTGAAGTAAATATCTTCAGAATCTTTTATTTTATTTTTTTTGCAGTGCTGAGGATTGAACCCAGGATCTTCTGAATGCTAAGCAAGTGCTCTACCACTGAGCTATACATCCAGCCTAGAAATCTTTCTTTTGGGCCCCCTGGATATGAGCTTTGGGTCATATACATTTTTCAAGTTTATTATTTATTTCTCATTATTTCATTTAAGATATTGTGAATGTAAATGGAAGATTATTTTATAAATAATAAATTAAATTATAAATAATCCATAAATAAATTAAATAATAAATTTTATAAATCAAGATTATTTTTATAATTGCATACTGGTAATATATGGATTTTAATTATTTCTGTCCCAAGGCGCAAACCCATATATATTTTACCACTGAACTACATCCCTAGATCTTTTATTTTTCATTTTGATACAGATTCTTAAGTTTCCCAGGCTGACCTCAAATTTACAATCTTCCTGCCTCTACCTCCAGAGTACCTGTGATTATAGCTGTATTCGCATGTGCCTAGCAAAGTTCAACCATTTTAATGTTAAGCTCATCCCAAAATTCACAGAAACATCTAGAATAATGTTAAACCAAATATTGGGACCAGCAATTTTACACATAAAATTAAATCGCCCCAAGTGCAATCCTCAGCACCAAAACAATAAAATAATTAACAATCTCAAAGAGATAGTAATATGAAAAGGGAGTAGGGCAGCAGTGAGAGGAAACACATAAGACTACACAACCCAAGAAAATCTGTTTGAGGAGGCTTCTGTAAACTGTGATTTGAATTGTGAGGCAGCCAGTTAGGGTCATTTGCAACTGTACTCCCAGCTCCTGGGGAGACTGAGGCAGGAGGATAGACAATGTGAAGCCAGGCGGGCCAATTTAGCAAGATCCTGTCTCAGAATGAAAAGAAAAGAATTCAAAAAATTTAAAGCACTGATGATGCAGATTATAACAGTACTTGCCAAACCTGTGCGAGGTCCTGAGGTTTCTCTCCAGTACCACCACAAAAAATAATTCATAAATAAAAATAGAAGTCAAAAATGAAAATGAGGGCTGGGGATTTAGCTCAGTGGTTTCACTGCCTGCCCCGGTACCAAAAAAAAGAAAGAAAATGACGGGTGGAACATTTGTCTAGTACATCCAAGACACTAAAATCAATCTCTAGCAGTGTAAAAAACAAATTGTTCTCTATCGCATGGATCAACAAACAGATAAACAAGTATAAAATACAAGACATCTAATAATATGGTTAGGTCTCTAACTGAAATGGAATGAAATTTTTTTTCTCTTAGTGTTTATTCATTTGATGTTAAGGAAACTATACAAGTGTAGCACTGGAACCAAGCTTGTTTGTAGTGTCTGAAACGCCTTCATTTTTACAGTAGACATGGGTCTTTTGTAGGTACTGAAGAATTATTAGTGAAAGAATTTGGGAAATGGTGATAACTAGCCTTCAAGATGGCCTCCAGGAACCTGGTAGTATGGCAACTCCCTGTAACCCCAACACTCTGGGCAGCTGAGACAGGAGGACTGGAAGTTTGAGACCAGCCTAGGCAACCTAATGACTTAGGGAGACCATCTCCAAATTAAGAAAAGGGGGGGCCGGGGATTTAGCTCAGTGGTTTCGATGCCTGCTGCGTAAGCTCAAGGACCTGAGTTCGATCCCCGGTACCTAAAAAAAAACAAAAACAAATAAAACCTAAGAAAAGGGGTGGTGTTGGTGGTATAGCTCCCTACAAAGGCCTTGGGCTCAATCTGCAGTACAGGAGAAAAAATTCCTGGTCTTTACATCAATGTCAAGTTCTCTCTCACACTATGATTGGTTTGTGAATCACTACAATAGAGAAGGGATGGTTTGTGACTTGTAGGATGAGTTCAAAAGACACTGTAACTTCATTCTCCTTCTCTCCATCCCTCTGCTCTGGGGAATGGAAACTGGGTATCCTCGTGGCAAGGTCCCCATGAGGAGGAACTGAGGCCTGCCAATAATAAAGAAGTGAGCCTGCAGATCTTCATCCCCATACAACCTGAATGTGACCTGTAGCCCTGAGAAATATCAAGAAAGTCTGAGACTAAATCACCAAGAATGCTGATTCTTGGGCTTCAGAAACTAAAGGAAAATGTTTGTTTGGGGGTAACTTATTACATAGCTATAATGTATATGTTAAACTAGATCTCAACCATCCAGTGAGGGTGGGGAGTGGCCTAGCCAATGGGGAGTGAGAAATCTGTTAGCTCAAATGGCTGGCAAGCATTCCTGAGGTGTCATCAGCATTAGACCTCACTTGGTGAAGTTTTGGCAACACCGTGACAATCTCAGATGCCAAGGTGCTCAGGTGAGCACATCTATTTTTGCTTTCTTCTTTACATCTCTAAAGGTTAATAACTTAAACCAAACCTGGCTCTTGATATTTCTTAGAAAAACTGACATACTTGCATTGATGACTTCTAGTGGTTACTGCCAGTAAGTGCAGATGGCCCTTATTTCAACCTCTGGCCTTACCTTTTGGGTTCTGAGGCCTCAGTTGCAGTACAAGGTACCAGAGGTATTATTAAGGATTTTTACAGGGGTTTGTGTGTGTGTGTGATAGGTACTGGCGATTGAATCCTCAAGGGTACTCTATTTCCAGTTCTTTTGATTTTATACTTTGAGACAGGGTCTCACTAAGTTTCCTAGGCTGGGCTCCAACTTGTATTCCTCCCGTCTCAGCCTTCCCAGTAGATAGGATTACAGACATGTGCTACCAAGCCCAGTTTAAAGTGTTCTTATACTTTAAGTATTTTATAAATTAAATATCATAATAATGATATAATTTGAATAATATAATTTAAATACCGTAGAGTAAGATTTTGGCAAAGATTTAGCAGTTTTATTAAAAACAACCATCGGGAGTTTGAGGTAGAGGATCTTGAGTTCAAGGCCAGCCTGGTCTACACAGCAAGATCCTATCTCAAAAAAAGTTGTTTGAAATTTAAAAGTAAATGAAAATGAAAAGTTCCAAGAAATAACCAGTATTTATAAAGTATTCCAACTGAAAATATTGAGAGCCAAATTTGAAAAAAAAATTTCTTTAATATTATTCAGTGTCACTGTTGTTTTTCTTTTTTGTTTTTTGGTTTTTTCCTCATTAAGTTTATTGGTACATTTTCGGTATAAAATAGTTACATTCATCATTGGGATCTTGTACCATTACATGAGTCTCTTGGTTCTTATTTTTTTTCCCCTTCCCTTGCCCTCCCTTCACCCCCTCCACGCTTCCCTATTTGCAAAGACCTTGTTTCCATTTTTTTTCCTCTTATATTTTTCCTTTTCCTTTTCCTTTTTTCCCTTCCCCTACTCCTCCCAATTCCCCTGCTCTTTTAGGCCTTTTCTTCCTGTTACACAATATCAGTTATACATTTTTTAAATTACAATATTAAGATTTAGGAGACATTACTACAGATTTTACAGAAGTTAAAAGGATATAGAAACCATATTACAAAAATCTTTTTTGAAATAAATTTGACAACTTCTAAGAAGTACCTTGGAAGACAAATTAATGAAACTAACTCTGGAGGAAATATAAAATTTGAATAGCACCTATAAAAGAAAGTATATTCCTAGCTTGAAAACCTACCTATATGACAACAGCAGGCTCATAAACATTTTAACTGATAAATTACATCAAACAATTAAAGCAGAAAAGAAAGGAACACTTCTCCCTCATTTTAGGAACTCAACATTGTGCTAATCCTAAAACTGGATAAAGATAATAGAAGAAAAAAGTATGAACATAGATAGAAATTTGTTTAACAAAACAAACTATTAGAAGTCAGATCTGGCAGTATGTAGAAAGTGGTTTTGTTATAGGGATGGCAGTGTTGGTTCAGCATTGGAAGATCCACCCCCAAAAGTCATCATTTAAACAGAGGAAAGGAAAAAGCCATATGATCCTGTCACTAGTTGGAGAAAAAGTATTGGACTAAATTCTACAGCTGGTCATGGTAAAAGCTATCAGGAGACTAGAAGTAGAACAGAACCTTCTCAACAGATTAAAGACATATACTCCATACTTCCAGCGAGAACGCCTTGTATGAATGGAGAAGATACAATGCTTTCTCCTTAAGGTGGGGAACAAGGGCAGATATGCTTACTCTTTATCTGTCCATTAAACTTTGAAACCTAGGCCCCACCAAAATAGTCTGGCAATAAAATGACACAACTAGGATAGGATTGGCAAGGCAGAAGCAAAATCTTTATATGTAGATGAAATGACCATCTACAGAGAAAATACTAAGGAATCTCTAGGAGCCCCTAGAACTTGTACTTGAATTTAGCAGGATTAGAAAACACAAGGTATATATAAAAATTCAGGTCTGTGTATACTTGCTATAAATGAAGAACTGGATAGTGAAATTTAAAAGTTATGTAGGAGTACAAAGGACCCAGAAAAGCCAAAAACAAAAACAGTGTTGGAAGACGTTTAGCACCCAATTTTAAGACTTCTTCTAAAGCTACAGTAATCAAGGCAGTGTTGGTGTAAGGAAAGACATATAGATCATTGGAATAAAACAGAGAATCTAGAAATAGAACCACACATATATGGTTCACTGAGTTTTGAAAGATTATTTAACATTAGCATTTTATAGAATAAAAACTCAATTCAAGAGCTGAGGAAGAGATAGTGTCTTCAGCAAACGGCACTAGAACACCTGGTATCCATATATAAAAAATTAACCTCAACCCTTTATTTCCATACATGAAAATAACTTGAAGGGATCTATGAACCTAAATAAGAAAGCCTAAAAGTATAAAACTTTAAGAAGAAATTATAAGGGAAAATATTTATGAATTCAGGGTAGGCAAGAACTACCTAGGATACAAAAAACATGATGTAAAAAAACAAACAAACATGATGTATAAAAGAAAAAACTTGATAAATGGGATTCCATCAAAATTTAGAACTTTAAATGACATCATTAAAATGAAAAGTAGTCCTTAAACAGACTATAGTTACAATACATATAACCTATGAGCAGAATATATAAAGAATTCTTAGAGCTCATTAATAGACAACCCAATTAAAATGTAGACATAAGATGATAAATAGCCAATACAGCACAAGGAATGGTGTGCAACTCTAGAATCAGAAAAATACTAATCAGTACAATAACAAGACTGAATTATACACTCATTAGGGAGATGAAGTTAAAAGTTTTAAAAGCCTTGTCATGATTTTTTCTTTTTGTTGGATTCTCCCCCTTTGCGTTTAATTTGTCACGCCCAATGGATTCATTCTGCTGGATTTCCTGGGGTTGTGGTCCTCATTGTCTTTTCCTAGGGTATTGTCTAAAATTTTTTGGAGTGCCGGTTTGGTATTCATGAAGTTCCCAAGGTGCTCTTTTATCATGCAAGTATCTTATTTCTCCATCAATTTTGAAAGATAGTTTTGCAGGGTACATCAATCTGGGTTGGAGGCTGTTTTCCTTTAGGGCTTGAAATACATCACTCCAAGCTCTTCTTTCCTTGAGGGTTTGCATTGAGAAGTCTGCTGTGATTCTGATGGGCTTTCCTTTGTATGTGATTTGTTTCTTTTCTCTCACTGCTTGTAGAATTTTGTTCTTCTGTTGGATTTCTGGAATCCTAACTATTATAGGCCTATGTGTAGATTTTTTTTGATCAAGGCTAGCTGGAGTCCTATATGCCTCCCTTATCTGTATGTCAAGTTCTTTTCCCCTGCTTGGGAAGTTTTCTGCCATCACTTCTGTGAAGAGTTTTTTTATGTCATCTGCACTCTCTCCTCCTTCTTCATTGACTCTAGTCAGTCTTATGTTATTCTTCTTTGCATCGTCTAGCAGCTGCTGGATTGATTTCTTGTGGCCCCTTACAATTTTAAAGCAATTTTTCTTTTCCTCCTCACTAATTGCAATCTTATCTTCTATATGTGAAATTCTATCCTCACATTGGTTCATTCTGCTGCGCAGACTTTTGATGGAGTTTTTAATTTCTTGGAAATCTGTTTGTATCTGTTTTATGGATTCCATTTGTCTCCTATGTTGGGATTCCATCATATTCCTCAGATAATCTATTTTTTTATCTGTGTCCTCTCTAGATTTATTAATCATGTCTTGCACCATGACCACAATCTTTGCTGTTATCTGAGTAATTATTTCTAATTTCATTTTTCCTAGATCCTCTTTTGTTGCCAGTTGAGAAAGTCCAGGTGGTTGAGTATCAGATTGTTCCATCTCGTTTCCCTTTGGGGTTGCTGTAGGTGATCTGGAAGTCTGTTTTTGAGGCTTGTTTATGTGTCTTCTCATTTCCATGGGTGGGTGGGGGGTTGCTTCTGGCACTCACGGGGCTCACCTTCTCTGCCCTAGGAGCTTGGGATGGAGGTGGGGAGCTTCCTTTTGGGTGCTGGGACCAGCTGAGCTTCGCTGCCCTAGCAGCCTGGGATGGAGCGGTCTCATCTTGATTTAGTATTCTATGATGTCTAAGCAGTAATATTCTGTGGTCTCGAAGTAGCTCTCTCCCTTTCACAAAGTTGGCTGGGTTCAGACAGCAATTTGTTGTGAGAACCAAGTCATCACTTTCTAACACAATAGGTTCATACTGCTGGGCATGGTGGTGTACACTTGCAATCACAGCACTCAGGAGGCTGAGGCAGGAGGATCACCTTGATTTCGAGGCCAGCCTGGTCTACACAGTGAGTTCAAGGCCAGCCTGAACTACATAGTGAAACTCTATCTCAAAAAACAAAACAAACAGAAAGAATAGTTTCATACTTCAGGGTTTGGTAATCTGTCGACCATCTTCCAGCTTTTTGATTTAATATAGTCCAGACCTGATGTGGAGTACTTACTGTTAAGGTCCCATTAAAAGTCGGTTTTCTGGGCCAGGGATTTAGCTCAGTGGTTCTGCCACTTGCCTCCCAAACACAAGGACCTGAGGTCAATCCCCGGTACCAAAAAAACCCCCTAAAAAACAAAATCAAACTAAAAGTCGGTTTTCTGTTCTCCTCAACCAAGAAGGCAGTGGCAGCCACCACATCTACACATTCAGGCCAGCCCCTAGACAGTGGGTCAAGGATTTTAAAGATAAAGGCAACAGGTTGCCTTTTTCCTCCCCACGTTCAAGTCAGAACTCTAGAGCCACACCCTTGTCTACAGTAACAAACAAGTGGAACACTTTTCCCAGGATAGGAGGGCTAAACTGAGGTTGTGAGGAGAGCCTCTTTTAGCTCATCCATACCTTGAATCTCCTATGGGGACCACTGCAGGAAGTCAGGACCTTCTTTCAATAATTTAAGACATAGAGGTTTTGTCCTTTGGGTTTAAGACTCAATCCACAAGCGACAATAGCCAATCAATAATAGAAATTTTCTAAGTTCCCTCTTTGTCTTTGAAAGAAGCAAGCTGAGTATTCCTGATGTTGTGTGTGGGGTGCACATCGTGCTCACTTAGGATGAGCAGCCAACTTGGATCATAAAGCCAGAGCACCAGTCGTGAATTAAAGGGATGAAATTTACAAAGGAAGGCACTTTATTTGTAAGGAGGAAAAAGCAGAAGACAGAAAGTTATATCATGTGAGGTGAGGGCAGGAAGTCTGGATGGATGCCCATGGGCCTTTGTTCTTAGCTTCTCTTTATCAGGTGATAAGGACTTTCCCTCCTAGGTCCATAACTGAATCTCGACATACCTGATTGGATGAATCTCAGACCACAGGACCCTAACCTGGGCACCATTGCATAAATGCACATTCCTTTTGGTGAGCTTTGATTTTCTCTTGCCCACTTGTCTTTTTCAGGCCTTATCTCTAGGATTTATTGGTTGGTTGGGAGGAGGTACATACATACAAGATTGAATTAGTGATTAAGTAAGGGGATGCATGTGGACCTAGTGCAGTAATATAGTAACCCTAGAAAAAGGAAAAAAAAATATATATATATATGCACAGTGGGACCTCATTTAATGAATTAGATTCTTTCCACGATTCTGGTTGCAAACCACGTTGGACAAGAGCCAAATCAACTTCAACGGTTAGGTTCAATGTTGACTTTATGGGGAAATTTGATTCAGTTTTCATCCAGTTTGGTTTGTGACCAGAATCATGGAGAGAATTGACTTTGTGAAGATACATAGATAGATAGATAGATAGATAGATAGATAGATAGATAGATAGACAGATAGATTTTTAAAATATAGGAATTTTCCTTGGGCAGCCCTCTCTCTGCTGTCTCCTTTGTACCAGTGGAGCTGGTAAGGCCGTACTGTCTTGCTTTCATGCGCCTGGCTTCCCCTGTGCTTTCCCTGTCAGTGCCCCTCCCCTTCTCTGATGTAAGTCCCAATGCCTTTCGGTCCCTTTGTTTATCTGGTTTTTCTTCTCTCTTTATCTTCCTCCTTTTAATTGCTCCCTCTTGTAAAATTTTAACTCTTTCTAGTCAGGATTAGCCAGAAAGCCTAATGAGGCCTTCATTCCATTCTTTCTCCGCCTAACCCTACGGACCCCTGCTCCTACACTGAGATCCTTTCAGGGTTTATTCTTTGCTTTCTTATCTGACTTCCCTTTCAACAAACTATAATTGTTTTTAGAAACTTGTACCCCTCTCTTCCCCAGGAAGTTGATCAGGCTTACAATAGCCTCTGACATTTTGTCCTTTTTCTCTTCTGAGACTAAAAGTTCATCTACATGCTGTAATAACTGTTCCTGCAGGAGGTTGGAATTCCTCCAACATTGCCTCTAAGATCTGACCAAACTTGGTATCTCCATATAGCCCTGCGGCAGTACCATCCAATGGCATTATTGTTTCCTTCTATTTGTAGGGTTTTCCCATTCAGAAGCAAAAAGGTCTCTTATTTTGGGGGTCTAGAGGACAAGCCCAGAAGGCATCCTTTAAATCTACAGGACTAAACCATTTACATTCACATGGGATCTTGCTGAGGAGGGTGTAAGGGTGGGATATGACAGATCAGGCTGGCTGATCTGTGTATAGCCCAGTAGCCTATATGATACACTGGGCTTTTTGACTGGGAGAATTGGGATGTTGTATGGTGACATGCATGGTTCTTACAGTCCATCCCTAATTAATTCTTCTATCACTCATTGTAGGGTACTGCCTTCTGCTAACCACCTCTCCAGGTCATTTTAGCTCAGTCTTCATTGGTGGAATTTGCACTTGCACACACACACACTCATTGTGGTCCCCTACCCTGACAAGAAGATCAATTTTCTTTTCTTCTTCTGTTAAAAGGGCCATCTTCACCTTTAGCTGTCATCATTCTACTTCCAGACCTAGGCCCAGCTTCACTATTAGGTCTCTACCCGGGATCTTGGTACTTGCTTTAGGAACATATAAGAATGATTCCACAGCCTATTCTGATCCTAGTCTGAGTGACATTTTCTCAAATATTAGAACCTGAAATCCCTCCCCTTTTGCTCCCCCCCGAAACTAGTAATTTTTCCCTAGAGAATCTTGTGCCCTTTGATTGAAAAGTTAGGGAGCAGCAAGCAGCTCTGGAATTGACCAAAAATATGCCCTCCTTCTACTTAGGTGCCACCCTTAAATTTGCCAGGGGTTCCTAGAGGAACTACTTAAAAGGAACCCCTGACTCCTCTAATCTGTATTGAAAGTCACAAGGAGGGATCACTTTCTCTGTTTTTCCATATTCTCTTTTTAAATGCCCTGGCTTTAAAATATGCACTTGCTGTCAGGTAAAACAGCCAAAAACCAAGACCAGGCCAGGCCACAATAAGCCTTTTTTGCAGGGACGATCTGCTGGGCTGTCTCTGAAGAAAGGAGAGACAAAAGCAATATGGCCGGGACAGGGAGTGCTTCTTATAGGAGCTGGGGTGGGGTTGAGTGAGGTAGTGGCTAGGGACTGGAGGAGCCTGTGATGTCACTAGCGGTTAGGAGGAGAGCAAGTATTAGGTTACTCTTTTGGTGGGAGTAGGGCATGTTGGGAAGGAGAAGGTAGCTATTATGTACAGCGGCCACCCTGAATCGGAGGGAAATCCATCACTTGCTGTCTTAAGGTTCTCCCCCAGGACTCCCCTTTTGTTTCCCTTCTGAGTTCTTCCCTTTCCTTGTCTTCTTTGTGCGGAGTACAGATCTACTTTCCCTTTAACCACTTCTTCTACAGTAGAGGCCATGATTTTCCCTTTCTGCTTTTCCTCTTCCCTCTTTACAAAGATTTTTGAGCCTCTCTCTTTTTTTTTTAATATTAAACTCTTATTGGTACATTGTAGGCATACAACACAATTACATTTCTCATTGGGAATTGTACCTTTACATCATGCATCTTGGTTCTTTTTTGAGCCTCTCTTAATAATTCTTCCATTGGGTTCTCATTCCATCCCTCAGTCTTTTATAACTTTTTAATAATATCAGGCCAGGACTTGGTCTCAAAATTTACCTTTAGGAGTCCTTGATCTACATATTTGGGATTGCCATTAGTAAATCATACATTTTAAAAAAAATAAACTTCATCCTCTTTACCCTTTTTTCCAACGTGCTTGGACTTCCTAGTTTTGTCACTATCTTTCCTTTTTCTATCTTGGTTGCCCAAAATATATCATACAAAATTCTTTCACACCAAAAATTTCTTTTTATACTTTCGTATTTTCTTCTTTATCCTACTTATGAGTTTCTTTCTATAACAAGCCTAGTAGCCAATAAGATTTTAAAATGCCCCAGGTACACTTTTTTCCCCCGTTGATCTCAGAGTAAGTTTATAAATGGTTACATTCTAATTAGGGTGAGCTGCCAACAGACTTCCAAGTGCCCTTGAGTCCCATTCCTATCTGAGTTGAAGCAGTTGGTATGTTTTAAGCATACCAATTAAACAAAAAATATCAAGTCAAATCGGAATATTAAAGTAAATTTATCAATCAGCCAAATTTGAGCCAAAAGACTAAAAGTTTGCAAATTGGGCTAGGCAAAACATCAATGTTTAATCATCTTTTGTTTTTATTTATCCTTGGTACTAGAGTTATCCCTTGCCCCCAAACCTTTAACATTGTCTCCAGTGGACTATCTGGAGAATGTCAGAGGGAGAATCCTTATTTCCTCTTTCTTTGGTTACCCAGGCCTAGAATTTCCCATTTTCTGCTGGTCTCTGTGACTGATGTTCCCTGTGTACTCAACACCCTGGTGAAGATTTCTTGCATATCCTGTGTACTCAACCATGCTGGAGTTTTCTTCTGCACCCTGTGCACTAACTATCGTCCCACCCTGCCACAATGGAGGTTCCTTGCTCATGTTTCAGTCACACAAAATCAAAAATGCCCAAACCACCAAGGCAGTATTTATAGTTCACTTTTTATACCTTGGCTTATGCATGAGATTGCCTGGTTGCCTCAGTGCCTGTTTTATCTCCCTCTCTGTCAGTTTTGCTGCCTTCAGAACAATGGTATTGGGTGTCTAATAGCTTCTGCCAGGAGATGAAATATACTGCCAAGCAGGCGATGTGAAAATGAGGTGGGACACGTTTCCCTTTCCACCAAGACCCACTCCTGGTGGGCACAGATCTTCTGGGAGAGCCATTCATTGTGAGAAATGCATTCATGTGGCCAGACAAAAGGATGGACTCAGAAGGAAGAAGAGCAGTGAAAGGGAGGCTTTGATCAGCCTTGCAATGGCAGATGTCTGCTAAGCAGCCAAGGCACACCCAGAGAGATCACAGCAAGGCATTCATCCCTAGCACACAGGTCCCCTTCCAACAGTTTCTCAATGCCTGAATACTACGGAGGGTACAGTCTTCCCAGATGCCATCTAAGTTTTCTTTTTCTCTTTATAGGGCAGTTCTTTGGTCCCCCTCCCAATCTGAGCTTAGATTTCTTCATAATATTGTCTTTTTAATTCTGGGACTTTCTGAGAAGCAGATGTTCCTGGTTAGAGATTTCATGTGACCTTATGATTACTATGATTCTACTCAGCCATAGCTATCTATCATGCCTACATTTATTTTTTTCTTTCTTTCTTTCTTTCTTTTTTGGTTTTTTGAAACAGGGTCTCATTATATGGTTCAGGCTGGCCTTGAACTCACTATGTATTCCAAGATGGCCTCAAACTCTTGGTGATCCTCCTGCCTCAGCCTCCCGAGTGCTGGGATTACAGGCGTGTGGCACCATGCCCAGCTTCATCCCTACATTCTTCAACAAAGGCTTTTTTACTAGTTTATTTCTACCCCAAGGTCCATTTGCTTAAACACATTCTAAAGTCATGAACTTTGTCAGGCCATCAGGCAATGTTAACTATGAGGAATTTTCCACTCAGAGTTCAATAATATCTTGTCTTAAAAATGGACTACTTTAAATTTCTTTTGCTTACAAGTATCATAGAAAATTTAAAAATGAAATACAAAAGTACAAATTAAAAGGATGAGGGCTTTCTAACTTGCCACAGAATTAACCTAGCATAGATGAGGACCAGGTTCAATTATCAGCACTGATAAAAAAATACTATCTGCACTTGGTGGACAAATCACCTGCTCAATAAGTATAATGTATTAGGTGACTTGCAATATGGTTTTTATATATAACTGAAGTGAAATACATTTTTTTTTTTTTTTGTACCAAGGATCGAACTCGGGTCCTTGCGCTTGCACAGCAGGCGGCGAAACCACTGAGCTAAATCCCCGGCCCGTGAAATACATTTTTGTCCTTCACTGAATGCTTGTTCATATGAAAGAAATTGTTCACGTGTGACACTGGGACCCAACTTGTGTGTAGTGCCTTAAATCCCTTCATTTCTAACAAGGGTTCTGGGAACACACAGGTGCGTAATAATTATAAGTGAAATCATTTGGGAAATGGCAGTAACTAGATTTCAAGAAGGCCACCAGGAACCTGTGTACTAGGACTTGCCTATAATCCCTGTACTCAGGGAGACAGTCACAAGTACCCATATCTATCAGAGTCTGAGCAACATTAGGGATAACTTATCTCCAAATAGACTAATTAAAAGGAAGGCGAGGAAGCTCAGTGAGAAAGTCTTAGACTCAATCCCCTGGACCACATGAAATAAACAAACAGCCGGCAGCCACTGTTCTCTGCTTCCCTGGCTCCACACACTTCTCAAGTTCACTCTCACGTTGTGCTAAGGTTGGACTGTGTGAGCATTAGTACAGAAAATGCAAAGTATTTGACCTCCAAGATTAGTTCAAAAGACGCTGTGGCTTCCATCTTGTGCTTGGTTCCCCTCTCTTGTCTGCTGGTCCCCATGGGGAGGAAGTGGGCCTGCAGACTCTCATCCCCAGTAGACTCCAGATAGAACTTGGATCAGAACCACCAAGTCACAGAGCTAATCCAACAGCTCCGAAACTACAAGAAAATAAATGTCTGTTGGGGGAGCAGCAATAATACACATGTTAAAGTAGATCTCAGCCATCTAGTGAGTGTGAGGAGTGGCCTAGCCAATGGGGAGTGAGAAATCTGCTCATTTGCATGGCTGCCAGAGCAACACATGTGATGTCACAGGCATGCGGCCACTGACTTGGTCAGGTCTTCGCAACACTGACAGTTCGCCCCAGATGCCAAGGGACTGTTCAGGTGAGCACATCTATTTCTGCCTTCTCCTTTATATTCCCAAAGGTGAAGGAGTCAAACCACACCTGGCTCTTGATATTTCTGAGTCAACTGACACACTTTCAATGGTGCTTTCCAGGGCTTACTGCGAAGAAGAGTAGATGTCTCCCATTTCAATGTCTGGACTTACCTTTGGGCTTTGACGCCTCAAAATCCGTGCAGTGGGAAAAGTATATACTGTATGGTGTTTTGTGCTACTTAAACCCTTTTAAAATTTTTGGTTGTAGGGTACTGAGAATTAATCCTGGGGCATTCTTTCACTGAGCTATCTAGCCAGCCCTTTTTATATTTTACACATAGCCAGGGTCTCAATAAATCTTCACACTCCAATGATGAAATTTATTTCTGTAATTGTTCAAAAGCCACATATAGCAGTGGGTGATCAACCCATGATGTCATTTTTAGGTAAGCCTTAAAATTCAATTTTATGACATAAAGAATGCATACACGTTTTTTTCTGAGCACATCCCCAGAAACTCTGTGGATAAGGATAAAGTTCCATTTTACCATAAACTACATCAATCCCAATGACTCCTTTCCTTCCCGGCTCACTGTGGTTAGCTTCATATATATTAGTCAATTGCCTGTTCTTTTAATTTCCAAGCATCTATTTGCCCATTCATTGAAAAAGGCACATATAATAATAAAACAGTAATTTTGAGGGGTTTGCTGTTGTATACAAAGATTACCACAGACACAGTGATTTGTCACCTACTTGTAAATGTTTTGGGGAACTTTTTATATTAGTATAACATAATCGTCCAAACCTGCTATTTCATACTAAATTTAGCTAAATTTCCTCACTAAATAGGGTCAGGTCTCACCAATATTGTAAAAAACTCAAACACCAAGTTCAGTACTCAGTGAGGGTTCACAAGGAATACCTGTAAACATTTCAGATGCGATTTTAAAGATATTATTGAACCCATGTCTCAATCCTTAGTTTGTAAAGGAGGTGCTGATGTCAGGTCACCAACAGGACTGGAGTGACACTGAAGGAACTGACAGACCTAATGGTAGACTCTCGGGAACTGGTGAAGAATGCCGTGAGTTTCTTTGCTGAGTCTTTTGTCTTGGCACCAAGGAGATCTGACTCTAGCCTACCTGCACTCTTGTCTTCATAGGTAGGAGTTATCCTATTTTGACCCAAGGCATACTTCTCGCCTGAAGGCAGCAGAGCCAGCGTCTCTCTCGACGATTTTCCATTTCTCAGCTACTGAGGTGAGCTGGACCCACACTGTCCAACACTTTCCCCACTGCACTGCACTCTGGGTCTCTTGCCCCCCAGGACAGCACCCTGCTCCTTCCTCATTACCCAGGCCCAAGCCCATTTGCCTAGAAAATCCTGCCATCCACCCATAGCCTCAAGAAAAATCTACATTTTGATGCTAATTGTTGGATTGTGAGCATTATACTTCATAGCTATCCTGTAAAAAAGGATATTAATGCTGCTTACCCCACAGTCCTGTGGAGAGCAGTAAAGGTCATGTCTAAAGCATTGAGGAGGGATCCCCGGGTTGCAGTCATCCCTCAAGTGTTACCTGGCATAAATATCCTTTCCTAATGACAGTCCCTCATTTTTGCTCCTAGGAGGTGATTCCTGCCACTACCACTGACCGACATCCATCCTAGGTCAGAGGGTCTCTGACCCTGGTGCGCAGGGCCCCCTCAGGGCCTTCTCCCCTTGAGTCTCCCGTTGTGGAAGTTCTTCTGAGGGTGCAGATTTTGTCATCAACTCCTTAAGGTGAGTGAGACACTTGGCTTTCCTTCTCTCCTGTTTTCTCACAGCCCTGGTGCATGAAAACTGCAGTGTTCTAACAGTGCAGATGTCAGAGATAGGATGAGAGTTTGCAGGCCCAGCAGGGGACAAGAAGGAGGCTTGGGAAAGACATTTAGCTACTTCTAAGTCTCAGAGAAGAGGTTGCCCATGCCAGATAGAACGAAAGAGAAACATCTGGTTTAATTTACATGGTAGACGATGCGAATGGAGAGGTTGAGCCAGAGCCTTTATTGGGCTTTCTGAAGGCACAGCAAGGCAGAGCAGAGCCAGCAGTTCAGAAATGGCAAATTGGAATTTGCTCAGCATTGTTTGTTGGGAAGGTCACAAGATGGTAGCACTAGGCCCCAGATGCTTTAGAGGAGGGGAAATATCAGTGGAATATCTTGTGTGAGAACAGTAGATAAGGAAGGTGTTGGGAGTATAGATTCAGGAAAGGTTTGTTTGTATAGGAAGGACATGCCTGTGGTGGGATTTTTGGTGCTTGGAAGAATTGGTGAGTGCTGGGAAGGTTGTATCTTCCAGGACAGCGAGGTATTTTTTGTTTTGTTTTGTTTTGTACCAGGAATCAAACTCAGGGCCTCGAGCTTGCCAGGCAGGCACTGCACTGCTAAGCTATGCCCCCAGGCCTGCAGCAAGATGTTTTTAGACATCCAAACATCACACAATACAGAAAGTAATAGGCACTCTCCCATCCTCCACCCTGCACCATTCCACTGTTTCCCCCAGGATCTCTTCCTTGGGGATGTCACTTATTGATTACCTGCTTTCCATAAGCAGCTTGAAAGTTCACGGAGGGCAGGCAGTCTTTGGCAGGCAGCCTTTGTTGTCTTCCTGATGGGCAGAGACAACCCTAGGTGAATGGAAGTATGTTTCTAGAAAAGGGTATTATAGATAAATAACCATTGGGTCATCTTTACAGTTCAGAGTATCCTTCCCTAGATCAACTATAGTTCTCCCCTGAAGCCAGCAGAACCGACTGTTGTCTTTGACTTTCCATTTTTCAGCCTCTGAGGTGACCTAGACCCACTTGTCCAACACCCTTCCCACAGGACCCCTGGGGCTCTTGCCACCTGAAAGTGCAGTCTGTCCCTTCACCACCAGTCAGGGCCGAGCCAATTGGCCTAGAAAATCCTTCCAGCCCTGTGAAGAATGTGTGTTTTAAAGATACTAATTATTGGATTTTGAGCAATGCAATTAATTCCCCTCTAACTTGTAAAATGGAAGTAGTAATGGCATGACTCCATAGTCCTGTGGAGAACAGTAAAGGGCATGTCTGAAACATTGAGGAGAGACACCTGGGACAGAGCCATCCTAGGTCAGCGGGTCTCTGACGCTGGTGGGCAGGGCCCCTCAGGGCCTTCACCCCTTGAGTCTCCCGTTGTGGAGGTTCTTGTGAGGGTGCAATTTTTGTCATCAACTCCTTAAGGCGAGTGAGACACTCGGCTTAGCTTTTCCCCTATTTTCTCACCACCGCAGTCCATGAAACCTGCAGTGTTCTAACAGTATACATGTCGGAGATAGGATGAGAAAGAGTTTGCAGCCCTAGAAGGGGACACAAGTGAGGCTTGGAAGGAAGACGTTTATCTGCTTCCCGGTCTCAGAGAGGAAGTTGCCCATACAAGGGAGCACAAGGGGGGTATCATGGAATGCAGGAAGACCTAGGTGAGTGCAAGTGCAAGCTTTTTTCAAAGAAAGAAAGCATAGATAACTTACAGTTGAATTGAGTCCTCTTTACAGATCAGAGTATTTTTCACTAGCCAAACCATAGTTTTCACCAGAAGGCAGCAGAACCAACTGTCTCTCGTTGACAGCTTTCCATGTCTCAGCTACTGAGGTGAGCTGGACCTATGTCCTCCCACTCCCTCCACAGCACCTGGGAGCTCCTGGCACCCAGAACTACATGCACCCTGCTCCTTTACCATCATCAGGGCCAAGCCCATTTGCCTAGAAAATCCTTCCATTCACCAGCAGTGTTCTGATTGTCAGCAACATACTTCACCTCTAGTCTGTAAAATGACAGTAATAATGGCATCTGCTCCATAGGCCTGTGGGGAATAGTAAAGGGCATGTCTAAAACATTGAGAAGAGATTCCTGGGACATAGCCATCTCTCAAGTGTTAGCTGGCACAAATATCCTTTCCTAACAACAATCCCTCATCTTTGCTCCTAGGAATTTTTGTTGCCACCACCACTGATCAATATCGGTGAGATCTAAAGACCTCCGATCCTGGTAAGGCAGGGCCCCTCATTGGCCTTCACCCCTTGAGTTTCCCTACTTTAGTGAGATTCTTTTGAGTGTGCAATTTCTGTCACTACTCCTTATGGTGAGTGAGACACTTGGCTTGCCACGCTCTGTTTTCTCATACCCCAAATCTATCAAATCTGCGGCGTTCAAAGAGTGTAGACACAGAGATAGGATGATGGGAGTTTGTGTTCCAAAGATGGGAGAACAGCGAGCACTGGGAAGAAGACACTTATGTAACACCAGGTCTCAGGAAGGAGGTTGCCCTTGCCAGGTAGAACCAAGCAAAAGCATCTGGTTTGGGTGACATGGGAGAAGATGAGAATGCACGGGAACCTGAATGACAGCCTTCATTGGGTCTGTGAAGGTAAAGCAAGCCAGATCAGAGTAAGTAGCTAAAAACGTCAGGCTGCAATAATTTCACTGGGCTTTGGTTATCGGGATGTCTCTAGATGTTTGCACTTGGGCCCGGATGGTTTAGGGGAGGGGAAATATTAGAGAACTATCTAGATAGGTAAGTGGTTGAGATCAGACCCTGGGTTGGTTGGTTTTTATAGGAAATTCGTGTGTTGGGAGCGGCCCTTTACTATCCAGAAAAATCAGCTACACATAGGAGAGGGAATTTCTCCCAGGCCAACATGCTGCATAAGATATCTAAACAACACAAAATACAGAACATAAAAAGCACCATTGACACATGCAGGCCTGTAGGTGCCTTGATTTCTTCCTTGACCTTCACATGGACTTGTTCCTGTGGTCATGTGTCCAAATTTCCCTTTCCCTTGGAGACACCAGTCATTGAATTAGAACTCACCCTAAAGATGTTAAGTTGGTTACCTCTGTAAGGTCCCTCTGTCCAGATAAGGTCACATTCTCTGATGTGATCCTAAGTGTTAGGACATAGTTTTCCCATTACACACTTCAGACCATAATACTCACTCTCCTCCCCCTGCTCTGTTTTTGCCTCCCCTCTCTGCACCTCTGATTTCTGATTAAGATTATTTTCATTGTTTTTTATAGATACTGGTAGTATGGGAATATTTATGTTCAGTATGAGGAGCCCAATGTCTTTGCATTAAGCTACATCCCAAGCCATACATATATTATATATCCCTTCTCGGCCTTTTGGCTAAGATCAAGTGTAGTATATATATATTATAGTGTCTTGTTAAGTTATTAAATTGTCCAGGGTAAGCTCAAAGTTTTGATCCTTTTTTTTTTTTGGTACTGGGGATCAAGCTCAGGACCTTGTGCTTGGGAGGCAGGCATGGTGCCACTGAGCTATAACCCTGGCTCAAAGTTTTGATCCTAATGCCTCAGACTCCCAGGATTTTTTCTTTTTGGTTTTTTTGGTACAGGGGATTGAACTCAGGACCTTGAGCTTGCAAGGCAGGCACCAGAACCACTGAGCTAAATCCCTGGCCCTTCCCAGGACTTTTTTGGTACCAGGGATTGAACTCGGGTCCTTGTGCTTGTGCAGCAGGTGGAAAACCACTCAGCTAAATCCCGGGGCCTCCCAGGATTTTTTTTACTGTGGTAATACATATAGGATCTGACATCTTAACCATTTTTAAATGTACAGTTCAATGGCATTAAGTATATTTGTATTAAATTGAGTTTTTAATCTCCTTTAAACAACCATTTTCCTATAATAAATAAGATTTAAAATTTAGTTCCTCAGGTAAGCCAGTCACATATGAAGTACTCATGTTCTCTTTTTCACAAATAGATGTATAACATGCAAATAAAGGTCATTTTGTCTCCTTTCAGATAGAAATAGCTTGGTTTGATGGTCATGAGTTAGTGGGAAAACTTCCAGAACTGCATTTAATCAGTGTTTAAGATAGCACCCACTCTTGTTTGTGAATTAGGAAGTGATATTTTTCCTTATAAGTGCAGCCAGCCAGTCAGACTTACATCTATCTTTCCTTTCTCCTTTGCAACCCTGAATTACTGAATCATACTACCTGCTGAACCTTGTCTTTGTTGTCAATTGAATTATTAATCTTCATTTCTGCACATCTCACAAAATCCAAGGGCGATGGAATTCTGAGAAATACACTGCTTCCAGTTGGCATTTGGTCCTGAAATGCCGGCAGCCTTTATTTTCCTGGGGAAAAAAAAATCTACTTAATCCTCAAGGCCCCGTCTCAAGTGCTACCTCTCGTTTGCAAAACCTTTCCTGAGCGCCATTCACTTCAGGGTTAGTCTGCCCACTGGTTCCTACTATTATTTCCTCCTTTGAAGCATGGTGATATTGTGGATAGCCAATTATGCATAGCTCTGGATTCCCAAAAATAAGTCTCTGCAAAGTAGGTATAGCATCTCCAATGCATGGCACATTCTGAGTTCCAAATTAATATTTTGGGAATCCATAAGGAGCAGCTAGGGGTCTTAGATTGGGGGCAGGTACTGTTCAGCTTCAGGCTACCTTCAGGAGACCGTGCTCCTCAGAAGACAACTAAAACCTGCCTTGAGAATTTTCAGGCTTTAATGTTTTCTGTTGGTTGGGGGGAGGGGTGTTAATTATTATTATTTGCTCTGATGAATTAAATTAAATTAGTGCAAGGAAGGTACTCTTCCCTCTCTCTCTCCTCTCTCCTTCCTTGCCTCCCTTTCCTTTTTCTGTGGTAAAATATGATAGGCACTTCTTTGGGATATGTTTTGTGGCTAATCTATGTTTAGGCATTTCTATTATTTCTTCTTTGTTCATAGTGATTATGAGTAAAATCTACAAGAGGTAAAGGGTCTGGTTTAAGGGTTGACTAAGATTCTAAGTCCTTCTCCATTCTGGCTATAGACCATAAATGGATGGAATGGGTAGTGGCAGAATTAAGATAGGCCTTGATTACATCTGCATTAATGCACTGTCACCCTCCTTGATCCATTCAGTATTTGCAGCAGCCACACTGGTGATTAACTGGGAAAATAGTGGAAATTCCCAGCCTTCCATCCTGTACAATCCTGAGGGTGGCACCATTCTGTGCCCTTCACCCAAGTGTTACTCTCTTTGACGGAGTTCTTCAGGGCTTCCACTTGCCTTTCCCTACTTCAGTAGCTCATATTCTCTGAGTCTCTGTGTGTTTTCTGGCAACTCCTACGTATGATTATTTGAATACTGCATTTGGGAACCAGATAATGACCCAGTGGACTCAGTGTATCACCTGACCCCTCGCAATAAGGGAGCCCTGGAGGCGTTTAAGATCCCCATCTGTCTGCATTATCATGGACTCTGTAACCAAAATCCTAGAGATACCAGAGTAGTCCCCTTTTCCTAGTGGATGGTTCCTGAGTAAATTAAATGGCCAGAGTTCTTTGGAGACAAATTTGGACAATCACTACAGTGAATATGTGGCCTAGCTCTGGCTTCTCCTTTACTGAATGGGTGTTTGGACCTGAGAAGTGACTCAGTTCAGGGAAACCTGGCAGGTGACTATTTCTTTCCACTTAAACAGCTGATTGGTCTACTGTGCATCCAGATTTTATATAGGAAGGTATGCATCCTTCAATGACCTAGGCATTGTGCTTTTGTTGACTGCCTGCCATCTTCCCCATGATCTAGTTAGCAGCCATCTCTGTGGACCCCTGAAAGTCAGTTACTACTGTCACTGATGCCCTAGCAGCAAGCATGCTCACTTTGCTTCTGCTGAGCAAGTGCTGCCACCTGGCTTCTGTTACTCCAGGATCCTATCATCCTCCTCTCCTTGCCACAGGGGAGCCCAGTTCTGTAATGGCATCCCCTAGTCTCAACCCTGCCCCACAGATGACAACCACAACCATGAGTCACTGTTTCTCAACAAAGCTGGTGGTGCCTTCCCTGCACTCCCTGTCCCTACCCCGTGGTCATGATAAACAGTGTCTCCCAGGCCTTGTCAAGGAATACAGTCAGCGGGTAGCACTTGTTTTAGCATGTCCACTTCCCTGAGCCCACTGCTTCCTTCTGCCACTATATACCAACAAAGTCATGGTATCTCAGCTTCACAGAACGGGCACCTGTGCAATGGTGCATCAGAACCAGGACCCTTGTCAGAAGGGTTATATCTGTAATATAGGACAATGCCCATATTTCTACCAACTCTCTCATCTACTTGCCTGCCTCTGCCCCGTCCTCTAGCCTTCTTGGGATCCATTCCCAGTCTTATTTGCAGTTCCTGCCGGTATATATGAGCATGATTCTGTAGCTTCTTCAATTTATAGTTTCATTCCTCCCCTAGCAGACCTGGTATTTCCTGTCAGGTCATACTGGGACCTGATCTTAGTGAATGATCTGGTCGCCAGGAGCCATACAGAGGCAGAAAGAATACACTGTCTTGTAGAGAATCTGCCTCATCTGAGCTGTGTGCATAGACTTTGGGGTGGTAGCCACAGTCTCCAACAAGCAGGAGTGCCTGAAGTCTCACTGATACTAGATTCTCATTGTTAGTCTTGGGTCTCCTCTTACCAGAGCCCTGACATGTTGGAGCCTGATTATGGCTGAGAATTCAATTTTTCCTAAAGTTCTGCTCCTTTTGAAGTAAGTCCTGAGCCTGGTCCTCAGGGCTGCCTGACCTCTGACTATAGGTGACAACAGTTAGAATGGGTAGAGTAGAAGGGTCTCTCGCTTTCACACTTTGCTTTATATTACTGACCAATTGCCTGAAGCTTGTCAATTCCCCCTTTTTAAAAATACACAAATACGGCTGGGGATTTAGCTCAGTGGTTTTGCTGCCTACTGCGCAAGCGCAAGGACCCGAGTTCGATCACCGGTACCAAAAAAACCAAAAACCAAAAATACACAAATACTCAATCTCACAGTTCTAATTACCAGTCCCCCCCACATCTTCAAACATCAGAGAGGGCTGGGGATTTAGCTCAGTGGTTCCAGCGCCTGCCTTGCAAGCGCAAGGTCTCGAGTTTGATCCCCGGTACCAAAAAAAAAAAAAAAAAAAAAAATCAGACAGAATAGGCCACCACACCCCTTTTTACCCACATCTGGCCATAGTTTCTCTCAAGTGGGAGCAACTATTAGTATCCCACTTACTACTTGGAATCTTATGTTTATACTCTCCTAAGAACCATTCCTGGTACTGTGTTTAGCCAGGCTTCCTAGAAGTAGGGCTTGAGGCAGAATTAGGTGTTTATGGTATACTGTGAGAGAGTTCCGGGGAAAGGGGTAATGAGAGGTGAGGGGAGAGAAGACTCAAGGAAGAGTATGGTCTCAGTGGGATATCAGGCTGCCTTCGAGAGAAAGGGCCTTCTGTGGGTTATTAGCGGCCACAACTCAGAGCAGGTGAGAGGGGATGGACCAGGCAGCCAGCAGAAAGGATCTGGGTAGGGAGTTAACAGCGTCTACTACAGCTCCCTGGTATCTGGAAGTCCTCAGAAAAACTAATTCATCCATCTTTGACATCTGTTGCTCTTTGATTACCTGGGAGGATGTGGGGACACTTGGCACATGAGAGTGTTGGTAATGGAGACAGGCTGAGTGATTTCTGTAAGTCACACAGCTTGTAAGAACAGAGGCAAAGTGAAATTTTCTCCAAACAAAAGTTACTTTAAGGTCTCCTCTGGAGTATAGCAAGTTTCTGGGACAAGTTTGCCAACTATCTCAACCAAAGATCCAGCCATTTGAAGGCAGGGATTTCATATTCTTTTAACTTCTCTCTTCTTGTCAGTTTGCCAAAAGTGGCACTCAGAAAAGGATCTCTTTTGTTTGCTTTGAGGTCATGGAGAAGGTAGAGTGGGGAAGTGCAACTTCCTCTCCAAGAGCCTGAGTGGAAATTCCAAGGGATGATTAAAGAATTCTTTTTCTTACCCAATCTGCTCAAGCACCCTGATAATGAGTTTAAGGAGATGGTGGAAGGGGCAATTTGTCAATAGACTGTGAAATGTAAAGTGAAATTAAAAGCCAAACTTCTAATGTGACTTCCAAGGGAAGCATTTTGGTGTGGTTTTTTTGGTATTGGGGATCGAACTCGGGTCCTTGTGCTTGTGCAGCAGGCAGTGAAACCACTGAGCTAAATCCCCAGCCCTGAGAAGCATTTTGAATATCACAAAGCTCAGATAAATATCAAGGATTTGGATCCAGTTTTTAGCATTTGGGTTTAATCATCTGAGAGTTGTTTGGAAAAGGGAAGGAAGTTACTGAGTCCATTCCTATGGCTGATCTCTTCTCAAAAATATCTTAATGTTGAAAGGGCTGTGAAGGAGAAATTCCATAAACATTCTTTATCAAGAAGAAAGTTGTGATGTTAATTCTGAAAGTGGACACTGAACACTGGAGGACTGGAATTCACTTCTCCCTGTTTCCTTAAAGTACTTCTGCTTCAAATACTATTTGATATTCTAAAAGCAGTCTATAGAGGAAGTAATGAGTGGGGCCTCACAAAGGGCTGTGTGGGAGAGGGAGGAATGGATAGACTTTCTATCAGCACGTGTAGGAGTGCGGTGCGGCATGGTGCTGCGGTTTGTAGGAAAGTCTGTTTATGGCTCGAACACGTAAAAGAAAAAAGGAAACTTGACCCTTTCAATTTCAGACTGAGGAGTTTACACTTTTCTTTGGGCAGAGGAAGTTTCTGAAGACTGATTTGTGGTTCTGAAAGACCATCTTATCCAGACCATGAGAGAATCAGAGTATCAGAGAAAGAGAGGAGACTGTCAGAATGGGCTTGAGGAGAGTGAAGGATAACCTGGGGTCGGAACTACATCCCCTGGGGTGGGCAAGCGGATATGAGTTCAGGGAAAGAGGCTGGGTCATCTAGGGAGGGCAAAATGCAGAGAGGGAGACTCAGCTAAGCGCCATAGCCTTAATCAAAGCAGGCAGGAAACGCAGGGGTCAGGAGGCGCAGGAAGCAGGAGGCGGAGGTTATGGAAGGGAGAGGTGAGGATGAACCATTTGCTCTGTTGGACCTCGTAGTCAACGACCAGTAAGTGATCGGAAGTATGACTCTAGTACGGGGATGCAATAGCCGGTCCACTTGCCCTCAAACACTGCAGCCTTTCCAGAGCCATTTTCAAGACGCTCCCCTTCCTGGAACACTGCGTGCAGTCTGATGGACAGCCGCGGGGTCCCGCGGACCTCAAGGCCGAGGGTTGCACACCACATTCGCGCAGGGCAAAGCGCACGAATGGGAAGAGGTTTGCACCCACCCTGTTGCTCTCTGGGTGGTGGGACTCCAGCGTCCCAGCTCGCAGGGGGGACCGGAGCAAAGGCCGCCGCAGTCTAGTCCCCGGAGCGCCAGGCGGAAGGGCCTCTTCTGCCCTGCGCCGCCGCTCGCTCAGCCAATCAGTGCGCTCCTTCAGCTGGCGGTCGGCGCTCTGCTGACGCGCGAAACCACGCTTGCGCCCGCCGCCCTTCAAGGACGGCCCCTCCCGCGCTCGCCGGGCCCGTTAGCTGCGCGCCGCACCTCTTTTACAACGGCGCCTGGGCGGCGGCGGCGCGTGCAGGCGCGGCCCTGGCGCGCCCCCTGGCGGCCCGGCGGGGGCGCTACGGGCGCGGCGCTGACCCGGAGGCGGCGGCGGCGGCGGTGCCCGGATGGAGGCACGTCATTGTCCCCCGCCGGGCGGCTGGGCTGTGTGCGGCGGCGGAGGCGGCGGCGGCGGCGGCGGCCGCCAAGGGGGGATGGCGCGAGCGCCGGGCCGGGTCAGGTAAGCGCCCGCCTCCTTCCCGCCTGCCGAAGGCCAGCATGGGACCCGGCGCGCGCCCCGCTCGTCTCGGCCGCAGCCGGCCCGGCCGCCTCTCACCCGGCGCAGCCCCTCGCCCGCCACCCCCTCCGCAGCCGCGGGCTGCCCGGGACCCTGCCGCGCCGGGAACAAGCCCGCTGCCGTCCGCACGGGCCAGGCCGCGGAGGAAGGGGCGGCGGGCGGGCGAGCCCCGGGGGGCTCGGGGAGGCCGGACCCCCGGTTGCCGTAGACGGCGCTCCCACCCCCGCGGGCCCCAGCTAGTCCCTTGGCCCGCGAGTCCGCGGGATAGCGGGCTGCTGCGAGGTGGCCCTGCGGGCTCGGGGCTGCTGGCCGGGGTGGGCGTGTGCTGGCCGCCGCCCGCCGCCGCCCCCCAGCGTGGCTGCCACCTCCCGCCTCCGATCCCGGGCTGGTCTCCCCGCCCCCACCTCGGCTACCCGGGGCAAACTCCCACCCGGGGCGCTCCCTGCCCGGCGGCTCGCGCGGGGTCGCCCACCTGGGTCCACGCCTGGTTGTCCGAGCTACCCACGCCGGGCGAGGCGAGCACTGAGGGGAGGCAGGCGGACAGGCGAGCTGGCGGCTAAAAGCATGTGTGCCTCTCTCGCGCTCTTTATTTTTGGGGCAGGAAGAGCCAACTTACCAGAAAGGAGGCTGCGGGGCGTGGGGAGGAGCATCAGTTTCAGATGTTTGAAATGAAAATTTGACGGACGGAAGTTTTATCATCCAGGACTTTAACCTCTAATGAATGCTGTTGAGATTACTTTTGTTGAATTGCTCTTTTATGTTTGCGAGGGGGGGGGTCTTGTTTATGAGAAAACATGTTGGTTATTTCAAGTAAATACACTCCTGTAACAGTGAAAGTGGTTGAAAAACTGTTTAGTTACCGCCTCTTTTTCAGAAGAGCAACAGTATTGCAGGCTTTCATGCATGTTTTTGGAATACAAATAATTCACTTTTTACTGTGCTACTCATTCAAAGTGCATAGGATTTATGAATAATCAGCTTCACTTATTTGTTTTTACTTAGGATCAGTTTCACTTTCTTTTCTAAATCATTGAATCATTGCTACAGTATTTGCTTTGTAAAGGTTTAAGGCTAATCATTTTTTGTTTACTTAACTATAATTAAAATCAAGGCTGTGTCCTTTTAAAACGTGTGTGTCTCAAAATCGAAATGGTACAAGAACCTGGATTACATTGTTTATGAAGAACTGGAATGTAACAATTTCTGTTTAAATATGTTGATGTGTACTTTAGTGCAGGTGGAGTGCCACAATGTTTAAATAGTGATACTCTTTTAAAAACAACAAAAATAATGCATTCTTAGCATTTGGTCACCATAAGAGAAAATTACCCGTGTGTAAGGGACTAGGAGTTTTAAGGCTGTTGAGTAAAAGATTGCACTTAAAGCAAAGGAAACATTTGTGAAGTTGATTTGTCTCATTCTTACACATGCATCAAACTTTGATTCATGTTCCTGTTTTTTTTAACATGCCCTGGTAACTATATCTTTAGGAGGTGCTGAGAGGAATGTTAAACTTTTCATTGGAGTAGTTGTTTAAAAGTCTTGATATTTATAGCAGTAGTATTTAGAAGCTTTACTGACAGTAAAGAACATGGAACTATTTGAATCTTAACATTGGCTATAAGAAAGGCAGATGGAGTCTAGTTTGATACCTGATGGTTTTAGAGTAAGATTTTATTGGCTGAATATGCAATGAATGAATTTGGTTTGCATTCCCAAACTTGTAATACTAATGTGATTATTGATGAGTTGTGTTTTCCTTAAATTTATTTTTCATTTAAGTTTTTTTTTCCTTTTACTGGAGCAAATAAAATGGTTTTATTTGGTAATTTGTTAATCATTGTCTGGAAGTAATGTTCATCTCAGGAAAATCAAGATCTTTGCTGCTATTTTATATTATCGTAAATAAGGCTGGATTAATGTTTTTTATTACTTAATTTTGGCCTTCTTTTCCTTCTCCTCTGCCCTCTCCTCTTTTCTAACACCTGTCCCCACACATTTCCATAGTATCTGCTGTTAGGTGGTTAGGTGAGGAGAGTGTGAACTTTATTAGGATAGACTCAAACTTTCTTCTTGAATGAGAGTCATGTATTTTCAGTTAAAAATTTAAATTTTTTTTAGTTTATTAAGATCTAACATTTTTTGTATTTCTACATTGCCTTAATTAAAAATTATAAAGAACAAAAGTAATGCTTTTTAAAAAATCTTATTGTGAGCAGCAAGTTCATGGTAATGTTTGCTGAAGTGGGAAATACCATGGGTATTTTTTGAGACAGTTTTATTTTTTGAGATAGTTCAAGCTGACCTTGAACTCACTGTGTAGCCCAGGGTGGCCTCGAACTCATGGTGATCCTCCTGCCTCAGCCTCCCGAATGCTGGGATAACAGGTGTGCGCCACCATGCCCGGCATATGGGTATTTTAAAGGCAGCTCAAACTTGAGTATATGTGGAGTGCAGAGTTTTTAAAGGATTAAATGAGATGCTGTATATAAGTCACTCAGCGTAAGCTGGTGCTAGAAGCAAATGCTAGTTAATTCCCTGTTTGCAGAAATTCTGTTCATTTATTTGTTGAACATGTGTGAAAAGTTTTCTCCACACCAGGTCATAATATAAAAACATATGACTTTTTAAAATGTTTTTATGTACATGATATGTTCTCTAGTCTGAAATAAAAACATATCATGCTAGAGATCACCAAGTAAAATAGCTGTAGAATAAATGCTGAAGTGCTGCCATAGAAATCAGCACAAGGGTGCTGGAGGAGCTTTTAGGAGAAGTTTCTAACTCAATCTTAGGGGAAAGGAGTTGTCAAGGAAAGTGTCCCAGAGGACATGAACTCTAAACTGAGTAGAAATGTTAACTGGCCAGAGGGGGAAAGACAGGGAGGGAAATAGATTTTAAAAAAGAATAGCATGTGCACAGTCCAGAGAGAGTGGGCCTGGAATACGAACTCAGTGTGGTGGGGACTTGACATGGGGAGTGCTGGGAGTCAAGTCTAGGGTCAGGGCAGGTGCTGTGGATGCAGTGTTTTCTGCACGATAGTGGCGTACCTGGATTGGCTGCCTGGGCACCCTAGGAAACATCACTTTTAAGTACTCTGTTGAAGGTGGTCTAACGCGGAGGAGGCCAGGTCGCTCCTGGTCCCAGTTGCTAACAAGTTTATAGACCCTGTGGATTCTTGTCAGATCTTTCATAGTTTCATTCTGAAAATTAATCAAGTTAATGTTTGTCCATCAGTGCAATGCCCTGGACAGTGCTTAATTAGTAGCTTTAAAATAGGATTTAGAGAGAAAATTGTAATTAAGTACTTTTATAACATGTATTTGTGTTCAAGTTTGATGTCAAAGCCCTACAAGTTTTATTTAAAAAGTTGTAATACTGTATAAATGAACCTTTTCAGAAAAATGTTTGAGACTTTCTATAATTATAATTTCTTAAGAGTATAATGTACTTTTTGTTGAGACAGAGTCTTACTACATATCCAGGCTGGCCTTGAATTCCCTGTGTAGCTCAGGCTGGCCTCAAACTTGAGATTTTCCTGCCTCAGCCTCCTTGGTGCTACCATTATAGACGTGCACCATCATGCCCTGTTCTCATTTTGAACTTTGAGCAAAAAAATCAAAGCTAGTTTTTCTCTTCATGTAGTAATAGTTTATTAGCAATAGTTCCCAGTGTTAAATAGATAGATACAAGTAGGTACTTAGTAAATATGAGTAGATATAAAATTAGAAATAGGGCCGGGGATTTAGCTCAGTGGTTCTGGCACCTGCCTCGAAAGCGCAAGATCCCGAGTTCGATCCCCAGTACCAAAAAATAATTAATTAATTAAAATTAGAAATTGAAGTGTCTGATTATAAACAAATATACTTTTAGGAGGCATTGAAAGACTTCATTAAAGATTTTGAAGTAAAAATTGATATTTTTGGATTAGCATGATTCTACATGTCCCAAGAAAATTATTAAAAAGTAGTAGAGGGCTGAGGCTGTAGTTCAGTGGTAGAATGCTTGGCTGGCATGGGTGAGACCCTGGGTTTAATCTCTAGCACTGCAAAAAAAGAAAAAGAAAATACTCTTGTTTTTTTACTTGGATGATTTGTTTGAAAATAATTTAAAATGGATACAAAACATTCCAAAGATTACTTTTCTCACTTTGTGAAACAAATGTGTGCTTTTTGACTTTTGCAGAGTTGAACAATGTCCATAACTGAAAAACTTGCAGCCTTACACATCTCAGACTGTCAGAATCAGCCTAGCAGGTCCAACACATCCTCACCTGAAGACATGGAAACGGACTGTTCCAGCTGGAATGCCGAGCCTACATTGAGTGATATACCCAATCACACACTTTCTTTAGGACCAGTACCTGGTGCTGTCTATTCAAATCCGGCTGTACCTGATAAATCAGAGTCGTCACCACAAAAGGATCAAGGTACTATTTTTTTTTTTTTTAATCATTGCCAGAAACTCCTGTATGAATGCTGTCAGTGGGTTGGTAGTTTCAGAGAGGGCCTTATTTTGTAAGAGTTAGTGCCATGTGGGTGGCCAGCATTATTTGATGGAAATTATTTTCCTTTAGTGAGTAAGCATTCATTATTAACATGTATCACAACAGGGTATTATTTTTTAGTTACTAAAATAACAGTTTTTTTATTTCTAATGTTTTGAAGGATAAACTATCTTGGAGAGAATGGAGATGAGCAAGCTTTATATTTTCAGTTAACCAGTAGTTATAGTTTCCTAAGTAGATACAGTATCTGTCTTTGGAAAAGAGCAGATAATATAAATGTTACATTTGTTAAAACAATGTAAGCATAGTCACATTTGTTACAATTCATCCAGATAAATGAAACATTGACACTTTTAATTGGTACTTTTAAGACTTGGATTTAAAGTATTGAAGATTTGAAATACAAAGAAAGGTAATACTAGACTTAGTTCCTAATTGGAATGTTGTCCACCTTAGAATAATTTGATCCTTAGTATTGTTTTGAGTCCTCTGAGTAAGTTTGATATTGTGGTGTGAGAATGGATAGTATGGTTTGTTAAAGGTGTTGAGTGTGTGGGAGGAGAAGCTTACATCACAAAACACAAACAATTTAATTGAATGTTACACATAGAGATTTAAGATCCTTTGGCTTCACCATCAAGACTTTCCCACGGGCCATCTTTCTGCAAGGCTTCAGCTCCTGTCATGTTGCTGGGGCTTTCCTTTCTCTCCCTTAGGACTTAGCTCACATTCCTCACTCTGCCCTTTTTAGGGACCCTTGTCTTACAGATTCATTTTCCCTTTCCTAATTTTGTTCTCTGTTCCCCATCAAGCCAAAGCCTACTTAAATAATCATTAATATCTCTTCAAATAGAGAACCATCTACAGGCCATCTTTGCCTTTCATAGCGCCAGGAAACTAGCAATTAGTTTTGCTCCTGGTAATTTTGAACTTTCCTATTAGTTTCTTCAACATCACTTGCATTCTTTTAGCATGCTTAGTTATTAGTAATCTGTTTAAAAGCCTTAACAATAGATACAAACCTCTTTAGGACACACGTATGTAGTACACTTGAAAGTAACAGCCTGGTTCAAAGCCTATTTTCTTAGTGGTAAATGGAGACAGCATCAGTACCAACCATTAGAACGGAAACTATGGCCCCTGGGGAAGGCTTAGCTGCTATGATGGTAAGAATGGAGGTGGTACTGAATACAGCCATCCAAAACAAATGTTAAAGGGAATTGGGTTACTTTATATATTCTGTTGGTTATAATGAACTCTCATGAAATCATCAGCCAGTCTTGACATTTATTAACTTACAGCCAGCTCACCCACTGACCCTGTCCCCAGTATTTTATTTTATTTTTTATTTTTATTTTTTTTGGTACTGGGGCTCAAACTCAGGTCCTTGTGTTTGCGCAGCAGGCGACGAAACTGCTGAGCCCCAGCCTGTCCCCAGTATTTTAAAGCAAATCCAGTATTTCATATTTCATTTCTAAATATTTTAGTGTGTATATGTGTAGAATTCTTTTTAAAAGTTAAAAATGTCTTAAAAATCTAGTCAATATTCAGATGTCTCTGGTTGTCATATAATTTTTTTTCAGTACTAGAATACCAGGGATTGAACCCAGGAAGTGCTGAGCTATTTTTTTTTTTTCAGAACAGGATCTTGTTAAATTATAACTTGTCCAGACTGGCCTAAAACTTGCAATTCTCCTGCCTCAGCCTCTTGTGTAGCTGTGACTGCGGGTGCACACTATCATGCCTGGCTGTATAATTTGTTTTCAGTAGTTAGTCATTGAAAGAAACATCCAAATGGAGTCTGCACTTTGCATTTGTGAATATGTCTGTGAAATTTCTTTTAATTTGTAAACTGCCCCACTTTTTGTGTTTGCAGTTTATTTATTGAAGAAACTAAATCATTTAGTTTCTCATGTTCTAGGTTGTCTTTTAAATGTCCCTTTCTAACCCTGTATTTCTGGCAGTGATAAAACAGGTTTAGAATTTTGATTTATTTGGCTTTAGAAACATGCCAAGTTTTGTTTTTAAATCTTTGCTGTTTATTTTTCTAGCCCTAGGTGATGGCATTGCTCCGCCACAGGAAATTCTCTTTCCGTCAGAGAAAATATATCTCAAGTGGCAGAAAACTCAAAGAGTTGGTGCTGGGCTTCAGAATTTGGGCAATACTTGTTTTGCCAATGCAGCATTGCAGTGTTTGACATACACACCACCTCTTGCCAATTATATGTTATCACACGAACACTCCAGGACATGTAAGTATTCTATGCTGTGGTATGTTTGTGGACTGTGGTATGCTAACCTACTCATTTTTTTCTTTCTGAAATAAAAAGAATTAAGTCGAGTTATGTAATCATTAAGAAGTTGGTTTATTCTTTTAGAATCCAGGATTTGTACTTAGCTTGCCTAAGAAGCATATTGCATCTAATTTGACCTGGAAGTGAGTATTTAAAAGGAAACCTATTTTATCATCATTTAGCATTTCTAACCCCCTCCTAGTTTTCTACATTTGTTAAAAATGTTTTTGTTTTCATTTTTGTTGTGTTGGGGATTGAATCCAGGATCTCACACATGCCAGGCAGGTGCAGCACCATTGAGCTACCCTCCCAGTTCTTATACTTGTTAAAAATGTGACATAGTGTCTCACATTAACAGTTGGGACAAGCAGGGTTAAGAATCCTGCCCCTCTGGCACTCATTGGAAGGCTTAATTCATTTCAGGCTTGTACCCCCAAAAGGAGAGGAATTCTCAGCACTGCCCCCAACCTTGTCATACAGGACTTTCCTTTTAGCATTTGAGAGCTCCATCTTCAACCTACAGGGTAGAAAATCAGTTAAAATGTATGAAGATCTCTTTAAATAGGAGCCAGCTCAGTGTTGACTGGAATTTAGAATAGCCACTTTTGACCTTCTGCATGTCTGAATATCTGTCATCTTTTATAAATGAAGTATTCCTGTTCTTTGGTCTGAATTAATGTTCACATTTGTGTGTGCACTCTGGTGCTATTTGTTAATGATTTGGATATAACAAATGAAAACACTCCCTTAGTTTTTTCTTGAATAATTCTTTACTGACTGGAGAATTTAAACTGTTTTACAACTGTTTTTCCATTCAGAGAGAAAAATAATACTTGTAAAGTATTTGATAAGTACAGAAAAACTTAAACCAAAGAAAAGTCACTTAGAATCTCATCACCAAGGGGTTTTAAATTATAGAATGAAATTCTGCTTGGTCTTGATTTCTAAGTCCCCAATTCATTCATTCCCCATAGACAGCTTTCCTGTCACTTCTGTGCTTAATGAAAGTAGGGTGTGGTTGCAAACCCAGTACTGGCACCTGGACGGCAAGAGAAAGTACCTGTCCTATATATATTTTGTCCTGTTGTGTTAGATTTATACCTTTTTATTTCTCCTTCTCCTGGTTTGTTTAATTTTTGATGTCTATGCAGTCATTGCTGGAATAAAGAGATAACATTTGATTTCTGCATTGTGTTGATCTTGTACACTGACCGTGCTGAAGTCATTTATTAGCTCCAGGCTTTTGTTTTGTTTTCTTTTTTGGATAGATTCCTTGAAATTTTCTACATGCACAGTCACGTTATGGCATGTGCCAATCAGGACAGTTGTACTTATACTTCATGGGTCTGTTGGCCTTATTTATTTCCTTGTTTTATTTTCTTATTTCACTGGCTAGTACTTCTAGCACTCTGTTGAATAATAGTGGTGAAAACAGACGTCCTTGCTTCTTTGCTGTTGTTAGGGGAAAGCACTCAACTTGTCTCTATTCCTATTTTTCTGATTCTTATTTTTTTTTATCCTGAATGTATATTGATTTTTTTTTTTTTTTTTTTTTTTTTTTTGGTACCGGGGATCGAACTCTGGTGTATATTGATTTTTGTCAAATGATTGATATGATTATGTGATATTTCTTCTTCAGCCTGTTAATACGATGAATTACATTGGTTGATTTTTGTATTATCTCTGCATACCTGGAATAAATTCTGGTCATAGTATGTAATTCTCCAGATAGATTGCCCAATTTCATTTGCTAATAGATCAGTAAGGGTTTTTACATCTGTACTCAAGAGAAATTTTTTTTGTTTTTGCACTGTCTTTGTCTGGTTTTGGTGTCAGGTTAAATTAGCCCCATAATTTTGTAGCTAGTTGGAATGTATTAGCTGCTTTCTTTTTCTTTTGAAGAGATTTTATAGAATTGTTAGTTCTTTTTGAAATGTTTAGAATTCTCCAGTGCAACTATCTGGGCTTGCAGATTTCCTTTTTGGGAGTTTTAAAATCATAAAGTGAATTCCCTTAGTAAGTATGGGACCACTGAAGATATTTACTTTTTATTGGATAAGTTTTGGTAGTTTGCTTTTTTGAGAAATTAGTCCATTTCTTCTAAATTTACATGTGTAAAGTATCCATAATATTTATTATCCTTTCAATGTTTTCTGGGCCTGCATTAATATATCCCCAGTTTCATTCCTGATATTGGTAATTGTTATAAATTTCCCTTTCAGCACTGCTTTGTGTCCCCAAATTTTATTTTTCTTCAATTCAGTATATTTTTAAATTTCCCTTGATACGTACTCTTTGATCCCTGGATTATTTAGACATCTTCAGATTCCAGTTATTTGGAGATTTTCTTTCTCTTTTTGATTTCACTGTGATTGGAGAAGACATAAGTTTCTTAAGGCCTCTGAAACAAATGTGTACTCTGCTCTTGGTGGATGGAATGTTCTATAAATGTTGATTTGATCTGGTGGCTGAGAATATTGTTGAGTTTTTCAATATATTTTAGGGTTTTCTGTTGAATTATTCGGTGAGTCATTGACAGAAAGATGTTGAGGTTTCCGTCTCTAAATGTAGGTGTCCCTTTGTCTCCTCTCAATTTTGAGTTTGATTTGTGTATTTTTCAGCTTTGTTGTTTGGTACAAACACATTTAAGATTGCTGTCTTTTTTTATGTTGGATTTTTTATTTTTAAAAATTTTTTAATGATTTTTTTTTTTTTATACCAGCCATTTTCACATTTTGAAGCAGTCTTGGTAAGTTGTCCTGGCTGGGTTCAAATTTGTGATCCTCCTGCCCCAGCCCCCCTAGATAGTTGGGATTACAGGCATGTGCTACCACGTCTTGCAGGATTTCTTAATGAAGTGACCCTAAATATGTAATGCATTGATTACATTAAATATGTAATATCCCTGTCTCTATTTTGTCCATCCTGTCATTCATTCATTCATTTGGTATTGGCGATTGAACCCAGAGCCTTTGGTCTGCTGTTTAACTTTATCTGACATTAACATAGACTTTTTTTTTTTGAGTAATAGTTGCGTATGTATCTTTTTGATCCTTTTACTTCCAGTCTGCCTGTAGCATTACATTTGAATTTGATTGTTACAAATAGCATATGGTTGGATCATGTTTTTTAATCCATTTTGTCAATCTGTGCTATTTATTTGTTACTGGGAATTGAACACACAGGGCCTTTGCACTCAGCTATATCCCCAGCCCATTTTTTTACTTTTTATTTTGTTTTTTGTTTTTTGGGGTTTTTTGTTTTGTTTTGTTTTGTTTTTAGGTACCAGCAATCCAACTCAGGATCTTGCACTTGCGAGGCAGGCATGGTGCCACTGAGCTAAATTCCCGGCCCTTTTACTTTTTATTTTGAAACAGTGTCTTGCTAAGTTGCCCAGGCTGGGATCAAACTTGTGATCCTTTCTGACTCAGCCTTCCAGAGTAGGAATTACAGATGTGTACACCACGCACTGCTAATCTGTGCCTTTTCATTGGTGATTTAAAACATTAGAGTTAAGAGGATGATGATGACGATGATGATGATGATGATGATGATGATGATGATGATGATGATGATGATTTTGGGGGTTTTCTGGTACTGGGGATTGAACTCAGGACCTTGCACTTGTGAGGCAGGCGGCGGCACCACAGAGCTAAACCCCAGCCCCAAGAGGATTATTGCTTTATTGATATCCCAAGGCTTAGTGTGCCATTTTATGTTCTGTTTTTTGTTTATTTTCTTCTTTTTTTTTCCACTTCTGCGCCCTGTGGTATTACATTATACATACATAATTTTATCAGTCTACTGGTATTGTCATTTTGCCAGTTTGAGGAAGTGTAGAAGTATTATCTTTTTTTGTCCCTTTATTCTCTCTTAAATTATAATTGTTTTGGATTTTTTTTTCTACTTACACTCAGAACCAGGTTGGGGAGTATTATCATTTTTGTTTGAGAATTTTTTGGTTCTTGGCATAGTGAAGGGTTTTCATTTGAAACCTGGGTGTTTTTACATTATATTATGAGACACTGGGTCTTATCTAAACTGTGTTTCAGCAGAAGCCCAGGTTCTTCCATTCAGCCTCCATGGGCTCACATTTGGGCTTGGGGGCCTTTGTTGCTGCAGGATGAGAGTGAAGTTGTAACTCCGCAGGGTCCTCACTGACACTGCAGTGGGAATGGCTCTGTTAGTACTGGGCAAGTCCTGGTTCTGACCCTGAGGGTGGGATTAGAAGGCGTATTTCTGTATTGCGGGTTGAGGGTGGGAGAGGAGGCTCCACAGATCTTCACCTGCATGGGGCGGGGGGACTTAGACCCACTGTGAGGAGACTTCCAGCTCCTCATCCGCCGCCTCTAGGTCTATCCCAGGGTGGGTTGAGTGCCATAGTCTGGCAGGTGAAGTCTAGGCTCTTCACATGGCCTCTGGAGGTGTGGGTAGAAGTGGGTCATAGTTGCTCCACAGAATTTGGTTGTTCTTTTACATAATGGTCAGTCAGGTACAGCTTTGGGTGGAAGGCACAGGGGGAGGCTCAAGAAAAATACATTCCAGGATATTCATAGGTCCTGGAGACAGCAGGCATGGTATGCTACTTAAGGCCACGTGGGAAAGACATGGTGGTCAAGAAGTAGAAGTCAGGAATGAGAGGGAAGCATTAGGGCAGAGCATTTATTGAGGTTTCCACAGGCAAAGCAAAGCAGGGCAGGGTAAATCCATTGCGGTGACTCATTTGAATAGTTTTAGTGGGCTCCAAGCCACAGGGGTGATCCTTAGTTGCCCAGCCCTTGAGCAGGGATTGGGTAATGCAGAATAATACTGCTCCCTGGGGTGTACAGACCAGATAGAAAGGAGTGGTTCTGGACTGTTGAATTTGCATAGCAAAGGTATTCTCATGGCTGAGCCAATCCCTGTCTCTGAGAAGTGGGAGGGGCAGTGTCTTTCCAGCCAGAAAGGTTTTTAAAGGTGCAGTCAAAGGCTTTTAAAGGTAACATAATATTCATGGGGAAATGCATTCTAAAGTTGTCTGTCACACTAGACTGCCCCTTCCTCACCGTTTGGTTGAAGAGAACAGGCAGGCTTTCTGTGGGGGCTTTGTTCTGTGCATTTGTTGGTGTTTCCAGGTTGCTGACTTATTCAGCTCCAAGTTTGGAATATTTAAGGCACAGAGAAAACTAGAGAAGCCACTACCATGACCTTCTAGTGTCCTGAGATCCCTTGTATATCTCTTCTCTCTACCTTTCAGAGTCATGTTTGTTGAATATACAGTTCTAAGGATTTTTTGTTGTTGTATATGGCAGAAGGAATAGGGAAAAGTACTTCTGTTTCCTCTTCCTAGATATGGAAAACTCATCTTTGTGAAAGATGTTGACGTCTTTTTTTTTTTAATACTTGAAAGATCTTACTGCACGGTCTGCCGGTCTGCATTGTTTCTAACAGTTTTCCCTTCCTTTCTATATACGGAATGTTTTTTTATTTCTAGCTGCTTTTAAGATTTCCTCACTTGTCCTAAGCAGTTCTATTTGGGGTTTATTAAGGTTCTTAAATATG
Organism: Heterocephalus glaber; assembly: GCF_053883595.1. NCBI lineage: Eukaryota > Metazoa > Chordata > Mammalia > Rodentia > Bathyergidae > Heterocephalus > Heterocephalus glaber. The sequence goes on along the minus strand of NW_028258381.1, from coordinate 38,397,422 downwards.
TGCATGTACTATTTCCATGAAATTGGGACAACTTTTGGTCATTTAAAAAAAAACAACATATACTTCACGGAATAAAATTAAGGTTTTTTGTGTGAAGCTAAAACACATGTAATAGCATTCATGTAAACCACCACCTCACCTCAGTCAGAATACAAAACCATTCCATCACCCTAAAATATTCCTTGTGCTGTTCTTTTGTAGATAAGTATTTCTTAATATATTTATTCCATCCCTTTACTTTCAGATTGTAGTTAAATGCATATTATGGCCAACTTGAAATTTTCCCACAGCTCACTTACCTTTTTTTCACTCTTCAAGGTTTCTTTTTCCTCTTGGTGTATTATTATGGCAAGCTTCTATTCATAGTGAATGTCTTCAAGTTCACTAATGTTTTCTTCTGTGGTCCATCTGTTATTAATCCTCTCTAGTATATTTTTCATTTCAGAGATTCTACTTACATATTTTTTAGCTTTATTGTGGGATGTAGTTAACTAGAAATAGCTCAGTACTTTCAAGGATTATTAGGTAAGTTCTGAACAGCTTTTGTCTAGGCAGAACTTATTGATATTTTGGGCCAGGTAATTTTTTGCTGTAAGGGGATATCTTGTTTGTAGGATGTTTAGTAGTGTACCTGGCTTCTAACCACTAGATGCCAGTAGCACCACTTAGCATGAACTAGAAATCATTTACTACATTTTAAAAAGGCTGTTTTTAAAAAGAAGAGGAAAATGTGATAGAGATTGCAGTATGTGGCCAGGAAAACCAGAATTTTTATGTAGCAATTTCTAACTCCTCTTACGGGAGACATTCTTTCACCATTTGAAACTAATGGTAGTACAAGAAAAAAAAATCTTGTTTTTCTATTATAGAGTGTCCCTAAGACCACAAGCTTTGAAACTAGGAAAAGCAGTATGAGTCGAGTCTAATTGTGTAATCTTGGGCAGATTTTTAACTTTCTGAGCCTTTTTTTCCTCTCTTGTGAAATAGAGCTAATATATATACACTTATCATTTAGGTATTTTAGAGAATTAAATGAAAGTAAAAGTAGATAGCTCAGTGCATACACCTAGCAGCTGCTACTGTTATTTCACTTCAGGGATGTGCTCTTCATTTATCATTTACTGTCTAATATGGGGCATTGTCATCTATCTTTCAGGTCATGTAAAAGGATTTTGTATGATGTGTACAATGCAAGCGCATATTACCCAGGCACTCAGTCATCCTGGGGATGTTCTTAAACCCATGTCTATCATCAATGAAATGGAGGGTAAGTATCAACCAGAGAAGTATTTTTTAGCAAGGTAGTCTTTTCCTGAGATGAGGTCTAATATTATTGCCCAAGTGATCCTCCTACCTCAGCCTCCTGGATAGCTAGGACTACAGGCATACACTATTGTGCCTGGCTTTTAGCTAGTCTTTTTTTTTGGTACCAGGGATCGAACTCGGGTCCTTGCACTTGCGAGGCAGGCGGCAGAACCACTGAGCTAAATCCCCGGCCCTTAGCTAGTTAGTCTTAATGGCCTAAATGATAAAAAAAAAAAAAGCTCAAAGTTTATTACAAAATAAACCACATGCATTTTATTATACATGGATATGTCTTTAATAAGTAACGTGTTTAGTAAAACATTTACTATATAAACTGATTTTAAAATTTTAAAGAGATGATAATATAATAAAGATCATATTTAGCTTAATATAAGCAAATTTTAAATGATTTAAAACTCAGTTTGTTAATAAAATCATTGATTGAATTTTACAGAAGCTTTTTCTCAACTAGTTGGATTTCTGTGCTGAGTAGTCTCTGATACTGTCTCACAGGTTTTTTTAAATGGTTTATAATTAGTTTTAATTTGGTAAATTAATCCTGCATTATACATAGTGATAGGAATTGTCAAACTAAAAGTATACTCTTGAACAAAAATTTATATTCATTGCCTAACTAAATTTATGAAAAAACTTCACTTTTTTCTATTTCAGTAAGTTGCATGACATTTTCTTATGTACTTTCTATGTGTGTCTCCCTTCTGACTGCCAGCCAAGGCTCTCACCGTATAGCCCAGGCTGGCTTCAGGCTGGCTGCTGGGGCTACAGGCGTGCAACATCACACCAGGCTCGATAGGCTTTTTTTTTTTGGTACCGGAGATCGAACTCGGGACCTTGCGCTTGCAAGGCAGGCGCTGGAACCACTGAGCTAAATTCCCAGCCCTCTGTATGCTTTTTGTATTTACTTCTACATCATTTTAATTAACCAAGTTGTAATAAAAATCCATATGAATAAAAAACTTTTAACCCTTAATCTGGTATCTGGCTTGGTAATTATAGGGATGCATAATTATACAATGATAAAGTATAATTCCTTTGCCTTAAAAGCTGCTAAAGATTAAATTGGCACTTGGCATTACTGACAGACCAGAGCAGACAGTACAGAAATCTTCAAAATTTTAGCCAAGACAGGTTTTATTTTGATTATTTATACTTTTATATATATATATATGTATATGTATGTATATGTATGTATCAGGCATGTATGTATGTATCAGGCATGAGTAATGACCTAGTATTTAGGAAAGTGTCATCACTCTGAATGTATGTACACATACACACATACAGTTAAATCGTGAAATTGCTGACTTTGTAGGTCAAAATTGGTGGATTATTGGCAATTTTATATGATTTAAGCTAGAAAAAAAAAATATATATATATATATTCCTACACATATAAAACTCAGTGTATAATAGGTTTTGTGCTATTCATACATTTGTGCTAGTGTTTATAATTTTTAAAAATAATTTGTCTTTGCAACTGCTTAGTCATTTAGGAGGATTGAAATGTTAACTGTGCAGCTGAGGATATAGTTTGTTTTGTGGTCTTTGGTACATAATTGAATCGGTTGAACATTTATGTTCTGCATAGGGTCTCTTATGGATTTGAGTGTCATATTTATTAGTACACTTTTTTTTTTTTTTGGTACCAGGGATCGAAATCAGGACCTTGCGCTTTTGAGGAAGGTGGAGTAACCACTGAGCTAAATCTCTGGCCCTTGAGTGTCATATTTAAAACGGGTGCACTAACCTAACATTTTGAACAAACTTTTGAGTCAATACAACCAATGTTGACTTTATTCAAGTATAATTGTATTAACTTGGGGAAGACACAAGAGTCATTCTGTGGCTGCTCCCTGGGCTCTTGGGAACTGGGGCTCCTGTGGCCTCTTGGTGAAAGTGCATGGTGCTCATGTTAGTGCTACTTTCTCATTAAGTGTAATTATTTGGGGGTTTTCTAAGTAACATAAGATGTAACTTTGCAGCCTAGGCATTTAATATGTAATAATAAAGCCTTCTCTTAAAATTTATAGATGTAGCTACGCACTTCCATTTTGGAAGCCAAGAAGATGCCCATGAATTTCTTCAGTACATTGTTGACGGTATGCAGAAAGCATGCTTGAATGGCAGCAATAAGTAAGTACAAGTCATTTCTTCAGTTTATATCTCTGGATTATCATGCTTGTTTTGCCTTTTATGTTGAAAATACACAAATCTGTTTGCTTCACCTTTTGGCTTTGCATTACTTCTTCTCTTCCTGATTTCCATTATTTTAAAATGACTAAAATTTTAAAACATATAAACAGTTTGAATTTATTCAATTTTGGATTCAGGAAATTAATATTTGTTGCTATTTTTAAATTTCTGAGTGTCAGCATGCCTCAGCATGATCTAAAAGTACCTGTTTCTCCTTTCTTAATTGTACCAGGCATTTTTCTCTGTTGACCTTTAGCCTTATAAATATATTTCCTCAGGTTGGGGATTTAGCTCTGTGGTGGTGCCGCCTGCCTCACAAGCGCAAGTTCCTGAGTTTGGTCCTCGGTACTAAAAAAAAAAAAAAGACAGAAATATGTTTTCTCTCTCCCTCTCTCTCCCTCTCCTTTCACTCCAGTAGCCAGTAGCTATGATAGATTCTGACTTCCCTCCCTTCTCCAAGTCCCACACAGGGTCACGGGCCTGTTGAGGGTGTCTTCCTTTCGCTGCTTTGCTTCTGGGCTGAATTCCTGCCTTGATTTCAAAGTTCCTTCCATCCTTCCCAAACCCTCACTATGTCCCACCAGGCAAGGCTGACCTTTGGGTACCATGTATACTGATTTTTTATTTTTTGTGGCTTTCCTCTCTGAATTCTTTTTTTTTTTTCCTCTCTGAATTCTTGTTCTTTTACAAATATATATGCTTTTAAAATCTAGTCATAGCATCCATAATTTTGCAGAATTCTTAAGTCACTGTTTTGTCTTTTTCAGATTAGATAGACACACCCAGGCCACCACACTTGTTTGTCAGATATTTGGAGGATACCTAAGATCTAGAGGTAAGTTTCTGTTCACAAGTTGATAAAGTGACATATGCATGTGGTATTAAAATGCAAATAGTAGAAATAAGGGAAAGTAGATCTCCAGGCCCGCACAGAGTCCTCCTCCTCCCCAGAGGCAGCCCCTGTATATCTAGTACATCCTTCCAGTAGTTTCTTATTCATGAGTAAACTGAGAGCCAACTATAGAATATTTTTCTTTTTCCCTTAACATTAGTAGTAATCCTTCTGTTTGAGCCCATACACGTTAACAGATTCTTTCATGGCTGCAGTAGTGTTCCATTTATTTTACTCTCCTATTGATGGATACTTACTTAGCTTTCTGTTCTGTTATTACCATAAGTGCCTCCATGAGGCATCCATGTACTCAGGCATTTATGTCTATATAAAAGTATATATGATAAATTCTTAGTATTAGAATTTGAGTCATAAGATTTATTTTAAATTTTAATACTGACATTTGTCATTCTAAGAGGTGACACTGATTTATATTCCGTCCAGTAGTGTGCGAGGGGCCAAATTCATGACACATTTTCCTACACTGTGTATAAGATTAACTTTTTCCCCAATCTACAGAAAAAAATCATACTGTTTTAATTTTTTTACTTTGAAATAGTATTTGTATTCTGTAATTTCAATAGTTGAGACCTCCATACTGATTACACTTTGTTTGTCTTATGCATTTTATTTTTATTTCAGTCAAATGTTTAAATTGCAAGGGCGTTTCAGATACTTTTGAACCTTTTCTTGATATCACCTTGGAAATAAAGGTAAATTTAATAATTTTTTGTGGTGGTCAAGTTTTAACTTTTCACTTATTAAATCTTAATGAAACCAAGTTTTGATACTCATATTAGCAAATCTTAGATGGTTGTTATTCTTTAGAAACTTTTAGCATCTTGCATTTTCTGAACTGTATTTTCGTTATTCTTGAGTTTTTATTTTTCTGATTACAGATATAATACATGCTTATGATGAAAAGGACAAACATTGCAGATATATGTAAAGTCTGCCCTTCAGGATTAATGCTTTTAGTTGTTTGATATACACTGCACCAGAATAGATTAGGTACTTTTTTTTTTTGGTACCGGGCATTGAACTCGGAACCTTCCGCTTGCGAGGTAAGCGGTAGAACCACTGTAGATTAGATACTTTTTATAAAAATGAAATTATGACCAGAACATCATGGTGCATGTCTATAATCCAAGCACCCTGGGAGGCTGAGGCAGGAGGAGTACAAGTTTGAACCCAAAGTGGACAACTTAGACCCTGTTTAAAATAAAAAAATAAAAATAAGGAAAGGGCTGGGAATGTAGCTTAGTGTGAAGGCCCTGGATTCAATCTCCAGCATTGTGAAAAAGAAATAAAGAGAACATTTTAAAAAGGGGATTATGCCTCAGTCTATTTATCCACTTGTTTTCATTTCCCTCTGCTTGGAGACCTTCCCACTCAGCGTGTTAGGGCAGTTGGTAGTGGTCCAGTAGGTGGATGTACCACCTTGCTGCTTTCTACTTTTATGGATTCCAAGTAAAGCTGTAGTGAGCTACCTCCTTACATGTTTTTGTTCACTTTAATCTGTTTGTTTTTTAATTGCAGGGGGTAATTTGGTGTGTAGTTACAACTGGGTTATCATCCTAAATGAAAAGTTTTTTTCTTTTTTTGTGGCATTGGGAATTGAGCCCAGGGCCCTCTACCACTTATCCACGTTCCCAGTCCATTTTTTAAAAAAATTTCGAGATTGAATCTAAGTTGCTCAGGCTGGACTGGCTGTCCTCCTGCCTCCGTCTCCCGAATAACTGGGAATACAGGTGTGCACTGCCTGCCACACCATACCCATAAAAACATTTTTTTTTCATGAAAATTCTCATTTATTTTTCTGAATCTTCTGCTTGCCTGCTTACTCTGTCTCTCACAAACCATGACAGTGTGCGGTGATGTGGTGTTTATGCTTTTTCCTCCCAGGCTTCTCCGAGTGTTAACAAGGCATTGGAGCAGTTTGTGAAGCCGGAACAACTAGATGGAGAAAACGCCTACAAGTGCAGCAAGTATGCTGGGTGGTAACTTGTAGTTCCTGATTTGGCCTCGGCTTTAAGAGGTTGCACTTAGCTTCTGCTGCCATGTGGGGAGACACTGGCTGTCTGTCCCAGAGAGGCCAGAACAGGCAGTTGGTGTCTGCACTCTTTCAAGATGGGCAGCCCCGTGCCCTTGGGGAACTACTGCTGCCACCCAGGATGCCACAGTGCTGTGACAACTTGTCTGTTAAGCAGCACCTTCCTTGACTTTCCCATTAGACAGGACTGGAGGTAGGGTGGGGTCACCTTCTCCCCGGAGAGAGTGGAGGATCTTTCTTACAGTGGGCACCCGTGGTGTGGGATAGTGTCCACTCGCAGCCTCTAATTGAGATTATTCAGTAATGCATTTCCCCAGGCAGTTAAGGGAGTCTGTTTTAAGTAGATTTCTGTGTTATAGTCAGGAAATCTAGATATCTAGTCAGATAATCTTTTATTGTCAAACAGTCAATATTTGGGGGAAGGAGAGGCTTTTCTCTCAAGACTAGGGATTTCTCTTGACACTTTTCATCTTTTCTTCCCCCTTTTGTATCTAGGTAGTAGTGCTTTGCTTTCACAGAATTATACCAGCCTAAAAAATCAATTAGCTTTCAGTTTTTTTGAATTGTGAACCTATTATTTTATTTTCCTGCAGTGCTAGGGTTTGAACTCTCAGGGCCTTATGGATGCTAGGCAAGCATTCCAGCTCTGAGCTACACTCCCAAGTTATTCTGTTTTTGATGTCATTGGTGCCCTGTGCGTTCTGATGTTTCAGAATTGTTCTTTCTTTCCTGTTGTGCTACTAGGCAATTTCCCCCCAGCTTTTGTTTGTTTTTTGTTTTTTGAGAAGGATCACTCATTATGTAGTCTGGGCTGGCCTAGAACTCATGGCAGTCCTCCTGCCTCAGCCTCCCAAGTACTGGAATTATAGGTGTGTGCCACCACACGTGGTGGCACAATACTTTTAATTTAAATATTTTCACTGTTGGTTTTTTTGGGGGGGTGATGTTCCTCATCTGTTATCCTTGTTTTGGAATCTTAAAATTAAGGTGTTTCAGAGAAATAACAAGGGGAAGACTAAAACACCAAAACATTCAAACATTAATCTTCTTAATCCTTTATTTCTGTTTACTTCAAGATGTAAAAAGATGGTTCCAGCTTCAAAGAGGTTTACTATACATAGATCATCTAATGTTCTTACACTGTCTCTGAAACGCTTTGCAAATACTACTGGTGGAAAAATTGCTAAGGTATGTAGATGATGTTGTTAATAACCTTTTATGTGGAGCCAAGACTTCAGTGCCTGTAGCTGTTAAGAATTACAAATGACCTAACTGAACAGTTTTGTTGACTGACTTTCTGAGTTTTTCTTGCATTTGATAGCAGGGGAAAAAAGTCAAAGACCTGAGTTTATCATTTGGTCTGTGCTTATGAGGATATATGTTTCTTCTGTACTCTTTGGGGCTGGATTGTCAGTCATGAAAGTTGGGAACTGTTATCTGTGTTTGAGCTTCATAGTCAATTCCTTGATAGCCATGGTAATGAGAGGATACAGGGAGAGCTTGTACAATTGGAAACCCAAAGAGAACTTCCTCACTAGTTCTTGCCTCTTTTTCATCATTTTTTACTTGTTTTCTGATTTTTCACTTACACTGAATTTTCCTATTTTCTTTCTTTCTTTTCCAGTGGTCAAAAATTCAATAGCAAAGCTGGGCATGGTGCTTGGGAGGATAAGGCAGGAGGGTTATGAGTTTGGGGTCAGGCTAGACTACATAGTTTAAAGCCAGCCTGGCCTACATAGAGAGATCCTATTTCAAAAAACAAATAAAATGCAGTGACATATAAGAGAAATAACTAATACCATCATGGCTTGGAAGAATTTAGTTAATGTGGGTCCTAACTTGTTTAAGGAAAATAAAGACAGTGAGAATGCCTTAACTACCCTCAGATCAGGTGTCTTCTAGGTTAATTGTGTCCTTTGAAAAGGGATTAAATGCATTGGGTTTCTGCTGTGACATCATTGTACAGTGTTGTGCAGGTCTCCTGGGACACCCTAAATACCCTGCACCTGAATATCTGGGGCCTTCTGTGCCTTTAGAAATGACATTCCTTTCTCATTTTTCCATTTCTGTTTAGGATGTGAAATATCCTGAGTATCTTGATATTCGGCCATACATGTCTCAACAAAATGGAGAACCCATCATTTATGTTTTATATGCTGTGTTGGTCCACGCTGGATTTAACTGCCATTCAGGCCATTACTTCTGTTACATAAAAGTAAGCTCTATGGATTGTGCTCATTGCTTTTACATGGACACTGTACGACAGTAACACTAGCATTCTTTGGGGGGAAAGGTGGGAGTTTTACAATTAAAGTGTTCATACTTATTTTTCTTATTCTTTTTATTGTGTCCTTGTCAACCCAACAAAATCTGATCTCTCTGTGTGTCTTGCTGTCTTTTGCAGGCTAGCAATGGCCTGTGGTATCAAATGAATGACTCCATCGTTTCTACTAGTGATATTAGATCGGTACTCAGCCAGCAAGCATATGTGCTGTTTTATATCAGGTATTGTCATGAAAACAAATTATCAAATTTTTGTAATGTCTTTTTTTCATCTCATCCACATTCGATTCAGTTTTGAGTTATTTTTTAAAAACCTGAGTTTGAGGTTTACTCAGAAGAGGTCAAACTCAGATGAGTTTGCGTTAGCTTTCAGCTCTTTAGTAATCAGTGCTGACAGATGCAGAGGAAGGGAAAGGTGACAATGAAGGGAGTAGGGTGGCTTATGCTGCTGGCAGCAAATGGAGTGGACCTGGGGTTGTGGAAGTCATGGGTGGAAGGCTCTGGAAGGGCGCTCTGAGCACCCTGCATGGTCCCACCCAGCCCCTCCCAAGTGCTGAGCATGGTGCTGGTTAGGCATTGGCCAGGGCTGAGAGCCGAAGTTGGGGCTCATTTTGCTGCAGCTATAAACTTAGAAATTTCACTTTTGGAAAAAAATCTGATGTGTACTCAGGGTGCGCTCCCCCCCGCCCCGTTTTATTTCCTTGCTGGGAATAGAACCCTTGAGCATGCTTAGCAAACACTCTGTTCCCAAGCCACACCCCATCTCCCAAGGTATCCCATTTTAATTGGGTAGCTTAAAGTTAAGAACACCCTGAGATGTCCAATAATGGCAGAATGATGTGTTGAAATTTTATGCCGTTAAGAGTGATTGTTCTTTTCTTTCTTTTTTGAGACATTGTTTTCCTATGTTGCCCATTGCCTGCTAGTGATTTTTTTCTTGAGCATTTGTATATAATTTGTTTTATTAACCTCCCAGTTTATTTTGGTTCTTTTTTGGTACTGGGGATCAAACTCGGGACCTTGCGCTTGCAAGGCAGGCAGCGGAACCACTGAGCTAAATCCCCAGCCCGACCTCCAGTTTTTAAAAAAAGTTAAATGTAAGGTCATACCTCTCAAGTTTGATGTATTATACACAGATCGTGCAGAATATGAGTATGAAGAGATAAAAATTAGTACATGCCCAAAAAGATGTACTAGAATACAAAATCATCTTCATAAGTATAATAAAATTCTTGTCACGATAAAGGGGACCGTCTGGTAGTGATTTTTTTGGTACCGGGGATCGAACTTGGGTTCTTGCGCTTGTGAGGCAGGTGGCAGAACCACTGAACTAAATCCCCGGCCCCCTGGTGGTGAGTGATTTTTATAAATCTTTTTTTTAATGCTTTGGGAAAATGCTGACTGTATAGGAGGGAAAGCAGTTTGAAATATTAAACACTGATGTTGGGTGAAAGTTTGGGGGGGTGATCAAAGGGGAGCCAGCTCTGATGGGGCAATGTGTTTTTGAGTTTTTTTCTATTTTTCTGGGCACCGTAGGTTTTCTCCAATGGTGTATATTACTTAAAAATACAAACAGAAAAGAAAAAAATAGCCTTCCAATGGCAGCATCTTCAGAACACGGAGTTTTAAAATACCATTTCATTTAACCAGGCGCCCTTGTGTCCTGAGCTGAGCACCTGGCATTGACCTTGACCTAAAGGAGCTGATGCATCACATGGCTCTTTGCAGTGTGCCTTAGAAGCAGTACCTTTGCTATCAGTTTCTTTCAGAGGGGCTGATTAATAAATCAGTCTCTGCTGAGAGGCCCTTCATCATCCTCAGCCCTTCTTCTTGGTTCCCAGGTCCCATGATGTGAAAAATGGAGGTGAGCTTACTACTCATTCTGGCCACAGCCCTGGCCAGTCCTCTCCCCGCCCGGTCACCAGTCAGCGGGTTGTCACCAACAAGCAGGCTGCACCACGGTTCACTGGACCACAGCTTCCCTCTCACGTGATGAAGGTAACATTTCAGAGGTGGTATCCGATTTTTACCTTCACTGTAAGGGTGTGTCCTCAGACCTTCAAGCTAACATGGTAGTAGTTGTCCTGTCCTGTTTATACCTGGATTTCTTGTCAGAGAAGTTTATTCAGGCCCTTTCTTCCAAAATACCTAAACATACAGGAATCTCAGCGTAAGTAGCGTGGTCTTGGAGGGACAGCTGTGTGAGTATATCTAACTGTTAGCGCTTGCCGTGGACCTTGTACTCCACTCTGGGGTCAGAGAGTTGAGTTGGGGTTTTTGGTACCAAAGATCGAACAACCTTGCACTTAAGAGGCAGGCGCAGTGCCACTGAGCTAAATCCCCGGCCCGGATAGTTGAGTTTTTAACTCACGTTAGACATCAGGAAAGTGATCCTATTATAAGGATACTTTACATCCATGTAGCTGTCTGAGGAGTATGTTCTGACATATGTGTCCTGTGTATGGCTTCATTTCCAGAAAATGAGGGCCTGTGAAGGGTGTGGGTGGGTAGAGCAGATGAAAGAAAAGGTGGTGTCTGTGATTTGTGTACCTTGTAAGACCCTGACTCTGAGTGCTGACCTGGCTGTGGCTTTCTTCTTGCAGAATTCACCTCACTTGAATGGGACTGGGCCACTGAAAGACACGCCAAGCAGTTCCATGTCGAGTCCTAATGGAAATCCCAGTGTCAGCAGGGCCAGTTCTGTTAACGCTTCTACGTCGGTTCCAAACTGGTCCGTTAACAAGCCCTCTGTGGTTTCAGAACGCCCCAAGAAACGAAAAATCACCAGGATTCATAACAAGTTGCATGTTCGCCAAGCTCAGTCTCAGTCTAACCATCATAACAATTCCTTGGAGGCCCCTAACAAGCCTGTTTCTTCTGCCATCACTAACAGTTCTGCGATACAATCTACCTCGAATGCATCCACAATGTCAATTTCTAGTAAAGTAGCAAAAACACTCTCCCCAAGTGAGTCCTGCTCCGAGCCAGTGATGAATGGCAACTCCAAGGTGAGCTCCAGCATGCTGGTCCCCTACAGTGCCGAGTCCTCCGAAGAGTCTGACGACGAGTTCAAGGGCCTGGCCAAGGAGAACGGCATGGGCAGGATGACTCCTGGTCACTCTGCTGACCACGAAGCTGACGATGATGGGGCCCTGCCACGTGAGCTTCCGGAGCCTGTCACTCTGAATGGTGCTAACAGTTTAGACAGTGACCCAAAAGAAAATGGCCTCCCATTGGAGGGCGCCAGTTGTCAGGTCCAGCCCACTTTACACTCAGAAGAGCCCTCTTCTAAAGCACGCGGCCACCCTGAGAAGGTGAGTTGGGGTAGGCTTTGCTTTGAGTCTCATCTGCGGCTGTTCATTTGGCCACATTTCAGTAAGCATGGTGCTCAAAGCTAGTGTTGAAAATGTCTTTGTTTTTTATTGTAGTTTATATCTGCTACTTTGCCCTCTCTTCTGGAAAACAAAGTCTTCAAACTTGGCAACAAAGGAAAAGGATCAACAGATGAAATCAGGTAAAGTAAGAATAAATCGGAAGTGAACTTCATAGTACAAAATCCAGCAGTAAGTGGATGTGTCTGTCAGTGCTTTAACTCTGTAGAAGTGTTACTGTGGACACTTGGAGCCCCCGGATGATAGGAAGAATGACCTGTAAGGGTACGCTAACTTGCCTCTGAGAGGAGTAAGGAAGCAGTCTGCGGCTGCCTGTCCTGACAGCTGGGGCACACAGACTGCCGGGGTTTGGTTTCCTTTTTGTTTTCGCGTCGCCTGCTCTGGTTAGCAGTGCCCTTGCGCACTTCTGGCTCCAGTTTCATGGGCTTCCTCGTTGAATCTTTTGAGTGATGAGTGGGTATGTGAAGGCATACTGAGTTAGAGAAAAGGGGTTCCCCACACTGTCATGAAGCAAATATTTTGTAAGGGCCTCTCTAGAAATTTGAAATTAAATTTGTAGAGAATATAATTTGTCCCCATATTTTTTTTTTTAATCAATATATTGGCCTAGCTATAATGTCACTCAGGAATAAGAGGAAAGGAATTTGAAGTGCAGCCATAATTGCTTCCTGTGGGAACGGCAGGTAACACTACTGCTGCGGGATGTGGTGCATTAGACAGCAGGCAGGTTCCCCGTGTGATCATTCAGCATGAACAGTGTTGTGCTGTGGTGGTGAACAGCTTTGGTGAAGTCCCAGCCGTATCACAGTACCACCATATCACGACTGTCTTTAGATTCCTGGAAAGTCAAGTGATAAAGTGACTGGGATTTTCACTCCTGTGGGTGTGAGGGTGTGGGGCAGGGGCCTTCCATCAGGGCACTGTGGCAACCCCGATGGCCCCTGGCAAGTGGCCCCCACGGAGAGCCTGAGTCAGGGATGTGGAATTGTTAAAGAAGAATGGAGAGGCAAAGAGCCCTCATTCCTGCTTCACCTCAGAGACAGATGGCTGGGATGCACTGTCTTGCACAGTGACTTTCCCTTGTTTCGTTCCTAATCCACCTTAGTCCTCAAATTTAATGTGCAAGAGAATCAGTACATGTCTGCATAAATGAGGCCATGTGTGTACCCCAGCCAAGCACAGTGTGCTGTCCCAAGAATCTCCTCCATACACTCAAGGCAGCTGACTTCCCCATGGGGACTTGGTATGAGCGATCTCCCTGCTGAAGAGTGCAGATCATGGTAGGTGCTTTATTGTTTCCTAGCAGCTGTCAGATAACCTGGAGAGTGTGTCAGAAGCTTTCCAGCTGCCAAGAGCAGACTGCATTTACTATAGAAGGTTTTCCAAGAACCTCAGTGAGTCCCCTCAGTTTTCTATAATTCGGGGAGCTTTTGGCTCGGAATGGAAATAGCTACTCTACCTGTGAGGCTTCAAGAGAAAGTCAGAAGGCAGCCAAGAAAGTCAGCATGCTATCATCATTTGGCTTTTTTGTTTAGACTGGAAACAGGAAAAGTCTAGAGCCACAAAATTATGGTTACTGAAAAATAGCGTTGATATATATTTTATTTTTATTTAATAAAGAGAAAAGTTGGTGTCCAGAGATGATAGCCTGATGTTGGGTTACAGCCAGATATATTTAAAGTGATAAAATTCTTGGTAAATGTAAGCTAGTCATGCTAACTATTGGCTTGTCTCTGTTTTGGCGGGGATGCAGTCCACCTGGAGCAGAGAAAAGTCCATCAGGGGACCTTGCTGCGGAGCTTGATGCTGGCAGTGCCACTGCTGGTTCCCATGAGAAGCCTGACTCAATCGTGAATCTGTGCAACAAGTTTAAGAAAACTTTACTGTCCTCTGTTGACACCGTAATCTCTGAAAAGAAGTTGTCTCAGCAAACAAATCTCAAATCTCCCAAAAAAGCTGTCTCAGAAAACAGTTCACCCAAACCTGATGAGTCGTTGCCCATCGTAAACAACCTTTGTAACGCCAACAAGACCCCCACGGGGGATGATCAACTTCCTGAACTTTGTGATGTTGGGAATTTAAAACGCAAATGCAGTGAAATCCCCAAAGAGGTCAAAAGGTTGTTTACTGAGAGCCTGCAGGGTTCTGCGCCAGCAGAAACAGTGGCAAAGCTGAGGCTGGCTCCCTCTATACATTTGGAATCTGGATGTGTTCACAAGGTCATAATTTACCTCGGCAAAGACCAGTGTGGTGACGCAAAGGCCCCGTTCCTGACCACAGGTTCATCTGCTGACTTGCTGGCCTCTCTGCGAGTTAGCACCATAGGTCCCCATCCTAAGGGGGCCCATGAGCAAAGTCACAGTCACAGGGAGAGGGTCAGCCAAGGTACGGTAGGAGAGAAAGTTCCAGATCACCCTCCAGTGAAAGAGAAAATCATCAGCCTTAAAAAAGTTGACCGAGGACATTACCGTAACCGTCGAGACCGCTCCTCCAGTGGTGAGCAGGTGCAGAAGAGTAGGAGTCGCAGTCCGAGGAGCAGGACGGAGGACCATTGTCACAAAAAGCAGCACTCCTACAACAGAAGGCACAGGAAGCAGCAGTGCCAAACCCTGGAGCGTTGCAATGGGAGTCAGCACCTGCTGTGCCATGATGAGAGGGGGAGCCCAGCCGAGCGCCGCTCTCTGAGCGGGTACAGCCACCACCACTCACGGAGCAGGAGCAGGAGCAGGGGCAGGGGCAGGAGCAAGGGCAGGGCTGACCAGGACTGGAGCCACTCTCGCCACTCAGACAGTAAGCGTGCTTGGCTCCAGGAGAAGTACTACCCTGAGAAGATCAGGTGGGACAGATGCAGGTACTACAAAAGGTACACCCCCTATGCAGCCCGGGAGCCCAGTACGAAGCGGCCACACAGGGACTCTTCCCGGCCCAGGAAGAACTGGGAGCTGTCTGAATGGGTCAGGGAGCTGAGCACAATCCAAAGGCTGCGCGTAGGTGCCGCAGGCCCCTTCCCTCTGCACCCCGAGGGCTACCCCCAGGAGAAGGCTGCCTCCGGAGCGGGTGCCAGTAGTTGCAGCCTCTCTGACCGATTTCATGAGCATGAAAGCATGAAGTCACACAAACGGAAGATCAGTGAGATCAGTGAGATCAGCAGTCCCATGGACAAGAAAGCCCATAGGAGCCTGTCGAAAGAAGACCTGGAGGAGCCAAAGGCAAAGAAGCGCAAAAAATCGAAGAAGAAAAAGAAATCCAAAGACAAACACCAAGAGCGTGACTACAGGTGAGGGTGGGAGTATTCCTCATCTCCATGGGTTTTGAGACTTCACAGTGTCTGCACATTTCCAAAACGGGGCAGCTTCAAGGTGTGTCTCACTTCCTGTATCCTAAAATGTCTCATTTTGCCCTCCTCAGTTAATGTTTATCACTCACCCCAGAGTACGTGTGAGTGCTGTGAAAGTGACTTGGGGAGTCTCTGACTTCCAGATTGGATTTATCAGATGCAGTTAATTTTCACATCTGTGATGTATTCTTCAAACTTAGTCACTACACAGTAGACAGATGGGAGCCACAGTCCTGCTGATACCTGCCTGCCCGCCTGCCTAGAGGGAGGCCTGAGGAGCACCCTTTATTTTCTTGGCCTTTGTCTCTGAGCCTCAATATGAAACCTAATGTCTTCATATTTTCCTAAAAAAATATAGAACGCTTCACAAATTTGCGTGTCACCCTTGCGCAGCGGCCATGCTAATCTCTGTATCATTCCAGTTTTAGTGCATGTGCTGCCAAAGTGAGCACGTCTTCATATTTTTAAAATGCTAAATAGGAGCCAGGGATTCAGCTCAATGGTGCTGGCGCCTGCCTCGCAAGCACAAGGTCCCGAGTTCGATCCCCGGTACCAAAAAAAAATGCTAAATAGGTTGTGGATTTTTTTGTTTTGTTTTGTTTTTGGTGGTGCTGTTGGGGATGAAACCCAGAGCCTTGTGCCCACGAGGCAAGTGAACCACACACCCAGCATATTTCAGTTCCCTTCTTTTAAAATTAATCCTAGCAAAAGATTGCCAAAAGCCATATGTACATAGGCAGCGGTTACTCTGGGGAAACGAAAGCACAAGCTGCTTCCTCCTTTGTGCCTGGGACACATGGCAGAATGTCCGGCCCTCTCTCCTCCCCTCCCCCTCTCCCCCTCTCCCCTCCCCTCTCCCCTTCTCTTCCTCTCGTCTTTCTGCCATGGATTTCAGGAGAGGTCAGTTAAGTCCTCCCAGCCGTTTTTCTGGCTGGCAGCCCCAGCTCCTGAGCACAAAGGCTATGTTGGGGAATCCAGAGGTGGAATTCAAATGGTGAGTTTATGACCGTGGGGTTTAAAAATTACTAGAGCTGAAAATAGAGACTCCATTTGTAACATGAGAGGTGCTTACCTGTGTCTGTCCAAGGAGTGTTTTCAGTGAGTGGTCTGAGGTGGTGGTGGGGTTTGGGATTGCTAATTTCTGGCTGTTGCTTCTGTAGGCTGGATCCAGTGTACTTCAATGCTGACCTCCGAAGATACAAAAAGAAAAAGAAAAAGAAAAAGAGGAACTCAGGGAGCTCAGAGGACTTTGAAGAAACATCAGAACTGCACTCACCGAAAGCCATAAACTATGAGACTGTCTACCATTTCCAGCAACCTGAGGGCAGCTTGCTGTAATACTGGGCTCCCGCCTCATCTGTGCCGACTCACAAGCCCTTGTGTGATTGGTTTCCATGTGTAGTTCGGATACCTGGCACTGATCTGTTAGCATTGAAGGGTGGTTACGTGGAACTGGGATTTAATGGCACTCTGGGGGTCTGAGCATTTGCCTCGAAAGAGAACTTTGTTTTTCAAGCATTTTGGGTACCAATGCTTTTGCACTGTTTGCTTTATTCTCTTGAATCCTTAAAGCATCCAGGGTGTATCCTAACTCATAATTTGATCACAGGGATCATTAGTAATGTGAGTTGCCACCTCTTGAGGCTCCTGAGATCGCTCACTCCAGGCTACCAGGCATCTTGGATTCTTGGGTGTAGACTGGACCAGCTCTGCTCTGACTGCACTCGGGGCAGCCCCTTCTCCTAACTGGCTTTTCTGAGAAGAGTCCTGAGCTTGTTAAGAAGGGAAGTGACAGGACTAGGGGCCTAGGGGACAGGTTGGCAGGCTGCATCCCAAAGGCTGGCCCTGTGCCTGTCCCCACGTCACCTGTGGGTTAAGAATGGCTTTCATGTTTTCAAAAATTCCAGGGCCGGGGATTTAGCTCAGTGGTTCTGCCACCTTCCTCACAAGCGCAAAGTCTTGAGTTTGATCCCCGGTACCAAAAAAAAACTTTCAAAGAGGAGTAGTATTTTGTTTCACCTGAACAGTGTGTGATGGACTGTTTCCTCCTTTGTCTCTCACTCAAGAAGGCAGCAAAGCTCCCACCATCAGTCAGCAGAGTCATTGTTCGATAAGCATGAGATGAGAAGCCCATGTCACCAACCCAGAGTTAGCAGAGCCCATCCTAAGAGCTCAGCACCTAGACCTAGAGGTCATGCTGAGGCCGGGGTCACAGCCCTCACCTGAGGAGGCCACTCTGTTGCGATGAGGTCCAGGTGACTTAGAGCAGAACCTTCACTGTGTCGAGGCTATCTGAGTAACTTGTATTCTGTGGTCCTGGGAGGCAGGGACTCGTATTTCATACTGTGCATTTGTGGAGCGAAAGGGGATGGCAACCATTTAGCCCCTGAAAGGCAACTGCCCGTACGTGTGTCTTACCCAATCAGGAAGGGCAATTTTTTTTTTTTTTGGTACCGGGGATTGAACTCAGGACCTTGCACTTGCAAGGCAGGCACTGGAACCACTGAGCTAAATCCCTGGCCCTAGGAAGGGCAATTTTAAATGAATTTCAAGGCGAATTGTCTATAGAAGATTAGCATGCAGTTGATTAACATGCTTTTTCTGTGTGTCCTCAAGGGAAAGCACCAAGCCTAAGGAACTCTGAACTCTTCCCGAGTGAAAGCAGGATCTAGGTAGGATTGAGAAAGATTAGCCACAGTGGGGTTCAGGCTGGGCGGGTGCAGCTGGGCCCAGCAGATGGCCCCTCCCTGGCCAGGCCGCCAACTGGTTCCTCTGCCGCTGCCTGGCGGCACTAGGTTCCTCTACTGCCGTTCAGGAAGACAGAGTGATCGTTTCAAGAAAAAAGAGCTTCCCAAAGGCCAAGGGGACTTGCGGACAGGGTGTCACAGAAGGGAGGACCTGGCTTCCTGGAGCGTCTGCCTTCGACTAATGCCTGCGCCTCTTGTCTTTCAGAGTCAACATCTTCCACAGAAGCCATCCCAGCTCAGCTTAAATTATAAACATAAATTTGTTCAAATCTGCGTGGTGCTTCTTTACTAAATACTGAACAGATTTTACCATGAATTTTTTTTTAACCTTTTCTTAATTGCCCTTATTCCAAAAGGATGAACACTTTCTACAACTGCTGACCATTGTAAAATACCGTGTATATAAATCACATTGAAAATAATGCCCTGGAATAGAACATCTCAAATGCTGCTTAATTACAGACTCAGGTTGATTACTTGTTATCTCATGTAATGTTCCTCCAAGTTAGACGTCTGGTGCAAGGCCAACCGGGAAACCATGGAATTATTAAAAGTACAAACTGACAGTGCGTGTATTTAATTTAAAGGCTTATTTAAAAATGTACAAGCTCTCAACTAGACTTCTGAGGGCAGTCTGTTTTCTGTATTGTCTGATACTAGAAACTAATTTGCTTCATATTTTAGTTGTATTCAAGATTTGAAAATGTATTTTATAGACAAGTTCTGTTTTTGAACTTTGTGGAACTATTCCAATCAACCTACCAGTTATGATGAGTATTCACATTATGAATGTATAATCCAAACATTATTTGTAAAGCTTACAGTATGTTTTTATTATATAACTTTTTTATACTGTGTCTCGTCAACTGTATGATTATTGGAGTCTGAGTTGTCAGCTTGGTCCCTTAAAGTTTCTAGTTACAGACAAAATCATACTGTGATTTTATTTTTAATATGGATATGCTATCAAACTGTGATACTTATAATTCACTGGTCCTGCATCAGGAGATGGAGTGGGGAAAACTGTATTTCTATCTGAATAATCTGTATGGTTTATACAGTTTGTGTTGTTCAGAGATGTCTAAAGTTTGATCTTTGTTTTTTTAAAGATTAAAAAAGCACTTGCCCCACTGTAAATATACAGCATGTAAAATTTATATAGACTATAAATGGCAGCAAATTAAACATTTTGTGTCATTTTTTTACTTCTGTTTTCCCCATTTGCTTCCCGCCATGTCTTCTCTGTCTTTATGTTCACTTTTCTTAAAACCCAGTAAAGCTCTGGCTACCATCTCAGCAGGTGCCTCAAACCCTGGAGATGGGCCAGGGAAAACCAGGTGCTGGTTTGCTGGAACCAACACATCTCTATTTAAAGAAGCAAGTCTTAGACAACCTTGTTTTAACAATGTATGTGATTTTTATTTAGTGAAGACAATATTCACAAGTTTTAACAGCCATACACCCTTCAGTTTTACTGTTTACTTTTGATAAATAGAATATTCATGCAAGTTACAGGATGTATATACATTGAATAACAAAACACTCCAGAAAGCAATATATGTACACTATTTACATATGAACTATAGGTAAATAGAAATGTTTTCTAAGGAAAAAATAAGATGAGAAATCACAATTTGGGGTTTCTGGTCTGTAATAGACCTAACTTTGCAGCAAAGCACATCTGTAGATAATATGCCCTTGTAAGTTTGAAAACAGGCATTGCTTTATATGAAGCATTAAATGCTGCTTCATCTATTAACAGCTCTTGCTTTGATTCCATTTGGTGCCACATTAAACTACTTGAAAGTGTTTCAGGACCCTCTAGGTAACGGTGGCTTGTGAGGGTCCAGGCTCAGTCCAAATAAGTCTCAAATGATAACTGGGCCCAGAAAGACAGCTGGAGGGGCCATGGTGCTGCCTTCTCCCGCCCAGCGCTCCTCCTCAGAACTGCCCACTGCCCTTGGTCTCTGGAGGAAACTTTGTCTTTGGCCACAGTTGGGACCGGTAACTCAGGACTGAGTGCAGGCCCTTGGGTGGGGAGGCAATGAGCATGACAGCCTCACCGCCCTGGAGTGGGAAGGTCCCACTTCCAGGCAGCCTGGTGGAGGCCAGGTACACATGATGGCAGACGCCTTAGCGTTAATACTGTCACAAGAAAACCTGGGATTAGGTGACTTCATGCAATACTTTCGATAGGGCAAGGTACTTAAGATTCTGAGCACCAGGGCCTTCTCCATGATCCTGGGTGAACAGGCATTGGGCAGAGCTGGCTCACAGGCGGCTGTGGCGATGAGCGAGTCACCAGAAGGTGACCCCATGCTCGCCTCAACACCCTAAACAGTGCCATATCCCCAGGGCCGAGCCTGGGTTAGACACTCGGGAGAGAGGAAGCAGCTTGCCCCGTATGAAATGCTGACCCAACACTGCCGAAGTCCCTGGCAGGCTGGCCCAAGGGTGGCCCGCAGCGTGGAGGCATCATGGTTGGGCCAGGTGAGGGCAGCACTCGTGCTCCGCAGGGGTGTGGGGGTGCAGGGCAAGCTGCATACACACCAGGCACGTCAGGGGCTGACTTGCCTTGCTCAAACACTAAAGTTTCAGATCTGAGGTATCAGTAAGGTAACAGCATAGAAGCTTGGCAATAAATCAAAATGTCAGTGTAATGCATGACGGGGAGTTTCAGCCTCGGACCCTCTGCACTGAGGTCAGCCACATAGAGGCAAAGGGCCCATGGCTGCACAGTCTCCGCCTCAAGGCAGCTCATGGGAAGACTTATTTCTGCTATTTAGAACAAAACAACTGCATTCAGTCAGGTTTTCATTCCTGGACAAGGGACCTAGAATACAAGGGCCTTTGTATTCCAAGGACCTGCCCAGAGGACAGCCATGTAAGGAGCTGAAGAGGGCCCAGGTTTAACAAACAAAGCTCCCCAGGAGGGGGACTGTCACACAGTCCTTGTCCAGCTCTGACAGTCTCAATGGTGGGCCATCAATCCCTCTGCTGTATGTCAACTATTCAGAGAAAACCCTAAGTGCCACACACCTTGAACTATGGCATGCTCTCACCCTCCTCAAAGGGTAGCTCAGGCCTGAGAACACAGCACTGTAAGAGGAAGACAATGGAGTATTATGTCTACCCACTCGTTAAGAAATCTGATTATGTCACTGAGATAAGCACATTGCTGAAGATTCTAAGTAGCAATGGATGTATTCCGTGGAAGCAGGTAGAACTCTGTTTGTGTGGGCCAGAAATGGTCAGAGCAATTTCTTGTGGTCCAACCTGTGGATGATCTGCCCAGGGAAAGAGGCCCATTTCCTAGGGTTCAGCAGTTATAGGACAAACAGCCCCAAACCATAACCATATCTTAATGATTGGTTTTAGAAAATATTTATAGGGCCAAAAAGTCTGAGAGGGGGTTTCAGGGTTTACACCTGGAGCCCCCAAGTGTACCGGTCCTCAAGGGCATTAGGCCTCCCCTATGGCACCCCCTGTAGCTCCCACCCAAGTGCAAGTGCCCCACAGCCCTCCCTTTGGGTGCTGCATATATATTTTTTTCGGTGCACAGTATATACTTGTGTCCAGGAGTTATATTTATAGCTGCCATTCTAAAAATACTACTGTTAGAAAGTATCTTTCATTATAATTTCAGGATATAAAAAGGCATATAAAAGTTATAATCCTATATATCTGAGAAAAATTCTCAATTTAAAAAAATGGTAGTTTTCCATTCCAATTTTGATATAAAACAGCAGCATCTAGAACGGTCAACTGTCACTGCCTGAGTGGGCAGGCGAGTGGGAGACCAGCGGATGCCCACAGGGAATCTCCCTCCACTGCTTCTGAAGGCAGGGGGCAACAGGAGGAAACACAGCTGACCATGATCCAGGCCACACAGCACAGGAGTCAGGGTGTGCAGCTGGGGCCACAGCTGGTTCTGGGGACCAGTGCCGCCTGAGGAGGTGCCTCCCCTGTGTCGTGTTGGGGTGGCCAGCGGTCACATCTGCTGCGGGGTTTGGGTCCTTAGTTTACCTGCTGGCACAGGACAGCTCTATTTCTTATTGGCAATCCTCCTTTTCCTCGTTGCCAACATGTCATAGAAAGGATCCCTACTGATGCTTGCTCTGGGGAAGAAAAGCAGCAGGTCAGGGCAAGGATAGCACTGGGCCTGCTGAGCCCACCCCTCGAACAAAACAGTGGCTTCACACCGTGGGGTCGGCTCAGCAGCACTCCCCCCAAGTTTCTGGGTCTCGGGCACATGCTGCAAGCTTCCTCCCCAGCCTCACTCACTTGATGGATTTCATCCACTCCTCCTTCTCCTCAGGGCTCGGGGCGGAGATGCGATACACCACGTGATTCCCCTCCACCACCCGGCCATCAGCCTCTGTCTTGCAGGCTTTGATGACCTGCCCTTTGTGGCTGGGATTGTAAAGCTCAAAGCAATTCTAGGCAGAGACAGGGAAGGTCAGCTCAGCACAAGTAGTCAAAAAAGGCACATTTGTGAAAGGAAGCCACTTACAGGTTTCCGTGGGTCTTCCACCTCTCTGATGCTGAGGTTTTCCAGTGGGATGATACCTCTAGGCTCCTTGTCCTACAAGGAAAAGGCACACAGTCAGTCTCAGCCGGCCACTTCCCGAGGGACCCTGCCCGCAGGCTCCCAGCCCCACTTACTGTGGTGTACTCAAAGTAGTAGAGGCAGTTGTCAGTCAGGATGAACCAGCGCCGCTTCCAGGTCTTCACACGCCCTCCTAGGAGGAGAAGGGCCCTGTGAGTCAGGCACTCAGGGCCACATGACTCCCTTCTCAAGAGAGGCCATCAGGAACCAATCTCAGGCTTATGTTTCCTTCTTTGTGAAAATGTCGGATATTCTGACCACAGTTAACAAGGTCCTGCAACAAGCTGCATGGCCAGCTGTCCAGGTGGGTAGCTGGGTGCACAGCTGGGGCCCACATGCACCCCCACCCTGACCCACACAGGTGTCCTCTCCTTGGCCACCCAGGGTCAACCTAGACAGCACCTCACTTTCATGTCTGCTTCCTAGAAAAGTTAGTCATAATGGATGGGTGTAATTTCCCCCCGTGAAATGACAACAAGATGAAGTCAGTGCCGGCTCAACTGGGTCTGTCCAGGGTTTAATCCTGTTACATCAGGGCATTATCTCATTACTGGGTACTTTGGGCAGCCCTGGGATCCATCAGAGTCAATTACCCCTTGGCCCAGGGAATTATTGGATTGAATTAATCTTTTAACAAGAGCTGAAGTGTACACACACACACACACACACACACACACACACACACACACAGCTCATCTGTGCCTATGTCCCTTTTAGTACAGAAAAGCAATCTTTCTGAATTCTGCAGAGCCAGTCAAACTGACTTCAACTACCAGCTTTTGCTAATAAGAGAAAGGAAGACATTCATGGCAAGAAATTCAAGTGCTACCTGGGGAACAAGCAAGAGGTGGCCCTCCCTGTCCCATCACCCCCCCCACCCCCACCCGGAGTATTCCCTACAACATGGAAGCAGCTGAGGAGCCGTTACAATGAGGCTGGGGAGACAGGAAGATGGAAGGAAGGCTGCGCAGGTCACAAGGAGGAACCAGTTTGGGGAGGAGGAAGCCAGACCCTGATAGATGCAGAGGCACTGGAGAGGGGGAAGGATGTCCCCAAAGCCCAGCCAGGACCCTGCACCCCAGCCTCACTCATCAGACCCTTCATCCACCCACCTTTCTGTGAAGGCTGAACGCAGCCCATGAGGTCAGTTACCACCACAGCACTAGAGAGGCAGCCCTGGCAACCAGCTGTCCCTGCACCAGTCCCTCCACGTCCCAGACAGATCTGCCTCATGCCACCAGCCCCACCTGTCAGAATGTCTGACGTCATGCTGTTCCCCAAGATTCCCAACAAGTCTCCATGGCCCCCCTCAGACCCACCCCACCTCAGTACCATCCCTTCCTCCCATGTCCCTCCTGACACTTGACCTGGATGCCTGCTCCCAAAATCCTTGCACAAAGTCCCTCACTGCTGGAATCCTTGACCTGTCTCATCCAGCCTACAGGAGCCCATTCCATACAAGGGTCTAACAGGGGGTCCGTTCCTTACAGGCAACCTGTTTTGTCCAAGTCCTCCAATGACAGAGAGAGCCATTTTGTGTGCTAAGATCACAAGAGGGCAAGGCTGGTTCTCTAGGCACTTCCCTCCCCACCTTCAAAACAGAATCAGCTGACAGTCCTTCTACCATCCCTCAAGAGTAGGCCCAGCTCAGCTGTCTTCTGAAAAGAACCTCTGATCACGCTCATCCTGCTTGAGGCTCCCAAAGGTTCCATGTGCTCACCGTGAAGGTCCTAACACCTCAGCTACTGAGAGCTCCTGCCACAGTTGCTGGTCCTCCCTGCAGCCTGAGTTGCTCTAAGCCTCCACCTTCAGCCAGAAGCAGGTCCTCAGAGCCACCCGAGGAACTACCCGGAGTTCCCTGCTCAGGGCATACTCCCCTCCAGGGTACGGTGGGCCTGTCAGGATGGTCCTGGGCCCACACCCACTGCTCCCCGCTCCAAGGCACCAAGGCTGAGGTGTGTCATCTGAGGCAGGGCCAGCAGGGCAGGGTGATGGTCTCAGAGCCACAGTGGGTTCTGCTGTGAGGAGCTGGGAGGCTCTGCTCAAAACACACCACACTTGGAAACAAGAGCCTGGCTTCTCTAAACAGGGTAAGCATCACTCTGTACATTACCATTTTCACTGCTGTCACACACATACCTTTTCCACCATGACAGCTCAGCTCTGACCACATCCAAAGTTTTTGACAGAGCTGACTCTCAAATCCAATGTCAAATTTCTCAACAGTAAGCCAGGCCTGTGCACAGTGCACCACACCTACACCCCACAACACATTCCAGCATTAAAGGTCCCTGCTCTACAATCACAAGGAAACATGCTTGAGTCTCCACCCGTCCTGCACACCTTCAGTTGGTGCCTGGGTCCTGACTGTGTCACACCCTGAGCTGGGAGGAACCGTGTTTGCCCACTCAGTTCAATGTCACACTGGGGGGCTGACTTGAGTCCACCCTCTTGGCCCTGTGAGAATTGACAACACCTCTGCATGCTCACCAAGTGACCAGGACGGAGCTCCAAACAGCTGCCTCTGATGTCTCGGGGCACCAGGAACTCTGGAGAGAGGCCACTGCCAGTTAATCCCCCCACTAGCCTGCTAGGGACCTGTGCCATGACAGTGCCAGTTCATAGGCCTTCCCTGGATAGGGAAACTACAGGGGCAAGAGACTACAGATGCCAACACCCCAGGATGGTACTTTCCCAGGCTGCACTGGACCAAATGCACAGCTCCTTCAAGTGCTCTGCATGCTCACTTTGGTGGCCTGCTTATCTGCCCAACCAGGAAACATGTCAGAAAACACAGGTTGTCTTGTGCCTTCATTTCATTCACTTATATCTCCAGGGCTGGCTATCTGAGCTGCCATGAGGGCTGGCAATGTCATGTCCCTCGAGGGGACACTCTTGGGCAGCACAGGGACTGGAAGGGAGTTGTCTGATCCGGTGAAGGCCCTCATTCCGGCCTACCACAAGGGCTGGCGTCTTTGGATGCAGCCATTCTCCTGGCCCTACTCCAGCACCACGAGCATGATGCAAGGTGAGAGGTCTGGTGTATATCTCAGGCCACTCGGGCATCCAAGTCCAAAGCTACAACCCTAGGCATTTAAGACAAGATTCAGAACTCTTCTGACCCTCAGCATAGCCAGAGAAGAGTCAAAAGCAATTCCCAAGGTCAAAGACCTCGTGGGATCGGTGGATCCACAGGGTGCACCCCCACCCCATTAGCTAAGGCAGCCCATGCCTGTAATGTCATCAAGCCACACCTGACATCTTCCCGTGATAAAAAATTGCTTCCAAAATCTCCAGAACTCTAGCCCTCAGATCCTACATGTTACACAGCAATACTCTGTTCTCAGAAGTACCTGGAAAATATAGCTGTCAGATCCCATGGGCTTTGCTGTCAAAGGAAGGCAAAATCCATCCCCCCAGAGTCAAACCCTAAAATCTCCTAAATTTGCACATAAAGTACAAAATCCATTATATCTCTTTGTCACTGGTAAGGAAGCCTTTGAGATGTCCCTAGAATCCTTCTTGTGGGAGGGGTGCAAACATGCACTGTTTGGCTAGTATGGGGCGCTGGCGACTCTGCAGGGACAGGCTGGTAGAACCCTAAACATGGGGGGCTCTAGTTTGTTCCCACAGTGTCCCCATCCACTACTGGTCCTGGCCTCTCTTGGCCCTGTCACTGGGGTTGGGTGTCACACACACCACACCGTGTACAGCACTGATCCCCGCCAAGTCCAAAGCCAAATGAATCAAATGAATGGCAGCCACAGATCAGAGCTTCACACAGACCAATATGGGGGAGAAAAAGCGAGAGAGGAATGAGCCGCCGGGGAGGGGAGGAAGCCACTGGGTACCTACCTCCTAACGCAGGACAAGCAGGGGCAGCCCGTCACAGAACAGAAAGGTGGGAGCCACAGGCAGAAGGAAAACAACAAGAAGGCACATTTAAACCACTCATCAAAAATCACAGCCACGCCAAACCAAGAGAAAGGCACACAGGTTCTTTGGAGGTAAATGCACTTGCTTCTTGTAAAGAAAACTGCCCTGGATTTAGGGGGACACTAGCTCAGCAGTTTTCTGGGGCAGGTTGTTCAGTCACTGCCGTGGACACTGAGCATGTGGCCTTGCTTCGAAAGGTCACTGTTCAGGGAAGCAGCCACTGGTGCTGAGATACGGTGCTGCTGAGAGTGGACTCTAGTCCAACGGCACTCCCTTTTTAACATTTCTGCCTTGCAGTTAGGGGCCTCCGCTACAAGGTGGTAAAGAGACCAGGGAGCTGCCAGGTGGGTGGGGGGCTGTGGACGGGGCACACACAGCAGGCTCACCCAGCTTCAGGAGCCAGCCTTCCCGGTCCGGGTTAAAGAACGTGTGTGTCAGGTCGTTCCCATCATCCTCTGGGATTTTAAATGGTTCATTCTTAATACTTTCATATAAGTTCTGTAAGGGGAAAAACAGCAGCAAATTCAGAAATTCACAGAGGAGAAGCCAGCATTCTCTTGTCTCTTTCTAGTGCAGGAGAAGTATAAAGAGCAGCAGGCCTGGTAAGCAAGAGATACTTGAGAGATGCATTTACAGTACATAAACCAGCTGGGGATGGTGGCACATGCCTGTAATCCCAGCACCTCTGGGAGGCTGAGGTAGAAGGATGGCAAGTTTGAGTCCTGCCAAGGAAACTCAGTGAGACCCTGTCTCAAGACTGAAACAACAACAAAAAATAATAACAATAACAACAACAACAGTAATAATAAAAGCTGGGTACAGAGTTCAGTGGGAGAGCGCGCCTGGGTTGATTCCCAATACTGCAAAGAAAAAAAGTAAATAAGTCATCACTGCCCATCTGCAGAGAACTTGGTGTAAGTTTTAAAATGAAAAAAGGAGGAGGAGGAAGAGGAGGAGGAGCAATGGCACCACGATGAGGCTCAGTCCGACTTACCCTCAGCAGCTCCTCAGGGAGGTCTCCCCCCTCGTTGATGCCACGGTTCATGGCGATGAACCGCTCCACAGTGGGCTTGTCACGTACGTTGTGGTTGTGCAGGCTGGTGTTGAGCATGATGATGGCAAACGACAACACATAACATGTGTCTGCAACAAGGCAGAGGACAGTGAGGAACTCAGAAGCCTAAGCTCTGCTGGGTTTGGACATGCAGGGTGGGGTCCACAGGGAAAAGCAGAGTAGAAATCTCTGCACAGTGAACCTCAGAAAAGACTGTGCTGGAACAGGGAAAGGAGGTCCCAGGAACAGGCTGGCTGTGCCACAGGCCTTTGTCCAGCAGCAGAGGCGAGGGTCAGGCCATGAGCTGGGTCACTGACCTGTAGACTGGAAGACACCTGGGTTGCACAGGCAGTAGCGTGAAGCAAAGGCCTCCATCATGCGATCTATCTTCTGAGCCTCTCCAGGCAATCTGAAGCTCCAGAGAAACTGCCTATGAAGACACAGAACCCTCACAGAGTGACCGCGCCACAGCAAGGAGGCGACCCCCTCAGCCTAGGTGCCACCCTGGTGGGAGAATGTAAGGAGACTTGGTTTCCTTCCACTCAATAATTCAAGACAGATTTACCAGCTGCTCCTCTTTCGTGTGATTACAATGAACTCTTCAGCAAGGCCAGCTGCCCCTGTCATATACTCGTCCAAGGTCTCAATACTTCTTGTCCCCACTGGCATAGTCTCCTGGACCCCACCAGGTGACTTCTAGGACCCTACGACATCCCATGGCTGCCACAGTCCTGACAGCACAAGGGCCACATGGCCCTCTTAGGACTGCATCCCGGTGGCAAGGCCAGAGTCAGCAGGATCCATCCAGGGCTCAGCCTCACCTCAGGCCACAGCCTGTGGCTGCTGCTCCCTCCCTGGGGCAGGCACACTCCTGCTTCTGGGACCAGGCCCAGGTGAGCAGATACTGCTGTCCTCAGATGGTCCGATTCCCTGCAGTCTCCTGCTGACCACCCTCCCTAAAATTGCAACCCCTGCCCCTAAACTCCCACCCTTTCTTTGCATCCACCACTGCCTGCTACCTGTCTACCTTAAAGGTCGAGGGCAGGGGCCACAGCTGTCCTGCTTCCTGCAGTCCCTGTGGCCAGCCAAACCTCACACACCAGCTTCTCAGTGATGTTCTAAACTGTAGTGGCTCCAGCACCCAGTGAGTGCTGAATGAGCACACCCAGTGACTGTCCTTAGTTTGTAAGACACTGACACTACTCTTCCTCCTTTGCAGGTTCCCAAATGTGGGTGCTCCCCACTGACCACTGCTGTCCCCTTTACCCTATGTTCTCCTGGGATTCCACCACACTTGGGCCCCTCTCCCTCCCAGCACCTGCTCCAAACCTTCACACTTGACCTACAGACCCATCCCCAGGTCTCCGGCTGGCCACCTGGTCTAGGTCAGGACACCCGATACTCTCCCCTCTGCCTCGTGTTGGCCAGCAAAACATCCTACTGTGTGCTGACCCCACCCACCATCGGTCTCCCTCAGACAGCTTCTCAGACCACAGGACCGCCAGCACTGCCCCAACCCAGGACCCTCTCTGGTGCCTTTGCACTTCCATTAGGGGACTCTGCTCAGCCCTGACCCACCAGACTTCCCTCCCAGCAGCTCAAGGACCCCTTACCATACAGCCTCACTTTTTTGTCTCCATAGCAATCAGCTCCTGACAATTCATAGAAATATCCATTATCCCTTCTCTCTCTCTGCCCAGTAAGGTCTGTGGGGCCATCCTAGGTACCAGCACTGTCACCTGAGCTTCTCCCACATGTGCCTCAGGACAGACCAAGGGCAGAGAGATGAGAGCCCCACAGGCCAAAAAGAGTCAAGGACCCACTAGAGCAAAGCCAAGGTGAGTTCTTTGTTCTTCCCTGCTGTAGGAGGGCCCTGGCAAAATTTTGACCTCTGTGGGATTTATCAGGAACCTCTGGCTCTGGGCCAGAGACCAACTGCCCACAGACAGGGAACCACAGTGGCCAAGGCCATGCCACGGACATGCTTGCCACTCACCAGGCCCGTGCCTTTCTCTGGATATAGTTTTCAAGCACTGATCTGAAAATGTAAATCAGGGCTCCAGGACTCCTACCTGTGGCTCACAAACTGTTCTGCCCCAGGCAGCGCTGCTGAGCATATCAAGAGGCTATGGCAGAGGAGGTTTGAGAACATGAACCAGACGTGACAGGGCCACAATATTCTCGGAGGCTTTTCCCTCTGATTGTCAGTGACTCAGGGTCAGAACTAGAACACATATAATGGCATGCAGCCCAGCCAGGACACCATAGAAGACAAGATGATGCCCTCCAAGAGCCCAGGACAAGGGCCTCAAGTAGGCATCTAGGAAGTGAGCACACTGTGGACACCATCTCCTGTCAATGCCACATGATGCACAGTGACACATAGCTTTCTGCAGCCAAGACTGAGGCCTCCCTTTGCTGGCAGAAGGTCTACACCCTCCCTGGCACACTTGGGAGCAGCCATGCTCAAGGACAAATCTGGTGGGAAGTGGGCCTGAGCATTGTTGAGGCCACAGTGAGCAGGGTGTGTGGCAGACATGGGAAGAAAGCACCCACCCAACCACTGGATGTCACCCAAAATGAAGGACAGCAAATAAACTATGAGCAGGATGAAGAACTGGAGATCACAATAAGGAAAACATGACATCTGTCCCTCCGTGAATGTTCCCACTGCTGTCTAGGGCTGCTGCCCGGCATGCAGCAGTCACACAGAAGAGGGAGTACAGGAACGCAGTCAGGGTCTGCAGAACCTGCAAGCTCCCCGAGTTACTTGGAGTGTTAACCACTACTATTCTACTACTGTCAAGGCCTCCAAACACTCACCTTAAGGCTTGTACGAGGTTGAGATCAGCAAACTCATGGAGTTCGACAAAAGCTTGAAGAACTTTGATATTAAATTCATCCCTTGGAAAGAGTGGAAACAAGTTTTCAAGGCTAATGAATGCAGAGTATCTCAAGCACTTTGAAAGAAAGACGTATCCTAGCCTGGCATAGTAGTGCATGCCTATAATCCCAGCACTCTGGGCCACTGAGGCAGGAGGATCACAAGTTTGAGCCCAGCCTGGGTACCTTAATGACTTAGTGAGTACCTGTCTAAAAATAAACACTTAAAGAAAAGAAAAGAAAAAAGGCTGGGGATGTAGCTCAGTGAAAAGGCCTTGGGTTCAATCCTGATTGTGGCAAAAATAAACAAAAATCACCATGTCCTATAGCACATTTTTGCAGTTTTAGTTTTGTATGACTACAAATTAAGATTTTCTTCACTTTAAGTTTGTTTTCAGGCTTAATGCAAAAGAGAATAAATAGGATATTAGGGGTATACCTCACAATAAGGTCAGGAAGGAGACCATTAAAAAACCACCACTCTGAGCACCAGAGGACCAAGCTGGGAGGCCTGCCCAATGCTCAGTCTGTGTCCTGTGGCCTTCAAAATGACCCCAAACCCATTTCAAGTGCACAAACTACAAGGTTTATGCTGGCTCAAAAAGTGTGGTAAAGAAACAATATCTTATATTAGCTTTTAAAAAATAAACATGAAAATACAGTAAAAGGTGCAAAATATATTTAAATATGACAAAAAACCAAAATGATCTAACACTGTGCTTCACTAAATTTTAACTCAAAGATGCTGTTGCAGGTCCTTGTCATGAGATGCACCGAGGAGCCCCACAGCGGAATGCTGGGGTCCACCAGCCCCACCACAGGAATTCATGCAGACCAGCACTCTCCAGCCCAACTATCTCTGCCCAAGCACAGAAGATACCTAGCCAGTCCTCCTCAGGGTTTGGATAAGTAAGGGCTGACCAGAAAACCGGTGTTCACTCCCTCGATAAGCCCCACCAGTGTGGAGCACCCCAACCAGGTAGTGAATGAAGGTCAGTCTTGCCACTCCTTCCCATGCTCTGCTCTGGGCCAGAGTCTTCAGGGCCCAGTCTTTGCCTCATCCACTTCTCTATCAACACTCACTCCCTGAGGGTTGCGACAGGTTGAGTAACCCTAATCTGAAAATCCAAGGTGCTCCAAAATCTAGAAGTTGAGTATCACATTGGTGCTCCAAACATTTCGTATTTCAAAGCATTTAGAATTTTGGATGATAAACTGGTAGACTTCTTTACATATCCTACATATGTCCTTATCAGATTTATATAAGATTTGCAAATGCTTTCTCCTGTTTAGGGGGTTGTCATTTTACTTTCTTGCTGATGTCACCAGAAGCACAAAATATTTAACATTGATGATGTCTAGTTTACTAATTTTTTGTTGTTGTGCTTTTGATATTGGATCTAAGAAACTGACATAAATCAAGATCACAAAGATTTATTCCTATGTTTTCTTCTAAGTATTTTACATTTTTACTTCTTATATTTAGGACTTCAATCCCTTTTAATTTTTGTATATGTCTGAGTACCATTTGTTGAAAAGATTATTCTTTTCTCCACTGAATGGTCATGGAACATTTGTTAAAAAATCATTAGGCATTAAATATGAGAGTTTATTTCTGGATTTTCAATTCTATTCTATGACCTTCCATATGTCTATCCTTACATCATTACCATAC
Source organism: Heterocephalus glaber (assembly GCF_053883595.1). Taxonomy (NCBI): domain Eukaryota; kingdom Metazoa; phylum Chordata; class Mammalia; order Rodentia; family Bathyergidae; genus Heterocephalus; species Heterocephalus glaber. Next base: position 38,365,042 of record NW_028258381.1, on the reverse strand, counting down.
TGTCTTGATTAGTGGAGATGTAGTTTATTTTGTAAAGAAGTGTGAGTTCTCCAACTTTGATCCTTTTCAAGACTGTGGCTATTCTGGGTCCCTTGAAGTACCATATGAATTTTAGGATGAGCCTGAAAACTTCTGCAAAAAAGTCAGTCAGTTGGGATTTTGACAGGGAGTGAATTAAATATGTAGCTCAGGCAGGTGTAGGGATGCCTACCTGTCATCCCAGCACTCAGGAGGCTGAGGCAGGAGGACTGCTGCTAGTCTGAGACCAGCATGGGCTACACAGTGAGTTCAAGGATAGCCTGAACTCCAAAGTGAGACCATGTCTTTAAAAAAAAAAAAAAAAAAAATGTACTCAATATGAAGAAGACTGTCATCTCAGCAATATTGAGTTTTCTGAGCAATGAACATGTCTATTTGTCTGGATCTTTCTATTTTTTCAACATTATAGTTGAGGGTAAAAATTATAGTTCAGGGTAAAAACTTTGCATTTCTTTTGATAAACTTATTCTTATTTTATCCTTTTTAATGCTACTGTAACAGAGCCTTTACTCTAATATCCTTTCAGTTTGTTCATCAATACTGACTAAAAATACAAATGAGTTCTGGGATCTTGCATCCTACAATCTTACTGAACTTGCTTATTCTAATACTTTTTCAGTGATTCTTCAGGATTTTCTATCTATATATTATGTCATCTGCAAAAAGATAATTTTATTTGTTCTTTTCCCTTCTAGCTGTATTTATTTTCATTTTCTTGTCCAACTTCCCCAGCTAGACGTGCCAGTGCCATTTTGAATAACAGTTGTGAGAGCAAATATTCTAGTCTTTCTCTTGATTTTAAGCGAAAAGTATTTATTCTTTCACCATTAGAAGAATGTTACTTTTTCTTAGGTGCCCTCCTTCCTGTTGAAGAAGCTATCTTCCAGTCCTAGTTTTGTTGAGTATTTGAGTGTTTTTATCAAAAGCAGTGTTGTACACATGTACATACATACTGGAGATTGAACACAGGGCTTTCACATTACACTACATCTCCAGCCCTTTGTATTTTTTGTTTTGAGACAGGGTCTCACCAAGTTGCAAAGCTGCCCAAACTGGCTAAAACTTGTGACTCTCCTGCCTCAGCCTTCCAGAGTGCTGGGCTTACAGGCACAGGTAGCAGTGCTGAATTTTGCCAATGCTCATCCTGCATTTATTGGGGTAATCATACAGTTTTTATTATTTATTCTATTGATATGTTACCTTGACTTTTATGTGTTAAACTAACCCTATAATGCTGGCATAGTTGGTACATAATCCTTTTTATATATTGCTAGATTTCATTTTCTTTTTTTTTTTTGGTACCGGGGATCAAACTCAGGTCCATGCGCTTGTGCAGCAGACGGCGAAACTACTGAGCTAAATCCCCGGCCTAAGATTTCATTTTCTAAAAATTTATTGAAAATTTTTCTTTCTATATTCCTAAGTGATACCGGTCTATAGTTTCCTTTTCTTGTGATGTCTCTGGTTCAGGAATCAGGTAGTATTCACCTCAAAGAATGAGCTGAGTCATGTTCCACTTTCAATCAAGCATGCATTGAATGACTAATGTACCTGGGATTAAAGCCAGGGCCTTAGCACTCCAACACCTTTCCTTTTGCTTCATTTTTTGAAACAGGTCTTGCTATGTAGTTCAGCTTGGCCTTGAACTCACTATGTAGCCCAGGCTGGCCTCAAACTCAGTGATCCTCCTGCCTCAGCCTACCCAGTGCTGGGATCACAGGCATGTGTCACCACACCCAGCTCCAACATTTTTCTAAAATTGTGAGACAAAAATCTCACTAAGTCGATAATTGCTCAGGCTGGCCTTAAACTTGTGATTCTTCTGCCTCAGTCTCCCAGAGTGCTGGGATTACAGGTATGTGCCACCATGCCTGACCAAGCATTTTTAATAAAAAGCTAGAAATAGTAGCCACCCTGATTGGGCTTTTATGGTAACGTTCTCTGAGGTCCTTGATAAAAGTCTATCCTGGCACACTTTACATGGGCTGCCTTAGTATTCTTGCCTAACCTCTACTAAACACAGTAAATGGATTTTATTAGAAAAGGTTAAAAAGTAAATCTGAGCAGGGTATGGTGGCACACACCTGTAATCCTAGCACTAGGACAGCGGAGGCAGGAGGATCACCACAAGTCTGAGGCCAGCCTGGGCTCATGGTGAGTTCAAGGCCAGCATGAACTACATGGTGAGACCTTGTCTAAAATAAAACAAAATACAACATAACACAGAAAGTAAACCTGACCTGCTGCTTTTTGTTCAAAATATTAATCGCTTCTTGTCTTTATTCCCACCCTAAATGACAGGGAAAGAAAACCACTGAGAAATGTGGTGTATTTCTGGGCCAGATTTTCCAAGATGAAGAGGCTCTCCAAGAACAAAAAGAGACAGTGGCACTGTTGGTTCTGTCTTGGGTTCCTACATGAATAGCACCAAAGGAGCACAGATCCCACCTGGCCCTAGATGCCTTAACATCCCTCACACCGCACAGAAGAGGAACGACCACACCAGCTCCCAAACTCCTGGAGGGCAGCATGTGTGCCCCTGTATCCCACAGCTGAGTAGCTGTGGGCACCCCTGAAGGGGAGGGTGGGTCTACTCAGGCTGCAGACTGGAGGGCGGGGGGGGGGATCCCACTGGGGCTCATCCTCCTTCAACTTACCTCTCACCCAGGTAGTCCCCAATGACAGTCTTATTCAGGCCTTCTCCTTTATAGAGGAACTGGGAAACGTCTTCTGGGGAACTCTGGAGCAGGTCATTTTCTATTAGAAACTGAATTCCCTGAAGAACAGCATAAGACAGGAAGCACCAGTTAGGAAGGCCACTCAAACTCAATTTTCAAGGACAGAAACACAGTGTGATGATCTTACTGGTTTGGACACAGCAAAAACATCAGAGAGACTCGTGGAACTGCACAATCTGATTTTCATAATACTATACTACATTTTTATCCATCAAAGAAAAGAACATACATGTCTCCCAGAAACTTAATAGGTTAAAAGACAAATGAATGGGTTACTGAACAAACTAATATAAATGGTTGTTTAAAATGGTAAGGATTCACCAGATAGTAAATAGAAAATGGTAAATTTTGCTGCCTTGAAAATTTCCAGGAGCAAGAGAGGGGTGTCTAAAGAAACCAAGGACACAAAGGACAAAGGGATCCCCATGAGCAGAGTGTGGGGCTGGTCCCTGGCCTGGTCACTGGTGATCAACTGGGCTATGACTGTGGCACTGAAGGCTGGGAAGCTGGCCTTCTTAAAGAGTTCAGCCACCCAAGGGCAGACACTGCTGTCCAGGTTTCCTTTGGAGGGGCCATGGCTTTAAGAGGTTCTTGTCTCCTTCCCACCCTGGTCTTTCCACCCCTCCTAGTTGTCCTATAATCTGTGGCCACAAGGTTGGGGGCTGGACCCTGAGAAGCCAAAACTGGCATTGTTAGCCAAATCTTCAAAAAGTGAATGGGCCTGAGGAAGAGACTGTTCTGGATACTCACGACCTTTCGTTCAAGTCAGTATACCCCCAAAACTAGGGTGAATCTTGGAGAGTGCTGTGAAACGACCTACAAGGATTTGAGAAAACCAAATGGGCTCAGAACAAGGTAATTTCTGTGCTTACAGGTAGCAAAATGGAGACAGAAGAGGTTCCTGGGAGGCAAGGCTTCCTCTGCAAGAGATGGAGGCTACAGACATGGGAAACAGGGAGCCACTGTTCAAATTCAGACAGGAGACCCTAAAATAAAATGCAGTCAAGAGCCTGAGACAAAAACGGCAGTTAAGAATGTAAAAGGACTGCATCTTGGAGGTGAAAGAGGCCAGAAAAGGAGAGGACATGGGAGCAGGCTGCTCTGAGTGTGGTGACAAGTGTCCTCAGATCAGAGCAGTCATGTTAAAACGGAGGCAAAGACTGGGGTAATGTGCCCACAAGCCGAGGAGCACCACCAAATGCCAAGACAGGCCTGGAAGGGATTCTCCCTCAGGTTAAAGGACAACACCTTGCTCTTGGATTCTGGCTTCCCAAACTGCTAGAGAATAAAATTTTGTGTTTTAAGGCACCCAGTTTATGGTTAATTTACTATGGCAGCCCTAGGACACTGACATATTAGGTAGGTAATTACTCATAAAAGAAAGCAAATGTTCTATTAGAAAATTTTAGTATTTTAAAATGTTGCTTAGAAAAATCAAACAGTGGCCACCATTCAATCCACTAAACTTAGTATCTAGAGTTCAGTATTTCTAACTTTCCTGTTATTTCCCCTAAGAGTCTCTCTCAGAAGAAGCTGGAATTTTTTTGGGGGGGGTACTGGGGATTGAACTCAGGTCCTTGCGCTTGCGCAGCAAGCGGTGAAACCACTGAGCTAAATCCCTGGCCCAAGAAGTTGGAATTTTTTCAAATCTAATGACCAAGGTTTTTTGTTTTGTTTTGAGACAGGGTCTCCTTATGTAGCTAGCCCAGGCTAACTTTGAACTCTTGGTCCTCCTGCCTCAACTTCCTAAATGCTAGTTTCTGTTTTTTTAAGAGGTTAATTTGACCTGGTCAGATTTATGATCACTGATTTGTGAGGACTTACTCCTGCCCTCTTATTTTGTGCTTTCTACTTCACATGTCCTTTCAGCCTTTTGTTAAATTGATCAAATTTTCTTTATTCAAGCTTTCCTAACAACTTATAAATTCTATTTAATTCCTATCTGTAGTGGCTCTTAAAATTTTAACATCTAAACTTACATTTACCTATCAACGTCTAGAAACAATACTTAGCAGAATTTTACTTTCTTATTTTTTTTTGGAACTGGAAATCAAACCCGGGACCTTGTGTTTTTGAGGCAGGCAACGGCACCACTGAGCTAAATCCCCAGCCCACACTTTCCCTTTTATTTTAGCCTTTTTATTTTCCTTCTCATTCTCTTATTTAGACTTAACTGTAACCACCACCACTACCACCCACACACCCCTGCCAATACTAGGGGATTAACCAGGGATGCTCTATCAACTGAGTTACATACCTTGCTCTTCTCTTTAAAAATAATAATAATAATAATAATAATAATAATAATAATAATAATAATTTTGAGATGGTATCACCAAGTTGCCCAGGCAGGACTCAGACTTTAGATCCTCCTGCTTCAGCCTTCCAGGGCTGAGATTACAGGCCTGAGCCACCACACCTGGTTTAACTACAAATATTGCATGTCTTTTTCATCCTATGGATTCGTGTTTGTTTGTAGGTGTAATCCTCCAACTTCTCAATTACTAGACTCAGGGAAAGTCTTGGTGGGTGACTGAGTCCTTGCATGTCTGAAAAGGTCTTTATTTGTCCTTCTTCTGAGTGACAGTTTGGGTAGACAAAATTCTCAGTTTTAAGTCATTTTTCATCAAACTCTGGAGCTGTTTCCCTGCTTTTGTTTCCTGATAATGAGTTCATGTCTTCTTAGGTGGCCTAGTCTTCTCTTCCTGGAAAATTTAATGATTTCCTCTTTATCCGCAAGTTTTGTGATATTTTATTCAATACATCTATATATAGATCTTTCAAAAATGTATACTGCTTAGCATTTGGTAAGGCCTGTGAATCTGATTTTATCTTAGTCTTATTCTAAAATAATCTAAGGTTTCCTTAAAATATTTCCTCTGTTCCATTTTAAATTGTCTCCTTTGAGACTTTGAGTCAATAAAATCTGGTTTGCTGGACCCATTTTCCATGTCTTGTAACTCTGTGCAAAACAGTGGAGAGAATTATTACACTCTCCTGTAGGCCTCAAATTCACGTTCAAGCAGCAGCCTCTCTGTGGCACAGACCAAAGTTCATGTGACACCCCTATTTATTTCCAGCATTCTTACAATGCCCAACTTTGGTTTAATGTATAAGTACCATCCTATCAATCTCTTTGATGATATTTACAATACATACAAATATACTACTTTTATTTAGAGTTCCCTTCCACTGTTTCTATTGGGCCTGTTTCCTACTGTTTCAGCTCTTCTGTTTGTCCAGTTTCATGTCTTAGTCAGGTGGTAGTTTCCTCAAGTGTTTGACGATACGTGGCAGAGAATTTATCTCTGTAAGTCAGTCACTGGCAACTCCTGGATGTTGTCTGCTTCTGGTTTTTACTGCAGCCACCTCCCATGACTTGTTGGAGCAGCATTTAGGTGGTGGGAGCTGTGCCCACTGTTGACCTCTGGGAGTGGATTTCTTCTTCTCTGTGCTGCTGGCCACCCAGATGCTGCCTGTCTAGATGGACTAAGTGTTTTCTCTTGCTTCCCTCACCTGGGGCCCACAACACTGCCTGGTACAGGTCAGCACTGCGTAAAGAGTCCCAGTGTCGATGTCCCAACTGCTTCCCCATTCCCTACATCTTCCTGACCTTGCTGAACCCCAGGCTGCTCCCCCTTCTCTTAGCAGCTCCCTCCTATATGTGATCTAGGTATCATTCCTTCTTCACTTGATCTCATCCTTGCAGAGAGTCCTTACTTTCTACTCCACTAAACTCCTTATTATAAATTTAAGTATTTTTTGTTTTAAAGGCATATATGGACACTGGGAATAAAAGGAAAGGGTAGTAGAGAGTTTTTAGCCTGCTTAATCTAACCAAACCTTTTTCTTCTATTTATAAACTGAAGTGCTACTTCTAGAGTCTAAGGTACCTGAAACCAAAGCTCCTTGCTTAAAATGTTATCACATCCCTGTTAGCTTGAAAGAATTTACTTTAATGATACCTTCATGTTTCACAATATTACAAGGCTTAATAAGGATATGCAATAGATTTAATTTTGAATTGTATCTGAAGCATGAGATTATTTGGTATGGCTACAGACTAAATTATTTGTGTCCCCCTCAAAATGTATATATTGAAGCCCAAAGCCACAAAGTGACAGGACATACATAGATATAGGGTTCCTGGGAGTAACTAGGCTTAGGTGAAGTCATTTGAGCAGAAATCCTAGTTTAAGATTTGTGTCATTTTAGGAAGACAGACCCTGGAGTGAAATTGCTCCCCTCCCTGGCCATGTGAGGATTTAGCAAGAAGGCGGCTATCTGTCTATGGAAAGACGGCTATCACCAGGACCTGGCTATACTAGCATCCCAGTGTTAGACATGTGGTACCCAGATCTATGAGAAAATAAATGTTTGCTGTGTAAACCCCCAATCAACCATATTTTGTCATGGTAGCCCAGCTGACTAAGACAAGTACTACAACCAAGACTATAAACCAAATAATTTTGATAATATTTCCAGCAAAAGGCCAAAGGCAGACTAAATGTACCTTCTTCCTTTATTGGGTGGCATGATTACAGATAAGCCACTGAGAAGACTATATGTCCATCAGCAGATGAGTGGATAAAGAAAATGTGATATTTACACACACTGCAGTACAACTCTGCCATAAAGAGAAACTTGAGTCATTTGTAGGAAAATGGGTGCACCCTGAGACCATAATGTTAAGTGAAATACACCAGACCAAAGATAATAGGAAGTAGCGAGATAAATCTTTCTCCAATGGGAAGGGGACCAAGAGATGGAAGAGGGAAGAAAAGGAGGACAGATGAAAAAAGAATTAGGATGTGTTATGCACATGCACCAACTCCACACAAGGAAGGTATTCATCATGTACTGCAAACAGGGACTAATACAGAACTTTAAAAATATATCTTAGGTTAAATGGGACATAAAATGAAGCCTGCTAAGACATTCAACACAGCCTGATTAAACCTCCACTTCTTTGGACATGGCAAGCAGATGCCATGGGGATGACTAGATAGTCAGGATTCAGCTTCTTATGAACCAAGCCAGCAGGAAGCCACAGTTGCAGGCCTAGGTCTTTCAGTCACGTTCCTTACTCAGGACAGTGGGTGCTCCTTAGGTGTTCTGTGCCTCATTTTGCCCAACTGTGAGACAGGAATTAGAAAAGAAGTTCCCTACCTCATAAGTTGTTGTAAGGACTAAGTATATTAATTGAAGTGCTTCCCTCCTGTGCTTCCTGACAAACAGGAAATTCTCAATGTCAGTTATTATTGTACTTTCGACCCATAGTACATATAAAGTTAGTTGACAAGCAAGAACCAACAGCTAGGACATCCTAAGCATGAAGTGAGTTCACTCACTGATGCACTGTGGTAACATCACTTTAAAAAATCAGTGTAGGGGCTGGGGATTTAGCTCAGTGGTTTCACTGCCTTGTTGAGCAAGTGCAAGGACCTGAGTTCGATCCCCGGTACCAAAAAATAAAATAAAATAGAACATAAAAATAAATAAAATAAAAAATCAGTGTTTACTGCACTGTGTGCTTCATGAGATTTGAATTTATTTATGAGCTTATTGGTGTGCTACTCAGTGCTAAAACATGAGTTCCAGTTCTAAAAACATTCAATTTTATAATACATCCTCTATTACTTCCAATGGTTATAAAATCTGCTGATAATTTAACTTAGTAAACTCAACTCCTAAAGGAGGAAAAACAAAAACCTGATACTAACCCCAAATACCAAATCATTACCAAATCCACAAATCATTTCCACTGACAACTTCATGCCATTTTGGAGCTGAATTAAGGAAGCAACAGGAAGTTTCACAGTGGGTAAAATATAAACAAACAAAATCCTACCCTACCTACAGGTTTGCTGTGTTCTAAGAAAATCCAAATCTGCAAACCACAAATGACGAATAAATGAAGAGCAGTGAGGCAGGTCTCACTATGTTACCCTAGGTCCCAAACTCCTGGGTTTCAAGCAATCCTCCTGCCTCAGCCTGCAAAATAAATGAGACTACAGGTGTACAGCATCTCACCTGGCTTGATACATATATTTTTAAATATCATTTGTAACTGCACTTACACTTATGAATGTGAGTTTACAAATCTTAGGCCTTGTGCAGTGCAATTCCTGTAATCAACAAACATTTATTGAATAAACAAATACTTTAACAATTAGTACTGAGGTTCAGTCTCAGACAAGGAAAATGTCAGAAATGAACGCCAGTCAGAAATCACTAGCAATGAATAAGCCAGCTCTGTAGTCTGAACAACTTCCCGTCCTCTTTCCTCTCCTTGACCTCAAGTTTCTGGGGGCTGACTCAGGTCTACTCTTCCCTCTCAAAACCAAAAGCTTTTACAGATTCTGCCAAATTCTTTTAGCTCAATCTCAAAATCAAGCAGGTTTTGTTTTGAAGTGCTTTCCTAGAAAATCTAACTTGAGGAAAGAACAAGAGGGTAACTGAAATCTGGAAGGATTCCTTGTTCTTTCATTCAGACCCCCTTTTAAAATAAAAGGAAGAAATATTGTCCTCTTATTTGGGCTATTTAACCCACTCACATGATGAAATCTATAGACTCTATACCCAGACTCCACTCACACCTCTGCCTCCAACTAATCACCTGAGGCCCCCCTATATTAGAGCCTAGCTCACACAGGAAGATTTAGAAGATAAACTTCAAAGATGGGGCTCCACAGCAAGGACTGAACAAGTGGTTCTAGCTGCTCCTGTGGGCCCACGTCCATATTCTGAAGCGCCCACTACAGGAAAGGCCTTTCAGGTCAGAAACCACCTCTACAAGATACTTCTGCTTCACCTCACTCATTAAGCAGCCCCTGCTTTTTTTTTAATAAAATAATGTCGACTCCATCTTTTTATGTTGTGATCACCTTTGTCCAAAGAGAGGCAGCCATTAAAATAGATCAGTTGGTTGCAGGTTAGAAAACTGGAACTATGTGCTTACCTTTTTGGGGTCCATGTTGAATTTCTTTCTTCCCATGGCTATTTGCTTGTTCCTCTGAGTAGTTTTGCTATTCATTTGAAATAATGGAAAAATCATTAGCAAGTATTCACAGAGAGCAGAGTCTCATACAGCACAGCAAGGCACAGCCCCTTAGCACATTTTTCCTCTCACAACACTCAACAAATGAAAAAGCACTGGTGCACTCAGGAACTGCCATCTTCCACAGTGAAGAGAGGAGGTGTGTGGCTGCTTTGGCTCTTTTTTCACAGGTTTCACATTGAGATACACTTCTGAAAAAGCTGACGATGAAAAACAGTGACTTTTTAAAAAAAATAAAAAGAGGATGGTACCTTGAAGGATGGTTCCTTCTTAAAACTAAAAGAGGGTGACACAGAAAGGTTATTTGTGGGTAATTAATTCTGAGTGCCTGTGCTTATTCCCAAATCTACAGTTAGAAGGGGACTTACAGAAAGTAGAGGACAGGAAGTAACCTCCAGAGAAGCAGCCTCTGCCTCCACAGAGAACAGAAAGGAGGCAGGGTCAGAAAAGAACGAACAACTCCAAAGGCCTCCACTTCCCCTGTCAGCCCTCTCACTCTGTTATGGTCACCAGTTGATAAATTCAATAGAGGATAGATATAAAGAGCATAGAATAACTAACTTAAAGGTACCGACATTAACATTTTACCTCTCCTCCACTGAAGTTAGGTTATCGATCTCTGTCATCACTTCTGCAATTTCGTATTTCAGCCTCTATCAAAAAGAAAAAATTGGGGGGTCTTAAATTTCCATTTAAACTCAGAGAAGTTTCAGCCTTTCAGGCACAAGCTTCCTTGAGGGATCATCTGATCATTCAGAAACCCAACACCTTTAAACACAGCTAGAGCCTCAAAGTCAGAGCCAGCACAGCTTAGGAGAAAACAAAACTATCTGTCCACCTCCCATCAAATACCCAAGAAGAGGGGCCCACTAAGCAGACTCTACGGTATTTATGTGTAAAATCGAGAAGGGACATAGGAGCGTATCTGAGGTATAAAAAGGTAAAACCACTTAATTGCATCCATTCCCCACTACCCAGCACAGGCCATCTGCCTTCCCCTCCAGCACTACCTGTTCTTGGGAGACCAGGGGAAGCTGAAGCTCAGATAGATAGATTTTGGTGGCACGGAGTAATCAAGTCAGCAATCTCAGGGTGATTTCTGTCACTTTATATGACAGGGGACAGGGACTGGGGGCTAAAGCCAGACTTGGATCCATAGTACTCAGAGATGACAGAAACAGTGGGGACAGGCTCACCCTTTCCCTGGCGTGTCCTCTACTGGCTGAGACCCTTGGCCGCCTCCTAGGCTCTCTGGGCCTAGTGTTCTCATTGACAAAATAATGCAGTGAGAGCTAAATTAAGATTCCATATTAATCAGCAATGTGATTACTAGTGTCCAAATAAAATATATTCTTATTGGTCAGCCAAAGAACTTATTCTGGTTTACAGAATTTTTCCAAGAATGAAGGGTAATCTTAGAATAAAAATGTTCATGAATTACCTTTCAAATACAAAGAAATTTCTATTCAGAACCCTATTTTTGTGTGCCAAGAAACTCTGACTTAAAAAGTGAGTTAGTTCCTAGAAAGGAGTTGTTGTCCGGGACAAAGTCTGGCCCTACACTAAGTGGCACATGAGGCCACATTTATTTTGGCAATGACAATGACTTAAGAAGCTTTTCAAAGAGCCTTTCCCAAGGAAGCCAAGGCTTACTGAATAGTTTTTGTAACAATCACAGACACCTCGGCTCTGAAACTGTGGCTTTATTCATTTGTGTCTCCTGTGGGACACCCCTCCAACCCTGTCCTTTGGTTAAGGTACACAAATGTGGAAATGATAATGTTTATTCATCTGTGTTTTATTCATCTTTGTCATTCTGCTCCTACCACCTACCAGGCACTTGGTACATAGCTGGAACCTAATATATGCCTTCCATTCATTCAAAGGATATCTGAGTGCCAAAAATGTAATAAGCAATGTTCTAGGTACTTGGAATATTATATACAAACAAGGTCTTATCTGGTGGTAGTGGAAATTGAATTCAGGGCATTTATACTGAACTACATCCTCAGCCCTTTATAATTTTTTAAAATTTCAGACAAGGTCTCACTAAGTCACTAAATTGCCTAGGCTGTGCTTGAACTTGAGATCCTCCTGCATTAGCCTGCCAGAGTGCTAGCATTAGACAAGTGTACCACTACACCCAGCTTAACTTACAATTTTGGAGGGCAATGTGTTGTAGACTACTGCTATTGTTTAAACCAGCCATCTGTGACTCTGGACCCACAAGTCTAGGCTCCAGGTCCACCATCTTGACTTCTATCAGAGGCTGTAGTAACTGGTGTGGGGAGTCTTTGCCTCACTAGTTTACACAACTCTTTGCTCTGTTTCTTTGTGTAGTTCTTACATACACAGACTACCCATTTTTCATATTTCCCTGAAATTATTCAATATTTCACCCAAAAGCAAAAACTAAGTGTGAGTTTTGTTTTGCTTTGTTTTTACCTCAATGTCATCAATAAGTTCCTTTTTTCTTCGACGAATGTCCAAAAGTTCTTCTCTCTCTTCTAATGAGAGGTCTTCAGGCACTGAAAGAAAAAAAAAATCAATTCGATAGCAACTGCTTTGATGAATTGAAGCATCTGGCAATATTTGACAAGGACCAGCTGGAAGGCTGTATGAAAAGCTCCTGACCCCTTCTCCTTCCCACTCCTCACCATGACCACTGGTTTACCTCTAGAGAGTAAAACAGAGGCTAGCGCACACCAAACGCAGTTGAGGGCATGGGCATCCCATCGAAATTGGTGGGTAAGATAAATACTGACACCTCCTCTGGCTTTCCCACAGGGCTCCTACACTACAGAGCAGACCACCTGCCTTCCTCCTCCCAAACTGCCCACAGAAGTTCAAAGCTCTTCTCTGCACCATCCAAACAGCTGCAGGTCCACAGATATTGACACAGGGGGGCACAATGAGCACACAAGCACACCACACCTGGCAGGGAAACAGCCAGCATATCTTTCTGCTGAACTCAGAGCTCCCAAATGCCCTTAGTCCTTCAACCTCAAACGTGAGTAAGCCTCCAACATTCGAGACAAATACTGAGACACACACTGAGACACACTGAAGCTAAGAAAGATCAGAGTGGTTACATCTCAGGGAGCAAGAAATGCTGCAGGAAGCAGGGTAGTGCTGGGCCCCCTCCAAAACCCCATCCCCATTATAACTCCTACAGAACCTGTGACACTCCAGTACATATTCAACCAATAACTATAATCTCACTTGATTGGGCCAGGAGAAAAAAAAGAAAGAAAGAAAAGAAGGAAAAAAGTCTGCTGGGAGTAGAACTTGGCATGGCCACTTTAGAAAATAATTAGGTACTCTCTATTAATATCAAAGAGTACACATGCAATTTTACTCATATATATGTGTGTGTGTGAAAAATTCTCCAGCTTCTCCAGCAACATAACAGATATGCCAAAAAGCACAGTATATAGATTTTTTTTTAAAAAAACCTAAATGCCCATCCAGAGTAGAATGGATAAAAGTGTGTTGATGTATATGCATGCAATGGAATCCCAAAAGCAGTGAAAATGCATAAAACAAGCAACAAATGGGTATCTCAAGAAAATAACATGGAAATGAATACTTTCTATAAAAATCTCAAAAACAAAAATTAAATAATATGTTTGTTATGATATCTATATAGATATCTATATACAGAGAGAGATATATATCTAGATCTCCCCCCAAGAGCTTTGTTCACCAATAAGGTGGAGCTTTGGGAAGGTGACTAGATTATGGGAGCTTATGGCTGACTTGCTTTTAAGCAGGTAGCATCTTGTCGGAAGAAGAGGGTCAGTGGGGGCGTGGCCTGGAAGAGTTTATCTCCCTCTCTAGCTCCACCTTTCACTCTCTCTGCTTCCTGTCTGCCATGCCACGAACAGCTCTCCTGCACCATGCCTCTCTATCATGCCATCTGGCCTTCAAGGTACCCAACCATGCAAGGACTGAAATTTCTAAACCATGAGCCAAAATAAACCTCTTCTCCTTTAAGTTGTGGGTGTCAGGTATTGTGTATCAGTAGTGAGAAAAATAAATAAGACAATACTGTTTAGGTATAAGTATATATGTCCTATAAATACAAATGGGGGAATAATGCCTCCTAGGTGGGAATGAAGAGCATGAGATCAGGAAGGGAAATAAATTTCTAATTTCCTCCTTCCTGTACCAGATCTAAGCTTCGTTAAACTCCACATTAACAATTTTCTTAAGCAATCCATTTGTAATTCCAGCACTCATGAGGCTGAGGCAAGAGGAACGCAGGTTTGAGGTCAGCTTGGAATGCATAGAAAGTTCAAGGCAGGCCTGCAATACATAATAAGACTCTGTTGAAAGAAAGAGAGACAAGGAAAGGAAGAGAAAAGAAAGAGGAGGTGGGAGGAGAGGAAAATAATATGTAAGGAGCAGTATTCCATCCTGAGTAATTACTGAGGAAGGACTATCATTTACTGAACTAGACTGGGCCACATGCTTTAATAGGCTATCACAATTAAACCCCCCAAAATAACTTAGAAAGCAGCCATTATTTTTAATTGAAGAAACAGGTCAAGAGAGATCTAATGATTTTCCCTAGAGGGAAATTATTTGAAGAAATAACTACTGAAATGTCCCAAATTTGACAAAAGACTTGAAAACACATATCCAAAATGCTCAAGAAAATCCAAGTAGGATAAACTCCAAGATCCACAAAGCCATGCTGCATGCTTTGGGGAGGTCTAGCTGATCAACAATGTCATCAGGGACCCAGTGTTTGTCCGCCTTCCAAAGTACTAGCTTCATCCTAAAGCTGATATCCTTCCTGCTATAGGCTTCTGGAGTAGCTGAGGCTGCTACTTCTGTATTCCGGGGCTCCTTCCAACTTCTTTCCCAAAAGGCCCCATAAAGTCTCTCCCTCAATTCTCCAAGGCCCAACCTGAGTTAGGCCTTGGCTTATACTAATCAGAAGGGGTAGAAAAAATGTCTAGACACACAGACATCTAGGTCAAGAGATGAGGTAAGAACTAGGAGAAAATGAAGACTCCAAAACCAAGGGAGAGAAAAATTTTAAGACAGATAAAACCAATGTTAAAGGCCCAAAGAGATCCAGTACCAAAGTAAACATACAGTTCTTGAAACTTCAAGGCTATTCCTCTTACCACAACTAGAGCATGTATTTTATTATTATTTTTATTTTTTGGTACCGGAGATCGAACTCAGGTCCTTGCGCTTGCGCAGCAGGAGGCGAAACCAGAGCTAAATCCCCGGCCCAAGAGCATGTATTCTAACAAAGACAAGAGCATTTCTAAAAGTAGTCAGCTGACTAACACTATCCTAGGAAATAAATGCACCTGAAAATTCAAGTTAAGTATGTCAACAGCATTGCCTGGGCTCCCAAAAGTAGCCTTAAAAAAAATCTTTCTTCTGCTGAGTTCGCCAATGCAAATATATCAAAACAAGAGTCTGAAAGGGCAAAGCTTTACTTAAGTCATCTACAGACACCTGTGTTTCTTTAAGGACAGTCTACCTACAGTCTCTCTCCTACCTGAGAATATGAAGGATTGGCTGCCAACATAGAATGAAGGCTTAGAAGACAAATCTAAACATCACAATGATTTAACTCTAAAGCCCCTTCCATCAGAAGTTTTCATGGAATCTCTTAATTTTTCTCTTTCAGTAATGCCTATCTTTTCCTACTCCTTTAAAGCACTAGCAAGTGGGCTGGAGATTTAGCTCAGTGGTTCCAGCACCTGCCACGCAAGTGCAAGGTCCCGAGTTCAATACCCGGTACCAAAAAAAAAAAGATTGGGCCGGGGATTTAGCTCAGTGGTTCTGGTGCCTGCTTCACAAGCGCAAGGACCCAAGTTCGATCCCTGGTACCAAAAAAAAAAAACAGATAAAGCACTAGCAAGTAAAACAGTGCTGACTATTTATAATACCATTTATACTGGACCAGAATCTGCATGTCTAAAAGAAAGAAATTTTATAGTGTTGTGGTTATTTAGGAAAATGTCTTTTCTAGAGATTCACACTGTAATATTTAGGGATATGATACTATTATATCTGTATTTTGAAATACTTGAACAAAAAAAATTGAGCAAGATAAAAATTGTTAAATCTATGATGGATATATATTCACTGTCCATTGTATATTCTAAGAGTTTAATTTTTCATGATAAAAAGTAACAAAAAAAGTTCAGTGTTAAATGGCCAGTAGCCATCATAGTAATATTATCTTTTAGGGTATTTTGGTAAAAACATTAAACTGGAATAATGGAATACTACTCCCTAGCACATTAAAAAGACTAAATCAAGGCTGAGGATGTAGCTTTGTGGTAGTGTGTGTGGCTTAGCATTTTTGAGGTCCTGGGTTCAATCACCAACAGCCAAAAAGAGAAAAGAAAAAAAAAAAAAAGATCCAGAAAGGAAGAAGATGGCAAAAACCAAATCAATAAAACAAACAGAAGTATGTGATAAAAGTATTTCTGGACCAATCTCTCCACAGTTTCTGTTATTTAAATATCTTTCTGTCCTATTATTTCTCTGGACACCCAGAATGCAGAGAGAATATCAACACTGCTGTTACACCAGCTGTTTAGTGAAGTTCTATCTGCATCTCTCTGCATCCAAACTAATTCAATAGTCACAAATCTACTGACACAAAGGCAATTTCACACATGCAAGTGTCACACTAAAATCAGGATAGGCAATGTTCAGAGGAGGTATCCTTAACTGTCCAGACCTTTGCCAGCAACACAGCAATCTGTACCCCAAAAAGAGCAATATAAGGCTTGGATTCACTTATTGATATTGCCTACATATTGTCACTTGGACTCTGTTGGGTGAGAAGAAACAAAGGTTTCATGATGGAATTTCTTCCAAAACATCTAGCAGTTTATTTTTTAATCGAAAACATTAATATATGGATATATGGTCACACACATACACATGCATATATGATGAAAATCTTCCTTGCATCCTCAATAAGGAATATTTGTTGTTCTGTTGGCAGCAATGGAGACTAAACCAAGGGCCTTTTTACTGAGTTACATTCCTGCCCCTTAAAAAAAAATTTTTTTTTTAATGTTGAGACAGGATCTCACTAACTTGCTCAGGCTGAGCTGGAACTTTTGATCCTCCTGCCTGAGCCTCCCACAGTGTTGGAATTATAGGTGTGCACCACTGTGCCTGCCTTTTATTGGAAGGGGTGAGATGGGGTCTCACTATGTTCCCCAGGCTGGTATTGTACTCCTAGGCTCAAGTAATCCTCCTTCCTGAGCCTCCCAAGTACTGTATCTAGGACTATAGGGATGAGCCACCATGTCCACATGTCCAACTACCCAACTAAAGCTGTTCTTAAAAAAAAAAAAAGGCAAATTAACTAGCAATTATTTGTCTGGCAGCAAAATCTCTGAAGTATGTTGAATATGCCTATCATCAGCTTCCAGAAAGAATCTGGGCACTCCAGAGACAGCCTTAAGAAATGGTCCTTGAATCCGGGCATGGTGCTGTACACCTGCAATCCCAGCACTCAGGAGGCTGAGGCAGGAGGACTGCCGTGAGTTCCAGTCCAGCCTGAGCTCCACAGTGAGTTCCATAGTGAGTTCAAGGCCAGCTTGAAATACATAGAGAGACCCTGTCTGAAAAAGAAAAGAAAAGGAAAGAAAAGGTCCTTGAGGCTCAACACTTCATTGAAAAATCATAGGGGAGGCTGGATGGATACACTACATTATTTCTAATAATGCAACAAGCCCTAAAAAGAATGAATATATGTTAATCACAAAACACCAGATACTGTAACAACATTTTTGCCCTGATTCTGGATAGTAAATGTATTCACAAAGAAAAAAATGCAAGAAATCCTCTATTTTAGTAAAATGGTGCTACCAGTACAGTTCCAGAGTAAGATTCGGGACAAATTTATAAGTTAGTCCAAGTTCTTGTCTTTCTCAAGCACCACCTTTCAAAAATGAAGGTCTGCAAAATCAGAAGCTCAGGGCTGGTGAAGTCTACAATTTAAAGTGTACACACTGGGTAGTCAACTTGCAACTAAGATGGAGTAAATTCGATTGAATTTATTGTTTTCCCTTAAATAATAAAAAAAATGGGCAAAATTCCATACCCTGCAAAATATCTTTCAAAACTAAAGGTGAAACACAAGCATTTCAGACATTTGCTTTGAAATAATTCATCATCAGTAGATCTACTCTATAAGAAAATTAAGGTCCTTATGGCAAGCCCAGGGAAGGCATCAGATGAAAATCTACCTACACAAAAGAATGAAAAGTACTGTCAATGCTACCTATGTGAGTAAAGATTCTCCCCTCATGTTATAAATCTCTTTAAAAGATTTACTATTATTACTGAAAACAAAAACAACAAAAATCATACTGGGGTTATAAATATTTACAAGTAAAAAAACACAAGGCTGGGAAGGAGAAATGAAAGCACACTATTTTAAAACCCTTATCCTGGGACCAGGGATTTAGCTCAGCAGCACTGCGCCTGCCTTGGAAGCACAAGGTCCTGAGTTCAATCTCCAGTACCAAAGAAACAAACAAAAAACCTTTATCTTGTGTGTGAAGTGGTATATCATTTGATGGCAGATTGTGATAAATTTCTAAATGTATATTACAAACTTTAAGCAACTGCTAACAAAGTATGGAATGATAGTAACACTGCATCAAGAAATTCAGAATCATTTTATTTAGCATATTTAATAAAATCTAAGAGTCCATCTATTGTAAGATGTATCCTTAATTTCAGAGGTGTTAAAATAGTAGAAAAACTTGCATGCCAGAATCATGAAAAACGGGATTACTTCTACATATATTGTACAGAAAATATACTGGCCAATTAAAAAATCTAATTATCTAACAGATTCCAATCTACCAAAAAGTTGCAATTTTCTGGTTTATTGCTATAAATATCTAATGACACCCTAATAAATTCTACACACACACACACACACACACACACACACACACACTGATCTTCCATAAAGTTAATTTACAACTCTAAAACAACCTACAGTTCTACAACTTCTCACAGGAAAAGATAAAATTACAAGGTATAAATTGTAGTGAAGCTCCTTCACTATATTTTAGTGGCTATGAGTCAAGTGGAATAATTTAACAAATTACCCATGAACAAAAATTTGACAATTTAACTTACAACTGCATATTTTGGGCTACTTATTCCTTACTTAAATTGATGTTTCCTACCCTTAAGTTTACCTTCATTACAAGTGTTCAATACTAATTAATCAACACTAATGTTTTTGTAATTTTTAGTTTTGGCCAGTTCAGAGACAATTCTACCAGACAATTCTACCAGACTAAGAACAACGACAAGGCATGGGCCTGGGCATTAGTCCCTATTAATCCACTAAAATGAGAACTCTGCACAGAGAAATAACACCTTTCTTGTGACACTCCAAAAACTGGGAATTTAAACTCTTAATGAGCATGAGTTCCAAGGGACTGCTAGGGTAATATGATGATACACAGAACAAAAAGGCAGGCTGTGAGCCACCAGATCCTGTGCTTCTGGCTCTCATCACCACTCAATGCTACTTGATCTTGGGCAGTTGATAAAGCCAAGTTCCAACATTCATATCCAAGTG
This sequence comes from Heterocephalus glaber, assembly GCF_053883595.1. Classification (NCBI taxonomy): domain Eukaryota; kingdom Metazoa; phylum Chordata; class Mammalia; order Rodentia; family Bathyergidae; genus Heterocephalus; species Heterocephalus glaber. The sequence goes on along the minus strand of NW_028258381.1, from coordinate 38,345,601 downwards.
GGTAACTGGGCCAGTCACTTGCTAGCGACAACATGAAGGCCAGATCAATGGAGCACTACAGCTAGTCAGGGCAACTATCTGAACAGCAGGGACAGGCAGGATCAAAGCACTTCCATGCTAAGAAAGGGTGAGAAGTTCTGAGGGTGGAAAGGTCCTGCCTTGGGACCTCCTCTCTTGTCATTTCCCCTCAATCTCAACTTTCTGGTCTCTACCATTCCTTGACAGCCATTCTTGTCCTGCCTTCTGTGGACTAGGTAAAATAATAATGTATTTAAACAAGAATTGAAGAATTTGCCACAGTGGACCTTCATTAATGGAAATCATGAAGGAATGACCATCAAGAGAAAAGAGTCAAGAGGTACAAGACACAAGAGGCAACAATGAACAAAGATTTCCATAAGCAAATCTAAAAAAGAACTGACTTTGTGTCATAAATAAAATTATGTAATGTGTCATAAATAAAAAATAGAACTAAAGTAACTGACCACAACAGGATATAAATGGGAAAGGAAATAATTGCTTTAAAGTTCATAAGAGTTCTAAGGAGGAGGGTATAAATGATTAATTTTAGACTTGGCAAGTTAAGAATGCATACTAAAATTTCTAGGCTAAGCAAGAAAGGAATGTAGCTCAAAAATACAGAAATTGGGAGGGGAAATAAAAACTAGAATGAGAAAAAACTAGTCAGTTCTAAAAAGATGACTGAGCTGGGGATATAGGTTAATGGTAGAGTGCTTGCCTACCATGCATGAGGCCCTGAGTTCAATCTCCAAAACCTCAATAAACACTAAAATAAGATGGAAAAAGAAACAAAAAAAAATTAGAAATAAAAATGCAATATATCCAAATGAGGGGGAAAAATCTAAACATACTGATTTTTACCATAATAGAAAAATAAGTCCATGATATTTTATAGTTCATCAAATCAAGAAAGAGAGAGTTTACTTCCCACAACTGACTTTGGACTGGTTTAGCGACTTCCTTTAACCAAAAGAAGATAGCAGATGTGACTATGTACAGGGTTCAAACCATGAAGTCTTACACTTTGACTACCTTGGAACCTTGAGAACACTAGGGTCTGAAGAAGCCCTGAGAATAAAATTTATCATGGAAAGGAACTACGTGGAAAGTCACAGACTGTTGCAGCCACTCCAGGTAAGGCCCAAGATATGTGAGGAATATCATCTGGGATGAGCGCAGCCCCAACCTACCTGCCAGCTAAATGCAGTGACACAAGTGAACCCAGACAAGAGCAAGGCATAGACTGCTAGCCAACTTACAGACTTTGAGACAACATGCCCTTGTTGTTTTACATCAATTATTTTGGAGTAGTCTATTACACATTAATAAATAAGTGATACATTTACACTAAAATGGAAAAAAGGACCAGTTTAAAATCCTGAACTTTAAAAAGGAACAAAAAATTCAACTAAATGCTCTTTACACGAAGCATATTTAAAATAATATATATCAATTGAAAGTAAAAGTATACAAAGTGATATACCATAAAAATCTTTCCCATAGGAGAGCTGATGTTGAATGCTGTATTAACACAGGAAAAACTGACTTTAAAGAAAGAAAAACAGATGAAATAGTCATTAATGATATATTGTTCAATTAATCACAAAGTTAACAAGTCTGAATTTATATGTACAGTCTAATAAACATAATATACCTCAATTATAAGATGCATATTTTTCTACATTTTAACGTCTCTGAAATCAACTCTGACATATACATATGTTACTGCCTATGTATCTGTAAGCCTGATATTGCTAGGGGCATAACTGTACAACTGCTACCTCTTGATGTTTGAATCAAAAACTAAATTGGAGGGCCAGGGATTTAGCTCAGTGGTGCTGACGCCTGCCCTGCAAGCACAAGGAAGGTCCTGAGTTCAATCCCAGGTACCAGCCCCCCACCAAAAAAAAACACCTACATTGGAGAACAATCTAGAAAAAGAATACAGGGCTGAGGATGTAGCTCAGTGGTGCTACGCCTGCCTCACAAGTGCAAAGTCCTGAGTTTGATCCCCGATAATGGGAAAAAAACAACAAAGAATACAAGTCATAGCTGGAAATCTTTCACTGATATTTTCTGATAAGATCAAGAAAGTAGCATCATTAAAAATCTGCATAATCACACAATGCCTGTGACACAAGCAAGCAGGCCACTGCCCATGTGGCACAATTATTGGCCAACTCCAAGCCAGCTCTACATTTTGCTTGCCCTTGGCATGGGGCAGCAGAGGTACAGATTAATAACCAACTTGATCCTAGGTGAGGATAACACCCAGGGAGAAGGTAGGCCTGGAGAGCCAGCAGACTTGGGGAGAAGTACAGACCTGGCCAGCATCTTCAGAGACTCTAAGATTACCCTCCAAGGTGACTGGGTGAGAGATAGCTACCAGGGGCCACCACAGAGAGTGTGAGAGCCAGACATATAGACTCCTGAGAAGTATAACCTCAGGTTGGTAAGGACACAGATTCTGACCTTTGTAGAGATCAACCATACCTCACAAGTGGCAACATTAACTCCAACAATTTACTTGAACCCCAGCCCCACAGCCTACATCCAGCAGAGATCAGAGAGTTGATCATTTGTCCCACCCGACAACAATAACAAGGAAACACCTCAGTTTGGACAGCTACCACAGTCAAGGGTGAACAGACAGAGGGGCCTCTGGTGCAAGGAGGGCACCCCAAAACCCATAGGCCATAAAGCTATGCAGAGAAAATCATGACTGGCTGTATTCTAAACTGCAGATCTTGGAGGAAAAAATACTCAAAAACAGAAGGATTTTTTTATTTGCCTCAATCTTTTAAATTTTTTTCTATTGTTATTATGTTTCTCTTCCCGTTATGGGGGGGGGAGTGGTTCTTTCTTGTCTTTTTTTCTCTTTAGTTTTTTTTTCTTTTACTCTCTCGTCTTCTTTCAACATTTCTTCCCTACCTTCTTATCTTTTATTTCCTGCATTTTATCTGATGATTTTCTCTTTTTCTCATTCCTTCTTTCCTGCAACTGTTTTCTAATGTTATTAATTTCCTCTTACTCCTCAAATAGAACCCCCTATTTCACTTTTTTCTCTTTATCAGATCCTATTAATGTTCTGAATTTTACTTTTTTTCATTCTCTGGTTCCCCATGCCCTCCATCTTTACAAATATAGGTATTAAGCTTTATGAATCTCTAGATAGCTAGTAAACTTTACACAATTACTGTTGAATACTGTTCTCCACTGAATGGAGGTAAAGTTGTTTCATTTAGTAGATATTTACTATAGGTCAGTATTTGGTTTGTCTTAGTGTTTATGCTATAATTATAGATCTCTTTCCTATGATTAAGGGTGGTACATTGTTGGTCCTTAGGGTTTGTCTACGTCCAGTTTGTCTTTGATGCTATTATTGTTGCTGATTTTATTACTATAGCCAAGGTGACATTAATTAGTTTCCTCAGGTTGCCAATATCTGGATTGCATTGGTGTCATTAACAATACAGCAGTCCATACCTGCTGAATTAGGTACTAGGCCAAACACAGTGCAGCCTTCCTTCCCAAATAAACAGAGGTGGTTGGATCTTGGGACAGAAACAAAGGCCAATAGCCACACCCAAAGGGCACAGCTGAAAAGTAGGCATTAACTAAGAGGTGTCCATACCAGCAAAAAAGCTGGCCATTGCCAGGGATTTAGCTCAGTGGATCTGGCGCCTGCCTTGGAAGCGCAAGGTCCTGAGTTTGATCCCTGGTACCAAAAAAAAAGCTGGCCATAATAATAAACCTGCAAGCTTCAACACAAAAAAATAAAAACATGAGAAGACAAGGTAACAAAATGCCTCCAAAAACTCCCAAATGCCACAAAGCTAATCTATGGGGCATTGTAGGAGAGGAAACCAAAAGCTACACAGCAAAATTATTGGAAAGGAAGTAACAAAACAGATCAATACGGTGTTTGGCAAGCTCACAGAAGATATAAGTAAACAGATAACGGGCCAAAAAACAAATCAATCAGCCAGTCTATAGAAGTCACTGTAAAAAGCTAGCAGAGCTGAACAAAATGATCCAAAACATAAACGATCAGCATAGAAAAGAACAAGAGTCCATAGAAAGGTTCTAAATAAAAATTCAAGAGATTAAAAACTCAAGCAAAAGTATGGCCAGCAAAAGTGACCAATGTCAGAACTAGAAGACAGGGCTACTGTCAGTGATCAATTAATAACAACAACAAGAGAATTAAAAACAAGAGAACATGGCCCGGGGATTTAGCTCAGTGGTTTTGCAAAAAAAACAAAAAACAAAAAGAGGACATGAAAAATGAATCCAACAGCTTCTACATGATGCAAAGACTAATCTAAGATTAACTGGAATCAGTTAAAAATCAAAAGACAGCACAATGGCATTAAAAAAAAAACTGTTTACTGAAATAATGGCAGAAAACTTCCCAAATAAGAATAAAGAATTTAACATACAGATTAAGCGAGACATAGAACCTCAAATAGCCACGATCAGAAAAGAACACTTCATAGTCAAAATCCCAGAAGTTCAATACAAGAGCAGAATCTTAAAAGTGATTAGAGAAAAGCAACAAATCACTTATAAACCCAAACCCACGAGAATTACAGCAGACTTCTCAACACAAACCTTAAAGTCCAGGAGAGCTTGGAGTGAAGTGTTTTAAGACCCTCCCAAAAAAAATTCCAACCAGATTGATATATCCTCCAAAACTATCTTTTAAAATTGATAGAGAAATAAGACATTTTCATGATAAAGAGCACCTAAAGAAATTCATGACCTCCAAACCAGCACTGCAAAAAAATTCTCAGGGATATTTTAAGAGACAGTGAAGCCAACAATAACAAAAGATCTAATAGAATGAATACACCAGGTAGGGTAAGCAGTTAAGCAGAAGGGAGAAACAGAATTAGCAATAGGAAAGTAGGGCAATGACAGAAATAAGTCAATTCCTATCAGTAACAACTCTCACAGTGAATGGTCTCAATTCCCCAAATCAAAAGATACAGAATGGCAAAATGGCTCAAAAAAGAAATCCAAAGGTATGCTGTATACAGGAAACACATTTAATCCCAAAAGAAACTCACAAACTAAGAATCAAAAGATGGAAAACAACATTCCATGCATATGGGAACCCAAAAATAAGCAGGTATAGCTAGCTAGTTTTGTATTTAGACAAAGTGAACTTGAAGCCAAAATTGAACAAAAGAGACAAAGAACGTCACGACATATCGGTTATGAGAATAATCCAACAGGAAGAGATAACAATTATTAACATATATACACTGAAAAAGAGTGCTTCCAACTTCACAAAACAAGTATTATTGGACATAAACACAATTATAATGGATGATCTCAATACCCCACTATGAGAAATAAGGCAGATCATCTAGAGAAAAAAAAAATCAAAGAAATATCAGAGTTGAGCAAACCTTCAAATAAATGGACTTAATGGTTATCTATAGAGTGGTCCACCCAACAACACAATACACCTTCTCAGAAGTACATGGAACTTTCTCCAGAATAGACCACATACTAGCCAAAAAAGCAAGCTTAAGTAAATATGAAAGAACTAAAATTATATCATGCATATTATCAGATCATAACACAATGAAACTAAAAATCAATGGTTAAAGAAAACAAATGATGCAAATGCATGGAAAATAAGCAATACACTCTATAATAAACAATGAGTTACAGGAAAAAAATCAAGGAAGAAATTAGTTTCTAGAACTAAATGATAATGCCAATACAACATACCAGAACTTATGGGACACAATAAAAGCAGTTTTAAGAGGAAGTTTATAGCTGTGAATGCTCAAATCAAAAAACAGTGAGCCCAAATAAATAACCTACTGATGCACCTCAAGATCCTGAAAAACAAGAATACAAATCAAAGCTTGTATAATGAAGGAAATTACAAAAATCAGAGCAGACATCAATGAAATTGAAACAAAAAAATAGTAAAAATACAAAGTATCAACGAATCAAGAAGTTTGTTCTTCAAAAGAATAAACAAGGGCCAGGGATTTAGCTCAGTGGTTCCACCGCCTGCCTCACAAGTGCAAGGACCCGAGTTCGACCCCCAGTACCAAAAAAATAAAAAATAAACAAAATAAACAAAATAGACAAGCCCTTAGCCAATCTAACATAGACAGAGAGAGAGAGAGAGAGAGAGAGAGAGAGAGAGAGAGAGAGAGAGAGAGAGAGAGAGGACCCAAATCAATGCAATTACAAATGAAAAAGGTGAGGGGCTGGGGATTTAGCTCAGTGGTTCCAGCACCTGCCGTGCAAGCACAAGGTCCCAAGTTCGATCCCCGATACAAAAAAAAAAAAAAAATGAAAAAGGTGAAATCAAAACAGAGACTTCCAAAATCAAGATGATTATTAACAACTACTTTGCAAACCTATACACCAATAAATTGGAGAATTCAGAAGAAATGGATAAATTCCCAGATATATATGCATTACCAACAAAGAATCAACAAACGGGATCATATCAAATTAAAGTTTCTGCACAGCAAAAGAAACAACCAACAACCAACAGAGTAAAAACACAACTTACAGAGTGGGGAAAAAATTCTGCCAGCAATTCCTCAGAGGACTCATATCTGAATATATAAAGAACTAAAAAAATTAGACCCCTAAAATAAAACTCAATAAAAAAAAACAGGCAACTGGGGCTGGGGATTTAACTCAGTGGTTTCGCCACCTGCTGCGCAAGTGCAAGGACCCAAGTTCAATACCCAGTACCAAAAACAAAAACAAAACAGGCAAAAGAAATGAACAGACACTTCTCAGAAGTACAAATGGCCAATAAATGCATGAAGAAATTTTCAACATCACTAGCCATCAGAGAAATACAATTTAAAACAACACTGAAATTCCATCTTACTCCAGAAAGAATGACCATCATCAAGAAATCAAATAATGCCATGTGTGGTGGTGCACACCTGTAATCCCAGCACTCAGGAGGCTGAGGCAGAAGGATCACTGTGAGTTTGAGGCCAGCCTTGGCTACATAATGAGTTCAAGACCAGCCTGAACTACATAGTGAAATCTTGTTTCAAAAAACAAAGAAAACAACAACAAAAAACCTCAAACAACAACAAGAAAAAAATCAAATAATAACAAGCGCTGGCAAGACTTGGAGGAGAAAGGAACCCCTCTACATTGTTGGTGAGAATGTAAACTAGTACAACCACTATAGAAATCATTATGGAGATTCCACAAAAAAAACTAAAACTAGAAATTCCATTTGATCCAGCTATTCCCTTCTAGGTATCTTCCCAAAAGAGTTAAAGACATCATATCACAGTGACACATGTACACTCATGTTTATAGCAGCACAATTCACAACAGCTAAATCTTGTATGTCCATCAACAGATGAATAAGAAAATGTGGTATTTACACACAATGGAGAACTACTCTGCCACAGAGATAGTCATTTGTAGGAAAATGGATGCAACCTAAGACCATAATCTTTTTTCCATAAGTATAAACATTTTATTTCAATTTAAAGCAGCAGAAATACAAAGAGGTTTTGATAATTATAGAGACAATGAAAAATTCCACCCTATTAATTTTCAGACCTTTAAAATCTCAAACTGATACCATAATCTTAAGTGAAATAAATCAGACACACACACTTAAATACTGCATGGCTTCTCTTATATGAGAAACCCAAAATATAAATAAAAAGTAAAATAAAAGGTAGGTAACAGGAAGCAGGGAGATAGATCTTTCTCAAATGGGAAGGGGATCCAAAGGTGGAGGGAGGGGAGAGGGAAGATGAAAAAAGGAATTAAGATGTTATGTACATGCACCCACTCCCTACAAGGAATGTAAATATCATGTACTACAAATACGTACCAATAAAAAAAAATTTAATTAAAAAATTTCATAATTTTTTTTGAGGCAGGCGGCAGAACCACTGAGCTAAATCCCCAGCAAAATCTTCATAATTTAAAAAGTCCTGGAGATAACAGAGATACTGTGTTACCAGTCTTTGATGGTGTTAACACTGTAGAAAAACACAAGTATCAACTACCCTAATTAAAAAATGTTTCAGCAAACAAAAAATTTCATAAACACGTGGAAATTGAACAACACACTTCTGAATAACCAATGGGTCACAGAGGAAATTAAAGAAGAAATCAGACAGTTCCTTCAATTAAATGACAATGACAATACAACATATTGGAATCTATGGGACACAATGAAAGCAGTCTTATGAGGGAAATTCATAGCAGTGAATACGCATATTAGGAAAACAGAACGAGCCCAATTAAACAACCTGATGCTGAACCTCAAGCTTCTAGAAAAAGAAGACCAGGACAACCCCAAAGCTCATACAAGGGAGGAAATTATAAAGATCAGAAGAGAAATCAATGCAACGGAGACTAAGAGAACAAAAAATCAATGAAGCCAAGAGTTGGTTCTTTGAAAGAATCAACAAAATTGATAAACCTTTAGTCAACCTTGTCAGAAAAAGGAAAGAAAAGGCCCAAATCCATGCAATTAGGAATGAAAAGGGTGAAACTACAACAGTCTCAGCAGAAATCCAGATGATCATCAATACCTACTTTCAGAACCTATATGCCAATAAGATGGACAACACAGAAGAAATGGACAGATTCCTAGATACATATGAATTACCAAAGTTGAATGAAGAAGACCTAAAAATTCTGAACAACCCAATATCAACCAATGAAATTGAAAACGTAATTAAAAACTTACCAACTAAGAAAAGCCCGAGTCCTAATGGCTTCACTGCTGAATTCTACAAGACATTTAGAGAGGAACTGCTGCCACTACTGTTTAAACTCTTCAATGAAACTGAAAGGGAAGCAATACTCCCAAATTCAGTCCTGGAAGCAAGCATCACCTTGATCCCCAAAGCAGAGAAAGACCCAACCGAAAAGGAGAACTATAGGCCAATCTCACTAATGGACACAGATGCAAAAATCCTTAATAAGATAATGGCAAATAGAATGCAGAAGATCATCAAGAAGATCATACACCCTGATCAAGTGAGATTCATCCCAGGGATGCAGGGATGGTTCAATATACGCAAATCAATCAATGTAATACACTATATCAATAGACCCAAGGACAAAAGCCATATGATTATCTCCATAGACGCAGAAAAAGCATTTGACAAAATCCAACATGCATTTATGATAAAAACCCCACAAAAAATTGGAATAGGTGGTCTCTACCTCAAACTGATAGAAGCCATCTACGAAAAACCAACAGCCAATATCATACTAAATGGTCAAAAACTGAAATCCTTCACACTCAAATCAGGAACAAGACAAGGATGTCCACTATCACCACTCTTGTTCAATATAGTTCTGGAAACATTAGCCATGGCAATTAGACAAGAGAAAGAAATAAAAGGAATAAAGATAGGAAATGAAGAAGTCAAATTGTCATTATTTGCAGATGACATGATACTCTATATAGAAGACCCCAAGAACTCCACCAAAAGTCTTCTAGACTTAATAACCAAATTCAGTCAAGTAGCTGGTTAAAGGTCAACACACAAAAATCAATAGCTTTCCTCTACACCAATGACAGACTCACTGAGAGAGAAATAGGGCAAATAATTCCTTTCACAATAGCATCCAAAAAACTGAAATACCTAGGAATCATCCTAATGAAAGAAATCAAAGACCTCTTCTCTGAAAACTATGGCACTCTGAAAAGAGAGATTGAAGATGATATCAGAAAATGGACAGACATCCCCTGCTCCTGGGTAGGAAGGATTAATATAGTGAAAATGGCCATACTTCCAAAACTCCTATATAGATTTAATGCAATTCCAATTGAGAGCCCACCAGCATACTTCATAGACCTCGAGAAAACAATCCAAAAATTCATTTGGAACAAGAAGAGACCCAGAATAGCAAAAGCAATTCTAGGTAACAGAGACATGGCAGGGGTATCACAATCCCCAACCTGCAACTCTACTACAAAGCTACTGTGATAAAAACAGCATGGTACTGGCAAAGAAACAGACCTGAGGACCAGTGGAACAGATTAGAAGATGAAGAAACAACGCCAGACACATTCAGCCATCTCATCTTCGACAAAGGAGCCAAACACCCTCACTGGAGGAAAGATAGCCTCTTTAATAAATGGTGCTGGAAAAATTGGGCTTCAACTTGCCAAAGATTAAAACTAGACCTATATCTTTCACCATGCACTAAACTAAAATCAAAATGGATTAAAGATCTAAATATTAAAATAGAAACTCTGAACCAGTTGGAACAGAGCTTAGGTAGAACCCTTGAAGACATCGGTGTAGGAAAAGATTTTATGAACAAAACCTCAGTTGCCCGGGAACTAGCACAAATAATCAACAAATGGGATCTCTTCTTATTAAAAAGCTTCTGCACAGCAAGAGAAACCACCAGCAGTGTGAAGAGACAATCCACAATGTGGGAAAAAATCTTCACCTGCTCTTCCTCAGACAAAGGTCTACTATCTCGAATCTATAAAGAACTTAAAAAGATCAGACCTCCAAAATTTAAAGACCCAATCCAAAAATGGGCATCTGAAATGAACAGACATTTCTCAGACAAAGAAGTAGAAATAGCAAATAAATACATGAAAAAATGTTCAACATCACTGGTCATTCGAGAGATGCAAATGAAAACAACGCTGAGATTCCACCTCACTCCAGAAAGAATGGCTGCTATCATGAAATCAACCAATAACAAATGCTGGCGGGGCTGTGGGGAAAGAGGAACCCTGCTCTGCTGCTGGTGGGAGTGTAGACTGGTGCAACCACTGTGGAAATCAGTATGGAGATACCTCAAAGAACCAGGACTGGAAATCCCATTTGAACCCGCTATTCCACTACTGGGGATCTTCCCCAAAGAATTAAAGGAATCATACCACAGTGATATATGTGCACCCATGTTCATAGCAGCACAGTTTGTAATAGCTAAAACTTGGAAACAGCCCAAATGCCCATCAACTGGAGACTGGATAAAAAAAATGTGTTTTTTTAATAAAATGGAGTACTACTCAGCCATAAAAAATGAGAAATTAGAGACATTTATAGCTAAGTGGATGCACATTGAGGCAATACTCTTAAATGAAATAAATAGGACACAGATGTGTAAATACCGAATAGTTTCTCTGGTGTGAGAAACTAAAAGTGTAAATAAGGACTAAATGTATAATAGGTCATGTGAAATAGGAAGAAAAGGGGCAAAGGGGAAGGAAGTGGGAGGGCTAGGGGAAGGATAGAAGGGAATGGGATTAATATGAGAAAATGGAAAAATAGGAACAAAATCTTTGTAAATAGGAAGGACTGGAGGGGTTGAACGGAGGGCTGGGCAAGGGTGAAAAACAAGAACCAAGAGAGACTATGTAAAGGTGCAAATTTCCAATGATGAATGTCATTATATTGTACACCTAAAATGTACCAATGATTAGAATGAATAATCGATAATGCAAAATAGGAATAAAAGGTCCAAAGGGGTAGGGGTAGTGGGAGGCACAGGGGAAAGGAAAGAAGGGAAAGGAAAAAATGATGAGAAATGGAAATAATGGAAATAAAGTCTTTGTAAATAGGGAAGGGTGGAGGGCATGAAGGGAGGGCTAGGAATGGGGAAAAAAATAAGAACCAAGATGCATTATATAAAGGTACAATTCCCAATGAGAAATGTAATTGTGTTGTATACCTACAATGTACCAATAAAATAATTTAATACAAAAAAAAATGTTTCAGCAGAGTGAGACTCTGAGAGGAAGTTTTATAAATAACTTGACTTGCTTATATTGTTAATAGTATTGCATGAGGGGTGTTGGGGGGTGCTGGTGATCAAACTTAGGGCCTGATACATACTAGATAAAACACCATCACTAACCTGTAAAAGCCCCAATATGTTACTTTTATATGTATGCACAATATTAAATGTTATTTTTTAAATAAATAGTTAAATGTTTAAATGTTTTGTTTTTGTGGTACTAGGGACTGAACCCAAGGCCTTTGCACTGAGCTAGATCTCAGGCCTTTTTTATTTTGAGACAGTTTTGCTAAGTCACTAAATTGTCAAACTTGTGATCCACTTCCCTTAGCCTCCCAGAATGCTGGAATTGAGTGCACCGCTCACACCCAGTTAAAATACTCTTTAATAGTATAAATAAAATATGAGGGGAAAAAATCACTAACAGGTATTTAACTGCCAAGGTTTTTATTCTTAATGGAACCTAAAATAATGATACATCTTACAAGTGATAGAGACACACCCAACAGGATCACTGCACCTAATGGCTGTGAAATACACACTCTTTTCAAGTACACATGGAACATTTATACAAACGAACTGCTTACTGCTCCATTAACATGTTGTCATCAACTTGAACCACCAGTGGTACATGGATAACTGTTCCACCAGGCAGGTTGAACCAAGGTATACATGATTGGTCCATTGAGCAGACTGTCCCAACAGTGGTACAAATGGATCTAATCACTTTTATCAGTCTTTTTACTAATAAAATCGAATCAGAGCTGCCTGGCAGTGAGACAAATTATGGCCCCCCTGTGGATGTGTTGAAAAAAAATGAGCTAGAGATGCAGCTCAATAACAGAGCTCTTGCCTAACATTTGTGAGCTCCTGGGTTTGATCCCTAGCACCACCACCACCACAGCAAAAAATCTTGATAAATTTCAAAGGATTAGTGTGGGAGATAAACTGAAGTGACTGCTCACCTTACTATAATGGAATGGGGAGATGTAGTCAAAGGGTACAAAGTTTCATTTAGGAGCCAGGCATGGTGGCACAAACCTGTAATCCTAGCACTCAGGAGGCTGAGCCAGGAGGATCACCGCAAATTCAAGGCCAGCTTGGGCTACATAGTAAATTCAAGGTCAGCCTGAACTACAAAGTGAGACCCTGTCTAAAAAAAAAACATAAAAAAGTTTCATTTAGACAAAGAGAATAGGTTCAAGAGATCTATATATAGCATGATGACTAGTTATTAATAATATGCTACATACTTGAACATGTTATCACAAATAAATGGTGTGAGAAGTGATGGATATGGTTAATGGCTTGATGAAATCATTTCACAATGCATACATGTATCGCATCACATTGTACAATATAAACATAAACATTTTTTACTTGTCAACTAAATCTTTTTTTTTTTTTTTTTTGAGACAGGGTCTCCCTATTTGATTCAGGCTAGCCTTGAACTCACTATGTATCCAGGCTGGCCTCAAACTCATGGCAATCCTCCTGCCTCAGTCTCCTGAGTGCTAGGATTACAGGCGTGCGCCACTACACCCAGCTTTGTCAACTACATCTTAAGAAACCTAGAAGAAAAAGAAAAAAAAGCTTTAAAATTACATTCCCAGATCTTCTCACATTAGGCTTCTAAGGATGAATGAGACCGTACCAACTGGATGTGGCACACAGAATAGAAAGAGAAGTGAAGCAGAGAGGCCCTTTCCCTTTATACAGGCTGCTTCTCAGCTGGCCAGCGAGACTGTGAACTGTTAATCTTCCAATAAAGTGATTTTAGAAAGCTTTAAAAAAAAAAAAAAAAAAAGACTGTGAACTGTGGGGATTTTACAGAACAATATTCTATCCAGTGTTCATTCTCCAAATTCCTAGGAATTGGGAGTCCACTGCAGTAGGAGCGGCTTCCTAACTTATACAGTGGACCCTCAAGTTACCACTGGCCTGACATACGAACAACTTGGGTTAATTAGGTTAATGGAAGATTCATCTGCCTCTTGTTATCTATAGCACGTACCCAGGTAAATACCCAGATCTCAGCTGTACTGACCTACACAAACTTGAGTTACAACCAGCCCTCAGGAACTCATCGAGTTCGTAAGTTAAGGATCCACTGTATTCTGCAGTTCCCTAACCATCATTGCTGAGGATAGGTACGAAATTTAACAGTCGCAGGAGTCACTGAGAGGTAGAAATTCCTATAGTGACTCAATTCTGGAGATGCAGGCTGGAGCTCCCTCTTCTATCCACTCCAGGATTTCAGCAAACACCCCTGCCCTGTTCTCTGCATCACAACACCCATCCCTGCTCAAAATAGTTAAATTTTTACATTTGTGGAACTCACTGAAAGAACTGGTATCAAAGACCACATTTGCTGACCACAAAACAATTAAGTTATAAATCAGTAACAAAACAGTGACTAGAAAACCCATCTGTCTGGAAATTAAGAGACACAATCCTAAGAGGACATTACGTTAAGTGAAATAAGGCAAACACAGAAAGACAAATACCACATGTTCTCTCTCATATGTGGAAGCTACAAATATTGATCCCAAAGTAGAAAAGAGCAGAATAGTAACTACCAGAAGCCAGGAAAAGGCCTCTAGAGAGGAGCTAGATAATGCATACCAAAACAGATATGAAGGATGAGTCCTAGTCCTCTCCAGCACAGTGGGTGACCACAGTCACCGCCAGAGAAAGGGCACAGCAGAGCTGCTGTGGTTGCTGCAAATGGTCTATTCTGATATGGCTGTGTACAGATGTAAAACACCTTGAGCTCTAGGGACCCTTAACACTGGGCACTGTGTCAGCTTTCCATCACTGCAACAAATACCTGAGGTACTCAACTTATAAAAGAGAAAAACGTTATTTTTGCTGACAGTTTTGGAGGTTTCATTTCACAGCTGATTGGCCCAACTGGTTCTGGGCCAGTAGAAAGGCATCTGAGCAAAATCCTCACCTCTTGGCCTTGATTCAACAAGACAAGGGCAGAGTCTGGGGCCCACAGTCCTTTTCAAGAGCACATCGTAATGGATTACCACCACCTCCCAGTAGTGCCATACTGGGCACAAAACATTTACCCCATGGGTCTTTGGGGAACATTCCAGATCCAAAATATAATAGCAGGCACTTTATCTGTCCTGAACTTTCTACCTCTGATCCAGGTGTGGTAGCTCATGCCTATAACCCCAGCACTCTGGGAGGCTGAGGAGGCAGGATCTCAACTTTGAGCCCAGCCTGGGCGACTCAGTGAGAACGTGTCTCAAAATTAAAAATAAAAAGGGCTGGGGATGTAGCTCAGTACAAAGGCCCTGAGTTCAATCCCCAGTAACACATGTACAAATCTACATTTAAATAACTGATGCTTGTCAATCCTTGACAAAAGGAAGGACAAATTTTCTAAAAGTCACTAAAATACTATCCAAGAACCTGCCAAACACAGAACCAATGCTGATCAATGTCATACAGCTATAAGAAATGCTTACTTTGTAAAGGAATCGAGCTTTTTCTTAATCCATAATTTCTGGAGCAGGTAAAAAATTACTAAAGAAAATATGAGAAAATGAAAACCAAACATTATTAACTATACTTTGACACCTTTGAACACTACTGCCACGAATCTTCCAAGTATCTTTCTACTTTAGGTATCCACATCTGACAGTGAATGAAATATTCTGGCACATTACAAAGATGACAGCTAAAATTAGCAATAAAGTAGGAATTAGAACAACTACTGTAAATTTTTTAAATATCTATTTTGCCTTTATATAGTGTTGCATGTTACATATAATTATATGTATATTTATATATACAGAGTCTGCAAAAAAAATGTAAACACACTCATCAAGTGTAACAAATATACCACAATAATGTAAAATGTTAATATGGAAACTAAGCCAAGAACAGAGGTACATTCCTGTAGTCCCAGCCATGCTGGAGGCTGAAGCAGGGCATAATAAACACTGAGGCAGAGTGGAACACATGGGACCTCTGTACTGTATTATCTGCTCAATTTTTATGTAAATCCAATCAGTTCTAAAAAATAGTCTATGGGGGGGAATAGTCTATTAACTTAATGACATACAAAGCTACCAGATAATTCTCTAAAGCAACTTTGTAAATGTAGTTTCTGACAATTTAATCAAACTAAACTTCCAATAAATCCTCTTGAAGATCCAATAGAAGATGAAAGATGTTCTTATTGGATTCAACTGAGATTTTCCACTGTTAGCAAATAAATGTCAGCTAAAATTTAAGATTAGACTTTATTCTTTTCATTGACGTTATCTATAATAACTGCTGGGCGGGGAATTTAGCTGAGTGGTTCCACCATCTGCCTTGCAAGCGCAAGGTCACAAGTTCAATCCCTGGTACAAAAACAAAAACAAAAGAAAAGAAACCTGCCTTTTCAAACTTCATTCAGTTGGGAAGATAAGTTTTATAACCAACTCTCTATGTCCACAGATGAATTTTGGCTGAAAATGCATGAAATCTGAATCAATTATGCTACCAGTGTCCCCAAGTGTGGAAGTCAGTGTTTTTCCTCCACATCATTTTATGTCTCTGGTGAATTCTGATACAACCTCATACATCATCTAGAACAGAGGTCCCCAAGCTTATCAAAGTGGTATTTTTAGTTCCACAGCATCTTTCTCTATCTTTCAAAAAGAAATAGTTGAACACTGGTAGATTCATCATACCTAAATATGCTTGAACAGCACGCCCCAAAAAAAGAAGCAATAATTTAATTTTTTGTAAAACATTAAGTCTTCGATTTGACATCTGATTACAAAATGGGCAAATAGCCAGGCATGGTGGCACACGCTTGTAGTCCCAGCACTTGGGAGGCTGAGGTAGGAAGATCGCCATAAGTTTGAGGCCAGCCTGGGCTACACAGTGAGCTCAGGGCCAACCTGAACTACAAAGTGAGACCGTGCCTCAAAAAATAACAACAACAACAAAAATGCAAAAGTAAGTATTCTACAATTTCTTCTTAACTTCTTTTCAAGTAAAGTTTTGGCAGTAGTCACAAAAACATAGATCAAATCATATCTCTTTCCTCCCTAAAACACATATAGCTTCCATTAGGGCTGAGAATAAAATCCAACCTCCTGGCCTGGGCCTCTGAACCATAGACCCCCACACTGCTCCCATCTGGGCATTGCTCCTCCCCTCTGGTAAACCACTCTCCTGCCCACCCAGCTCACTCCAGCTCCCTGTAGGTCCCTCTGCTGGCTTCTTCCCTTCCTCCCCTTCAGACTTCAACTCCAAAGTGGACTACCCTAAAAAAACTTTTAGCAGCTATACCGCTGACAAAGGGCTATTATCTAGAATATATAAAGAACTGAAAAAAATCAGACCCCCCAAATTTAAAGACTCAATTCAAAAATGGACATCTGAAATGAACAGACATTTCTCAAAGAAAAGCAGCAAATAAACACATGAAAAAATGTTCAACACCACTGGTTATTCAAGAGATGCAGATGAAAACAACAATGAAATTCCACCTCACTCCAGAAAGAATGGCTGCTATCATGAAATCAACCAATAACAAATGCTGGCGGGGGTGTGGAGAGAAAGGAACCCTGCTCCATTGTTGGTGGGAGTGCAGACTGGTGCAACCACTGTGGAGATCAGTATGGAGATACCTCAAAGAACTAGTGCTAGAATTCCCATTTGACCCAGCTATTCCCCTGCTGGGGATCTTCCCAAAAGAATTAAAAGAATCATACCGCAGCGATATATGTGCACCTATGTGTACAGTGGCACAGTTTGTAATAGCAAAAGCTTGGAAACAGCCCAAGTGCCCATCAACTGGAAACTGGATAAAGATGTGGGCTTTTTTATAAAATGGAGTAATATTCAGGCATAAAGAATGAGAAACTAGAGACATTTATAGCTAAATGGATGCATATCGAGGCCATGCTCTTAAGTGAAATAAATAGGACACACATGTGTAAATACCAAATAGTTTCTCTGGTATGAGAAACTGAAAGTGTAAATCTGGATTAAAATGATTAAAACGAATAACTGATAATTTGAAATAGGAAGAAAAGGTCCAAAGGGATAGGGGAAGTGGGAGGGGAAGGGGAAATGAAACAAGGAAAAGGAAAAATTATAAGAAAAGGAAAAAAATGGAAACAAAGTGTTTGTAAATAGAGAAGGGTGGAGGGGTGAAGGGAACACAGGGAATGGGGAAAAAATAAGAACCAAGATACATCATGTACAGGTACAAGTACCCAAAGATAAATGCAAACGTTATTGTATACCTAAAATGTACCAATAAAAGAATTTAAGCAAAAAAAAAAAAAAAAGTGGCCTACCCTAGTCAGCCTGCCAATGGGTCTCCAGGTTCCTGCACAAGCATTTTCTGTAAGACCTCACTGTTTGGTGGGAGTGGTGGTGGTGTTTCATAGAGCTTATCACTATCAAAGTGCTCTAGAAGCAGTAGAGAATGAAAACTAAATGCGTATGCTGGAGTGACACTACTGGCTTTGACTGCTGACTCTGCCACTTAACTAGCTGTATGAAACTACATACCTGTGCTATACTTTTTTCATTGAAAAATATTTTTAATTTTAAATTGTGGTTCTGAATAAAGCACATCACATAAAATTTGCCATCTCAACCATTTTTAAGAGTACAATTTAGTAGTGTTAATTATACTCACATTGTATGCAAACATCACCACTATCTGGTTTTTTTTTTTGGTACTGGGGATCAAACTCAGGACCTTGCGCTTTCGAGGCAGGCGCCAGAACCACTGAGCTAAATCCCTGGCCCACCACTATCTTTTTTTTGTTGTTTTTTTGTTTTGTTTTTTGAGACGGTGTTCTGTTATGTGGTCAGCCTGGCCTTGAACTCACTATGTAGCCCAGGCTGGCCTCAAACTGTCAGCAATCCTCCTGCCTCAGCCTGAGAGCTGAGATCACAGCCGTGCGTCACCATGCCCGGCGAACATCACCACTATCTGTCTTCACTTTTTCATCTTGCAAAACTGGAATTCTGTCCCCATTAAACATTAAATTCCCCATTCCATCTTCCCCCCAGCCCCTGGGAACCATCATTCAATGTTCTTTCTCTAGAAACCTTGATGGCATTTTCCATAACAACTGTGCTATTTTACAGTCCCACTAGCTGTGTACAAGAGTTCAGATTTCTCCACAGTTCCCTCATCTTTCTTTTTTCAAGGTTTTGCTAAATTGCCCCGGCTGGGCTTGAATTTGTCATCCTGCCTCAGCCTCCCAGTGCTGAGATTACAGGCATACACCACCATGCCTGGCCTCTTAACTTTCATAAAAATAATACTATTTTGTCAGGTGAAGTGCTATGAATATTGTCAGTAACATCATACTGAAGTATTGTCTCCAACAAGAATACTGACTCCAGGGGCCAGGGATTTAGCTCAGTGGTTTCACCACCTGCTGCACAAGCGAAAGGACCCAAGTTCGATCCCCGGTACCAAAAAAAAAAAAAAAAGTACTGACTCCAGGGCTGGGGATTTAGCTCAGTGGTTCTGCCACCTCCCTCGAAAGCGCAAGGTCTGTCATTCTATCCCCGGTACCAAAAAAACCCCAAAGAATAATGATTCCCAAGCACAGGGATTCTGTCAGTCTTATTTATTACTGAATTCCTAGCACCAAGAACTGTGACTAGCACATAGTAGTCACTCAAATATTTGGCAAAGTATAGGAGCACCTAGAGCCGAAGTTTTTCATCAAAGTTGCTCTAGGGATGAGAGGTGCTGATTTTTTTTTCAATTTAGAGAGCTATTTTCATGCTTTCAGTGAATTCCTAAAAGTAGGTTCCAGCACTGTCCATCGTCAACAGTAGAAAACAAAGTATGGGAAAGGAAAAACCATTCCCACTAGCATTTTAATAAAGCCTTACACAATTTTACGTCAAATAATTTTAAAGTCAAGATGGCATTCATAGCCAGGCATGGTGATGCATGTCTGTAATCTCAGCACTTGGGAGGCTAAGGGAGGAGGATCATTGTGAGTTCAAGGCCAGCCAGGGCTACAAAGTGCGACCCTGTCTCAAAAAAACAAAAAAATCTTTCATAACATTAGTGCCCATCCTTTTAAGCTCTATAACACAATAAGGCAGCCTGGTTCCATTCTTTGGAGCACAACTTCAATTCCAATAAAGTGCACTCCCCTCCTATGCAATCAAAAAAGGTTTTAACTGGACACAGTGGTACATGCCTATAATCCCAGCACTTGGGAGGCTGAGGCAGGAGGATCGCTGCTAGTTTAAGGCCAGCCTGTGCTACACAGTGAGTTCAAGGCCAGCCTGAACTACATAGCAAGAACTTGTTTTTTTAAAAAATTATCTTTAATTCCCTTGGCTCTCAACCCCCAGCAACCTGGAGAAGCAACAGTCTAGACGGGCCAATTACCCAGTGTCATCCTCACTATCTGTGTTTTTTTCCAGTCCTTAAGGACACAATCTCATCCACTCTTCCAGATTCCTCAGTTGATTCAAGATCATCCCCAAAAGATGAACATTGTTCCTTAGACCAGCAAAGCAAGATCCTGTATCTCAGTGGCCCAACGCTGAGGGAAACCACTCTAGATGTCGTCTCAGCCTACTCTGAGAAAGCTCAACTCTGCAGTCTCAGAGTAGCACAGCCAAACACATGTGTGGGCACTGGGAGCTCTTGGTGGCCTTTTTCAAAGGCTTATGGGACACATCAGGGAAAGCACAGAGAGCAACATAATCCTTCTGTCTAATAATACTAACTGGAACTTTTTAGAAAACACATTTTAATTGATTCAAAGCTTACAAAGGGTCCATCTTTTTTTTTTTTTTTTTTTTTTAAAGACAGGGTCTCACTCTGTAATTCAGGCTGTCTTTAAACTCACTATGTAGCCCAGGCTGGCCTCAAACTCAAGTTGATCCTCCTGCCTCAGACTCCCAAGTGCTGGGATTAGGCCTGTGCCACCATGCCTGGCTAAGGGCCCATCTTGACTAAATGCATAAGATTTTTTTTTAAAGGTCAAAAGAATAACGTGTGCTACAACACTGAAATGTCCAAGATGGACTGACTGACAGATGAGATTAAAAAAAATGAAGACTTTATTCTCAAAATAAGATATTGCTTCTCGGCCTTCTGGCTAAGATCAAGTGTATTCTCAAAATAAGATAAAAAGGGCTAGGGATCTAGCTCAATGGTCTTGGGGAGGGGATCTTATTAGCAATTAGAGAATTCTAGATTTCTAAATCTTTGCCATTGTGGTTATTTCTTTTCTTTTTTCCCCACTACTGAAGATTAATCCCAGGGTCTCATACATGTTGGGCAAGTGTGGTATTGCTTTTTATTTTTTAATTTTTTCAGAGATTCTCCCTTAATTACCCAGGCTGGCCTGGAACTTTTAATCTTCCTGTCTTGACCTCCCAAGTAGCTGAGATTACATGTATGTGCCACTACATCCAACTCTAAATTTTTTTGGTTTTTTGGTACCAGGAATCAAACTTAGGATGAAATGCGCTTGCCAGGCAGGCGCGGTGCCACTGAGCTAAATCCCCAGCTTTTTAAATGACAGTCTCAGTTAATTTTCTATATAAGGAATGCTTTGCAAAAAAAATTTAAATGGGGGCCAGGGGTTTAGCTCAGTGTTTCTGCCTCCTGCCTTGCAAGCGGAAGGACCTGAGTTCGATCCCCGGTACCAAAAAAAAAAATTAAAATGTTACTTTTATTTTTCTCCTCAAATATTAATAAGTATTCCCAAATAAGCTACACCATCTGGCTCTTGAAACCATGCAAATTGGTATTACTTCCAAAAAGATTACATTGTATGTTTTCAACCCTGGAGTCCTCCATGAGAACCAAAGAGGGTCACATCCCTCTTGGCATGCCAGGCCACAAGAATGACCTCAAAGGCTAAACAGACTGAGTACACCCCCATCAAACCATATGAAAAATTTTAAAAGTTAACAAGTATTGAGCAAGAATGACTTTCTAGTTCAAGAAACAAGTAGGAGCCAGGTGTGGTGACACAGTCCTGTAATCCCAGCACTCAGGAGGCTGAGGCAGGAGGATCTCCACGAGTTGGAGGTCAGCCTGGGCTAGTGAGTTCAGAACAGCCTGAACTACAAAGGGAGACTCTGCCTCCAAAAACAAGAAACAAAACAAACAAACAAAAAAACCCAAGTAGGAACTCTAAGATCTATTGTCCCTTTCTAATCTGACCTAAAGGACACCTAAGATTGACAACACTTTTCCCAATCAGATAAAGTCACTACCTACGATAAAAGCTGATTTAAGGTTCCTATTGCTTGCCATTCTCTCTTCGGAAGGCTGTCCTTCTTCAACATAGGCAAGAGGCCATCTAGTTATAATGTCAGTATAGATAATCACATTTTCTTATCTTGATTTTGATCATCAAACAAAAAGAGAGTATGAATTCTTGTGGGCAATTAACAAACAAAAAATTATAATCCAACCTACTTAACATAAAGCCCCAATTATTTTGCACATGGAGAAAATGGACTAGGATACTCTTCTTCCTTTGATGAGAAATGTATCTGTTTCTGCTCAAGCACTTTCAAAGGGTACTGGCAAGACTTGGCTTGCCAAACCCCAAAATGGAGCACCTGAGTCAACAAAGAAAATCCCAGCAAGCAGGACCAGAAGGTTCTTGATTATTCCTTCAGTTCTAATGAGCCAAGGGCAGAAGATGCTCCAACAGCTTAAGGGACACTCAAGACTTTACAGAGGTACACAGAATTTCCCCAACACAAATGAGGACAAAAAAGGTGAGCTGGAAAAATATTTTTCAAACTTTGAGCAGAAAACTCAAAGTTGTCAAAACAAACCTACAAATTCCAAACGGGATAAACCCAGAGATCTTTGTAGGATAAACCCAGAGATCTTTGCCCAGCCAAATCAAAATACACTTCTAAGAAAGAGAGAGGGAAAAAAAAAAAAAAAAATGAAATCGGCCAGAAAAAGTAATGCATTACTCAGAGGAAAAAGACAATTGGAATTTCAGCAGATTTCTTATGAAAACCATCATGGCCAGAGGAAGTAGTACAATATTTTTCAAATGAAGAAAGAAAAGAACTGTCAACTCTGAATGCATACCTGGCAAAATTATCCTTTTGAAGTGAAGGGGAAGTTGAGACATTCTAAAATGAAGGGAAATTTAAAAGAATTTGTCACCAGCAGACCGACACTGAAAATAAGGAAATACAAAGTTCTCTAAACTGAAAGGAAATAATGAAGGAAGGATTCTTGGGTTATTAGAAAAGAAGAAACAACTGAAAGAGTAAGAATATATGTAGATATAATAAACTTTGCTTCTCCTTTCGCATTTCCTAAATTGTCTGAAGGTTCAGTCAAAAAAAAGATGTAGTTATCAATGTATACAAAAATATATTTAATAAAATTATGCCAATAAGATATATCATATATATATGATATAAGATATATCATGTACAGGTACAAATTCCCTATGATGAATGTGATCATAATGTAGACCTAAAATGTACCAATAAACTTAATGAAAAAAATAAGAAATCCTAAAGTATAAAAAAAAATTACATTATAAATTTAGGAGAGTAAGGGGCAAATGAGGAGTTTCTGTATCTCATCTGAACTAGTGAAATATTGACTATTAGACTATAATTATATAATTATGTACTTTATGTAACATGGTATTATGGTTTAGACCTAAAATGTCCCCAAAGTTTTACATGATCAGGGGTGGGGATTTTAGAAGGTGATTGGATCATGAAGGCACTATACTCATCAGTGGATTAATCAATGTGCTATTAGGGTGTGGGGCTTGGCTGGAAAAGGTGGCTCACTGGAGTCATGACCTGAAATGCTGTACTTAAATCCCAGGCTCTTCCCTTCTTGCTCTGCTTCCTGGCTGCCACTGGGTGAGTAGCTTTCTTCAGCCATGCCCTTCCACTATGCTCTTTCTACCTTGGAATCAACCGAGCATGCATGGATTGAACCCGCTGAAATCAGAAGTAAAAAAAAAGCT
This sequence comes from Heterocephalus glaber, assembly GCF_053883595.1. NCBI lineage: Eukaryota > Metazoa > Chordata > Mammalia > Rodentia > Bathyergidae > Heterocephalus > Heterocephalus glaber. Next base: position 38,321,836 of record NW_028258381.1, on the reverse strand, counting down.
TTAAGTTGCAGTGTTGAGTATTTCGCCCCAATAACAAGAATGTGACTAATACACACCAATACATACATGTGTACATATATACACAAGCTCCCTGGAGCAGCCAATAAAAAATTTCAAAGAGATAAATTTAAAAATCAATATAGATGTAGCAAATTGAAATTCTATCAAGTATTCAAGTAATTCACAAACAAAAGAGGAAAAAAGAATAGAAAACAAAAAGTGAAACAGCAGACCATTAGCCCTAATATTTCAATAATCATCTTAAGTGTAAAAGGTCTATACCAATTAAAAACCCATATTGGCAAAGTAGAATTTTTATATATAGATCATGATATCTACAAGAAACTCACTTAAAATATAATAATATATGTTATGTTTGAATATATTTAGTGAAATTAAAAGGATGGAAAGAGACGTCATGCAAACATTAATCAAAAGAAAGCAGGAGTAGCTATCCTAATATCAGCTATAGTAGACTTCAAAGTAAAGATAATTACAAAACAAAGACAGGCATTGTATAAGGGTCAATCCATCAATTAGAGCTTCTCTAAACGTATATGCACCAAACAAAAAAGCTGCAAAATATGTGATTCCAACAATAGAGCTGAAAGAAGACATAGAAAAATCAATAATTGTATATTTGGAGGTTTCAATGCCCTTTTCTCAACGCTTAATAAAACAATTACACAGAAAATCAGCAAGTGGGCTGGGGATTTAGCTCAGTGGTTCCAGCGCCTGCCTCGCAAGCACAAGGTCCCAAGTTCGATCACTGGTACAAAAAAACAAACAAAAAAAGAAAATCAGCAAGGCTGGAAAAGAACTAAACACCATTTCCAATTGCAGCACAATACTCAATTCTTTTCAAGAATACTGCACACGTTAAGCATCCCTAATCCAAAAATTCATATCCAGAATGCTCTGAATTAAAAACTTTTTTGAGTGCCAACATGATGGATTCAGATTCCAGATTTCAGATTAGGGATACTCAACCAAAATGCACAAATGTATTTCAAAATCAGAAAAACTCTGAAATCTGAAACACTTCTGGTCCCAAGCATTTTAGATAAATGACACAACCTGTAGCAGACTGAATATTGGCCCCCTCCAAGTATATCTAAGTCCCCATCCCTAGGGCTTGTGAATGTAACCTTATATGACATAAGAAATTTTGCAAATATGATTAAGGAATTTAGACAAGGAAGATTATCCTGAACTACCGAGGGGAGAAGTCTAAATGTAATAATAAATGTCCTTATAAAGAGGGGCATGGGCTTTGACACCAAAGGCAGTCATGTGACTAGAGTGAGATGCTGGACTTCTAGCTTTGAAGATGGAGAAAGGGATCATGAACCAAAGAATACATTAAACACAGATAGTTCTGGAAGTTGGAGAAGGCAAGAAAATGGATTCTCTAGAGCACTCCCAAAGGCAGCCAGGTGTGGTGGTGCACTCTTGTTATCCCAGTACTCTGGGAGACTGAGGCGGGTGGATTGCAAATTTAAGTCTAATCTGGGCAACTCAGTGACACTGTGTCTCAAAATAAAAAATAAAAAACAGGACTGCAGATGTAGTGCAGTGGTGAAGCACCCCTGAGTTTAAACCCCAGGACCACCAAAAAATAAACAGACAGACAGGGCAAACATAGGCCAGCTGACACATTTATTTTGGCCCAGTAAGGCTGATTTCTGTCTTCTTATCTCCAGAACTGTTATTGTAAGCCACAACATTTCGGCAATTTGCTACAATATCCATAGGAAATACAGATTTTAGTACCTGGAATTAGGGTGCTGTTGCAACAAAAACCAAAAAAATTCAGAACCAATTTTTAAATTGGGACAGCGGCTAAGGGATAGCGGCTAAAAGAATCTTGAAGAGAATGAGAGAAAAAGTCTAGATTGCTTTAAACAAATTGCTAGTAAAAATTTAAACTTTGCTACTAAGGTCTCGAGAAAATCAGAAGCAGTTAAGAAAGTCTGTATTGCCAGGGATTTAGCTCAGTGGTTCTGCTGCCTGCCTCGCAAGCACAAGGTCCCGAGTTCGATCCCAGGTACCAAAAAAAAAAAAAAAAAAAAAAAAAAAAATTAAGAAAGAAAGTCTATATTACCTTAGAGAATACCTAAATTGTCATGAACATACTATGGTAGAAAAATGGACATTAAATGTACTACTAGTGAAGAAGGTTCAGACTAAAGAAAAGTACATGGCTTTTGGATACTATTATATAGTAGCAGAAAGCTTGGCTTGTGTCCTAAGTTGTGTGGAAAGCAGACCCCATAAGAACTTGGAACCTGTATATTCCCTTAGCACAATTTCTAAGTAGTGTGTTAACGGTACACACTGGTTTCTTCTTGTTGCTTACTGTAAAATGCAAGAGGAAAGAGAGAAACTGAGGGGAAAACTATTATGTAAAAAGGGATCAGGAGGATAACTGACTTTCCAGTCCCCCTTCTGCCTCTCTTTGGCAGCTTTCTCCCAATAAATTTTTCCTACTCTTAACCTCTACTGTTCCTAGAATTCATTCTTCGATTTTAGAAAACACAAACTCACATTTCGGTATCTAGTAAGTTTGGGAGTTACATCTCTTCTCCCTATATCATTTTGGAGGTCTTCCCCCGAGATTACTGTTCAGAGGTAAGAGTTTTCTTTCATAGGTTCTAACTTTGGTCTTTTTCCTTCATAGATTATAACTATTTGTTTCATAGATTCTGGTTTTTGCTTCATAAATTCTGGCCTTTGTTTCAGCTTTTTGTCTCAAAAGTGTCTTAATTTTCAGTTGTGTGATTTACATGTTTGCAAATTTCTTGTTTTTCTTATGCACTGTCTTTTGTTAAAATTATGTTTTATTCCTTTGTATATGTTGCATTTGGAGTTAGTTGCTTAAGAATATTGTAAAATGGGTCTCTTATGAAATAGTCTCAGATAAAAACAGTTCAGGCTTTTATCTTTCACTTATAGAACGCCAAATAGGATTACTCTACCAGCTAGTAATTCCTTTAGGGCAGCTGCCACTCTCAAAGCAGAGGACAGGTTTCTCCAGTTGCCCTCTGGTGAATCCCCACTCCCACTGACACCAATGGCAGGTGGAATGTTGACCAGATAGGCAATTGGGTTCCTTTCGGAGACAGATCTCTGATTGCATGGAACTAGCAGAAACTGAGGTGACAACTGAGGGGTCATGGCCAGGGCTACTCTCTGGCAGATACCTAAAGGTCCCTCAGAAGAAACTAGCTCCCAACAGCCCATCTGGGTAATCAGCAAAAAATCTCCACATCTTGTCCCTATCTGAACTCCTCAGTGAGGTGAAAGGGGAACTCTGTCAGTGATCACCAGATATCCTCTGTCTCAGAGTGATCTGACACGATGCCGTCAGAGCCCTTTCTTAGGCCTCCTTTAAGAGTTGGGCTACAGGTTTGGACTGCTTTCTCTACTGCTAGTAAGACCTCTAGACAAATGTAGAAAATGAATCTTTGATAAATTAAAAGCTACCTAAACCTTTCCTCCCCTCTAGGCATAGTCTTCATCATTTATGTATGTAGGGGAGAAAAATACCTTTGCTGATAGGTTGTGGACTTGACTGCAGACTTATAGAGTGCTATAAGGTGACTTTTTTGTATGTTTAACCACTTGAGCTTTATTTGGACTTCTTCTCTCTGCTAGTGAGTTAGAAACTCCCTTTAAACTTTTCTCCAACTTGTTGGAAGTTCATTTGAAAATCCCTTGTAATCAGACCATTCCTCCTTCCAGAAAGTCAGACTAAGGCAACTTGCAACAACTGTTTTGTCTTATACTAGGGAAAATTTAACTAAATATGGGACTATTTTAGCCAGCCTTTTTCTTCATTCATTCATACATAGGAAGTCAGTAAGAGTGCCTTTATTATTTAGACTGTGGCCGCTAGGAGGACCTATGAGTTTCAAATATTTAGTAAATTTAAAGTGGATCTTAAAGGAGTAGTCTGGTCTTGCTAATAAAAGTTACCTAAATGACTGGATAGACAACAAAAATTTCTCAGAGCTTTCTCTACCCTAGGGCCCAGGGCAGAATCTCTGACTTACCATCATCTCTGGAGGTGATCTCTTTAGCAGGAAAAGTGCCTAATTTGACTGTTGACCTATTTTCCTCTCTCTTTCAAGGAACTAAAAATCAGTGGTTTAAATCTCTTGGTTTGCTAGCAATACTTCCTTCTCTAAACATGACTGTTATGGCTGAAGTTAATTGTAACTTGTGCTTTTGAGAGTACCTCCTGGAGTAAGGGTATGAGTTCCCTGAGGAAGATAAGATCGAGTGCTGGTAAAGGACAGATAGTCCATCCAGTCTGGTTTTATTTTCTGGTTCTCTCTCCAGACGGTAGCTACCTACCCTGGAGTGGTATAAACCTTGGGAGACACCCTGGGGATTCCCTAGAGGGCACAGGAATCAAGCAGAGACTTATGGGACACCATATTTGTTTCTCTTCTTTCAGATTAGGAACTTGATATCTGAAACTCTGAAACTCCTCCTTTGGAATGTATTATTTCTCTACACCCGAGCATGGTGTGCCTACCTCCTAAAGCCAAGTACACAGAGGAAAGTACTGTGATTCTGTCTCACAATTAGAATTATACTGTAAAAGAGAGAAAATGGTCAAAATCATCTTTTATTGAGATTTTCTTTACATTAAGAAATAATTCTTGCTTGTGTTGAAATGTAAATGTAGGCCATAGAAAAATGAGACACTTTCACCCTTAAGACATTCAGAACCTCTAAGCCTGGGGATACTCCTCGCCCTTTAGAACCTGAGAACAAAGTTTCCAAGACAACTTTAAGCCTTGACCACCAGGAGCTGAGGGTGAAATTTCTAGGGCAGCCATAATTCATCTCTATGAGGCTATATCCATCCTTAGCTAAGTTGTTCAGGTCCCTCAAAGACAATATCCCTTCCAGGAAATGGCAAATATGGGACTACCTGTGTTCATGTGTCTTTTTCTCTCAGTGATCCAAGACAGATCAAATGAGACCTGAGAAAGTTTTCAAATGACCCTCATGTACATTGAGGTCTTTAGAGAACTCACTCAGACCTATGGACTAGATTAGAAAGATGTAATATTGCTCTTAAATCAAACATTGATTTCTAATGAGAGACAAGTAGTATTATAAGCTGCTACTACATATAGAGACAAATATTATTTTAATTTTGGAAGCTCAAAAGACAGTCAGCCAGGGAAATAACTGGCTCCTACTGGAACACAAGCAGTTCCTATACAAGACCCCCACTGGCCTGCCAATTAGATAGGAGATTAAATAGAAGACATTTTCAGGCATGTATTCTTGAAGATCTAAGAAAGATGAGATCTAAGGCCTTAAATTATTTTAAATTGTCAACTATCAGGAAAAAGATGAGGACATCCCTAGAGATCCTGATTTGATAAAAGAAAATACTAGTTTTTTCCAAGTCAGTCTTGAAATATATAGATGGTATGCTGTCATGTGCCCTCTCAGAAGAGCTTTCTCTAGCCAAGACATCTGCTCTGCTGAATTTTCTAACAGACAGGGGTTATAATGTTTCTAGATCTAGGGCACAGCTTTGCATCCTTGAGGTAAAATATTTAGGCCTTATTATATCTAAGAGAACCCAAAGACGGGTTAGAAAGAATTAACTTTCCACGGCCCAAGACTCTAAAACAGCTAAGGAGATTCCTAGAAATTACAGGCTTTTGCGACCTTCAGATAGCAGGACATAGTGAGACTGTGTGACCCCTCCATTAGCTTACAGAAAAACCCAAGAGACAGACACCTGGGAACTTTATTCCCAGACTGCATTCCAGAAGCTCAAACAAGCACTTCCAAGTGACGACCTACCTACGGGACACCGTTTCAGTCTGTATGCTAATGAAAGGTGAGACATGGCTTTGGGAGTGTTTCTACAAGATCAGGGACCTGCTCAACGGCCTGTAGGGTACTTCAGTCCTAAATTAGATATTATAGATTCAGAGTGATTCATTAAAAGAATAAGCCCTACACAATATAGTTAGAACACTTTCATTCTCTTTCAAGAGCCAAAAAGCAGCCATTCGGGTTCTTTGATTATTGATTTGACTTTCTGCTTGGCAATTCGGTTGGAGTCAATCATAGCTTTTGTCTCTGGAGTTTTGCTAAGGATTACAGATCCACTCTGAGTTCCTGATCTTAATTGTCCTTCTATACCTGAGATGGTTAAGATTTAGTTCTTGTGCCATACTTAAAGGTACTCTTCTGTCCCTTCTCCATTGGTCTACCCCCGAGAAACAACACAGTTTGATTCAAGGCACTTTCCTCTTCTGTGGGTGCTGGATTTCAAGACAAAGCTTCCAGAATGGTGAGTTTCCCCTCGCTGGAATCCTTCCAGAGTAAAGCTGACCTTCATTTTTCTCTGGGCCATATAGAAAACTGGTCTAGGGTATAGTGCTGAAACTCTCAAAAAATAAATGTAAAAGTTTTAGTCCAGATTTATCTGTCTTTCAGTCCTCAGGCAAAATTAGCGAATGTTAAGAACAGCTAACCTGGCTCTGGCCACTTCCTTGCACCTCTAGTCAGCCGCCACTGGCACTGGATGAGATAAAGTCTAAGGGACACCTTAGACTGGGCACAGAACAAGAGAGACCGACAGGGATGACTTCTTTTCCTTTGTTTTGTCTTTTCAAAATGGGAAAAACTGTCATAGGTTCACATCTACAGCACAGCATATTGGAGCGTTGGCAGGTCTTCCCTCACTGCATGGAATTCATACTTAGATCCAAAGGGTGTCACCTAGTCTCTTCTACTTGCAAACCTGGCCTGAGTGGACTCCCACTGGAGATAATTAAAATTACCTTTAACAGTCTGTCCCATTAGAGGGAACAGTTACATATGAATGAGAAGCCTGTATAGCTGGGTATTCTAGTCATATAAACTGTCAGCTTAGGGCCCATTTTAAAATGGTCTTTGCTTTCACAAGTGTAGAAAATTTTAATTCCTTTTGATTCTCATTACAAGAGATCTCTGTTAATTGATCTACAAAGTTCTGACTACTCTTTTTTATAATTATAAACCTAGAAATTATAAAATTATTATAATTCAACTTGGCCAAATACATCTGAGTGAATGTATTATAATTCAACTTGGCCAAATACATCTGAGTGGATGTAGTGAAGGACACTACAACCTTGGTAAAGGGAAGAATCCAAGAGGAAGAGATGACAATCATAAATATCTATGCACCAAACACTAGTGCACCCAACTATATAAAACAAATATTGACAGACATGAAAAGTCATATATGCACTAATACAATTGTAGTGGGGGACCTCAACACCCCACTGTCACAAACAGATAGATCAACTAGACAAAAAATAAGTAATGAAATACTAGAACTCAATCGAACTCTTGAACAAATGACCTTAACAGATGTCTACACAGTCTTCCACCCCACAAAATCAGAATACACATTCTTCTCAGCGGCACATGGGTCATTCTCCAAAACAGACTACATACTCACACATAGAACATGTTTAAGTAAGCGCAAAGGAATTGAAGTTATCCCCTGTATATTATCAGACCATAGTGTGATGAAATTGGAGATCCATAGCAAAAGAAACAAAAAATTTCATAAACACGTGGAAATTGAACAACACACTTCTGAATAACCAATGGGTCACAGAGGAAATTAAAGAAGAAATCAGACAGTTCCTTCAATTAAATGACAATGACACTACAACATATCGGAATCTATGGGACACAATGAAAGCAGTCTTACGAGGGAAATTCATAACAGTGAATACGCACATTTGGAAAACAGAACGAACTCAATTAAACAATCTGATGCTGCACCTCAAGCTTCTAGAAAAAGAAGAACAGGACAAACCCAGAGCTCATACAAGGGAGGAAATTATAAAGATCAGAGGAGAGATCAATGCAATGGAGACTAAGAGAACGATACAAAAAATCAATGAAGCCAAGAGTTGGTTCTTCGAAAGAATCAACAAAATTGACAAACCCTTAGCCAACCTTGTCAGAAAAAGGAAAGAAAAGGCCCAAATCCATGCAATTAGGAATGAAAAGGGTGAAATGACAACAGACCCAGCAGAAATTCAGAGGATCATCAATACCTACTTTCAGAACCTATATGCCAATAAGATGGACAACACAGAAGAAATGGACAGGTTCCTAGATACATATGAATTACCAAAGTTGAATGAAGAAGACCTAAAAATTCTGAACAACCCAATATCAACCAATGAAATTGAAAATGTAATTAAAAACTTATCAACTAAGAAAAGCTTGGGCCCTGACAGCTTCACTGCTGAATTCTACAAGACATTTAGAGAGGAACTGCTGCCACTACTGTTTAAACTCTTCAATGAAACTGAAAGGGAAGCAATACTCCCAAATTCAGTCCTGGAAGCAAGCATCACCTTGATCCCCAATGCAGGGAAAGACCCAATTGAAAAGGAGAACTATAGGCCAATCTCACTAATGGACACAGATGCAAAAATCCTTAATAAGATAATGGCAAATAGAATGCAGAAGATCATCAAGAAGATCATACACCCTGATCAAGTGGAATTCATCCCAGGGATGCAGGGATGGTTCATTATATGCAAATCAATCAATGTAATACACTATATCAATAGACCCAAGGACAAAAGCCATATGATTATCTCCATAGACGCAGAAAAAGCATTTGACAAAATCCAACATGCATTTATAATAAAAACCCTACAAAAAACTGGAATAGATGGTCTCTACCTCAAACTGATAGAAGCCATCTATGAAAAACCAACAGCCAACATCATACTAAATGGTCAAAAACTGAAATCCTTCACACTCAAATCAGGAACAAGACAAGGATGTCCACTATCACCACTCTTGTTCAATATAGTTCTGGAAACATTAGCCATGGCAATTAGACAAGAGAAAGAAATAAAAGGAATAAAGATAGGAAATGAAGAAGTCAAATTGTCATTATTTGCAGATGACATGATACTCTATATAGAAGACCCCAAGAACTCCACCAAAAGTCTTCTAGACTTAATAACTAGATTCAGTAAAGTAGCTGGTTACAAGGGCAACACACAAAAATCAATAGCTTTCCTCTATACCAATGACAGACTCACTGAGAGAGAAATAGGGCAAATAATTCCTTTCACAATAGCATCCAAAACCGGAAATACCTAGGAATCAACCTAACGAAAAAAATCAAAGACCTCTTCTCTGAAAACTATGGCACTCTGAAAAGAGAGATTGAAGATGATATCAGAAAATGGACAGACATCCCCTGCTCCTGGGTAGGAAGGATTAATATAGTGAAAATGGCCATACTTCCAAAACTCCTATATAGATTTAATGCAATTCCAATTGAGAGCCCACCAGCATACTTCATAGACCTCGAGAAAACAATCCAAAAATTCATTTGGAACAAGAAGAGACCCAGAATAGCAAAAGCAATTCTAGGTAACAGAGACATGGCAGGGGTATCACAATCCCCAACCTGCAACTCTACTACAAAGCTACTGTGATAAAAACAGCATGGTACTGGCAAAGAAACAGACCTGAGGACCAGTGGAACAGATTAGAAGATGAAGAAACAACGCCAGACACATTCAGCCATCTCATCTTCGACAAAGGAGCCAAACACCCTCACTGGAGGAAAGATAGCCTCTTTAATAAATGGTGCTGGAAAAATTGGGCTTCAACTTGCTAAAGATTAAAACTAGACCTATATCTTTCACCATGCACTAAACTAAAATCAAAATGGATTAAAGATCTAAATATTAAAATAGAAACTCTGAACCAGTTGGAACAGAGCTTAGGTAGAACCCTTGAAGACATCGGTGTAGGAAAAGATTTTATGAACAAAACCTCAGTTGCCCGGGAACTAGCACAAATAATCAACAAATGGGATCTCTTCTTATTAAAAGGCTTCTACACAGCAAGAGAAACCACCAGCAGTGTGAAGAGACAACCCACAATGTGGGAAAAAATCTTCACCTGCTCTTCCTCAGACAAAGGTCTACTATCTCGAATCTATAAAGAACTTAAAAAGATCAGATCTCCAAAATTTAAAGACTCAATCTGAAAATGGGCATCTGAAATGAACAGACATTTCTCAAAGAAGTAGAAATAGCAAATAAATACATGAAAAAATGTTCAACATCACTGGTCATTCGAGAGATGTAAATGAAAACAACGCTGAGATTCCACCTCACTCCAGAAAGAATGGCTGCTATCATGAAATCAACCAATGACAACTGCTGGCGGGTTGTGGGGAAAGAGGAACCCTGCTCCACTGCTGGTGGGAGTGTAGACTGGTGCAACCACTGTGGAAATCAGTATGGAGATACCTCAAAGAACCAGGACTGGAAGTCTCACTTGACCCAGCTATTCCACTACTGGGGATCTTCCCCAAAGAATTAAAAGAATCATACCAAAGTGATATATGTGCACCCATGTTTATAGCACCACAGTTTGTGATAGCTAAAACTTGGAAAAAGCCCAAATGCACATCAACTGGAGACTGGATAAAGAAAGTGTGGTTTTTTTATAAAATGTAGTACTACTCAGCCATAAAAAATGAGAAATTAGAGACATTTATAGCTAAGTGGATGCACACTGAGGCAATACTCTTAAGTGAAATAAATAGGACACACATGTGTAAAAACCGAATAGTTTCTCTGGTGTGAGAAACTGAAAGTGTAAATAAGGACTAAATGTATAATAGGTCATGTGAAATAGGAAGAAAAGGGGCAAAGGGGAAGGAAGTGGGAGGGCTAGGGGAAAGGACTGAAGGGAATGGGATTAATATGAGAAAATGGAAAAATAGGAACAAAATCTTTGTAAATAGGGAGGAATGGAGGGGTTGAAGGGAGGGCTGGGCAAGGGTGAAAAATAAGAACCAAGAGAGACTATGTAAAGGTGCAAATTTCCAATGATGATTGTCATTATATTGTATACCTAAAATGTACCAATGATTAGAATGAATAATCGATAATGCAAAATAGGAAGAAAAGGTCCAAAGGGATAGGGGTAGTGGGAGGGGCAGGGGAAAGGAAAGAAGGGAAAGGAAAAATGCTGAGAAATGGAAAAAATGGAAATAAAGTCTTTGTAAATAGGGAAGGGTGGAGGGGGTGAAGGGAGGGCTAGGAATGGGGAAAAAATAAGAAAAAAAAAAGACAAGTAACAATGATGATTAAAATTAAAACAGCTAGAACAAGTTTAAAGAAGACAAATTGGAGGACTCACTCTCCTTGATTTCATGACATATTATTCAATACTGTGGTACTGCCAGATGGATAGACAAAGATCACAAGAACACAAAAGAGAAGACAAAAGATCCCACATTCATAGCCAACTGATCTTTGACAAAAGTTTCAAAAGCAATTCAATGGATGAAGGATATTCTTTACAATAAATGTTGCTGGAGTCATTGGATATTCATAAACAAAATAATGAACCTTGACCTAAACTTCAGTTTACACAAAAACTAACTCAAAGTAGATCATAGGTTTAAATGTACAACTACAAAACTTGTAGAAGAAAACTAAGAAAGTCTTCAGAAGCCAAAGAGTTCCTAGACACAACATCACTATGACTGAGAATTTACAAAAAGAGGATCAAGGAGGAGTCAGCAAGCTGGACAATGAACTTCATCAAAATTTAAAACTTTTGCTCTATAAAGTGTTAAGCAGTAAAAAGATACACTACAGACTGGAACAAAGTATTTCCAAGCCACACATTTGATAAAAGTCTCAGATTTATAAAGGATTACTCAACATTAAAGAGGAAACAATCCAAACAGAAAACAGGCAAAACACATGAAACATTTTACCAAAGAAAATATACAGTTGACAAGCATCACTAATTCACAAACTAAGACCACAATGAACTATTACCATACATGTACCAGAACAATCAAATTAATTATCTGTCTATCTATTTGTCTATCTATCTATCTATCGCAGTACTGGGGACTGAACCCAGGGCCTTCCCACTGACCTACATTCCCAGTCATTTTTTATTTTGAGAACAAGTCTTGCTGAGTTGCGCAGGCTAGGCTTGAACTTGTAATCCTCCTGCCCTATGCCACTATGCCAGGCTTAAAATTTACAATACTGACAATACCAAAGGCCAGCAAAGATGTAGAGAATCAGGATCTCTCATACATTACTCGTAGGAATATAACAATGGCATCGTCCTCTGGAAAACAATTCAGCAGTTTCTTATAAAGCTAAATGTACACTTACCATATGAACCAGTAATTTTACTTCTGGGCCTTTAATCCCAGAGAACTTAAAATGTATGTGCACACAAAAACCTTACACAAAGCTTTACCTGTGGCTCCAAAGACTGGAAACAACCAAAGTGTGGATGGGTAAATTGTGAAACATGATACAATGAAATATTATTTTTAAATGAATGAATTATTGATACATGCAACAATTTGGATGGATTATAAGGACACTGTGCTGAGTTTTTTTTAAGCCAATTTCAAAAGGTTACATGCCATATGATTTCACTTATATAATATTCTCAAATGATAAGATTATACAGATGGAAAATAGATTAGTCAATGTGTGGTGACAAGGATGGTTGGGGAACAGACAGCTAGATAACATAATGAAGACGGAGATCTTTGTGGTAAAGAAACAGTTCTGTATGCTGATTACAAGAGTGGTTATATGAATCTACACATATGATAAGATGACATAAAACTAAACATGCCAGGGAGGCAGACTTTTGCAGAAGGGAAGGGGATCTGGGAATAGAGGGAGAGGGGATAGAGGGAAAGGGGTTGGAGAGAAGGAAAAGAGGAAAAAAAAATGACTAATATTTGATATGTATATTTACAAACTCCCCATGATGAATGTTTTATGTATCACAACATGTATTAATAAAAAACAATAGTAAAAAAGGACTATACACACACCTTATAGCAATGTCAATTTCTTAATTTTAATATTGTATTACAGGTACATAAAATGTGATATTGTATTAGTTACATAAGATGAAATCAATATAAGAAATGGGTGAGACTACCTCTCCATAGTAACTTCACAATTTTCAGTGAATCCTGATTAGTTCAAAATTAAAAGTTAAACCAACCCACTAATCAATCAACCAATAAACAAAAATCCCTTTATATTGTCTAGGGGAAAAACTAGTTGTTTTCTATACCCTGGTGACCTTGACTTCCAGTCAAATAGGTCCTGTGAAATTCCAGGGAAAACTAGCAAAGGGGTAAAGGGCAGTACATGGCTCAGGGGGAAAGAAATGAGGTCTCTCCTGCCAGGGGGCTCATCACAACCTCTAACTGGGAGGTGATCAAGTGCTAATGAAACACCAGCTGGCCTTTCAAAAGGAGAAATATCAAGGTGCATTATTACTGAATGGGTAACTTGCTTTACTCATTGAAAAATGTGGCACCAAATGAGAATGTGATGATATACATCACCGCTGTCTATCTCAAGGCAAACACCTTGCTTTCCTCAGTCATATATCCCTGCCACAGAGCTGACGCCTACTGAGCAATCCAGCAACTGGGAGGAGTCATTAACATTTTAAAATCTTAGGGAAGAAGAATCCTAAATGTTACTCTGGATGCTGAGTCTTACACTGAACCAATTCATTATATATTACCATAATTCATAATGCAATGTTCCAAACTTTTGTGTGATTGTTAACTTTTATTTGACAACACAGCTAATGAGAAAAAAAAATTTTTTTAAAGTAGTTCCAAAGGACACTGCTTGGCCTGCCCTTAAGAATCAACCAATCAATAATTAATAAATCTAAAGTGAACTAAACACCTGCTGGCAGCTTTTACTGATAGTCAAGTAATTTTCTCCATTATTTAAAGTAAACGAAGGTCAATAAGGACATTTCATTTCTTTGCTTAGATGGAGTTTAGGTACTTATACCCGAATTAATTCTCTATAATTGTGAGGAGATAAGGTGTGTAACTCCAGCAGTCAAATCATTAAAACCTGAGAGTGACACAAAAACTATCAGTTTCCAGATATATAATTTTTTTGATTCACAACTCTAGTCATGTGTTTATTTTTCAACTCCACAAAGAGCAGAGTACATGCTTACACAGAAAAAAAGCAAATGAGAATCAAAAGAAAATGTAGCTACAACACTATCACACAGAGATAATCACAGTTAATATTTCAGATTCTATCTTTCCAAGATACAGATATATACACACATGGAGACAGAGATACTACTACTACTACCACTAATAGTGGTGGTACTGGGAAAGAGATGATGATGATGACGACGACCATGACATTGGGATGATACCAATTATGTAGACTTTGATGGTATAAACAGTTCAGAATCCAGATTGCCCTAATATGCCATGGTCCATTCCTAGTCCCACTTACTTTTTAATAATCAGTGTCTCATTGTGTCATTTCTCTTGCCCACATAAACTAGCACTTTATAAACCACTTTTCCACCCTTTTAAAAAAACTGTAAAGTTACAATTTTGAAAATTAAAATCTCAAGTATCAAAGGATCAAGAAATGTCTTTTATATCAAAACCAAGTTTCTAGATCTCGGCATAGTGGTGAAAGACTGTAATCCCAGCACTTGGAAGGCTAACGCAAGAGGATTGCCATGAGTTTGAGGCCTGGCCTACATAGTGAGTTCAAGGCCAGCCTGAACTACAAAGCAAGACCCTGTCTCTCAAAAGAAAAAAAACCCAAAAACTAAGTTTCTAGCACAGTGGCACACACCCATAATCTTAGGTAACTGAATAAAATATCCAATATTAATAAAAATCACAAAACAGATCAAGACAACACAATAAAAATTGTCGTTTTGTTCAACAAGATGTGAACATATTCATTATCACATATCTGATGATTGCAGAAATTGCTCTAGATACAAAGATCAAACTGTGAGATAAACGCTGTCTAAACAGAACCTAGATTATGTAGAAGTTTGCAAAAAAATCAAAATTGGAGAAAATCTACACTGAAAACGTTTTGTCTGTTTGCTTTTTGTTTTTGGCACCAGGGATCGAACCAGGCAGGCAGCTAAATCCCCAGCTAAATGAGCTAAATCCCCAGCCCTATTTATTTGGGTTTTTTTGAGACAGGGTCTCATTATGTTGTTTAAACTGGCTTTGAATTCACTATGTAGCCCATGCCGGCCATGAATTCACTGCAATCCTCCTGCCTCAGTCTCCCAAATGCTGGGATTATAGGCATGCGGCACCACACACTGCTAAATTATTTTTTACAGAAAAAAATTTGTCTTTAAACTAAGGAAAAACAAATCTGGCTAGGTGTGGAGTCACACAGCTATAATCTCAGCTACTTGGGAAGTTAAGGCAGGAGGATCCCAAATTTGAGGCCAACCTTGACAATTTAGCAAGACTGGCTATTAAAATTTTAAAAATGGCTAGGAGTATAGCTCAGTGGTAGCATACTTGCCTAGAATGCATGAGACCCTGCATTCAATCCCCAATATTAAAAAAAAAAATCTGAAGTGCCCATGATTAGGTAGCCCATAACATAACCCGGGCCCCTTATCTAACAAACCCTACATCAAGTGGGGGGGGGGGGGCGTGTCTGGCATGGTGGAGAACACCTGTAATCCCAGCACTCTGGAGGGGAAGGGGAGAAGAGGCAGAAAGGGAGAAGAGGAGGAAGGGGAGAAGAGGACAAAGGAGGGAGGGGAGAAGAGAAAAAAGGGGAGAAAGGAGGGAGGGGAGGGATGAAGGAGGGGAGGAAGAGGAGGGAGGAGAGCAAGCAACTCATTTGTGATTGGCTCCTTTTAAATGGAAAAATCTGAGCAGTCTCTCCATAGAGACTCAAGAGGTCCTCTCACACCTATCACCATCCACACTCACAAACAATATTCCTCACTAAACTCACTAAAAAAGCAATGGAGATGCTTCCTCATTCCTTGCCAGGAAGCCAGAACCACAACTCCCTCTTCAGCAGACTGGATACAGCTGCAGAACATCTGGTATTCTATTTCCCATTCACAAACATCTGCAAGGTAGAACATCTGAGGAATTTCATGTTTAGATGGGGGAGGGATGGGAGAGTGCTATTTTAGGACACAGCAAGCAAATCAGGGTGCAGTTATCTGATTTTTAACTCACAGCCCAGGAAAGAAGATGAAGTTGGCAGTCTGGGCTGCAAACTATGGGGTGGGAGTCCTCCAGCTACTCCACAGCAAGGCCCGGATGAACCTTCCAGTCATCTACCAAAATTTCATCCCACAAAACCAGTTCTTGTAATGCAATTCCAAACACTGCCACTGCATCAAGATCTCAAAGGATACCAATACAACAACTCAAAGTTTTAAGAACTTTAAGGTTCCTATGGAGCAGATATTAGGCAAAAATGTGGTAATTTTAGTCCTAGAGATGTTTGAGAGGGCAAGGTTGGTACATAGGTGTGCACTTCCTCTCCTCTAAATGCATGAAATGAGAAGCTTTTTAAAGAATAAATCACTAACAGTCCAGAAATGCTAAAAGAGCTACAAAAAAAGAAAGAGAAGAGAAGACACACAGACTGAAGAAAAACTAAAAATCAATGACAAACACATGTAGAAGACTGCTGGTGAAATGAGCAGTTTAGAAGAGTTCTAAGTCTCAAGTCAGTGGATATAATATGTGCAAATGGTTTTCTCAAAAGTCAAATAGTAAAAAAAAAAAGTCAAATAGTACAGAATGGCTCATAATGAAAAACATATGATCATCTCACTACATGGGAAAATGGCATTTGATAAAATTCAACAGTATTTCCTGACTTTAAAAAAATCTTGAGCTGGGGATGTGGTAGAGCACTTGCCTAGCATGCACAAGGCTGTGGGCTTAATCCCCAGCCCCCAAAAAGAAAAATGAAATTCTGTAAACTAAAAATAGGAGAATTTCTAAACCTAAGCAAAGGAACTAGGCCAGATCCTATGACAAACAACAGACTTGGAAACATTTTCACTAAAAACAGGACTAGGGCCTGGGATTTAGCTCAGTGGTTCGGCCGTCTGCCTCGCAAGCGCAAGGACCCGATAGACCCCCGGTAATTAAAAAAAAGAACAAACACGACCAAAATGAAGACTATCCTTACTGCTCTTGAATGGAGTAAATTTGAGTTTCCAAGGCTGCAGGCCTTTGGTTGGAGCATCAGTTAGCAAAGCAAAAGGAAGCATTCACATCAACTAAGATTTCAATAATTAGCAAATCTGTACTCCTCCAACCAAATGAGCTGTCAAATTCCTTGTGTACTTTCCAAGCCAACAATATCTCATAAACTTTATTGAAAATGTTCCTGAAAATGTTTTTATGGTTCCTGAAGCAGAGAATCCCATGGCAATGTGAAGAGGTAACCTTGATGAACCACAGCTGAACCAAGGTATAAAAGTGCTAACTTTTCAGAAAATACGACTCTCTGTTCTTTGCATGGGCCTGTATTTAACTATTAAAATGTGGTAGTTGGGCTAGAATTTCAAAAAAGAACCAGATATTTGCTCAGGTTTATTCTGACTCAGATTCTCTTATTTTAAAAAATTTTTAACAATGAATGTGAAAATTTGAAGTCTGTCTTTATTTTATATTCTTAAGTGTTTAAGTCTGCTAACCCAAGGATCATAGAAGAATGGTCTAAGAAAGTTTCTTTTTTCTTTTCTTTTCTTCTCCACTACCTACCTCCCCCTGTGATAGGATTGAACTCAGGAACTTATACATGATAGCAAGTGCTACACCACTGAGCTACATCCAGCCAGAAATTATTCCCTTTCATTTTCTCAAACTACTGATGATCACCCTTCCAGTTTCACAGAGATCACCCTTCTGGTTTCAAGTTAAAGAAAATGGATCACATTAACTACAGCACATTCACAAAAGAAAAAAACTGTCACTGGCTGAGAGACATTTTCCATACATTTGCTCATGCTTTTCCATGTATGTAGGACCAAAGAAACACACTTACCATGCTCTGTAGCTTTGATCAAAATACTTAGCTCCAAATGTGATATCTTTGTGGGGGAGGGGAAAGACTGGAAAGAAGGCTCTGTGAGAAAAGAATCATGTTCTCAAGTTGTGTGGGAGGGTAGGATTCAGGGGTCAGGCCACACTGAGAGAGAGCTAGGCTGGGAGCAAAGAAACTCCCCCCGCATGACCTTAAAAATAAAAAACAAAGTTTTAAAGCCAGTAGTGGAGGCAAAGAACTTCTCATCTGCATCCAAACTATGTTCAACTTTAACATTTAGCTTCTGGAAATCTGGGCTGCTTCCCCTCTGAGAAGTGTCCTCCCACACTTTCTATCAATCCTTCCCATAATCCACATCCACAAAAGGATTCCCTCACACTCAAGAACACAGCCATATTTTTAAGAATGTAAAATCTGCCCTTTATATACATATATATAGGAGACTTTCTCCTTTCACTCTTACGTTCTTCTCTAGTGGGAAGAAGTATCTAATTGTGTTACACATTTTTATTAGTAACTAGAGAATTACTGACGACGCAATGGCAAGGAAAACATAAGGCACTTTGCCATGGCTGTACAAGACCATTCAGAAAATTCCTAAAACATACACACAGGATACAGAGAGCCACTGTACAGACACAGAAACAACTGCACATTCTCTGAGCACAAAGTAACAGATGTTTAACAGCTGTCCAGTGACAAAATAAAATAGTGGAACACAAGGTAAAACTTTAATTAGCCAAGTGTAGAGGGAAATCCAGGGAGAAAATAGGTAATTATTAAAGATGTCTTTGGAAGGAGGATACTACTGACTTGCTTCTCTTGTCTGCTAGTCATCTATAGTCAAAGAAAAGTAGTTACACCTTAATTTTAAGTGTCTAAAAAAATGACAAAGCAATTTTGCTCCTAGTTTCTTTATAAGGTTAAAGAAACACTTTCAAACTATCTTGCCAT
Source organism: Heterocephalus glaber (assembly GCF_053883595.1). Classification (NCBI taxonomy): domain Eukaryota; kingdom Metazoa; phylum Chordata; class Mammalia; order Rodentia; family Bathyergidae; genus Heterocephalus; species Heterocephalus glaber. The sequence continues at coordinate 38,302,940 of NW_028258381.1, read as the reverse complement.
GCTCAGATGTACTTGTTTTACTGTGTGAGGGACAGGGAACAGACAACATGCTTGCCAACCCTGACTCCAGCAACCATGGGTCCACGGCTCAACTCCCCCCTCTTGAGCTTTCTTCAAGTTATTTAATCTGCTTAAGCCTCAATTTTCTCATCTAGTAATTGGGCTTTACAGTACCCATCTCTCAAGGGCTGTGGTGAGAATTACAAATAAGCTCATAGTCTAAATGGAAAGTAATATATTTACCATTATGATTATTGCTATTACTGTTATGATTATATTAATTACTATTAATATCCTTCACCTGGAAACTTATGAAGAGTTTCTCCTTAAAGCAAAGCCTCAGGCACCTAAAGTTAAAATACATATTACTGTACTGTTCTAGGAGGGGGAAAGGGGAAATTTGATGTGAATGAAGAACATCAAATGATTAAAGCAAATCTGAAAGAGACAGAACTAGTCAAAAATAAAACCTTAGGATCCTAATTTGCATTCTACTTTATCAGTAACCAGACACAAAGTTCTGTGTCTTGGGGGACTGAAATGACAATATGAAGAATGTTCATCACAGTAGAATTTACATGGCAAAAAGAAATGTGACATAAGTGTATACAATGGGAGACACAGCATGCCTTTACACCACAGAACATGACAGAGCCAGGCAGTGACTATATAATATACACTTCTACCAACGTGACAGGAAGTCTACTACATAGTGTTTAAACAAAAGAGCTGGACATAATACCTTCCATAAGTATATAAGATTCTATTCATGTTTTGAAAAATAAATATTGTATTCCTTCGCAGAAAAGTCAAGTTATACAAACCAAAAGGGTGATAATGGTAGACATTCAGGCAGTTATTTTCTTTGTAATTTTCTGAAATTTCTTAGGAACTTACATTCTTACTGTCAGAAAAAGATCCACAATGCTACTTCTATCCTGAAATAAAGGATTTTATGCTTAGCAAGTAACCCAAACATGACCAGAGTTCCACAGAGAGCTGCTTTCTCAGCCTCCTCACCAGTGTTTCCACTTTCCCTTCAATGCCCTCACCTCATGGCTCCCTTCAGTCCTGCAGGCCTTTTCCCCTCTCCCCTGCACCAACTTATGCCTTAGACTTTATCAGATACTACTTCCAGGCACTGCTGCCTGCAGTAGAAATAACACAAAGGCAAACAAACTATCAGGCTTCTGCCGTCCTTATACTGTATAGGTGGGAAAGATATATTTAACATTCAAACATACTAGTTCAAAATGCTGAAAAATTCTAAGTGGGAAAAGAGAGACGAGTAGGAGTTGGCCAGCTGAAGAGTGGCCTCTGTGACAAGCTTCCCTGGCAGGAGGAGCAGAATGAGCACAAAGACTCAAGAGAGCCCCTAGGTATCACAACTACAAGGAACACCCAGTTACATACTCAGATTAAGCAAGCTCAGGGCCTATGGCCTGTCTTGGGATCACTCAAGGATCCCAACAAGAGGGCACAAAGATCTCTATCTGGCACTCCCACTTCCTATCCTCCAGCTACACTCTTCCCAACTGCTATTCCCCTGCACTACAAAGAGCAGTGAAAACTGACCCACACAGCCTGCTACGTAGACCACCTGGCATCATGAAAGGAAGACCCAAGCCCTGGCTCTCCCTGAGCCTATCCTAAGCCTTCCTGACTACATGCTCTTGCTATAAGGGCTCCAATCAAACAGAATGCAACAAAGAAATGGGTACCTTGAAATCATTTTACCAGTGACAGAAACAGCCAGGACCCAGTGGTGGCAGCTGCAGCAATCATAGGGTAACTTAAGACAGATTATTCACGTGGCCTGACTGTGGCTATGGCTCCAACTGCCACTTCCCTTGCTATGGTCAGTTTTCTGGGCATGGCTCTCTAGACTTCCTGTAGGTTCTATAACTTTCCGCACATCCTTCCAATGACTTTCTTGTATCTAATTAGCTAGAAACATCTTCTGGATTTGCAACCAAGAATCCTGACAGATACCTACATCTGTTTTCAGGTGCCAGCCCACTGGTGATGGTCCTTGGCATACTTGATTCCCTACCTCTTAACTCCTTGCAGCCCTCAACTACTCTGGTCACTAGAAACCACTCTTCTACCACTTCCGCCATTTTACTTCTGGAATTCATCTAGCTCAGGTGTCCCAGAATTCTTTCTTCCCAAGCTCAAATATTGCTGTTGCCAAAACTTCATTCCTCAGTCATCTAATTTCCTTATCCTCAACTTTCTCTTGGCTACTTTGATGCTTTCACAACTTCATTCTTCACCTGAATACCAATGCCACCAGTATATTCAACCTCTTGCTAGATATCCTACTATGATATCCTGTAGATGTATCAGTATCAATATGTCATCAAAGTCATCCTTTACCTCAGCCTCTACACATTGTTTCTCCTATTCCACTTGTTATTAACTACCATGTTAGACAAGCTTTAGCTTTGACCCACAGCTAAAATGCTATCAATTCTATCACCAAATGCAATCAATTCTACCTTTATAACACAACTCTGGGCTGGGGATTTAGCTCAGTGGTTCCACCACCTGCCTTGTAAGCGCAAGGACCTGAGTTTGATCCCCAGTACCAAACAAACAAACAAACAAAAAAAAAACAGTATAACACAACTCTACTTTTTTAAAAATAAACTTTATTGGGCTGGGGATTTAGCTCAGTGGTTTTGCCGCGGGCTGCACAAGCGCAAGGACCCGAGTTTGATCACCGGTACCAAAAAAGCACACCAAAAACAAATAAAAATAAACTTTTATTCCATTCCCCTGTCAAGCCCCCTCCCCTGTCAAGCCCCCTCCCCTCCCTATGTAAAGGAGCTTTGTTTCCATTTTTTCCTTCAACACAACTCTACTTTTTAAGATGGTAATTCTGTCTCTTCACTTAAAGTTCCAGCCAGTTTCTACCCTATTTCAAGACCTTATCACTATTTCAACACTTACACCTTGGTCCAGGGATTGCAAACCTTTTAGAGCTTTCAATGATAACAAACAGCTGAGTGCAACATACATGTCATAGGTTTGCCACCACTGCCTTAGTCCTATTTGTGATGTTCTAACAAGATATCTTAGACTGGGTGGCTTATAAGCAACAGAAATTTATTTCTTACACTTCTGGAGGTTGAAAATCAAGAATCAAGGTGCCAGCAAATTCAATGTCTGGTGAAGACTCCTATTTCACAAGTGGGTGTCTTTTTACCGTGTTCTCACAGGGTGAATGGGGCAAAGCAGCTCTCTGAGCTATTTTTTATAAGGGCACTGATCCTATTCATGATCTAATCACCTATCAAAGGCTTCGACTCCTACTACCATCACCTTGGATGTGGGATGTTAACAAATTTTGAGGAGATACAGACATTTATTCTGTTGCAACATCATACACCTATCCTTCTAAGTCACAGAGCTGATCAAGTCACCTCCCTACTAATTAACCTTTATCATGTGTACCAAAAGTCTTGCAAGGGAGACTTTCACATGTGTTAGAAGCCACTGGAGAGTTTTGTTAACAAAGGAGCGCTTTCTGAATCGGCCCTCTCCTCATTGCACAAGCACCAGGCAAGCAGGCACCCACTGCCTTTGACTAAGAATAAATCTACCTTCTGATTTGTCTGTCTTCTGATCAAGGTTTGTCTTCCCAAGAACTTAAATCTCAGTGGTCAATCCTGAATCTGGAGCAAGGAACCCCCTAGAACTAGAAGTTCAAAGGAAACCTGAGGCACTTATGTCCCCAGCTGAGGCCTGCTGCAGCATAGATGAGAGAGGCCAGGTGAAAGATCCAATATTTGTAATCCCAGCTACTTGAAAGGCTGGGGCAAAAGAATTACAAATTCAAGGCCAGCCTGGTTATTTAGTCTCAAAATAAAATAATAAAAAGGGATGGGGATATAGTTCAGTGCTCCCTGGATTCAATTTCCAACAGTACCACCCCCCACACACATACACAAAACAGGAAGTTACGATGAGAGAGTGATTTAGGCTTAAAAGTCATAGTCTGGATTGCTCATGGAGAGGGTTGTCTTAGTACAACATGGGCCTAAAACTGGTAGCTCCTGGAGACCCTGGTAGCCCAGCAAGCTGCTATACTTCCAGGAAGAGAGTAGTCCTTTTCCGCTTTTTTCAAATTTTTTGTTTTGTTTTTTAAGGCAGGGTCTTGCTATGTAGTTCAGGCTGACGATGAACTCACTATGTAGCCTAGGCTGGCCTCAAACTCCCAGCAATCCTCCTGCCTCAGCCTCCTGAAGGATTACAGACATGTACTACTCTGCCTGGGACTGGAAGGAGAGCTGAGTGTGTAACCAAAACAACTGCAGCTCTAAGGTCCTCTTCGCTCTCTATCACGTGGCAGAGCTAATCCCTTTGGATGTAATGAATCCTTGGAGTTCTATACGAGGGTTCCTGGGCCACTAAATGTTATCCCAAAAGAAATACTGGACTTCCTGTTAATCAATAATGAAAGAGCTTGAGTAATTTGTTTGATAAAATGAGGAATGTGGCCCAAGATGGTGAAGGCATTCAGTTATCAGTGGTTCTTCCCCAGCTACTCTGCAAAAGAACAAGAGCTTCAGATCTCTCATTTAAATGCCTCATTCTTACTTAGTCCTAAATAATATTTCCAACTTCATTTCCCACCAAAGCCCTAGTCACACCAAATGCTCTGCCCTGCATAGTACTTTCCTCCTCACAGAATGCCTAATCACCCTTATCCCTAAGGCTCCATTGTCACCTTCCACTTCATTCCTACACTCAGAACTAAGAGGCTGCACCTGTGCTTAGTGCGCCATATGTCGGATAGTTATGGCCAGGTCGTCCTCAAGGAAATTCCCTGAGAGCAGCTGCTACCTCTTGTTTCACTGTCATTCCCAGAAACCTACCACAGGTTGTTATACATGACAGTCACTGTTACGATTTAGAGTAGATGTCCTCAAGAGGCTCAGGCACTTAAAGAGGCAGGGCAGTAGAAGGTGATTAGATTACTGGGGCACGATAAAGCTGACTTGCTGTTAGGACAAATCTCCTTCCCAGGCTCTTCCCTTCTCTCCCTGCTTCTTGGCCACTATGACTATGACCTGAGGGGCTCTTCGTTCACTATGCCTGTCTACCATGCCATTTCTGCCTTGGGAGCTGGCCAATCATGGACTAAAAACGTGAGCCAAAATAAACCTCTCCTTTTAAGTTGTGGGTGTTGGTATTGCGTCTCAAGGATGAGAAAGTGGCTAGGACAGTCACCTAATAGATATTATATTTAAGAGAAAAATTAAGTGAGAGAAGCTCAGCCGGTCCGAGAACCTGGAAGGAAGCTCCCCGCCTCCACCCCAGGCTCCTAGGGCAGAGAAGCTCAGCCAGTCCCAGCACCCGGAAGGAAGCTCCCCCACCGCCATCCCAAGCTCCTAGGGCAGAGGAGCTGAGCCGGTCCCAGAACCCGGAAGGAAGCTCCCCTGCTGCCATCCCAAGCTCCTAGGGCAGAGAAGGTGAGCCGTGTGGGTGCCAGAAGCGCACGCACACACACACACACACCCCGCCGTGGAAATGAGAAAACACGAACAAGCCTCAAAAACAGACTTCCAGATCACCTACAACAACCCCAAAGGGAAATGAGATGGAACAATCTAATACTCAACCACCTGGACTCTCTGAACTGGCAACAAAAGAGGATCTGGGAAAAATGAAATTAGAAATAATTACTCAGATAACAGCAAAGATTTTGCTCATGGTGCAAGACATGATTAATAAATCTAGAGAGGACACAGATAAAAAAGTAGAGGATCTGAGGAACATGATGGAATCCCAACATAGGAAACAAATGAAATCCATAAAACAGATACAAACAGATTTCCAAGAGATTAAAAACTCCATCAAAAGTCTGTGCAGCAGAATGAACCAATGTGAGGATAGAATTTCACATATAGAAGATAAGACTGCAATTAGTGACCAGGAAAAGAAAAATTGCTTTAAAATTGTAAGGGAACACGAGAAATCAATCCAGCAGCTGCTAGACGATGCAAAGAAGAATAACATAAGACTAACTGGAGTCAATGAAGAAAGAGGAGAGAGTGCAGATGACATAAAAAAACTCTTCACAGAAGTGATGGCAGAAAACTTCCCAAGGAGGGGAAAAGAACTTCACATATAGATAAGGGAGGCATATAGGACTCCAGCTAGCCTTAATCAAAAATAAAAAATCTACACATAGTTAGGATTCCAGAAATCCAACAGAAAAGCAAAATTCTACAAGCAGTGAGAGAAAAGAAACAAATCACATACAAAGGAAAGCCCATCAGAATCACAGCAGACTTCTCAATGCAAACCCTCAAGGCAAGAAGAGCTTGGGAGTGATGTATTTATTTCAAGCCCTAAAGGAAAACAGCTTCCAACCCAGATTGATGTACCCTGCAAAACTATCTTTCAAAATTGTTGGAGAAATAAGATATTTTCATGACAAAGAGCACCTCAGGAACTTCGTGAATACCAAACAGGCACTCCAAAAAATTTTAGACAATACCCTAGGAAAAGACAATGAGGATCACAACCCCAGGAGACCCAGGAGAATGAATCCATTGGGTGTGACAAATTAAATGCAAAGGGGGAGAATCCAACAAAAAGAAAAAGTCATGACAAGGCTTTTAAAACTTTTAACTTCATCTCCCTAATGTGTGTATAATTCAATCTTATTATTGTACTGATTAGTATTTTTCTGATTCTAGAGTTGCACACCATTCCTTGTGCTGTACTGGCTATTTATCATCTTATGTCTACATTTTAATTGGGTTGTCTATTAATGAGCTCTAAGAATTCTTTATATATTCTGCTCATAGGTTACATGCATTGTAAATATGGTCTGTTTAAGGACTACTTTTCATTTTAATGATGTCATTTAAAGTTCTAAATTTTGATGGAATCTCATTTATCAATTTTTATCTTTTATACATCAAGTTTTTTGTATCCTAGGTAGTTCTTGCCTACCCTGAATTCATAAATATTTTCCCTTATAATCTCTTCTTAAAGTTTTATACTTTTAGGCTTTCTTATTTAGGTTCATAGATCCCTTCGAGTTATTTTCATGTATGGAAATAAAGGGTTGAGGTTAATTTTTTATATACAGATACCAGGTGTTCTAGTGCCATTTGCTGAAGACACTATCTCTTCCTCAGCTCTTGAATTGAGTCTATATTCTATAAAATGCTAATGTTAAATAATCTTTCAAAACTCAGTGGACCATATATGTGTGGTTCTATTTCTAGATTCTCTGTTTTATTCAAATGATCTATATGACTTCCTTACACCAACACTGCCTTGATAACTGTAGCTTTAGAAGAAGTCTTAAAATGAGGTACTAAACATCTTCCAACAGTTTTTGTTTTTGTTTTTAACTTTTCTGGGTCCTTTGTACTCCTACATAACTTTTAAATTTCAATATCCAATTCTTCATTTATAGTAAGTATATACACAGACCTGAATTTTTATATATACCTTGTGTTTTCTAATCCTGCTAAATTCAAGTACAAGTTCTAGGGGCTCCTAGAGATTTCTTAGTATTTTCTCTGTAGATGATCATTTCATCTACATATAAAGGTTTTGCTTCTGCCTTGCCAATCCTATCCTAGTTGTGTCATTTTATTGCCAGACTATTTGTTTCAAAGTTTAATGGACAGATAAAGAGTAAGCATATCTGCCCTTGTTCCCCACCTTAAGGAGAAAGCATTGTATCTTCTCCATTTATATAAGGCGTTCTCACTGGAAGTATGGAGTACATGTCTTTAATCTGTTGAGAAGGTTCTGTTCTACTTCTAGTCTCCTGATAGCTTTTACCATGACCAGCTGTAGAATTTAGTCCAATACTTTTTCTCCAACTAGTGACAGGATCATATGGCTTTTTTCTTTCCTCTGTTTAAATGATGACTTTTGGGGGTGGATCTTCCAATGCTGAACCAACACTGCCAACCCTATAACAAAACCACTTTCTACATACTGCCAGATCCGACTTCCAATAGTTTGCTTTATTAAACAAATTTCTATCTATGTTCATACTTTTTTCTTCTATTATCTTTATCCAGTTTTAGGATTAGCACAATGCTAAGTTCCTAAAATGACGAGAAAAGTGTTCCTTCTTTTTTCTGCTTTGTTTGATATAATTTATCAGTTAAAATGTTTATGAGCCTGCTGTTGTCATATAGGTAGGTTTTCAAGCTAGGAATATACTTTCTTTAATAGGTGCTATTCAAATTTTGTATTTCCTGCAGAGTTAGTTTCATTAATTCGTCTTCCAAGGTACTTCTTAGAAGTTGTCAAATTTATTTCAAAAAAGATTTTTGTAATATGCTTTCTATATCCTTTTAAATTCTGTAAAATCTGTGGTAATGTCTCCTAGATCTTAATATTGTAATTTAAAAAATGTATAACTGATATTGTGTAACAGGAAGAAAAGGTCTAAAAGAGCAGGGGAATTGGGAGGGGTAGGGAAAGGAAAAAATATGAGAAGAGGAAAAAAAAATGGAAACAACGTCTTTGCAAATAGGGAAAGGTGGAGGGGGTGAAGGGAGGGCAAGGGAAGGGGAAAAAAATAAGAACCAAGAGACTCATGTAATGGTACAAGATCCCAATGATGAAAGTAACTATTTTATAACTAAAATGTACCAATAAAGTTAATGGGGGGGGGGGGAGAACAAAAGAAAAAAAACTAAAAACAATGTTCACACTGATGAAAAAACAAAAACAACCCCCCTCCCCTCAAAAAAGCAAAGAAAAATAAAGAAGGAAATTTCTCTATGAAAAAAAAAAGAAAGAAAAATTAAGTGTCTCATGTGAGTCAACATAACAGCTGTCAGTAACTTGCTGGTCATTTATATAGTTCCTTCATGTCTGGAAATGAACCACACTATAAAATCATTAGAGACAAAATACAAAAAGCACATTCAGGTGTGGAGTTTCCTGTTCTCTCCACAACTCTACACAGTACCTACATCTACCTGCTAGGGAGTATTGTTCCAAAAAGAATTCTAAAATCTACAAATTCCTCAATATTCTAGAAATGAAGGCTCTCTTCTAACACAAATGAATAAAGGTATAATAACTATTCATAAAAAAGACAATTTAATAAATAAACAGTTGCCTTGAGGTCAATAACCAACAAGGCTAGATCAGCTTCTGATTTTTTTTCATGGTACTAGTGATTGAACCCAGGGCCTTTGTACTGAGCTACATCCCCAGCCCTTATCTTTTATTTTGAGACAGGGTCTCACTAAGTTGCCAAGGCTGGGCTCAAACCTGTAATCCTCCTGCCTCAACCTCTTAGAGTTGAGGGAGGTTAGGGAGGGAGAGAGGGAGGGAGGGAGAGAGGGAGAGAGGGAGAGGGGGAGAGGGGGAGAGGGGGAGAGGGGGAGAGGGGGAGAGGGGGAGAGGGGGAGAGGGGGAGAGGGGGAGAGGGGGAGAGGGGGAGAGGGGGAGAGGGGAGAGGGGGGAGAGGGGGAGAGGGGGAGAGGGGGAGAGGGGGAGAGGGGGAGAGGGGGAGAGGGGGAGAGGGGGAGAGGGGGAGAGGGGGAGAGGGGGAGAGGGGGAGAGGGGGAGAGGGGGAGAAAAACATGTTTCTTCACCCAATAGCTTCATAGAGGGTCACATCAAAGCAAAGGAATACTTGGAGAAGTAGCAGCTCAGAAAGTACTGGTTAAAAGAGACATCTGTGACACAGGAATGATTCCGCACATAAATACCTCAAAAGTACAGTTTCAGCCCTTTCACAACCACTATGATACAACCATCTTCACAAGCCTTGTGAATGTAGACAAAAATTGTGTGGGTCAGGTGCTGGAAGCAGGAGTGAAACAGCTGCCTGCGGCCAGTCAGAATTCCATTTGTTTTCAGAGAACAGCTCATGTCCTCACTTGATAAAGGGCTCAGAAAACAAACTCCTACAATTAATGACATTACCTACTGATATGAAGCACTAACCCTTCATCCCATTCTGATTTCTACATAAACACATATATGGAGGGTTTAGTCTTGTAAGAGTTATTGCCAAGTAGACAGTTCCACTTATATTTCCAAGCAATACATAGGAATCTGACATCTTACAAATGTCTTTCCACTTTTCTGATAAGTCTCAAAAGTTATCTAATTTTCAGAGGTGACTAAAATGGCAGAACTCAAGAGGGAACAGATTTAATGACCCTCTTCCCTACAGTCAGAACTAAGAGGGTAAACCTGTGCTTAGTGCTAGACTATGGCCTGCACATCTATTTGGCTGAGATGCTATGCAACAAGTATAGAGTCAGCTATAAGATATTCTAATTTATAGAAGAAAATCCATTTTAAATATCTTAATATTATATTCTATCAAGTCTCTTTAGAGGGTTGGCTATCATCTAAGTCCAGGAAATGACTTCAGCACTTGTTGCAACCAGGATGACTAAATTAATATTTTAAGAGTAAATGAACTTTTTTTTTTTTAATAAACTGTTTTTTAAGTCCGCTTTCATAAAAAAAAGTTTTTAATGGGCTGGGGATTTAGCTCAGTGGTTTTGCTGCCTGCTGCGCAAGCGCAAGGACCCGAGTTTGATCCCCAGTACCAAAAAAAAAAGTTTTTAAGCCAGGGATTTAGTTCAGTGGTACTGCCACCTGCCTCACAAGCACAAGGTCCTGCGTTCGATCCCTGGTACAAAAAAAAAAAAGTCATTGAATGTGAATCTTTGGTGTCTATTTAATTGCTTCATTTATAACCAAAAGAAACAAACTTCAGGCTTCCATTTAAGCACAATTCCTCCCTACAGGTAACTGTTTCCAGTAGAAAAAAATTATTTACTTCTCTTTTGTAAAGAACAAACAGTCTGAGGAAAAAATACTTAAAGATTAAGAAATGACTATTAATAAAATAAGCCAGGTGTGGTGGCACACACCTGTAATCCCAGCACTTGAGAAGCCAAGGCAGAAGGACTGCTATGAGTTCAAGGCCAACCTGAATTACATAGCAAGACCCTGTGTCAAAAAACAAAAACACTAACAATAAAGACCAGCCTGAACTACAAGGTGAGACCCTGTCTCAAAACAAAGCAAAATAAGATGAAGCACAATAAATATTAATGAAAGTAGTATGCTTAGCAAAGTATACTATGTATTATGGTTAATAAAGACATATATGGTACATATATTGAGTAAGCAAAAGTCAATTTAAAAAGAATGCCCTTTAGTATTACCATGTACTGTCAGATATTATAATGGTAGGTACATCATATACACCTTTCATTTTCCAAACCCAAATACACAACACCAAGAGTGAATCTAACGTGGACTGTACACTCTGGGTGATAGTGATGTACCAATGTAAGTTCATCAGCTTTAGCAAATGTACTACTGCAGTACAAGATACTGATATTGGGGGAATAAGGGAGTACAGTAGGCCTCATCATCCTCAGGGAATAGGTTCCAAGAGGACACCTACAAATGCAGGTAGCACCAAACTCTACACTATACTTGTTCCTATACACACATATCTATAGTTTAAATTATAAATTAGATACAGTAAAAAATTAACAATATACTATAATGAAAGTTATTTAAAATTGTTTATTTCTAAAATTGTCCATTCAACATTTTCAGGCCAAAGCTGACCATAGGTAATTAAAATGTCAGAAAAGAGAAACCACAGATAAGAAAGGATAACTACTGTCTATAGTAACTCTGCACATTCTGTTGAATTTTACTATGAACCTAAAAATGCTCTAAAAATAAAGTCTGTTAAAAGTGAAGAAAAAAGAACTCTTTCTTCCAGACTCTGTGATCTGTCTGTTTGTCCTCACCCACAACTGCTCAGGTTCTATCCTCAGTTCTCTTTCCCACTTAGCAAACTCATAAACTCCCAGTGTTTCAACCACCATCTTTAAGTTAATGACCTCCAAAGTTGATTTCTAGCCCTAAGCTCCAAACTTACATTTCCACTGGCCTCTCAAAATCAACATTTTCAAAGCAGAACTCATTGGGCCAACGTGACTGAACAAATTACTGAACTAAAAATAAAAATTAGAAAAAATATAAAATGATCACTTACCAAAGAAATGGTTACATAAGTGGAAAATCCAAGAAAACCAATGAAAAGTTGTTTTTAAAAATGAGATAATTTGGGGGCCAAGGATTTAGCTCAATGGTTCTGCTGCCTGCCTTGCAAGTGCAAGGTCCCAAGTTCAATCCCCGGTACCAAAAAAAAAGAGATAATTTGCCTAAAGTTATTTAACACTCAAAAAAGATAATTTCCTAAGCTAATAAGACCAAAATATACACTAATCAAGAGTTCACATAAATTCAAACAATAACTAGACTGAAGTGAAAAAGAATACTTATCATATCAACAAACATCAAATATGTAGAAATAAACTTAATAATAAATGTATAAAACTCATAAATGAAAGAAAACATTAATACACTTAAATGACATAATAAACTTAGAAAAATAAAGCCCCTCACATTCTTGGAAAAAATAAGCATCATAAAGATTTCACAATATTCAAGTTAATTTATAAATTTAATACAATTTGAATTAAAGCAGGAGTATTTATTTTCTGTTAGTACATGAGCAGATTCTAAAGGCCATAAGGAAAAACAAGCAAACCAGAACAGCCAGGGAAACTCTGAAAAGAAAAATGAACTGGGAGGAGGCTTACCCGAACTGATACTAAAATTCCATGACCTCAGTAAGGAAAACCGTGAGCAACTAGAATACAAAGAAGCTAATGGAAAAGAATAAAAAGGCCAGAAAGACTCCAATGAGACAGAAATTGAGTATGTAATAAAGGCAAGAGGGTAAAGGTGAACTTCTTAATCACAATGTAGCCTTTTAAAGAAAATAAATAAACCTATATTCATACCTCACTACATACATCAGGACATAACTCGAAGATTTAAATGTAGAAAATGAAACCACAGAAGTACAGAAAGAAAACAGCAAACATGGGCAAAACTTTATAATCCTGAATGAGGAATGACTTTAAGTTAAAATTTAGATATAAAAGAAGAAATAAATATATCTGGCTGCATAAAGAAGCAAGATCAAAATTTCCTTGGCACACACACACACACACACCCCCTAAGCAAAAAAGAAAAATAAAAGCCATAAATGGCAAACAAGGAGATAACATTTGAAATCCAGAAATAGAAACTCTGAACCAGTTGGAACAGAGCTTAGGTAGAACCCTTGAAGACATCGGTGTAGGAAAAGATTTTATGAACAAAACCTCAGTTGCCCGGGAACTAGCACAAACAATCAACAAATGGGATCTCTTCTTATTAAAAGGCTTCTACACAGCAAGAGAAACCACCAGCAGTGTGAAGAGACAACCCACAATGGGGGAAAAAATCTTCACCTGCTCTTCCTCAGACAAAGGTCTACTATCTCGAATCTATAAAGAACTTAAAAAGATCAGATCTCCAAAATTTAAAGACCCAATCCGAAAATGGGCATCTGAAATGAACAGACATTTCTCAGACAAAGAAATAGAAATAGCAAATAAATACATGAAAAAATGTTCAACATCACTGGTCATTCGAGAGATGCAAATGAAAACAACGCTGAGATTCCACCTCACTCCAGAAAGAATGGCTGCTATCATGAAATCAACCAATAACAAATGCTGGCGGGGCTGTGGGGAAAGAGGAACCCTGCTCCACTGCTGGTGGGAGTGTAGACTGGTGCAACCACTGTGGAAATCAGTATGGAGATACCTCAAAGAACCAGGACTGGAAGTCCCATTTGACCCCGCTATTCCACTACTGGGGATCTTCCCCAAAGAATTAAAAGAATCATACCAAAGTGATATATGTGCGCCCATGTTCATAGCAGCACAGTTTGTAATAGCTAAAACTTGGAAACAGCTCAAATGCCCATCAACTGGAGACTGGATAAAAAAAATGTGATTTTTTTATAAAATGTAGTACTACTCAGCCATAAAAAATGAGAAATTAGAGACATTTATAGCTAAGTGGATGCACATTGAGGCGATACTCTTAAGGGAAATAAATAGGACACACATGTGTAATACCGAATAGTTCCTCTGGTGTGAGAAACTGAAAGTGTAAATAAGGACTAAATGTATAATAGGTCATGTGAAATAGGAAGAAAAGGGGCAAAGGGGAAGGAAGTGGGAGGGCTAGGGGAAAGGAAAGAAGGGAATGGGATTAATATGAGAAAATGGAAAAATAGGAACAAAATCTTTGTAAATAGGGAGGACTGGAGGGATTGAAGGGAGGGCTGGGCAAGGGTGAAAAATAAGAACCAAGAGAGACTATGTAAAGGTGCAAATTTCCAATGATGAAAGACATTATATTGTATACCTAAAATGTACCAATGATTAGAATGATTTACATTATCGATTGATAATGTAAAATAGGAAGAAAAGGTCCAAAGGGGTAGGGGTAGGGGTAGTGGGAGGGGCAGGGGAAAGGAAAGAAGGGAAAGGAAAAATGATGAGAAATGGGAAAAATGGAAATAAAGTCTTTGTAAATAGGGAAGGGTGGAGGGGGTGAAGGGAGGGCTAGGAATGGGGAAAAAATAAGAACCAAGATGCATTATGTAAAGGTACAGTTCCCAATGAGAAATGTAATTGTGTTGTATACCTACAATGTACCAATAAAAGAATTTAATACAAAAAAAAAAACATTTGGAATCCAGGGAGCAAATCCTAATTTATAAAGATCTTCTAGAAACTGAAAGAACCCAGTAAATAAGTGGGCATATAATGAGAAAAAAGCAAATAAAAACTAAATTGAGATACTATTTTTGATCCATCAGGACTGCCAGAAATCTAGAAGTTTGACAGAATATTGTTGATGAAACTGTGGAAAATAAAGACATTCTCATACATTGTTGGTAGGAATAAAAAAAACAACAGTCAGTGGATATGGAGGGAAGTCAATAACCTTTACTAATTTTTTGTGTGTGTGTGTGCAAGACAGGGTCTTGCTATGTATTCCACACTGCCCTTGTACCCACTACAGTAAGTCCCTGACTTACGAAAATTCAGAATTTTCACAGGTATGCTGTGTAAGAGCCACCTAGCTTATAAATCCGACATACAATTTTCCCAGAGCAGAACTCATTCATAAGTCAAGGCCTTACTGTATGAATTCCAGGCTGGCCTTCAGCTCATAACCGATCCTCCTGCCTCAGCCTACTGAGTACTGGGATGCACCACCATACCCGGCATTTATCAACATTTAACATCCTCACAATGGGGCCATAATTTGTATGTCTTGCTGCCGGGTTTGAACCACTGTTCCATCGAGTAGCTTTATATTAATTTTATTAGTTAAAATTCCAGTAAGAGGACCAGGGATTTAGCTCAGTGGCACCGTGCCTGCCTCACAGGCACAAGGTCCTGAGTTCAATCCCCAGTACCAAAAAAAAAAAAGACCAAGTGATTAGATGCATTTGTACCAGTAGTACAAGCCACCCAGTGGGACAGTCATGCATGTACCACTGGTGGTTCAAGCAAGAGGGAACGTGTTAAAGTGCATTTTCCTTTCAGCTCAAGAATTTCATTTCTGAAAATTTCTCTCTCAGATAAATCTGCATATATACGGGATATATTTTGCAACATAGTACCGAAATATTACAAACAAGCCTGTTTCAGTGGCACATGCCTATAATCTCAACACTGAGGGAGGGTGAAGCAGGAGGATCACAAATTCAGTCCCACCTAGGTAATTTAGCAAGACCCTGTTTCAAAATTTTTTTTAAAAAATGGGGCTGGGAATGTAGCTCAATGGTGGAACACCCCAGTACTTAAAAAAAAAGTGTCACCCAATAAGAAAGAAAGAAAGAGAAAGAGAAAGAGAGAGAGAGAGAGAGAGAGAGAGAGAGAGAGAGGAATTGTGCATATGGCACCAAAAGTCACATACAAGAAATGTTTACAACATTCTTACTCATAATAGCCCCAGACTGGAAACAAGAGAAAAGGGTAAATGGACTGCTGTACAGGTGCAGTGTGGAAGACTACACAGCAGGGGAAAGGGCCTGGCTACAGATACACACAATGTGGGCAAGTCTCACAGACCTCAGCAAAGCCATCCAGACCCAGAAGAGACCCGCTGCCGGCTTCATTTACATGGAGCTCTGCCACAGGTGACGAGGTGATGGGGTGCAGCTTGGTGGGGAGCACTTGCCTAGCATGCAGAAGGCCTTAGGTTCTGTCCCCAAAGCCGCAGGGATTTAAAAAAAAAAAAAAAAAAAACAACAGATGAAGCCAGTTTGACTGAGTAGTTACCCTGCTGTGGAGGACACCATCTCAACTTCTCTTTCTTTGTAACTAAACTCCCATCTTCTTCCCTTTTGCTTCTGACTGGCTCTTTGTAAAATACTTCCTTTTTCTTTGAAACTTAAAAATTTCATCAGGATGTACTTTCTTTCCATAAATTTTATCTAATGCAAGTTGAGCCCTTTGAATATACAAATGGAGCCCCCACCCCCACCTCCTGGCTTAAAGATACTTTCTCCATTGTAGTTCCTTTTTTGTTTTGGTATCTTCTTCAGGAACCATACTGCCTGGTTCTCCCTTTATTGCTGTCAGGTTTGGTAGGGACTTTTTGTTTTGTTTTTCCACCTCTAAGTTTGTAAGCTGGAGAGCTGATGCCCATATAAACTGCACCGGCCATTCCAGGGTGATTGAGGTCCCTTCATCCCATGGGCCCTTCATCTAAGCCTCCTTCTGTAAACTCATCATGTTGCTTTAGATGCTTGTACCTAATTTGGTCTAAACTAGTTTCCACTCCAGATGGATGAGATGCTGCCCCACTGCTCTAGGAGAAAGAATGGTATGTCAAGGAAGAGCTCTGGTAGTTCTGAGCATGTGAAAGCCACATGTCCTTTGGCTCCCAGTTCTGCGGCTCCTGAATCTTGTTGCCTGTGGCCACTTGGGATCACCCAGATTTACTCACTCTTTTCTCTCTCAAGTTAGGAGAGCCAACATCATCTCATCATCTCATCAAGATCATCACCTCCTCACATGGCTGCACTGAATTCTCAGGAAACAGCAGTGAGTCAAAGCCCTGGTATTTCTTTACCCTGATCCCATCTATTATGATTCAGCTTTGCATCTTTTTTTCTTTTTTTTTTTCTCCTCAATCACTTCTATCTGGAGCTGGTGATTTGATCAGAAGAGTAGTAGGAAGTAATACAAATTCTAGTTCCAAAGTCAAAGGTTTCCTGGAAGCTACCAATGGTCATTTTCTAAAGTGTTGTTCTATCTTCTGAATTCTCCATTTTTTGCAGTTACTCTTTCTAAAGAAATTTTAGATTAAATTTTCTCTTTCATGCTGTTAGGCTTTTTCCTCCACCTGGAGATCCGTGCTGTCTGTATACATTTAAAAGTGAGATGGAGCTAGGTGGGTGGCTTCCTTTAGTATAGTATGCAAGATTCTTCTCTCACTAGATGTCCGGCACACCATATTCTGGCTTCCAGAGCAAGGCTTGTCCATAAGCATCCACCAGAATGAAGTCTCCAGAAGATCAAAAACAAAACCAAACAAAAACTTTAAGAAGCTTTATTTATTTGTGTCGGTGTATGTCCACAGGACCCAAATTCTCTTCAGACAGGGAACTCAATCTATTTGTTTATAGAAAGGGTCTCAAGATGTAGTTCAGGCTGGCCTTGAACTCTCAGCAATCCTCCTGCCTCAGCCTCCTCAGTACTGGAATTACAGTCATGCACTACCAACCCAGCAAGACACAGAGTAAATCTACCCAAAGAAGAATTTGTTTGAGGGTTAAAAACAAATCAACTGCTACCCTCAAAACAAGAGGAATATCACGGGAGAACAGAAGGAAGAGTGCAAGGAATGTTCGGGCACAACAGCTTCCAGGCAGCCTTTGAATGCACCCTGTATGTGGCACGATTTCCATCCTGTCCATATGAGCTATAACCTAAGCAAGGCCTTGCAAGGGAATGACCAAAATCCCATTCTGCTTCTCTAAATCCTCACTCTGTTTTATGTTCATTGGTTTCCAATTTCCTGTTTCTTCCAAAAGTGTATTAAACTCTTTCCTCTGCTAAAGATTCCTTACCCCCTTTCCTCCCTGGACCCCCTTTTCACCTATATTAAGGCATAACTGACAAATAAAAATTGTATATATTCAAGATATATAAAGTGTTGTTTTGATAATGTAGATATTGTGAAATGATTATTACAGTTGGGCTAACATAGCTATCCTCTTAGTTACCACGTATGTGGTGAGAATACTCAAAATTGGCAAATTTCAAGTATACATTATTATAGTCACCATGAATCCAGAAATTATTCATCTTGTAAGTTCAATGTCTCCCCATTTCCTCTAACCCCTTTTTCCTAGTCTCTTTGCTATAAGGAGTTTTATCACTTTCCAATCATTTGCTGGGATTTCAGAGTAAATAGGGATGAAAGTTTGATGTCCTGTACCTATTACTGGGATCATACTGGAATCTCTGAGTAGATCCTTCACATTTCTGTGAAGATTCCAGCATAGCTCCCTGGGGAAATTCAGTTTCTTAAACCCATATATTGGTCTTCAGAGAGTAAACGTTTTCCACAAACAACAAGGTTCTCTGCTCCAGATGCAACTCTCTTTAGATAAACTAAGAGAATATAACAGCAAGGGGAAAGGAAAGAAGGGAAAGGAAAAATGATGAGAAATGGAAAAAATGGAAATAAAGTCTTTGTAAATAGGGAAGGGTGGAGGGCATGAAGGGAGGGCTAGGAATGGGGAAAAAATAAGAACCAAGATGCATTATGTAAAGGTACAATTCCCAATGAGAAATGTAATTGTGTTGTATACCTACAATGTACCAATAAAAGAATTTAATACAAAATAAAATAAAATAAAATAACAGATTTAGTAAAATAAAATCTGCATACTATAAAAAAAAGGAGAATATAACAGCAAAGATTCAAGCTGGTCCTTCTCCAAATAAGTAAATTGCAACCTTTCTCAATGAGAAGAAAACATAAGCAAACTTAAAAACCTTATTCAGGATAGCATACAAGCCATAGATTTAGCCATGTGTCAGAAGTAAGCAAAACCTCCACTCACTCCCAACCCAAGCCAATCCAAGTCTCAGGTCACTCACAGGAAAAGTACAGGTACCTGATACTGAATCAAGCTACAGTAGGGATGAACCTTGGAAACTGACAGACTCATGGATGAGTCTGCTGAACAAAAGAAGCCGGAAAGCCAAATGGCAAAAGATTGCCTTTATGTAAAATATCTAGAAGAGGCAAAGGACATAGAGACAGTAGATTTAAGGTTGCTGGGGATATAGACAGGAGAAAGAATGACAGCTAACAGGGATAGGGTTGCTTTTTAAGACAATAAAAAAAATTCTAAAATTAGTGTTGATAGTTGCACAACTTTGAATATACTAAAAATCACTCAACTGAATTATTTTAAAAGGTACCTATTATGATACGTTAATTATAGTTCTTATAAAAAAAATACTTGTACTTTATTTCTAAAAAGACCAAAGATTCACAGTTCCTTGCTGAGAATAAGCAAAAGATAATAGGAAATAGTGAGATAGCTCTTTCACAAAAGGGAAGAAGACCAAGAGATGGAGGGAGAAGAGGGGAAAGGGATGAAAAAAGATGTGTTATGAATATGTACCAACTCCTCATGAGGAATATAATCATTATGTGCTACAAACATGTTACAATAAAAAAAAATTTTTAAAGAATACATCCTACAAATCTCACACAGGGCAGTAAGCCATGCATTCAGATCTGAAGAGCTAAAAGACCATTCTCAAGTTAAAAAGAAAAACTGGGGCTGGGGCTTGGCTCAGTGATGAGTGCTTGCCTGGCCTGTGCAAGGACCAGGTTCCATCCCCAAAAATGCAGAAAGAAAAAAAAAAAGGAGTAAGAGGAGGAGAAAGGTAGAGAAGACATGTGGGAAGGGTCCAGAAAGGTTATGAAAATATGCCTTTCAGTGGGAGGCAGAAAATAGAAACATATGAGAGCCAAGGAGATGAATTCCTCTTACTGTAAAATAGGAAAGGGTACAAAATATTGTCATGGTGGCACAGATCCAGCAACAATCTCTGAAAGAGACTCTTTCCTTATTCAGCCAACAGTGTTCATTTGCTACATCCATGAAAGCACTGCTAGTTTGTTTTTTCTATAAAGTTTAAAAAGCCTGCAGATATTGTATAACATTTTTGCTCTAAATAACAGATGTATTACTGATGTCCTGACCCACAGAAAGGTAGAAAAATCATCTAAACATAGTATATGGGTTTCAAGGAAACCCACTCATAAAATCAAATCCAAGAAGATTAACTCAGGTTACTACAGACCACATGATTTCTTCACAGGCAGCACTGGTCTCAAATAGCCCCCAAACAGGATGTCTGGCTACAATTAGAAGAAATGAGAAATGTAAACCACTCCCCAACATAAAAAAACCAAAATGTTTGACACACACAAGTATGTGAAAATCACTAGTCTTGTGATCATTATACTGATCACAAAAATTATTTTAAGACATACTTCATCTTCATCAAGTGTTAATATGTACTTGGTCCCCATAAGACATGAAGATGCAAAGCTTTTATAGTAACACACTGAAGTAGATATGCAAACATAAAATTTGAACTGCTGATTCTGAACTTAACTGTGATGGCAAATGAATAAATATGGGTACTATTGAAAAAAATTAAGAGAACCTGGCTTTCTTCCACAACTCATTGCTATCTCTATACCAGCGTGAACATGAACAACACTGTATTTTCAAGAGTCCTTGCTCTCCTTTATATTCATAGGGCTCAGGCTCTCTGGGTTCTCATGCATTACTATTTTCTGCCTCCCGCTGAAAAAATGTGTCAGCCTCGCATATACTCTCTGGTTATATGGTGTGAACATAATATTAAAAGGGAAAAACTAAAAATGTCTAGACTAGTCGCAAACAGAATTAATACTTCAGAGTGGAATTTAAATCAGTCATTTGAAAGGGAGACTCCTAGATCCTCTTGCTATTTCTTGAATACTTTTTTTTTTTTTTGGTTCTTGAATACTTTCATAGAGTGTCATTTTTTTCCCCACCCTGCCCTTTCCTTTACTAAATTTTCATACAATGAGTTTGCTATGATCATCACCGAATATAAGAACAACAAAAACATTACACCCAGATCCTGTATTAGTCTCAGCTGCAGCTAAACTTAATTTCTTTTAAAACACTAACAGGAAAGCATTGAGGGAAGGAAGAAGAAAAAGACTCATTCCTTCGAGAGTCAAGGTTTGTTCTTTATCCAAGGATCTGACAGCAAAAGCATCTCCTTTGTATTATGTAACTACAGTTTGTCTTACTAAATATTCCAATTCTAAAGTTCATTTCTTTAAAAAACTATGGCCAAATATTCAAATAAAATTTGTACTATGCTAAGCCAGATAACTAATCACCTCCATATGGGTGTAGGGCTAACAAACCACTGTGCATGCCTGTTCCAAATTCACCCACACACATATTCCATTAACATCTGAGCCATTTAGTAACTTCTTTTGGTTATCAATTTAATCCACATTTACCAAAGAACAACAAAAAAAATGAATGGAACTTTGACCTGAAACAAGTAGATGATTTTAACATATTTGTAATAAAAATTACATCAAAGAAACCAAAGTATTTTTCTACTTATACATATAACCTGGTCTATAAGATGTAAATAATATTAGGCAACAGGCCTGCACTCTTCAAAAAAGTGGAAAAAAACAAACACTAAATTTAAGATGTAAATCTTAATTAGAGCCTGATATGTAAGAAAAATAGTTCTAAAAGATGTGTTGGGAAAACTAGGCAAAGCAGAGTTTGGACTATCTGTGAAATATTTCAGAATTACTGTTTCTTAAGTATGATGATTGTGGTTATATAGACTATTCATAGTTAATGAATACAGTAGTAAAATAGTTAAGGGAAAAGTGTAATGTTTGTAACTTACTTTCAAATGGCTCGCCCACAAAAAAGAAAAAAACTGTCATTAAAAATTGTATATTAGGGCCGGGGATTTAGTTCAGTGGTTTCGCCATCTGCTGAGCAAGCGCAAGGACCTGAGTTCGATCCCCGGCACCAAAAAAAAAAAACCCAAACAACAACAACAAAAATTGTATATTAAAGAGAAAGCAAATATAGTAAAATTTTAACAACTGATAAACAATATGTGAATACTGATTATACCATTCTTTCATGGTTTTTTACATTTGAACATTTGATACTGCCAACCATGAGTTTTTCCTAAACCCAAATACAATAGTTCTTCCAACTCTGCTTGGAATATAAATGTGGACAAGCAAGATTTTAATATGTTGATGACTGACATGTTGAATGTCTACTAATTGTTTAGGATTTCGATTAATTCTTCATATAAATACTGTACTTGCACTTGGGTTTTTAAATGTTCATTTCAAATACAAGAAAATTGAAGATTAGGGAATATAACTAATTTACACAAAGTCACAATGCTAGAAAAGATAGAGGCAAATATGTTTACTTAAAAATACGTCAATTTCAAACAGAACAATCAGGTTCAAATGTTTAAACAAACTTATGTAAGCATACAGAAAGTATAGACACAAAGTCTCAAAACAAACCATTAACATTGCAGTTGACTAACTTCTGCCTTGAACTAACAGAATTATCTGAAATATCCTCAATGATTGACCTAATATAGCCAACAGACAAAAATTTTTAAGTCATAGAGACAAAGAGGGGAAAAAGAAGCCTCTCCAATCCCACAGTTATAAAATTAGGAAGAAATGGCTGCATGATGTTCTCCACCATGATTCATACCAACTCAGCCACAAAGTCAGGGCTGAGGAATTGTGACAGTCCTATGGTTCCATCTCCATTAATTGAATGGGAATAATCATCTCTAGATAGAGAGAGGAGCATTTTCAGGAAAATCAGGAAAGAAGAGCTTCAACTAAAGTCACATAAAATTAAGGAGTTACACAAAAAGCTCCCCTCTCTAGCATGTGGAGAAGATCCTCAGGTTAGTATGACTGCCCAAGCCTGGCTTTAATTCCTTGTAACTAGTGACAGCTGGAACAGCCCTGACTGCCCACAACTTTATAACTCTAAGGAAAGAGCACACCTGTGAAATCTGTTCCTGAAATTTCCAGTCACCAATGGACTCAATTATGTTTCTTGATTGCTAAAACCAAGATAAAACTACCCACATTAAGCTCCTGAGAGTCAAGAACTTTTCCTACTTGATGTTCTCTGCAAAGGGAATTGGCCAATCATAGGTTAAGGTAGTGGGCCCAATTCACTCCTGAATTCAGAACTCATGGGCAGGCCTGCACCAAACTTCAAGGTGGCTAGAAGGACTTGGATAGCAGACTTCTCTCTAAAGAATTAAATTCCTTTCTAACCTATTTCAAACTTTTATAGGTAAAATGGAAAAAAGAAATAAAAATTTTAATATGAAACTAGTGAAAGTACTTCTAAAAAAGATGGCCTTCATTGTCTTTAGACACAGGATAGTCCAATCTTCACCAGGATCATAATACATAACAGTTGGCAGGAAAACAGCAAAGAGAAGGCCCCTGACCCTTCCACTCTGAGGAAAGGGGCTGGGGGCCCACAGGGGATGGAGGCAGCATGAAGGTAACAGACTTAAGTCCTAAAACCAAGTGTCCAAGCAGTAACAGCAACAGAAGCCAGGCGAAATATCTCAGCTTATGTTCTTTCCAGGAAAAAAAAAAAGTCATGTTCTGTATGCCCAGCCGAATTACTGGGCATTTGTGAGGCAGAACAACTATTGAGGGAGCCAAACGAGGGCGAGGGTGGGACACACAGTGCCACTCCAGACTCTGCTCCTCTGTCTGCAGTCACTGGGAGTGAAGGCCCTGGGACAGGTCTGAGGAGCAAGAGGTAAAGTTTGTAAAGACTAGTATAACTACAGAAAGGAAGAAGGTAGTTTAGTTTTTTCTGTGAAAAGAGAAACATTCTAGTAACCATTTGTCAAGTAGGCAGCTCAGCCACTATTTTAAGTGAAAAAGCTAAGTTTTAGAAACATGTTACTTTAGGAATCCATAGATACTTTTTTAACTCCCAAGAAAATTATTTTGGAAGAACACTTGTCCAGGATGAAGATTCTCTTTATATAAAGCAATGACAGGCATCATTTTATTCTCCAAATATTTCGTGCTCTCAAAAATGCAGTCACATACCAAATCAAAGTCTGCAATCACACTTGGGAAATACAGCCTCATCATGTGAACAGGCCCAACACTTGAAAGACACAAAAAAATCTTCCAATTTTCCCATACTCTAACACAAACAAAAATGAATTCATTTGTCTGATTCTTTCTCGACTCAAAAAAATTTTAATCTAATTAGTGAAAGTTGGAAAAGGGGATTCTTGATCATTTTATTTCCTCTCTGCTAAGAACTAAAAGGAAGTCCTGTCTTCTAACAGAATATTAAATACCCAATGTCTTCTACCTTTGATTATTGCATGTTTCTTATATTTCTGTTAAAATAAATGTAATCATAAAAGTTTTCCAAATGAAATTATTAATGTATTCTGAGCATATGGAAATATATTTTATTTATATATTTTATATAGTGGGAGAAAGTATTAGTCTCAAAAAGGAAATATAACCTAATGCAGCTCTTAACGATATACATGCTCAATATTTATCAAAGAGAAAATGTTTTTCTCTCTGCACTCCATGGCAATTAGTGACAGAAAGGAAACCTACCTACAGCTAGAGCCAGCATCATGCCCTTGGCTCCAAGTTTCAGTACACCTCTGCTAACCTTTCAAACAGGAAGGGTATTTACTGCCCTACATGACAGGAAGTGTGGAGAAAGGGAGGATCATGGGTGGGTTAAATTCGACATCAAGAATCCAGCTGAACATCCTCAGTACAGGTATGGAACTGGATGGACTTGAGGGACACCATGACTGTAAGCTGCCTTACACCCAGGGCCAATGGAGTCTAGCATAAGAAAAGGAGCTGTCTCCTTGTATATTTAAAAGGGAAACAACTTTTCCAAGATTTGTAGTGATAAGATCCCTTTCACTGATGGATAGGTAACTGTACAATTCATAATTCTGTGAGCAAAGAAGAAAATGAGGATGGATTCACAATGGGACTAACAGCGTCCTTTACTCAGAGTCAAACTACTGTAACAATACCCACAACTACCCAGGGATGGCAAATAAGAGAAATAAACGGGTTAATCAATCCATCTCCCAATGCAAAATATCTAGATCCCATTTTATGGTTTCACATCAAAGGATGTTATTTAAATTTCATTTTATAGAAAGGAAAAAACATTTTAAAATTCTAGTAGCTATCCTAGTACTTAAATCAACTATTAGAAATAGCTAGTTACTGCCTTAATGAACCTTCATATTACAAACTGTGGTTTTAAAGAACCTCCAGAATGTGAAATAATAAATGTAACCCAGATGTTGACTAAAAAAATGAAAACAAGATTGTTTTTACTTCATAGCAACCAAATAGGTCAACCCATTTCCTCCTTCAGAGAATTCTCAGAGGACCACAAGCTCCACTCAAAGAGCATGTGTTTCATATGTATCTGTCCACAGAAAAAGGAAATGCTGCTGTCCAAAATAAACGGGAATATTGTATGTTCCCATGAAAGTGAATTTAAAAATTGCAGTAAGGCTGTGTCTACACATTGCCAAACATCTGGATAAAAACTGGAGGGAAAAAAAAATCATGAATTAACCAGTTATTGGGAAATATTTTTCAATCATCAAAATGCTTAGTTTTATGTATAGTTTTATTTATTAATTAGTGAAATAAGTTTTTCAAAAAGAAAAAAACAAGTCCTAATGAGAATTTTAAGACAGGAACTTTACTTTTTCCTATTTGAACAGTGCTCCTGGTGACTTCCTGTAAACTAAGTCAGCTAAAAGAGTAAATTTGCTCTGTTAAAGTAAATTATAAAATCTTCTTAGCCAACTAAATTGACTCAGGTGAATCTCTCCTAATATTTACACAATATTGAGAGATATATATCTGAAATAAATGCTTACTGAATAGTCTCCAGCCAAATTATAAAACACTTCAGAAGCTGAAGTCTATTCTATCATTTCATTTGGGAACCTGACATTAACTATAAAGTATACAAGTTTGGTTAACTTCAAAAGTCAGGAAAGAGGTATATTTTCTTTTTTATTCTTTTTATTAGTACATGTTTTATAGTACATAATAATTAAATCTATCGTGAGCTGGTATGAGAAAGATGCATTTTCTACTCCTATTCAAATGATTTACTATTTTCCCACAAATTTAAAAATAGTTAATACATCTTAACTTCAAAAATAATACATTTTGGGCCGGGGATTTAGCTCGATGGTGCCGCCACCTGCCTCACAAGCACAAAGTCCTAAGTTCCATCCCCGGTACCAAAAAAGAATTAAATTAATAATAATAATAATAATAATAATAATACATCTTAAGCAGCATTTTGAGTACTTTAATAAAAAACTATTTAAATTTCATTTTACTCTAGAACAGCAGTTCTATTACATACTGACAAACCTGTTTCCTAAAAGACCTGCCAATAATCTCCTTGAGCTCTGAGCTCTCTGGCTTTCCCTTGACTCTTGCCACAGGCCAAACTGCTACTTCACCTGCAGCCAACACAGCCTACTGCCTACCTCTATCTTCATTTGGATATTTCACAAACAAGTCACATTTTAATTCTTTCAGTAAAAACTGACTAGTTCATTGCAGACAAACCCTTCTGCCAAAAATACCTAGAAAAGCTCAACAAAGTATGAGAAACAACTGTTTGGGCCGGGGATTTAGCTCAGTGGTCCCGCCGCCTGCCTCAAAAGCGCAAGGACCCGAGTTCGATCCCCAGGACCAAAAAAAAGAAACAACTGTTTGAAGGCATCAGGAAACTACGCACACAGGGAAGACTGAGGAGGCCAGGATCCCAGGAAAGACAATGCAGAGAGAAAGCCCAATCACCTGAGTTGCTCTCCTCCTTGAGGCATTTACCAATTCACAGCGGAAGCTGAGGGACAATACACTGAACAGAAACAAGCAACTGAAAATGTTAGCACAATCTCCACCACTCTTAGGAAAACAGAGGGCAAAAATTAGAGTTCAAGCAACAGCCAAGTAGATGAAGGCCTGCTAAACATCCAGGCTTTCCCTTGAGACCACTGAAGGCAGCTCTACCCTAGAGAAAAGTAAACCAGAAAAACAGACCACTCCTCACCGATTTAAAGTGTATTCATCCCTTCACCTAAAATGCTTGCCAGGGCTCTTGTTCTTTTGTTGTGTTGTTTTGTTGTGGTTTGAGACAAGGTCTCAATATATAGCCCAGGCTGGCCTCAAACTCACCATCCTCTTGCCTCAGCCTCCCAAGTGCTGAATATAGGCATATAACACCCCTCCCAGCTGCTAACTTCTCTTGAGGAAGACAGCTAGAGTCTCAAATTATTCATTCAATTGTTCATACATGTTTTCTAGAATTCAATAAAGCTTAATAGGCATATCTAGAGTCAAGATCGTGAAACAGAAAACCAAAGGTGAAATAAACAGAACACACTCACAGGGCATCTAAATACTGGAATCCTCACACAGACTTTATTATAACTGTTATTAGTATAATAAAGAAGTTAGTTGACAAGATGAAAATTTCATTAGAAAAAAACTGGAGTCTTAAAGAATAAAAAGACAGACATGGTGCCACACACCTGTAATTCCAGCACTTAAGAGGCTGAGGCAAGAGGATTGCTATGAGTTCGAGGCCAGTCTGGACTACAGAGTGCATTCAAGGCCAGCCTGAACTACACAGAAAGACCCTGTATCCAGAAAAGAAAAAAAAAAAATGAACTCAATAGATGGGTTTAACAGCAAGTAGAGCTAAACAAAGGACTGACACAGTGGGATATAGCTAAAAAAAATACAGAGTGAACCACAGAGAGACAAAGGATGAAGAAAAGAGTCTAGAATACACATATATAGAATATGATGATTAGAGTATATATCTAACAACATGTAATTAGAGTCCAAGAGAGAGTGAATGAGGAAATGCTAAAGTAGATAATGACCAAGAATTTTCCAAACCTAAGATCAAGCCTCATCACAACTCTACCAAAAACCAAGAAAAACAACTAATCAAAGCAGAATAAAGTCAAGAAAAGCCACATCTGGTCATGTTACACAGTAACACTACTGAAAACCAAAGGCAAAGCAGCCTAAAGGGGGTGAGGTGGAAGC
The DNA here is from genome assembly GCF_053883595.1 of Heterocephalus glaber. Classification (NCBI taxonomy): domain Eukaryota; kingdom Metazoa; phylum Chordata; class Mammalia; order Rodentia; family Bathyergidae; genus Heterocephalus; species Heterocephalus glaber. Next base: position 38,274,713 of record NW_028258381.1, on the reverse strand, counting down.
TAATACCAATTTCAAAAGAGCAACAACAACATGACACCACAACTGATTTCTCCACAGAAGCAATGGGAGCCAGAAAGCAATGAGATGAACCCTTCAAAGCACTACTGAATGAAATTAACTTGATAACTTAACTTGTACACCCCATGAAAATATCCTTCAAAAGTGGAAGCAAAGACATTTTTGAAAAAACAAAAGCAACATCACTACCCATCTAGCCACATAAACTAAAAACTCCAAGTCATCTTTAACTCCGGGTCCTATACCTCTAATCTCCTCCAACCAGTCTGTGTCCATTTGATTCTTCAAAATACATTTCATCACTGGTAAAGCAGTGCAATTTAGAGCAATACATAATTTCTTACTCATGAGACAGGCAAACATTTAACAGTCTGACAAACACCAAGTGTTGATTAAAATGTTATGAATCCTGAAAAATAAGAACACTACTCACCAGCCCATAATGAAAGCAATCTGTCAATACAGTATCTGGAAAAACTGAAAGCATGCCTATAACTCATGATTGCAATTCTAGCAATATACTCTAGACAAACTCACACACTTGTGAAAAGAGACAAGCCTAGGGAGCTCACTCAGTACTGTTTGTAACAACACCAATATAAAATCAACATATGAAATTCCCTGGGTGTGTTTGGTGCACACCTATAATCTCAGTGCTCAGGAGACTGAGGCAGAAGGATTACCAGCAGCTCATGGCCAGCCTGGGCTACATAGTGAGTTCAAGTACAGCCTGAATTACATAGCGAGACTCTGTTGAAAAAAGAAAAGACGAGACAAGACATATAAAATCCAACATAGAACAATATAAATAAAATATGACAGAAGTAAATCTATATATTATTACATGGATAATCTCACAAGCAAGATGCAAAACATTACACAGAATATGGTACCAGTTTTATAATTTTAAACCAAAAAGAGCACCATATATTGTTTACAGATACATACATCTGTTAAAGTATAAAAAATATACCAGAGGGTGGGCCAGGGATTTAGCTCAGTGGTTTCGCCGCCTGCTGCGCAAGCGCAAGGACCCAAGTTTAATCCCCAGTACCGGGAAAAAAAAAAAAAAAAAAAATATATATATATATATATATATATATATATATATATATATATACACACACACATACACACACACACACACACACACACACACCCCAGAGGGTCCCACAGCAAACCCATAATGGCTGCCTCTAGGAAATACAAAAGGAAGGGAATACTGAATAGGAGCAGGGATTGCTACACAAATGTAGTCTCAACTTTATTCAGTATTTGTTGAAAATATTTATGAAAGAGGCCTACTATGCACCAAGCAGTGTTTCATATCACTGCAAATAATATTCTTGCTTTCACAGAACTTACATTCAAAGAGAGAAAAGACAGATGATAAATGTATGATAGGTAAGGAATAATACATGCTAAGAAGAAAAATAAACCTGGGGAAAGGGAAAAAGTGACAACGGGATGCTATTTTAGACAGGCTTATTGAGGAAGACCTCTGTGGTAAGGAGATATTTTGGCAGAAACCTACAGGGGCAGCAAGTATAAAGGCACCTAGGCAGGGGTGCACCTGGCAAGTTCAGACAGTGGCAAGACCACCAGTAAACCTGACTTGAATGGAATGGAGAAAACAGATAGGAAATGCTGAGACAACAGAGAACTAGAGCAAGAGCCAAGGACAGCCCCCAAGGTAAGAATTTTTTTTTTTTTTTTAGGTATTTTTAAAGAACTATTACCCAGGCGTGGTCATGCACACCTCCAGTCCCAGCCCTCTGAAAGGCTGAGGCAGAAGGACTATAAGTTCCAGCCTGGTCTGGGCAACTCAGTGACTCAGAGAGACTCTATCTCAAAAAAATTTAAAAAGTATTGGGGATGTAGCTCAGTGCAAAGGCCCTGGGTTCAATCCCCGGGACCAGAAAAAAATATATATTTTTAAAAAAGGATTTGTGACCAAGACCACAAACTGCATGTGGCCCCACAAAATCTAAAATAGTATTTACTGTCTGGCACTTTTACCAAAACAGCTGCAGCCCCGAGCTGGAGCATGCAGGATGCCACAAGGTCTGAAGACAGCATCTGAATAAGATGAGGACAGGGCAGACTCAGAGGAGTATAACCTATTCTGAGGTATAGTAAACAAAGATGACAACATGAACTATTAGAAGGTTAAGGCAAAAAAAGTGAAAGCACCAAAAATTTGACCCCAGTAGATGGAAGAATGACACAGCCACATACTGAGAAAGGAAAATATATCTGGAACACTCTATTTAAAAAAAAAAAAAAAGCTGAGCATGGTGGCACACACTTATAATCCCAGCCCTCTGGGAGGCTGAGGCAGGACAGCAACTTAGCAAGACAAAAAAATGAGCCTTGGGGGCCAGAGATTTAGCTCAGTGGTTCTGCCACTTGCCCTGCAAGCGCAAGGAGCCGAGTTTAATCCCCGGTACCAAAAAAAAAAAAAAAAAAAATTGTAGGGGGAAAAAGAAGAACCAAGAGAGATTACATAAAGGTGTAAATTTCCAATGATGAATGTCATTATATTGTATACCTAAAATGTACCAATATAATAAAATTTAAAAAAAAAAATGAGCTTGGGGATGTAACTCAGCATAAAGGCCCTGGGTTCAATTCTCAGTACCACAAAAACAGAAAGAAAAAAAGGAAAGGAGAAAAGAAAGACCTAAAAATGATGCCACATAACATTAATAGTTATAGAACTAATTCTGAATAATGGGAACGTGAGTATTTATTTTATTATTTTTTGCATTTTTCAGCATTTTTTTTTCCAGTACCGGGGATCAAAGTCAGGACCTTGCACTTGCAAGGCAGGCACAGCGCCACGGAGCTAAATACCCAGCCCTTTTCAGCATTTTTTATATACACTTGATTTATATATCCTTCCTTCCATGTATACAACTACCACCCTAATCCACCAAACCTCTGAAACTCTCCCCTAAACCACTACAATAACTTCCTCCTTGGTGTCCCCATGTCCCCCATCCTCTTCCTGCAATCTACCTCCATTCAGCAACCCAGAATACCCTTTTGAAAAAGTCAGTGTAGGCAATGAGTAAGAATATGGACTCTCAATTCAGGGCACTGGGTTCAAATCACACTCCACCATTTACTAGCTGTGAAACCTAAAAAATTACTTAGCTTCCCAAGGTCTCCATTTTCTAACTGTAAATGGTGATAATGTTGCAAAGAGTAAACATACTAAGAACTAAGACATGTAATGCACACAGGACAGAATATGACATAGAGCATTATGTAAATATTAACCAAAATTATTGAAAGCAAAATCTAATGCCATTAACCTGTTCAAAACCCTTCAGTGACATCCTGGACTTAAAATAAAATCTGCATTCCTTACCTACTTTTTTGAGAAAGGATCTCACTATGCAGTTCAGGCTGTCCTTGAACTAGCAGTGATCCCCTTTCCTCAGCCTCTCGAGTGCTGGGATTACAGGTGTACATGACCATCCATCCCCAACTGTTACCTGCTAAATGGCCTGAACTCTCTCTCCTGCTTCACCCTCTATCAAACCACACACTCAGCTCTCGCCTGCTCAGTTTCTCTCTCTCTGCCTGAGTCACAACCCCTATGGGCTGTACCCAAAGGAGCATTTCCTCAAAGAGGCTGTATCCAGCCACATGCATTCCCTATACCTCCCCCTAGGCATGTCTCATCACCTACCCTACTTCTCTCCATCAATCTCTTGTTGACTTCCTTCAACACATTTAACATAATGAGTAATTATTTTATAAACCTCTTTACTTTTTGTCTCACCATCTAAACATAAGCTCCATGAACAAAGGATATTCACCTGACTTATTCACCACTCTAGCCCTTGTGCCAAGCACAAGGCCTGGCATATGGTAGGAACCAAAATATTATTTAAATAAGTGGCTATAAAGACTATGATCTAAAAGCATATCTAAAGGAAGCTGTCCTGGCAGGCGTGGTGGTGCATGTGTGTAATCCCAGCTCTCAAGAGGCTGAGGCAGGAGGACTGCCATGAGTTGGAGGCCAGCCTGGGCTACATAGTGAGTTCAAGGCCAGTCTGAACTACATAGCAAGACCTTGTCTCAAAAATAAATAAATAAAAAATAAAAGAAGCTATCCTGTCATTTTTAAACACTCAAAAGTACAGTAATAAACATAATAAAACATCATATTATACCCTATAAATATGTGCAATTAGTATTACTGTCAATTAAAAATAAAATTTTATGATCCCCAGTACCAAAATATAAATAAATAAATAAAATTTTAGGGCTAGCAGTAGAGCACTTGCTCTACTCCTAGTACCATATACACACACCATATATAAATATATATATATAATTTTTACAAAGTACAGTGGTTATTAGTTTCCTATGAATAGAATGAAGATACAGATAACCCTCAAAAGAGTATTTTCTTATCAGTATACTATTTTTCCATAAAATTTTGTTTTCTAAGTTTGGAAAAAGTTCAGATAAAAATAAAAAGGCATATAGGGGCAGGGATTTAGCTCAGTGGTTCCGCTGTCTGCCTCGCAAGCATGAGGTCCTGAGTTCGATCCCCAGTACCAAAAAAATGAAAAGGCATATAAAGAAATTTCCTCCCTACTTATATTCTGTCAATCTCCCCAAACAGGTAAGCATTGCTATTTGTTCCTTGTTTAACAGGAGCATTTCCTTAAAAAAAAAAAAAAAAAAATAGTATACAATGAACATTGTCCTACACTTTGCTTTTGTGACTTCACAAGATATTTTGGAGCTCTTTCTGTATTGATTCATAAAGAGTTTCCTCATTCCTTTCTACAACTTCACAACTTCACTCACCATCTGGGTATATGATTTATTTCACAGGTCTCCTGCTGATACACACTAAAGTAGTGAATAATGCTGTGCCTGTATATCTCACAAATGTACAAATGTGTCTGCAGATTAAATTCCTAGAACTGGTATTGCTGGGTTAAAAGACTTAACTTGAACCTCAAAAGCTACTGCCCAACGCTCCTGTATACATCAGGGTCCACTCAGAGAAAAAGCTATCCCTTTCAGGGCCTGAAATAGAGGGAATTTATGAAAAGGAATTGCTTAAAAATGTGAAAGAAAAACTGCAAGGTCAAACAGGAAATGGTAAGAGCCCAAAGATTACCATGAGCAAAAAGTAACTCCCACCTCTTGGTTATAGGGTCAAAGGAGAAGGTATTCCCAAAGCTCAGGCGTTGAAATCAAGAAGCAAGAGCTGGAGCCAAAAAGGCACTTGCAGAGACACTGGCTGTGACAGAATGAGGGAAAGAGAAACTATTTGGTTTCTCACTTCCTTCTTCCATCCTGTCTCCCACCAGCAGCTCCCAAGAACCAAAGGCAACCCCAAAGGCAACTAAGCTGATCAAGGGCCTGGGAAATGCTGCCTGCAGGGGTGAATCCCTCTGCAATGGAAGGGCAAGAAATAGATCTGAGCCAACAGGACACAAACTATATAAACCTTCTTGAGAACTGTGACTAATTTACACTCCTACCAGCAAATGCTAGGGCCAGGGATTTAGTTCAGTGGTTCCGCCGCCTGCCTCGCGAGCGCAAGGGCCCGAGTTCGATCTCGGGTACCAAAAAAAAATTAAGTACCAGCAAATGCTGAGGCAGCTTTGCCAACATTCTGTCTTTAAACTTAGGGTTATCGCTTGTTTGACAGGTGAACGGTGGGATCTCAACCTAGTCTTAATTTACATTCATTTTATTAGTGAGGCTGAGTGTCATTTCACTTGAACACAGACTTAACCCTCTTCTTCACAGATGGGAGTGAAGAGGACACGGGGGGGGGGGGGCCAATTAAAGTTAATTCACCTCAGGCCAGGGATATAGCTCAGTGGTGCCACCGGCCTGCTTCGCAAGTGCAAGGTCCTGAGTTCAATCCCCAGTAGCAAAAAAAAGTTAATTCGCCTCATCTGCCATCAGTGTTCCATTGAGGAACATCAGACAGACAGATGGTGGCAATGAGCCAAACTAGCCAGTCACCTTCCAAGTAGACATATCCCAAGAACTGTTCTAGAAAAACTGAAAGGCAACAAAGCACCAAATTAAAAATACCTTAACTACACCCTGCACACATTATAAGGAACAATGTGTTCTCATAATCTTGTACCCCTACTCGCTCCTCTTTGTAACTGCCTCCCAGCCATGCGTGCACCATCCTCCTTATCTCACAATGAAAGAAGAAATTACACCCTGAAGAAAAAAATAAAATTATAAGAACAGTGAGAAATCAGCTTTTAAAGTCTTTCATCTGACCAATACAATAAAAAATCTTTTAATTAAATTACTTTCACGCTCTGCTATAGCTATTGTTTGAATATTTACCCCACCTTCTAACCGAACTGAAACTGACTCCCTCAAATTTCTGTCCTATACAGAGGCAACTTCTGTCCTCTACTCTAAAAGTATACCAAAAACATTATGCTTCAATTGGCTGGCAACTGAAATTGTTTTCTCTCAAAAGATTGAACTTTATTTTTACAAAACATGAATTTAAAACAAGGCATTCTTTAAAAGTCTAAATGGTATTATCTTTAAAGAAGTATGTTGAGCCAAGTGTGGTGGTGCATATGCCTATAATCCCAGCACTCTGGAATCAGAGGCAGGAAAATTATAGTGAGTTCTAGCCCAGTCTGGGCTACATAGTGAGTTCAAGGCCAACCTGAACTACATATGGAGACTCTATCTTTAAAAAAAAGAGGTATAACTTCAAACCTCTAACAATAAGAGTTAAATATAAGCACATCAAGTTTATATAACAATCACTATGACTCATAATCCAAAACTGTGAAAGATTTTCATTTGATTCAAAATTACTTATTCCAAGATTGCCAAACATTTTTAAGTATCTTCCACAATGCAAGGAAGAAAGATTTGATAAATCAATAAAGATTAAAAGTTGTTTTCCAGAACCTAGCACACTGCCTTGCAATTCAGTAGGCAATCAAATATCTGTTCATTGTTGAATGTTCCAGAGAGGTTAATTAAATATTACATCTAAAACATGTGCATGCTTTTTATAAGGTGGGGGTTTTTTTTCAAATTTGAAAGGAATGAACATTTATTCCAGAAACATGGAAAATGTAAAAGCTAAGAAAATAAAACAACCATAATGTCACCAGTTTTTACACTGTTCAGACTGGAATGTACAAAACTTTTTTTCAGGGCTGGGGATTTAGCTCAGTGCTTCCACCACCTGCCTCGCAAGTACAAGGTCCTGAGTTCGATCCCCGGTACAAAAAAACACCACTTTTGGGGGGGGGGGGTTAATAGGAATCGAACTCAAGGCCTCGTGAAAACTGCTTATTGTTAATAGTTGGAAAATCTTTCAGTCAATAAACTAATCAAATTTACCTCACCATTCTACCACTGAGCATTGCTGTTTCCAATTTTTTACAATTACAGTGTAATGCACATCTCCATGGATCACATTTTTTTCATTTCAGTTATTTCCCTGTGATATACAGTATTGCCAGGAGAGATATTAATAGCCAAAAAGTAATTTTAAGGCTTTTGATACATAATTTCACCCTCTGTTATGGTTCTCAAGATCTATAAGCTGCTGGAGAACACTAACTTCCCTTTACCTTCAAGTCCTCCACACTTCTTTAGTCAAGAGTCAGAAACACTTCCCAAACAAAATCGCCAAGCCAGCTAGTTTCCTTGATTTTAATGTCAAACGTTTAAATACTACGGTTGTTTGCCTTTATTTTCTATCAAGGGGAAAACTACTATGCCAAAATGCAATAGGCAAAATGCAGGGCATCCAGAGGAAATTCATTTGTCAGGATCCGGTGTCTCCAGACTGACAGCCTGGCTGTAGGAGGGTTTCCAACTGGGCTCCTTTTCGTCACAGCACTTTTTCATAAACAACACGCCCACTGGGTGACACAGAACTACCCTGGCTTTAACTATGAAAACTGAACTCGCCAAATGCCATGAATCCTGCCAACTTCCCACCAGCTCCAGGGCATCACTTTTTTAAGCACAAACATTTCCCTCCGAGCAGCACTTGAATTCTAGAAGGCACCTTGATTAACCACTTCATCCTGAAGCCTTCAATACTGCTGATTCTTACAGGCAGCTGCTCCAGCAGCCTGTAATTAAGATTCTTCTAAACACTCCCTTATTATACTGGGTTCTGACGATTCCGTCTGTCAGCAAAAAGGAGATCATTAGAGAAAGTATAGGAAGCCTCAACTTGGGGTGTTTCTGTAAAAAAAAAAAAAAATGGGTTTAACCCTTTGCTTTCCAAACTGATGACCCATTCCATACAGAGAGGTACGTTATCTTATTGAAAACCTATTTCACGGCGTAACACAACAGTAATTTGTATTCCATTAAATAATTTACAATAAACACGACTCTTCCAGCAAAAGGGAACGGATCCTCAGGCACATACATCCTGAGCCACGCCAGGTTATGGGCATGATCCACTTCGGAAAGGTGTCCTCCACAACTGCTATCAGCTCGCACCTCTGCTGCTGGCTGTGGCTTCTAGACTCCCACCCTCTGCAACAGTAACTCGGGTTTTTTTTGCTCTGGGGAGGGCAGGACTCTGTAACCTTTGCTATTCCATAAAACGCGTGCCCAGATCGGGACTCCTTCAGCTGCCCACCTTTCTCGTTTAAGCAATTTCCAGGGACCACTTCTGACCTAAAGCCAGGAAAGGGGTCATGATTTCCAATCAACGTCCCCTCTCCTTTCCCCACCCGGAAGCCGAAGGAGCTCCGATTCAAAACTTTGCCCTCCCCATTTCCCACGGGCGCGCCCGTTCCTGCCACCTGAGAACAGAAGCTTAAAAGGGGTAGATAGAGCACATGGCTGGGCTCCGGAGGGCGTAGACGCTCCCGGCTACAGGATGCAGAAAAGGTCGTCCCCTAAGGTCCCCCGCCCCAGAAGGACGACCTCCTCCCCCAAGCCTCCGCGGCGACCCCGGCCCGGGGCGAACCCGCTGTCGCTCGCGCCGGGCGGCGACTCCCTCGCCCCGGCCCTGACCGGCGCGCCTCGGGCCTCGCGCGGCCGCCAGTCAGCACCGACACCGCCCCGGACCCGGTCTCCTCGGGCGACCCCCCGCCTCAGGCCGCCAGTGGGCCGGACACACTTCCCACACTCACCGCCACCGCCCTCGCCGCCGCCTTCGTCCATCTTGAAGCCACTCCCGCTTCCCGAGAGCCGGGGCCGGCGGGCGAGGAGCCAGGTCGGGGGGCGCCGTCTGAGGCGCGCGCGGGCGACCAAGCGGCTCCTCAGCTCGCGGCCCGGGTCGTGGCCAGGCCTCCTCCCGCCGGGCGGGGCTAGCCGCTCGGCGCGGCGTCACGTGACCTAGGGCCCGCCCCGTCCTAGGCGCGGTGGGCGGAGCTCGAAGCCGCACGGCCCCGCCCGCGGGAACCGGCCGCGCCGGGCGGTGTCCGCGATCTCGGTATTTCTAGGGGGGCAGTCCCCCAGCGCGTGTACCTCCACACCTCTCTAGGCTCTCCCAGCAACCTGGGTACGCACGTTGGGTCTGGGACAACAGGATACCCCACTCTACAATGTCAACCCCTAATTCTTTACGTGTCCAGGGGTCCAGTTCGCACGTGCGCTTGGAGAAAAAGATCTAGAAATGAGCGCACCAAATCAGGCCTTCTCCCTCCAGCCCCAGGACGTGTCAGAAAAATTGCAGCCCTACAGCTTTTAACGTATAATGGAGCCTCTCCTTTCCTTGCGATGCGCGCGTTTTAAAATTAACAAAGTGTAAGGCTTGTAATGAGTGTTGTCATGAAGCTGGAACCGAATCTCAATCCAGCACACCTGGGGCCCAGCCCCTTAGAGCGCCTTAGAAGGATTGGCCGGCCTGGCGTCAGATGCCCTTGGAGTTAGCGCCAATCTCCCTTGAATGGTTGCCAGCTGCCCTGGATTTACGATGCAGAAGGAGTTCTCAATTCAATTTCCCGTGGGTACAGCCAGGAGCTGGCGGAAGGCCTCAGTTCGCCCCTGTTCCACATCTATGGACCGTCTGTCTCCTCCTATCTCGTTTCCAGTAACTCCTGTAGCGTTGAATGTAGGTCCTCCCAACCCTTTCTGCACGAACCAAATTGCATTAAACAGAACAAACATTGTAACAGAGGAGATAGTTCATCTGTAATAGAATTTTCCAGCCACTGTTTTATATTTACAAAGTACCCATTGAATCAAAGGCTCCTTCCACCGTCATCTATCAGAGCAGTTTTCACCTTTTTGTAAAAGATTGTGGAATGGTTCCAAAGAGTTCAATTTCCCAATAACCTGAAGAATTAAACACCCCAGGCATTCTGATGCTTCCTAAAACATAAGGACACTTCTGGGTGTAGATAAGATATTTGGCTCCCTGTGTGATAAAACTGCAACACAGAAAAGAGGCCTGGGAGGGAGTCAGAAGATGTAGGTTGAGGTCCCAACCCACAGATGTGGCTTCCTAATCTTGTTCCTGTCAGCTTTGTTATCTGGGGATAACAGTATCATTGCTGAGAAAAGAAGACAGTATACTTTGAACTTGATAATGTGCTATGTGAGGCTTTGAACTCAAAAATATTATCAATTACATATGCTTTTCAATGTCAATCCCTAATTCTTTAGGTTTCTTAGACTGATCTGGAGGTGCGTCTCTCAGATTATGAATATGAAAATTGTTTTTCTGATCTCCATCTTCTCTTATTTGAATCAGAATAAAGCACAATCCAGTGGTTTGTAAAAATATTGCCCCCATTTTGACAAAGCCTGCAAAAATGTTGGGAGGATAAAGGATTAGGGTGTGTGTCATTTCTGTGCTTTACTGGGGAAACTGGAAGACTTTAAAACTGTCACTTTTTTATTTTTTCTTTCTTTTTTTCATTTTTTTATTACCAGGGATCTAACTCCTGACCTTGCACTTGCAAGGCAGGCATGGTGCCCCTGAGCTAAATCCTGGCCCTATATTTTGTTTTTTGAGACAGGATCTCATTGTGGAGTCCAGTCTGGCCTTGAAATCACTATGTAGCCCAGGCTGGCCTTGAACTTCTGTCAATCCTCTTGCCTCAACCTCCCTGGCACCTCGTGTACAGGCATTACATTAATGTTTCCACATTTATCCACTAAAATAGGCACTCAATTATGTCTAACATTTGGGTTGTTTGCTTGAATGTTGAAAGTTTTATAAATTAATTTGTGAAGAAAGCAATTCATGCAGCAGATATAGATCTAACATAATAGTATTAAACCTAGTTACTGCACTGTTGCAATCAGTTTTACAGTAAAGATTTAGGTACCTCCTGTATATTCTAGTCTCTGTTCTAGCCCCTATCTTCATGGGACAAATGGTTTAGAAGGAATACAACCATTAAGCAAATAATTACACAAATAACTATTTAGCTATAATTTTCCTGTCTTACTCTCTTTATAGACATTCTCCTTCAGTTCCAGGTGGCATGGTGGTCCTTTCCTTTAATACCCAGCACTCAGGAGGCTGAGGCAGGGGGATCACCATGAGCTTGAGGCCAGCCTGGGCTACAGGGTGAGTTCAAAGCCAGCCTGAACAATATAGCAAGACCCTGTCTCAAAATTTTTTTTAAAACCCACCTTCAGAACAGAGGCTGTAAATCTGTTTTTATTTTATGTCAACGATCCACTGTAGGCTGTGGCTTTTTTTTTTTTTTTTTTTTGGTATGGGGAATCAAATTCAGGGCCTCATGCTTGCCAGGCAGGCAGGCGCTGCACCTCTGAGCTACAACCCCAGCCCCTTATTTTTTTAAAAAGGGAGAAAACAGTATTTGCTAGATGACTGGAGCCAAGAAAAGTAGAAGACATTTTGAAAACATGTTGAAACCCATTTATTGGCCTTCTGACCATGGCAGAAATAGTTTAAGAAATCACAGATGTGCACATTCTGGAAAGGTCAGGACTTCTCTGTACATTCATCTCCACCCTGCAAGTGGAAGTCTGTAAAATCAGACAGAAGTGTCCTCTCCTAGCACTAAGGGTCACAAGCCCCAAATCCCTGCCAGAGCTCATTTCTTTTCTGCCTGGCCAGAAAGATGCTGTGCAGGCTGCCCAAGCTGTGGCTACTTCCAGACCCTGAACCAAGCAGTTCTCCTCTCTTCTGATAAGGGTCAAGAAATGCAGACGCAGTGGTGGCTATCAGCAGATGGGGACCTAGACTAATCCGTTACATCTGCTTGGGAGGGGCAGGTTCAGTCCAGGGAAGGCACAGACCTCGGGGCCAGCTCACTATAGGCTCAGTCATGAAAGGAATGTTTTCCAGAACCTAATTTCATCTAGGCATGGAGATGATCTTCAACAGATTATCATACTCCACTCTGCCCAAGCAAGCAAACAACAGGGGTCTACAAGTCAAATCACAGCCTCATTAAATTTTTAGAAATCTACACATCTCCCCCTTCACAGTGCTCTGTCTTTCATTCCAATCGTTCAGTGCTGTCCACCTTGGTCTTTTTTCCCTACTGGAATCCACACAACTGACATCAGTTCCCTGGCCTCACGTTACCAAGCTTAATTCCTTTTAGATTGATTTGTGACTTGAGTTTTTGCAAGAACAAAAGAGGTCAAATTTCTCTTTCATGGTAAATTGGAAAAAAAAAATATCTTGGCCCTTACTTCAAGCTATTTGCCCTTGGAAGAAAGGCAATATTCCCACTCAAAGCAGCATCAATATTAAAAATTATTTTATGCATACATGGCATACATTAATTGTATGTTGTCTTCTGCAGTAATAAAAAGCTGCGTTGTTTTATCTAGTTCTTCCTTTTTATAGTTTGTCCCTCAAAAAATTTTTTCAAAAATTAAGTTGATCAGAAAAAAAAAAGTTGGTCAGATTCTGCAGTGTTCAATTTAAAATCATCAAGAGAATCTATCCTGAGGTGAAAAGCACACTATGGGTCAGGCAATTAGAGGCAGCCCGGGCAACTTAGCAAGACCGTGTCTCTAAATAAAAATTTTTTAAAAGGGCCAGGGAAAGAGAGAGGGAGAGGAGGAGAGAGGGAGAGAGGGAAAAGGGGGGGGGAGACAGAAAGGGAAAAAGAGTAAAATGACAAACATAATGACATAGAACATCTGCTGTGACCGTAGTCTTCTGCGACCGTAGTCTTCTGCATACCAAGTGTGCTTCTAGCCAGCAAACAATGACAGAACACTGGTCGTGGGGCACTGTGACTCAGAAGGCCTAACTATGCCCAAGCAAGTGTCATTCTGCAGTGTGACTTGTAACATAGCAGAAGTCAGCCATGCTTTCTGGCCATTTATTGCCACTGTGAAACAGCCATATAATACCCATTGTCTCTGGGTCTCAGCCAGGATCTACCATCACAAAGTTGCTACCACTAGCATCTCGATAACACAAGCTATAAAATCAGCTACTTCTACTTCTTGGCTGTGTGACCTAGGGCAACTTGCTTCTCCTCACTATGCCTAGTTTCTGTGAAATTTCTGTGAAATGGGACCAATAACAAACCCTGGTAAAATGATTACAAGAATGACACGCTATTGAACACAAACAGTGCGTGGCAAACAGTAATCACTCAATGAATGCTGTTACTATTACACACAGATGGAGAAAGTTGCTCCAGTTGGTTATGCACAGGTTAGATCATCTGGCAGCCAAGCAGGGAGCCAAGCTGGATTTTAGGGAACACACCTCACTTTCACTGCCACTTTCTAGTAGCTGTCTCCCAGCCTCATTCCCAGCCTGCCCTCTGGAATCTACCCCTACTTTACTCTGTGCTCTCAGTTTATGGAGTGTCTACACTTTATACTCAACAATGCAGGAAAGAACTGGGTTTTTAGGGCAACAGCTACACATGTCCATTTCCATAAGGGAATCTAGGGAGGAGTCCCTGTGCCCCATGTTGGCGTTAATCATTCTACATCCTGCTTCTTAGCACACAGGGGCCCTAGGGACTCAACAGGGGCCAGCAGTTTGTGACTTCTTTTTTTCCCCAAGTACTGAGGATCGAAGCCAGTGCCTTCACACTGAGCTACATCCCCATCCCTTTTTTAAATTTTGAGATAGGATCTTACTAAGTTCCTAAGCTGCCCAGGCTGGGCTTGAACTTGCAGTCCCCCTGCCTCAGCCTTCCAGAGTGCTGGGATCACAGGGTTATGCCACCCTCAAACCCCAATAACTTTTGATTTTAAATGAATACATTTTTAGCATTTAATAAATGTGATTGAGGTTTATTGGTGAGTTTCAAATATCTAAGCAAACTACTGAGGGTCCCTACTTCATTAGGATAAAAATATGGAATGATTTCATTTCTTCAGATCAGCTACCCAATGAAAAAATGTTAAATCTCTTTTTATTCTCCTTTAACAACATAATATAAGCAGATTCCAAAACTTACTGATCACTTTCATTGTTAAAAAATAACATCATTTATGGGCTGGGGATTTAGCTCAGTGGTTCTGTCACTTGCCTTGCAAGCACAAAGACCTGAGTTTGATTCCCAGTACCAAAAAAAATAAAATAAAATAAAAATAATGTCATTTAGGATTGGAGGTGTAGCTTCATGTGTTCAGCACACACTAGGCTCTAGGTTCAATTTCCAACACTAAAGGAAGAAAAGTAATAATAATATCATTTACATAGACTCCTGATCCCAGAAAGATGAAGTGGAAGTAGTCCTCCCCATTCCTCTTACTAACAGCAGTGACCACGTATGGATGTTGTATAGGAAACAAACATAAGAAGATTGAAGCCTAACATGGTGGCACACACCTGTGATCCCAGCACACTAGGAGACTGAGGCAGGAGGATGGCAAATTTGGGTCCGGCCTAGACAACACTGTCTCAAAAAAAATGTTAAAGAGGATGGAGGGTGTACCTCAGTGAGAAGTCCCTGGGTCCGATCACCCGTACAACAATAAAATTAAATTAAATTCAAATGAATAAAAAAGGTTTAGGATGTAGCTCAGTGCAAAGGTCCTGGGTTCAATCACTAGTACTGAAAAAAAGAAATAAAAAGAAGAAGATTGAAAGGTGGAGAGAAGGCAGATGGGCTAGGGACCTCAGGACCTGAGGAGCAATCAATGATAAATTCCCTGGTCTTCTTTCTGTGCCCTTTATTCCAGTCTTGATGCAGGAGAAACCAGAAATTCAGAAACCCAGAAACACCAATTGAAGTAGAAAAAAAAAAAAGTCCAACAAAAAAGACTACTCTATCCACCAAAAGGTCAGGAAAGGCGTAGCCTAGCAGGACAATAATGGTCTCCCAGTGCCACCACACCCCCACCAGCATCAGCCAAAGCCTGAGCCAGGAGTCCTGACCTCCACACTCCTTGGACTGGTGGTATTGGAGAAGGAGGCCAAATGGAGAGCAGGGTCTTCATTTCAGCCAGGCACTATTGAGGCCCCTCTCCCTTCCCATTGGTCTGATGTCAGAGAGGGAGCTCATAGAAAGTCAGGGCTTTGACTCTGACACCTTAACAAGGCCACCCCTGTCCCTTGGTATCAGTGGAGGCCAAGGGGAACCTGAAGTTCAGTGGTAATTAGGAGATCCGCCCCCCCTTTCTTTGCTGCAGGTAAGAGAATGTTCAGGTAAGACTCAGTCTCGCTCAGGCTTGGTGGTGCATGCCTCACGTAATCCCAGCACTCTGGAAGGCTGAGGCAAAAGGATCACAAATTTGAATCCAGCCCAAGCAATTTAGCAAAACCCTGTCTCAAAATTTTTAAAAAAGACCTGGGGATGTATGTAGCTCAGTGTGAAGGTCCTGGGTTGAATCCCCAGTGAGGGAGGAGTCTCATAACAATACCAAAAGCTCCAGGATACATTGAAAATTGCTCACCACACCAAGAATCGAGAAGATCTCAGGCTGAATGAAGACAATCAACAAAGTCAATACCATGATGACATAGATGTTAGAGTTACCTAAATAAGATTTTATAACAGCCATTAGAAAAACATTCAATAAGCAATTATGAATATGTTTGAAACAAATGAAAACATAGAAAGTCTCAGCAAAGATAAAGAATATCTCAGCAAAGGAATAGAAGATATAAAGAAGAACCAAATGGAAAATTTAGAACTGAAGGAAAAAAACTAAAAAGAAATTTAATGGCTAGGCTCACAGCAGAAAGGGACAGGAGAAAAAATCGGTGGACTTGAAAGAGCAGCAGAAATTGTTGCTCTAATAACAAAGAGAAAACAGGCTGCAAAAAAATGAGCAGAGTTTCAGGGATATGTGGGAATATAACAAAAATTGGAAACTTATTTGAAGAAATAATAGCTGAAAATAAAATCTTTTTTTTTTTCAGTGCTGGGGATCAAATCCAGGGCTTCCTGCAAGCTAGGAAAGTCATTCTCTTTGAGCTATACCTTTATGCCAAAAATTCCTAAATTTAACCCCCAAAACTCATAAGCCTACAAAAGTCAACAAGCTGTGCAAACCCCAAAGAAAGGACAAGTCCGAAGAAGTCCATGGGAAGATGCACCACAGGAAACCTCTAAGAATAAAGAGAAAGAACAAAAATCCTAAATCAGAGTGAAAAACAATGTTATAGATTTTTTGCCACAATAAAATTAATTACTTCATTTTTGAAGACTTGGCTCTTTTTAAAGATGAGTAAAACTGACAAACTTCTAACAAGATCGACAAAAGTGAAAACAGAGAGAGATAGAAAAGATACGAACTACCAATATTAGAATCAAATGCATCTCTGCAGAAATCAAAAGAATAACAAGGAGGCCTGGGGGTATAGCTCAGTATGCACAAGGCCCTGAGTTCCACTCCAGGACCAAGAAGGGGATGGGGGGACAACGCTACACTCCAGTTAAATTGGACAATTTAAATAAAATTGATTAATCCCACAAAAAGTGAAATTATCACTACTTACTCAAAATGAAATAGAGCAGTTGAAAAACCTATAATGATAAAGGAAATGGAACTCATAATTTTAAAACTCTCGGAGAAGAAATCTCTGTACTCAGAGGGTGTCAGTAAAGGAGTCCACCAAACATTTAAAGAATCAACCTGAGCGCCGGGGATTTAGCTCAGTGGTTTCACTGCCTGCTGCGCAAGGGCAAGGACCCGAGTTTGATCCCTGGTACCAAAAAAAAAGAATCAACCTGAATTCCACGTGATCTTTTCCAGAAAAGACAAGAAAAAGACATACTACCCTATATATTTTATACAAACAGTACCTCCCTGATACCAAAACCAGACAATGTAACAAAAAGGAAAATGACAAACAATATCCCTCATGAATATAGACACAAAACTCAAACAAAATATTAACAAACATAATTCATCAATGTATAAAAAGAATTTTATAACAGAACTGGGCTGGGGATTTAGCTCAGTGGTTCTGCTGCCTGCCTTGCAGGCACAGGGACCCGAGTTCGATCTCTTGTACCTAAAAATAAGAATTTTATAACAGAACAAGTGGAGTTTATTCCAGGGATGCAAGCTTTGTTCAATATTCACAGATGAATCCATGTAACCTATCATAACAGGTTACAGGTAAAGACAGGTTAAAAACAGGCAAAGAAAAAAAGTACATGATCGAATCATTTAAAGCAGAAAAATCATTTGACAACATTCAAGAACAATTAGGGTTTTTTTTTGGTACCGGGAATCAAACTCGGGACCTTGCGCTTAATTAGTTATTAAAAACAAAAAAGCAGCTGGGTATGGTGGTGCACACCTATAATCCCAGCACTCTAAGAGGCTGAGGCAGGAGGACCGATGTGGGTTTGAGGCCAGCCTGGGCTACATAATGAGACTCTGTCACAAAAAAACAAACAAACAAAAAACACCACAAACTCAAAAGCACTAAGAATACAAAGGCACTTTTTCAACTTAATAAAAAAAGAATATATAAGAAAACCTACAACAAATATCACTTACTAGTGAAAAACAAATTCTTTCCCCCAACACTGAGAATAAAACCAGGATTTCATCTTCACCATTGCTATTTAGCCATGCACAATAGAACAAGAAAAGAAATAAAAGGTGGCCGGGGATTTAGCTCAGTGGTCCTGCCACCTTCCTCACAAGCCCAAGGACTCGGGTTCAATCCCTGACTCCACAAAAAAAAGAAAGAAAGAAAGAAAGAAAAGGCATACAGATGAAAAAAGAAAAACTAAGTGCCCTGATTTTCAGGAGAAATAATTGTATTTGTAGAAAATCATAAGGGATCTACCAGAAAAGTTCCTAAAACTTTTTTTTTGGGTACTAGGGATCAAACTCAGGACCTTGCACTTGCCAGACAGGGGAGGTGCCACTGAGCTCCATCCCCAGCCCTAGTTCCTAAAATTTAAGAGTTCAGCAACATCACAGGATATAAGATTAATATAAAATATCTATTGTATTTCTATAAACAGTATTGGAACACATGGAAATTGAAATTAAAAATACAGTGTAATGCATAATCCCTTTTAAATTACTTGAGCTGGGCATTGTGGTACATACCTGTAATCCCAGCATTCGGGAGGCTGAGACAGAAGGATTGTCATGAGTTCGAGGCCAGCCTAGGTTACACAGCAAGACCTGTTTCAAAAAAAAAAAAAAAAAAAAGGAAGACTTGACAAAATAAAAAGGTTGAATAAAGATGTCAGTTCTCCCCAAGTTGAGATATAGGTTTAGAGTAATTCCTATCAAAATTCCAGTAAGATATTTTTGTAGACAGGGTCAAAATTATTCTAAAATGTATATAGAAAGACAAAGGAATTATACCCAGTAAAACAATGTGGAAAGAGAAAAACAAAGTGGGAAAAATCACCTGAATTCCAGATTTATATAGCTACAGTAATGGCGGCCATAATGTGTTGGTGGAGAGATAGGGCGCAGTTCAATGGGACAAGGTGGAGGACGCGGGAACAGCCTCTCCTCTCCAGTTGACTCTCAACTGACTTTTTTTTTCTGGTATTGGGGATTGAACTTCAGGCCTTTGCACTGAGCTGTATTCCCAGACCTTTTAAAACTTTTTATTTTGAGACAAGGTCTTACTAAGTTGCTAAGTTGCCCAGGCTGGGCTTGAAATTTTGATCTTCCTGCCTCAGCCTCCCAGAGTCCTGGGATTACAGGCCTGTGCATCACCATACCCAGCTCAGCCAATTGATTTTGCACAAAGATATAAAAGCAACTCAGTGGAAGAAAGTTAGCCTTCTTAGCCACTGGTGCTAGAGCAAATGGATATTTATAGGCAAACACTAAAAAAGGAAATCTGAACCAAACAAAAATTAACTTATATAAATATTAACTCCAAATGAATCATAGATTTAAATGTCAAATGTAAAACCATTTTAGAAGATAATATAGGACAAAATCTTTGGGACCTAGGGCTTAGTGAAAAGTTCTTAAACATGAAATCAAAGTACAATTAGCAAAAGGGAAAAAATTGATAAGCTGAACTTTATCAAAATTTAAAACTTTTACTCTGTGAATGATCCTACCAGAAGGATAAAAAGATAAGGTATAGACAGGGAAGAAATATTGGAAAATTGTATATCTGACAAAGCCTTCATTTCAGAATTTATAAAGAACTTTAAAAAACTTAGCAGGAAAAAAAAAAAGAGAGAGAGAGCGCTTTGGAAATGTAGCTCAGTTGTACAGGTTTGACCCCTGGCACCTTAAGAAGAAGAAGGAGAAGGGGAAGAAAGAGAAGAGGAAGAAGAAAAGGAGGAGAAGGAGGATGGAGGAGAGAGGGAAGGGAAGGGAAGGGGAAGAAGCAATCCAACTAGAAAACGAGTAAAAGACAAAATATTTGACTGAAAAAGATATACCAATGGAAAAGGAGCCATAAAAACATGTTCAACATCTTTAACCACTAGGGAAATGCAGATTTACAACCATGAGAGACATCATCTCACACCTATTCAAACAGCCATAATAAAGTTAGTGCCAATACCAAACACGTGAGGAAACTGAATCTTTCATGCAGCGCTACTGGGAATGTCAAGGGTTATACCTGTCCTGGATAGTAATTCTGCAGTTTCCTTTAAAACAAAACATACATTTTTTTTCCCCTCAGTAACAAGATGGCTGACACATCTCCAAAGCACTCACTTACACCTCCAGTCAGAAGAAAAGAAAGAATATAAAATGTGTCATCTGAGAATGACCCTCCTTTTTAATTAGCAAAACAATTGGTTTTCAAAAAGTTTTAACTAGAAAAGTCAAGGAAAACAGGATTTTAGGTGACTATTATGACATTCTTTATTATTATCTCAGAAAAAGTCCTCTCTTTCTCTCTCAAAAATGGAATATAAATTAATCGCATTACTGTAATGAAACATACAGGTGCTAGGCAAATAAGAGCCAATACAGCATTTTTAGGAATGGAGATAAAACATTCTAGACAGCTTTTGGATTCAGTACAACATGATTGCTTCTTGATGTTTGGATTTCCTTCTTCAAAAGGCTCTACTGTATTTTTTTGTTTGTTTTGTTTAGTTTGTTGGGTGTTTTTGATACCGGGGATCGAACTCCAGCTCTTGTGCTTGCACAGCAGGGGACAAAACCACTGAGCTAAATCCCAGGCCCTCTATTGTATTTTTTAAGTTGCAACTTCTTTGCTGTATAATTTATATCTAGTAATCCACATTCATATGAAGTGTAGAGCTTGCTAAGTTCTGACACGTGGGTAGACTCGTGAAACCACTACCATGTAAAGGCACCAAAGTTTTCTATCACCCTCCAAAATTCCTCCTGCTGCTTCACAGCTCAGCCCAGTCCCCACCACTGTCAGAGTAACCCCTGTCTGCTTTCTCTCACTACAGATTCATTTGCATTTCTAGAAATTTGTAGATTTGAAGCAGCCAGGGTATACTCTGTAGTGTCTCATCACTTTCCCTCTTCACACAATGATTTTGACATTCATTTCTATTGTTGGATTAGTCAATAGTTCATTTTTTAAAAGTTATTTTTAATTAAAAAATAAAGTTATACATATTTATGTTATATGACATGATATATCTATCTATCTATCTATCTAACTATATATATATATATGTATATATAATATATATAGTGAAATGGCCAAATTGAACTAATTATCATCTACTGTCTCTCACATACCATTTTTTTATTGGTATGATGAGAATACTTAAATGCAACTCTTGCGGGAATTTTTAACTATATAATACTTCAAAATGATAACTAGAGTCACTGTGATACATAATAGAGTTCTTAAACTATTTAAATCATTTTTATGGCTGGGTAATATTCCATTGTATGTTGCATACCACATTTTGTTTATTTGCTTATTGGTGGAAATTTGGCTGCTTCTCTTTTGGGCTATTATTGAATAATACCGCTATATACAATCATAGGAAAATGTTTGTGGTGTCATATAATTTCCTTTACTTGTGGCTAAATATCTAGTAATTGATGTGTTGTCTGGCATCACTTTAAAAAATCTGCTGAACTGACTTTCAGAGTTGAGGCAGGGGGTAGGAGGAGGAAGCCCCTGGAGGAGGCTGAGAAGCACAAGATGCAGAGGAAGCCAGCTCTCCAAAACTGCAGTCAGCATCTGGTTCTGATAACCGAGCCACACCTGAGGACGCATGTGCTGAATACCATCCTGAGCACCTGAAAGTAACCCTAAATTAATTATAATTAATTACAATGTCATTTGCATTGTGGTTTTGACCCCTTACCCCATGGTCTTTGAGTGCCAGGACAGTTCTACAAAAGTCCATATAAGGACAAAAACTACCCCTCCCACAGGAGGAGGGTTGTCCCTGATTGGAATAACTCCCTGTGTCAGTTCAAAGAGCTGCTCCCTCCCAGGAAAACCACATATAAGCCAGCTCCTTTTGGGCTGTGAGCTTTTTCCTCACTGGCCTGTTCCCACCCTTTATTTGGGATTTTGTTTTAAATAAACCTGTGCTGGTTTTACTTTCTCTGTGTGTCCTCTTCAATTCTTTGGTAGGGATACCAGGAAAGTGGGACATCTTCCAGACCACAAGCATCCTGCAATGAAGCAGTTCTGCCATCTTATATTCCCAACCATAATTTCTAAGAATTGGTGTTGTTCTATGTTCTTGTAAACACTTGATAAATGCAGTCTTAAATTTTAGTTATCACGATGGGAACGCAGCCAGTGGATTTCATATATTTATTTTCACTAATTCATGTTACCTTAATTCACTTCTAGTGACATATTTCTATGATACTTAAATGAGCTTTTGAAGTAAATTCATAATGGAAAATTATGATAATTTTGTTTTTTTCTAACTATAACTCACTTTAATTTTACATCTTACTGTGGTATTAAAGCTTTTGAACTTAAAACAAATAATATCAGTGACAATGAACTAATGTATCTTATTTCTGATCTAATGGCTACGTCTTTACTGATTCAGCACTTAATTTAGGCACATTAAAAATAGGCTTTCAAAAAAATAAAAAATAAATTAAAAAAAACAAAAATAGGCTTTCAAAATTAAAACAAAAATAAATAAATAAATACATACATACATACATACATACATATATATACCCAGGTCTGGTGGTGCATGCCTGTAATCCCTGCTTTCTGGGAAGCTGAGTTAGAAGGATTACAAATTAAAGCCCGGCCTGGTCAATGTAGCAAATTAGTGAGATCCTGTCTCAAAATAGAAGAGGACTGTTGATGTAGCTTAGTTTACTGGCTGTGTGCTCAGTCCCTAGTACTGCTGAAAGAAAGAGAAAAAGAAAGAAAGAAAGAGAGAGAGAGAGAAAGAAAGGAGGGAGGGAGGGAGGGAAAGATCTAAATATATACTTACCATACAATTTAGTAATCACAAGTTTTGAACATTTATTACAGAGTAAATAAAACATACACATGCACACCTATGCCCATAGCAGTTTGTGACAGCCAAAGGTGAAGAAAAACAAAGTGTTCTGCAGTAAGTAGGCAAATCACTAAGACTAGTACATCCATACCACACAACCCTGGTTACCAATAAGAACATGAACCAACTACTGATACACCTGACCACTTGTGTGGATGGCAAGGGCATTATGCTGAGTGTGAAAATGCCAGCCTCAAAAGGTCACCTGCTCTATGATTCCACTTACATAATTCTCAAAGTGACAAGATCATAAAGAGGGGAGGCAGAAGCCAGGTGTGGTGGTACACACCTGTCATCCCAGCACTTTAGGAGACTGAGGCAGGAGAATCATAGCCTGGGTGATTTCGTAACTTACCAAGACCTTGTATCAAAATAAAAAATAAAACAGGTCTGGGGATATAGCTCAGCACAGAGGCCCTGGGTTCAATCCCCAGTACCACAAACAAACAAATGAACAAACAAATTTTAAAGAAGGAAAACAGATTAGTGGTGGCCAGGGGTTGGTATGTTTTGAAGGCAGGATAAGGTGTATGACTAGAAAGGGTAAGAGGGAGACCTTGGCGGTGCAGGGACAGCTCTGGGTCTTGACTGTGGTGAAGGCTGTGTGAATCTCCATGGGTGACACACTGACCTGAGACTGCGCGCACACACCCTGCGGCGTCAGTGTCGACATTCTGGTTTTGATATTCTAATGTAGTTATAAGAGCTGTCATGGTGGAGGGAATACCAGGTGAACGACAGGGGACAAGGACATCTCAGGGCTCATCTGTCGCACCCAGTGAGAGAGAACCAACCAGAGACCGATATTAAATCCACACAGGAGTTGATTACTGGCCGGGACCCAAGCCGAGCATCGGACGCGAGCCCCGACTGGGGGGAGACAAACATGTTTTATACACCTTTGAGGCCAACAGTTTTGAGTCCCCCTATGGGATAGAACTAGCAAAGCAAGCGAAAGGTACAGAAGCTGAACGTCCTGCTGTTAGAACATTTGTAAAACAACAGTTGATTCATTGTTGTTTCTAAGAGACTCTCTAAGGGGAGGAGGTTTCTAAGCTTCCTCCTTCTGAGTTCATCTAAAAGGCAGGCAGGTGGGTCAGGCAGCAATATGGAGTCTGTCTTGCTAAGTAGGGTCTTTCACATCTTTTTTATTTTATTTTATTTTTCAGTAGTAGGGATTGAACCCAAGGCCTTTGCATTGTGTCACAAGCCTGGCCCTTTTTATTTTATGTTATTTATTTTGAAACAGGGTCTCACTAAATCGCTAACTTTCCCCAGCTGGACTTCTCCTGCCTCAGCCTCCTAGAGTGCTGGGATGACAGGTGTGCACCACCTGTCTCAGTGTCAGGGCTCCTCTTAGGGCAACCTCTGCTCTAGGGCTCCTTGAGCTGGCGGAGAACTTCTCAGACCCATATGACAGCATGGGCCTTCTGTCCCCTGTGCTTTCTGGGATGTCACTCCTGCACTCTGAAGGATGTCCTCTACCCAGCTCCCTCACCATGGCACCCTCAAGGAGCCCCTGCTCTGCCTGTTTCCCTCAGGACCCCAAGTGCACAGTGGCTCCCAGTGCAGTGTGGTTCTGACTGGGAAGGACACAGGAGAGCTACAGGAGCATTAACCTCAAAAGAACAAACACAGCGCAGTAGTGCCTTTAAAAAAGGAGGAGAGGCCAGGGATTTAGCTCAGTGGTTCTGCTGCCTTCCTTGCAAGCGCAAAGACCGGAGTTTGATCCCCAGTACCAAAAAAAAAAGAAAAAGGAGGAGCACAGGTCCTGGGTTCAATTGCCAGCACTGTGCACACACACACAGAGGAGAAGGATGGGAACGGAGGTCTGGCTTTAAAGCTATGTTCCAAAATTTTGTGTGAATCAGATTTGTACATTTGGGATTTTTAGATCCTTGCTGCCATTTGCAGTTTGTTTTGTTTTGTTTTGTTTTTTGGTAATGGGGATCGAACTCAAGACCTTGTGCTTTCAAGGTAGGTGCAGCACCACCAAGCTAAATCCCTGGCCCCATTCAAAGTTTTTGTCTGCGTGCTGGGCTGAATAGACCCCTCTCCCAACTCCTCCCAGAAGCACAGAATGTGATCTTATATGTAAAGAGGGTCTCTGCGGATGTTAAGTACTAGACTGTGTTAGAGTAGATCCTACATCTGATGACTGTTGTCCTTATAAGAACAACACGCTGGGTGCAGTGGCACACACCTGTAATCTCAGCACTCTGGGAGGCTGAAGCAGGAGGATTGCAAATTTCATCCCAGCCTAGACAACTTAGTGACTTAGCAATACCCTGTTGCAAAATAAATACATTTTTCTAAAAGGGCTGGGGCTGTAGATCCATGTGAAGGCCCTGAGTTCAATCCCAGTACCACAGAAGAAAGAGAAGGAGAAGGAAAACGAGGAGGGTGGAGTAGAAGGGGAGGGAAAGAAGAGGAGGGTTCAGAGGATTAGGGCTCCTACCCACAGGATTCCAGACTCCCAGCCTCCTGAACCACGAGAGAGGAAGGAGTTGTTCCTGTTGTCTTTAAGCCACCCAGTGTGTGGTCACTCATATAGCAGCCCCAGGCAACTAATGCCCTTTTGAGTCTATCTTTCCAATGGCTGTGGGGGATAGGAGTCTTGCTTAGGATGCCTGGAGAGAGGAGAATCCCCCATCCAGGAGCAGCCAGTGTGGCTCCCTTGCAAAGGGAATGAATTTCAGACTCCATCTGGGAACTGAAGAACTGTCTTCTACAAATAGAAAAAAGGGAACACACCCTCAAGCATTTTTCTCCATGTAAGGAAGAGTTGGAAAACGAGCAAACAAAAATCACATTCTGGGGGGTGCTGGTGGCCACCTCCATGCAACGCCAAGGGCACATTCTAGTGGTGCCTGCTCGAAGTCAGGAGACTTCCAGTCAGCAGCCTGGGGCTTAGTCATCGCCCTTCCAGCCTCCTGCATGCTGCCAGGCTCAAAGGAGACAGAGGACTGTTGTCCCTTGTAGAGCCCAGGAAGTGAGGGTCTGAGACTTTAACTTGCCTGAGACCACACAACTAGACAATAGAGCCATCTGCAATCCCCATCTCCACTGTCCCTGCTCCTTCCAAGACTCCCTAGCATCTGGAATACAAAAAACAAAACCATGCCTAGCCAGCCCTGGGGATACACATCTGCAATCCCAGCACTCTCAGAGGCTGAGGCAGGAAAATCAAAAGTTTGAGCCCAGCCTAGGCAACTTCATGGCTTGCTGAGATCATCTCAAAGTGGGGGTTGGGGGGGTGAGGTGTTGTTTAGTGTGAAGGCTTTGGATTCAATCCCCTGCACCACCACCAAAAGAGATAAATCCAGTCCCCATCCTGCCACTTGGACATAACAAATGTCTTTTCCTGTCTAAGTGTAGGTATCGAGCCAGGGACCAGGACCTTATGCAAAGGATTGACTTTTCAAACAGCTCGTGATCTAACTGTTTAAGGGGCACAGGGGATCCTTACGGGGTGATGCACATGCTTTGGTGATGGTTACATGACATGATGAGTGTGTTAAATGCCACTGAATTGGGCCCTTCCTTTTTTTTTCTTTTTTTCTTTTTTTGAGACAGGGTCTCACTATGTATTCCACGCTGGCCTCTAACTCGTGGCGATCCTCGTGCCTCAGCCTCCCAAGTGGTTGGATTACAGGCGTGCACCACCACGGCCGGCTGAATCATTCACTTTCAACTGGTTCATTTTATGGTCTATAAATTTCACTTCAACAAATAAAGAGAGGATGAAAATTGCACAGCAGAGGAATTCCATGGCTGATGATCTCTGATGCTGTCAGGGCCTAAAGCCCATTCGGCCTCTTCCTGTGACAGGCCAGGCTGGAGCAGAATTTCAGTCATACTGTGTCCCCTCCCATTTCGGAGGATGACGAAGGAGGATTACTGTGAATTCCAGGCCAGCACGGGCTACATGGGGAGTTCAAGCCCAGCCTGAGCAATTTAGCAACTTAGTGAGACCCTGATTCTAAAAAAAAATACAAAGGGCTGTGGATGTAGCTCAGTGAAGGCCCTGGGTTCAATACCCAGTCCCACAAAGAAAATCCAAAAAGGTATCTAGGAGCCTTCTTAGAAAGAACAGGAAGAAACTGAGAGCGAAGAGAAACCAAACAATCCCGGCAGAGGCACCCAAACAAATCCTGGGACACAAATGCTCAAAGCAGCACTATTCATAGTCACGAAAGGTAGAAGGAGCCCAAATGTCTACGAACATCTAATGAAGGGATAAAAAGAAAAGAATCACTGACACATGATACGGTGCTAAGCCCTGGTGGGCACAGTAGTACACACCTGTAATCCCAGGTACTCAAGAGGCTGAAGCAGGAAGATCACAAGTTCAAGTCCAGCCTGGGCAATTTGGCAAGACCTGTCTCAATATATAATATAAGGGGGGGGGTGCTGGGGATGTAGCCCAATCGCACTGCGCCTGCCTCTTAAGCACAAGGTCATGAGGTCAATCCCTCGTACCAGAAAAACAACAACAACAACAACAAAATATATATATATAGGATTGTAGCTCAGGACTCCCTCATTCAGTCTCCAGTACAAAAAAAAAGTGCTAAATGAAAGAGCCAGACACAAAGACCACATATTGTATGATTCCATTTATAGGAAATATTCAGAATAAGTAAAGCCAAAGAGACAGAAAGCAAATTGGTGGTTGCCTGGGGCTGGGGCAGAATAGAATGATGAGTGAGTAGGCTGGGGATTTAGCTCAGTGGTGCCGTCGCCCGCCTTGCAAGCACAAAGTCCTGAGTTGGATCCCCAGTACAAAAAAAAAAAAAAAAAAAAGAGTGAGTATTGAATGGAGGTGGCATCTCCTTTAGGGGTGATGGAAATCTGTGGGCACTTGGTAGACCTGGGTATGTACCAGGCTCAGTGGCACAGCCTGTGATCCCAACACTCTGAGAGGGTGAGACAGGAGGATCACTGTGAATTCCAGGCCAGCATGGGCTACATGGTGAGTTCAAGGCCAGTCTAAACTACATAGCCAGACCCTGTCTTTAAAAAACAAACACAAAAAAACAAACCAACAAACAAGAGTGAGGATGTACTAAATGCCATTAAATACTGGGGTTTCTCTTCAGAACATACAAATCGTTTTTACCTTTTACTAAATGCCATTGAATTGTACTTTTAAATGATTTTTTAAATTTATGTATATAATTGTGATAAAAATATATGGTATAAGATTTACCATTTTGACTACTTTTAAGTATATAGTTGCATTTATTTATTTTTATTTTTTGTACCAGGGATTGAACTCAGGACCTTGGGCTTGCGAGGCAGGTGGTGGCACCACTGAGCTCAATCCCCAGCCCCACATTTATTTTTTAATGTTATGAAAAAACAAAAAATTTCATCATCAAATAATAAAAGGATAACAATAGTTATTACACTGTTATACAATCCATTCAGTGCATTCACACTAATGTGCAACTCGAACCACCAGACATCTCCAGAATTTTTTCATCTTCTCACACTGAAACTCTGCACCCATTAAACTAACTCCTTAAAAAAAAAAAAATTAAAGGGCCAGGGATTTAGCTCAGTGCCACCATGCCTGCCTGGCAAGCGCACGGTTCTGAGTTTGATTCTCAGTACTGGAAAAAAATAAACAACCAAACAAACAAAACTAACTCCTCATCTGCCTCCCCCAGGCCCTGGCACCTTTCCCTCTACTTTCTGTCTATCTGAATCAAGATGCTCTAGAGACCTCAGGTAAGGTAAATTGTACAGTATTTACCCTTTTATGATTTAGATTTTTATTTTTATGGTGTGTGAATTTCACCTCAATTCAAACAGTACCAGCCATCTCTTCCTACTGACTGTTCAAGCCAAGGCCACCATCCGAGTTGAAGCACCCACAGCCTTTCTAGATCTACCTTCCACCGTCATCCCTGGGACAAGATCATATTCACAGAAGATCAAAATCAGTGTGTGCACAGCAAAAGAAACCACTAACAAAGTGAAGAGACAACCCACAGAATGGGAAAAAAAAATTTACCAGTTGTTCCTCAGACAAAGGACTACTATCTAAGAACTAAAAAGAGTATCAGGAGCCCCCCCCACCCCAATTTAAAGACCTGGTCCAAAAATGGGCAGCTGAAATGAATAGACACATCTCAAATGAAGAAGTACAAACAGAAAATAAATATATGAAAAAATGTTCGACATCACTGGTCATTCAAGAGATGCAAATTAAAACAATGCTGAGACTGCATCTCCACTCCAGAAATAATGACTATCATCAACAAATCAGCCAATAACAAATCCTGGTGAGGCTGTAGAGAAAAAGAAACCCTTCTCCACTGTTGGTGGGTGTGTAAATTGCTACAACTACTGTGGAAATCAGTATGGAGATTCCTCAAAGAACTAAAACTAGAGGTTGCATTTGACCCAGCTATTCCCTTTTTCGGTATCTTCATGAAAGAGTTAAAAGTACCATACCACAGCAATATACGCACACCCATGTTTATTGCAGCACAATTTGTAATAGCTAAATCTTAGAAACAGCCTAGATGCCCATCAACAGATGAATGGATAAAGCAAAGTACTACTCTGCCATAAAGGATAAACTTGAGATGTTTTTAGGTAAATGGATGCATGTCAAGACCAAACTCTTAAGTGAAATAATTCAGACACATATGTTTAAATATCTCATTTCTCTTGTGTGAAAAACTAAAAGTGTAAATAAGGACCAAAATGAATGATAGATATTGGAAAGTAGGAAGAAAATGTTCAAATGGGAAGGGGAACAAAGGAGAGGACAGGAGGAAGGGAAGGAAGGGAAAAAGGGGGGGGAAGAAAATAAAAAGGAAATGGAAGCAACACTTTAGTAAATAAGGAGGGCAAAAGGGTTGGAGGGAGGGGAGGAGAATAGGGAAAAAAAGAAGAATCAAGATATATTACGTACAGGTACAAATTCCCTGAATTTGTATAATGAATGTGATCATTACGTATATTGAAAGTGTACAAATAAAATTAATGTTTTAAAAAAATCAGTGTGTGGCCAGCCATGGTGATACACAATGCCTATAATCTCAGCTCTCTGGGTGGCTAAAGCAAAAGGACTGAAAGTTTTAGCCCAGATGGGCAAAGTAGCAACTTAGCAAGATTCTATCTTAAAATAGAAAAGGGCTGGAGATGTAGCTCAGTGCAAAGATCCAGGGTTCAATTCCCAGTACTGCAAAAAAAAAAAAAAAAAGGAAAAGAAAATTGGTGTACACAGAGGCAGCTGCATTCGATTCCCAGTATCAGAAAAAAAAAAAAAAACCAGAGGCAGCTGCAGCTAGACTCTTCCCTTA
Organism: Heterocephalus glaber; assembly: GCF_053883595.1. NCBI lineage: Eukaryota > Metazoa > Chordata > Mammalia > Rodentia > Bathyergidae > Heterocephalus > Heterocephalus glaber. The sequence goes on along the minus strand of NW_028258381.1, from coordinate 38,244,562 downwards.
GGGGGCCCATGGGATCCCCAGCACTGTCCAAGGCCTCTCACAACGGCTCCATGAGCAAATCTCAAGTTTAAGTGCAGGAGGAAAGTGGCTGGGCTGTGGTTTTCTCTCTAAGTGTTCAGGGCAGACAGTGAGCTGTCGTGCTAATGGAAGAGGCTGTATCCACTTCCTGGATTTTGTGAATGGGGTAAAACCCATGAGAAAAAGCTCCTGGGCTTCACTGCCGATGGCACCTCATGCATTAGGTCTCTGAGCATAACTTCAGGTTAATTATTTATGATGGGGTTGCAAATGAAGTGTTAGTAATAGCTGTCCTTCCTCTTCTAATTGCCAGGTTTCTGAGAAGGGCCTTAGGCTGGAGCGATTTTGTGACTAGAATGAAAGGAAATGTAAAAAAGCTAAGTGTGCTTTGGCCTATTCCAAAAAACAGCCAAAGTACTAAAAATTAAAAGGAAAAGTTAATTCTTGATAACGGGAATATGGAAAGAGAGGGAAGATGGATTCCCACGGGAGAGTCCTCTTGCCACTTGGCCCTTACCTCAGTCTCCTTCAGCCAAAAACCAAAGGGGAGCTGTCCACAAAGTCATCTGCTGATGGAGAGCAGATTTGTAGAATCAGAAGATTCAACAGCACAAGCTTCTTTCCAGTGGGAAATCCCAGAGCCAGGGTAGGGGGTGGGGTAAAAATCAAATTGAACTTCTGTTTTTCAGAAGACCACAGGTGTAATGCATTCTATCTATTTATTTTGGTGCTGGGGATGGAGCCTAGGGCCTTGAGCCTGCCAAGCAAGTGCTCTACCACTGAGCCACACCTCAGCCCAACACGTACTATTTGAATTCCAGCGTGTTGCTTCTAACTTGGGACCTTGGGCTTGCTTGCCAGGCAGGCGGCTAGGCGGCAGAACCACTGAGCTAAATCCCCAGCCCTCCTGTTGTTTCTTGTAGGAGCATCTTCTTACATTTCCCCAGCTGCTTTTTTTTTTTTTTCTTTTGGTAGTGGTGGTTAAATTCAGGGACTTCACAGTGAGTTGCATCCCCAGTGCCCTTCTCTTTTTAAATTTTTTATTTTAGACAGGCTCTCGCTAAGTCACTAAGGCGCCCAGGCTGGGCTCAAACTTGCAATCTTCCTGCCTCAGCCTCCCAGAGTGCCAGAATTACAGGCATGAGACACCATGCCAGCCTCCCTGTGCTTCTTACTTGGTCAAAGAAAACCTGGTTCCCAGATTGTTCATACCCAGAAGAAAGAAAAAACAATAGAAAGGAAAAAAAGGGCCAGATTCCAAATAATCCAACTGTGCTACTTATAAAAGTTCAGATGGCTAGAGAAATTCTGTCAATATTAGCTACAATGCAATATAAGTCTAATGTGTTTCTGAATTGCCCTGTCCCAGCCATCATTGACAACTAAGAGTTGGCTTATGTTTGTCCATTTAAACCCAGGTATTCATCCTGGGAAGGAAAAAACAGTGTATTTAGGACATGAGGAGAAGTTCTATTTCATTTCCTGTGCACTCTCTGCACCTTGGCAAGAACTGTTCATTTAGGTGTGAGATTTGATAATTGACACATTTAATTATAGACCTTATAATTTGCCTGTTCTGGAAGATTGAAAACAAAGTGACTTGGAGAAAACCCAAAACAAGGAACAGAGGAGGGGCCTGTGTCTCTCAGGCCAGGAAACGCCACTGACTGCGGAAGGACTGGAAGGAAGAGGCAGCAGGCTGGGCTGCACTGTGCGGCCACAGCTCTGTCCTGGTTACCACACCACAGCCTGCCCAGTGGCCCCATGGCGTGAGCTCCAAAGTGTACGTGCCCCACTTGCAGTATGTCACTCGGGACGTTTCCTCTGCCACAAACATGCCTTCCTTTTTCTTTGCTTAGTCAATGCAATATCTTCAAAGTTCAGGTCAGCCCTTCCCTCTTCCGGGAATCCTTATCTGAACTTCTACTTTGTTTGTTTGTTTGTTTTTGAGATAGGGTCTTGCTGTGAGGCTGTGGCCTCAAACTCCTGATCCTCTTGCCTCGGCTACCTCAGCACTGGACACATTCAGCTCTGAACCTTTACTTTGTGGTACCTCACACCTATAATCACAGCACTCTGGAAGGCTGAGGCCAGAGGATTGATCACAAGTTCAAATCCAGCCTGGTAACTTAGCAAATTGGCAAGACTCTGTCTCAAAATAAAAAATTTTAAAAGATCTGGGGATATAGCTCAGTGTGAAGGCCCTGGGTTCAAACTTCAGTACCCTCAAATTAATAGATCATAGACAGATAGATAGATAGATCGATTGGTTTATTTTGCTCCAGAGAAAGGAGAGAATATCAAACGATGCAATTGTCTACAATCTTTATGTGAGCACCCATCACAGAAAACATTCAAGTGAAGGCCAGAGAGGCTACATCTGGACTGTATCTCTTCCAAAGTCCCTTCCGGCTATGCGGACTTCGGAAACTCAATAGTATGCCGGAAAAAGTCCATCTGTGAGATTATTTATAAGAGTAGCTACATTTCACATCTCAGTGTGTTTAGTCTTTATGGTTTGTTTGTCACTAAAGTAATAAGCTGAATACAAACAGGTCACTTACATGAGATGACACACAAATGTCAAGAATGAGAATTTATAAAACCTACTGGGGAGACCAAATCGAAATTGTCATTTTATTTGGGAGGAGGGGTGCTGGGAATTGAACCCAATGATTCAAGCATGCTCAACAAGTACTGTACCCCTGAGCTAAACCCCTAGCCTGACATTATCTTTTAAAAGCCTTTAAAATGTGCATACCCTTTCACCTAGTAATCACCCTTCTAGGAATTCATCTTAAAGCCAGGGATGGTGGCATACAACTATAATCCCAGCACTTGGGGTAAGAAGTTCAAATCTCAAAAGGACAACTTATCAAAACACTGTCACAAAATAAAAAAACTAAAAGGGGAGCCAAGTATGGTGGCACATACCTGTAATCCCAGCACTCCAGAGGCTGAGACAGGAGGATCGCTACAGGTTCAAGGCCAGCCTGGGCTATAGAGTGAGTTCAAGGTTAGCCTTAACTACAAAGTGAGACCCTGTCTCAAAACAAAACCAAAAAAACAACTAAAACTAAAAAGGGCTAGCAATTTATCTCAGTGGTAGAGTACCCCTGGGTTCAATCTCTGTTACTGCAAAAAATAAACAAAAAATAAATAAAAATTTTTAAAAAGCAGGATAAAAATGTACACAGGATATGACCTTAATCATATAAGAGAAAAAGTTACTCATAAAATATTACCAAAATAAGAACATGGGTTGAGTTTTGGTTAGAGGTCTACAGATGTCTTTAACTTCTCCCTCTCTCTCAATTTCTTTCTCTCTCTCCCTCTCTCTCTCTCTCCCTCCCTCCCTCTGTGCTAAGGATTGGACCCAAAGCTTTGTACATGGTAGGCAAGTGCTCTCAAATTGAGTTATACTCCTAGCCCGTCTCTCTTTTTCTGTAGTGTCCATATATTCTACTATGTGGACCTATATTACAATATTAAGAAAAAGTAAACTTTAATTTGCATGTGCAGTCTAACTGAACAAAGAAATAATTGAAGTTTCCATGCTAGCTTTCTCCTCTCTCCAGAGCAGGCACATATTGGAAAATAAAACACGGTGGTAGGGTGATGATGGTATAGCTCATTGGTAGAGTATATGTCTAGTAAGGCCAGGGGTTCAGTCCTCAGCACTCAAAGATTTTTTAAATTAAAAAAAAGTTTTTGGCCAGGGATTTAGCTCAGTGGTTCCGCTGTCTGCCCTGCAAGCTCAAGGTCCCGAGTTTGATCCCCGGTACCAAAAAAAAAAAGGAACAGATAAAAAAAAGTTTTTAACTAAAAAAAAAAAGCCAGGTATGGTAGTATGTGCATGTAATCCCAGTACCCTGAGAGACTGATGCAGGAAAAATACCAAGTTGAGTCCAGTTTGGCCAATGTACCAATTTAGCAAAACCCTATCTCAAAATAAACAGGGGGCTGGTGCTGGGTGTAGTGGTACACCCCTGTAATCCCAGCACTTCGGAAGGCTGAGGCAGGAGGACTGCCAAGAGTTCGAGGCCAGCCTGAACTACACAACGAGACCCTGTCTCAAAAGAAGGGGAGGCAGAAAAAAAAAAAAAGGAGAGGCGGGACTGCAGATGTAGTTCAGTGTGAAGACCCTGTACTGGGTTGAATCCCCAGTCCTGAAAAAACCAAAAACGCTAAGGCCTCTATAGCAAACACCTTGAGCATGTTTTTGTTTTGTTTTGTTTTGGCAATGAGAAAATGTTTGACAAAGCAATACATAAAGACTCAGCATTTAAGGAAAAAAATTCTTAAACAGCAAGGCCATGTGTGTTTCCAGTGTCTTCATTTGTCATCGTGTTTTGACTCAGCCTGGCCTGATTCTCTTCTCTACCCGCTGAATTTAGAAGACACAGCCACTCTGCAGCTAAAATTTTGCCTTTGCTAATAACTTAGTTTATGAATGTTATAAATATAAATGACTTTTAAAGGAGAAAGCACATTTTTGCAAAAAAGGATCATCTCTTCAAAAGAGCTTAATTAAAACAGACTACTCTCTAAATAAAATATCTCATCAGAAGGCAGGAAAATTTTAGAAGCTGAGCAAGACAATGTTGTTTTCAAGACATTAAGAATATTTAAAGCAAACATTCTTCTTTGTCAGAGTCCCAAAATATGTCTGAGTGCACAAAAAGTCAAGACCATAGAACAAAGACTCTGTGTTTGATATTTTAATACACACATTAAAAGACCGTGAAATATGACTCCAATCTGGGTGAGATTAGACAAAACCAGGAAGGCGATCAAATAACAGAAGGAAGTGCCTTTCAACATGAAAATTCTCAGCTTTATTCAGGAGAGCTGAGCTCTACAACAGGACAGAAGCAAGTAGCCACATTCCAGGCAAAACTTACTGGCTAAAGGACATTTTAAAAAGTTATCTTTTCCATGTTCCTACTTTGAACAGGCTTTTTTGTTTGTTCTTTCCATTTAATATAAAGATTTACAATGTCTTTCAAAGTGACCATGGCCACATACTGCATAAGGAGCAAAGAATAAAGTTCTCATATTTCAAATGATCAGTCAAAAGCAACTTGTGAAGAGCAATGTCCTCTAAAAGGCATCTGCCAAAGTCAAACATGGTGGTGAATGCCTGAAGTCTCAGCAATCTGGGAGACTGAAGCAGGAAGATCTCAAGTTCAAGATCAGTTTGGGCAATCTATCAACTTAGTTTCAAAATAAAAAACTGTGGCCCGGGGATTTAGCTTAGATGTTCCACCACCTGCCTCGAAAGCACAAGGACCCGAGTTCGATCTCTAGTACCTAAATAAATACATAAATAAAAATAAATAAAAAATTGTAAAAAGAGCTGGCGTGCAGCAGCAGCACTGTGCTAAGTACTACTGTTCTCTAAACATTCCCAAACCTCTGGGATGAAACAACTGTTTTATTAGGGTGATGTATTTGTGGGTCCGGAGTTAACACTGGGCACCTGCCAGGGACAGCTTGTCGGTATCTGAGGCTTCAGTTGGGAAGATGCAAAACCTGGGAAGGGAGGCCTGGGAGGGTTGAGGGTGTCATTTGGAGGCCATTCATCTGGCAACTGATGCTGATTTTCAGCTAGGTCTCCACCTGGCTGTCAGCCAGGACACCTGCTTGGGGCCACCGCCTATGGCCTGGGTTCCCTCGAAGTATGCTAGCTTCATGTGAGGGTTTGTACATAGCGACAGCTCAGGTCCCAGCACAGTGTTCCAGCAAACAGGCCAGAGCCACATAGCCTGTGTAATGGTATAGATCTAAAATGTTGCCCCAGGCGTGATAGTACACACCTGTAATCCCAGCACTTTGGAGGCTGAGGCAGGTAGATCACCGTGAGTTCGAGATCAGCCTGAACTACACAATGAGACCTTGTCTCAAAAAAACAATAAATAAGTAAATCTCCCCCAAAAGTCTTATGTATTCAGATGTGGGGCTTTTGGAAGATGATTGGACAGTGGGGGTGCTGTAAATACCAGTGTCCATGGCTGAATGTGCTGGTGGGAGGTGGGGCCTGGTCAGAAGAGGTGGGTCACTGGAGGCCTGACCTGGAAGGATGTATTCTTGTTTGTGGCTTCTCCCTTTGCTTTGCTTCCTGGCTGCCATGGGATAAGCAATCTTCCTCCACTAGGTCCTTCCACTATGCCATTTCTGCCTCGGACCCAGTTGGCTATGGACTGAACCCACTGGAAGTTGTGAGCCAAGTAAACCTCTCCTCCTTTAAGTTGTGAGTACTATGTCTCAGCAACAAGAAAGCTGACTAAAACACCTTGTATGACCCATTGACTCAACCTTGGGGAAAATGTAGGATGTTATATGTCATATTCTACAGGCTACAAGTGAATAATCCAGATTCAAGGTGGTGGATGAATTAGACCCATCTCTGATGGGATGACAAGATCCTAGAGAAGTGTGTGGGACAGAGCCTGCTGTGCCTCCTGTGTTCAGTCCAATCTGCCACAACCATCCACCGTTTTCCCTGTGCCATCCATTCTCTCTTAGCCACTGGGCTAAGCTCCTCTCATTGAATCCCTACTATGACCATGAGGCAGGAATTCTCTCATTCACAGATGAGGAAATGGAGGCTTAGTGAGGGTATCTTAGCCACTTTCCCATCACTGTGTGTGTGTGTGTGGGGGGGTGTTTGAGCCTTTTTTTGTCAGAAAAATAGGAAGAGAGTAGAGGAAAATTACTCTACCATGGCTGTTTTAATAAGTGATTATTTGATTAATGTCTATTTCCTTTTTTTTTTTTTTGAGGCAGGGTCTCCCTGTGTAGTTCAGGCCTGGCCTTGAGCTCACCATGTAGCCCAGGCTGGCCTCAAATTCACAGCAATCCTCCTGCCTCAGTCTTCCTGAGTGTTGGGATTACAGGAGTGTGCCACCACACCCAGTTCACTAGATATATATAAAATTGTAAAGAGGATCAGAGCTGTAAGAGGAGCCAAGTGAGTGATATTGCCATTTTAAACAGGACAGCCAGTCCTTTTCATGATTTCTTTCAGACTCAGCTGCAAGGAGGGTTTTTGAAAGGGCTTTTTGCAGATAGAATTGTAACAAATTATTGTGCAACTGTGAAGAATCTTGGAGTAGAGTTCATTCCATTCACATGCCTCTCTTTCACATGCCTCTCTTATCCAGAAGAACAGAAGATTATTCTGGAGAGAGATCTCTGCCTTACAGGGCTGAAAATTTTCCCCTTTACTTTGCTATTGAGAATATTGTGGAGCCTGGCATGGTGATATCCAGCACTCAGAGAGGCTGAGGCAGGAGGATCAAAAGTTCCAGCCCAACTTGGGAAACTTAGTGACTTAGCAAGGCCTTATCTCCAAAAAAAATAAATAAATAAAAATGGAGCTGGGTATGGTGAGATGAACCTGTAATCCCAGCACCCAGGAGGCTGGGGCAGGAGGATGGCCAAATTCAAGGCCAACTTGGACTACACAGTGAGACCTGTCTCAAACAACAACAACAAATGGAAATTGGGAAACCATGCCAGTGCACTAATTTGACAAATACACCATACCTCGGGAATTTATTTCTTTTTTTAAAAAGAAGCTGACTAAGCACAAAGGATTGAAAGGGTGAAGGTGTGTTCTGTGGGACTCCAAGGAAAATCAGCCCAAAGAGGGGGCTCCAGGACAGAGATCTCAGCCCACAGCAGGCTAGGGCAGGAGCCAGAGTCCTGAAGTTCGGGGGCAGGAGAGAAGGCCAGAGACCGTGGCACAGACACACTGTTGGGACTTCGATTTTTAATCTGAGTCACAAGGGTGATCAGGAGCTTTTGTGGAGAACGTCAGATCAGTTTCAACAAAGTAGCTAAGAAAAGATCCCAGCTCTGTTTCCAGGGTTGATGGAAGCTTGAAACTGGGAGCCCTTTTCCCCTGCTATTTAACCTACTCCAAGAATGGGAGGCTTCGGGAAGAAAGCTGGGAAAGGATTATAGGCTATTAAGGAAACTTTATAAAAATTTAATAGGTTGTTAGTCCACATTACTAATTTTTCAGTTAAAAGCATGAGGGCTGTTAAACTTGAGAGGTGTCTTGGCTTCTAAATTACTGAACAACCCTATACTTCAGGAAGATTAATACCAAACATAAATGGAGCATGAAATACGATGGGAACTTGGCAGTGTTTCCAAGTGAATGTTTTCATTGTGGCACTAAGGTCCTGTATGTATAATAGAATGGTAGTACAATTGTTAAAGGTACAAGATAGGAGGTGGGAGGCTGAGGCAGGAGGACAACAAGTTAAAACCTAGCCTGGGCAACTTAGAGACTCGGCAAGACCTGGTCTCAATAATAAGTAAATACATTAATTAATTAATTGAAATAAATAAATAAATGGGCTGGGATGCAGCTCACTGGGAAGGCCCTGGGTTTAATCCCCAGTACTGTACTAAAAAAGAGAAAGAGGAAAGAAGGAAGGAAGGAAGGAGGGAAGGAAGAAAGGACGGAAGGAAGGAAGGAAGGAAGGAAGGAAGGAAAAGGAAGAACAGAGGAAATTCTGGCCTGTGCCATGACAGAGATGGGCCCGGAAGGCATTATGCTGAGTGACATAAGGCCGTCACCAAAAGCCAAATCCAGTATGCTTCTGTTTCTATGAAGTATCTAAAGTAGTCAAATTCATAGGAAAGGGGAATAGAATGGAGGTTATCAGGAGCTGAGGGGAGAAAGAATGGGGATTTTTTTTTTTTAATACATAGTTTCAGTTTTTACAAGATGAAGAAGTCCTGGAGTTTGGTTTCACAACAATGTAAATGTCCTTGACACTACTGAAATGTACACATAAAAGTATTTAAGACAGTAAATGCTATGTTATGTGTTCTTTTTTTTAACCACAAGTAAAATAAGCTATAGGGGAGCAGATAAAAATTTCTTCAGATTAGGAAAGCCTACCTTCATGAAAAATTATACCATATTTCTTCCACTTCCACTTAATGTATTCTATGGTGACAGGTTCTTTGGGATCTTGGGGGACAAGGTCTGGGGATTGAACTCAGAGTCTCATGCATGCCTATCACTACACACCCAGCTCTTGTTCTTTGAGATTTTAATTAATTATTTTCAACATATCTTTATATTTCTGTTTAAAGAAAAATAGTTCCAGAGCTAGGGATTTAGCTCAGTGGTGCTGCACCTGCCTGGCAAGCACAAGGTCTTGAGTTAGATCCCTGGTAGAAAAAAGAAAGAAAGAAAGAGAGAGAGAGAGAGAGAGAGAGAGAGAGAGAGAGAGAGAGAGAGAGAGAGAGAGAGAAGGGAGGGAAGGAGGGAGGGAGGGAGGAAAGAAGGAAGGAAAGAAGGAAAGAAAGAAAGAAAGAAAGAAAGAAAGAAAGAAAGAAAGAAAAATAGTTTCATCCAGGCATGGTGGTACGTGCCAATAATTCCAGTATTTGGGAGGCTGAGGCAGGAGGTTCACAGTGAATTCAAACCAGCTCAGGCTACACAGTGAGTTCAAGGCTAGCCTGGACTATGTAGTGAGACCCTGACTCAAATAAATAAATAAACAGCTCCTTTGTCCAATCTGATAGACTTATTAGGTGGCTCAAGACATAACATATCTGTACATACCATCATTTCACAAAGTGTAGTCGATAAACTACGTGGGGTGTCGAAATGATGCAGATTGCTGAGGTTCACCCAGCCTTTCTAAATCAGGCAATCTAGGGCTGGGACTTAGCTATCTGCACTTCTGTTAAGTACTTCCAGTGATACTTATGAACAGGCAGCTTGAGAGCTACTGGTACCATTTACACAACGGGAGTCAGAGACCACTCCAAAGAAAACAAATATTTTGCATGGTTTGGAATACACCAAGGGAACTGACTAAATGACAATGAGCTTATGGAATTTTCTGATATTAAAGGAGCACAAAGTCTTTCAAATGTCAAATATAAAAACACAACCTGCAAGAATAAAAGTCCCCAAAATGTAATAATTTACAAGCCCTACATCTAGGAATTTCAGTGAAATTCATATTCATGCTAGGGCATTTCAATTATGATAATCACTGGTATTCCACCAGTTGCCAAGGCCAATTGGGCCCATCAGTCTGGCAGGAATCACCCCAAATGTCTATTTACAGATGAAGGATTGAACAAATTAAGCTGGGCATGGTGGTGCATACCTGTAATCCTAGTACTCTGGAAGGCTGAGGCAGGATGATTGCAAGTTTTTTTGTTTGTTTGTTTGTTTTTCCCATTAAGTTTATTGGTACATTTTCGGTATAACATAGAGTTACATTCATCATTGGGATCTTGTACCATTACATGAGTCTCTTGGTTCTTTTTTTTTTTCCCCTTCCCTTGCCCTCCCTTCACCCCCTCCACCCTTCCCTATTTGCAAAGACGTTGTTTCCCTTTTTTTCTTCTTCTCATATTTTTTCCTTTCCGTTTTTTCCTTTCCCCTACCCCTCCCAATTCCCCTGCTCTTTTAGACCTTTTCTTGCTGTTACACAATATCAGTTATACATTTTTTAAATTACAATACCAAGATCTAGGAGACATTACCACAGATTTTACAGAATTTAAAAGGATATAGAAACCATATTACAAAAATCTTTTTTGAAATAAATTTGACAACTTCTAAGAAGTACCTTGGAAGACAAATTAATGAAACTAACTCTGGAGGAAATATAAAATTTGAATAGCACCTATAAAAGAAAGTATATTCCTAGCTTGAAAACCTACCTATATGACAACAGCAGGCTCATAAACATTTTAACTGATAAATTATATCAAACAATTAAAGCAGAAAAAAAAGGAACACTTCTCCCCTCATTTTAGGAACTCAACATTGTGCTAATCCTAAAACTGGAAAAAGATAATAGAAGAAAAACGTATGAACATAGATAGAAATTTGTTTAACAAAACAAACTATTGGAAGTCAGATCTGGCAGGATGTAGAAAGTGGTTTTGCTATAAGGATGGCAGTGTTGGTTCAGCAATGGAAGATCCACCCCCAAAAGTCATCATTTAAACAGAGGAAAGGAAAAAGCCATATGATCCTGTCACTAGTTGGAGAAAAAGTATTGGACTAAATTCTACAACTGTTCATGGTAAAAGCTATCAGGAGACTAGAAGTAGAACAGAACCTTCTCAACAGATTAAAGACATGTACTCCCTACTTCCAGTGAGAACACCTTATATGAATGCAGAAGATACAATGCTTTCTCCTTAAGGTGGGGAACAAGGGCAGATATGCTTAATCTTTATCTGTCCATTAAACTTTGAAACCTAGGCCCCACCAAAATAGTCTGGCAATAAAATGACACAATTAGGATAGGATTGGCACGGCAGAAGCAAAATCTTTATATGTAGATGAAATGATCATCTACAGAGAAAATACTAAGAAATCTCTAGGAGCCCCTAGAACTTGTATTTGAATTTAGCAGGATTAGAAAACATAAGGTATATATAAAAATTCAGGTCTATGTATACTTGCTATAAATGAAGAATTGGATATTGAAATTTAAAAGTTATGTAGGAGTACAAAGGACCCAGAAAAGCCAAAAACAAAAACAAAAACAAAAACAGTGTTGGAAGATGTTTAGCACCCAATTTTAAGACTTCTTCTAAAGCTACAGTAATCAAGGCAGTATTGGTGTAAGGAAAGACATATAGATCATTGGAATAAAACAGAGAATCTAGAAATAGAACCACACATATATGGTCCACTGAGTTTTGAAAGATTATTTAACATTAGTATTTTATAGAATAAAAACTCAATTCAAGAGCCGAGGAAGAGATAGTGTCTTCAGCAAACGGCACTAGAACACCTGGTATCCGTATATAAAAAATTAACCTCAACCCTTTATTTCCACACATGAAAATAACTTGAAGGGATCTATGAACCTAAATAAGAAAGCCTAAAAGTATAAAACTTTAAGAAGAAATTATAAGGGAAAATATTTATGAATTCAGGGTAGGCAAGAAGTACCTAGGATACAAAAAACATGATGTAAAAAAACAAACAAACATGATGTATAAAAGAAAAAACTTGATAAATGGGATTCCATCAAAATTTAGAACTTTAAATGACATCATTAAAATGAAAAGTAGTCCTTAAACAGACTATAGTTACAATACATATAACCTATGAGCAGAATATATAAAGAATTCTTAGAGCTCATTAATAGACAACCCAATTAAAATGTAGACATAAGATGATAAATAGCCAATACAGCACAAGGAATGGTGTGCAACTCTAGAATCAGAAAAATACTAATCAGTACAATAACAAGACTGAATTATACACTCATTAGGGAGATGAAGTTAAAAGTTTTAAAAGCCTTGTCATGATTTTTTCTTTTTGTTGGATTCTCCCCCTTTGCGTTTAATTTGTCACGCCCAATGGATTCATTCTGCTGGATTTCCTGGAGTTGTGATCCTCATTGTCTTTTCCTAGGGTATTGTCTAAAATTTTTTGGAGTGCCTGTTTGGTATTCATGAAGTTCCTGAGGTGCTCTTTTATCATGAAAGTTTCTTATTTCTCCATCAATTTTGAAAGATAGTTTTGCAGGGTACATCAATCTGGGTTGGAGGCTGTTTTCCTTTAGGGCTTGAAATACATCACTCCAAGGTCTTCTTGCCTTGTGGGTTTGCATTGAGAAGTCTTCTGTGATTCTGGTGGGCTTCCCTTTGTATGATTTGTTTCTTTTCTCTCACTGCTTGGAGAATTTTGTTCTTCTGTTGGATTCCTGGAAACCTAACTATTATAAGCCTATGTGTAGATTTTTTTTGATTAAGGCTAGCTGGAGTCCTATATGCCTCACTTATCTGTATGTCAAGTTCTTTTCCCCTCCTTGGGAAGTTTTCAGCCATCACTTCTGTGAAGAGTTTTTTTATGTCATCTGCACTCTCTCCTCTTTCTTCATTGACTCCAATCAGTCTTATGTTATTCTTCTTTGCATTGTCTGGCAGCTGCTGGATTGATTTCTCGTGTTCCCTTACAATTTTAAAGCAATTTTTCTTTTCCTGGTCACTAATTGCAATCTTATTTTCTATATGTGAAATTCTATCCTCACATTGGTTCATTGTGCTGTGCAGACTTTTGATGGAGTTTTTAATCTCTTAGAAATCTGTTTGTATCTGTTTTATGGATTCCATTTGTTTCCTATGTTGGGATTCCATCATGTTTCTCAGGTCCTCTATTTTTTTAATCTGTGTCCTCTCTAGATTTATTAATCATGTCTTGCACCATGAGCAAAATCTTTGCTGTTAACTGAGTAATTATTTCTGATTTCATTTTTCCCAGATCCTCTTTTGTTGCCAGTTCAGAGAGTCCAGGTGGTTGAGTATCAGATTGTTCCATCTCATTTCCCTTTGGGGTTGCTGTAGGTGATTCAGAAGTCTGTTTTGTGTGTGTGTGTGTTTTTGATTAAATTCTTTTATTGGTACATTTTAGGTATACAACACAATTACATTTCTCATTGGGAATTGTACCTTTACATAATGCATCTTGGTTCTTATTTTTTCCCCGTTCCTAGCCCTCCCTTCACGCCCTCCACCATTCCCTATTTACAAAGACTTTATTTCCATTTTTTCCATTTCTCATCGTTTTTCCTTTCCCTTCTTTCCTTTCCCCCGCCCCTCCCACTACCCCTACCCCTTTGGACCTTTTCTTCCTGTTTTACATTATCGGTTATTCATTCTAATCATTGGTACATTTTAGGTATACAATATAATGACATTCATCATTGGAAATTTGCACCTTTACATAATCTCTCTTGGTTCTTATTTTTCACCCTTGCCCAGCCCTCCCTTCAACCCCTCCATTCCTCCCTATTTACAAAGATTTTGTTCCTAGTTTTCCATATGAATCCCATTCCCTTCTATCCTTTCCCCTAGCCCTCCCACTTCCTTCCCCTTTGCGCCTTTTCTTCCTATTTCACATTACCTATTATACATTTAGTCCTTATTTACACTTTCAGTTCTCACACCAGAGAAACTATTCAGTATTTACACATGTGTGTCCTATTTATTTCACTTAAGAGTATGGCCTCAATATGCATCCATTTAGCTATAAATGTCTCTAGTTTCTCATTCTTTATGGCTGAGTAGTACTCCATTTTATTAAAAAAAAAAACCCACATCTTCTTTATCCACTTTCCAGTTGATGGGCACTTGGGCTGTTTCCAAACTTTAGCTATTACGAACTGTGCCACTATAAACATGGGTGCACATATATCACTGTGGTATGATTCTTTTAATTCTCTTGGGAAGATACCCAGCAGGGGAATTGCTGGTCAAATGGGACCTCTAGTCCTAGTTCTTTGAGGTATCTCCATACTGATTTCCACAGTGGTCGCACCAGTCTGCACTCCCACCAACAATGGAGAAGGGTTCCTTTCTCCCCACACCCCCACCAGCATTTGTTATTGGTTAATTTCTTGAAAGCAGCCATTCTTTCTGGGGTGAGGTGGAATCTCAGTGTTGTTTTCATCTGCATCTCTCCAATGACCAGTGATGTTGAACATATTTTCATATATTTATTTGCTGCTTTTACTTCTTTGTCTGAGAAATGTCTGTTGATTTCAGATGCCCATGTTTGGATTGGGTCTTTAAATTTGGGGGGCCTGATTTTTTTCAGTTCTTCATATATTCTACATAGTAGTCCTTTGTCTGAGGTACAGCTGCCAAAAATTTTTTCCTACATTGTAGGTTGTCTCTTAGCTCTGTTGGTGGTTTCTTTTGCAGTGCAGAAGCTTTTTAATAAGATGAGATCGCAGTTGTTGATTCTTTGTGCTAGTTCCCGTGCTACTGATGTTTTGTTCATAAAGTCTTTTCCTATGCCAATGTCTTCAGGAGTTCTCCCTAACTTATATTCCAGCAAGTTTAGTGTTTCTGCTTTAATATTTAGATCTTTAATCCACTTTCATCTTAGTTTAGTGCATGGTGATAGGTATGGGTCTAGTTTTAATCTTTGGCAGGTTGAAATCCAGTTTCTCCAACACTATTTATTAAATAGCCTATCTCCCCTCCAATGAGGGTGTTGGCTCCTTTGTCAAAGATGAGGTGGCTGAGTATGTCTAGAGTTGTTTCTGCATCTTCTAATCTCTTCCACAGATCCTCAGGTCTATTTCTTTGCCAGTACCATGCTGTTTTTATCACAGTAGCTTTGTAGTATAGTTTCAAGTTGGGGATTGTGATACTCCCTGCCATGTCTCTGTTGGCTAGAATTGCTTTTGCTATTCTAGGTCTCTTCTGGTTCCAAATGAATTTTTGGATTGTTTTCTCTAGCTCTGTGAAATATATTGTTGAAATTTCAATTGGCATTGCATTAAATTTATATAGCAGTTTTGGAAGTATGGCCATTTTCACTATATTGGTTCTCCTGAACCCAGGAACAAGGGATGTCTTTCCATTTTCTTATATCCTCCTCGATATCCTTTTTTAGAGTGCTGTAGTTTTCAGTGTAGAGGTCTTTTGCTTCCTTTGTTAGATTGATTCCTAGATATTTCATTCTTCTGGGTGCTATTGTAAAAGGAATTGTTTCCCTAATTTCTCTCTCAGTGAGTCTGTTATTTGTGTTTAAGAAGGCTATTGTTTTTTGAGTGTTGACCTTATATCCAGCTACTCTACTGAATCTGTCAATTAAGTCTAGAAGCCTTTTGGTGGAGTTTTTTTGGTCTTCTATGTGAAGTATCATATCATCATCAAATAATGACAGTTTAACTTCTTTCTTTCCTATCTTTATTCCTTTTATTTCTCTTTTCTAATTGCTGTGGCTAATGTTTCCAGAACTATATTGAACAGAAGTGATGATAGTGGGCATCCTTGTCTTGTTCCTCATTTTAGCATGAAAGTTTCAGTTTTTGACCACTTAGTATGATGTTGGCTGTTGGTTTTTCATAGATAGCCTTAATCAGGTTGAGATAAAGACCTTCTATTCCAATTTTTTGTAGGGTTTTTATCACAAATGGGTGTTGGATTTTTGTCGAATCCTTTTTCTGCATCTATTGAGATGATCATATTGTTTTTGTCCTTGGCTCTGTTAATATAATGATTTACATTTATTGATTTACATATGTTGAACCATCCTTGTATCCCTGAGATAAATCTGACTTGGTCAGGGTGTATGATCTTCTTGAAGACTTTCTATATTCTGTTTGCCAGTATGTGCTTCAGGATTTTTGTATCTATGTTGATTAGGGAGACTGGTTTAATGGTTCTGTTTTTTGGGAACAAGGGATATCTTTCCATTTTCTGATATACTCTTTGATCTCCTTTTTCAGAGTACTGTAGTTTTCTTTCTTTCTTTCTTTGGTACCAGGGATCAAACTCGGGTCCTTGTGTTTGTGCAGCAGGTGGTGAAACCACTGAGCTAAATCCCTGGCCTGTAGTTTTCAATGTAGAGGTATTTTACTTCCTTTGTTAGATTAATTGCTACATATTTCATTTTTTTTGGATACTATTGTGAAAGGTATGGTTTCTCTAATTTCTCACTCAGTGAGTTTGTTATTTGTGTACAGGAATAGTATTGATTTTTTTTAGTGTTGACTTTGTATCCAGCTATGCCACTGAATTTGGTTATCAAATCTAGAAGTCTGGAGTTTTGGGGATATTCTATGTAGAGTATCATGTCATCTGCAAATAATGATAATTTAACTTCTTCCTTTCCTGTCCTTATTCCTTTTATTTCTTTCTCTTTTCTAATTGCTGTAGTTCTCTTTTTTGGGTAAATCCTTCTCTGGTTTGGGTATCAAGGTAATGCTTGCTTCCAGGAATGAATTTGGGAGTATGCTTCCTTTTCAATTTCATTAAAATATTTAAGAAGTAGCAGCATTAGGCCTTCTCTAAATTTCTTGTAGAATTCAGCAGTGACTCTGTCAGGGCCTGGGCTTTTCTTTATGTTAGGTTTTTACATCTTCAATCTCATTGGCTGATCCTGTTGTATTTAGAATTTCTACATCTTCTTGATTAAGTTTTGGTAATTCATGTGTATCTAGGAATCTGTCTATCTCTTCTGTATTTTTCATCTTATTAGAATAGAGGTTCCCAAAGTAGGTATTGATGATCTGGAATTCTGGAGGATCTGTTGTGATTTCACCTTTTTCATTCCTAATTGCATGGATTTGAGTCTTTTTATACCTTTTTTTGATAAGGTTGGCTAAGGATTTGTCAATTTTATTTAATCTTTCAAAGAAATCTTTGATTCATTGATTCTTTGTATTTTTTTTCAGTCTCCATTGTATTCATTTCTGCTCTGATTTTTATAATTTCCTCCATGTGAGCTTTGGGCTTGACTTGCTCTTCTTTTTCTAGAGGCTTGAGGTTGAACATTAGGTTATTTGGGCTCACTCTTTTTCTGATACAGGAATTCACCACTATTAATTTCTCTTATAGAAGTGCTTTCATTGCATTCCCCAAGTTCCAATATGTTGTATTGGCCTTATCATTTGATTGTAGAAACTGCCTAATTTCCTTAAATTAATCTGTGACCCACTGGTTGTTCAGGAGGGTGTTATTTAATTTCCCTGTGTTTATGAAGTTCTTCTGGTTTCTTTTGCCATTGATTTCCAATTTCATTGCACTTGGTCTGATAATATGCATGGCATAATTTCAATTCTTTTGTATTTACCTAAGTATGTGTTCTATGAGCTAGTATGTGGTCTATTTTGAAGAACAGCCCATGTGCAGCTGAAAAGAATGTGTATTCTAACATTGTGGGGTAGAACACTCTGTAGACATCTACTAATCCATTTGTTCAAAAGTTTGGTTCAGTTCTTAAATTTCTTTGTTGACTTTTTGTCCAGTTGATCTGTCTATTTGTGACAGTGGGGTACTGAGGTCTGCCATTACAATTATATTAGTGCTTATTTGATTTTTCATGTCTGTTAATATTTGTTTTATATAATTGTGTGTGCTGGTATTTGGTACATATATATTTATGATTATTATCTCTTCTTCTTGGATTGTTCCCTTTACAAGGATGTAGTGACCTTCTTTAACTCTCTTAATCAGTCTTGGCTTGAAATCCATTTATATGCAAGTAGAATAGCTTTCCCAGTTTTTCTCTGGGTTCCTGTCACATGGAGTATTGTTTTCCATCTTTTGACCTTCAGTCTATTAATTTTTTTTTTTTTTTGGTGCTGGGGATTGAACGTGGGTCCTTGTGCTTGTGCAGCAGGCGGCAAAACCACTGAGCTAAATCCCCAGCCCATGAATTTCTTTTTGATTTAAATGTATTTCTTGTGTGCAGCATATTGTTGAATCTTGCTTCTTGATCCATTCTGCCAGTTTGTTTCTTTTGACTGGTGAATTGAGACCATTTACATTGATGGTTATAACTTTTTTGTTATGTTATTTTCCTGTTGTTGGTCCTTTCTTTCCCCTCTCTTTTTTCTTGTCTTGCCTGGTGGATTCATTCTGTTAGGGTTCATGGAGTTGTAATCCTTGTTGTCTCTTTCTGGACTATCCTTCAGAATACTTTGAAGTGCTGGTTTGGTGGTCATGAATTTCTTTAGGTGTTCTTTGTCATGGAAGTATCTTATTTCTCCATCAATATTGAAAGATAGTTTTGGGGGGTACATCAATCTGAGTTGGAGGGGGGTTTTTTAGGGCTTGAAATACTTCACTCTGAGCTCTCCTTGACCTGAGGGTTTGTGTTGAGAAGTCTGCCATGATTCTGATGGGCTTTCCTTTATAGATGATTTGTTTCTTTTCACTAACAGCTTTTAATATTCTGTTCTTGTGTTGAATTTCTGAAATCTTGACTATTACATGGCTTGGTGTAGTTTTTCTTTTTAATCATGGCTAATTGTAGTTCTATATGCTTTATTCATCTGTATGTCAAATTCTTTTTCCATGCTTGGAAAGTTTTCTGCCATTACTTCTGTGAACAATTTTTTTATGTTGTTTGTGCTATTTCCTGCTTTTCTTTTTCCAGTACTAGGAATCAAATATTTCCTGCTTTTTCATTAACTCCAATCAATCTTATGTTATTCTTTTCCATCATCTAGCAGCTATTGAATAGATTTTTTATGGTCCCTTGATATTTTTAAGAAATTATGATCAGCAACTGAAATCCTGTCTTCTAGATCTGATATTCTGTCTTCACATTGGCTTGTTCTGCTGCATATATACTTTGAGGGGTTTTTTGTTTTTTGTATTTTTGGTACCAGGGATCAAACTTGGGACCTTGTGCTTGTGAGGCAGGCAGTGGCACCACTGAGCTAAATCCTTGGTCCCAGCTGCATATATACTTTCAATAAAATTTTTAATCTCCTGGATATCTGTTTGAATCTGTTTCATGTATTCCATTTCTTTCCTATGTTGGGCATTCATGGTTTCCATTATTTTCCTAAGTTCCTCTATTTTTTTGTACCTGTATCTGCTCTAGAGTCACTAACCATGTCTTTCATTATGGTCACCATCTCTGTAGTTATCTGAGAAATGTTTTCTGATATGATTTTTTCTAGAGCCTTATTCGCCTGCTTTGTTACTTCCACTATTACTACTTCAGAGAGTCCAGGTGGGTGGCTTTCTAATTGTTCCACCACACTGTCCCCCAGATTTGCCTTTGGCAAGATGGAAGTCTGGGGTTGCATCATGCTTATGTGTCTTCTCATTTTCTTTTTTATTTTTTTAGGTTAATTCCTGGGTTGATGCTTTTAAAGTGCTTATGGCACGTAGCTTTATTGCTAGTATTCAGAACCCTTAGGAAACCACTACTTCTCAGAGATCTTTTCCAGGTTTAGGTGGCTTTTGGATTTTGAATCTGTCCTAAGATCCTACCTCTTTGACTGGGCATGTAGCTCAGGGGCACCGTGCCTACCTGGCAAGTGCAAGGTCCTAAGTTTGATTCCCAGTACTGAAAAAAAAAATCCTATGTCTTCATTTAGTGGGGATGAGAAGTTGCTGCCTACTTGGCCCAGCCCCTGGTTCTCTGGCACTGGCCTATAGTATTGTTTATGACCTTTAGGCAATCTCAGTCATGGGATACCAGGAAAATGAACTGGTTACACCAATTATGTCACCTTGACTAAAGTAGTACAATCAGCAACAACAATGGCATCAAACACAGCCTAGAAAATGACAAACTGTGGTAACTATTAATTTGTTATCTTTAACCATATGAACTAAATTTGTGGTTATACAACAAAATCTAAAACAAACTAGAAAATTATATATAGTAAATATGACTGCAGTATGACTATTTTACCCTCAGGGAGAAAATTTAAAAGGGGTTGGGGGAAAACATAGCAAAATAGAAGAACAGGGAGAGATCAGAAGCAAGGCTGGAGGACAAAGGAAGATTACACAAACTTTGGGAAACTGGTGAGGAAGACAGGATGGAGAGAGGGAAGAAATATAAACAATAATAGAACAGAACAACAACAAAAACTAGAAACAATGTTCACACTCACATAAAAACAAGAACAAACAAACAATCAAGAAAAAAGAAAATAAAACAGAAACAAAAACAAGAAAAGAAAAAAAGAAGAAGAAAATGCCCACTTCAGGGCATGTCTCTGCTGTCACTGGTAAGACAGAACCCAGACCTGTGTTGATTAATCCCAACAAGCCAGCTGTAGACTTAGGCAGAGCAGCAGATAATCTTACCAAGACTGTATCTTGAGTTCCACTGAAGTACAGGCTGGTTTCCGGCTGTGAGGTGGAACCCAGTTGGTTCAACCTGCAACATTCCGTGTGCTTCCTGCTGGTTTGAACTTGGCTCCTTGACCTCCTTCCTGACTTGAACTCAGTTCTGCCTCACCCTGACACTGGAGCTGCTAGATGGAGCCAGCTTGCAGCTGCTCTGAGTTCTGAGCTCAGTTGGCCTCTCTCCAAGATGGCTACCAGCCAATTGCCCTCTCCTGGGGAGTGTCTGAACCCAAACAACTCACCAGCCATTGCAGTCAACTCCATCCACTGCTCCATTCTACTGGTGCATCTCTCCAGGAGGCCTCAGAGGTTGCCAGTAGTCAGTGTGTATCTTCAGGTTCAAGCTGCCCTCCCATGCAGTGAGTCAGGGCTCAGGGAGAAAGTGCCACTTCCCATCTCCTTCTTGTTACTGAGGTTTCTCACCTCACTCTCCTTATGGGCTTCAATTCTTGCTTTACATCCTTGCTGGGTCCTGGGGACTCACTTCCCTCATTCTTCTCTTCCCTACTATGCTATATTCAATCCAGTGCCTGAACACTAAATCTTGGAGAGGCTGTTTCTCTGCTGTTCCACTCTGCCATTCCTGGAAGTCCTTTTTGGTGTTTTGAGACAAGGTCTCACTATGTAGTTCAGGCTGGCCTTGAACTCACTATGGAGCCCAGGCTGGCCTCAAACTCACTGTGATCCTCCTGCCTCAGCCTCCTCAGTGCTAAGATTACAGGTGTGTGCCACCACAGCTGGCTACTTTCTATCTTTATGATTGTGACTACTTTAAGGACTTCACAGAAGTGGAGTCATACAATTATTTGCTCTCTTGTGTCTGGCTAATTTCACTAAACAATGTTTTTAAGAGCAGGCATTTGTTTTCTAAATTAAAAAAAAAAACCAACTTCATGCATTTCCCCATACACTGGAGGTGGTCTTAGCCAACTTGCCTGATTCTTCTATTACTGAAGGAAAACCTTAATAATTCTTCTAGCTTCACTTGTTCTTAGGTGACTGACGGTCACAAATTTTGGCAGTCACATAGCTGGGCAATATGTGATTAGTCTCCCACTAGCCTTGCTATAGATAACACCTCTGCTGTGTGAGCTATAAGGATAATGGTTGCCAAGGGGACTTTTCAGGTACTTGAAGCCACTTTTGCTTTAATACTGACTTTTACCTGGGCCTACAAATGTCTAATGAGTGACTAAAATGGATTAAAAATGCCTGGTATCTCTGCTCTTATATTGTGTCTATCTCCTTTGCTGTCTTAATCTTTGGGTCAGAGCCCACTCGGCGTTTAGGTAGGATGTTGATCATATCAGAAATGTTTTGTCTAAAAATATAATATATGGTTAACCTACACAGGCATGGTGGCGCACTCCTGTAATCCCAGCACTCTGGAAAGCTGAGGCAGAAAGATTGCAACTTCAAGCCCAGCTTGGGTAATTTAATGACTTAGTGAGACTTTGTCACAAAATAAAAAGCACAAGGGTCAGGGATTTCTCCGCCTGCTGCACAAGATCAAGGACCCAAGTTCGATCCCCGGTACCAAAAAAACAACAAAAAAGCAAAGGCTGAGGATGTAGATCAGTGTGAAAGCCCTGGATTCAATTCCAGTAGGAGAAGAGCAGAAGAGAGGAGAGCAGAGGAGAGGAGAGCAGAGGAGAGCGGAGGAGAGTGGAGGAGAGGGGAAGAGAGGAGAGCAGAGGAGAGGAGAGGAGACCAGAGGAGAGCAGAGGACAGGAGAGCAGAGGAGAGGAGAGGAGAACAGAGGTGAGGAGAGGAGAGCAGAGGAGAGCAGAGGAGAGCAGAGGAGAGGGAGGAGAGGAGAGGAGAGGAGTGAAGGGAAGCCAGGCCAGGGCAGAGCAGAGCAAAGTCAGGCTAGCCTGGCCTAGACTCACCTAGTCTCTCTCCCCCTAGTTCAAGGCTAGACATGTCTAGCCCACCATGATCGGAAATACCAAGGCAAGAAAGGAATGAAAAGGGATGGCACCTGAGTCCCTAGACGATCTCCATCAATTTTCAGAAAAGATCTGAGTTTTCTTCCCCTTTATTAGCTTGTCTCACTCCTCATTACTCCTGCTTATGAACAAAGTTCCCTCTTCTCCATTCTTAACACCAAATAAAGCTTCTCTTTCTCCCCTACAAGTCATTTTTTCCATAGGATGAGCTTCCTGACCTGGATTCAGAATCATGTTTACCTGTGACTTTTTCTTTCCCCGGTGCTGGGGATCAAACCTAGGGCCACTATATCACTGAGCTACATCCCTAGCAATTTTAAGTTTTATTTTTTCAAGATAAGGTCTCACTAAATTGCTCGGGGTGGGTTTGGACTTTCAGTCCTCCTATCTCAGCCTTCCTCAGTGCTGGGATTACAGGTGTGGGCCTCTGTGCCTGGCTTTACTCATTAAATTTGAAGATAATGCCAGACTCTGGGCCTGTGGCCATTGGGGCTGAAGAAGCTGAGACCTAATCCCCTAAAACTGTAGGCAGAACTTTGGGCTGGATAATTTCAAAGACATAGAAGTTGAACAAGCAACTGGGTATAATGGTGCATACCTGTAATCCTAGCACTGGACAGACTGAGGCAGGAGGACTGCCATGAGCTTGAGGCCAGCCTGAGCTACACAGTGAGTTCAAGACCAGCCTAAACTACACAGCAAGATCCTGTCTCCCAAAAAAAAGGAAAAAAACCTCAAACCTATTGAGTTAAACCAGCTGATATATAGCATTCACCCAAAATAAGTTGCAAGACTAGTTTGTTGGGTTTTTTTTATGGTAGTGGGGTTGAGCCCAGGGCTTTTGCAGATGCTAAGTGAATGCCCTACCACTGAGCTATACCTCCAGCTCGTTAGAAGATTAACTTAAATTACAGAGTTGTTCCCCAAAGCTCATACAAGGGAGGAAATTATAAAGATCAGAGGAGAGATCAATGCAATGGAGACTAAGAGAACGATACAAAAAATCAATGAAGCCAAGAGTTGGTTCTTTGAAAGAATCAACAAAATTGACAAACCCTTAGCCAACCTTATCAGAAAAAGGAAAGAAAAGGCCCAAGTCCATGCAATTAGGAATGAAAAGGGTGAAATTACAACAGACCCAGCAGAAATCCAGAGGATCATCAATACCTACTTCTAGAACCTATACACCAATAAGATGGACAACACAGAAGAAATGGACAGGTTCCTAGATACATATGAATTACCAAAGTTGAATGAAGAAGACCTAAAAATTCTGAACAACCCAATATCAACCAATGAAATTGAAAATGTAATTAAAAACTTATCAACTAAGTAAAGCCCGGGCCCCGATGGCTTCACTGCTGAATTCTACAAGACATTTAGAGAGGAACTGCCACCACTACTGTTTAATCTCTTCAATGAAACTGAAAGGGAAGCAATACTCTCAAATTCAATCCTGGAGCAAGCATCACCTTGATCCCCAAAGCAGAGAAAGACCCAACCGAAAAGGAGAACTATAGGCCAATCTCACTAATGGACATAGATGCAAAAATCCTTAATAAGATAATGGCAAACAGAATGCAGAAGATCATCAAGAAGATCATACACCCTGATCAAGTGGAATTCATCCCAGGGATGCAGGGATGGTTCAATATACGCAAATCAATCAATGTAATACACTATATCAATAGAGCCAAGGAAAAAAACCATGTGGTTATCTCCATAGATGCAGAAAAAGCATTTGACAAAATCCAACATGCATTTATGATAAAAACCCTACAAAAAATTGGAATAGATGGTCTCTACCTCAAACTGATAGAAGCCATCTATGAAAAACCAATAGCCAATATCATACTAAATGGTCAAAAACTGAAATCCTTCACACTCAAATCAGGAACAAGACAAGGATGTCCACTATCACCACTCTTGTTCAATATAGTTCTGGAAACATTAGCCACAGCAATTAGACAAGAGAAAGAAATAAAAAGAATAAAGATAGTTAATGAAGAAGTCAAATTGTCATTATTTGCAGATGACATGATACTCTATATAGAAGACCCCAAGAACTCCACCAAAAGTCTTCTAGACTTAATAACCAAATTCAGTCAAGTAGCTGGTTAAAGGTCAACACACAAAAATCAATAGCTTTCCTCTACACCAATGACAGACTCACTGAGAGAGAAATAGGGCAAATAATTCCTTTCACAATAGCATCCAAAAAACTGAAATACCTAGGAATCAACCTAATGAAAGTAATCAAAGACCTCTTTTCTGAAAACTATGGCATTCTGAAAAGAGAGATTGAAGGGGATATCAGAAAATAGACAGACATCCCCTGCTCCTGGGTAGGAAGGATTAATATAGTGAAAATGGCCATACTTCCAAAACTCCTATATAGATTTAATGCAATTCCAATTGAGATCCCAGCAGCATACTTCATTTACCTTGAGAAAACAATCCAAAAATTCATTTGGAACAAGAAGAGACCCAGAATAGCAAAAGCAACTCTAGGTAACACAGACATGGCAGGGGGTATCACAATCCCCAACCTGCAACTCTACTACAAAGCTACTGTGATAAAAACAGCATGGTACTGGCAAAGAAACAGACCTGAGGACCAGTGGAACAGATTAGAAGATGCAGAAACAATGCCAGACACACTCAGCCATCTCATCTTCAACAAAGGAGCCAAACACCCTCACTGGAGGAAAGATAGCCTCTTTAATAAATGGTGCTGGAAAAATTGGGCTTCAACTTGCCAAAGATTAAAGCTAGACCTATATCTCTCACCATGCACTAAACTAAAATCAAAATGGATTAAAGATCTAAATATTAAAATAGAAACTCTGAACCAGTTGGAACAGAGGTTAGGTAGAACCCTTGAAGACATCAGTGTAGGAAAAGATTTTATGAACAAAAACCTCAGTTGCCCGGGAACTAGCACAAATAATCAACAAGTGGGATCTCTTCTTATTAAAAGGCTTCTGCACAGCAAGAGAAACCACTAGCAGTGTGAAGAGACAACCCACAATGTGGGAAAAAATCTTCATCTGCTCTTCCTCAGACAAAGGTCTACTATCTCGAATCTATAAAGAACTTAAAAAGATCAGACCTCCAAAATTTAAAGACCCAATCCGAAAATGGGCATCTGAAATGAACAGACATTTCTCAGACAAAGAAGTAGAAATAGCAAATAAATACATGAAAAAATGTTCAACATCACTGGTCATTCGAGAGATGCAAATGAAAACAATGCTGAGATTTCACCTCACTCCAGAAAGAATGGCTGCTATCATGAAATCAACCAATAACAAATGCTGGCGGGGCTGTGGGGAAAGAGGAACCCTGCTCCACTGCTGGTGGGAGTGTAGACTGGTGCAACCACTGTGGAAATCAGTATGGAGATATCTCAAAGAACCAGGACTGAAGTCCCATTTGACCCCGCTATTCCACTGCTGGGGATCTTCCCCAAAGAATTAAAAGAATCATACCACAGTGATATATGTGTGCCCATGTTCATAGCAGCACAGTTTGTGATAGCTAAAACTTGGAAACAGCTCAAGTGCCCATCAACTGGAGACTGGATAAAGAAAATGTGGTTTTTTTTATAAAATGTAGTACTACTCAGCCATAAAAAATGAGAAATTAGAGACATTTATAGCTAAGTGGATGCACATTGAGGCGATACTCTTAAGTGAAATAAATAGGACACACGTGTAAATACCAAATAGTTTCTCTGGTGTGAGAACTGAAAGTGTAAATAAGGACTAAATGTATAATAGGTAATGTGAAATAGGAAGAAAAGGGGCAAAGGGGAAGGAAGTGGGAGGGCTAGGGGAAAGGATAGAAGGGAATGGGATTCATATGAGAAAATGGAAAACTAGGAACAAAATCTTTGTAAATAGGGAGGAATGGAGGGGTTGAAGGGAGGGCTGGGCAAGGGTGAAAAATAAGAACCAAGAGAGACTATGTAAAGGTGCAAATTTCCAATGATGAATGTCATTATATTGTACACCTAAAATGTACCACTGATTAGAATGAATAATCGATAATGTAAAATAGGAAGAAAAGGTCCAAAGGGGTAGGGGTAGTGGGAGGGGCAGGGGAAAGGAAAGAAGGGAAAGGAAAAATGCTGAGAAATGGGAAAAATGGAAATAAAGCCTTTGCAAATAGGGAAGGGTGGAGGGCATGAAGGGAGGGCTAGGAATGGGGAAAAAATAAGAACCAAGATGTATTATGTAAAGGTACAATTCCCAATGAGAAATGCAATTGTGTTGTATACCTACAATGT
This sequence comes from Heterocephalus glaber, assembly GCF_053883595.1. Classification (NCBI taxonomy): domain Eukaryota; kingdom Metazoa; phylum Chordata; class Mammalia; order Rodentia; family Bathyergidae; genus Heterocephalus; species Heterocephalus glaber. The sequence continues at coordinate 38,217,673 of NW_028258381.1, read as the reverse complement.
ACCAATAAAATAATTTAATTTAAAAAAAAATCAGAGGGTTGTAGTTTTGGGTTAGGTATATGCCATTTATCATTGATGAAGGTTAGGGTATGGTTAAAAAAAGAAAAAAAATCTCAGTTCCAGTGGGGAATGCACCATTCATAGACATCTATCACAATCCTGGGTTTCCCTTCCATCCCTCCCTTAGCCTGAGAAACTCACAGAGAGTAGCATGTTGCCTGCGTTTCCCAGATTTGAGCTATTTAACAAATGGCTATTTTTGCTAATCTTCTGGATTAGTCTTTAAAACTGCCAGAGAAATGCCGCCTTAAAAAGGAAATGTTTCTGCCTTAGAACTTCCACTCAGTTGAAAATAGTCATGACTGGTTAAAAAATAAATAGCACTACATAAGCACCCAAACAAGTTACCTCAAAACTGGTCCTAAGGGCTAAAAATAATTCCTCCACAAATAATAAAGCCTAGGCCCAGTGCCACACACCAGAGCCCACAGAGCCTTCCAGAGGTGAGGACATTCTGGGATGAAGGGCAGATCTGCTCCTGACTCGGTTTTGGCCTGCTGTGAGAACCAAAGCTGGTATAGACACGCACACGACTCTGAACATCACCTTGTACTCCATGGACATGCTCAATTCTGTGCCAGTCAAAATTAAACGCAGGGATTAGGGGAGTCACACAGTGGCAGTGGGTTTACCTAGCATGCAGGGAGGACCCGGGTTCTATCCCTAGCAGCAGTGAATGAATGAATGCATGAATGAATGACAGAATAAAATCAACAAAAAAGTCGGATGTGATTGCATATGCCTATAATCTCAGCACTCTGGGAAGCTTAGGCAAGAGGACTGCAAGTTGGAACCCAGTCCGGACTACTCAGGGAGTTCCCATCTCAAAGTAAAAATCTAACAAGGGTTGGGGATACTGCACCACACACACACAAACACCAACCAACCAACCAAACAAACAAACAAACAAACAAACAAAAACTCCTGATACTGAGATTTATCCTTATGGTTGCAAAAGCCAGAGATAACTTTTTGTAGAGTTTTATAAAGTTGCCTTGGGCGGGGGCTCGGGAGTGAGGTTCTGGTAGGCAGGCAGTTCTGCACCTGCAGGATGTTTAGCTTCCCCAGCTCTTACCCCCTAAATGCTGGCACCATCCCCGATGTTCAGTGAACCAGAAGCACCCACAGTATTTCCAAATGCCCCTGGGGTGGATGCAGCTGCGCCTACCGAGAGCTGGGCCTTGCTCCACGCCATTCCAGGCCCTATGCCACCGTCTCTCCCTCAGGCTGGCTACTACGTGGAGTCTCGGGCTACACTTCACAGCTAGATTGAGATATAATCCACACAATCCATCCATTTAAAGTGCACAGGCCAGTGGTTTTTAGGATATTCACAGGGTCACCACAATCCATTTTAGAGCATTTTCATCACCTCCAAAAGAAACCCTGGACCTCTTAGTCATCGTTCCCTCTGTCTGTCCCACCCCACCCTGGGCCCTGGAGATCATGAACCCACTTTCTGTTTCTACTGATTGTTTTATTCTGGACATTTCACATAAATGTAGCTTTACAATTTGTGACTTTTCATGTGCGGGTTCTTCTACTTTGCACATTTGTGAATTGCACATGAGGAATGTATCAGGTCTGCATCTCTCTCTCTCTCTCTCTCTCTCTCTCTCTCTCTCTGCAGCCTTGAACCCAGAGCCTCATACCTGCTAGGTAAGTGCTCTGTCCCTGAGCTATAGTCCCAGTCCCTCATTGCATTTTTATTTTCCAGTACTGGAGATTGAAGCCAGGGTCTTTGGACTGAGCTACAACCCCAGCCCTTTTTATTTTATATTATTATTTTGAGACAGAGCCTTGTCTGATCACTAAGCTGCCCAAGCTGGGCTTGAAATTTCGACCCTTTTGCCTCAGCCCCCCAGAATGCTGGGATTACAGATGTGTACCAGGGATTGAATTCGGGACTTTGAGCTTTCGAGGCAGGCGGTGGCACCACTGAGCTAAATCCCTGGTTTGTTCGTTCTTTCTTTCTTTTCCTTTCCTTCCTTCTTTCTTTCTTTCTTTCTCTCTCTCCTTCCTTCTTTTTTTCTCTTCCTTCCTTCTTTCTTTCTTTCTCTCTCTCTCTCTCCTTCCTTCCTTCTTTCTTTTTTTCTCTTCCTTCCTTCTTTCTTTCTTTCTTTGCAACTTGGGCTGCTATATCAAATTTCTGCATACTAGGGGCTTAAACAACAAATTTATTTCTCACAGTTTTAGGGGTGGGAAGTCCAAGAGCAGACCCCCAGCATGGTCCAGCTCTGGTTAGGGTAATCCTCCTGGCTCTCAGATGGCCATCATCTCATCATATCCACACCTGGGAGAGAGCAGAACCAGCTCTCTCATGTCCCTTCTCATAAGGGCTCCACCTTGACAACCTAACCACTGCCCAAAGACCGTCACACTAGGAGTAGGTTCCAACATATGAAGAATTGGGAGGTACACATTTAGTCTATTACACCAAATAATATTATATTACATGGCTATACTACACCTTGTTATTCATTCTTTGGTTGATGGACATTGTAGTTTCCTCTTTTTTTGAGTGGTACTGGGTACTGAATTTGAACCCAGGCTCTTGACACTGAGCTACACCCCCAGCAGATTTTTAGACTGGGTCTCTATAAGCCTCTAAGTTGCCCAGGGTGGTATCGAACTTGCCTCCTCCTCCCTCAGCCTTCCAGAGTGCTGGGATGACAGGTGTGTGTCACCACGCACAGCAGAAATGTTTTTAATTCTCTTAAGAATATACCTAGGAGGGCAATGGCTGTGTCATATGGTAAATCTTATGCTTAACTATTTGAGAAATGGCCAAACTATTTGCAATGCATCTGCACCATTTTGCTGAGGGTTCCAATTTCTCCACTTCCTCTCCAACACTTATTATGTCTCTGATTACAGCCAGCCTCATGGACATGATTCGCATGTCCCTGGTGGCTCTCTCTTCTCGTCTCGTGAGCTAGTTACAGATTTGCCTGTATGTTGTTCTGCATTCCTACTGAAAAAGCAGATGACTATAGCAATCTACACTTCCTCTCCCTGAGAGCTTTGCATTCACATAAACTTGAAAATGTCATCTCATTCCTCAAAGCTAGAGATGGAAATGAAACTAACTCAGTCAGGCATCTATGATGATGATGTCACTCCATCCTCCCAGTGTTTGCATCAAGTCTGGGAGGGAGATGGTAGAGTCTGGATTTTGGAAATAAGAAAACTATGGTCAGCCGGGGATGGTGGTGCCTGCCTGTCATCCCAGTACTCGGGAGGCTGAGACAGGAAGATCACCACCTGCCTGGTCTACATAGTGAGTTTGAGGCCAGCCTGAAGTACAGAGCGAGACCGTCTAAAATAACAAAAAACCAGAGTGACAGCCTATAAATAGGGAAACAGAGTGGGAGGAGGACAGAGGAGCCCCATCCTCAGGAAGAGAGAGGGAGAGGGAGGGGGGAAAGAAGCGGGGGAGAGAAAGAGTGGGAGAGAGAAACCGACTACTGTCTTTCTATAACCAAGTCAGAGGGAAGCCTGGGGCCATGCAGCGCTTCATCACAAGACCTCAGCACATTTATTACCTCCTTAACTTCTTTATCATGAGAAAATGAGTACATGCTATTTGAATGCAGTTTGTCCCACAAGGGCCCACGCATTGGGAACTTGGACTCTAGGCTAACAGTACTGGGAGGAGGTGGGAACCTCAAGAAGTGGAACCCAGTGGGGGGGGGTCTTTGAGTCACTCAGGGTTCTGATCTCAGAAGGGACTGCAGTAGTCTTGATGAGAGGGTGTTGTTGTTGTTGTTGTTGTTTTAATGAGAGGGTTGTTATAAAAATCTGAGACTGGGGCCAGGGATTTAGCTCAGTGGTTTCACTGCCTGCTATGCAGGCGCAAGGACCCGAGTTCGATCCCCAGTACCAAAAAAAAAATCTGAGACTGAACTGGCCACAGTCATGCACACCTGTGATCCCAGCACTGGGAGGCTGAGGCAGGAGGATCAAACGTTTGAGCCCAGCCTTGGCAACTTAGTGATTTAGTAAGATCTTGTCTCAAAATTTAAAAAGGGCTGGGGACATAGCTAAGTGCATAGGCCCTGGGTTCCATCTCCAGTACTGCAAAAAAATCTCTGGATTTCTATATGGAGATGTCACCACTTGTCCCTGCAGGTGCTGTCACCACTGCCACCTGCTATGATGGGACACGACCTAGATGCCTCTCACCAGAACAAGGTCAACAACAGTGAAGCTCCAGAACGATGAGCTACAGAACCCTCATTCTTCCTATGTAGCTTGCCTCAGGTATTTTGTTATAGTAACAAAAGCTGACTAATATACATAAACACCTACCATTTTGCAGTACTGTGGATCAAATCCAGGGATGTTCTACCACTGAGCCGCAGGCCAAAGTCCTTTTTTATTTTGAGACAGGGTCTTGGCAAGTTGTCCAGGTGGGACGTGAGCTTGTAATCCTGCCACCTCAGCCTCCCTCAGTGCTAGGATCACAGGCAGGCTCCACAGCACTCAGCTAAAATCTTCTGTTTTTAAGTATTGGTATCCAGCTGAGAGACACTAAGAGCTTCCACACTGTTGTTCAGAACATGTTCACCTGGCCAAACGGAAACCGCACACCCATCACCCATGAACTCCCCCATTCCCATGTTTCTTCCTTCTTACAAGCTCCTGTTCTTTGTTCTCTCCATAATAACTAAAGTGAGACCTTTAATAGGACAAGCACTTCTGTACTGCTGGGGAAATTGGATCTGCTCTGAAGAAGGCAAAGCCCAGTGAATTATGATTGGTGCTGCCAGCTTGGCCTAAATAGGAAAAACAGACCACACCCCAAAAAGGTGGAACAGGCAGAAAAGAGGGGGCCAGTCTAGGCCAGGCACAGTGGTCTATGAGGCAGGAGGATCGAAAGTTCAGACCTGGCTTGGGCAACTTAGTGACATCCTGTCTCAAAATAAGAAATTTTAAAAGGGGCTGGGGACACAGCTCAGTATGATGGCTCTGGGTTTAATTCCCAGGGTGACTGAAACAGAGGGGAGGGGAGTCTGTTCCCAGGGAAGGCCGGGGACCCCAACGAGCCAGACTGTCATCTATCTACACAGCCTGGGAAGCCTCCAGAAAAAACGTTAGAGCTCCAGCTTCCCCAGGCAGCAGAGCAGAGGCGTTGAGCGGTCCCCTGTCGCCACTGCCTACAACAGTTTCATTTTAACTCTAAGCCTTCCCAATAATTTGCTGTTCAGTTTGGTAGACAAACACCCACTTAATCGCAAATCCAATTAATGTGGATTTTCCCTGTTTGTCATCTTAAGAGCACGGGCTTTGCTCACAGTGGAACTTAAAATGAATTACTTCCAGGGCTGGGGATTTAGCGCAGTGGTCCCACCACCTGGCTCGAAAGCGCAAGGTCCCAAGTTCGATCCCCAGTACCAAAAAAAAAAAAAAAAAAAGAAAGAAAAAAAGAATTACTTCAAGCAGCAAAGCAAAACCCAACTGCTACTTTCAGGCTATTTCCACATTTCATTTGTTTTACACAGTTGGGTCATGGTGATAAGATTCTTTCTCGGGCTCAGAACCAGAGAGGAGGGAAACCTTCTGAGGCCACAGCCACAAAGTATAGGAGCTTGGCTGGGTGACAGGTACGGGGCCATCAGGGCCACTGTGGCTGCTGACCAAGGCAGGTGACACCTCCAGACTCCCAGTCTGTCTGCACACACAGGACAGAGACAAATGCTGGGTATATCTGCGACCAGGGCAGCTGAGTGTGTCTGAGCCTATGCACCGAAAGGACAAGGGGCTCCAGGTCCCCCAGGTGCCCACCAGACAGGGAGGGGAAACTGTACCTCTCCAGGCTGCCACTGCATCTCAGATGCTTATCTCAAAAACCTCAACCCCTGGTGTGGGCCTGGCTGGCACATGGTAGCTCCTCTCTCTGTGAGCCAACGAGCCAAGGCCGAAATGGGGCTCCTGAGAGAGGAGGCTGCGCAGGAGCAGCAGGAACTATTGCAGCCAGCAGGTGTCTGGAGGTCATTTCCAACCCCTGGACCACACGGCAGCATGATCGTGACAGCTGGACGGTCAGCTCACCTCCCAGACCTGTGGGTGCTTGAGATCAACGGCTGTCTCACCTGTCTGCTTTTCTGCGGAATCTGGCTCACAGTCACAGTGACAGAGAGACATTCTCCAGAAAACCGAAATCACCCGAGAGCAGTCCCAGCCCTGGCCTGCCTGCCTCGGTCTGCTGTACAATTCTCACTCACATGAGGTCACCCAGCCAAATGTTGTCATATGTGCTAATCATTTCAAGGAGATGAGTGTGTCTCCCCAGTGAGACAACCTCTCTGTTTTATGAGCCCCATGCAGCCCAATTCAGTGTCTGAGTAGACAGGAAGCATCATTATTATATTTGTCTGTACTTTGTTTATGAAGCAGAAGCACCCAAGAGCATCATCCGACTCTAGCCAGCCAGCTTAACTTCTTTTTTTTTTTTTTGGCAGTACTGTAAAAAAAAAAATATATATATATGTATATATATATACATATATATATATATATCTATATATATATATATATATTAAAGACAGGGTCTCACTAAGTTGCTAAATTGCTTGGGCAAGGGCTTGAATTTGCCAATCCTCCTGCCTCAGCCTCCCAGAGTGCCAGGATTATAGGCATGCACCAACACACCTGGCTCGCCTAATTTCTTTTGCAGGACAGTGAAAGAGCACGCTCTGCTTTCAGACCTAAAAAAATCACCTAGGGTGGAGAAGGAAGACCCTGCCCAGCGCCTCTCCAGGGAACTTCACAGGCCTAGGAAGAAGGCATTCACTTCCTGCCTGTGACTATAAGACGCACTATGTCACAGGGAGAATAAGTTCCAAATCCTATTTTGGGGGAAAGAGGCAATGTTAGAGGCGACAGGGAGGAGGCCCAGCCCAGTCCAGATCTGGCAGGCGCTCAAGGGCTCCTCAGCGAGGCCATGATTCCAAGTGGACAGATGTTTCAAAGACCCCAGGCCTCAGGCATCTGCCATCACTTCCGGAGCCCCCCAGTGACTCTGGAGAGGGGACAGCACAGAACGTTCTCATGGATCATCACAAGTTCGATGTGCTGTCTCATCACCAGAGCCAAGGCCAAGCTTTCGGCCTGAGTGTTTCCTGGTTGTGTGGGGAAGAAGTCCACTCTCCTCTCCCGCAAAGCCCATACTCAGGCTGATGCAGGAGCTGGAGGGACGCAGCGTTAGAGCTCCTGCTGACCATGCACAAGCCCCCAGCACTTCAAAAGAATGCACAACTGGAAGAGGTAAAGCTGCCCCGAGTATGTCTAGCTGAGACCAACCTGTTGTCCAAGAGAGCTTGCTGCTCAGATAGGAGTGTCCACTACCTGCACTCACACTATACTATAGCTGCCACGCAGCTACTGGACATTCAAAAGATGTGAGAGGAACGAAATTGTATTGTATTGTATTTATTTATTTATTTGGTACCGGGAATTGAACTTGGGACCTTGCGCTTGCGAGGCAGGCACCGGACCACTGAGCTAAATCCCCAGCCCATATTTTTTATTATTTATTTGTTGTTTTGTTTTGTTTTGTTTGCAGTATTGAGGATTGAACCCAGGGCCTTTGCATCCCCAGCCCTTGATTGAACCCCCAGCCCTTTAAAAAAAAGTATTTTTAAAATTTGCTCTCTGGCCAGGTGTGCTGGCACATGCCTATGATCCCATCACTCTGGGAGGCTGAGACAAGAGGATCACTACTAGTTCGAGGCCAGCCTGGGCTACATAGCAAGATCCTGCCTCAAAAAAATAAATAAATAAAATAAAATTTCCTCACTAATTTGGTAAATTGCCCCAACTGGGCTCCAAATTATGATCCTCCTGCCTCAGCCTCAAAGGGTGCTGGGATTACAGATGTGCACCACCACGCCCAGCTGAGGAACTGAATCTCCCCCACACCAGGGATCAAACTCAGGACCTTGCGGTTGCCAGGCAGGTGTGGTGCCACTGAGCTAAATCCCCAGGCCCTGAGGAACTGAATTTGAATTTTAAATTTCATGTAATTTAGATGTAAATTGTTTTACTCAGTAAATATATACAGCCTTTACTTGTCAATTTAAAAAAATTAACATAAAATTTAAGCAGTTGCACGGGTTTAAAAGCTACTGTCCTAGCCACCATGGGCTATTAAGATGGTCAGATCCATGATGGCAGATGAGATGTTTTTACGCTACTCTTGTCCATTTCTCTCTCTCTTTTTTTTTTTTACTGTATGAGTTTTCTTTTTTTTTTGTCAATTTCTTTTTAATAAAAGTATTTTAAATGAGCAGTAAATATGGAGAGAGCCACAAGAACGAAGATATGAGCATTATATAAGGGCTGGGGCCATGGCTTAGTCGTAGAACACTGCCCTACCATGTTCCCAGCCCTGGGTTCAATTACTGATACCACCAAAAATTTAAAAAAATTAGAAAGGACATGAGCTTTAAACAGGAGGGTCATCATAGGTCGCCGGCCTATCATATATTTTGGAAGGAAGTAGAAGAGAGAAGCTCAAAGTTTCCAAACATAATGATAGAGGGATGGAAATGTACACATAAGATAGAAGCTCAAGGGCTGGGGATTTGCAACTGCAAGGTCCTGAGTTCCATCCCCAGTACCAAAAAAAAAAAAAGATAGAAGCTCAATAGCATAATGACTGTGTGTGTGTGCATGCGCACGTGTGCATGTGTGCAGTGTACCTTTACACTGAGCTACATCTTCGGCCCACTTTTTATTTTTTGTTTTGAGACAGGGTCTTCCTAAGTTGCTAGGTGGCCCAGGCTGGGTTTGAACTCTCAATCTTCCTGCCTCAGCCTCTCAGAGTGCTGGGATTGCAGGCATGCGCTACCACAAACTGGCAAGATATCAGTTCTGTAATAAACTCATACAAGGTTTTGTAATCTTAAAAATATATGAGAGGAACTTTGACTATCACAGGTGAGGCCTAAGCAAGAGAGCGAGTACTACTCTAGTGATTTTTTCACAACAGAAACATCTAATGAAAACAAAACCCAGAGTTTATTCAAACAAGCTGCTTTAATGTAAGAAGTCCTACGTGGTACTCAAGACATCTCTAAGACATGAAATAGCTTGCAAGGTATTTCTGTATACTCTATTACCCCAATGTATTTAAAAATTTCCCCGATAGATCTTTTAAACAAATGCATCAGGAAGAGCAATAATTCACTGATGCTATGGAACAGCAGCAGTTCTCAGTATTGTAAAGGATTCCTACACTTTGAGAATATTTCATTATAAGCCAGGAAAGAAACATAAAGTTGTGATTTCTGTAATTAAAAATCAATTTCTTGGGGCCGGGGATTTAGCTCAGTGGTTTTGCCACCTGCTGCGCAAGCGCAAGGACCCGAGTTCGATCCCCGGTACCAAAAAAAAAAAATCAATTTGTTTTCTATTTCTCTATGCCAAATTTCCCTTAATGAGTCTCCAGGTGGCTCTCATCCAAAGAGGGGGTACAGGAGGCTCCACCATTCTAAAAGGACCTGTGTTAGCTGAGGCTCATAGCACTGGGGAGCTGTACACATCCTTGGGCAAAAGGGAAAATGCTAACAAACCTACTCTGAACACCACCGTTCTTGAGCATGTGGTCTGAAAATGTGGTGTCTTACTGAAAGTCACTCAAAACTTTGTTTAAACAGCTGGGTATGGTGGTGCATGATTGTAAGTAATCCCAGCACTCTGGGAGGCTGAGGCAGGAGGATTGCAAATCCAAGCCCAGCTAGGGTAATTTAGCAACTTAGAGAGAACCTACCTGAAAATAAAAAAGAATTGGGGATATAGTTCAGTGTGAAGGTCCTGGCTTCAATCCCCCAGTACAAATAGATGAATGAATAAATAAATAAACAGGATGAACTGGGGTATAGCTCAGTGGTGAAGCACTTGCTCAGCACGCAAAAGGTCCTGGGTTCGATCCCCAGCACTGCAAAATAATCAGAATGATAATGTCAAAATAAAAACAAAAAAGGCCACGTTTTACTTTTTTCGAACACAGGTATCTTTTTGCTTTAAATCACCATCTGTAGGTATTGGATGAAAGAGTTATGATCTTGAACAGTCTGACGCCTTATACCCACTGAAGTTAACACCCTACACTGACGTGGGTTAAATCCAGCATTTTTACATTTAGGTTTTACTTAAAAACTTGAATAAACCAAAATAGCTAAAAAACATCAGGCCTTCCCAAAGACGCAACCTCCCTAAGCGAACATGTTGCGCCCTCTTGTGGCAAATGTGAGCTTCGCACGCACAGACGCAAGGGGCTGCTTTCCAACCATCCGTTTCCCCCAAATTAAGCAGTGGCAGAATTAGGATGCGGGGCCGGGGATTTAACTCAGCGGTGCCGCTGCCTGCCTCGCAAGCGCAAGATCTCGAGTTCGATCCCAGGCACATACACACACACACATACACACACACACACACACACACACACACACACACACACCCTTCCAAAAATAGAAATATCTGGATGCACACTGTCCCACAGTAGCACCTGCTTCTGGATTCACCTTCACAGGGAAGTGAGAATGTTCCACTGAAACAAAATTTTCCCAGGTTAATAAAGGTCCCTCCATAAACTGACTATCAGGCATTCTTAGACATTTAATCTCATCAGCCAACTTAAAACACAACATGAAGCTGGGCACCAAGATGCATGCTTGTAATCCCAGCATTCTGGAAGGCTGAGGCAGGAGAATCTCAAGTTAGAGTCCAGCCTGGGCAACTTAGTGACTTAGTGAGACTGTCTCAAAATAAAGAATAAAAAGAAGCCTGGAAATGTAGCCCAGTGAGAAGATCTTGGCACTAATCTTCAGTATCAGAAAAAAGAACAGCTGGGCATGGTGGGACATGCCTAGAATCCCAGCACTCAGGAGGCTGAGGCAGGAGGACTGCTGCAAGTTCAAGACCAGCCTGAGCTATGTAGTGAGACTCTGTCTCAAAACAACAACCAGAAAAGGGGGTTCTTTAGTCATCCCAATATCTGAATGTATCTGTGCATGGGGTTTAAACCCTAGACAGTGTTTAGGCAGGTGCTGTAGTCTCCATGACTCATCCACAGCAAACTTGACAGCTTCGTGCTTTTTCTGGGTTCTCCTTCTCCCTCCCAACAAATGAAAACCAAAGTCACCATCTATTACAAGGCACAGTAGCAAAGAGCTGGATTCACAAGTGATGGAGATCAGGTCTGAAAGGGGAATCCCAACCTTCTACCACTTATATATCTGTTTCCTATTATCTTTTATTTTGTTCTTTAAATTATGAGTTTCTGATATAAGAGAAACCATGTGATACTTAAGCCGTGTCTCTGATTTATTTCACTTAACATTATGGCCTCAAGGTGCATCCATTTACCTACAAATGACTCAAGTTCATCCTTCATTATGGCAGAGTCCATCTGAACTTCAGAATACACAGGAATTTACACTAAAATGTTTCACACTATTTATAAAATCAATGGTCATATAAGAATGTTCTATTTAAATACAAGTTTCTTAATTTACTTTTTATTCACCACAGGTTTGTAACTTCCATAACAATTTCAAGACTTCATCATTCAGTACAATGTCCAATAAAAAAGAAAAAGATACTATGATTTCCAAATGTGATAATCAATACTTTGCATTATGCATTGTTTCTAAATTTAAAATGAGTGTGCTGTTCAACCTTTTAAGGGAAGAATGGTGGAAAGCATATAAACTTAAGAACTCGTTCTCTTTGAGTGACTTCTTTTATAATTCAATTATGGATATTTATCTGGAGGGGTTTTTTTGTTTTTAATCACCCAGGGTCTTGCTCTGTAGCCCAGGCTGCCCTCAGACTTGCTGCAATCCTGCCTCAGCCTCCCAAGTGCTGAGACTACAGGGGTGCGCCACTTCGCCCAGTTTAAAATATCTTTCTGTACTAATCATTTCAAAAATAAAAATGTGCCTTTACAGTCATAAAACTATAGGCACATTTATCATCAGTTTCTCCCTAGAACTTTCCACAAGAGAGGGCATCTTCAGACAGGAAACCAGACCAACAACAAAGGGAAAATCTGTCTTGAACTCTATCTGCCTAAAACAATTGTGAAGAAAAAAGTGTGGACTCTCCCTCAAGATCACCTGTAGAAAGCACATTCTTCTAAAATAACCATATGAAAACGTTTTACATTTCCCAACATTTGGTACAACAGGGAATTCTTTACTTTTTCTTAGCTATGAGTTGAACATTTATATACTATACTTGCAATTTACAAAAGAAATAAAACAGTTCACAAGTCACGGAAACTTCCATCCCAAAAGGGGAAAAAAAGGAAGTAAAAGGAGTGCTTGACAAGAAACCAGGTCCCATTTTGAAACACTGGTGTCTCCATCTCATTGCATAACCCCCCAGTGATCCCGGAAGGGAGGGTGCTCAGTCCGGATGGCGTCATCGGGCAGCGCTGGAGGCAGCTGTTTAGCAAGGGCACCACACACCCTCCCGCAGGAGCACAGCACAGGCCTTGACTTCAACCCGGGGGGAAAGCCAGCGCTTTCCAATCTACCTTCCATTTGGCTTGGTTTGGTTTTTCAAGACAGGGTCTCATCTGTACTCCAGGCTGGCCTTGAACTCACAGTGTAGCTTAGGTAGCCTGGCACATTGTTTTTCAAGCACTGCTTCTGGTCTTGTGTCAGCAACCCACTTTGCCTGGTGCTAAAGGATGTATGAGTAAGCCAGGCACAGTGGCACACGACTATAATCCCAGTACTCTGGGAAACTGGGGAAGGAGGATCAAAAGTTCAAGTCCTACCTGGGGAACACAGCAAGACTCTGACTCAAAAAAAAGCCCGGGGATGTAGCTGAGTGTGAAGACCCTGGATTCACTCCTCAGTATCCCCCCCCCCACACAAAGTAAGTACTGGGAAGATGATGACATTAATAAAAAGACAAGAAGCAAGAGTATACATGTTAAAATAAGACATTTATTATGCTAAACAGATTTTATCCTCCATTTTCCCAAAACACTAAAATAGCACACACAGCATAGTAATTTAACACACAATACAAAGTGATATATGCACTCATTCCCAAAACGACTATTTTAAGCTTCACTTTGGGAGTCCTTAAAAACTTACACTCTTAAATGATCTTTATTAAAGTTATCAACAAACAAGTTACTTCAGAAAAGTCTTAGTGTGAAAGAGACCTCAACTCCTTGGGTCTGGGAACTTTTGTAAGGGAAAATACTTGATCTGCCTCTATATCTGAGCTACAGCACAGTCAAGCTCCTTTTTCTTAGGGTAACACTGCTAGGAATCCTAGTTTGAGAAGATTATTTTACCTTTTTTGGTACTGGAGATCGAACTCGGGTCCTTGCGCTTTTGAGGCAGGCGGCAGAACCACTGAGCTAAATCCCCAGCCCCCTTGAGAAGATTATTTTAAATTTAATATTGCAACTTTCACCATAGGGCCTCCACTGAAACTGCATTTCAAGCAGAAAGGAGCGTGAGAAGTCAAATTTGCTGCAGACCGAAATTATTCTATAAAATGCAGAAATAGTAACAGCTCACCGTGAACTCAACAAGGCTTCATAAAAGTACAGCAGGTAAACTTTACAAATATCCACTTCCATTTGGTGACAGGACAGCTAAAGAGACAGACAGTGTCTGGAACAGTAGCCCTTTGGATTGGGTATTAGAGACAAAGAACTTCACGATAAGCCAAATTCCCAGCTGATATTATACTGAACATATTAATCTCCTGAAAGGGTTCCTGATTCTTTGTCTTTCAAGTACAATTTAAAACATGCTCAACAATTTCTTTCTGCATTACCTAGCTTTTAGCGAGTTTATACTAGACTTGTACTTTATAAAGTTTGTCAAGCAGTACAAACCAAAGCAGGAACTGAATGGCTGCTTTGTTTGGATACAGACTTAATGCAAAACAATCATTCTAAGACAACGTTTAAAATTAAGCTACTATTTTTATTGTTCTGCTTGTACCTTAACCATGGCCTATGGGATTTGCTAATTTCAAAGGTCATAGAGGCAACAACCCCAGTGTTACCCGCAGACCACTGGAGGTACAGTTTATACTTGAAAGCATGTTCCTGTATTCTCTTGTCTGCTCTGAGGGCACAGGCTTTAGCTGGTCAAGGTGGTCACATCTTGTAGCATCCCTCAGGAGGCCTTGAGGATGGGCGTGCGGTGTTTCGGGTAGCAGCAGGGGACACACGCAGGACAGTTCCAGGGCAGAGCCTGGCCCCTCGAGAGGAGCCCTTAGCGGGTCACTCTTGGAAACTCCTGCTTCCCGAAGCTGCATGTGGCCCGGCCACGCTGAAGCACAGGGCTCTCCCCTGCAGCACTGTCCTCCGCGGCTGTCCGGGTCTCTGGGACCTCCTCCTGGCCAGTCCCTCTGCTGAGCTGCCCTGGCACCTCGGGACAGTGCAGCAGGGCACTCTCCTATGGGGACAGATGCAGGGACCGGGGACAGACCCACAGCCTTGCTGGGAACTGCTGCCACAGCTGACTTTCTTCCCATGGATCCCTTCCAGTACAGAAAGGCCCTGTTGCTGGGAGGAAGCAAGAGCCCAGCCTTCTTCAGATTGGCTTCCGCTTCCCAGGATAGCGCCTCGCTCTGCCTATCTCCATCTCCATCTCCGTCGGAAGGGGAATCTGTGGGGCAAGGGCTCCCCTTCAGCGCACTCCGCTCGAGGCTGTGTGGCAGTCTATCCGGGTCCTCTCCTCCCTCTCCCGTTGCTTTGGCTGTGCAGGTGCCGAACGTCCTTCTTCTGTCCCTCATGCTTTGTGTCCTTTGCGGTGGTGAGCCCAGGGTAACACCTCTGTCAGGAGGGGACGGCCTTCAGTGGATCTCAATATGAACCTGGAAAAGAGAACACATTAAACTCCACAGCAAAGAGAGGTGTTGTAAGACTGGACGCGCCAAAGATTTCTCTAAGGGAATCTCTACCAAGGGTTCCTAGGTTAGCATAGAGGACGGGATAGCGGACAACCCGAATCATCTCTACTTATTAGAGATGGTAACAAAAAGAACAGCGTGCTTGGGCCGGGGATTTAGCTCAGTGGTTGTGCTGCCTGCCTCGAAAAAGAACAGTGTGCTAGTAATGCAGTATTTCCTAAAAATAAAAGCAGACTAGAGGTTGTAGCTCTGCGATACAGGGCCTGCCCAGCATGTGAGGGGTCCTGAGTTCATTTCTAACCAGAACCACACACACACACACACACACACACACACACACACACACACACACACACACACACACACACACACACACACACACACACACACACACACGGCACAAATTCTGAGAACTCACACTTTTCACACCGATCTGACTTTAAGCCTGGCATGGTGGCACATGTCTGTAATTCCAGCTCTCTGGGAAGCTAAGACAGGAGGATTACAAATTTAAGCCCAACCTGGGCTTAGCAAAAGCCTGTCCCAAAATAAAATTAAAAAAAAAGGGTTGGGGATGTAGCTCAGTGAGAAGGCCCTAGGTTCAATTCCCAGTATGTGTGTGCGTGTGGGGGGGTGTCTTCCCTTTAAATGGAACATAATCAGAGGGCCTTAACCAAATTGTCCTATTTAGAAATGATTCTTGCCAGCATTTGTAATTGGTTGATTTCTTGATAGCAGCCATTCTTTCTGGGGTGAGGTGGACTCTCAGTGTTATTTTCATCTGCATCTCTCCAATGACCAGTGATGTTGAACATTTTTTCGTATGTCTATCTGCTGCTTCTACTTCATCAGAGAAATATCTATTCATTTCAGAAGGCTATTTTTGGACTGGGTCTTTAAATTTGGGAGATCCGATTTTTTTTTAGTTCTTTGTATGTTCCAGATAGTAGACCTCTGTCTGAGGAACAGCTGGCAAAAAAAATTTTCCCACATTGTAGGTTGTCTCTTCATTCTGCTGGTGGTTTCTCTTGCTGTGCAGAAGCTTTTTAATAAGATGAGATTCCTTCTCCACTGTTGGTGGGAGTGTAGACTGGTGCAACCATTGTTGAAATCAGTGTGGAGAGTCCTCAAAAAACTAGGATTAGGGCTGGGGATTTAGCTCAGCCGGCCTCACAAGTGCAAGGTCCTGAGTTCATTCCCCAGTATTGGAAAAACAAACAAACTAGGATTAGAAGTCCCATTTGACCCAGCTATTCCCATTGGGTATCTTCTCAAAAGAATTAAAAATATCATACCACAGTGATATATGCATACCCATGTTTATAGCGGCACAGTCTGTAATAGCTAAATGTTGGAAACTGCCCAAATGCCCATCAACTGGTGACTGGATAAAGATGTGTTTTTTTAAAATAAAATGAAGGGCTGGAGATTTAGCTCAGTAGTTTTGCCGCCTGCTGCACAGCGCAAGGACCTGAGTTCAATCCCCGGTACCAAAAACAAAAACAAAAAAAGAAAAGATTTACACAAGTCAATTGTGGTGAGGTTTGCCTATAATCCAGCTACTAGGGAGGCTGAGGCAGGAATATCACAAGTTTTAGGCCAGCCTAGAAAACTTAGTGAGACCCTGTCTAAAATAAAAGTTTAAAAAGGTCTATGGTTGTAATCCCTAATACCACCACCACAAAAAAAAAAAAAAAGAAAAAAAGGCAACACAATACGAAATGAAATTTAGAGATACAGAAGCAAACAGTGAGAGACGCAGCTACAGCTGAAAGTAGCTGGCTACAAGGATGGAGAAATGGCAGGTAAGAAGGTCAATCTTAGGGAACTAGGAGACAAATTAAATGAATATATAACTGAGTTTCGTTATTTAAAATTTGAGTGCACTGGGGAGAAAATAAAGCAATACTGGAGGTAAATTAGAAGCAAGGGCAGGTGAGGAATGGTGCTACAGAACCACATGAGGCCAGAGCAGAGGCAATGATCTCTGCATAAGGAGCGTGGATTACTCAAGAAGGGATGGGAATGACGTGGTGGCGCACACCTGTGATCCCAGCACTTGGAAGGCTGAGGCAGGAGGATGGCCATGAGTTCAAAGCCAGCCTGGACTACATGGTGAGTTGAAGGCCAGCCTGAACTACATACAACTACTACTACCACCACCACCACCACCACCACCACCACCACCACCACCACCACCCTGTCTCAAGGCCGGGGTGCGGGGGGACTGACAGGCAAATGCATAACTCTTAGCAAGGAAATGACAGCCAGCTTTGCTCTATGCATGAATTACCATGGCTGCATTATGGCTGACAGACTGAAAAGACCCACAATAGGAAGGCCATTCAGAGGTGACTCTAACAGTACAGGGCTAGTGGAGAAACAGCAGAGGGGCAAGAGGAAAGATGGACTAAGGGGTTTTTTGGGGGTTTTTTGGGTTTTTTGTTTTATTGAAAGTTGGTGCTTGTAGCCGAAGGTGATGCTCCACAGTTTTCTTCTGATTTCCTGTTTGGGCCAATGGAGGTGTGATGGACCAACAGTGGAGAAGGAGCAGGCCTGGAAGAGGGCACAATGAGTTTGCACTGGCACGTGGGGTCTGCCTGTAGGACTAACAGTCTAGCTCAAGAGAGGGCTCAGCGCTGTGGCCTGAGATCCTGCAGTCACCACCCTTTGGGACCCTGGTACAGCACATCAGAGAGAAGCCAGAAAGAAGGTACTGAAGGGCAGGAACCCCAAGATGCTGACTAGAGAGGAGAGGGGCCCCCTAAAGGCCCCAAGGAGGAAGACTCAAAGCACATCAGGAAAAATCAGGGTGGGAGAAGCCAGCTAAGTGGAAGGTTTCAAAACCAAGACAGTGGTGGGCATGTTTTTCGAACAATGTTAGCTACAAGTAAATTCTGAAAAAAACTCTTCAATCTTCTAGTCCAGCAGTCATTAAAATGGGGAAACAACTCCAAGAAACATGCAAGAAAATACATCTTTGCCTACTGCATCTTTATCTTGTTTACTTTTTAACTTTTTCTATGTTTTATTTATTTTTATCCTTACTTGCTTTTACATGTGTGACAGTCCTGGTAAGCTGCTAACTTTGCCAGGCTGGGGTCGGACTTTTGATACTTGCCTCAGCCTCCCATAGTGCTGGGATTACAGGTGTGCACCACCACCAGCTCCAGCACCAAATTTTGAGACAGCAAACAGCAAAATATATAGGGTTACGGTGTGGCTCAGAGGTAGAACACTTGCCTAGCAGGTAGAAGGCCCTGGGTTTGATTCCCAGTACCACAAAAACAACAGAAACCCAAAAACAAAATAGTTTATGAAGGTGTACATTTGCGGGGCATGCTCAAAAGTTTTAAAGACAGATGTGTGACCAATAACCCTAACTGATAAAAAATATATTTAAATACTGTAATGCTGAGCTTGGTGGTGCACACCTGTAATCCCAGCACTATGGGAGGGTGAGCAGGAGGATAAATTTAAGCCCAGACTGGGCAACATGGCAGCTTAGCAAAACTTTGTCTCAAAAATAAGAAGTAAAAAACAGGGCTGAGGTTAGAGCTCAGTGTGAAGGCCCTGGGTTCATCTCCAGGACACCTCCTCCGCCAAAAAGTGATATAGAAATACAAGGTGTAAACCAGGCGTGGTGGCACACACCTGTCATCGTGGCACACACCTGTCATCCCAGCACACTGGGAGACTGAGGAAGGGCTGCAAATTTAAAGCTGGCATGGACAATTTAGTAACTTAGCAAGGTCCTGTGATAAAATTTTTTTTTTTTGGTACTGGGGATCGAACTCGGGTCCTTGTGCTTGTGAGGCAGGTGGAGGAACCACTGAGCTAAATCCCTGGCCCCTTCCTAAGTATATTTTTAATACATGTAAGTTTTGTTTTTTTTTTAAAGGCACTGGGATTGAATCCAGGCCTTTGCACTGAGCTACATCTCCAGCTCTTTTTTTTTTTTTCTTAATTTTGGGAGAGGGATTTGGTAGCTAAATTGTCATAGGCTGGGTTTGAACTTGCAATCCTCCTGCCTCAGCCTCCCAGAGTGCTAGGATTATAAGCATGTGCCACCATGTCCTGCCTTTTCTTTTTTTGGTTCTGGGGATCGAACTCAGGACCTTGCACTTGTAAGGCAGGTGGTGGCACTACTGAGCTAATTCCCTGGCCCTTTTCCCTTAATTCTTAAGAAAACCAGGCCATTTAATATGCGGCAGCTCTCAGAAAAATTAATTTATTACCACTTGTACTATGTCCTTGTACAAAGACAGTATAGTTCAGAGAGATAAAGTATATCCAGAATTGTGTTAAATATTTCAAATAAGGTGCCGTTAAAATAATCATTTAATTATAACGTAAGTATTAATAACATTAAGTATTTAATTATGATGAAATAAATTATTCCCTTGGCTGGGTATGGTGGTGCATGCTTGTAATCCCAGCACTAGGAAGGCTGAGGCAGGAGGATCGCCATGAGTTTGAAGCCAGCCTGGGCTACAGTGAGTTCAAAGCCAGCCTGAATTTCACAGTGAGACCCTGTCTCTAGTCCCTGAAGTTCTTCTCGTTCTTTGGTAAATTCAGTAATAAGTTATGCATTTAATTTTCTTACCAGAAATACCTTAGCAGGTTACTGACATTTTGAGTCAGCCCTCAACTCACCTGTTACAAATATTATATTTTCAAAGCCAGAGATAACTTTCAAATAATTTCTAGACATATTTAATAGTCATTTGTAAATTATTTTGATAGTTTATTATCACTATACTAGACATATACTGCAGCAAATAAAGTATAAATAAAATATATCTAATTCCCCTTGGTTCCAGGCCTTGCTACCCTCTATGTTAAATCTACAATAATAAAACAGCATAAATTATAGCAAACAAACTTGTCCCCCAAAGTTGAGACCACCATAGTGAGGGAAGAAGTCTACTTTAAATTTCAAAGGAGAAATAAAATACAATTTAGGGGAGTAAATTCCTGAACCTATCCCCACCCCTGCTGCCCCCATCAAAGATGGTCAGGGTTGTGCATGGGCTTGTTAGGGGACAGGGCGGTGTGCTCCAGCAAAGGACACCGTCCAGGTGTGTCCACAACTGCCAGGCCAGGACGAGAAAGTGTCTTCTGCACAAATCCCTGCCTTCAGAGGTGGCCAGCCTGCTGGGTGACAATAGGCCTGACCCACTTAGGCAGCTGCTGCCTCTTGGATGCCTTCCCTTACCTCCCCAACCAGGCCATTAATGGATTCCGATACCTGTCTGTCCCAACTACCACTGCTTTGTGAGCTGAAAATAGCCTGGCCCCGATGCTTCCACAAGCAAGCTGGCAAGGCTAATCCTAAAGGGGACAGCAGAAGCCTAAAACGAGCAGGTTGACAATGGGCCCTGAGCAGGGTCCAGTGTGTGGATGGCTCACACGCATGCTCAGCCATGATCCTGACTTCACCCGGCCTGTGGGTGTAACCACTGGTGTGTTTACCTGAGTATCACTGTGCGCCTGACTAAGAGGATCAGGCTGCAGGTGGCTGAAACAAACCCCCTGACATTTCTACACAGCTTCCAGGATGAGAAATAGGAACGGCTCTATTTCTAAACTAAGCTGACTCCTAAGCCTGGAGAGCATTCACAGCACTGAGCTCCTGCTCCTGATCACACAGCACATCTGAATCTCACCTGCTCTTACCAAACCAACTGTGCCCCACTGGAGAGCCACGACCCTGTTTCCTACTCACCTCATTGCCCAAAAACGTATGTTCAGGCGGAGAGGCACCATGCCCAGCAGCAGGGCCAGGGCCATTTACTGTCCCTGGAGAGAGCCCCGCTTCCTCCGAGGGCGCTCTGAGAACTCAGGAGCATGCATTAGGGTTTAGACCTAAAATGTCCCCCAAAGTTTCATGTGTTCAGAAGCAGGGCTTAGGGGCTGGGGATTTAGCTCAGTGGTTCTGCTGCCTGCCTCACAAGCGCCAGGTCCCGAGTTCGATTCCCGGTACCAAAAAAGCAAACAAACAAAAAACCCCAGAAGCGGGGCTTTGGAAGGTGACTGGATCATGGGCCCTATGTTCATCATCAGTGGATTAATCTACTCAGGAGTTCTAGTTGAATGTGCTGCTAGGAGGTGGGGCTGGCTGGAGACCGTCACTGGAGTGTGACCTAGAAGGGTGCCTCGCTCCCTCCCTGGCTCCTCCCTTCTCCGTTTCCAAACAGCCTTGAGTTGAGCAGCTTTCCTCTGCCATGTCCTTCCTATCATGCCATTCCTGCCTTGGAGCCGGTCAACTAACCATGGACTGAACCCTCTGAAACTGTGAGCCAGGATAAATCTCTCCTCCTTTAAGTTGTGGGTACTGGGAATTTTGTCCCAGTGATGGGAAAGTGGCCCAGACGGTGTGAAATCATCAACCATCCTCTCTGACCAGCATCCCATGGGCACCTGATAAATAACAGCTGCTATTATCAACTGCAACAGGAATGTTTCAAAGTACAAAAGATAAAAGTCCGCTGAGAGGTTCAGTAAAGTGGCAGGCAGAGAAGTGACTACTGAATGTGGCAACATGGAACTGACCTTAGCAAGGACAAGCACATTTTGTGAAGCAACAGGGGCCTCAGCCTAGGCTGGAGTGGACTGAAGAGTGAATAGAGTCGCCCATGGCACCCCCTGCCTTCCTGGTGAGGGCACAGCCTGCAACAGCCTCCATGGAGGGCAACCTGATAACTTTAGAAGTTACAAATGCTTAGAAACTTTGACCTGAGATTCACTCAAGGGCTTTTTTCTTCCAGTACTAGGGAATGAACTCAGGACCTTGTGCTTGGCAGGCAGGTGTGGTGCCACTGAGCTACTTTCCCTGCCCCCATCAAGATTATTTGCTGTTGATTTTATCAGCAAATATTTGCTGAGCCCCTTTTCTAAGTAAGCCAGTTGCTATTCTTGGGTGCTGATTTTAGGGCAGGATACCAAGCAGAAAAAACCAACTATTTTCTCCAAGTTTATTTTCTAGTAAACCAATGTAAAAGGATAAAAATGCAACATGCACAAGGTTCAGTGCTGTGCTGCCTGGAGAAGGGTCAATCTGTACCCACATCACCCACCATGTACCAGGATGAACTTCAAATCCATCCTGTTAAAAAGTAAAAAATGAACACTGGGCACAGTGGTATGTACATGCCTGTAACCCTGCCCTCTGGGAGGCAGAAGCAGGAGGACTGCAAGTTCAAGCTCAGCCTGAGCAATTCAGTGACTTAGCTAGATCCTGCCTTAAAACAATAAACAGCTCAGGGGGAAGGTTCTAGGTTCAATTCCCAGCACTGAAAAAAAAAAAAAAGATAAAAAAGGAAGCAATAGAAGCAATATTCACCGAGAATTGGGAAGGTCTTTTTGGTGATAATGAAACCTTAAAGTCAGAAAAAACTGTCAAACTTTGACTTCCTAAAAATAACCTTCAGGATGTCGAAAACACACCACAAAGATAAAACATAAACTAGGAAAAATTCAACTCTTACCAGATAACTCTTTTTAAAAACACCTCCAAGAAATTAAACAAAAACCATGGCTGCCACCACACCCATTGCTGCCACCCAAAGACCCCGCCCTGGCTCACCTAGACTTCTGCAAGACCTCCCTGCTTCCCTCAGCTCTCAGAGAGCGTGCCCCATGGTTCTCCTGAAAGGGTGAAAGCTGAAGAGGTACATGCAATCCAGCAATCCCACTTCTAGGTACACATCCAAGAGAAATGGAAACATCTCCAAACAAAATGTACACAAATGTTCACAACAGCATTATTTGTTAAGAGTCAAACAACGGAAAAACAAGCTGGGCTCGATGGCGCATGCCTGTGATCCCAGCACTCTGGGAGGCTGAGGCAAGAGGATCCCAAGTTCCATCACTACCCAGGGCAACTTGGCAACTTAGGTAGACCTTGTCTCAAAATAAATAGAAAGGGCTCAAGTGTAAAGGCCTCGAGTTCAATCCACAGTATTGCAAACACACACACACACACACACACACACACACACACACACACACACACACACAAAAGGGCTGGGGACTTAGCTCAGTGGTTTCACTGCCTGCTGCGCAAGCGCAAGGACCAGAGTTCGATCCCTGGTACCAAAAAAAAAAAAAAAGATGAAAACATCTCAAATGTTTAGCTGATGGACAGAGACAAAAAAAGGCTAAGGAAATGTCGCCAGGAGATTATCAGAGACATGACAACTGACTGCAAAGCAATCCAGCAACGGAAAAGAACATGAGTGGGAGAAGCTGGTGACATCCCAACAGAACTGCACCAATGTTGATGTCTCAGCAGTGCATATAACACTGTAGTCAGGTGTGATGCTCACAGCTCACAGCAGGGGAAGGTGGCTCAGGGGTCCACGAGAGCTCTCTGTACTACGTCTGCAAATTTCCCATAAGCCAAGTTATTTCAAAGTAAAAAAGCAAAACAATGACGACTAAATACTTCAGCGTAGAGGTGGGAGGATGGAGAATGTGCAAGGTTGGAGGGAAGATTAGCAAAGCGTTGATTTTAATTGAACATGGGGCTTCCCACACTGGTCCACTCTTTATTCAAACATTTCCATATTAAAGCTTTTATTCTTTTTTTTTTTTTTGGCGCTGGAGATTAAACCTAGAGCCTCCTACCTGTTGGGCAAGCGCTCTACCAATTGAGCTACATATCCTCAGGGCCCACAATAAAGCTTTTTCCAAAAAGCAATACATCAGATGATGTCACACACCCAGCTCAACAGCCTTCTTCCCACTGTGCCCAGGGTGAAAGCCAAAGTCCTTGGAAAGAAGGAAAGAAGGCACGAAGGAACGAAGCAACGTACTCCCTTCCAACCCACCCCAGACTTAGGGGCCTCTTGCTCCTCCCGGGCCCTTCCTCCTCATCTGCCCAGTGGCTTTCCTGCCACTATTTCTCTAAGGCAGTACGACTCAACACTGCCACAGCATCATGGGCTTTTCTAATCACTGTCTTAAGAGCTGCAATAAGTGGACAGTTCTGTGGAATCAACCCCACTCACACTGTTGTGCAGCCACCTCTAGCATCCACACGAGAACTTTTTTATCTTCTCAAACTGAAATGCTACACCCCTTAAACTAACTCCCCATCCCTGCCCCAGCTCAAGGCTCCCCCATTTTACTGTCCCTCTCTCTGAGTCTGACTGCTCTACAGACTCACGTAAGTGGAACCCTACAGTATTTGTCCTTTTGTGGCCACTTAATTTGGCGGAATGTCTTCAAGGCTCATCTATGTTACAGCGTGTGTCACAGATTCTTTTTTAAAAGCTGAATAATATTCCACTATGCGGACAGGCGATATTTCCTCAATCCATTCACCTGCTGATGGACTCTTGAATTATTTCCACCCTTTGGCTAATGGAGTAATGCTGCTATGAATTTTGAAATACAAGTATCACTGGAGTGTTTGTTTGCAAATCTTGAGGGTATCTAGCCAGAAGAAGAACTCTTATGTCATATGGTAAGTGTACACCCAACTTTTTGAAGATCCATCAAACTCTCTCTTCTGGGAAGCTTGCACTACTACATTCCCACTAGCAAGGCATGAGGGTTCCAATTTCTCTATATCCTCACCAACACTTGCTATCCTTATCCCCCGCTTTTTTAACAACAACAAAAAAGTAATAGCCATCCTATAGGCATGGTGGCACACACGTGGCTGTAATCCCAGCTCACAGGAGGCTGAAGCAGGAGGACTGCAAGTTCAAGCCCAGTCTGGGCAACTCAGCAACTTAGCAAGACCTTGTCTCAAAATAAAAAACAAGAATGAACTAGGGCTATAGCTCAGTGAAAAGGCCCTGGGTTCAAACCCCAGTATTAACCCCCAAAAAGCTATCCTAGTACCAATGAAGTGGTATCTCATTTTGGTTAAATGATTTGCATTTTCCTTAGAGTTCAGTATACTTTCATGAATTTACTAGTCATCTGTGTCACTTCTTTGGAGAAATCTCTATTCAAATCCTTTGCTAATTATTGGATTGGGAGTTTTTTTTACTTATAAGAACTCTTTATACATTCAGGACATTAATCCTTTACCAAATATATGATTTGCAAATACTTTTTTCCATTTTGTGAGTTGTCTTTTTCATTCTCTCTTTTCATGATGGGGATTGAATCCATATCCTCAAACATGTCAAGATTGATAAATGAGGGCCGGGGATTTAGCTCAGTGGTTTCGCCACCTGCTGCGCAAGCGCAAGGACCCGAGTTTGATCCTCAGCACCAAAAAAAAAAGAGACTGATAAATGGTGTTTTGTTTTGGGGGTTTTTTTTTTTTTGTACCAGGGATCGAACTTGGGTCCTTTCGCTTACAAGGCAGGCGACAGAACCACTGAGCTAAATCTCCACCCCCTGGGGGGTTTTTTTTTGAGACAGGGTCTTGCTATGTAGTTCAGGGTGGCCTTGATCTCTTTATGTAGCCTAGGCTGGCCTCAAACTCGGGGCAATCCTGTCTCAGCCTCCCAAGTGCTAGGACTACAGGCATGCACCACCATGCCCAGCTTCATAAATGGTTAACGATTTTTTTTTCTTCACTTTACATACAGTAGATATCTTTTAACATTTAGTACATAGAGATTGATTCCATATACTTTAATATCTGCTTGAACCATTAGACAATTATCTGTGGGACTCTTTGAAAATGAGAAAAAAGGTACAGGTATCTACTATACTATTCTTTCAAATTTTGCTTTCAAAACAAAAGTTAAAGTTTGAGCCAGATGTGATGGTGCACACCTGTAATCCCAGCACTCGGAGAAGCTGAGCCAAGAGAATCTCAAGTTTGAGCACAGCCTTGGCAATTTAGCAAGACCCTGTCTCCAAAATAACGGGTTAAGGTTGTAGACGTAGCTCAGCCAGAAGGCCCTGAGTTCAATCCCCAGTAACCACCACCACCACCCACCCACAAATATATACGATTAAAGCATTCACTTGAAGTACTTACCATCTCAAGTACACAGCTGTTCTGTATCTTAGAAGCCAGGACAAACCCCTAATCTTAACTGGGCTCATGCTCTTCACCTGGCCTACTAGGCTTCCATAGACATGAACGAGCTTTTATGGGGTTTCCTGGGAGGCTGGAATTTCCCCCAATTTTCTTTGAGGAGCCTGATCTAGCTGCAATCAACCCTGGGAGGGGCACTGGAGATCTTTAGACGAAGTCCTTCAATGCTCTCCATCTTACCCATCCGGACCACCTTCTTCCTGACTGCTTTAGCTCCACCAGTCTCCCTTCAGCCCTCCCTGTTGGCCTTACCTCAGGGGTGGGGCACCGGCCACAGCTGTTCCTTTGCCGACCTCAGCCCTCCTCAACCCAGACATCTCCAGGGTGAACACCCTCACCTAGCCAATGAGGGCCCCTCTGTCTGCTCTACTGAAAATCCAACCAGTTCTCCAACCTCCCCTGCTTGGGACGCAAGAAAGACTTTCAGGTAACAGATGGTGACTGAAACCTGTGGAGCTATGGATTTAGAAAATTATTCAGCAGAAGATTAAGAAAGAGCAGTTAGGGAACATGCCTGTAATCCCAGCACCTTCAGCAGCTGAGGCAAGAAGACTGCAAATTCTAGCCCAACCTGGACAATTTAGTGATTTAGCAAGACCCTGTCTCAAAATTTAAAAACTGCCCAAACATGTTTGAGGATATGGTGCATACCACCACATCCCAGCACTTGGGAGGCTGAGGCAGGAGGATCACCATAAATTCAAGGCCAGCCTGGATACACAGTGAGCTCAAGCCCAGCCTAAACTGCAAAGTGAGACCCCATCTCAACAAAGAAACAACAAAAAAAATTGTAAATGGCTGGGGATGCAGCTCAGCGCAAAAATCCTCAGTTCAATCCCCAATACCAAAGCAGGGGGAGGTGGGGGAGTAGCTGGGACTACAGAACCAAGAGAGTCTGCAGCCAAAGAACAGTTCACAGGCCCAGTGAGCACAAAGCAGCACGACAGAGGCTGCAGGTGAAACAAGAACATTCCCTGGTTTGACAGCTATCATCAACCTTCACAATGTCTTCTTTTCTCTGTTCTTTTTACAGGCTTTCTCTTTTGGTGACTATAAGAGTCTAGGTGACGGGGAGAAAGGTACTTGATCCTTCCCATAGGCAATAACGAAAAGTTTTAGGAATGACTTGTTAAATTATAGCAGGTGCAGGGTACTAATTTTAAATCTTGCCTTTCCTACATTGGGCACTTGGTCTGTTTCCTCGCTGTCTTATTGCCTTGTATTTCAGATTCTGCATAAATAAGTATGACGTTAACAACTCCAGGAGATAAAGGCTTATTTGCAAACACTAGTTTTGTGGTTTTTTGTTTTTTTTAGACCTGATCTCACTACGCTGCCCAGGCTGCCTGCCAAATTGCAATCCTCCTCCCTCATCCTCCAGGATAGCTATTACAGGCACATGCCACTGTCCCCAGCTTGCAAACAACACTTTTGAATCATAACCCTTCAACAATCTTTCATACTAAAAAGGTATTAACCTTACAGTGCTTCACTGGTGCTGCGCTGCAGCTCGGGACTGGATTGGTAACCTAGCATGCTCAAGGCCCTAGGTTCCCCAATACCAACAAAAAAAAGACCATCTGGATAAAACTCAGCACAGTGGCGCACACCTGATATCTCAACCACACCAGAGGGTGAGGCAGGAGGTTGCAAATTCAAGGCCAGCCTGAGTAACTAATGGAAACTCCATCTCAAAATAAAAATTTAAGGGCTCTATGCTTCCCGTGTTCAAACTCCAGTACTGTATTCAAAAAAACAAAAAACCTCACTGCCCTACAAGAGAGTTGAGGATGTAAGTAGACATGGAATATGGAATCCTTTAAGATTTACTATTTTGCACCGGGTGTGGTGGCACACACCTGTAGTCCCAGCACTGGAGAGGCTGAGGCAGGAGGATGGCCACAAGTTTGAGGCCAGCCGGACTACACAGGCCAAGGCCACCCTGTACTACACAGTGAAACCCTGTCTCTAAAACAAAACAAAACCAAAAAAAAAAAAAAAAAAGGATTTATAACTTTGTAAACAGATTTCCTGCAATGAAAGAAGCAGCATGTTTGAGAAAAGGTCATGAGCTGGGGCTGTTCCCCTTACTCCTATTCTATTTCCCATTGCACTTCCCTTTACCAGAGGGGCAGAACAATAAACCTCAAAACCAGGTAAGTCAGGCCAGGGATTTAGCTCAGTGGCACTGCACCTGCCTCACAAGCACAAGGTCCTGAGTTCGATCCCCAGTACCAAAAAAAAAAAAACCAGGTAAGTTTGCGGTTTTTCACAAATGAACAAAAAACTCTAAAATCTTCAGGGGAGCTTAAGGTAGCAGATAAAGTACTGCAGCTAAGATAAGACACAGTGCTGCCTTACCCCTGGGATGTTCAAGGCTGCTTGTTACACTTGCTGGAGCCCAAGATTAAGCCTGAAACCCTCAGGCAGTTCTTAGGAAGCCCTTCCCTGAGGTACCTGGTGACTACCTTATGAATGCACCATCCTCCACCTGCACCCACTTGCCCCTGAACTAAAAGCCCATTCAGCTCCCCAGATCCTCAGAAGCTGTGTGGACTATCACCTGATATCAAGCCCACCATGTCACCCATTGTGGGCTTTTGGTACTGATGCATCTGCACTCACTAACTGCCCACACCTCTCTTATTATAGATCCAGCTTCCCTCCTCCAAAATGCAGTTGCTTTCAATCACTGCAGCACACTCCTTGTTATGAGATTTGGATCTGAATAATCTTTCCAGGGATGATCTCACTGTCCTACAAACAAATGAGCAATTTGGAAACGTGAAGCATCACACTGGAAATGGAGTTATTTACTGTTTATTGCTTATAAAATAAATGAGCCTTCAGCACTCCTGGCAATGGAGAAAGCAGGTGCAAGATCACAGAGATATATGCTGATCACAAAAAGGTGGCATCCAAAGAGCTAGGGGAGAGCATTCAGGTGGAAATAACAGCCTGTGTCAATGTCCAGGGGCAGGAAGGGGCTTGGTGCACACGGAGTAGATAAGAAACCCTGATCAAGTGCAGTAAGCAAGATGTGAGCCAGGTGAGAGTTGAGAGAGGTGTGGAACCCAGATCTGCAGGGCAGAAAATGTCAACTACACTGTGTGTGCCAGAGGAGCCATTTTGTTTTGTTACAGGAATAACGTGACCTGATTTGTGTGCTTTAAAGGACTTTTCTAACTGCTCAGAGAACAGATGGAGGGTACTGCAAAGCATTCAAGTGAATGATTAGAGCAGCTTAGACTAGAGAGGCGGCCACAAATGGAAATAATGAGGAAGGTGTAGTTTTGTTTTTGAGACAGGGTCTCACTACGTAGCCCAGGCTAACCTCAAACTTCAGCAATCCTCCTGCCTCAGCCTCCTAAGTGCTGAGAATACAGGCATGTGTCGCCACGCCCAGGTCTTCTTGTGATTTTATAAATGACTACAAATTATATGTAATTCTAGACACAAGATTCCAAAGTGGAACCTTGGGGGTCAAACATAGTCTCCAGACACTTTTTAAATTTTGGCTGCTAACGTTCTCTTTTGAAATTTTGAGTTAATTCGATACCTAAAAAGCAGGATGTCTCATTTCTCTTGGAGATCACTAGATCTGGCAAACACTGGCTCTTGCCTCCACAGGGTGTAAGTGATTAATTAGAGCATAGGCTTTCTAGTTTACCGCAACCCCCACACCCAGCACCTTTTACTCATTTGTACCACCTGCTGCAAATATATTTGAGTTGCCCAGTCCTCTAGCCTGGTTCTCTTTAAGGATGTCACAAACCCTTACTCACATAAAAGCATCTCAATTTGAACCTTAAAGCAGACAGGTTCAACTCAACTCACTTTAACACAATTTTGATCAACAGATGGCTTTAGGGTTCATGTGGTTTACCATCCTGTGCCAGGGACCCAAAACCTGAAGATAAATGCACTGGGACAACTACACTCAGGTACCACCAAACCAGAGAAAAATCTGGTTCCACCGCTCAGATTGGCTCATTGTGCACACCAGGGAGCAAGGTAAGTACTGTCAGACTGTAAACTCCCCAAGGACACATACTGTCCCTGTGACATTCCAAGACATGTAAACAGAATCCAACAGCAGCTCAGTAGCTGGCCATCTGTAAGAATTCTTAACCTGACCAATTCCCTTCCACTAGAGGTATAAGGAATTCAAGAGAAGTAGAAATGTCTGTCATTTACACCAAAGGGGGTCTCTAGGGTGCCAGTATTATGTGAGCTACTATTTCACATCTGCACTGTTCAGGGTCTCGGAAACCTCTTCCGTCTCTACTTCCTCCACCCTCATTTTCTCTCACCCCATTTTCATCCCCACCTCACTGGAGAGATACACTGATCAAAACACCATTAACTTCCAATCTATTTTACGCTTCAACGATAAGATGCAAGGAATCTGCAAAGTTCAGGAACCAGAAAATTCACCCATAAATCGATTACCAGCACTCAACACAGTGTCATCTTCGGGACCTTTCCATCTTTTCCACACCAGGTGTGGAACCTGTTCCCCAAGGCTCCTTTGCAGAAAGCGGGTAACACCTCAGTGAGTTCTCCTGAGAGGAGCTGCATGCGCAAATACACACACAGTCCCTGGCACACACTCGGCCTCCGACCAGTGGCAGCCACCGCAGGCATCTGCACCCCGCTCGGCGAGGTGGCCAGGGCCGCCCTGCCCTTCGGGCAGTGAGGGGGGGATGAGGGACGAGGGGTTCGGGGTCCCCGTTCACCCACCTGGAGGCGCACGTTGAGCATCATGGAAGCCACGATATAGAGGTACGGGAAGTTGATGCGCAGCCGCCAGGCCAGGTCGAAGAAGATGAGCAGCGTGCGGGTCAGCCCCTTGCAGAAGACCCCATAAGAGCGGGCGGCGGCTGAGCGCGAGAGCCGGACAGCCAGGCCCGACAGAACTGCCGCCATATAGAGACGATCTCCGTGCCCGCCCTCTCCGCGTCGCCCCGGGCCTCCGCCCCCGGCCGCTGGCCCGCGCTCTGCGAGCTCAGGGAGCGAGGGAGGCGGCGGCGAGGCCGGCGGGCGGGCGGGGAAGCCGAGTCTGCGCATCAGATTCGAGGAAGGTCCTCCTCGAGCCGCGGCCCGCTCCTCAGCTCGGGCGCGCGCCCTGACGTCACAAAAGCCCGCCCCGCGCCTGCGCGGGCCCTAAGCCCCGCCCCCTCTGCATTCCCGCAGGGAAAGTACGCGAGGACGCGCAGAGAAGGCGTGGGAAAGAGACTGGTGCACTATCTCTGGATGCCCCCTACTGGTGAGCCTGAAAATAGGAACAAAGGAAGGAGGGGATCAGAAGCGCGGCCGCAGGACAATGTGAATGTGCTTTGTGCCACTGAATTGTAAGCTTAAAATGGTTACAGTGGTAAACTTTATAGTGTATTTTACTACAATTTCAAAAAACGAAAGGAGGCTTTTGGAGACAATGGGTAATCCATTCTCCCCACGTGGATTGCTTGGGGTCCAAGGAGTTCTTGTTCAGTGTCATTATACATAGTTTAATCTTTTAATAATTATATTAACTAAAACCCTTCATTTAAAAGTAATTACATTTCACAAACTTCTGGTGTTCTGGTATAGGGGTTTTTTAAAAACTTTTTTTAAAGTTTAGTTTATTAGTACATGTGTGTAGCACATACATAATGCTTGCACTCCTTGTGTGGAGTTGATACATGCACATAACACATCTTGATTCCTTTTTTCATCCCCTTTCCGTTCCTTCCCTTCTCCTCCCTCCATCTCTTGATCCCCTTATTTGAGGAAGATTTATCTCCCTACTTCCTATTATCTATCTTTGATTCTGCTCTCAAGGTGCATCCATTTTCCTACAAATGACTCGAGTTTATCTTTATGGCAAAGTAGCTCTCCACTGTGTGTAAATACCACATTTTCTTTGTCCATTCATCTGTTGATGCACATATAGGCCACTTCCAAGTTGCTATAAACATGGGTGTGCATGTGTCACTGTAATTATGATGCATTTAAATCTTTTGGAAAGATACCTATAAGAGGAATCGCTGGATCAAATGGAATTTCTAGTTTTTAAGGAATCTCCATACTGATTTCTGTAATGGTTATAGTAGTTTACATTCCCACCAACAGTGTAAAAGTTTTCCTTCCCCCTCTCGCCCACAGCCTCTCCAGGATTTGTTATTATTTGATTTATTGTTTTATTTCATTTCTTGATAGTGGCTATTCTTTCTGGGGTAAAATGGAATCTCAGGGCTGTTTTGTTTTGGTACCAGGGATCCAACTCAGGACCTTGCCCTTGCAAAGCAGGCGCAGTGCCACTGAGCTAAATCCCGGCCCATCAGCATTGTTTTAATTTGCATCTCTCAAATAGTCAGTGATGTTGAACATTTTATCATGTATTTATTGGCCATTTGTACTTCTTCTGTGGTGTCTATTTCAGTTGCCCATTTTTTGACTGGGTCTTTTAGTTGGAGGGGGGTTTTAGTTCTTTATATATTTTAGATATGACTCCTCTGGGGAATAGCTGGGAAAAAATTTTCCCATTCTTTAGGTTATCTCTTTATTCTGTGGGTCATTTCTTTTGCTATGAAGAAGCTTTTTAATGTAATATGATCCCATTTCTTTTTTCTTTTGGTACCAGGGATAGAACTCAGGACCTTGCACTTGCGATGCAGGAGGTGGAACCACTGAGCTAAACTCCCAGCCTATGATCCCATTTCCTTTTTTTTTTTTTTGTATTAAATTCTTTTATTGGGACATTGTAGGTATACAACACAATTGCATTTCTCATTGGGAATTGTACCTTTACATAATGCATCTGGGTTCTTATTTTTTCCCCATTCCTAGCCCTCCTTTCATGCCCTCCACCCTTCCCTATTTACAAAGACTTTATTTCCATTTTTTCCATTTCTCATCATTTTTCCTTTCCCTTCTTTCCTTTCCCCTGCCCCTCCCACTACCCCTACCCCTTTGGACCTTTTCTTCCTGTTTTACATTATCGATTATTCATTCTAATCATTGGTATATTTTAGGTATACAATATAATGACATTCATCATTGGAAATTTGCACCTTTACATAGTCTCCCTTGGTTCTTATTTTTCACCCTTGCCCAGCCCTCCCTTCAACCCCTCCATTCCTATTTACAAAGATTTTGTTCCTATTTTTCCATTTTCTCATATTAATCCCATTCCCTTCTCTCCTTTCCCCTAGCCCTCCCACTTCCTTCCCCTTTGCCCCTTTTCTTCCTATTTCACATGACCTATTATACATTTAGTCCTTATTTACACTTTCAGTTTCTCACACCAGAGAAACTATTCGGTATTTACACATCTGTGTCCTATTTATTCCACTTAAGAGTATCGTCTCAGTGTGCATCCACTTAGCTATAAATGTCTCTAATTTCTCATTTTTTATGGCTGAGTAGTACTCCATTTTATAAAAAAACCCCACATTTTCTTTATCCAGTCTCCAGTTGATGGGCATTTGGGCTGTTTCCAAGTTTTAGCTATTACAAACTGTGCTGCTATGAACATGGGCGCACATATATCACTGTGGTATGAGTCTTTTAATTCTTTGGGGAAGATCCCCAGAAGGGGAATAGCGGGGTCAAATGGGACTTCCAGTCCTAGCTCTTTGAGGTATCTCCATACTGATTTCCACAGTGGTTGCACCAGTATACACTCCCACCAGCAGTGGAGCAGGGTTCCTCTTTCCCCACAGCCCCGCCAGCATTGGTTATTGGTTGATTTCACGATAGCAGCCATTCTTTCTGGAGTGAAGTGGAATCTCAGCGTTGTTTTCATTTGCATCTCTCGAATGACCAGTGATGTTGAACATTTTTTCATGTATTTATTTGCTATTTCTACTTTTTGTCTGAGAAATGTCTGTTCATTTCAGATGCCCATTTTTTGGCTGGGTCTTTAAATTTGGGAGGTCTGATCTTTTTAAGTTCTTCATAGATTCGAGATAGTAGACCTTTGTCTGAGGAAGAGCAGGTGAAGATTTTTTCCCACATTGTAGGTTGTCTCTTCACACTGCTGGTGGTTTCTCTTGCTGTGTAGAAGCCTTTTAATAAGAAGAGATCCCACTTGTTGATTGTTTGTGCTAGTTCATGGGCAACTGAGGTTTTGTTCATAAAATCTTTTCCTACACCGATGTCTTCAAGGGTTCTACCTAACCTCTGTTCCAACTGGTTCAGAGTTTCTATTTTAATATTTAGATCCTTAATCCATTTTGATTTTAGTTTAGTGCATGGTGAGAGATACAGGTCTAGTTTTAATCTTTGGCAAGTTGAAGCCCAATTTTTCCAGTACCATTTATTAAAGAGGCTATCTTTCCTCCAGTGAGGGTGTTTGGCTCCTTTGTTGAAGATGAGATGGCTGAGTGTGTCTGGCATTGTTTCTGCATCTTCTAATCTGTTCCACTGGTCCTCAGGTCTGTTTCTTTGCCAGTACCATGCTGTTTTTATCACAGTAGCTTTGTAGTAGAGTTGCAGGTTGGGGATTGTGATACCCCCTGCCATGTCTGTGTTACCTAGAGTTGCTTTTGCTATTCTGGGTCTCTTCTTGTTCCAAATGAATTTTTGGATTGGTTTCTCAAGGTAAATGAAGTATGCTGCTGGGATCTCAATTGGAATTGCATTAAATCTATATAGCAGTTTTGGAAGTATGGCCATTTTGACTATATTAATCCTTCCTACCCAGGAGCAGGGGATGTCTGTCCATTTTCTGATATCATCTTCAATCTCTCTTTTCAGAGTGCCATAGTTTTCAGAGAAGAGGTCTTTGATTTCTTTCGTTAGGATGATTCCTAGGTATTTCAGTTTTTTGGATGCTACTGTGAAAGGAATTATTTGCGCTATTTCTCTCTCAGTGAGTCTGTCATTTGTGTAGAAGAAAGCTATTGATTTTTGTGTGTTGACCTTTAACCAGCTACTTGACTGAATTTGGTTATTAAGTCTAGGAGACTTTTGGTGGAGTTCTTGGGGTCTTCTATACAGAGTATCATGTCATCTGCAAATAATGACAATTTGACTTCTTCATTTCCTATCTTTATTCCTTTTATTTCTTTCTCTTGTCTAATTGCTGTGGCTAATGTTTCCAGAACTATATTGAACAAGAGTGGTGATAGTGGACATCCTTGTCTTGTTCCTGATTTGAGTGTGAAGGATTTCAGTTTTTGACCATTTAGTATGATATTGGCTGTTGGTTTTTCATAGATGGCTTCTATCAGTTTGACGTAGAGACCATCTATTCCAATTTTTTGTAGGGTTTTTATCATAAATGCATGTTGGATTTTGTCAAATGCTTTTTCTGCGTCTATGGAGATAATCATATGGTTTTTGTCCCTGGCTCTATTGATATAGTGTATTACATTGATTGATTTGCGTATATTGAACCATCCCTGCATCCCTGGGATGAATCCCACTTGATCAGGGTGTATGATCTTCTTGATGATCTTCTGCATTCTATTTGCCATTATCTTATTAAGGATTTTTGCATCTATGTTCATTGTGAGATTGGCCTATAGTTCTCTTTTTCAGTTGGGTCTTTCTCTGCTTTGGGCATGATCCCATTTCTTCATTCTCAGAACTATTTCCTGTGCAACTGGGGTTCTGTTCAAAAAGTCTTTTCCTATGCCTATGATTTCAAAAGTTTTATCTATCTTGTCTTCCAGCAGGTTAAATGTTTCTGGCTTAATATTTAGTTCTTTGACATTTGTAGTACAGGAGATTGAACCGAGGGCTTTCACATTGATGTACATCCCAGCCTTTTAAAATTTGAGACAGGGTCTTCCTAAGTTGCTGAATTGGCCCAGCTGGGCTTGAATCTGCAATCCTCCTGCCTCAGCCTCCCAGGATGCTGGGATGTATGAATGTGCACCACCAGACCCAGCTTTTTTTTTTTTAATAGTTTTTACATTGCTACTTGGATCTACGTTTCTATTAAAGATTTGCCATGATATGGAGATACCTCACTTCCTTCTAGTTTCAGACAAAATATTTCATGTCTTATTACTTCGGCCTATCAATGAGAAGGTCTAGGAATTTGGTACAGGTGATAGAATTTCATTGATAATTGTCCCCTAA
The DNA here is from genome assembly GCF_053883595.1 of Heterocephalus glaber. NCBI lineage: Eukaryota > Metazoa > Chordata > Mammalia > Rodentia > Bathyergidae > Heterocephalus > Heterocephalus glaber. The sequence goes on along the minus strand of NW_028258381.1, from coordinate 38,181,624 downwards.
GAAATTGACAGCAGAAAGCAAGGATATAAAAAATGGTGAAATCTTTGACCCCCAAATGGATTTACAGTAATAATCATTTTTTTAAAAATCATTTTTTGAAGCCTGACATGGTAGTGCATGCCTGTAATCCCAGCATTGTGGAAGTCTGGGGCAGGATGGCCTAGACAACGAAGTGACTTAGCGAGGACTTGTCTCAAAATAAAAAATAAAATGCTGGGGACACCGCTTGGTACAAAGGCTCTGGATTCAATCCTCAGAACTGCCCCCCACCCCCAAATTCTTAGTACTACAAAATAAAATAAAAAATCATTTTGAAATCCTTCATAAAAAATCTTTATTCAATTAATCACAGATGTTTCTACTATCATAATGATGACTTAATTTCATAATTTTCTTTAAATGTCTACTCTATAAAAATAACCATTCCTTTTGGTGTTTAGTAATATATTTACTACCCATTGTGTTTCAGGACAAGATCATATTTAATAGGTATTTCAGGGTTTTAACTTTTGGCTAGCTTTATTATTATTAAAGTGATATTTTTCATAGAATTCTCACAAGCCTTTAGTTTCCTTTATTTTTGCTACATTTATGGTTGACATTAAAAAGCTCACTTTCTGTTTTTGTAAGCTATTTTTTCCTTTCAGTGTATATGGGATGCCATCCTTGAGCACTGCAGAACACAGGCTGCTGAATTATCATTGTTTTTCAAGCTATCCCCTTAATGTAATCTTTTTTTTTTTTGGTACAGGGGATTGAACTCAGGACCTTGCGCTTGTGAGGCAGGTGGCTGAACCACTGAGCTAAATCTCTGGCCCTCAAGCTATCCCCTTAAAAGCAGCAAAATGGAAGAGTCTTTATGGTGTATTTGGGAAAATAACTTAAAGATTTTAAAGGCCAGAGTCTTCAGTGAAAAATTTTCCAGAAGATGCAGAATCAACTTGGCAATGAGTTAACAGGGTCCACTGAGATCAGCTGAATTTATTCTCAGGCTTGTAAAGATTTCTTACTGGTGGGAAATTGGCAGACCTGTGTATTTGTACTCCTATAAGACCAGAAGGGTTGTGGCACTGAGAGACAGGCATGTACCCATATTTCCTCCTCAGCTACTCCTTCCTTTGTCTATAAGTGCTGTTGAGGCCATAAGGCATTTTAACAAGCCAGTCACACGACTACACACAAAATTTACACTTTACATGTGTGAGGCGCTAGCCCATCCTCACTACAAGGGGGAAAAAAGATAATAGAGTTGGACTGGGGATTTAGCTCAGTGGCACTGTGGCTGCCTTGAAAGTGCAAGGTCCTGAGTTCAATCCCCAGTACTGCAAAATAATAATAATAATAATAATAATAATAATAATAAGAAGAAGAAGAAGAAGAAGAAGAAGAAGAAGAAGAAGAAGAAGAAAGAAGAAGTATTTAACTAGGTCAAAGCTACAGTGTAGCTGATAAATTAGTCTAGGCTAAGCCAGGCACTGTGGCTTGTACCTGTAATCCCAGCACTTTGGGTGGCTGAAGCAGGAGGATCCCAATTTGGAGCCCAGCCTGGGTAACTTGGTGAGACTGTCTCAAAATAAAAAGGGCTGGGGATGTAGCTCAGTGCAAAGGCCTTGGGGTCAATCCCCACTACTGCCAAAACAAACAAAAATTTAGTCTAGGCTCACGACAACATTCAACTCAGTCCTAGTTCATGGGCCATCTCTAGGAAGACACTGTTGCCTATAGTTAGAGAAATGAGACAGAAGTGTAAAACTTTTTTTTTTTTTTTTGAGACAGGGTCTTACTATGTAGTTCGGGCTGGCTTCAAATTCACAGCTATCCTTCTGCCTCAGCCTCCCAAGTGCTGGGCTTATAGGCATGTGCCACCAAGCCTGGTGAAAAAATACTTTCAAAAAGCCACAAGCACTATGAGAAGAGAGTGATAGGAAAATAATTTTATGAGCAACAAGCCCTTCTGTTTTGCCTTCAGCATCCCTCTTGCTAGCGGAGATGTGTCTCAAATGATGACCTGACAAGAAAACCAGAGAAACCAGTTCCAGATTCAGCAATATCTTTCAGTTCCTGTGACCTGGTTCTGTAAACTGAGGAAGAGGGCACCAATTCTCCAGGTATTTGTAACAAGTAAATGTAGCACTGGGCACAGCTCCAGACAGATAGAGGCCACCCAGAAGGTGGTAGGCATTTTCATGCTCAGAGCTCTGGAGTCTTGGAATGCCAGTTTAGTGGCTCCATAAATACAATATTCCTTATGGAGCCCAGTGTGGTGGTACATGCCTGTAATCCCAGCACTCTAGGAGGCAGAGGTAGGAGGATTCCCAATTCTAGCTCAGCCTGGGCAATTTAGCAACCTAGTTAAGAGTCTGCCTCCAATCAACCTTCACACCGAGCTACATCCCTAGACCATTTTTATTTTTTTTCTGAGACAAGTTCTCACTAAATTCCCCAAGCCAGACTTAAACTTGTGATCCTCCTAGTCTAGTGAGGAATCTCAGTGAAATACTATTAGGAAAAACAACTGAACCCAAGGGCGGGGGATTTAGCTCAGTGGCACTGTGCCTGCCTGGCAAGTGCAAGGTCCTAAGTTTGATTCCCTGTGCTGGAAATAAAACAACAACTGAACCCAAATCTATCAAATTTATACATCTTATTATTATTATTATAATGAAGAAGTCAGCAAAATCAAGAGTACAGCATTTAAAAGCAGTATTTAAACCAGGTGTGGTAATATACATCTCTAATCCCAGGATTCTGGGAGGCTGAGCCAGGAGGATCACAAGTTTGAGTCTAGCCTGAGTAACTTAGAGTTGTCTCAAAATAAAAAAAATGCAAAAGGGCTGGGGATATAGCTCAGTGCAAAGGCTCAAGTTTCAACCTTTAGAACTAGGGTGGGAGGGACTCTTAAAAAAGAAAGAGAAAAGGTGGAAGGGAACCCCAAAACTATGAGACTTGAGTTTAAGAAAAGAATCAGGGCTGGGGATTTAGGTCAGTGGTTTTCCCGCCTGCTGTGCAAGCACAAGGACCCGAGTTCTATCCCCGGTACCAAAAAAAAAAAAAAAAAAAGAAAAGAAAAGAAACAGACAACACATGAGAGATTTCTCTATCAAATCTAGTGTGTGGTCTTTTAAAAGTTACATGACAAAAAAACCCGAAACCAACAAAAAGTAAAATAAAAGTTATGTGAGCCAGGCTTAGTGACATGTACCCATAGTCTGAGCTAGTTGGGAGGCTGAGGCAGGAGGAACATTTGAGCCCAGCGTTCAAGACCAACCTAGCCAACATAGCAAAACACTGAATAATAAAAAAGTCAACCATAAAAAATTGAAATTATAGTTGAATGTGGAGGCACATACTTTTAATCCCAGTTCTCTGTGAGGCTGAAGCAGGAGGATCACAAGTCAAGCCAACTCTGGACAATTTAATGACATGGGGAGATCTTGCCTCAAAATAAAAAATGAAAAAAGGCTTGAAGATGTAGCTCAGTGCAAAGGCTCTGGGCTCAGTTCCCAGAACCACCAAAAAAATTGAAATGATGATATATATAGAATAGTTTTCATCCACAGTTCGGGGCTCATAAAATCCCTTTCCATGGCAGTCATAGAAACTAACATTTCTCTTCTCCAAAGTGGGTTGTAGAAATTCTAGTCTTCCACCACCATCCCAGCCAGCACAGCCTGTAATCCCACCATTTGGGAGGCTGAGGGAAGAGGATTGCCATGAGTTTGAGGCCAGCCTGGGCTACATAACAAGACTTTGTCTCAAAAAAAAAAAGAAAAAAAGAAGGACAGCCCCCCCCGGCCCCAGGCATGCCCACCAGCCACCCATGGAGCCATGTGGGCAGAACCCCCAGGACTGACTGAGCCCAGCTCTGTCTGTCTGGCTACACCTCCTTACGACCAGGAGCTGCTAAGGACCCCGAGGCACATCCAACAGCTGCCCTTGGAGCCGTGTGGGCACCTGCAACAACAGAGCCCCCCACACACACTGCCTCTGGCCTCTTGGCTGTGCAGCTGCCTGGTTCCACACTACAGAGGCACAGGGGGACATAAAGGCCATTGTCCTGAGCTGCAGAAGTGAACAAGAGAGAGAGGGCCTCTCTCAGGCTCCCTGATAAGTGAAGCCCACTGCAAAAGTGAAGAGATTCTCTGAAATAAAGGCACACCAAACCACCATACTTTTTCAACCCTGCAGGAGGACAGGGAGCTCAACTTGGGACTTGCAGCCAGAAATCTGCCTAAATCTCACGAGTCTGGGACTGGCTTACTGAGACTCATTGACTTATAACTGCACAATGCTGCCCACGGTGTCTATTGTAACAGCAGAGAGAAACCCTGAAGGAGGCCCTTCATTTTTATCTTTTATTTGTTATTTTCAAAATTACCACTATTGTTTTTGCTCTTATTTTTAATTTTTTTCCTCTTTTTAAATTTTTATTTTTTTCTTTTTCTTTCTTTTCTCTTTTCTTTCTCTCTCTCTCTCCCCCTCGCTCCCTTGCTGTCCCACATTGTTCTTCATCTCCCTTTGTGTTCCTGTTCTGGCCCCAATTCATATTTCTTCTTTCTTTCTTTCTTTCTTTCTTTCTTTTTTGGTACTGGGGATTGAACTCAGGACCTTGTAGCTGCAAGGAAGGGGATGGAACCACTGGGCTAAATCCCTGGCCTATCTTATTTTTCTTTTCTTCTCTTTCCTTCTCTCAACTGTGTCCTCTGGCCTCACTGCTAACCTTCCCCTATCCTTCTACCTACCTATCCCTCCCTCCCCAGCACCTTCTAACTCCCCATCTCAAAGGGTAAAGTTGCTATATTGAAGTTTATTCACTATAAACATATGTTGGGTTGGTCCTTGATTTTGATTTAATTCACACAGTTAAAGGTGATAGATGAATAACTACCACAAATTGTCATTTTCTAAGAGGTACTTGATGCTACTGTGTTGCTGATTGTATCACTTGGGGTAAGGTGTTGTGATTGATCTAATCAGTTGTCCTTCCTGGTATAATGAAAATGAGACAGCCTCAGAACCATTAGAGACTCAAAACCTAAAGACCAGCTATACCTGGAAGACACCTCTGAGAAGCAATCATTCCATAAGGGTTCTAAATACATCAACAAAGATACTTACAGTAAGCAATTTCAAAGTATCAACCCAGGAATTAAACCAAGGACAGTACCAAAAACAAAAATGAGAAGACATTTAAGCAAGGCAGAAACTCAGACTTCCACCCCACCAAGGGTAAATTCTGAGGGAAACAAGGTGGAAAAGTCTTATAATCAACCACCTGGACACCCTGAACTGATAGCACAGGAAGTAACAAAACAGATGAATGAGGCTCTAGAAAAATTCAAAACAAAAATAATCTCCTAGATAACTACAGAGATGGTGAGCAGAGTGAAAGACAAGATTAGAGGCTCTAGAACAGAAACAGATAGAAAAAAAAAATAGATGAGCTCAGAAATATGCTGGAAGCCATGAATGCCCAGCATAAGAAAGAAATGGAAACCATGATCGCACAACATAAGAAAGAAATGAAATCCATGAAACAGATTCAAACAGATATTCAGGAGATTAAAAACTCCATTGAAAGCATGCACAGCAGACTAAGGGAATCTGAAGATAGAATATCAGATATAGAAGACAGGATTGCGGTTAAGGACCATGAAAACAGATTTCTTAAAAATAGTAAGGGACCACCAGAAATCAATCCAGCAGCTGCTAGATGATGCAAAGAAGAATAACATAAGACTGATAGGAGTCCATGAAAAAACAGGAGAAAGTACAGTTGACATAAAAAAAACTGTTCACAGAAGTAATAGCAGAAAACTTCCCAGACAGAGGTCGAGAATTGGACATACAGATAAGTGAGGCATATAGAACTCCAACTAGCCATGATAAAAAAAAAATTTACACTTAGACATATAATAGTCAAGATCCCAGAAACCCAACAGAAGAACAAAATCCTACAGGAAGTTACAGAAAAGAAACAAATCACCTACAAAGGAAAGCCCATCAGAATCACAGCAGACTTCTCAACACAAACCCTCAAATCAAGGAGAGCCTGGAGTGAAGTATTTCAAGCCCTAAAAGAAAATAACTTCCAACCTAGACTGTTGTATCCTGCAAAATTATCTTTCAAAATCAATGGGGAAATTAGATACTTCCATGACAAAGAACACCTGAGAAATTTCATGAACACCAACCAACACTCCAAACAATTCTAAGCAATATCCTAGAAAAAGTCAATGAAGGGCACAACTCCATGAGGCCCAACAGAGGGAAGCCACCAGGCAAGGTAAGGCATTTAAGGGAAAGGGGGAAAAAATAAGAAATAAAAGAGCCAACAACAGTAAAAGAGCATGACAAGGATGAGTCAATATCTATCAATTATAACCCTCAATGTTAATGGCCTCAATTCACCAATCAAAAGAAATAGACTGACAGAATGGATTAAGAAGCAAAATCCAGCAATATGCTGTATACAAGAAACACACCAAACTCAAAAGGAAATTCATAGACTGAAAGTAAAAGGATGGAAAACAGGGCTGGGGATTTAGCTCAGTAGTTCTGCCACCTGCCTCACAAGCTCAAGGACCTGAGTTCAATCCCCGGTACCAAAAAAAAAAAAAAAAAGATAAAAAACAGTTCTCCATGCGACAGGAACCCAGAAAAAAGCAGGGTTAGCAATCTTATTTACAGACAAAGTAGGTTTCAAACCAAAACTAATTAAGAGAGACAAAGATGGTCACTACATCCTTGTGAAGGGAACAATCCAAGAGGAAGAGATGACAATCCTAAATATTTATGCACCAAATACGAATGTCCCCAACTATACAAAACAAATATTAATGGACATGAAAAACCAAATAAGCACTAATAACAATTGTAGTGGGGGACCTCAATATCCCACTATCACAAATAGACAGATCATCTAGACAAAAAATTAACAATGGAATTCTAGAACTCAACCAAGCTATTGAACAAATGGACTTAGGGTTAGAGTGTTCTACCCCACAAAGTCAGAATACACATTCTTTTCAGCTGCACATGGTCATTCTCCAAAATAGACCACATGGTAGCTCATAGGACATGTCTAAGTAAATGTAAAAGAACTGAAGTTACCCCCTGTATATTATCAGACCATAGTGCAGCAAAATTGGAGGCCACCACAAACACATGGCAACTGAATAACACCCTCCTGAACAACCAATGGGTGACAGAGGAAATTAAAGAAGAAATTAGACAGTTTCTACAAGTAAATGATAATGCCAGTACACCATACAGGAATCTATGGGACACAATGAAAGCAGTTCTACAGGGGAAATTCATAGCAGTCAATGCTCATATTAGGAAAACAGAGAGAACTCAGTTAAATAACCTAATGCAGGACCTCAAGCTCCTACAAAAAGAAGAGCATCACAAACCAAAAGCTCGCACAAGAAAGGAAATTATAAAGATAAGAGCAGAAATCAATGCAATGGAGACTAAGAGAACAATACAAAAAATTAATGAATCAAAGAGTTGGTTTTTTGAAAGAATAAATAAAATTGATAAACCTTTAGCCAACTTTATCAAAAAAAGGAAAGAAAAGGCTCAAATCCATGCAATTAAGAACAAAAAAGGTGAAGACACAACAGACCCAGAAGAAATCCAGAGGATCATCAATACTTACTTCAAGAAACTGTACTCTAATAAAATGGAAAACACAGAAGAAATGGACAGATTCCTAGATAAATACAAATTGCCAAAGTTAAATGAAGAAAATATAGAAATTCTAAACATCCCTATTACAATGAGTGAAATTGAAAATGTAATAAAAAATTTACAAACAAAGAAAAGCCCAGGTCCTGATGGCCTCACTGCTGAATTCTACAAGACATTTAAAGAAGAACCATCACCATTACTCTTTAAACTCATCAAGGAAATTGAAAAGGAAGCAAGGCTTCCAAATTCATTCCTGGAAGCAAGTGTTACTTTGATTCCAAAACCAGGGAAAGACCCAACCCAAAAAAAGAACTACAGACCAATCTCCCTAATGAACATAGATGCAAAAATCCTCAACAAGATACTAGCAAACAGAATACAGAGGGTCACAAGAAGATCATACACCCTGACCAAGTCAGATTTATCCCAGGGATGCAAGGATGGTTCAACATTCATAAATAAATAAATGTAATACACTATATTAACAGAGTCAAGGACAAAAACCATATGATCATCTCAATAGATGCAAAAAAAGGATTCAACAAAAATCCAACACCCATTCGTGATAAAAACCCTACAGAAAATTGGAATAGAAGGTCTTTATCTCAACCTGATTAAGGCTATTTATGAAAAACCAACAGCCAACATCATGCTAAATGGTCAAAAACTGAAAACTCTCATGCTAAAATCAGGAACAAGACAAGAACGTCCACTATCACCACTCCTGTTCAATATAGTTCTGGAAACATCAGCCACAGCAATTAGAAAAGAGAAAGAAATAAAAGGAATAAAGATAGGAAAGGAAGAAGTTAAACTCTCATTATTTGCTGATGATATGATACTTTACATAGAAGACCCCAAAAAACACGGTCAAAAGTCTTCTAGACCTAATTGACAGACTCAGTAGAGTAACTGGATATAAGGTGAACACTCAAAACACAATAGCCTTCTTACACACAAATAGCAAACTCATTGAGAGAGAAATTTGGGAAACAATTCCTTTTACAATAGTATCCAAAAAAATGAAATATCTAGGAATCAACCCAACAAAGGAAGCAAAAGACCTCTACACTGAAAACTACAGCACTCTGAAAAAGGAGATCGAGGAGGATATAAGAAAATGGAAAGACATCCCTTGTTCCTGGGTAGGAAGAAGCAATATAGTGAAAATGGCCATACTTCCAAAACTGCTATATAGATTTAATGCAATGCTGATTGAAATTCCAATATACTTCACAGAACTATAGAAAACAATCCAAAAATTCATTTGGAACAAGAAGAGACCTAGAATAGCAAAAGCAATTCTAGCCAACAGAGACATGGCAGGGGGTATCACAATCCCCAACTTGAAACTATACTACAAAGCTACTGTGATAAAAACAGCATGGTACTGGCATAGAAACAGACCTGAGGATCAGTGGAAGAGATCAGAAGATGCAGAAACAACTCCAGACATACTCAGCCACCTCTTCTTTGACAAAGGAGCCAACCACCCTCATTGGAGGAAAGATAGCCTATTTAATAAATGGTGTTGGAAAAACTGGATTTCAACCTGCCAAAGATTAAAACTAGATCCATATCTTCACCATGCACTAAACTAAGATCATAGTGGATTAAAGATCTAAATATTAAGACAGAAACAGGACCGGGGATTTAGCTCAGTGGTTCCACCCCCTGCCTCACAAGTGCAAGGTCCCGAGTTTGATCCCCAGTACCAAAAAAAAAAAAAGACAGAAACACTAAACTTGCTGGAAGATAAGTTAGGTAGAACTCTTGAAGACACTGGCATAGGAAAAGACTTTATGAACAAAACCTCAGTAGCATGGAAACTAGCACAAAGAATCAACAACTGGGATCTCATCTTATTAAAAAGCTTCTGCACTGCAAGAGAAACCACCAACAGAGCTAAGAGACAACCTACAATGTGGGAAAAAAATTTTAGCAACTGTACCTCAGACAAAGGTCTACTACCTAGAATATATAAAGAATTGAAAAAAATCAGACCCCCCAAATTCAAAGACCCAATTCAAAAATGCGCATCTGAAATGAACAGGCATTTCTCAGACAAAGAAGTAAAAGCAGCAAATAAATATATGAAAAAATATTCAACATGACTAGTCATTGGAGAGATGCAGATGAAAACAACACTGAGATTCCACCTCACCCCAGAAAGAATGACTGCTCTCAAGAAATCAACCAATTACAAATGCTGGCGAGGGTGTGGGGAGAAAGGAACCCTTCTCCATTGTTGGTGGGAGTGCAGGCTGGTGCAACTACTGTGGAAATCAGTATGCAGACACCTCAAAGAACTAGGACTAGAGGTCCCATTTGACCCAGCCATTCCCCTGCTGGGTATCTTCCCCAAAGAATTAAAAGAATCATACCACAGTGATATATGTGTACCCATGTTTTTAGTGGCACAGTTTGTAATAGCTAAATGTTGGAAACAGCCCAAGTGCCCATCAACTGGAAAATGGATAAAGATGTGGTTTTTTTTTTAATAAAATGGAGTACTACTCAGCCATAAAGAACAAGAAACTAGAGACATTTATAGCTAAATGGATGCACATTGAGGCCATCCTCTCAAGTGAAATTAATAGGACACACATGTGTAAATACCAAATAGTTTCTCTAGTGTGAGAAACTGAAAGTGTAAATAATGATTAAAATGAATAATTGATAATTTGAAATAGGTAAAGGTCCAAAGGTGTAGGGGTGGTCAAGGGGAAGGGGAAAAGAAAGAAGGGAAAGGAAAAGTCATGAGAAAAGAAAAAAGAAAATGGAAACAAAATCTATGTAAATAGGGAAGGGCGCACAGGTAATGGGGGTACCCAATGATAAATGTAAACGTATTGTATACCTAATATGTACCAATAAAAGAATTCTTTAAAAAAAGAAAGAAAAGTAAAAAAGAAAAAAGATATTAATTCTGACTCCTCCCCGCCTTTTTCTTAAACTGATCATAAAGAAATTTCTTGACCTACCCTTGCCCAATCACAGGTCATAACACCCTCTTTGCAGAGGGATCCTGCCCTGTACCTAGGGCTCTACCTGGACTCCTACAATGGACCATGTTCTTTGTGTCTAATCCATTTCTACTGGACTGGTCTGGGTTGGACTCATGCCCATGCCTTGAAGTCTCCATCCAGACCCCAAGGACATGGCGAGGGAAATTTAGAACAATTGCCGAATTGAGGTTTAGGAAGGTGGTGAACCTAATGAGGGTTATAGGAATCTCAATTTATAGTCAACTGGTCAGAAGCACAAGTTGAAACCTGGGGCTGGGAACTGGCAGGTGAAGTAGGGGAGAGCCAGAGATGGTGGAGCATGCCTATGATCCAGTACTCTGGGAGGCTGAGGCAGGTGGATCACAAGTTTGAGCCCAGCCTGAGCAATTTAGCAATTTAGTAAGAGCCTGTCTCAAGCAAGGCCTTGTGGGAATGGAAGGTGAGGTTGGGTTTCCATGCGTTGACCTATGGACCCTAAGCTCCCTTCCTCTGCCGATACATTCACCAGAAGCTTTCATGTCACTCCATACAGCAGTGCTGGCCCAATACTCGGTGAAGGAATGGTGGTGCTGACACATGGTGACTACTGGCAACCCTGGTGGCCTGCACAGAGAAATGCACCAGTATAATGGAGCAGTAGACACACTGGACTGCAGCAGCTGGGGTTCAGATCTCACTTTGGAGAGGGCGACTGGCTGGTAGCCATCTTGCAGAGCTCAGAACTCAAGAGCAGCTGAGGCTGACTCCATCTCATGGCTCCAGGTGCCTCAGTGCAGGTGTTGAGTTCAAGCCAGCAGGAGACACATAGACTGTTGTGGGCTCAAGGAATCTGGTTCCAGCCTCATATCCTGAAACCAACCTGAACTTCAGAGGAATTTAAGGGCCAGGCTGCCTGGGATTACCCACTATCCCACCGTGAAGCTGTGGCTGGCTTGCTGGGAATAATCAATTTGGCTCTGGACTCTGTTTGCCTGAATTGCCTACCAGTGACAGCAGAGACACTCCTTGAATTTGATGGGGTTTTTTTTTGGGGGGGGGTGTTCTTTTGTTTTCTTTGCCCTTTTCTTTTTTCCTTTCTGGTTCTTGTTTTGTTTTGTTTTTTCCTGATTGCTTGAACATGGTTTCCAGTTTGTTGTTGTTCTGTTCTGTTTTTGTTTTTATTTTTTCCTTTTTTCTTTCCCATCTGTCATCTTCACCAGTCTCCTAAAGTTTGTTCTCCAACCTTGCTTCTGATCTCTTCCTCTTCTTGTTTTTTTACCCCCAGCCCCTTTTAAATCTTCTGCCCTAAGGGTAAAATTGTCATATAAGGCCGTATTTATTGCATACAATTTTTAGGTGTGTTCTAGATTTTGTTATATAACCACAAATCTAGTTCATAGGTTAAAGGTAGCAAATTAATAGTTATCACAATTTGTCGTTTTTTTAGGCTGTATTTGATGTTATTGTTATTGTTGATTGTAGTACTTTAGCCAAGGTGACATAATTGTTCTGATGAGTTGTTTCTCCTGGTATACCAAGACTGAGATTGCCTAAGGGTCTTAAAAACAAAACAAAACAAAGCAAAACCTATAGGCCAGTACCAAAGAACTGGCAGTTGGGTCAAGTAGGCAGGAACTTCTCATACCCAGTAAATTGAAAAAGTAGGATCCTGCAACAGACTCAAAACCCAAAAGCAAGATAAACCTGGAAGACGCTTCTGAGAAGTACTCATTTCCTAAGGGTTCTGAATATTGGCAATAAAGCTACTTGCCATAAGGAATTTACAAGCATCAACTCAGGAATCACACTTTTAAAAAATAGAAAATGAGAAGACACTTAAACAAGATGTAACCCTGCCATCAGACTTTCAGCTTACCAAAGCCAAACCCTGGGGGCAATGACATGGTACAATCCAAAAGCCACCCACCTGGACTCTCTGAAGTGGTAACAGCAGAAGTAACAAAGCAGTTGAATGGGGCTCTACCAAAATTAAAAGCAGAAATAATTTCTCAGATAACTACAGAGATAATGATCAGAATGAAAATCTTGCTTAGTGACTCTAGAGCAGATACAGGTAAAAAAAAAAAAAAAATAGAGAGGCGCTCAGAAGCATGATGGAAACCATGAACACCCAGTATAGGAAAGAAATGGACTCCATGAAGCAGATTCTGATATCCAGGAGATTAAAAACTCCATTGAGGAATGCCCTTGGGGCTGGGGATTTAGCTCAGTGGTTCCACTGCCTGCCTTGCAAGCTCAAGGACGCGATACCAAAAACAAAACAAAGCAAAACAAAAACTCCATTGAGGGCCAGAGATTTAGCTAAGTGGTTCTGCTGCCTGCTTCTCAAGTGAAAGGTCCATCCCAGTACAAAAAAAAAAACTCCATTGAAAGTATACACAGCAGGGAGCCAGGGATTTAGCTCAGTAGCACTGAGCCTGCCTTGTAAACACAAGGTACTGAGTTCGATGCCCATACCAGAAAAAAAAAAAAAAAAAAAAAGGAACGTATACACAGCAGAATGAGCCAATGTGAGGGTAGAATATCAGATATAGAAGACAGGATTGCAGTTAGCAATCATGAAAAGGGAGATTTCTTAAAAATAGAAAGGGACCATGAGAAATCAATCCAGCAGCTGCTAGATGATGCAAAGAAGAATAACATGAGATTGATCAAAGTCCATAAAAAAGCAGGAGATACCATAAATGACATAAAAAATTGTCAGGTAAAAGGGCCGAAGACCAAGACCAGACCAGGCCACAACAAGCCTTTATTAGGGAAATAGATCTGCTGGGCTGTCTCTGAACAAAGGAGAGACAAAAGCAATATGGCTGGGGCAGGGAGATTCTTTTATAGAGACTGGGGTGGGGTTTGTAGGGGCTGAGGTGGGGTTGAGTGAGGTTGTGACTAGGGAATGGAGGAGCCGGTGATGTCACTAGGTGGTAGGAGGTGAGTGAGTATTAGGTTACTCTCTACGCGGGAACAGGGGCATACTGGGAAGAAGGGTTTATTCTTTGGTGGGAGCAACCATCTTGGCATGATGTCACACAGGGGAGGGGGCAAGGCACCATAGGAAGAGGGCCGCCACTATACATAATAGCTGCTGAGGTGGTGGGAGACCTATCAAAAATCTGTTCTCAGAAGTAGTGGCAGAAAAATTCCCAAACAGGGAAAAAGAATTTGACATACAGATAAGTGAGACCTGTAGGACTCCTATCAGCCATGATCAAAAAAAAGTTTTCCCCAAGGCATATTATAGTTAAGATTCCAGAAATTCAACACAAGGACAGAATATTAAAAGCTGTTAGAGAAAAGAAACAAATCACCTATAAAGGAAAGCCCATCAGAATCACATCAGACTTCTCAATACAAACTCTCAAGGAGAGCTTGAAATGAAGTATTTCAAGCCCTATAGGAAAACAACCTCCAACCCAGATTGATGTACCCTGCAATATTATCTTTCAATATTAATGAAGAAGATACTTCCATGACAAAGAACACCTGAAGAAATTCATGACCGCTAAACCAGCACTCCAAAGTGTTCTGAAGGATATTCTAGAAAGAGACAACAAGAATTACAACTCCACGAACCCCAACAGAATGAATCCACCAGTCAAGGCAAGAAATTAAACAAAAAAAAAGTAGCCAACAACAGGATAATAACATGACAAAGATAAAACAATACACATCAGTTATAACTATCAATGTTAATGGTCTCTATTCACCAATCAAAAGAAAAAGACAGGAAGAATAAATCAAGAAGCAAGATCCAACAATATGCTGCATACAAGAAACACATTTAATTCAAAAAGAAATTCACAGACTGGAAGTCAAGGGATGGAAAACAATATTCCATGCTATAGAAACCTGGAAAAAAGCAGGGGTGGCTATTCTATTTGCATACAAAGTGTATTTCAAGTCAAGACTGATTGAGAGAGACAAAGAAGGTCACTACATCCTTTTAAAGGGAACAATTCAAGAGGAAGAGATAACAATCATAAATACATATGTACCAAACAGCAGTTCATTCAACTATATAAAACAAATATTAACAGATGTGAAAAATCATATAAGCACTAATATAATTTTTTTTTTGGTTTTTTTGGTACCAGGGATTGAACTTGGGACCTTGTGCTTGGGAGGCAGGTGGCAGAACCACTGAGCTAAATCCCAGGCCCAGTACTAATATAATTGTAATGGGGAACCTCAATATCCCACTGTCACAAATAGACAGATCAACTAGACAAAAAAATCAACAAAGAAATTTCAGAACTGAACCAAACTTTTGAACAAATAGACTTAGTGGATATCTACAGAGTGTTCCACCCCACATCAGAATACACATTCTTCTTAACTGCACATGGGATGTTCTCCAAAACAGATCACATACTAGCTCATAGAACATGCTTAAGTAAATGCAAAGGAACTGAAATTATCCCATGCATATTATCAGACCGTGGTGCAATGAAATTGGAAATCAATGGCCAAAAGACCCAGAACTTCATAAACACAGGGAAATTAAATAACACCCTCCTGAACAACCAGTGGGTCACAGATAAAATTAAAGAAATCAGACAGTCTGTACAATTAAATAACAATGCCAGTACAACATACTGGAACTTATGGGATGCAATGAAAGCAGTCCTATGAGGGAAATTTATAGTGATGAATCTCAGTATCAGGAAAACAGAGTGGGCACAATTAACCTAAAGTTAAACCTCAAGCTTCTAGAAAAAAGAAGAGCAAGTCAAGCCCAAAGCTCATACAAGGGAACAAACTATAAAAATCAGAGCAGAGAGCTGGGGATTTAGCTCAGTGGTTCTGCCGCCTGCCTTGCAAGCACAAGGTCCCGAGTTCAATCCCCAGTACCAAAAAAAAAAAAAAAAAAAAAAAAAAAATCAGACCAGAAATTAATACAATGGAGACTAAAAAAAAAATACAAAGAATCAATGAATCAAAGATTTGCTTCTTTGAAAGATTAAATAAAATTGACAAATCCTTAGCCAACTTTAAAAAAAAGGTATAAAAAGACTCAAATTCATGTAATTAGGAATGAAAAAGGTGAAATCACAGCAGATATTTAAGAAATCCAGAAGATCATCAATACCTACTTCGAGAACCTGTATTCTAATAAGATGAAAAATACAGAAGAGATTGACAGATTCCTAGATACACATGAATTACCAAAACTGAATCAAGAAGATATAGAAATTCTAAATAAAACAATTATCAGCCAGTGAAATTACAGATGTAATTGAAGATGTAAAAACTTGCCAGCAAAGAAAAGCCCAGGCCCTGACAGAGTCAGTGCTGAGTTCTATAAGAAATTTAGAGAAGGCCTAATCCTGCTACTTCTCAAACTCTTTAATAAAACTGAAAGGGAAGCAATACTCCCAAATTCATTCCTGGAAGCAAGCATTACTTTGATACCCAAACCAGAGAAGAATTCACCCAAAAAAGAGAACTAAAGGCCAATCTCCCTAATGGTCATAGATGCAAAAATCATCAATAAGAGACTGGAAAACAGAATACAGCAAATCATCAAGAAGATTATACACCATGACCAAGTAAGATTCATCCAAGGGATGCAGAAATGGTTCAGCATATCCACATCAATAAATGTAATACACCATATTAACAGAGTCAAGGACAAAAATGATACGATCCTCTCAATAGATGCAGAAAAACATCTGACAAAGTCCAACACCCATTCGTAATAAAAATCCTACAGAAAAATTGGAATAGATGGTCTCTATCTCAATATGATAAAAGCCATCTATGACAAACCAACAGCCAACATCATACTAAAGACAAAAACTGAAAGCTTTCACTCTAAAATCAGGAACAAGACAAGGATATCTATCCACTGTCACCATTCTTGTTCAATATAGCTCTGGAAACACTAGGCAAAGCAATGAGACAAGAGAAAGAAATAAAAGAAATAAGGACAGGAAAGGAAGAATTTAAATTACCATTATTTGCAGATGACATGATACTCTACATAGAAGATCCCAAAAACTCTAGACTTCTAGGTTTGATAACCAAATTTAGTGGCATAGCTGGATACAAAGTCAACACTCAACAATCACTAGCTTTCCTGTACACAAATAACAGACTCATGGAGAGAGGAATTAGAGAAACAATCTCTTTTGCTATAGCATCCAAAAAAATGAAATACCTAGGAATCAATCTAACGAAGGAAATAAATGACTACAGTACTCTGGAAAAGGAGATCAAAGAGGATATCAGAAAATGGAAAGATATCCCTTGTTATTGGATAGAAAGAACCAATTTAGTGAAAATGAACATACTTCCAAAATTGTTATAAAGATTTAATGCAATCCCAATCAAAATTCCAACAGCATATCCCACAGAATTAAAAAAAAGAAAAACAGTCCTGAAATTCATTTGGAACCAGAAGAGACCTAGAATACCAAAATCAATTCTGGGCAACAAAGGCAAGGTAGGGGGAATCACAATCCTGACTTTAAATTATATTACAAAGGGCCAGGGATTTAGCTCAGAGGTGCCACTGCCTGCCTCACAACTGCAAGGTCCCAAGTTCAATCCCTGGTACAAAAAAAAAAAAAAAAAAGATTTACTGAAATTATACTACAAAACTATTGTGATAAAAACAGCATGGTACTGGCAAAAGAACAGATCTGAGGATCAATGGAACAGATTAGAAGATGCAGAAACAACTCAAGACATACTCAGCCACACAGTCTTTGACAAAGGAGCCAAACACCTTCACTGGAAGAAAGACTCTCTAATAAATGGTACTGAAAAAATTGACTTTCCACATGCCAAAGATTGAAACTAGACCCATATCTTTCACCATGCGCTAAACTCAAATCCAAATGGATCAAAGATCTAAATATTAAAATGGAAACACTAAATCTGCTGGAAGAGCGAACAGGTAGAACACCTGAGGACATAGAGTAGGCAAAGACTTCATGAACAGAACCCAGTTTGCACAGGAAATACTACAAAGAATCCACAACTGGAACCTCATCTTATTAAAAAGCCTTTGCACAGCAAGAAGCAACTACCAAAAAACTAAAAATTAAAAAAATTAAAAAAAAAGAAGCAACTACCAACAGAATGAAGAGTCAACCCATAGCATAGGAAAAAATTTTTACCAGCTATTCATCAGATAAAGGACTATTATCTAGAATATATAAAGAACTAAAAAATCAGACCCCTCAAGTTTAAAGACCCAGTCTAAAAATGGGCATCTGAAATGAAAAGACACTTCTCAGATGAAGCAAATAAAAAAAGAAACAGCAAATAAATACATGAAAAATGTTCAACACCACTGGTCATTCCAGAGGTGCAAATTAAAATAATGTTAAAGGGCCTGGGGATATAGCTCAGTGGCACCACGCCTGCCTGGCAAGACCAAGGTCCTGAGTTTAAGCCCTTGTACCAAAAGAAAAAAGAAAGAAAGAAAATAATGCTGAGATTCCATCTCAGCCCAGGAAGAATGGCTCCTATCAAGAAATCAATAACAAATGCTGGAGGGGCTGTGGGGAAAAAAGAACCGTTCCCCACTGTTGGTGGGAGTGTAGACTGGTGCAACCACTGTGGAAATCACTGTGGAGATTTCTCAAAAAACTAGGAATAAGGGCCAGGGATGTAGCTCACTGGTGCCACGCCTGCTTGGGAAGTGCAAGGTCCTGAGTTCTATCCCCAGTATGGAGTGGGAGGGGGTACTAAAATTAGAAGTTCCATTTGACCCAGCTAGTCCTTTTTCTTCCCAAAAGAATTAAAAGCATCAGGGCCAGGGATTTAGCTCAGTGGTTCCGCCACCTGCCTCGCAAGCGCAAGGACCCGAGTTCGATCCCTGGTACCAAAAAAAAAAAAAAAAAAAAAGAATTAAAAGCATCATACGATAGATGCACACCCATGTTTACAGCAACACAGTTTGCAATAGCTAAATCTTGGAAACAGCCCCAATGCCCATCAACCAATGAGTAAATACAGATTTGGGGTTTTTTATACAATGGAGTACCACTTTGCCACAAAGGATGAGCTTCAGACATTTATAGCTAAATGGATGGACCTTGGGACCATACTGTTAAGTGGTATAAATCGGACATACATGTTTAAATACTGCATTGTTTCTCTGCTGTGAGAAACCAGAAGTGGAAATAAGGACTAAAATATATAATAGAGATTGGGAGATGGGAAGAGAATGTTCAAATGGGAAGGGGAAAAAGGGAGGAGGGAGGAAGGAAGGGACAAGAAAAAAAGTGAAAACAGAAGGAAAAAATGGAAACAAATCTTTTGTAAATGGGGAGGAGAGGGGGCTTGAGGGGGGAATGGGATAAAAAAGATTAGCTTCAAAGTGAATAAAGTTAATAGTTAAAGTTAAAAAACCAAAAACAAAAAGTGAAAGTAGAAGGAAAAAATGGAAACAAAGCTTTTGTATATAGGAAGGGGAGGGGGCTCAAGGGGAAGTGAAATGAGGTAAAATAAAATTTGTTTATAAAAACAAAAAATGAGATAAAATAAAATATATAAAAAATTTTAAAAATTAAAAATAAAGCTTGTCTTGAAGTAAAAAATAAAACAAATAGGCCCTGGAATTTGGCTCAGTGGTTTTGCCACCTGCTGTGCAAGCAGAAGGATCTGAGTTTGATCCCCGGCACCCAAGAAAAAAAAAAAAAAAAAAATGGCTGGGGACTGCAGCTCAGTGCGATGGCCCTGGGTTCCATCCATGGTACTAAAAACAGTTCCCGTTTTTTCCACTTTGTTTTGCTCATTATTCTATACAGGGTAGGCTGATGCTGGTTAAACTTGTTTGGTGGACTTCTGTATTTGGTTGCACAATGTTTTTTTTTCTTTTGTTTTCTTTTTTGAGCCAAGGTTTGGCTATGTAGTCTAGGCTGGCCTTGAACTCACAGCCATCCTGCTTCTGCTTTCCAAGAGCTAGAATTACAGGCATGGCCACCATGCCCAGCCTAGTTGCACAATGTTGATATAGGATAAAAGGAAGAAGACATTTCCCAGAAGTCCTGGACTTGCAGCTGTTCTGGTACCTGTGCCTGACTCTGGTTCTCTGTGTTGTTGCTTTTGAGAAGGGAGGGAGTGTGAAGGTGAGACTGTGATGTCACATTGAGATGGGAAGGAGAATTTAAAAATATTAAACACGAGCCAGGCATAGTGGTGCACACCTGTATCCCAGCATCCTCAGAGGCAGAGGCAGGAGGACTGAAAATATGAGCCCAGCCTGAGCAATTTAATGACTTAGTGAGACCCTGTCTCAAGATAAAAAGTAGAGTAGCCTGCATGGTGGCGCACGCCTGAGGCTGGAGGATCACCACAAGCCAGCCTGGGGTCCATAGTGAGTTTAAGGCCAGCTTGAACTACATAGCAAGACCCTCTCTCAATAAAGAAAATTTAAAAAAAAATTTTTTTTTTGGGGTACTGTGAATCAAACTCGGGACCTTGTGCTTGCAAGGCAGGCGCCGTGACCACTGAGCTACATCCCCAGCCCCCTCAAAATTTTTTTTTAAAGGGCTGGGGATGTAGCTCAGAATAAAGTCCCTGGGTTCAATCCTCAGTACCACACCAAAAAAAAAAAAGGAAAAGAAAAAAAAGTGTGGAAAACCATATGCGTATGAATAGTGGGCAGCTAAGTGGCAAATAATGTCATTGTCCTCTAAGATCCATTCTTGTTTTCATTAGGACCAAAGGAATTTTAGTAGGGCCTAAATTTTCCGTCCTGCTCTGCAGACTGGCGTGGCAATGTGACTACGTACGGTCTGGCCAGTGGGACGTAGGAGGTAGTGTGGGCTTCCCAGAACCATCCTCAAGAGATGCTCGCCACACTCTCCCCTTCCTCCCCATTTCTTCATTCTCTGCTTGTAATGTAGATATGCTGGGCTGGGTCCTGTGACTGCATCAGAGGAGCCATATACCAGCTTCAATTACCACTAGAATTTTACACGGGAGAGGAGTAAACTTTGACCTTGTTTAAGCCATTGTTGCTTTGGGTCTCTGTCAATGGCACTGAACCTAACACTCATGCTCTCTTTTGTTTTGGCCTGTCCCGCCCAACTTCCCATTCCTGAGAGACTTCCTCTATCCATTTCCTTGTGGTTCTGTGAGTCACTGAGCCTCTTTTTTCCCCAGCGGCTGGGCAGGTGACCAGACCAGACTTCCCTCTCCCTCTCAACAGGATGGAATCCTGGGTGAGGGGCACAGGAACACCAGGCAGATGGGTCTAAGTTACTGTGATGTATGTGCTAGCAAAATAAGATTTTTTTAAGTACTGGGAATTGAACCCAGGGCTTTTGCACTGAGCTACATCCCCGGCCCTTTTTTATTTTGAGACAGAGTCTTGCTAAGTCATTGAGTTTCCCAAACTGTGCTCAAACTTAAATCCTCCTGCCTTGGCCTCCCAGTGTGCTAGGACTACAGGTGTGTGTCACTATGCCTAGCCTTGTTTTCCTCTTCTCTTTTTTCCCTTCCTTCCTCTCCTTTTTTTTTTTTTTTTCCCCATAGGGTGTTACTACGTGGTCCAGGCTAGCCTTGAATTTGCTTGTAGCCTAGACTGGTCTCAAACTCTTAATTCTGCCTCAGAATCCCACAAAATCCTTGAGGGTCCCAGAAACAACATACTGCAGGCTAGTTTATACATAACAGAAATTTATTGCTCACCTTGGAGGCTGGGAAGTCCAAGATCAAGGCGTGGGTAAAACTGGTGTATGCTGAGGGCTGCTCTTTGCTTGCAAGATTATTCTTCACAGTATTTATCAGTGTACCTAAACGCGCACACACACACACAACACACACAGTACAATACATAATACATATTTCAGAAATAGAGCTTTCAGTTTTGCCTAGACCTAAAAGAAAATCCTAACGAAGGTGAGTAGCGGGTAAGGTGGTCATAACATTCCCCAATGGAGAGAAAAACAAATAGAAGGAACTTCTTTTTTGTTTGGTACTGGGGATCGAACTCGGGGCCTTGTGCTTGCGAGGCAGGCGCTGGAACCACTGAGCTAAATCCCTGGCCCGGAACTTCCTCTTTTATTAATTTTTAAAAATTTTTATCAGTATGTTTGGAATATATGCTGTTTACAGTCCCTGTGCAGAGTTGGTACATGCACATAACATATCTTAATTCCTTTTTCATCCCCTTCCGCCTCTCTCCCCTTTCATAGACATTTCTAACATCTGCACAAGCAGGGCTTCTGTGTAGCACCAGCACCAGCATCACTACACCTGCTTTGTTCAATACAGTGTGGCAATTACAACTAAACAACTGAACTTTAGCCATGTTTGGTAGTGTGTACTACAGTCTCAGGTATTCAGGAGGCTGAGCCAAGACGATCACTTGAGCCCACTCCAGGGAACAGAGCAAGACCTCCCATCTTGGAGAAAGAAAAGATGGAAGGAAGGGAGGGAGGGAGGGAAAGAGGAAGTAAGGAAACACAGACTCATTTTAAATTTAACTTCATTTAAATTTATGATCCAATACTCAATTCAGTTCTGATCATGGATCACTTAATGATAGGGATTCATTATGAAAAATGTTAGGCAATCTTTTCTTTTTGAGACAAGGTCTCTGAATGTAGTCCAGGCTGATCTTGAACTCATGGTGATCTTCCTGCCTCAGTCTCCCAAGTGCTAGGATTACAAGTGTGCTTCACCACACCTGTAGGCAAATTTGTCACAGAAATGGAATGTACTCAGACAATCCTAAATGGTGTAGCCTGCTATACACACAGGCCATCAATTCTGCCTATCTGATTAAGGAATTCCTTGAGCTGGGCATGGCATGCACATCTGTGATCCAAGCATTTGGGAGGCTAAGGCAGGAGGATCATTGAAAGTTCAAGGCCACCTGGGCTACAAGGAAAGGCCTTGTCTCAAAAAAAGACAGTATTTTAAAAAGAATGTTAAAACATCTCAATGATTTTCATATTGATTACATGTTAAAAAGATATTTCAGCTAAACTGGGTTAAATAAAACAAAATAAAATGAATGCAGTGTACTTTTCCCAGAACAGTGACTGCAGTAAGAATTGGACAATAAAAAATGAGGATGGCCAGGGATTTAGCTCAGTGGTACCACCACCTGCCTTGCACGCGCAAGGTCCCGAGTTTGACCTATGGTACCAAAAAAAAAATGAGGAACAGGCAACCCATTCAGGACCCCTCTTGTCTCTCAGTAGCTATTCTTATTCCCCAATAAATTTTCCTACTGTTAACCTGCATTGTTCCTTAGCATTCTTCAATTTCGGGGAACATTAACTCAGTATATCTGACATCTAGCAGGTTGGGAGTTACATCTATTCCTCTATATCATTTCGGAGGTTTCACGGAGATCATTTGATGGAAAAGCTGCCAAACTCCAAGTGATCATGCAGATGATGGAATCAATGACAAATGTGCTAGACTCCTTTACCAGGACCCACCAGCTTGACCTTGGAAAGAAAGTTTATAACAGCTAACCTACAACATGACTTCTATCTGAGGCCCATTAGATTAGCTCTCTGGAGAGGGGCCCTGACTGCAGTCTACCCTACATCAGCCCTTCTCAGCTTGGAGCAGTTAGAAGGAAACTATGACCCTTCTCCCCTAACCACAGTTAGGGATGCTTCTTCAGAGAGAGGAATGATATAGACAGCTAAGGTAGAAATTATTATAGGCAGTCAGACAAGGCTGGGCCCACAAAGTCAGAGCAGAGGATGAGAACACATCGAAGCTGTGGCTGGAGGTGCATCTGCAGAAGGTTAAAGTCACAATGGCCAGATATGCATACTTCCCTAAGAGATGAACAGAAGCTTGAGATTATTGGTACTACCCTCTTGGGCTTTCCTGTATAGATAGACCATTATATCACTGGGGGTGCGCCATCCTCTTCCATCCACTAAGACTAAGACCACTATGACTAAGACTACTAAGACTAAGAAGACTAAGACTACAGATTATCAACCAAAGTTAGTGATGTCATCTGTATACCCTTGTTACTATTGGGTCAATATTACCTAAGCAACTATACTTGTAATCTTATTCATTATAGTTTTTTACTCATTTTGTACCCACCCCTTCTGGCTTAGCTCTCTAAAACTACCTTGAGAAGTGGGCTCATTGGCAACCCATTTGGGACCCCTCCTATCTCTCAGGAGCTATTCTTATCACCCTTTCCTATTCCCCAATGAATTTTCCTACTCTTATCTTTTTTGGGGGGGAGGGTACTGGGGATCGAACTTAGGTCCTTGCACTTGCGAGGCAGGTGCCGGAACCACTGAGCTAAATCCCCGGTGCAAATTTTCCTACTCTTAACCTCAAAAAAAAAAGAACTAGTTAAGCCTCAAAGGAAAGAGGTTAATGAGGATTAAGTCTGTCCCCATACCTGGATTCCTGCATTTTTCATGTAGTCCTCAGCAGATGTTACCTTGCCTTAGGAGTGGTGTGATTACAAACTTTCCCCACATTGCCAGGAAACATGCAGCCTTCTGCGTATTTCCCTATTCCTAAAGCAAGTCACACCAGCCTCTGGACTGTGGAGCCTGCAGCCTGGCCAGCCCCACCAATTTATACGTATCATGGCTAGTCCTCAACAATATCCAGCTTCCTCTTACTTTTTTAATGTGTATCCTAGAACACTCATGTGTGTGACTTGTACTTTATTTCTACTAATCATTCCTAAAGAAAGAAGCTGGTTTGAGACAGCATACTCAGGAACCTTGGGGAGAGTGATGGTTTAGAATTAATGTCCCATGGGCCAGGGATTTAGTTCAGCGGCACCACACCTGCCTTGCAACCATGAGGTCGTGAGTTCGATCCCTGGTACAAAAAAAAAAAAAAAAAAAAAGAATTAACGTCCCCTACAAGTCTCCCATTTGGAGGTGGGGCCTGATTGGAAGAGGCAGGACACTAGGGGCATGACTTAGAAGGGTGTATTCCCATTCGCAGTTTCTCCCTTCTCTACTTCCCAGCTACCATGCAGCAAGCAGCTGTTATCTGCCGTGCCATTTCTGCCTTGCAGTCAGCCAACCATGGCCTAAACCCATGGGAAACCATGAACCAAATAAACTTCTCCACTGAGCTAAACCCCCAGCCATAAACTTCTCTTCCTTTATGAGGCTGATGTACTGCTACCTGTGCTAAGAAGGCACATAACTTCTCTTCCTTTAATTTGTGGGTGTCAATATTTAGAAATGGGAAAGTGGATAAGACAGAAAATTTGTACCAGGAGTAGGTTCACTGCTGTGACTGTACTAAGCATGTACATGTGGTTCAGAAGTCTTCTGAACTGGTTCATAGGGGGAGTTCAGCCTGGCTGAACCTGTGCAGTTATCCTCATCTCACTTGGGAGACAGTGGCTAAAGAGAGGAATATTATGTTATTTAAGTTTCAACGGTAACTGAGAACTCAAATAATGAGATCTATAAAAAAGAATGGTTGCTAGGCATGGTGGTGCATGCCTGTTCTCCCGGCAGTTGGGAGGCTGAAGCAGGAGGATCACCATGAGTTCAAAGCCAGCCCAGACTACATAGTGAGTTCAAAGCCAGCCTGAACTATTGAGAGATTGTCTCAAAATAAAACAAAACAACAAATAGAAAAGAATGGTGGTATCAGTGACTTAAATTTTCCTTTATTGCAACAGAAAGCCAAGAGGTAGTTTCTAGTTGCTCAAGGAAAAAATAGGGGCATATTAGCCAGGCATGGTGGCACATGCCTGTAATCCTAGCACTCAGGAGACTGAGCCAGAAGGATCATGAGTTCAAGCAGGAGAATCACAAGTTAAAGCCCAGCCTGGGAAATTTAGTGATTTACTGAGACCTGTTTCAAAAAAACAAAATAAAAGGCTGAGGATGTAGCTCAGTGTGAAGGCCCTGGATTCAATCCCCATTACTGGGGGTGGGGGTGGGGGTAAAAGAAATCATGGTATAAGATTGTTATTTGGAGGCATAAAGATAGACCACTATAAGAAAACTGACATGTTGAAAAGTGGTTGCCCCCGAGTCGGGCGTTGTGGCGCACACCTGTAATCCCAGCACTCTGGAGGCTGGGGCAGGAGGATCGCCTTGAGTTTGAGGCCAGCCTGGTCTACATAGTGAGTCCAAGGCCAGCCTGAACTACACTGTGAGACCCCCGTCTCAAAAACAAAACAAAACAAACTTCAACCCAAAAGTGGTTGCCCCTAAACTGTACATTTTGTTTATACTCCTTTATTTTGGTTACATTTCACAATTGAAATTATGTTTATTTTTCAGTGCTGGAGATGAAACCCAGGGATTCCCATTTACTAAGTAAGTGCTTTACCACTAAGCTACACCAGTCCCTCACCACTGTTTGAAAAGTGGTTGCCCCTTGAGGGAGGACCTAGAGATAGGGAGACTCAATGAGAGGCTGGGCAGGGGGTTGAAGTCTCTCTATAAGCTCTGTTCTATTGGCTAATATTTTAACAATCTGTATGTAGGACCTTAATTCAAAAGTCAAAAAACAAAGTAATAAGTCATTGAGAGTGGTTTATCTCCCCCCCTACCCCCAGTTGTGGGGATTGAACCCAAGGCCTTCAACTGAGCTACATCCATAAATCATTTTTTAATTTTTTATTTTGAGATAGGGTCTCACTAAATCACTAAGCTGCCCAGGCTGGGCTCAAATTTGCAACCCTCAGCTTATCAGAGTGCTGGGATTACAGGCATGTGCCACTAGATCCAGCTTCCTCACCATCTTTATAGCCTTTGCTAGACTTGTGAACCCACAGAGTTGACAGCACAAAGTTCATTCTCTTTGCTGCACAGATGAGCAAAAAGACTTAGTGACTTAGCAAAGCTATAGAGAGCAATGGTGGAGAGCTGGGGCCAGCTGGTAGCAGCAGGTCTTTTCCAGTTCCCCATCCATTGTGCTGTGTCTCCAGTATCAAATACCAACAAGGCCCATGTGATTAAGAGAAGGTAGTCAGTTTCCTTGGGCCAGCAAGAGCTTTCTTCTTCTTCCTCTTCCTCTTTTTTTTTTTTTTTTTTTTTTGGTGGTACTGATGATTGAACCCAGGACCTTGACACTGAGCTACAATCTCAGTCTTTTATTATTTATTATTATTTTTCTTTTGGTACTGGGGATTGAACTCAGGACCGTGTGCTTGGCAGGCAGGTGCAGCGCCACTGAGCTACATTCTTGGCCTTTTTTTTTTTAATTTTGAAATTTTTTAAATATTTAAAAAAATTTGTGTTACATTTCCCAGACTGGTTGAATTTGCGATCCTCCTGCCTCAGCCTCCTGGAATGTTGGGATTATAGCTGGATAGACATTTGAGAAAAAAGTTTTACATACCTACTGTATGACCTGGCATTCCATTCCTAGGGTCCTACCCAATAGATACATGAACTCATTTGTCAGGGCCGGGGATTTAGCTCAGTGGTTTCGACACCTGCTTCGCAAGCGCAAGGACCCGAGTTCGATCCCTGGTACTAAAAAAAAAAGAACTCATTTGTCTAAAAAAAGATTTGTTCTTGAGTTTTACTTTTATCATAGCAGAAGTTTGAAAAATTCTATAGGTGTCACCAAGAGATCAATAAACCATGATCTATCTGTTACAATGGATTATTTCTCATTGATTAAAAAAAGGAATACACCCAACACGAATGAATCTCAAAAGCTTTATGTGTTAGGGATGGTGACACATGCCTGTATCCCAGCTACTCTGGAGGTTGAGGCAGGAGGATCATGAGTTCAAGGCCAGGCTGAGCAATTTAGCAGGACCCTCTGCTGAGAGGACAAAGTCAGACACTGAAGAGTCTATACAATCCCATTTATATTTAGTTCTAGAACAGGACAAGCTAACTTATGAGAAAGATCACAACAACAGTTTCCCCCAGGGCTGGGTCAGAGATTGAGAAGGGACAAGCTGAGGGAAGGTCATGTCTTTACCTCTCCAGGGGTTTTGCATTGCAGATTTGTGAAAACTCAATGAATGGTAAACTTCAGATTTGTACATTTCATCGTCTATTTTTACCTTTAAAAAAGCACAAGAAACTGTAAAAACTGAAGTACAATGAATGATATGCATGCTGAAGTATTTAAGGATGAAATGTACAGGTTTCCTGAATTTTGGAAAAGGATCAAAAAATGAGATGAATTGTTGAATGGATACATGGACAGGTTTGTGATAAAGAGTAGTAAAATGTTCATTGCAGAATTCAGGCGGATATATTGGGTATTTATTGTATATTTCTTTCAACTTTTCTGTGTATTCAAAAATTGTGTTTATTTCATTTTAGAGATGGAACCCAGGACCTTGCACTAAGCTACATTCCCAGCCCTGCTCCCTTTTTTTGTACTGCAAATTAAACCCAAGGCCTCCAGCCCCTTTTTAAACATTAAAAAAAAATTTGCAATACCATCTCACTAAATTGCTGAGGATGGCCTGGAACCTGCCATTCTCCTGAGTAGCTGGGATTACAGGTGTGTACCACATCCCACTTCAAAGGTTTTTATAATAAAATGCTGGGGAGATGGAGGGGAAAAGAAAGGTGAGACATTGCTATAAGCAGTCACATCCTGAACACAAGCCTTTACCAGTCTCATCCTTATTTTCTCTCACCTCGGGTCACCAGAGCAGAACGGGTCAAAGTGCTGGTACGTCTTTCCTCATTCGCAGCTGTCCATCTTGAAGGAAGTGGCCTGTGTGGCTGAGGCTGCCAAGCTGCCCTCCTGCAGTGTGGTCCCACCCAACAGTCACCATGAGTGGGGCCTCTTTCTCTCTTGTGTTCTGCAGGATCTCCAGTTTTCGCCTCTCCTAGCTTCTTTGGGTTTATTTCCTCTTGCGGGAGGAACATATGTCCCAAAAGCTTTCTGGGATATGGTATGTGGGAGGTAAAACTTTTGAGAACTTGTTTGTCTGAAAATGTTCTTATTTTACCCGCCTACTTGATGAACGGTTTGGCTATGTGTAGCATTCTAGCCTGAACATCACTTTCCTTCAGAACATTAAAGGTACTGCCTACCAGTGTAAGCAGAGCCCAGAGCGGGGATGTTTGTACTTCCTGTTTCCTGAAGATTTGCGTTTTCTCCTTAGAAGCTGGTAGGATCTTACCTGTTTGCATTGTCCTGGGTTCTAGTTCCATTCACTGGGCAAGCACTTTCCATCCGTAAACTGTCCTTCAGGTTTAGGAAATTTTCTTTGCACATTTTCATGGATGTTTTCCTCTTCTATTATATGGTTATCATTAGGATGGTTGGACACGTTTCCTTCTTTTTTTTTTTCTTTTGGTACGGAGGCTAGAATCCAAAGTCTTCACACCCCCAGTCCTTTTAAAGTATTTTTAAATTTTGAGACAGATCTCTCTAAATTACTAAATTGCCCAGGCTGGGCTTCAATTTGTCATCCCCCTGCCTGAGCTTCCCAGGTGCTGGGATTACAGGCGGTGGGGCACCACAGCCGGCCTATTTTCATTTATTTATGCTGTATGGGCATTTTTCTTCCTTATAGTTTTATAATTCGAATTTTCTAAGAGCATTTTACGTCATAGCATGAACTACAGTTATTACATAAAAATTATTTTTTAAAAAAGATGGTAGCGAGGCATAATCTCAGCACTCCGGAAGGCTGAAGCAGGAATACTGCAAATTCCAGCCGAGCCCGGTGAGTCTGATAAAAGGATTGGACTGCCAGAAACCCTCGCTCTCCTCCATGGCCAAACCCCGACCCCGAGACTGGGGACCTCGGAGCCCGGCCACGCCCAGGCCGCTTTAGCGCGCCAAGATGGCGGCCGCCCCGCCCCGCCCCGCGGCTCGAGCCGAGTGCTCCCGAGCGCTCCGGAAACCCAGCGGAACCTCGGGAAACCTGGAGGGCGGGAGCTGCCCCGCCCGGAGCCTGGGAGACGCAGCGCCGGCGCGCGGGTTGGGGAGGGGGGGAGGCCGGATGTGAGTGGAGCGGCCATTTCCTGTTTCTCTGCAGTTTTCCCCAGCTTTGGGTGGTGGCCGCTGCCCGGCTTCGGTTTCTAGTCCGCGGAGGGCCAGGCGGCGTGGACAGCGGTCCCGGCACCCCGCGCCCCGCCCGCCCGCCGCTTCCCGAGCCCGCCACTTTCACCCCAGCGCCCGGCCGCCCGCGGCGTAGCGAGCGGCCGAGATGCAGGCCATCAAGTGTGTGGTGGTGGGAGACGGGTAAGTGCGGGCCCGGGCGGGCGGGACCCGGGCTCGTAGGCCCCGCGCCGGCCTCCTCCTCGGGGGCCCGGGCTCCCCGCTTCGGGCCGGCGCGGGCTGGCTCTGGCCTTCGGGTGGGGGAGGCTCGGCGCTCGCGGCCGGAGGGAAAAGTGAACTCCACCCTCCCGCTTTCTTCCCTGGACGGACGCCGCCCGCCTCCCTGCGCTGGCTGGCACGTCCTGGAGGCGGGTGTCCGGTGTTTTTGCCGTTATTTTGAACAAGGGGCCCTTCTTAATTTCTGCAGTAAGCCTCTTGAGTGCCCCACGCCGAGAGCTGCAAGGGTCAGGGCGGCCAGTCCATCCTATTGGACGCGGGTTTGGGACGGGACACTTCGGTGACCCGAAACTTATGGGAGGACCAGGCTACTTCGACTTACACTTCGCCCCTTTGGCCTCACCCCACCCCCTCCGTAGTACTGGGATTGAACCCACGACCTTCGCACTGACCCAACATCCCTAGTTTTTTATTTTTTGAGGCAGAATCTCGCAAAGTTAAGTTGCCCGGCCTAGGGTTGAATTTGTGATCCTGCCTCAGCCTCCCAGAGTGCTGGAATTTCAGGTTTTCGCCACCACACCCGGCGATTTTGAGGTTTTTAAAAAGTGATTATTTTCTCTTTGCGTGGAGAAGCTTTTTGATATGCTAACTGTGAAGATCCCGGTGTGACGGTGGCTGTTCTTTACTTTGGTGTGGTTATTTAAAAAACAACAAAAACCCAAAATTCGTCTTCGCTTAACGCATTAGGTATGAATGTAGGCGAACTGGCTCCTTGTGACTCAAGACTTTTCATTCCTGTCCATGATGGTTACAGGCCCTTGAGGAAGACAAGACTGGTTTTATGTAGTTTTTTTCTCCCGTAGAAACAAGAATCTCACTGTAATCCGAGCAAAATTAAGCGTTTTACCATTGCTTGTGTAGGTTAGTGTTAACAGGGAAGCTGGGAGAATTATCAGTTTTAGCAAACTCAGAATGCAACTGGTACATTTTCAAGTTCAGTAGAGTTGAAGGAAGAGTTAGTTCTGGCACAGCTTAATTTGTGGTTAATTTTTTTTAAACTTGTCATTAGTACAGATTTTGCTTTTATGCTTATAAATGCATTTATAGATTTTCAGTTTATTTAGATAATTCTTTGGGAAACATCTGGGAAACGCTGGGAGGCCGAGGCAGAAGGATTGCCAGTTTGAGCACTGTGGACAATTTAGGGAGACTCTTGTCTCAAAATAAAAATTCCATGGTTTCAGTCCCCAGTACCACAAAAAGGAAAAAAAGGGAAAAAAAAGTTTCTGTAGTGAACATAAATACAAGAAAGATATAGACAGACAACTGGTTTTTGTAAAATGCTCATTTGTTAGCATTTCACGTTTCTCAAATGTGAAAAATTAATAACTTTGTGGCTCTACATAACTAAAAATTGTTTCACTTAGGAATATGTATGTATACTACTACTTTAACCTTGTAAAGGCAAACTATCACTTGGAGAAAATGGTTATTTGGTTCGGTAGTCAGTCAGTAAATTGGTTTAAATAAAGTTTTGATCTTTTTGTGTACTAAATTAGCTAAGCACTAATTTTAAAAACATTTAAAGTTATCTGAGTTTCCTCTGAAAGTTAAATATTTGGAATCAGCAATACTTGGGATGTGAAGTACTACATATTCACTTTTTAATTTTTATTTATTTTTGAGACAGGGTCTTGCTATGCCGTCCAGGTTGGCCTTGGACTCACTGTGTAGCCCAGGTTGGCCTCAAACTCTCGGCAGTCCTCCTGCCTCAGCCTCCCCTCCCAAGTGCTGGTATCACTGGCATGGGCCACCACACCTGGCACTCGTGTTTTGTTTTGTTTTGTTTTTTAAGTTAAATCGCTAATTCAGTATCCAACTGCAGTATGTAATGTCATTTGAAAATTTTTAAGACTAAAATGTGCAAACACAAGAGATAGATTTAGTTTTGCACCCTCTCCTTTTTTCTTGCAGAGCTGGGGATCCAATCCAGGGCCTCACACAGGGAGTGTGTCCTTAGCCTTGGATTGGTGTTTGTACCTGGTCAAACACTAGTTGAATGCCTGCATGGCACCTGGACCCTCCTTTCACATTCCCTCTGCACCACTTACTTTAGGGTAACCCTGGCCATCTCACTCATTCCCCAAGTGAGGTGCCTCAAGGGGAAGTTAATCAAGATTAAACAACATGCTGGACTTTTATAAGTGGCTGGCCTTTTGCTGAGAGCTTAGAAAGTGCCTTAGAATTCTTATTGGTTTCTTTTTTTTTTTTTTTTGCATTGCTGGAGGTCAAACTCAGCATCACACACGTTAGGCAAGTTCTCTGTCACCATTTCTACTACTGTGAGGCTCGGTGAAGGAGTACTAGACATAGAAACGCAGTTCCTGGCCTTGAGTTTTCAGTCTGGTTTTTAGTACTGTATTTGACATTGATGTTGACGAGGAGTGAGCGTTAAGTGCAATATACCTTTACAGAAAATTTAAACTGTCTTTTAAAGGGATGACAGCGAACAGTACTGTAGTGAAAATCTGTATATATAATTTTTCATACCAAAAATATTTTTCTGCTTTTAATTCAGTAAACTATATTCCTGAAGCTATAGTTGGAATACTGTTTTATTCAGAAACTATGGGACTGAACCACAGGGCCTGTAACTTTTCCAGGAAGCTCTGCTTTGAGATGGTCTCTTTACTTAGCACAGTGTCTCCCATTCAAATATTTATAAACAACTTTTTATATATTATTATTGGTGCTGAGAATGGCGTATGCTTTTATCATTGTGCTTTATCCCCAGCCAACAATTTTTTCTTTTTCCTGGTACTGGGAATTGGAACCAGGGCCTTCACACTGAGCTATGGGCCTGGCCCTTTAAAAAAAAAAAAAAAACCAAACAGTTATTTTGAGACAAGGTCTTGCTAATTCACTGAGTTGCCCCATTTAGTCTCGAATTTGCATTTCTCCTGCCTCAGCCTCCTTTTTTCTTTTTTTTTTTGAGATAGGGTCACTTAGTTGTCCAGGCTGGACTTCAATGTCTCCATCTTCTTGACTCAGCCTCCAGTGTGCAGGAATTATAAGTGTGCACCAGCATGCTTGCCTGTGTCCCCCCCCCCCCCATCAAACTCAGGACCTTACTCTTGGCAGGCAGGTGAGGCACCACTGAGCTGCATCCCTGGCCAGAACCTGTGTTTATTTCTAACATGTTATAAAGGCATTTGAATTCTGAGCTGGCTTCCAAATTTAATGTATAACTCTGATCTTGGTTGGTAAAATTATACACAATGCTCTTAAAATTTTAAATGATAAGCCCGAGAAATCTAGCTCAGTGGTAGAACACTGGCCTAACGTGCAAAGTCCTGGATTAGATCCCCAGCACCATTCATAAATAAATAAAATTAAAACGATAATACTAGTAAAAGTTTGGGATTGAGTTACATGGAAGAGTATTAGAATGCCAATCTTGAAACCTTTAGTCCACCCTGTACAAGGTTCTTTTATATAACCTAGTGGCCTAATAGTACTTCCTACTTTTTCACCTCTATATCATCAGGCAGCTCTACCTTCTTCTTCTTCTTCTTCTTCTTTTTTTTTTTTAGCTCTATCTTCTAATTGCAGTTTTCCTAGAAAGGAAATGTTTTATCAGGAATTTTGCTACTAGTGCAGTTACTACCTGTCATCAAAAGAAATTGTTTTCCACCAACTTTTTTTTTTCCTTTTTCAGTACTAGGGATTGAACCCAGGGACTTCACATTGAGCTACATCCCCAGCCCTTTTTATATTTTTTTATTTTGAGGCAGGATCTCTCTTAAGTTGCCCAGGCTGGGCTTGAACTTGCAATCCTTTTGTCTTAGCCTCCCAGAATACAGGGATGACAGGTGCACACCACAACTGGCTCCACCAACATCTTCATATGAAAAATTTCAAATATGGAGAAGCTAAAGAACTGTGTAGTCAGTACCTGTATACCCACTACCTAGAATCCATGACCAGCATTTTGTTCTATTTGCTTTATCACATGACCTCCCATTATCAGAGGACTTAATAGGGGAGTGGATGTTGAAGAACAAGGTGGTGTGCAATTACAAATTTTTTCTGTCCTGGGGATTGAACACAGATCTTTTCATTGAGCTACACCTTCAGGCTTTTTTTTTTTTCTGTGTTGAGACTTGGTCTCAGTCTCTTAAATTGCCTTGGCTGGGCTTAAACTCAGCCTCTCAGAGTGCGGGGATCACAAGTGTGAACCCCCCGCACACCCAGCTAAATTCTTTTGAACTCTTAACTTCAGCTGAGTCCTGTTCACTGCACCACAGTTGGACTTGATTGTAGACAGGTGGTCTAGAATAAGGCCTGCTTCAGACTTCAGCTGTTACATGTAGCATCTTCAGCCTTGAATGTTCTAGCTTTATGCAGATCCTTAATGTTTTGAAGCCTGTAATGATAATAGCTAGGTCTTTGTATGTTGGTTGTATAGCCTCAGTATTTCAGGGCTTTTTGTTTGTTTTGTATCACTGAACTACTCTTACTAGTTCACGTATTTTTCTGAACAGAATCTCTTCATAGGTATACATTGGTGGAAGGCTTACTGTTACAGAATCTCCATACCTTATTTGTCAGGGTAAATTGAAGTCCTTCATTCAAGGTCTTTCATTTATTCGATGAGTATGAGTGTATATTTGGTACTTTATAATTCATGTTTCTACTACCCTCTTAATCCTTAAATCCTTATACTTTGAGGCAACATTACATGCTCTGTATTTACATTTGTCATTGGAACAGTGTGGTTTTTCTGTCCTAAAAGCAAATTATCTTAAAGTAAAGAAAAAATTCTTTTAATTGCCAAATGAAAAACATAATAGAGCATAAGTCACTGGCTTTCATATTATTTCTACAGGACACCAGGCGAAACAGATAGGATAGGGTAACAAAAAAAGAAATGTCATGCGCTAGGGGAAAGTCCAATATAGAACTGACGTGAACTTTCTTCCAGTAGATTCAAGATTAAAAAGAGGTTGAACCACACCCCAACACCCACCCCTACTGAGGATTGGACCCAGGGCCTTTCTAGACTCTTAAATACGTGAAATTGAGGACCTCCCCCCGTAGTAACTTCCAGAAGTTCTTCAGCAGCATGTCAGGGATGTGACCGATACAGCTTTCATTCTTTGTGTGTATACATGCTTCCTGTTACTTTGCCTAGTGCAGATGTTGGTTTTGGCCTCTAGAATTGATTCATGCTATGTGTTTAACAAGAGATGAATAAATGCAGTAACAAAAGGGAAATAACCATTTATTTTTGTTATCAATTTCTAAGAATCAAGTAAAAATTAAAGATAGAGCATGTACTTACTTTAAAAGTCAATTCTATAATTTAGTCATGTTCTTAGAACATAGAATTATAGCAAGTAATGACTTGTAATAAATTTTCAGCCAATATCATATTATGTCAATACCTTGAATTTCTCCACGGTTAAGCCTTGCAAAAGATGATCCCTCAGTTGAAGATAAATTTCAAGAAAGGAAATTTTAGATCATTCTAAAATGACACGGTTGATCATATCTATAGTAATACACCGCCTGCCTTGCCTTTTGGTGCAAGGTCACCAAAAAACAAAACAAAAACAACATATCTACAGTAATAGCTTTTATCTTCATATACATAAAAAAGACTCAGGATTGGTTTTGGGTTTTTTTTTTGTTTTTTGGCACCGGGCATTGAACTCAGGACCTTGCACTTACGAGGCAGGCGGCAGAACCACTGAGCTAAATCCCTGACCCAGAATTGGATCTTAAAAGAAGTGCTAGGGCTGGGAATTTAGCTTAGTGGTTCCACCGCCTGCCTCACAAGTGCAAGGTCCCAAGTTCAAACCCCGGTACCAAAAAAAAAAAAGAAGTGCTTATCTTTGACATTAAAAGTGGCAAAGGTTGTTAATGTTTTCTATACAACATTTATCATTTTGAAAAAGGGTTCACTTGTCATGGCCTTGCCATCTACTTGCTTCCTCAACTACCACATCCAGTGCACTGCCTCGAAACTGAGGAGCTCCTGAAACTGCTCATCTCCACCTTCAGTCCCCTGCTTGGTCCAGACCACTGCAGAGGGGTGGAGTGGGTCGGGGAGTGGAACACAGCACCTGCTTCCTTATTTCCTGCCTCCAGTCCTAGCTTCTTCAGGCCCCTTTCCATGGTGCACTGAGAGGTTTCTTCTAAAATCTAATGTGTTCTTGGCAACCTCAGACCCTCCTGTGCCTTCCCAAGTAGGCTCAATCCCACATCCTCCACAAGAAATGACAACCTCTTCAAATTTTCCTCTATCCCTTCCCCCGTATTTCTTTGTTCTTCTATTATACTAGGCTTCTTTTAGCTCTGGGCCTCCTCATAGGCTGTTGCTTTTGTTCTACCTTCGAATTCCCATTCATGGTAGACTTAATGTATATCACAGTCTTCTCTGCTTTCCCCAGGACTAGGTTAGATCTTTGGCTATATACTTCCAGAGCATCTTTAATAACACTCTCATACTTTTAGTTTTTATTCTTAGTTTTTATTTAATAACTGCATATACTGCAAGAAGTCTCCATTGCATTATCTTTAACACTTAGTATACTTCCTGGCAAAGCACATACTTAGTCTAAATTGAAACTGAATTAAAGCTCACAATAGTTTGGTGAAGGATTGGTAGTTTTGCATCCATTTTATGGGCAAGAAAACTGAGGCATATGAGGAAGTTGGAACTTGTCAAAAAATGACAGCTACTAAGTGGTAGAGTTGGCTCTATGTCATATCCAGGCTTTTGAC
Organism: Heterocephalus glaber; assembly: GCF_053883595.1. NCBI lineage: Eukaryota > Metazoa > Chordata > Mammalia > Rodentia > Bathyergidae > Heterocephalus > Heterocephalus glaber. The sequence continues at coordinate 38,144,986 of NW_028258381.1, read as the reverse complement.
TCTCCATCTTAGGCTTTTGCTCTTTAGGTTTATTTTGACATTCTAATCCTTTTACAGAATGTGTATCCAATGAGTCATTTCTGTTTAGAAAGACTAATAAGAGTTGGAGGTTACCTCCTGATGAAGTAATGTTTGTGAGGTCTTTGGGGTGGGAAGTTCTAAGTTTTGTTAAGCACTTAATAGTGTTAGGAGTAAAACAAGTATTGGCAAGACTGAATGGGCCATTAATATAATCTGCCCTTGTTGAGGCATTTTTTCCTTTAAGCTGGAGTGTGAGGGGAAAATAGAAAAGCACGTACCTTCTTTATGGTGAATCCTGATTTATAGTAGTTGAAGTTGAACAACAAAATCTTAACACTGCCAGGTGTGGTGGCTCACACCTGTGATCTCAGTACTCAAGAGGCTGAGGCAAAAGGATCACTGTAAGTTTGAAGCCAGCCTGGGCTTCATAGTGAGTTCAAGACCAGCCTGAACTACATAATGAGACCATGAGACAAAAAAGAAAGAAAAAGGAAAAAAAAAATCTTAATACCATTGTGTTATCTTGACCTTGGCAAACCAACAATAGCAGGGAACTGGGCTCATTGTGAACAGCATTTAGTGAAATGAGCCCTTGGAATGCCTGGGACTTGAAGCCCCTCTAGTTTACCTGTGAATGTTGTATGTGGATTCAAAATTTTTTTTTTTTTTGGTACCGGGGATCTAACTCAGGACCTTGTGCTTGTGAGGCAGGCAGCAGAACCACTGAGCTAAATCCCCAGCCCTGGATTTAAAAGTTTTAAATTTTTAAAATTGTTTTGCAAATGGTCCAGTGATCTTAATTTTTAGGAATATTTTCTTGAAAAAAAAAGTTGAGGTAGTTGGGGACTTTGATCCACTACCCTGACTTGTGCCTGATGGCACACCGGTAATACTGATATAGTGTGTACCCCTTCGTAGTTGTGCAGGCATTGCTTCTGACCGGAGTATTTCTGCATCCTTCTCTTGTAGTTTCTCTTTGCAGCTGTTTGGTAAGTTACTCCCTCTTCCTAGAGCCATTAACTCATGTGTCTGGGACATGTTGTGTTAGCCCCTGCTTTAAAAGCTTTGGTGAGGGCCAGGGGTTTGGCTCAGTGGTTCCACCGCCTGCCTTGCAGGTGCACGGTCCTGCGTTTGATCCCCGGTACCAAAAAAAAGCTTTGGTGAAGGAAGCTTGTGGCAATGCATACAGATGAATCAATGCAAGAACAGTTGTGTGTGGTGGTTTGTTATCTAAGCACTCTTATTAAGAGAACACTCAACTGGTTGTCAAGGGAAAGGCTTTTGGAAAGTGACAGGAGTTTGAGCTGTGCCACTTAGAGACAGCAAAATAAGTTAGTATGCATACAAGGAACAAAATGTATGTATTGCACAGGCAAGCTGTGTTTACATGTTAGTGTTAATCTGCATACTCTGGGGATAGAACTTAAAATGCTTGGCCTTCTACAGATGTTCACAGAAGAGATTTTAGACTTTAAACTGTTGCTCCTCTTGAATCTTGTTCTTATTTAACAACTATTTCTTGACTACTGGTGTTAATGTCACATACCTTAATAGAACCAGATGGCTCCCAGATCTACCTTGCTGAAAAATTCTAGGTTGTTTACTTTGAGTTTCAGGATAAAAATGTCTGCATAGTGTTAAAGTAAAGGTTATAGAAACTGATCGTTTAATGCTAAGAATGTGGTATGTAAACTCCTTGATTTTTCTAGAAATTATTTTAACAGAATAATAATAATAAAAGCTGGGAATCACACTGATGTTGACTAAGCTTTTTTTTCTCTCTCTTTAGAGCTGTAGGTAAAACTTGCCTACTGATCAGTTATACAACCAATGCATTTCCCGGAGAATATATCCCCACTGTGTAAGTATCTTCAGTTAAATTGGGAATTTACTTGTCTGTTTATCCAGTTCCTTTGGCCATTTGTTTTGCTATAAAGTCTTTCTTAACCTTTATATTATCTGATACTTGTTTTCCTCTCATACCTTGAGTAGAATCTAATCATATTTTGGGCTTTAAAAAATACTTAGTCAATTTATAGTTTTCTCATATTATAGAACGAACACAGCTTTCCCAATTGGTTTTTAGATACTCAGAAACAAAGTTAAGCTGAGTATGATGTTATGGAGACTGGATAAGTTTGGTAAAGAAAATCATGTTGGGTGTGGTAGCTCTAATTTCAGCACTTGGGAGACTGAGGCAGGAGGATCTCTTTTAAGAGTTGGAGGCCAGCATGAACTACAGAGTGAAACCCTGTTTAAACACACACACACACACACACACACACACACACACACACACACACACACACCAAGAAAATCTGACCAAAGTTTGGTTAGAGACAGTTCTTGTGAGTTTAAGAATGTCAGATAAATTTGGCTCGGTGGGAACTGGAATACAAAGTATTCTGTTAGGTTTTAATTAGCCTTTTCTGGCAATTGACCCATTGGTTCCATGTCACTGTCAGTTACAGGGCTGTAGAATTGAATCCAGGGTGGGGATAAAGGAGGATGCAGTTGGCTGTTGGGCTGCTTATCCCCCATGGGCTGCAGAATTGGGTGGAGAAGGAAAAGTGCTTTTCTGATGATGGGCTGCCAGAGACCTCAAGTAGCCAGGCCTCAGAGTGCACCGCCCTGTGGCTGCAGTGAGCTGCATGTCCCTGTCCTTTGCCTCCTGGTTAAGCAGGCACAGTGGGGGAGAAGTCTCACATCTGCCCTCCCCAAGTACAACACACTACTTGGGGGCCATGGGTAGTGTTGTGTACATTTTAAAAATAGGAGTGGAAACCTTGTGTTTTGATTGTCCCAAATTTATGGTGGGCATTTTCCTTCTCCACTTGTGTAGGTAGAGCTTCCTTAACAATTATGTGCTGTGATTATACCACTGCTCCCTGGGTCTTTTTTTTTTTGGTACCAGGGATCGAACTCAGGACCTTGCGCTTGCGCAGCGGGCAGTGACACCACTGAGCTAAATCCCTGCCCCCCTGCGTGTCCCCCCCTTCTTTTAGCATTACAGACAGTACTGTGTTAAATGTCATTGCATCTATCTTTGTACACATCTGTCAGATTATTAGAAGTAGAATTGTCACCTCAAAGGGGAATTGGTATTTTAAATGTTGATAGAGGTTAAGTATCCCTAATGTGAAAATTTGGAATCCAAAATGCCCCCAAATCCAAAATTTATTGAGTACTGACATGATACCACAAGGGGAAAATTCTGTATCATGAAACTTTGTTTCATGTACAAAATTATTAAAAATATTATATAAAACTACTTCCCAGACTATGTGTCTAAGGTGTATGTGAAACAAATGAATTCTGTATTAGATCCCATCCCCAAGATAACAGAGATTTCAAAATCTAAATACCCAAAATTTAATTTTATTTATTTATATTTTTTGAGGCTGGCTCTCACTGTGTAGTTCAGGCTGGGCTTAAACTCCCTATGTAGCCCAGGCTGGCCTCGAACTTGCAGTCATTCTTCTGCCTCAGCCTCCTTAGTCCTAGGATTACAGGCATGTGCCATTGTGCCTGGCTAAAAATCCAAAATTTTAAATGTTTCTGGTCCAAATCATTTTAGATAAGGAATACTCAGCTTTTCTTCCTAAATGGCTGTCCAAAAGGCTTGTCATTGCTTGATGTGACTGAAAATGGCCTTGTCATACATACTCTGACTAATACGGGTTGAAAGAAAATTATCTCATCATTTGCATATCTGATCATTAGTGAAATTAAAATCTTGAGAGTATTCCCAGTCTATTTGTAGTTGAAGAATTGTCTATTGAAATCTTTCGCTAATTTTCCAGTGAAATTTTTTCTTACTGATAGAACATCTTATAAATACTGTCAGTCATTTGTCTCTGAACTTCATTATGTTTTTTTTCTGCTATCTAGATATTTAAAATTTTATGTAAATAATGGTATCTCTACCATTTCATAAAGTGTTACCTCATGCTTAGGAAGGCCATTCCTATTTCAGTGATGTGTGAATACTGTCTACTATTTTTAGGATTTTTGTGACTAAAGTTTTTGTCTTTAGTTCATTCAGATTTCATTTTTTGTATAATACAAGGTAAGCATCTGCTTTTTTTGTTGTTTTGTGTTTTTGAGATAGGGTCTTCCTGTGTAGTTTAGGCCGGCCTTGAACTCACAGTGACCCTCCTGCCTCAGCCTCCTGAGTGGTGGGATTATAGCTGTGTGCCACCACACCTGGCTTAAGCATCTGAGTAGTTTGGTTTTGGTTTTGGTGGCATTTTTTGGTTTGTTGGAAAATACAATAGGACCATTTATTGAATAATTTTTCTTGTGGAAGCAGAGTTACCACATTCCTCAAACTTTTTTATGAAAGCTAGTTGATGCAGATTTCCAATGATGAATGTCATTGTATTGTATACCTAAAATATACCAGTAAAATTAATTTTTAAAAAATAGAAAAAGAAAGATAGTGGTGTAATTAAATTCTGTAAATCACATTGAAACCTTTTAGACTTTGACTCTGATCTTGCATTATGTTGGAACCATACAATTTTGGTATTAGTACATAAAGATAAAGCCTTGTCTTTTAAAGTTGATGTGTAAGGTACTTACCTTGGTTTAAATTAAAATACCTGTTTTTAAAATGTTTCCCTCTTTATTCTAGCACTTTTTTTTTGGTACCGGGGATTGAACTCGGGACCTTGCACTTGCGAGGCAGGCGCTGGAACCACTGAGTTAAACCCCCAGCCCTCCAGCAGCACTTTTTAAATCAGTCTTATTTCTCTCTTGACAGCCTGTATCTAATTAATGACTTCTGGGTTGCCTCTTATAGTTAACTGTGCATAACAACTTTAAGCTAATTTAAACATTTATGTGATCAGGTCCACTCACTTTGAAAACGTTTTGGATGGGTTGTAAATTGAGCTATGTTTTGGGTTACCATTTCACTCTGGCACAGATGACCAAGACTACCAGCTACCACCTTACACTCATGCATACACTTTGGAAATGCTTGTTGAAAAATGAGAAAAATATGTACATGAAAAACTCATCAGGTGGGATTTCAAAGAGTTGACTGATTCTACACTTTATTTTTCCCTGGGGAGAAAAATCTTCACTTTCTATTAAAAAGGCAGGTTTTGGGCCAGGGATTTAGCTCAGTGGTTCCGCCGCCTGCCTCACAAGTGGAAGGAACTGAGTTCGATCCCCGGTTCCAAAAAAAATAATAATAAAAAGGCAGGTTTTTTTCTTTGTTTTGTTAGTTCTAGGGATTGAACCCAGGGAGCCCTGACCTATATCCTCAGCTCTTTTTTTTTGTTTTTTGAGACACGGGCTTACTATGTAGTTCAGGCTGGCCTTGAACTCACTGTGTAGCCTAGGCTGGCCTCAGACTTGCTGCAGTCCTGCTGCCTCAGCCTCCAGAACTCTGGGATTACAGGCATGCACCACCACGCTTGCCCCTTTTTATTTTTATTTTTTGAGACAGGGTCTTGCTAAGTTGCCCCGGCAGGCCTCTGATTTGAAATTAAAACCTTCCTGTGTTGGCCTCCTGAGTGCCTATGATTACAATGTGTACAACTATGCCTGGGGTTTTCTTTAATTGGGACAGTTTTCTCACTTAAATTTAGTAGGTGGTCCTTTGTTTTTCAGGCATTTTTTTCTCAGTGTGTGTGGTTGATTCCTAGGACCTTCCTGCCCCCTGCCCTCCAGGCTCTGCCTTCTCATGCCTCAGGGGCATTTTCTGCTTGGCAGACTGAAGTCCGTTCCCTGCTTGTCAGCACATCTCTGGGTTGCTGCTAGGACTGTGACTGGGATCCACTGTCTGTGACTAACAGTTTTTATCCATTCTACAGCTTTGACAACTATTCTGCCAATGTTATGGTAGATGGAAAACCAGTGAATCTGGGCTTATGGGATACAGCTGGACAAGAAGATTATGACAGATTACGTCCCCTCTCCTATCCGCAAACAGTAAGAATCACAACTGATTTTTTAATGCGTCCCGTAGAGTATGTAACACTTCAGTATTTAATTAATACATATCACCTGTGTACATATTTACTTACGTTGCCATGATTTGGATACATTGAGTAATAGCAAGTAAATTAGTTCAGTAATAAATGTCCCCCAGCCAGATTTTTAAGTATTGATCAATTGATTGTAGTACTGAGAAGTGAACCCAGAGTGTTGCTTATGCTTGGCAAGTGATTTGTCCAGTCCTTTTAAAATTTTGAACAGGGTTTCACTGGGCTTGAATCCGGTGTCAGCCTCTTATTAGCTAGGGTTCCAGGCATGTGCTACCAGGCCCGTCAGTTCTGAACTTTTATATACAGGTTTTCCCCTCCAGTCATCTTGTACATTTTGTTTCCTCCTGGAAGTATTGCCAAATATAGTCTTACTTGAGCTGTAGATTTTTGTAGATTTAATTGTCCTTTAGCTGAATTTTAGTTAATAGTGCTACATAAAGACCAGTAATAGAATGTAGAAGTTTTGAATTGGATGGTTTCTCACAAAAATCTATAGAAAGATACTTAACTATGGTTAAGGATTAAAAATCAGCTCATAATCATCAAATGAGTCAAATTCTTCAGTGTCTTGGGAAATTATTTTATATTCAGTGGGCTTTGAATTTGAAAAGTCCAGAATTTGGGGTTTTTTTGGGGGGGGGTTGGGTTTTTTTGGTACTGGGGATCGAACTCAGGACCTCATGCTTGCCAGGCAGGCGCTATGCTGCTGGGCTAAATCCGGGCCCTGAAAAGTCCAGATTTTTAAGTGTGCTTAAAAACTCAATGAGTGGTAGAGTAGGAGTCTCTACCCCCTGGATATATCTGGAAGGGTGTGGCATCACTTTGGAGAAATGAGAACCAACCCTCTGTGACTCAAGAGGTATGGTAGATGATAGGGCGAGGCCTTTTCTTCTACGGGAATTACTTCTAGCCAGTCAAAGGACACTTGGCAAGAGTCCCACTCTGCCTTGAGGAACCCAGATAAGGAAAGTGGACTCTTCTCAGGCTGAATAAAGCTGTAGTTTGTGAGGGCTGAAATCAAAGTGGGTGTCGTCCTTTTGGGGCTAAGATTTAAACTATGTCCCATCTTTGTATAGAGGTATATGGTTTCCCTATTAAATACTTGAGCAGCAAAAGGAAGTAAGCCATTCTTTCTCTCCAGTAGTGTAGAAAGTAAACTAATTGCTACATAACCCACCACCTGGAAGCATGGCTGGTGGTGAGTGGGGTGCTTAAGGGGCAGAATGCACCCCACCCACGGGCTCCTTGGAGAATGCACCTGTCTCCCTGGGCTCCTTGGAGACGAGGAGACAGTCTTGACCACTAGGAGCAGGCCTGGGATGCTCACACACTGGTGCCTGGCAGGGCTCATTTCTCAGGCCACTTTGTCTTTCTGAGGGGAAGGCTTGGGAGCTACAGGCTGGCACCTCAGTCTCTCGTTGATAAAGGGGAACCTCTAACCTTTGTGATGAATGAATCTGGTGTCCAGTTTTGGCTCTTTGGGCTGCAGTCCTTTGTGGCTCACCGCAGGCTGCTCAGATTCACTGCTGAAGGATCAGGTGGAAGATTTCTTACTTAAGGGAGTCTTGAGAAGAGATTTATGCTTCCTGTGGTCATTTAGTGTTGCTTATGTTGGGCAGTCCTGTGTAACTAAGTTAAATCTCTTTAAACTACTAGTTTCTGATTTGTTCTCCAAAAGATATTGAGAACAGGCAGTATCATTTTCAGGTGAAATTCCCTTCCAGTTTTTATTTTTCCAAATTAAGCAATCCCTACAGCTTTTCTATTCTTCAGTAAGTTAGCTTTACTTTCTCTTAACTCTTTTGTCAATTCAGCATGCTCATCTTCAGTTGGTATGCTAGAATCTCCACATCTCATATGGTGTCAGTCATATATGTTTCCCTACATGCACCAGAATTTAGTGATGTGAGTGGGAACAGGAGGGTGTGTCAGTGTCACAGGGCTGTTCCCTGTGGGTGTCTCACTCAGGCATGTGGCCTGTTTGCTGAGATGCTGGGACTCTGTTCCTTCAGTGGGGTGTTTGCAGTTTCTTTGTGTGCTCTGCTTTGAGGAAGGCTTTTTAGTGCTGGGCTCAACTGCTGTAATGTTGATTAAAAAGAAAAACCACACTGGCTGGGCAGTTTTGATTTTCAAAGGCCTGATTTTCAAAGCTTTTGTTAAGTTGGCTGTTACAGGTGTCCAAGTCCTCCAGCCAAAGGTCATTAGGAACACATGGAATGGGATTTCTTACTGTTTGCCCCAGGGGCCACACTTAGGGGCTGTGGGGTGGAGTCTGGATCTGGATCTGGGTTGTGTGACCAAGGGGAGCAGGGCTTCAGAAAGGAGGCATTTGCTCTGGCTGAAAGCTGTCAGTTGCAGAGTAATTCAGGTCATGTATTTTAATAAATCTTTAGAAGGTGGGGAATAAAGCAAGGCTAAAGCTGTGATTGGTAAAGTAGATCGATCCTCAGGGTGGCATGGCTCTGTAGTTTACCCAGTGGCTGTGGGTCTGTCTGCCCTTAGTCAAGGTTATGAGTGGTCTTTTGGGTTCTGGTTAGTTTGGGTGTCATCTCACCACAGTCACTTCTGCAGTGGGTGTTCTGGAGGGTACCTTGGCTGTGGTGAAGCTGTGGGGCCAGGCTGCTTCCCGTGTGTCGGGCTGCTGTTCTTTTTCTGAGCTGGTTTTTTTTTTTTTAGAAAATCCTCACTGATGACACATGTCCACCTTTTTTTTAGTTCTGCCATTTCTCTGCCATGTGTATATATCCGGGTCCTTTTTTGTGTGCATAAAAGTGCCTATATTTAAAACAAACTAATTTAGTCTGGTGTGATACACATGCCTGTAATCCCAGCACTTGGGAGGCTGAGGCAGGAGGATCAAGAGCGCAAGGCCAGCTACATAGCAAGTTCAGTGCCAGCTTAGGCTACATAGCAAGACCCTGTCTTTAAAAAAGAAAAATTCCATGCCTAAAAGCAAAGTCCAGGTGGAAAGTATTTGCAAGAAACTAAAATGAAGGAAATGATACTGCTTTTGGCTTAGTGAGATTTCAGCTCATCCAAATATTCGCCCCAGTTTCCTACTGCCATGAGCTGAGCTAGCCTGTCTTGGGGGGATTGCAGCTCTGTGGCAGAGGGGCCAAGGTAGTTTTTGACCTGTGAGGGAGAAGGAAGTAATGAAACCACTGACTATGCATGTGGCATAGTCAGAAGTGTTCTGGTGATTTGAGGAAAGCAGCTTTCAAGTGCACAGGAAGGTAGGCCAGTGACTAGTGTCACTGTGACAGAAGTCACCTGTGAGGAAGCACAGGGAGAGACTGAAAGCAAGAGGTGCTCCTGAGGCTGCTCCGTGAGTGTGACCGGGACAGGGAAGAAGAGACGCGGCCAAGGTCAGTTAGCATAATTTCTGTGTTGCAGCAGCAAGAAACCCCAGTTGGAAGGAACCAGTGGTAGAAAGTCAGTATCAGAAGCAGCAGATGGGTTTTCTAAAAGCTATATTTAGGTGGAGGGAAGAAGGAACAAGGGAGGAACAGGCAGATGGCGCCGACGTTCACATGGGTGGGAAGTGGAACTGCTAGGCTCCTGTTCTGCATGTCTCTTCTTCATTGAAAAATGTGTTCTTAACAATTGAAAAGGGCAAAAAAATAAATAAATAAAAATTGAAAAGGGCACAAGTGCAGTTAGAGGATATTTTGGAACTTCTGTTTCTGTGACTGATTCTCATGAGTCTGTCACGGTAAAGATTTGGTATCATGCAAAGTCCTTGCAGGGGGGATCTTCAAAAATAGCCCACAGATTAAAGTGGAATAGTTACAGAAGTATTCTGTTTGAATTATAAATCAAGGCTTAGTGAGATGAAATTAAAACAGTTCTCTTGTGTGCTCTTTTCTTAGTAGAGTTCCAAGGTTCTGTGTTGAAAGCGTTGTCTGTTGAGTTTTATTGGAACAAAGAAATGAATTTGAAAGCATTGTGATAAAGACAAGCTGGGCATGGTGGTGCATGGCTGTGGCTGTAATCCAGCAGTGGGAGGCTGAGGTGGGGGGATCGCCTAGAGCTCAAGGCCAGCCTGGGCTACATAGTGAGTTCAAGGACAGCCACATCTATATAGCCAGACCCTGTATCAAACAAACGCAAACCACAAGATGATACATTTCTAAAACTTCTGCAAAGGCTTCTGGAATTGAAGGTCTTGGTTTGAGCAACACCATTCATTTCAGTAACACAAGTCCATAAATCCAAACCTTGCTCAGAAGAAGGAGACAGGTACACAGGTTCTGTACGGGAGCCTTGACGTTCAGACAGCATCAGGCTGTCAGCTCCCACAGCCTGTCCTGGGAGAGCCCTTGGTCTGGCTCACAGGCCAGTCCTTTCCTGTTTTCGGAGGCTTTAGCGGGGCTTGGATCTTGAGAACTTGCACGGAGCACCTGTTGCTAGTGGATGCCAGCAACAGACAAAGGCTTTATGCTGAGGGACCTTTTTCACATTTCCAGCTTCATGGGAATGTGACACATTCTGCCGTGAGCTGCTGCAGATAGAAGGAGCACCTTTTCTGCAACCCCAGTGTTTCCCGACTTCCCCACTGTCGCTGCATGTGGGACATACCATCTTTGCCAGGTTTCATGGAGGGATTTGGTGGGGTTTGCCATTAAAGATGTGTTAGGTCATCATATGCTTTTAGATCCCTTGGGAACATTGATACAAAATTCTGATAAAGACAAAAGGTTATATTGATTTTTATTTTCCTCACTTTTCCTGAACTCAAACCAAGTTCTCGTGCATTACTAGGTTGGAGACACGTATGGTAAGGATATAACCTCCAGGGGCAAAGACAAGCCGATTGCCGTATGTAAGACTTTCAATCGACTTCAGTCTCAAGCTTATCTGTTCTCTCATTTCACTTAGTTTTCCTAGGAATTCTTACTGAGCCTCAAGTTCCTTGAGTGTTTTATATTTAATTCACTCAAGGTGGGGTTTGCTTGATGAAATAAGCTGGATTGGAGCTGGATTGAAGCAGTGTGTGAGCTGCTTGCTTCCCTCCTCCCAGATGGAGGAGGGCTTAGGGAGGGGGCCTCTCTAGCTGGGACAACCCACCTGGGCGCTCAAGAGGGTGGCTGAGCGCTGACCCAGAGCAGGACTAACCTTGCTGCCAGGGCCTTTTCTACTGTGTTGTCCTGTTTGGTGGGCTGTCTGGGCAGCTGAGCGGCGCTGGTGAGCTAACCTGCCCATGCTTTGAGATGGTTTGCAATCATCTTGGAGGCCGTGGTGATTCTGGGGCAAGCTTGTGCATGTGCCAGCATTTACACAATGTAATTTATAAAAAGCTGTTGTGGGATGTTTCTTTCCTTTTCAGGTACAAGATAACCAGCTGGGATGGTTTAAAGTGCCAGCTTGGGAATTGTATCATTTCACAAAGTAGCGTAATTGCCTTTTTCTAGGGATGTTTTATAAGCCTAGCATTTTACAAACTCTTAAGCATTTTTTATAAAGGTAAATATTTGAATTTTACTTTATGTAGAATACCCAGTGGGAAGAAAAACTCAGTATTTCATATTTATCTAGAAACACTGTCCAAGCATGTATTCCACACTGCTTTTCCTTTCCATCTCTATTTTAGTCACAGCTCCCTGGGGGCCAGTTCTCCTGAGCCCCAGGTTGAGCCTCAGAAGCTGTGACATGTGAGGGTGGCTGTCAGCAGGGAGGATGTCACTTCTGAAACTCTTCCCCAGGGAGGGAAGGGCCCAGGCAGCAGCTGTCCCAGGGACTGTGACAAGCGGTTAATTGGAGCTAGTGATGATCTAAAAATGTTTGTACTTCACATGCAAATGGAGAGCTTAATGAACACATACTTTTGTAAATAATTTTCTTTTATATTGACTCTGCTTTTGGGAAACAAATCACATTTGGTATAGTTCCATCCCAATTTTTTTGTCTATTTATAACAGATAATTAGATGCCCAATCAAGAGTTGGGAGTGGTAGAAGAGGCCTCCCATGGGTCTGGCTTGGCTGGCATATTTCTACCTTTACTTCTTCTCCCTTTCTCCCAGGTCATTGGTTGCTTGAGGTGCTGGTTCTGGTCTTGGAGCTGACATTACAGGGGTGCACGGGGAGCGGGTGTCTGACCTTAGCTGCTGGTACCAGTAGGCATGCACCATGTCCCATGATCAGTTAGTTCAGCAGCATTTTGAAAGCAAAGTGCAATCATCATTTTAAGATTGTTTTCTGAAAGTTTACCTGTGTTTCCTTTTTATAGGATGTGTTCTTAATTTGCTTTTCTCTTGTGAGTCCTGCATCATTTGAAAATGTCCGTGCAAAGGTAAGTGGGGGTTTTTTAAAATAAATTTTTAGAAGGATGGGGATGTAGCTCAGTGGTAGTGGCCCTGGGCTTGAGCCCCAGCACCACAAAAATTTTTAAAATTACAAATATCACTTTCGAGAAGAATAGTATTTAAAAGTAAAATGTCAGGGCCGGGGATTTAGCTCAGTGGTTTCGCCACCCTGCTGCGCAAGCACAAGGACCCGAGTTCGATCACCGGTACCAAAAAGAAAAAAAAGTAAAATGTCATTTACTGTTAGGAATTCTCATTATTTAGATTAGTTCTTAGGTACATCATCAGTTTTGAAGCATATGGCTTTAGGATACAGCTTTCTTAAAGCTTTAGGTATTATTCAGAAGGTAGGAGTCCCTCAATAAAGTAACAAAGAACTTTGGAGTTGTGCTAACACCATTTCTTTCTACTCAGACATCTTTTACCAAGTGAAAGATGCTTTTGTTACAGCAGTCAGGAGTATTTTTCAGTGAAGACAGTGGAGCAGAGATGCACACTCCCCTGGGTAGTTTGTGTTTTCTCTGAAGAGATGATGATTCTTTTTTTTTTTTTTGAGATGGCTCTAAGAATTGACTTGTTTCCCCCAAAACAGAGTGCTTTCCTTTTAGGGTACCTTCCTTTCTCTCCTTTCTGCTATTCCCTTTTCTTCCTTCAGTCCCTTGACAGGCAGTGCCTGTTCTCCAGATCCTAAATCTGGGGCGTCCTGGCTGGATCTTCCTTTGCGCTCTTTAGGGACTGTGGGGAAGCTGTGAAGTACAAGGAGACTGGAGCAGTGGTGGCTGAGCTGGGATGCTTGGCCCAGTTGGGCATCTGTTGAATGTGGTCTTGGTGAAGGTCATCTGTAAAGGAGGACAGTAGTACAGCTTTTGTTCTTTCTTCCCATACAGTGGTACCCGGAAGTGCGACACCATTGTCCCAACACTCCCATCATCTTAGTGGGAACAAAACTTGATCTTAGGGATGATAAAGACACAATTGAGAAACTGAAGGAGAAGAAGCTGACTCCCATCACCTATCCGCAGGGCTTGGCCATGGCTAAGGAGATAGGTATGAAATCCTGCCTTTTTTGTCCCTGCTTTTGTCTGTTGATAGATGAGACTCCAGTTTGGGAAAGCAGAGAGTGTTTCTCCTTCTCAGGGTCTGGTTTACTTTTGGGGAAACAGCTAAACAAGGCCATCTGGTCCTTGGGGTACTGGGGGGCAATATAGGGGTAGTGGTTGGTCCTGCCACACTATGCCAAGCCTGGCCCCAGGTGAGCTGCCTCACTGCTGGGCTGCTCAGAAGTCGTGTCCTGTGGTACAGTACCATCTGGCCGTGTTTCTTGCAGGTGCTGTAAAATACCTGGAGTGCTCAGCTCTCACCCAACGGGGCCTCAAGACAGTGTTTGACGAAGCTATCCGAGCAGTTCTCTGCCCACCTCCTGTCAAGAAGAGGAAGAGAAAATGCCTGCTGTTGTAAATGTCCGAGTCTAGTTCTTGGTCCTGTCCCTTGGAACCTTTGTACGCTTTGCTCAAAAAAACGGTGGAGCCTTCGCACTCAATGCCAAGTTTTTGTTACAGATTAATTTTACCATAAAACCATTTTGAACCAATCAGTAATTTTAAGGTTTTGTTTTAAATGTAAGAGTTCAAACTCACGTCATATTAAAATTTAGCCCTAAAATGACAAGCCTTCTTAAAGCCTTATTTTTCAAAAGCCCCTATCCTTGCTCAGATTAAAAGTTGCCAAAATACCTTCTGAACTAAGTTGTGGTGTTGTGCTAAGAACCCTAAGCACTAAACTTGAAAGACCTTGTAAGAAGACTGCAGCTTCTGAAATCAGGAGGCGCAGATACTGTCCAAGTAGCTTTCAGATCGAGTGAAGCAGAACAGCCTCCTTAATGACATGTTGCTGTGTAATGCGTCAGTAACTTCTCAGCCCATGTTCATTCTGTACCTCTGTACTGTATGTCATAATGGGATGGGTGTAACATCTCACTCTTTGGATCAATCTTTTTGGTTTCATAGTGAGGTTTTTCTTTTTAAATCAGTTTACTAGATTTTGCTGAGACTTGGAACAGAACTCTCATTCCTGTGTTTGCTCTAATGAAGTATTCTGTTCCTAGTCATGGGTGTGATGGGTGGAGTGTGTGAAACACGACGAGATCAAAGGATGAAGACAGTATTTTGACAAAATATGAAGTGGAGATTAATTTACACTACATTGTACATGGAATAACTCAACTGAATAGAAAGTGTCACAGGTGAAGATTTTAAGGTTAATTTCTGTCAAGTGCAGTAGATGAAGAAAGGTTGGTATTACAGCGTGTCTTAAGCTTTTTCTTTTTCCTACACTTGCCATCCTTCCCAGAATTGGGTGTTTAATTCATCTTTGAACTGGTCATTCCCATAGTTGCTAACTTAGTAAGTGCTTTTCTAATAGAACCCCTTCTTAATGAGCAATATACCTATTTGTACTATAAAATCTTTCTGATAATGCATTAGAAGTTTTTTTGTAGATTAATAAAAGTGCATTCCTGTTTTCATGTTACTTTATTCAAAGCTAATTAAGTGCTTGCTTTAGTCTTCTAGTAACTAGGTGTAAAAATCATGTGTTGCTGCTTTACAATTTTTAAAATATTTTAGATATTCTTGAACCTGAACCTTCTTAACATCACTGTCTTGCCAGATTACCAACACTGTCACGTGACTAACACTGACTGGACCCTCTTTACCTCACCCACACGGACACACACTTCCTGTTGTGGCTTTGCCTAATGATGCTCCTTTGGGTTTGTGAGGTTCTGTAAACTGCTAGTGCTAACGATGTTCTGTACAACTTAACTCACTGGCGACACAATGTCAGACCTTTCAACCACTAGAACAGAATTTTTTAATTGACGGTTGCGGAATTGTGGAGTGTTTTTACATTGATCTTTTGCTAATGCAATTAGCAGTATATTTTGCATGTATGACTTAATAAATCCTTGAATCATATGACTGGTAATACTTGAATTTTTGAGAACTTGATGAACAAGCTTTCGGTGTGTGTCTTTAAGATCCAGGGTTGCTGGATGTGTTCATTTCACACTGGAGGGACGCAGGGAGTGCCACCTCCAGGGGAAGAGGTGAGCAAGTCCACAGCTGAAGAACGCAGCGGGGGTGGCAGGTGGGATTTGCTAGATCGTGCTGTGGAAAGACCCATGTGGGGCAGGCGGGCAGGCTTATGTGCACATACCATGGGCCAGAGCTGAAGGCTGAGATTCCCCATGGTGAGTCAGGCAAAGCTTATCCTGGATGCTGGGTGGACTACACAAACGGGATCTTTGCCAGAGCCTGAACTTAGACCACAAGGTTTATAATCAGTTTTTACTGAAAGCTTTTCTTTTTTAACCAGAGCTAAATAAGGAGTTTAAAAGCATAAACTCTTAGTTCTAAAACTTGCAGGATCTGGGGAATGTGTAGCTCACCAGTATGGTGCCTAACACCATAAAAACAAAACACTCAAGTCTTGTTGCAAAAGCAGTCTTACCCCTTTGTACCCTTGCCAGAGGCAATACTAAGCTGTAGTTTTTGATATTTACTCCGTATGTCTAAATTACCTGCTTTTCCTGCTAACTGAACCTCAGATTTAGCCCTTGCTGTTGACATTCCTGTCACGGAAAGCTAAAGGCCTGCTTTACCCTCCAACAGCTATCCTATTCTCAGTACCATGACTTATTGCATGATTTATTGTGTGATTATTACCTCATAAGCTGCTTATAGCCTTATCATTAGTAACAGCTGAACTTTGCCTTTCCTAATTAGTGCTTAGTTTTCTGTGCTCAGTAATTCAACTGTGAGCTTGCATCTGTTTAATTGCTCAAGATGTATTATATTTTTCCTAAGTCTCAGTCATCTGACCACCTCTTGTCCATGTCAGCTCCACCTTTTACTTCTTCATCCTAATGAAAAGCTTCTCCAAGAGCTTCCTGAGGAAATATGTATTATTGAGTCCTGGCATCTTTGAAAAATGGCCATTCCACTGATACTGTACTTTGGGCCACATCTACAATTCTAGGTTAGTGATAGCTAGTTTTGGGGGTTTTTGTGGAACCTGGGATCAAACTCACAACCTTGCACTTGCAAGGCAGGCGCAGTGCTACTAAGCTCTTACACTTTTTTTTTTTCCATTTCCATTACACTGGGATATACTGTTATATGGATATTGTGAGAATTCCTTTGTCTTCTTTGTCCTATGGTTATTGTCCCCTGTGCTTGATGAGCTTTATCCATTTGGAAACACCTGTTTTGGTTTTCTACTCTTCTAGAACTATTACCTTCTAGAATGCTTCCTTTCATTTCCACTTTGTTTTCCAGTGTTCTTGCTCACCTTCTGAATACCTACTTTTAAGCCTCCTGGGTCAGTTTGGTGGTTCCAGCACTTTCTCTGTCCCCAGCTGCAGCTGGAGTTGTTTGGAGCAGCTGCCTGCACTGTTACTTTTGGTCTCCTGTCCCTTTGTCCTATCTTGGTGCTCTTTGGCTTATGCTTTAGGTTGGTGGTAAATGGAGCAGACTGGGTGGCACCTCTAGTGCAAGTCGCCTTAGCCTTATCTTTCTGCGTCTAGGGAGAGGCAGGTCTGGGCTGTACCATGATACTGCAACTGAAGTTTTTAAAAACGGCCCTTTGCAGGTTTTCCAAAGCTCTGAGGTGTAGCTGCTGCAGCTGAGGGCTCCAAGCAAGGCTTCCTGAGGTCAGATTTCTCTGGAGACTTCTCCCTGAAGGTTGCAGGAGTGGGGGTCTGAGGAAGGTCATTCCCTTTCCTCCAGTGCTGGTGTCCAGTCCCCACCCTCCAGAGCAGAGGACCTGGTTTCTCCCAGCTCCCCAACAGACCCTTCCCAGTAGGCCTCCCAGTCCTGTGGTGATCTTGGGAGCTCCTGGCTTTCCTTCCCCCTTGGGATTCATTCTCAAGCCACCGTTTGGACAGGAATCCTCAACTCCTTTTATTAGGCTCCTGGTGGGTAATTCTGATGCTTGTGCCATCTTAAGTCATTAGCCAGAACACCAGACTTCATTTTTGTTGTTCAGTACAAAGAAAACACCACATGATGG
The DNA here is from genome assembly GCF_053883595.1 of Heterocephalus glaber. Lineage (NCBI taxonomy): Eukaryota > Metazoa > Chordata > Mammalia > Rodentia > Bathyergidae > Heterocephalus > Heterocephalus glaber. Next base: position 38,127,592 of record NW_028258381.1, on the reverse strand, counting down.
CTGTGAAACCACTCAGTAAAGGGACCTACCTGAAACGTTACTGTGTAGACACTCTTAAGTTATGAATATGCTTTATTTTTTTAACTCACTCTGAACCCACTGGCAGGCCCCAGAGGCAGAATGACACACAAGAATTAGTATTCAACTCTTGTGGTTTGAAACACCTAGACAGTAACTGGGGAGCCGTAGGGAGCAGGGTATAGTCTTCCAAGTAAACCACACACCTGCCATCCAAGTTCAGACTTCTAAGCTGTGGTAGGACAAGACCCTGACAAGAGAGGATACAGGTCAGTTAGGGTCTCCAGACACTCTTCATTCTCTCTGAGGCAGCTCTCAAGTGGCCATTGTGGGGAGGGGTTCCTCCACACTGTACAGGAATCCCATGTCTTGGCGCTCTTCGCTCCTGATCCCACTAATACTGTGATCAAAAGTAGCTCCCACTGGCCCAGGGATTTAGCTCAGTGGTTCTCCCGCCTGCCTTGCAAGTGCAAGGTCCCGAGTTCAATCCTCGGTACCAAAAATAAAAAATAAAAAAAGGTAGCTCCCATTTATTGCAGTCATTCCACAGCCTATTGAATTGAAGGCCAATCAGATTCCTGTCCACAGACATCCAGGTACTGGCCTCATGGAAGTCACTCAGTCAGTTCAAGAGCAAATGTGTGTGCATTGTTCTGGGGCAGTTTCCAGTAGGTCTGGTCATGCCACATCCACGTTAGAGATACCTTGCCCTGGACAGGAGAGACAGGCTGCTCTGTTGGCCACCACGCTGTCCAGGGCTCTCATTAGGATGTCCGGCATGTGGTCAGTCAGCATCTTTGGGCCTATGAGAATTCTGCTGAATTCCGCTTCATGTGCCCACCTCGCCCTATACTGAGCAGCAGAACAGCACCCAAACCTTCAACAGAAAAGAGAACAGCACCTAGTGAAGCTCGGCAGGAGCTCAGCTTTTCCCTGGTGGCCAGTGGAGGCCCAGGAGCCCACACACCCTTGCACTCACCTCCCAGAAGCTCCTTCTTCCTCTAGGTGGATGATCCTGCCGGGGGGGTACAAAGGAGGGTACTTGGTGGGAGAGTCCAGTGGGGAGTCACTGGAGAAGCTGTATGCTGGGGACCAATGTGTCAGCAAACTCTGCTCCCCCAGAAGAGGCTGTGTCAGGTGTCCCTGGTCGTCTCCATCCAGTTCAGTGGGAAAGTTATCAGGGCTCCCTCCAAACAGTTCATACCAGCAGCCTTGCAGCAAGATCTTGTACTGAAGGTGAGACCAAGACAACGGGATGTTGGTCTTCGGCAAGTGACCACAGGACCTTGGGTGGGACTGTGCTAGGTGGCAGCAACCCTCAGGACTTTGGTCATCCTCCCACCACAAACAGTGGATCACAAGTGAGGGGTGCCTCTTGGAGATGAAGCCATTATACTTGCAGCCATACTTAAAAACCAAATATGCAGTCTGATGAAAAACTGCCCTTAATTATTGTGTATTGTGGTGCTAGAGATGGAATCCAAGACCTTGCACATGCTAGGCAAACACTACCACTGAGCTACATCCCCAGCCCAAATTACCCTTCTTTTTAGGCAATTTTGCAAATCAGTTTTATCTGTCATTAAGGACATTAGAAACTAAGTACTGTCTTTTTCTTTCTTTTTGGGGGGAAGGAGGTACAGGGGAATCAAGCACGTGCTCTGCCACTAAGCTACATCCCCAGCCACCAGACACCACTTTCTAAGGAGTTCCAGAGGATGGCTGACAAAACAGTTTTAATTTTTTTCCTGATTAGCAACAAAAACAATCAACTCAGATAACAGGTTAAAGAAGTAAAAGTCACTGGTCATCCCATTATCCAAATAAAACTACACTCTGATACACATGTTTTCAGACTTTTTGTCAAGACTCACTGTATATCCATACATACCTGTATCTCTTTCTCCCTCCCTCCTGCCTGGGCTCATATTTTCAAGAACCATTTTTAAACCTACTTATTTTTTTTGTGGCACCAAGGATCAAACTCAGGGCCTCACACACGCTAGGCAATCACTCTACCATGGAGCTGTATCTCCTCCTATCTTTTAAAACTGTTACTAAGGGTTTTGAGACAGGGTCTTGCTAAGTAGCCCAGGGAGAGAACCAGGTCCTTAGGCACGCTAGGCAAGCGCTCTACATTGAGCTATATAGTCCAGGCCACTGGCCTCTGTTAACAACCATTAGATACGGTGTGGATATACTAGTACCTCTTACAATCTGTATTTGGCGGCCTTATTTTCTAAGCTTGGGGAAAGTATAACCAAGGGCATCAGAATACTGTCAGTCACAAGACAGGACTAAGGTCCAGCGGAGGCAGACCATGTAACTGAATGGGAATGCTGGCAGTCTACCCTAATCGTGGCACTTCATGGCTTTGGCCTCTTGCTCTCCGCGCATCATACAGGAGTCTTAGAAACCTGTTCCGAGGCTGCATTCACAAGCTCAACGCTCCACACAGTCTCTTCCTGCAGATGCTCTGAACACAGGCACCCAGATTACCTTCGGCTTATTACACTGGGCGATCACTCGCAATATTCTTTTCTTCAGATCTTCCAAGCTGGTCACACTTAACCTGTTCAGCAGCAAATCAGACTGCGCTCAGTACTTAGTATGTTCACTGGCCCCAACCCCCACAACTACCACCCAACAGACTGACCTGGGAATCACATCCTTTCCTAGGACAAGCGACACGATGAAGCCCTTGGAGTACTCATGTAGAGATTTGCTGAAATTTCAAACAGGAGAAACTAAGTTGTCTGCAGGGAATCGAGCAGCACTGCCAGGTCTGTGGGACATTGGCATCACTGTTCCATACCCTTTCTGGGGAGAAGAAATGGCAGAGATTTCAGCCAGAGCAACTCATTGTTCAGATTTTATGAAGCTGCAACAAAGACACTCAGAAGACTCCACAGCTAACACACCAACTGAACCAGACTCAAACCATGCATGCACATTTACCCGCTGGCCCAGCAGCCCCGCTGGCAGAATCTGCCTGGGATGCAAAAGCACGCTCGGGCAGAGGCAAAGGCCATTTGCAGCGTGTGAGCACAGGCTGGACACACCCCGGCATCTAGGGTTCAGTCTGTAACTGGCCAGTGAAGCTGAAGACAGAGTGAGGATTCTCTGTACTCTTCCAGAGTGCACCGTTATAAAAGTAAAAGCAACAGCGTTACAAAAGCAAAAGTAACAGCAGGAAGAGGCAGAAGAGTCGGTGTGATACACTGCCTCTCATCCAAGAGAATACAGACACATACACACCTATTTATATACGTATATGAAACCAATAAAAAGGTAAGTAAAAAAGATCACCACAAATGGCTATTTCCAGGGAGAAAAGGGTTTTTTTTCTTTTTGGAGTGTGCTGGGGATTAAACCCAGGGCCTTGCACATGACTGCCAAGTGCTCTACCACGGAGTTACATCCCCATCCCTTTTTTATTTTGTTTTAGAGACAAGGTCTCACTAAATTGCTGGCCCCAAACTTGTAACCCTCCTGCCTCAGTCTTCCAAGTGCTAGGAAAACAAGCACGTGTCACCATCCCCAGCTCCTCTTATTTTTTGATTCTTAATTTACTTCATTTTTTTTGTACTGTGGTACAATTTTTTATAATCAGGGCAAAAGGTCACATAGAACAGTATGTTGAATCAACAACATCCATACTTTTCAAAAAAGCCATTACACATTTGTCCAAACCCACCAAAAGTGAACTCTGGTGTAAGCTCTGACTACTGAGTGATACCCACGTGTCAATGCAGGTTCAGTTCTGCCATGGGTGGTAGCAGTGGGTATGTAGGGCAAGTAGCATATGGGAATTCTCTCTATCTTCAGCTGAATTCTGCTCTGAACTTAAAAAGTAAAATTTATTTAAAAAATGAATCTTAGGCTGGGTGTGGTGGTGCACATCTGTAATCCCAGCACTGTGAGAGGCTGAGGCAGGAGAATCCCACATGTGAGTCTTACTGAGAAACTTAGACCCTGTCTCAAAATAAAAAACGAAGGGCTGAAGCTGTAGCTTAGTGTGACGGCCCTGGATTCAATCCCTAGTACTGCAAAACAAAAACCTTAGCAGTAATCATTTAGGAAATTAAAGCTATGGTCAGAGCAATGTATGGAAGGCTATACATAGTCTTTCTTCAACTAAACAGTGCTTCAAAGTGTGAACTTCTCCTGAAAATGATATATTGTAATTAAATTACAAATGAAAGACCAGTGGGCCACATAGCTTGTGAGCAGTCCCCGGTTCCATGCAGGAATGACAGGCTTTACCTTAAGAGCCCCCGGGGCGGGGAGAAGGTGTAGGCTCGGACCTGTGGGTAGGAGCTCCGCAGCATGATGGCCAGCAGGGCGGCAACCCCCGCTCCCAGGCTGTGCCCCACCACAACCAGCCGGTACTCCTGGGGGACAGAGAGCAGAGTGAGCTCCAAGCTAAAAATAACGATGGCCAGTAACAGGACAAGGAAATAAAATGAAAGGCAATCTCACGGGAGCGATGCTGAACGCTTGGCTCAGAATCCCATCATCGACCAGTTGTCGGTAAACGTATCTTGAGGCCTGAGAAATCCCCTAAAAGACAGGTAGGCAGGCATGAGGCTCAGCACAGCTCAGCAGATAAGAACAGGCACACACATGCTTCTGTGGGACTCCAACCCACTCCTAGACAGGGCACCACCTGGGTCAGTGGCCCTGCTGCACAGCTGCTTTCTTGTTCCTGGCCCCGACACTGGCACAAGGCAGGTGTTCACGACATTCATGAATGAGTGGGTGACAACAGGGACATCCCCACCCCCATCGGCAGGTCCCTTTCTGCATCTTTCCTCACGGTACATGCACAGATGGGTGACTGCAAAAACTCAGAGCATACAAGACCAACCTTTCTAAACAATGTGAGAGCGTGCAGTCCTAAATCAAAGACACTGACCAGGCGTCAACTATGGACCCCAAAAAGCAAAATGAGTCTATCAGAAGTGAATTTTACTGAGTACAATACTCGGTACCAGAAAAAAAAAAAAGTGAATTTTAGGGAGGCCAGGTTTTAGTCTGATTTCAAAAAATAAAATTTAAAACTTCTACATAAATGAATACAGCTGTCCTCAGTCATGGGCTCCTTGAAAAGCAAGCAGTTCCAACAGAGGCAAGTCAACCCTGTTGATTGAAGCTCCTCCTGGAACAACTCCTCATGACAGCTCGGCAGCCACTTCCCAGGCCTGATCCCATCCCCTTCGGGCTTATATTCAGAGAGAAGAGGTAGAGGAGATTCGGTATAACACAAGAGACTGTTCTTAATTATCTCTCAAACAGTGCAGCTGGGCACAATGGTGCATGCCGATAATCCCAGCTACTCAAGAAACTGAGGCAGGAAGATCCCAATTTCAAGGCCAGCCAGGGCAACTAGGGATGGGGATGTAGCTTAGTGGTAGAGTGTCCCTAGGTTCAATCCCCAGTACTACAAAAACAAGCAAAATCTAAGATTCATTATTTTGATTATCCTGCACCAGAATACTGAACCTGGCACCATGAGACAGAATACCAAAGGAAGGGCTGTCATTCTGTGCCCGTCTGCACAGCACTTCCTGACAAACACCTAACTTCCTTTCACTGTCCTGCAACTGCAACAGTCACATTTCTTAGGCACCTGTTACGTGGCCAGTGATGCACACTCAGAGTCAGGCAGAACCTGCCCCTGCTGCTGAGAGCCACCCCAGCACTTGCACTCACTGGGGAATGCTGAGGGGGCTCCTGGCTACTCAGACAGCATTGGAGCCAAGAGCTGAGAATAAGCTTTGAGCAGCTGCCTTCCCAGCCCGAGGGACGAGCAGTCAAACTGGGAGCACAGGCACTGGGCTCAAGGGAGGCCACAGCTCCTGGCCACAGAAAGCCCTTTCCTATCAGAACTGGTTAGAAGGTCGCTCTCTCTGTCTCTGTCCCTGTCTCTCTCACACACACAGACACACACAGACAAACAGATAGACACACACACACAGTTGAACTGGGGTCGTCTGTGAACTGAACAAAAAGGCAGCTAAAGGTTAAAGAAAAAGAAATCCTTAGCTCAGTGGTGCCGTGCCTGCCTTGCCAGTGCAAGGTCCTGAGTTCGATCCCTGGTACCAAGAGGAAAAAAAAAAAATCCTGCTGGGGGAGTAGCTTAAGCAGAGCGGTTGGCTAGCACACTCAAGGCCCAGGTCTGGTCCCAACATGGGGCAGGGGATCATTCCTAGCACTGTCAAGCTTCTAACTGGTGACAGCAGAAGCCCTCACTCCATTTCAGTTACCCCGAGAGTCTCTTACTGTAACACTTTTTAAAAAATGAAAATAAACATGTTGGGCCAGTGCAATGGCACATTCCTATTATCACAACTACTCTGGAAGAACCCAAGTTTGAGCCCAGCCTGATCAACTTAATGACTCTGTCTCAAAATAAAAAATAAAAAGGGCTAAGGTGTAGCTCAGAGGCAAAGAGCCTACCTCCCTAGCATGCTCCAGGGCCTGGGTTCAACCCCCAGCACCACAAAAATAAAAAATAAAAGACTATTACAGAAGTAGCACTTCTTTTGGTCATGAAAACACAGGAGGCAAGCTGGGCATGGTGCCACATAACTGTAATCCCAGCACTGGGGAGGCAGAGGCAAGAGGATTGCCGTGAGTTTGAGGCTAGCCTGGGTATATAGTGAGTTCAAGGCCAGCCTGAACCATACAGTGAGACCCTGTCTCAACAAAACAAAACAAAACAAAAACACATAAGGCATACAACAGCCAAGGCAAGCCACTGCCCTCCACTCCAAGTGCCCAAGGCCTCCTCCCTGGGGCAGCCTCTGGAACCTCCAGGAGGCAATCACTCCAGACTCCCTCACTGTTCAAAAACTGCTCGGCAACATCCTGGTCCCCAGGAAAGTGTAGGTCAAAGCCACAGAGAATGAGGCACCCCAGCAATGGCAAGAATGGAAATCACCAAGTGTTGAGAAGGATGTGGGCAAACTGGAACTCTCAGGCGCTGCTGGCAGGTATGTGGAAGTGGGGCAATGGCGTGGCCACAATGGAAATCAGTCCGGTGGTTCCTCAAGCTAAACACAGAATTGCCGTGTGAGTCAGCAGCTCTACTCCGAGGTCCACAACCCAAAGAAGCAAAAGGCGGAACTGGAATGGACATCTGCACACCCATGCTCACAGCGGCCTAGAGCACCAGAGGTGGACACAACCCCAGTGCCAAGCGGGGGATGAGCGGCAGGGGCAGTGAAGCCACCCAGTGCCATACTGGTCACCCTCCAGCAGGAAGGAAACTGATTCAACACACTGGACCCTGAAAACACCACACCAGTCACAGACAGACTGCTTCCGTGACGTCCCTGGAAAAGCCAAATCCTGGGGTTGGAGAGGGGGAGGTATTTATTAGGGACAGAGCTCATGCTGGCAGTGATAAAAATCCTGGATGCAGAGGGAGGTGATGGGCACACAGTGTTTAACAGCCCTGAACTGGACACTGTTTACAGTCAAATGACATTGTTTATCACCATCTTAATAAACCTTTAAAACACTCCAGCTGTGCCAGGGCAGGAGGAGTTCACAGGCTCCACCCTACACCCCAGTAGGAGTGGAGCTGCTGCTACATTGAGCTGTATTACACTAAAGCTTTTCTTTTCGGCTACTGGGCAGTGAACCCTGGACCTTCGCACTGAGCCACATCCCCAGCCCTTTACACTTTTTGAGACAGGGTCTCATGAAGTCACTAAATTACCCAGACTGGGCCCAAACTTTTGGTCTTCCTGTCAGCCTCACAGAGTGCTGGGATTACATGTGTGTGTCACAATCCCTGGCTTGTAGTGAAGTTAATTTTATTTAACAAAGAGGGAAGAAAAGCCACAGCCTGGCTCCAACGCCCAAGCTTAAGTTACTCAGTCACCAGGTGGCCTCAGATGGGTGACTCTCAAACCCACACCTCAAGACTGCTGTGAGAAGCCACATGGCAAGGACAACCACCATCCTCACAGCTGGGCAGCTCGGGCACAGCGACAGCAGCCCCACCGCCCAGAGTACCTTATGTGCCAAACAGTCCTGCAGGTCGGTGTCCAGGTGGAGGCTCTCGCTCTCGGCAGACAGGTCAGTGAGGATGTCCTACAAAGGGACCAAGGGACAAGTGGCATGAGTCAGGGCAGAAGCACTGCTCCCAGGCCTGCTTTGTGGGCAGCAGTGACACCTGATGACCCTGTGATGCCTGACAAGAAATGAGGCCAGGCAGGGAGCTCTGAGGGCTATGAAGAAGGTGTTATGAGCTTGGGGCTGGGCAACCATGTGGCAGGGGCCACTGCAACACAGCTCTACCTGCCCACTGTGGAGGACCCACATGGGGCATCCTCAGAGCCCACGGCCCTAGGCAGAGGGGACCTGTGGGACAAGGCCAGCAGGGTGGCGGCCTTCTGAGAGAGGTGCTGTGCACGGCCTGCAGAAAAGGCTGACTGAGGAGGCAGCAAGCTAAGCACCAGGGCAGCCCTGGGTCTCAGGAGGCCCCAGGCTGGGGGTGGGTTCCAAACCCATACTATTTAGAAACCCCCAGGGGATGGGCGTGGAGGGCACTGTGTGCAGAGTGGGGCCTGGAAAGGCAAAAGGTCATGTGATAGGGCCCACTAGGCTGCAGTGAGAAACATAGATTTCAGCTGGATGTGGTGGTGCAAGCCTGTGATCCCAGCTACTCTGGTGGCTGAGGCAGGAGGATTCCAAGTTTGAGCCCAGCCTGGGCAACTTAGCCAGCCTCAAAATAAAAAATGGAAAAAGGGCTGGGGATGTAGCTTAGTGCAAAGACTCTTGGTTCAAATGCCAGTACTACCAAAAAAGAAAAATGAAAAGTACTGGAGAGTCTGAGAAGGAAGAGCTGACCCCTAAGACAGTCAAGGCACAGCCAGGAGGATGAGAGCCTGGCACAGGAAGAGGCCTGGACAGCAGTTAGGCCATGGCGCTGGGCACTGAGCAGGTGGCCAGAGAGCGTAGGTCCCTGACCTGGTGTGATCACACCTGACAGGGTGTGATCGAACACAGAAAGCAAGGACAGTGTCACTGTCCCTTGAGCAGGCACCTGGGGAAGGCTGGTGGAATGAACAGGAACAGGAGGCCACAGGGAGGAACAGACCTGGGAGGGAGGCCTGGAAGGCTGTGGAAGATGCAGCTACAGGATCTTGAGGTGGAGGCCACCCCAGAACTGGTCTGAAGCAGAAGGCCTAGGCCACAAAAGCCTGGGCCCAATGACATGTTCTGGGTCAGCAGAGAAGTGTGAGGAAGTGAGCAAGCAGCCAGGAAGGACCCACTACACAGAGGCAAAGGAGGCACAGCATCATCTGGGGTCTCCGGGAGGCTGAGAAGTCAGGGATGGGGAAGGTAAAGGGGGTGTTCACCAGCTGCAGAGAAACAAAGGGGTCCACTGCTCCTTGCAGACCAGCAGAAGGGTGGGGTGGCCAGGACCCAGGACAGGAACTCAGCCAACAGCCATGACTTTCCATAGCCAGGCTGAATGTGCTGCTCCACCCGGCTCTGGGGAGGGTCACCTGACCCGGGGAGTCGGCAGGAAGGGACCCTGGGATCTGGCCAAGAGGTAGGACCTGCTGGCCTCTGAGCCCCTGACACTGGTCAGTGAACAGGGAACAAGTTTCCCCGATTTTGCAGAGGGCACATTTCCAAACCTTGGGCTCACTTCTGCCTCCCTACTCTGTGTTTCCCTCCATGTTCCAAGCTGCAGGCTGTGAACATCTTCCCTTCTCCAAGCCGAGGCCCACTCATCCCTGTTCCCTGCTCCCTCCCCAGCTCCCAAGTTACCTGCAGAGACATTGTCCCTCTCACGGCAACCACCACAGATTCCTTCCTGTGATCCAGAGCCACTAAGAAGGGCAGCTCGTATACCTGAAGGAGAGGAAGCATGAGGCCTGAGTACAGGAGACGCCACTTAGGGTCACCGGCGAGAGAGCAGATGGTCACTCCCAAGAAACTCTGATTCCCACGACCTGGAGATGGGGCTATCCACTGCTTGACCTTCCACTCATCTTCACCAGCCAGGGGACAACTGTGACACCATACACAAAAATCTTCCATATAACGTGCTACTGTGAGCTGGGCATGGTGGCACACACCTGTAATCCCAGAGCTCTGGGAGGCCGAGACAGGAGGATCAGAGACAGGAGGATCACAAGTTTGAACCCAGCCTGGGCAACTTAGGGAGAACTTGTCTCAAAATAAAAACTGAAAAAGGGCTGGGAATGTAGCTTAGTGAGAAGGCCCAGGGTCAATCCCCAGCACCACAGAGAAGAAAACCACCCAAACAAAAAGCCATGCTACTGAACACAAACAACTCTGTCATCCCTCCCAGCCTCTCTGGCCTCCCCAAGTCAGATCTCACATCCCGCTGCACAACATATAATCTCACTCACTACCTCTACAGCTAGGCCTGAGCACCCGCGCCTGCTCAGTGGACACACGCAGTTCTGCTGACAACCTGCGGTCCCTCTGGGACGCCAGCATAACAGGCGCTGTTTGCCAGACTCAGGGACCACACTACTGTCATCTACTGGGGTTGGGGCAGGCCTAGCTCAGCAGCCTCCCGCAGCAGTCAACACAAGACCAGCATCCTCTGCTTTAAGGGACTCTGAGCAGGAGCAAAAGGCTTTGGGTCTCGTAAGCATGCACTCTGATTTCGAAGCAAGCAAAGCTAAAGCCACAATTTCGGGCTCCAGCTTTAAGAACCAGGGTCCTGAGAGACACAGAAAGGGTTGAGGTCTGGCAGAAACTCAGCTCAACACCTTCCTGCTGTGTGCTCCCATGCAAGTGGTTCCAGTTCTCTCAGTCTCTTTCTCATTTTTTTTTTTGGTAGTTCTAGGAATTAAACCTAGCTATAGGCTATATAAACTCAGCTCTACACCCAGCCCTTCTTTTATTTTGAGACAAAGTCTCATCAAGTCATTAGGTTGCCCAGATGAACTCAAACTTACAGTCCTTCTGCCTCAGGTTCCCAGAGGGCTGAGATTATAAACAACCAACGCCAGGGTTCACTTTTTTTTTGTAGTACTGGAGCCTGAATCCAGGGATTTGTCCTGAGCTACATCCCCATCCTTTTTTTTTTTTTTTGGTACCGGGGATCGAACTCGGGTCCTTGCACTTGCACAGCAGGCGGCGAAACCACTGAGCTAAATCCCCATCCCTTTTTGAGACAGGGTCTCCCTAAGTGACTCTAAGTTGCCTAGGCTGGGCTTGAACTTGTGATCCTCCTGTCTCAGGCTCCCAGAGTGATGGGATTACAGATATGTGCCACCATGCCCAGCTACAGTGGGGGGCTTTTAAAGCAGGGTCCCACTTTCCAAGACTGACAGAACTGATCCAGAGGTGGTCTTCAGGTTATCTTATGAGCTCCCCAGGAGATCCCATCAGGCAGCAGAAGCTGAGAATCACTTCTCCAAACCACTGGCTCTTGGGTCCTGGGGCCAAGAACAGCCTTAGAGGGCTACTGCCTAACACTGGGCATAGGCGTGGAAGCTGAGGCAAAGCTGGCTTTTGCAGCCTCATCATATTTCCAGAGGACTGCAGTACTTCCAGAACATGAGACCCATTCAAAACCTCACTGCTAACAGAGCCCAAGACCCAAAACAGAAGCCTGCATGGGGATGATTCTGACACAGTTCATTATACCTTGGCAAAGATTGGATTGTGTAAGAAACAGCGTGGTGTCCCCAAGAAAACCTTGTTGCTCCATCTTATGTGAAACCCAAGTTGTTTTTCTTCTTTTTTTTTTGGTTATGTAAGATTGTGAGACAGAGTCTTGCTACACAGTCCAAGCAAGCCTTGAAATCACAATCCTGCCTCGGGGTCCTGAATGCTGAGAGAGATTACAGGTGCATGCCCCCATGCATGGCTCAAAACCTGGATTTTTAACTGGATCCATGGGTGTGGACTTCAAGGGAGTCTGTAAATTCCCGGAAACTGTGCTAAAGATTTGGGGTTAAATATGTGTATCTCTGAATTATATGAAGAATAATTTAGAACTCCCCTCAGAACTGCAAAGGACCCCAGGACCCAAGATTATTTAAGAGCTGCTGTCTGATACTATACCTTGTCGTGAAAGCTTATGTGAATGAAGTCCCTGTACTGCAGGCCTGTCGTATGCAGGATGGAGCCGAAATGGCAGTTGAGCTGATTACCTCCCACCAACTCATATTCTGTGGTCCTGCTTCTACAACTGCAGAAGAGGGAAGGTGTCAGCGCACAGCCCTCACCAGGAACATCAATCCACACCTCCGTGTTTTCCCGGCAAGCAATGGCAAGTACCAGGAAGGGGAAGACAAAAACTTCTCTGTGTATATACCTCTTACCAGGGCTTTGCCTTCCAGCATTGCGCCAGTGCTTTACATATTAAAAAATAAATTAAATCAACAAGGGTGGAGAGAAACTGAAACTACATGCTTACTGAAGGGGGTCAACCAGTGTTCTGAAGAAACAACAATAAAAGGACTAATCTAAGTAACTTGCAAATATAGTACTCTAAATCTAAAAACAAAAAACTCTGAACACTACAAACTATACTCTGGACATTTCTTTTTGGCAGCAGTGCCGAGTCTGACCATGCTCAAGCTACTTTGGGAGTACAGGGGCCCAAGCGTGAGCAACTTGGTACTGATGTTTCGGATGCCAGGGTTCTCTCTAAGGGTGAAAATGGACATAAACAGGATATGGAAGAAGGAAAACTTGTGGCTTTGAAGAAGAATCAAAAGGCATCAATATAAACCCTATTTTTTTTTGGTAGTGCTGGGGACCTAACCCACAGTCTTGGATATGCTAGGCAAGTGTTCTACTGCCAAGCTACATCTCTAGCCCTTTCACTCATGATTTTTACTGTATTTATTTATTTAGAGACAAGGTCTCATTATTCAGTTCAGGCTGGTTTTGAATTCACCATGTAGCCCAGGCTAGCCTCAAACTAGCAGTGATCTTTCTGCCTCAGCCTCCTGAGTGCTGAGATTACAGGCCTGTGCCACCACCATCTTCTCACTGTCATTTTTTTCGAGATGGGGGTCTCACTACATTGCCCAGGTTGGGCTCAACCTCACTCTTCTCCCACCCTGAGTTTCCCCGTAGCAAGTTGTACAGGAGTGCACCATTGTGCCCAACCAAACTTACAATTTTTAAAATAAATATATATTGGGCTGAATCACACGGAATTGCTATTTTCCCCCCAACCCTGTCCTCTGAAAAGGCCAATAACACCCTGGGAATAATACCCACACCTGGACCCTAGTTCTTGCTTTCTAATTACCAATGGCCACACCAAAAGGAGCGGAAGCCCTGCAAATTAAGTCTAGGAAAGGACAAGACGAGGCTGTAGAATCTAAGGTCAGGCTAGGTGTGGTGATCTACACCTGTAATCCCTGTACTTTGAGAGGCTGAGGCAGGAGAATTGCTGCAAGTTTCAGGCCAGCCTAGGCTACACAGTGAGTTCAAGGCCAACCTGAACCACATAGCCAGACAGTGTCTCACCTCCACCCCCTCTAAAAAAACTCTTAACTCAGAAACTCAGGAAATGGGCTGGGCATGGTAGTGACTTCTGTAATCCCAGGACTCAGGAGGCGGAGGCAGGAGGATGGCAGTGAGTTCAAGGCAGCCCCAACTATGTAGCAAGACCCTGTCTCCAAAAACAAAAGGGAAAAAAAAAAAAACCTCAGGACATGCTCAGAAAGTAATAATACATAGCAAAAGGTCCCCAGGAGCCAGCTGCAATGCCTCATCTGAGACACTCTGAACACCAAATACTACACTCATTATAAAATGAACAGTAATATAACCCCAGGAGGAGGCAGGAGGATCAGCACCAGCTGGAGTATAGCTTGGGGTATGTAGTGAGCAGCCCCCACTAAACAAAACAACAACAAAAGAACAGTAATACATTATAACCCATTGAATAAGGTCAGAACCTATATATCCATATTGATAATTAGCAGGGCTGGGGATGTAGCTCAGAGGCACAGTGCCTGCCTGGCAAGCAAGAGGCCCTGAATTCAAATCCCAGCAGCAAAAATAAATAAATAGTAGGGAAGGGAAACTCTGCTTTAAGGCAGAATGACAACTAATACAGAAGAAATAGTGAATTTAGAAAAATCATAATTTTGTAACCATCCTAATAACTGATTCACATGACAATCCATGCACACCAAAAGGACTGGGCGAGTTTGGAGAGGACCAAATGTTTAGGTGGTCTTGGAGGACCTCATTATAAGGAGAAGGAAGGGACTACCTCTGTGCAGAACCTGCTACTGTCACCTCAGCCAAGCGATCATGTTAACAGTGCCAAGAGTGGAACAACCTAGCATTCTCTCACGCTCCTGATGGGACGGACATACCAGGAAGGACACAGCTCCTCACAGAGCACCTCCTGCCAAAAACCCAACACCTGGATCCAGCCACAAGGAAACCTCCAGGTGATGAAAATGGAAGACCTGTCTACAAAATACCTGCGCTGACCTCCTCAAAATGTTAACACTGTGAAAGACAGAGGGGTTGCTAAAGGACTCCAAATTGAAGGATATTAAGGAGCTAGGGCAACCAAATGCAAAGTGTAGCCCTGGGTCAAGGAAAAATTGCTAAAAAGGACTTTACTGGGGCATTGGAAGAATCAGAATATAAGTTACAAATTAGTTAAAGATGCCAGGCCCAGTGGTGCACACCTGTAATCCCAGCAATTTGGGAGGCTGAGGAAGAAGGATCACAAATCCAAGTCTTGCCTGGGCAACTTAGTGAGGCCCTGTGTCAAAAAATGAAAGGGGGGCCAGGGATTTACCTCAGTGGTTTCGGCACCTGCCACGTAAGCGCAAGGTTCCAAGTTTGATCCCCGGTACCAAAACAAAAAAAAGGGGCTGGGGATGTAGCTCAGTGGTAGGGTGCCCCTGGGTTCATGCTCTACACCACCAAAAATAGAAGCAAATTAAAGATTAATGATAAAGTTCCTGAGTTTGACATTTTTACTGGAGTTACGTAAAAGAACATCATGCTTCAGAAATTTAGGCTAAAGTAATTAGAAACAAAGAAGCAAGGAGTCTACAACTAAACTCAAATCCTTCAGGGGGAAAATCTGTCTAGAGTATATGATACTGCACACATGACAAAATGAGTCAGACTCTAGATAAAGGAATCTAGATTAAGAGGACTCCAGATAAAAGATATGGGTTAGACATCTCTGTTCTGTTCCTGCAAGCTTCTGAAATATTTTAAAATAGAATTTTTAAAAAGAGAAATGTAGAGGATCGGTGATTTAGCTCAGTGGCACTGTGCCTGCCTTGCAAGCGCAAGGTCCTGTGTTCGATCCTCAGTACCAAAAAAAAAAAAAAAGAGAGAGACATGTGGGCATGGAAGCCTCACATGGTGCACACCTACCAGTCACCACCAATCTTGCACAGCCCGGTAAATGGGTTTCTATAAATATAGAGAGGCCACCCATAGGCAGCTGCTGCAAACTGCATATAATGACGGCAATTTTCTAATTCTGCATCCAATTCAGCTTCCTGGAAGAGAAAAAAAAAGTTTTTTATTTAAGGGAACTCATTATGGGGAGGATGAACATGCTAAGATCTTAAACCTGAACTCCAACTCCTGATTCTCTCTCTTTTCTCACTGACCAGAATTCTTAGAAAACTGGCCCTTAAACACAAACTCAAGTGGACTCCAGGAATGCAGTGAGAAGGAAATTAATAGCAACAAGACCCTAGTGATTCTTTTTCTTTGCTTCTGCAGCACTGAGGATTGAACCCAGAGCCTCTGCACAGAGCTACATCTCCAGCCCTTTTGTATTTTTCATTTTGAGACAGGGTCTCACTAAATTGCCCAGGATAGGCTCCAACTTATAATCCTCCTGCCTCAGCCCCTCAGAGTGCTGGAATCATAGGCATCTGCCACCACTCCCTGCTTCTGTAATGATTCCTGACTCCTGCTAACATGTGTCTGAAACAGAAGCATTAGCACATTTCCACACTGTAACACAGATGCCGCCAAGAACTCAGTGCTTTTGCAAGAGATAAAAAAACTATGTATCCTGTGTGGAATTTTCTCTTTCAAAAACATAAAAATTGCCAGGTGGTGCATGCCTGTAATCCAAGCACTTGGGAGGCTGAGGCAGCAGGATCACAAGTTCAAGGCCAACCTGGACTACATGGCAAGTTCAAGGTCAGCCTGAACTGCATAGTGAGACCCTGTCTCAAAAAACCAAAACCAAAACAAAACAAAACACAAAAATCTACAGGAGGAAACTTATCATCCAGTGAAGCTTCCCGCTTCCCAGATGGAGAGAAGAGAAAAAAGAAACACACTCAGGGGGCTTGAGGTCCCAACTTAGAAGGAATTTTCCTGGTGTGTAGAACCCAGCAGGAAATTTCCCAAAGGAGAAAGGTCTGAAAATATGATGCACTTGCTGGGAATGGGCTTCTGCTACCAGGGCCCCAAGCATTGAGGATCTGCCTTGCCAGACAGGTGTGTCACAGAGGACAAACCGATTCCAGCCCAACTGTGACCCAAATTGCTCTTGGTGAGTGGTCTAGTTTTGAAGATCTACACCAGTGTAAGCATCAAGACTATACCATCCAAGAGAAATCTGGGATTACCTGGGGGTGCCCTGGGGAGTGGCTGATCACCTCCTGTGGCTCCTGGCTGCTGCTGATGTTGTCCTGCTGCTGATGGAGAAGGGCCAGGCCTACTGCAATGTCACTGGGCACCAGATCTGTGTCCTGTGTGGGGAAGTGTGATGGCCTGGCATGAAACTTAGCAGGAGCTGCCCTGAATGCTTCACGATTCAGTTTCACAGTTTACAGGCGCAATGCAGTTACACTGGGAACATTTACATGTACAAAGGCAGTTTTAAAGGCATTCTTTACAGGTCTCCTCCTATATTTGAGCTTAGTATTTTCTCAGGTCTTATCCTCAGTCAAATCTACTTAGATGGGTCCCTATTTCAAAATTCCACTTCGAGTTAACTATTTCTAATATACTTCAAATCTTTTGTAAATGTGGAAAACAAATGACTAAATCATCCATATTTTTAGTAATGTACAATTTCAGCTCAAGTTTATACTCTTGATTCTCAAAATGCTGTAACGGTTTTATTAAAACAGACTACACCCGGGATGTATGAGGCTGAATATGTTCCTGGGTACAGCACATGCTCCAAACCTCAAGATGGCAAAGCAGCATTTAGTGTTCTGGAGCTGACCTTACCCTTTTCCTTCAGAAATAGGGAACAGACAGAAGTACCAAAAGGCGGGCCCAGGGGTTTAGCTCAGTGGTTCCGCTGCATGACTCACAAGGCATGACTCACAAGTGCAAAGTCCTGAGTTTGATCCCTGGTACTTCGGCTCACCAGAAAAGACTATGTACCAACCACTGGACCTATGACTAGATTAAGAAATCCTCTCAGCTGGGCGTGGTGGCACACGCCTGTAATCCCAGCAGTTGGGAGGCTGAGGCAGGACACCAATAGTCTCATGCCAGCCTGGGCTACATAGTGAGTTCAAGGACAGCCTGTTAAAACCCTGTCTCAAAAAAAAAAAAAAAAAAAAAGAAATGAGAAATGAATTCGGAGAATAGCCAGCTTCTTGTTTTCCTCAGCCCAGGCTGAAGCAGTCTTTTCCAGTTTAGGGGACACATTTCTCTAATCCCTATGTGGAAGCTGGTTCTGTAGCCTGGTGTCAAGCTGTAGGGCTGGCCCAGAACACTACAGAGTCAGACACCACAGAGAAGCAAGAAACTGACAGGAAGGGTTGCAGACTGTCAGAACCAGTCCCCCTTACCTGGCCTCAATATGGAAAATGACACCAGTTTATCAGTTTATCATGAAAAGACAAAAATCACACAGTGAACATGAAAGAAAACGAATATTCCCAAATCGCTTGGGAAACTGCTTTAGAATGATAACACATTTTTACACTCCAATAAGTAGGATTTCCTTCCCTCAAACTGAGGACTGAACCCTTCGCATGCACTTACTTCCTTTTTAAAACTTTTAAATTTTGAGACAGGGACTGACTCACACAAGCTGGGGTCAAACTGTGATCTTCCTGCGGCAGCCTCCCAGAGTTGCTGGGAGTGCATCACCACTCCTGGCTGAAAAAGCTATCATTTCTACCACATAAGTGCTAAGAAACCACTATCTGAGACTACTCTGGATGTACAACACTGCTCACATGTATCTGCTGCATCAACTTGACAGAGAATATAAAGTCTGTGTGTGTGTGTGCGTGTGCGCGCACGTGCGTGTGTGCAGCTGTGTGTGGTAGTCCCCAACTGTAGAGGTTCCACTAGTTCCTTTAAAAAGGGAGTGGGCCAGGGATGTAGCTCAGTGGCACAGTGCCTGCCTGGCAAGCGAAAGGTCCTTAGTTCGATCCCCAGTACCAAAAAAAAAGGATGTGTAATGAACAGGTGTCAATGAAGATGCACCTAAGAGTCAAGACAGGGTCTGAAAAAGAATTGCCCTTGAAGTTAACTGCCCCAAGGCGCTCATCCCAGACACAGTCCGTCCCCAACCCCACACCCAGAGGTTCCAGATTCTCAAAAGCCACTCATGTGAAAAGGGAGATTAGCTCAAAGCGCAGCCAGAGTGCTCAATTTCACATAAGAGGGATTCATGGAAACAGAAAGAGACCAAATCAGATCCCTTCAGCTTACTGAAAAGTAGGTTGAGAAAAGCTCTGCCGTACTCGAAAAAGCAATTCGAGTGTGATCATCTTTCCCCACGCAACAGCACAACAACTTGATTCTCGTTTCCCACACGCTTGTAGCTGCTGTCTTGAGGCCATTAAGTAACTGGCTTGATTCGTGACTATCCAGGTGATCAGGACCAGCAGAGGTATAGGGAGCCATTTCCCCGCCCAGTGGGTCAAAGACAATGATAATGGTGAAAACAGTGGCAGCGATGATGATCCAACTGCAAGAGAGAGGGGAAAGAGCTTGGTGACTAGGGGCCTCCATCCAGAGCCTGACACACCTGCTTCATGTTCAGTTCTGTGTCTCTACTGAAGTGCTTGGGACCCAGGAAGAAAGATCTCCCAGAGTCTGGCTGAGGTGACCAAACTGTTCCTTCTAGAAAGTTCTTCATAGTCAACCCAGGCCCTATAAAAAATAAGGGCCACAAAGGAAACATGGAGCTGTGTGGTGGCCTGACTTAGGCCCTTCCTCCTCAGTTCAGTGCCTCAGGGTTCTTCTGGTAAAACTAAAAGAATGCCCAGATTGTGGGATACTCTGATAGGCCTTTTATTCATATCTCTTAAGTATTCCCAGATTTGCCCACATGTACAAGTCCTGTGGGAAGACACTTCCATGAGGCAGTTCTGCTGCTCTCTTACCAGGTGGCTCAGGAAAGCTGGCAATAGCATGAGCCTGTTTCCTTATTCATAACTCTAAGAGAGGCAACTAGATTATCTCTAAGATTTTTATTCCAGAAGATGCAAAAACCTTATTATAAGGCTTATCAGAGCACTATTGCCTGTCATGATACTTGACACTACATTTCTTTTTTTGGGGGTTCCAAGGATTGAAGTCGGGACCTTGCGCTTGCGAGGCAGGTGGCAGCACCACTGAGCTAAATCCTGGGCTCTTTGACACTCCATTTCTTTTCATCTTATCTTTAGCTTTTGACCTTGCTTTAGTCTTTGGTTTTTTTCCTTCTTATAAGAAAGGGAATTCAAGAAACTGAGAACCCAGGAAGAAAGAAAAAACATCAACAAATGGATAATGGATATCAGGCCTAAACAAATGTGTGTAAATTGTCATAAGTGATTCAGTAAGGTCTCATTCTAGCTAATAAGAAAGCTCTCTGGTCACACTCCTCAGAGATATGCATTCACCTACATTTCAAATACAACTGTAATGAGAAGACACTAAAAGAGAAGATAAGACCTCACCTGACAATGACAGTTGCAATGATGCCATTCACAACTGTTCTGTCACATGTGACACCATCTGCTACCCAGGCGGCCCCCAGGGATGCCCAGACCATCTCTGGCAGAAAGAGTGCTAGGCGGAGGTAAAGCAGCTTAGACATAGACTTCCGAGGTCCAGGGTTACAAATGGTTCCTGAAACACAGAAATAATCAGTGGCTTACTCCCCTCCTCAGAGATGAAGAGGCCCCTTTCCCACAAAACACACGTGCTAGCGCATGCTCTGTATGATCCACCCACCCTCTGACTCCGCTGGCTTGCACTTGGTGGCCAGCGCCCGAGTGTGAGAGCCAGTGACAAAGTGAAGGATGGGAAGGAAATAGGACAGAAGCCTCAGATGCACTTCTGAGACTTGCTAAGGATGAACACCACTCCTGGGTTCTGGCTAGACGACCACAAAATCACTGTCCAGGCTGGCTCACTTCTGAGAGCAAAGAAGGCATATTAATAAGTACCTGAAGGGCCGGGGATTTAGCTCAGTGTTTTCGCTGCCTGCTGCGCAAGCACAAGGACCCGAGTTCGATCCCCAGCACCAAAAAAACCCCAAACAAGTAAGTACCTGAACACTGAATGCTGGGTTAGTCACCATTCCATTTTATAAACGAACTGAATGGGGGGGCGGGGGCAGAGGCTGGGTGTTGGTGAACAGATAAACAACGCCTGTAATCCCAGCACACTGGGTGGTCAAGCAAGAGAATCACACAAGTTCAAGCCCAACCTGAACAACTAGTGACTTAGCAAGACCCTGTCTCAAAAATAAAAAAGGGCTGGGGGGGATGTAGCTCAGTGTGAAGGTTCTGGGCTTAAACACAAGTACTGAGCACACACAAGCCCACACAAGAGGAACTGGGCTCAGAGAGCGCAATAGGTACTTTTTAAAATATAACCCAAGTCTGCATGACTCAAGCTCTTTGTCCAGTGGTTCACACTTTGGGGAAGTGAATTTATTTATTTATTTATTTATTTATTTATTTATTTATTTATTTTGGTGCTGGAGATTGAACCTAGTACCTAAGCACATATTCTACCACTGAGCTATACCCCCAAGCCTGGAAATGAACAATTCTGATGGCGAGACCACCTGAAGAAGACTAATACACAAGACTTTTTTTTTTTTAATTTAGAATACTGTAGTATATAGTAATTCAAGACATCCTAAACAAATTAAAGTTTAACATATGTGATAGGCATATAAGCATTTCAAAAGCATAATGAAATCCAATTATGTACTGCATAATGTAGTCAACAGTAGACTCTAACATTACGCAGACGTTTGCTAAATAAAAGCTCCCTGTAGGACCATTACATATAAACAAGGGTAAGGGAAGTGCAGATTAATTCTGTGGAATCTTTTTGAAACCGAGAGTCTAAAACTCAATACATTTTTCAGACAGGCACCAAATTACCCTAAAAAATTTTTACAATGGTTGTTTTGACATTTCTTTCATCAGACACTCCACTTAAGTCAACAATACCTGTGATATGCCAGGAAAAGAAATCCCCCAAACCAAAACACAATTATAGATTTGGTACACTTAAATATATCACTCTCACTGGAAGTGGTTATCAGTTACAAAGTCTTTGCAACCAGCCCAAAGCATTTAAGAAGTTTTTATAAATTTTTTGTGATATTCATTATGTTTAATTCTTACACCAAACTTTTCTGGTGAAGACAGCATCGTATTTTATGCAATGGAAACCTCAGAATAATCACCAGAAAGCTTTTAAGACTCATGGGAGGATAAAGTAGGATGGTCCACAGATATGAAGATGAAATCCAGAACATTGGAATTATAAATGTTTAGAGCAGTCCAGACTAGAAGACAAGTCCAGACTACCATCAGGAGAATGAAATGTAATACGGTAAAAGATGTACCCTTAAAGTTTTGTCTCAACCCTGTTTGAACAGTGAAGTTTGATCTTCACTTCAGCCCGGCCAGCAGAAATTGTGCGATTTTCTGTTGTATTTATTGTACAGACTATGTACATTCTAGAATGTTCCTTTAGTGCTACACTGTTGTATTTTTTTGTCCCAGCAATTTGAGGATGTACATACAAATTCCACAAAGTCATCAACGAGAACAGGCCATGCTCCTTCTTCACCATAATTAGATACGTCATTTGCAATTGCTGTACTGAATTCTAAAAGACTCCAAGTATCTTTTGGTACCGATCATTTATGATGTTCTGACAAAAATTTATTCCACTGGTCTAAGAATTTAAATCTTCCATTAAGCACTAAGCTCCAGTGGGCAATGGCCATTTCTAGATCCTAATTCTGTCATGCTGTGCAGGAATTCCTACTTGGAGAACTCAGCGTTGCTGCTCTCTTCCATGCAACAATCAAATACTAATGCTGGCTGGATCAACTGCCAGGTCATCACAGAATTGCTAGACACCACATATTCCAATTTTATTTTCATCCTGCAGATCTCTCCACTTCTTCCCCAGCTCCACAGCAAACGGATGACAGCTGTGGCAGTAGTGGCTCCTCTCACAGACTCGCTGGGCTCCCGCTCATGTACAGTGCCCCATGACATTTTTACTGCATTTGTAAAACAAGTCCAAGTATCAGTAGAAGCCTAGGTGCTTTAATTCTTGGTGTAAAACACTTTATTTCCCTTTCGGAAAAAGCTAAGATAAACACTAATCTAAGCAACATAAAAAATGCTTCATGATTAAAACAATTACCCAGCTGGGCTCTCACTCTCGACCCTCCTGCATCAGCCTTCCAGAGTACTGAGATTACAGGAGTATGCCATTATCCCCCGTTCCAAAATAATTTTTTTTTTGGTACTGGGGATCAAACTCAGGACCTTGCACTTACAAGGCAGGCAAAGTGACACTGAGCTAAATCTCTGGCCCTAAAATATTTTTTAATAAGGCATCTTATGCTAATTATTTTTTAAATTGGCAATTTTGTTGTTGTGGGTTTTTTTGAGACAAGGTCTTGCTGTAGTTCAGGCTGGTCATGAACTCATTATGTAGCCCAGACCGGCCGAAAACTTGTGGCCATCCTTCTGGCTCAGCCTCTCAAGTGCTGGGATTATAGGTATGTGTCACCATGCCTGGCTTTAAATTGGCAATTGACCTACCATATTTCTATAGAATACTTTTCTCAGTTCAGCTAGATACCTCTAACCACAAGTAAATAAAATCCAACACCAACTGGCTGAAAAGCAGGACGGACCTGTACTGACTCAGGGATGGGTGAATAGAGGCTTCTCACAGTGTCACCTCCTTTGTGCCTGCTCATCTTGGGCTTTGAGTGGAGATACAGCATCATCCAGGAGGAAAGTGACATGTGGCTTCTGAAACTTTCTCAGAGCTGCAAGGAAGTACTTTCCCAGCACCTTCCAGCAAAACCCTCCTGGCCCAAATCAGGTCCCACATCCACACCTGAACCAGTGATCTGAGGATCATTCCAGAGCTTCTAGTCAGCTCCTCTGACACATACTTGGTATGTATGGGATGGGGTTCTGTTTGGAGAAAGTTGTGGGACAGGCAGCCCATGACCTGTAGATGACTCCTAGCTCTGAGCATGGGCATGTGCTGGGGCAGGGACGGTGGGAGTATCTGGGATGAATATGAGCATCCCTCACAGGAATGTGAACGTGCCCTGACACCACCAAAAACATACGAAGAAAAGCAACCATTTCAGGGGGGAAAAGTTCACACTTATTGTTACAAATCTGAATTTAATAGTTACAAACTCAGTGGTCCCAACAGAATGCGACATAAAAAAAAGGCAAATAAATTAAGATAATGCTAACACCTGGCTTTTTTCTTTTTCTGTCTTTTTGGGGGGTTGAGACAAAGTTTCGCTATGTAGCTTAGGCTGGTCTTGAACTCACTATATAGCCCAGGCTGGCTTCAAACTTGTGGTGATCCTGCTTCAGCCTCCCAAGTGCTGGGATTACACACATGCATAGCCACACCCAGCCCTCCTAGGTTCCTGAGGGTGGGAATTCACTACACTGTCCTTTCCAGCCTCCAATACACGCACATGAGGTTAACAACCCATCTTATGGAGCCAATGGTCCAGCACACCTTCCAAAGCAAATAATGAAGTATTCTCTTTGAATTATTTTTCCCCAGTGAAGTGGGTGGCTCTGTTGACTCCAATGCTGAGATGCTCCAGAGTGGCTCCAAACCCGGAGTTCTGCCCATCCACATGAGCATGGAGAAGCGATGTCTGTGATCTCCTGGTCCTTTAGTAGTCCAACTATGACCCTGGTTGCTCTGGTACTGAACCAAATGCTGCAAACAGTGCTCCAAGTGCCTGTTGTTCCAGCTCAGCTCTGGCTGGGATTCGCTCAGCTTGTGAGGATTCTCTGGAGCCTGGGAGTCACTAGATTCTGTGGTTTCGGCACCTAGGTGGCCTGCCTCCTGGGCTCCTGTGGTCCTGGAGCCGAACAGCAACATTTGGCAGAGACGGAGCTCCTGGTTTCGTGGCTGACAGGCAGGTCATTTTTTCTGATGACAGAGAAGAGGCCACACTCCTGGACTTCATCACAGGTTTTGTACCAATAGAGCAGCCGGGTTAGTGGGCTGGGGCTCAGATCTGCTGTTCCAAATGCAATTCATGTACTTAACACTAAACGTGAAGCACTGAACCTCTGGGAGGGGCAGGGTAGAAACACTGAGGGACCCAGGGGTCATAGAGACCAGGGAAAAATCAGCGAGGGTGATAGAGTCTTCAATTCCACTGGGCATGAGGACTGCCAAGTTCACACCCACTCCTCCCCCACCCCCACTCAGCAGAGGCAGCTCACTTGCTCTCATTCCCTGGGTGTAGTCTGTCTTTAACCATTTCTTTTTTGGGGGGGCGGGTACTGGGAATCAAACTCAGGGCCTTGAACTTGCCAGGCAGGCACTATGCCACTCAGCTACATTCCTGGCCCAAAGCATTTCTTAATTACAGTCACCAGAGTGCTCAGCTAGCTCACTCTATAAACCAGAGCAATAAGGTTTCTAGTATCTCCAGAGAAATGATTCCAGAAAACCATACCATGTAGGGAAAAAATTATCATTAAGACTAGGTATAGGCTGGGGATTTAGCTCAGTGGTTCCGCCGCCTGCCTCGGAAGCCCAAGGACCTGAGTAGGAGCTGGACATGGAGACACACATCTGTAATCCCAGCACTCTGGAGGCTGAGGCAGCAGGACAACAAGTTTGAGCCTAGCCTATGCAATTCACCAATCCCTGTCTCAAAATAAAAAAGGGCTGAGGAGGTAGTACAGTGTGAATGCTCTGGGTTCAAGCCCCAGTACCACAAAAAGAAAAAAAAAAGGAAAAGAAAGAAAGAAAAAGAAGAATAGGGTAGGCCTGGTGGTGTAGCTCAGTGGTAGGGAGCTATCTAGCACATACAAAGCCCTGGGTTCAAGTGCCTACACTGCATTAAAAAAAAGAAAAAAAAAGGACAGGTGTAACTCTTACAAACCACTGATAAAAG
Organism: Heterocephalus glaber; assembly: GCF_053883595.1. NCBI lineage: Eukaryota > Metazoa > Chordata > Mammalia > Rodentia > Bathyergidae > Heterocephalus > Heterocephalus glaber. The sequence continues at coordinate 38,102,184 of NW_028258381.1, read as the reverse complement.
GATAATGTAGTTTAAAATTTCAGAGAAGCTGATATTTTTCTTCAAAAATGACATTAAAAAGCCATGAAAAGATAGTCGACTCACTAGTTATCAAGGAAATGCAGATGAAAACCAAAAGATACCATATCATACTCACTAGGAACACTATAATCAAAAACTCAGATAATACTGTGTTGGTGAGAACAGTGGGAGATTAGAACCCTTATAATCTCTTACTGCTGGTAAGAAAGTAAATCGAAGGGCTGGTGGTTTGGCTCAGTGGTTCTGCCGCCTGCCTTGTAAGCGCAGGGTCCTGAGTTCAATCCCCAGTATCAAAAAAAAAAAAGAGATAGAAAGTAAATCGATACAACTTCTTGGAAAAGTCTGACAGTTCCTCAAAAGGAACATATGGCCTAGCAATTCCATTCCCAGGTAAACACACAAGAGAAATGAAGATCTAGGTCTACACAAAACCAAATGCAAATATTCATAGCAGCAGATCTGTAACAGCCAAAAAGTAGAAACAACCCAAATGTTCACCAAATGATATATGAATATGTAAAATATATCCAACCACTGCAATCCTGTTTAGCCATAAGAAACCAATAAAGTACTGACACCTATGTAACATACATGAACCTTGAAAATATTACACTAAGCTTAAGTAAGAAGCCAGACCAATATGCCACAGAACAGGTAATACCACTTATATCATGTTCAGAATAAACAAATCTATAGAAACAGAAAGCAGACTAGTGGATGTCTAGAACTGTGTAAACCAGGGCAAAATGAGGAATGCCACATAATGGGAGCAGATAGGATTTCTTTTGGGGTCAGCTTTCCACTGATGGAACAAAGCACTTGACACCTGCAACTTGAAGGAGAGGTTTACATCAGCTCACGATTTTAGAGGTTTCAATCCAGGGTTAGTTGGCTCCAACGCAGAAACCTTATAGTGGAAGGGAATGACAGAGGAAAGCTGTTCAGCTCAAGGCAGGTAAGAAGCAGAGAGAGATCAAGAGAACAAGATGGAGAAGGGAACAGCTCTATTTCCTTTTTTTTGAGACAGGGTCTGGCTATGTAGTTCAGACTGGCCTTGAACTCACTATGTAGTCAAGGCTAGCCTGGAACTTGTAGTCATTCTCCTGCCTCAGCCTCCTGGGTGCTGGGATTACAGGCATGCGCCACCATGCCTGACTAGCTGTACTTTCTAATAGCCCATTCAGCTCAGAAACAATAGATTAATCCATTAGTGAGGTTAGTGTCTTCACAATCCACTCATCATTCTTGGCCCTACTGCTGAACTCTACTACATTGGGAATTAAGCCATCAATACAGGAATCTTTAGGAGACATGTCATATTTAAGCCAGAACAGTGATGAAAATGTTCTAAAGCTGATTGCGGTAACAGGTGCACAACTCTGGATATACTAAAAACCACTGAATAGTGCACTTTAAATGGGTGCATTGTATGGTATGTAAATTATATCTCAATAAGGCTCTGAAAAAAATTTTTTAAAGATGTCAAATAAAGAAAGGTTAGTGTTTACCTTTCATGCTGACACACACGATGGCTAACACAGTACATATAACAACTGCCAGGAGTACAATGAGAACAATCAAGTAACTGCTGAGCAGGACTCCACCAGCACAGTCCAACTTCCCTCTGTGCATGACATACAAAGTCAGAATGCCAATCCACCTGTGGAGAGACAGGGAGGGTCAGAAATGGAATCCAGGGGCTGGGGTACAGCACAGTGGTAGAGCACTTGCCTAGCATGCATGAAGCCCTGGGTTCAACCCCCAGCATCGTTAAAAAAAAAAAAAAAAAATCCAAGGTGCTGCTTTGTAAAACATGATATAAAGACATAAAGAGAGTTAATATCTTCCAAAATGAGGTAAATATATATATATTCTGGAAAAAAACATGGTTCTTCCTTAATGTTACTAGGGATTGAACCTAGGGCCTTGGCACTAAGCTAAGCACTCAGCCCTTTTTTAAATTTTTTATTTTGAGATGCTGTCATGCTAGATTGCTCAGGCTGGGCTTGAACCTGCAACTCTCCGACCTCAGCCTCCCAGAGTGTTGGGATTACAAGTATGCATCACCATGCCTGGCATGAATGTAATTTTTATATTCTTATATTTGATATAAATGTTTTTATAACTCTTTCAATAAAAGATATACTAAGTCAAGTAAAGAGTATGGTTTTCTTTTTTTAAATGTTTTATACTTTCCATGCTTCTATCATTCTTTTTCTATGCTGGCTATAATCCACCTAAAACTGCAAACAAGCAAATATAATGTGAGTTGCTGGAAAATAGCCCAGTACAACTCAGAAACATGCAACTAACTAGAAAATTTTTACATCTGTAGATTAAAAGAAACTAATAAGCTCACACTGTAATCTGCTGTCTGTAATTAAAAACCAAGAGGGAGGGAAGTGATACACAGATGTTCCATGGTGAGCAGATAAAGTTGAAAGAAGTCCTGTGGCGTTCAAACTACATTTTGCAATTCAGCGCAGACCAATGAAGCACAGTGTCCAACACAAAGCAAAAATGACTGATTCTTCCTTATTTCAGCAGAGGACAGAGTGCTGGATATGGAAAGGTCACCTTATTAAGGATTCAAGCCCGGAAGCTTAAGCAGAGGCACTGGGTCCTGGGGAGTTTAGCTCAGTGGTGGAGCACTTGTGTGCGGCTCTAGGGCTCAAGTCCTAACACCACCGGAAAGGAAAAAATTTTTTGTGAATATTTTTGTCGATTTTGTGATATCAGGACTCTAAGTCTAGAAATAACAGGGAAATGATCTCTAAAATCGTGGCCCTAAAGACAAAGAAAACTCCTAGGAAGCAGCTCAAAACTTTACATTCCTTTCCTAGCAAGAATCTACTTTTGCATAACAAGGATATTATCCCTTGCTCCAGCCCCCAGGGAACTGGCTTCAAACACGATTGTTAGTAAGGGTACTGCTTTCCAACTTTTTTTTTTTGGTACTGGGGATGGAACTTGGGTCCTTGCGCTTGCGCAGCAGGCGGCGAAACCACTGAGCTAAATCCCTGGCCCTAATTCCACATTTTGAAAGACAACAGCGCAGGTATTGAACCCAGCGACTTTGCACTAAGCTACACACCCAGCTATTTATTTCTGAAAGAGGGTCTAGCGCTAAATTACCCAGCAGGGTTGGAACTTCCAATCTTCCTGCCTCAGCCTCCCACAGTACTAAGGATTATAGGCATTTCCCAACTTTTGCTGAGGCAAGTGCTTTGCTCTTCCACGCTGAACACGGCCGGAGGAAGGCGAGCTCGAGGCGACCGCTTTTGGTCTGCAATGAGGTCCTTGCCTCTCGGTGCCAGGCACTGCGGACGTCACAGCCACCGAGTGACCCCAGGCATTCCCTCCCCTCTTCAGGCCTCAGTTTGCCATTTGTAAAATGAAGACAGGAACAGCACCCAACCTCCTGGGTCGGGGGTGAGCACTAAACACGGAAATGTATAGCGAGTGCCAGGACTGCGGCGGCGCTCGGAGGTTGGCAACTTTTGTCAGCGCCTCAGGGGGCAGCAACAGCACCCCACCCCACCTCACCCCCGCCTCGCCTCGGCGCCGTCCAGACCCTCCCCTTACCAAAGCACTCTCAGGAACAGTTCGAAGAACCCCGGGAAGACTAAGTCGTCACTGGCAATGGCCCAGCGCCGGCCGAAGAGCACCATCCCCGGCATCGCGCAAGGCCCGCTGCGGGGCTTCAGGCAGCCCGTTCGCCACTTGCTACCCACACCCTGAAGCCCCCGGACTCCGCCCGTAAACGAACCCGCGACCCCGCGCAGGCGCGCCTGACGGCGGAGCCGCGCGCACGCGCATTCTAAAACCGCGGCCTGCCTAATTGACGCCCTGGTCGCCGCCACCAGCGCCCTGTGCGCCTGCGTAAACAGTCTGATTCCCCGGAAACCGCTGGCTGGCTTTATTTCCTGTTTGTGGCTCTGTAAACTCGGCCCTAGTAATATTTCTATTTTATGGATATTTTATAGAATAATTCATTCTAAAAGCCCAGAAGGAGTGCTATCCCAGAGAACCCCAGCTACTAATGGTGGGTCTGGAACTTATGCCTGGGTTACTGGGACTTCCAAGCATGGGATAATATTCCCACGTTCCCTCCCGCCATCTGTGGTCTCGGCTGTAGGATTCTCGCGTTGGGATCCTCCTCAAGTTAAGGGTCTGAAACTGCACCCCACCCTTGACCGGATAGGGTCCGACCACTTCTCTGCACACCTTAACCGCCCTGATCTGACCCGCTCTCACTTCCTGCCTGAACTGTTCTCCTCCCTGCCTAGGACCTTGCAGGGCTGATCTTCCAGCCCCTCTCAGAAGCCTTTCTCTGACAGTCACACGTTAGAAGCTCGTATTTGCGTGTTTATCTGTCCCGCCGGGTTAGTCACTACTCTCCCTCCACTCCAGTGCCTCCTGTCCCCTTCATCAAGCTCATTCCCACCCCAGGACTTTTACACTGTCTCCTCTTCCAAGGACATTACCCCTTCAGGTATTTCTGTCTCTGCATTCAGGCCTTGGTTCATATCCCTGCCTCAGTCTTTTCCCCACCGCCTTACAGAAAACGCACAGCCAGGTCCGGTCCCTTACATGGCTTTAGTTTTCTGTATTGCACTTAATCACTATATGTGTTGTTGTTGTTGTTATTATTATTATTATTGGTACCGGGGATCAAACTCAGGACCTTGCATTTGTGAGGCAGGCGTCGGCGCCACTGGGGCAAATCCTCCGCCCAGATATATGTGTTAGATGAGCTGTCCACTTGTTTGCTGCAGTGCATGTAATACCGCATATTATAGGCACTTGCTCAACACTTGATGAATGAATAACTATTAAACAAATATCAAAAGTAGGTGGTGGGACTGAGAGGCGAAGGGTTGGATAGAAGTTATGCAGTGTAATGGCAGGAGTTGGGATGGAGAAAAGAGGTTAAGTCCCAGGGAAGCTCACGAAATGAATGTAAAGATTGCAAGGTCTGTTGTGTATTCTTAGGCGAGGGTATCTCATTAGGTGTTGCAAATTCTGGAAATGGAGGACACCTCCCAGGTGTGGGGTGTCTTGGGTGTTTTTCTGCATACACAGAAGTGCATTCTTCCAAACTTCACTTGCACCCAAGTTCAGCCGGTCTTTGGCAAGCAGCCCTTCACTTCCTTTTCAAAATCAGAGCCCTTCTACCAATAAACTCCTCCAAATGTCCTGTCATCATTGAGCTACCATGTAGCATTCTGGCCAGTCCTGATCCTCCAACATGTTCTGATTGTCTGTGAATTAGACCGAGTATTAATTGGACTTCTGGCCAGGCATGGTCCATTATGGGTATACACCTATAATTACAGCTACTTGGGAGGCTGAGGCAGGAGGACCTAAAGTTCGAGGCCAGTCTGAGCAACTTGAGACCTTGTCTATAAATAAAAAGGCCTGGGGATGTAGCTTAGCACTCCCTGGGTTCAATCACCAGTACAGCGTGCACACGTATTTATACACACAACTGGGCTTCTGCCAAGTTTGCCAAGCTTGGGCTGGATGCTGAGAAGCCAGATAATCATCTGATGGACTAACCTTAACACATCTGGCTGTGGGTGAGACTTAAGCTGGTTCTTGAAATACCAATAAGATTTTGAAAGTCAGTGTGATTCTGGAAAGGTACTTTGTACTAAGCCTATTTCCTCATCTATCAAGCGGATATTAAATTAAGGGACTTAAAGGTAGAGTCAGGCACGGTGGTACACACCTGTAATCCCAGTACTTGGGAGGCTGAGACAAGAAGATCCCTGCACACCACCCTGTCTCAAAAAACCCAAAATAATAATAATAATAAAATTAAAAAGTATTTTGTGTAGTTCTAATCACTACCACTATATTCTGCCATTTCCACATAACATTATCCCATTGATTGCATTAGGCTTATTTTAAAACAGTGTATTTTCCATCACGTGGGTATTACACACTAAGCATATTCAATCCTTTGAGTTTTGTTATTAAAATACTCTAAATTAGCTATTTTAGAATGTTTAAAAAAAGGATTTCCAAAATGAACTGAGGTCCAAGTATGTATAGCTCTTGAGAAGCTAAATGACCCATCATAACTTTTGTTAACTGATGGAAATATCCCACATATAGAGAAGTTGGGTGACACCTAAGGACCCACCATGCAGATTTGACAACAGATAATGTCCTATCATATTTGCTTCATCATGAATTTTGGAAAAATATGAGCTCTTTGATAACCTTTGCTTGTTCTTTTAGGTTAACATCATTACCTGAAAATTATAGTAAGTATTCTTCAGACTTTCTTGGCATTTCATCCTATCTTCATACTGAGAAGCTGATCATTAATCTTCCATTTTTACAATTAAATTCATACTTTCCTCTATTTTTCCATTTAGGACTTGATTCTCTATGATCTGAGTGAATATCTTATTCTCTAGATAAAACTAATATCCTTGATTTATTATTTGCCTTTGTTGCCTATACTGGCTGAGTAGGAGCAGTTTTTGCCAGGTGACTGCTCAGGCTGGCCTTGACATGACAATCCTCCTGCCTCAGCCTCCCAAATGTACCACCACACTGACTCTTGATCAGAAATTTGGATAGTTTTTCTAAGCAATTTTTTTTTTGGTACTGGGGATCAAACTCAGGACCTTGCGCTTTCGAGGCAGGCAGCAGAACCAGAGCTAAATCCCTGGCCCTTCTAAGCATTTTTTTAAAATCCTGAGATCTGCTGTTCTCTGACCCTCAAGCAAATAAATCACTTTTTAAATTTCAGGACATACCAGTTTCCTTATTACAGACTCATCACTGTTATGGAAATGTTATTACAGGAATAAAAAAAGGTTTTGTTTTGTTTTTCGGTTTTGATTCTTCTTTTCTTTTTTTTTTTTTGAGACAGGTCTCACTGTGTAGTCCAGAGTGACCTCAAATTCACAATCCTCCTGCCTCAGCCTCCTAAGTGCTGAAATGACAGGAATGTGGTACAATGTCTGACAGTAAATAGGTTTTATATTTCCATTGTATTTTGGCAGTAGATTTAAAATGTAGTGTGAGTCTTTAGACAAAGACTCACACCTTTTAAGTATTCTAGGTGAAAGCAGGACAGAGATTTGGAGTGTTATACTTTAGTATTGTAAAGAAGTATTTTGGTGTCATTGTTTAAAAGGACTACCACTGTTATGCTGCAGCTTGTCTTTTAAACTGCAGATTAAAAAGCAGGAATTATTTCTGACCTGGAGGAGAAACACATACACAAGACTCCACACAAGGGTTAAAACCCAGACACTGCATCCTACCGGGAGCTTGGGTTCCATGAAAATTCCACAGCTGGCCACTAGAGGGAGAAAGCACACAGTAAAAACCCAAGAGGATCCCCAATCCACCATCACCATTCATTCATCAAACCTCTGAGGAGAGGCTCCTGTCAGTACCAATTCACTGCCAGCTTTACAGGCAGCTGTCTAGAACAGGAGGGAGGCCTCAGTGGTACACACAAGTGTGCACACACACTCAGGAAAGTGGATGTGGGTGATTAATGTGTGCTGAGCTCTCGGTTGTCGAGCTTCATTAACAGGCGCTCATTTAAGGCTCATAAATACCTGCAGACGGAGTTTCTTCGTATCACTGAGGGGCACAAAGCTCCTATCAAATCCAAGGCCAGGCAGCTGCAAGTGCAGCGACCAAGACAACACAACTGTGAGCCCAAAGCCTGCACACTTTTCTTTGGGTCCTATCGTAGAGCACTCTGATTTCTATCAAAACTTTTTCTGTCTACTCCTCTTGACCAGTGAGGCAGTAGGAAACTTGATTCAAACACTGTGACTGGAGTGGACAGGAACGGGTCAGTGTCTGTAAGCACCAAAGGGCCAGCAGCTTTCACAGTTACTGCAGGGCAGATTCATGGACTTTGCTTTATTCTATTACTTTTTGGGTTTTGGTACTGGGGTGTGAACCCTGAACCATCTCACTGAGCTACAGCCCGAGCCCTTTTCTTTTCTTTCTTTATTTTGCAACAGGGTATCACTGAATTGCTGAGTTGCCCAGGCTGTGCTCAAACTTATGGATCCTCCTGCCTCAGCCTCTTAGAGTGCCCAGCTTTTTTTTTGGTACTGGGGATTGAACTTGGGACCTTGCGCTTGCAAGGCAGGCAGCAGAACCACTGCACTACATCCCTGGCCCAAGAGTGCCCAGCTTTAACAATTAGTTTTAGAAATTCACACACAGGCTAGGGGTACAGTGTACTAATACAGTACTTGCCTAGCATGCACATGGCCTTGGGTTCAATGTCCAGCACCATACACAGATATACATACATACAAACTCAGACTCACAAAAGCATCTCAATGAAAATATTAATTACCTGATAATCTTTATTCAGGAAGTAAAAGTAACCATGAAACAGTGCTTCATAAGGCATTGTCACACAAGGCAAGGCCTTTTATGCGTGAGGACACTGCCCAGTCCCAACTCCAAGTCAGGAATCCTCAGCAAGATGCCATCCTCGCTGACTACAAAAAGGTGATCAACATCTTAGCCAATCTTATTCTTACTTACATAGAATGACTACAGAAGGCTTTGACATGCTGAGGTTCCAGATCTTGTTCTGTGCATTGTGCTCTGCAGTGAGGGACCCCAGCTTGTGTCTGATTTACATGAAGAAAGGCAGGTACGAACCCTCCCCCCACCCCAGTATGGACAGCAGGCAACCTGCTACACTGTTCTTCTTGACTTCCTGTGACTGATTTCCCCGCCCTTCCTCCACACTCCCAGAATTGTCCAAGGAGGATGAAAACAAGCCAAAGAAACTAAGCCTAGTATGCTGACTGAAAAGTACTCTGATACACAAAGCAAAAACATGAAGCAAGAGGGGAAAAATAAAATGAGGGCAATAACAGAGGTTAAATTACGTAGTTGTACTGCCAATATAAGACCTACACTAAATAAAAATGTACCTCATCCAGCTCCTTCCTCCACAAGACATTTTAATAGAGAAAAAGAAACAAATACTATATCCTCCTTCTATTAAGCACTGTTAGTATTGAACACTTTCACATTTGGAGTGAACTAAATAAAAACAAAGTCATATACTTTTGCATAAATCAAAAAATATAGCAAATCAATACAATAGCATAATCAGGAGGAAAACTCTAGTTAATTTCCATAGAACAAAGTTCTACAGATTAAGTGGACTTTAAATGTCTGCAGCTCCATAGAGCTTTTGCTGCCAAGTGAAAAACAAAATAAAAATCATCCCAATAGGATGTTCAGAAGTCTAATTAAAAAAGACAATTTATTCCATTTAATCAAATGTTTATTTAGGATGGTAACAAGAGATAAGTCATGCAAAAACTCAATTTAAAAAAAAGAATATAAGAAATGGTAATTGATGCTGCCAATTAAGAAAAAATTGTAAATCATTTTACCACCCAAAAGTGATAAGAGAAAACTGTGAATCTAAGCATGGGCATGGTTATAGTTCATCTTTTGGAACTGCATGTGAAAGTCACAGATAGGAACTATGTGTTCCATTCCTCAGAGTGATCTTCTATCCAAAATAATCATTACAGTCCCTCCCATAAAACACTCACATGGCAAGCAGCCCAAAACTCCTCCCCAGGAATTCTTCAGCATCCTTGGGACAGTCTCAAATTGACACTTCTCAGCAGGGGAAGAGGGCAGGCACCTTGGGTGACTTAGCTGACACCCCATCTACACTCAGAACCTTAAAATTTTGATAATGAAAACCATAAGATTTACAAGTCATCTTCACTAACCTTAAATGTAGTGTTGTGAGGTCCAAGGAAGGATTTCCACGGCAGGTGGGAAATTGGACAGATAAACATTGAACATAGTGTCTCAGATTTCAAACAAATATAACTCATATTTTGGCAAAAAATAAATATAGTGGAATGCAAGTTTGATAGACATTAGAATATATAATCTACCAACTGTCAAGGAGTACAATTTCATTGCAGAACAAGGAATCAACAATTTCAAAGAATTTTTAAAATAAAAAAGTTTGCACTTATTCCTCACAAAATTGTCACTTTTGGAACTATCTAATTAAGCTACACACTGAATTAATACAGCATTAAGTTTCTTTGTGTAAAAAAATCTTTGTACATAGTAATAAAAAAAGATAAGGCAAGATGCACTAAACAGAAACCTTGTGGTTCTTTTCCTCTGTTCTTATAGAGCCACTGATGACGATCTGCAACAAAAGAGTTTAAGTTTCTGATTTTCCGCATCAAGCATCTCATGCCTTTGCTGTGGTAAGAATTCTGTCCGAGCACCCTGAAGGACAGAGGCTGCTGATGGTCTTTGGCACTTATGCTGGCAAACTGAGCTTCTTTCCCTTGAGCACTAGAATTTTAAAAGAGAAGAAACGAAACAAGATTACTAATGTTAAGCATACAGCTTCCTTCTAATCTCAGAACTCTGGCACACACAAGATTGTACTTAGTAAAGTATGAGTAAATCACTGCATTTAAAAAACACAAATCTGGGCTGGGGATTTAGCTCAGCAGTTTCGCTGCCTGCTGCGTAAGGACCAGAGTTCGATCCCCGGCACCAAAATAAATAAATAAATAAACAAAAATAAAAATAAATAAATAAATAAACACAAATGTGACGCTGGGCATGGTGACAATACCTGTAATCCCAGCACTGCCTGAGAGGCTGAGGCAGGTGGATCACAATTTCAAGTCTAGTCTGGGCAACTGAGTGAGACCCTGTCTAAATAAATGCGGTGGGCTGGGGATTTAGCTCAGTGGTTCTGCCGCCTACTTTGCAAGCACAAGGTCCTGAGTTCGATCCCTGGTGCCAAAAGGGGGGGGCCCTAATGATATAGCTCCGTGCAAAGGCCCTGTGCAAAAGTAACACCAAAAAGAAAAAAAATTAAAAACACTGCCAAATTCATAGCACCCTCATTGGTATAATTTCTCCCTAACCAATATATATTAAGTATGATTTATGGAGGAGTATCTTAGATATTAAAAAACATACAAGATATATATGCCCTTCACCAAGCAAGTCCAGCATTCGGAATGTAACTGCATACCAGAGATTCTTAACCTGGGCTCTCTAGTTAGGCTTCAGGTGCTTCTGAATTCTCTATACCTGTACATATGAATTTGTTTGCACAATACATATTTGCATTATTTTCTTAGCAGGGTCTAGTTTTTTTATTGGATATTTATAAAGTCCACATGTCATATATTTATACAAATATAAATAGATACACACACATAAAGATGTTGATTTAAACACTGAATTTTACTTTTTTTTTTTTTTTGGTACTGGGGATCGAACTCAGGACCTCGTGCTTGTGTGGCAGGCGGAAGAACCACTGTGCTAAATCCCCGGCCCTTTTTTTGTTTTTTTGAGACAGGATCTTGCTATGTGTTCAGGCTGGTCTCAAATTAGCAGTGATCCTTCTGCCTCAGCCTTGAGTGGTAGGATCACAGCCATGTGGTACCATGCCATGCCTGGTAAGCACTGGATTTTTTTTTTTTGGTACCGGAGATCAAACTCGGGACCTTGCGCTTTCAAGGCAGGTGCTAGAACCACTGAGCTAAATCCCCGGCCCTGAGCACTGGATTTTAACAGCACCAATTTAGCCTGAATACCTACAAAACGGGCTGGGTAAGTAAATGGTAGTATGTACAATACATAATGAAAGACCCTATGGCTTTTTAAATTTCTTCCCCCTAGTACTGGGGATTGAACCTAGGGCCTTCCTACCCAACCCTTTTTAAAAATCTTTTATTTTTAACAGTGTCTCCCTATATTGCTAAGTTGCCTAGGCTGAGACTAAACTTGCAACCCTCTTGCTTCAATCTCCCAGAGTGCCGAAATTACAGGCATGTGCCACCATGTTCGGCTAATTTCTATCTATTGACATGAAAAACAGATTACAGAAAAACATGTAAAGTTTAAATCGTGTACTAACGTTTACTGATACATGAACAGTGGTTATCTCTAAGTGACAGGATCTCAGATGACTCGCTGAAATAATCAGATCTGACTGAAACCTATACAATGAAATGTACAATTTTTTTTTTGGTACCGGGAATTGAACTCAGGACCTTGTGCTTTTGAGGTAGGTATGGTGCCACTGAGCTAAATCCATGGCCCTGAAATGTACAATTTTAGGAAAATAAAAAATGTCTTTATATGAAAAATGACTAAAAATCCTGATATGGAATTTCATTTGACAACCATAAAGTTATTTTTCTAAGGCCAGTTCTGCTCTGAGGAACCAGGTCAAACGAGCAGGGTGTTGGGCCCAGAAGCTGGGCAAGCAGGCTCCTCACAGAGCCCATGACTATAGGAACTAGGCAGGCTGGCCCTGATGTACATGTACCTTTTGTAATGTACAAGTAGAAGAAGTCACAGTACAGGATGGTCTGGACCACGCCGGCCACCACAGCAATGAGGTCAAAGAAGCCCTCGAAGTAGAAGCGCCAGATCCAGTTGACAAGATACAAAGCACGGTAGAGACCCAGGAAGAACAGGTAGTGGGTGGTGATGGTCTCAGCCTCCCCAGTCTTGCTGATCATGAAGAGCTGAGGAAGGATGGCCACTGACTCAAGGTAGATGGAGAAGGTCCATAAAATCTGGAAGAGAAATGGCATGCTCTCATCAAGATCCAGTGCTCACTGTAAGTTCAAGAGAAAAAACTCACTTCACTGTGAACAGCCTGACAGGTGTGGAAGTATTTGCATTACTTAGTCTTTCTAACACTTCTTTTTCCCCCGTATAGTTTTTTCTTTTCCTTCCTTCCCTCTTTCCATTTTTTTTTGCATTACTGGCAACTGAACCAAGGGAGTACTGAGCTATAGTCCCAGCCCTTTTAATTAATTAATTTTTTGAGGTACTTGGGATTGCACTGAGCTTCATTACCAGCCCCTTTTTGTTTTGAGACAGGGTCTCACTAAGTTGCTAGGCTGGGCTCAAACTAGCCAGGTGTGGTGGCACACACCTGTAACTAAAGCACTCAGGAGGCTGACGCAGGAGGATTGCTGCAAATTTGAGGCCAACCTGGACTACATAGTAAGTTCAAGACGAACCTGAACTATATAGCAAGACCCTGACTCAAAAAATAAAACAAAAACAAAAACACACTTGTTATCTTCCTGCCTCAGCCTCTTGAGTAGCTGGGATTATAAGCATACAGCAAACCTGACCACTATGCATTTTCTGTCAGTCTCCAATATGTGATGTTTCTCCTGGATAAGTTTATCCCACTTTTAATCTATAGTCTTGAATCAACTCTGCTTTCTGCCAGAATTAATGATACTTATAACTAAGTCCCTTCCACTTCCTCACTCCTGATTGTCCTGATATATTCCCAGGCTAAATTTTTCACCACAGGTGAGTCTTTGACTTATGATGGTTCAATGTAAGGTTTTTCAACTGTATCATGGTGGAAAAGCACTGCACATTCAGTAGAAATCATCCATCCATCCTGTCTATCTATCAGGCAGTGCTAGGGATTAAATCTAGGGCCTTACGCATGCTGCACAAGGCCCCTACCACTGAGCTACACTGCCAGCCTCCATACTTCCAATTTTGATCTTTTCCTAGGCGAGTGACATGCACTACAATACTCTTGTGATGGTGGGGAGAGCAGCAACCCCCAGAGCCCAGTCAGCCAGGTCATCCTGAGGGAAACACAATATTCCACAACTACTGTATTGCTAAGCTGGGATATTTGGTAGATTAGGTGCATTAAATGCTTTTTTAACTTATAATATTTTCAACTTACAGTGAGTTTATCAAGATGTAACTTCATCATAAGTCAAGAACCATCTGCATTTTTCTTATTCTTTAGGCTTTTTGGTGTGGTTACAACAAAGGGATCAGAGGGGCTGGGGATGTAGCTCAGTGGCACCGCCTGCCTGGCAAGCGCAAGGTCTTGAGTTCAATCCCCAGTACCAAAAGAAAAGACAAATAACGAAAAACAAAACAAAAAAACTCCCAACAACAAAGGGGTCAGAAATCAGAGCTGTAATTAGGCAAACTCTCTGCCCAGCATGGCATGTTATTCACCCTGAGTTCTGACTTGTAAATAGTCCAGGCACTCCTTGCAGACAGCCAAGAACAATACAGTAACTTAATAACCCCATAAGCTAAGCAGCACCTCTTCACCAGGGATAAAAAAGCCACTTAGGAGCAGGTCACCACACAGTACGGTGCCAGGGACACTATAAGCCACTGTTCCAAAGGGTGAGAAGTATAACAATGCTGCTTAGATGTGTAGACACAGTATCAATGTGCAGCAGCTATACAGAGAGGAAGCAAAGGCTGGCCAGAGCAGGGAGGAGGACCATGTTCTTCAAACACCATACCAGGCAGGGCTCTGGGTTTGGTGCACAGAAGTTAAGATAATGAAATACTGTTTTGACTCTATATTCTCAAGGGGCATCAGGAAACCCAAATACTTGGGTGCTATCTACAGTTCCTATCTATGATTTATTTATAACAAATAGTGCATATTGTACCAGAAGTTTGCCAAACTGGAAAACAAAAACAAAAAACCCCACAAATATCTACCTGCAAAAAGGTCTTTTAGCCTAGGGGACCAGACATGACCACTAAATAGCCTCTTAACTAACCTCAAGAGGAGAGAAATCATGATTGACTAGAAATGACAGGCCTCCAACAGGGACCACCAGAAACTCCACTCGGAAGGTATCATGATTTCCATCATAGGTTGCCTTAAATTTCATGTAGATCAGATACACTGTGGCATAGGAGCAGGCAATGTAGATAAGCTGAAAACAAAAGAAAAATATCAGGTTGTCAATATATTGCAGTTGTTCCAACTCCCTCTGCTTTCTGTATCACCTATATATCCAATTTTCTTTTTTTTAAAGTTTAAGCACAGTAGAATTCACTTTGGCAGGTATATGGCTCTATGTCACGTAACCACCACCACAATTAGGACACAGCTCCATCACACCTAAAATTTCACTACACTGCCTCTTGGTAGTCAAGCCTCCCCCAGCCTTCACCTCTGGTCATCACTGGTGTGTTCTGTCCCCAGTTTTGCTCTTTCTAAAGGCAGGTGGCAGAACCACTGAGCTAAATCCCTGGCCCAAATTAATCATCACAGTTTTGTGGGTTTTTTGGTACTAGGGATCGAACTCGGGTCCTTCCGCTTGCGCAGCAGGCGGCAAAACCACTGAGCTAAATCCCCAGCCCTGCTCTTTCTAGAAGGTCACATAAACAAAGTCATACAGTATGTTACCTTTGCCTCTTTCAGTTGGCATTTGAGGGCCAACTCACTGAGAATGCATTACTAGTTTGTGCCGTTTTCACTGCACTGTACCACAGTTTGTTTACTCATACTCCAGTTAAAGGACTGGTGGACTGTTCCCAATCTGGGGGGATGGTGGATAAGGCTGTTCATAAACATTTGTACAGGCTTTTGTATGAATTTAAGTTGTCATTTTTCTTGAGTTTACACCTAGGAGTGGGTTTACTGGGTCAAATGTTGATTTTTAACTTTGCAGGAAACTACCAAAGAAATGTACTTTTAATCTCATTTTAAACTATTGTATACCAGCTTAAGAAAAAAAAAAACCCCAAAGAACACAAAGTTCAGTGCAGTTCAAACCCAATGGACTTCTTGTAGCATAATGGTATCTCTTAGGTAGCATTTTTTTTGGTACTGGGGATAGAACTCGGGACCTTGTGCTTGCGAGGCAGGCAGCAGAACCACTGAGCTAAATCCCCAGCCCTAGCTAGCATTTTTATAAAGGTAAGATAAACAATGTAATTCATGTTAAACTTTGCCATGATTGTTTTTACTTCAATTGTATTACTTTAACACTGAACATTCAGATTGTTATGAAATTTTATCTCATAACATAACCAAAGCAAAACTTAAAGTTAACAATAATTTGTAAACTATTGCTCCCGCCAAGGGAACAATTCTGTATACACAGCAGTACAGCAGCTCAAGGGTTCATAATTAAGGTATGTGTTCTTTCATCTTCAAAAGGTCAAGCCGGCTGAGGTGGTTCACCCTATAATCCCAGCACTCAGGAGGCTGAGGCAGGAGGATCACTAGGAGTTCGAGGCCAGTGTGGGGTAGAGTTTTCAAGGCCAGCCTGAACTATATGGTGAGGTCCTTGTCTCAAACAACCCCCCCAAAAAAGGTCAAACATGATCTCATTACCTGACCCCAAGAAAAGCCTGCGATTCTGAAATTACATCAATGGTCAAATTGCAGAAATTTAGTCCTAAGAATCAAATAGCAGGTTTCAATCATGAAGAGACAACTGGGCTAGGGACCACACAGCCTGGTAATACTTCTCCTTAGGAATACAACTTGAGAGACCTAATTAGGAAAACAGTTGGGCAAACAACTTAAATGGAAAATGAGAGCAATCATGAAACCCTCATATGCTCTAAAAAACCCACAAAGACACCAAATAGTACCTGGCACTTCATTATGCAGTTATATTTGCAAATAAACAGTTAACATGGTATTAAAATGTTGGTTATAATCACACACATGCATAACCGAAGTACACATATATGTACATCAGCACTATGACCCTTCTGGAACCAGCTGAGGCTCATGGCAGCTGGGGGAGCTTCTCTAGGCCCAGCCTATAGCTATCCAGGTTCAGTCTACCAAGGCCTTAGCAGGAGCTGGGAAAGGACAGCTGCTTGTCTCCCCATAGCGCTTGGCAGTTAAAGCAAAAAGATGTGAGCACATGCAACTTGGC
This sequence comes from Heterocephalus glaber, assembly GCF_053883595.1. NCBI lineage: Eukaryota > Metazoa > Chordata > Mammalia > Rodentia > Bathyergidae > Heterocephalus > Heterocephalus glaber. Next base: position 38,085,427 of record NW_028258381.1, on the reverse strand, counting down.
TCCCACTCTGCTAACCTTCAGGACACAACACTTAGAAAATACATCCAAACAAGCAATAAGGAATCCTCCAAGAGCTGGGACTCCTGACAGGACAGAAGGAGGGGAATTCTGGCCCGCACAAATTGAATGCCTGGAGTTTAACCTGCCTAGACAGCAGGCATTCCATCTAGCCATTTTAACACAGCTAATTAGTTCCTGATTACTAGGTCCCATCATTAAGTATTGAAGAATGAAATGATTATAGGTAATCACGTTTGCTTTTGAGTAAAGACCACAGACTCAAATATTGCTTCCTCTACTTTAATCTGTGCTTAGGACAATGCTTTTGAATGCAGTGCTGGGGGAGGGGAGGGACAATTATTTAAATGCCACACCAATAAGCTTTAGTTTAAATATTACTTCCTATAACCAAGTACCTACACCTGGCACCAGGTGCTCAGAATCTGTAGAATAAAAAAGTCAGACTCCTATTGCATATCCTGAGAGACTTTACTTTCCCCCACAGCACCTAGCACAACTTCCTGTCCTTTATGCAGTGCTGTGATGATTTGCCTGCCTCCCACCCTGACTGTGAGACTTTGCTTGTTTTCTGCCACATGTTCAGTGCCCAGTTCTGCAGAAGTTCACACCAGTTCAACAACTATGGGAAAGGACAGAAGCTCACTTGGTCCAGTGCTTCCCCAAGTGTGAAGCATGTACCCCTGGCAGTATACAAAAGGTAGCTACTACATAAACATTTTTGTTAGGGCCGGGGATTTAGCTCAGTGGTTCCGGCGCCAGCCGCATAAGCATACAGTCCCAAATTCAATCCCAGGTACAAAAAAAAAAAAAAATTTTGTACTTTAATAGGCATTTGCTTTCATGTCAGGAGAAATACAAAGACACCAAAGGACCGGGGATTTAGCTCAGTGGTTTCGCCGCCTGCTGCATAAGCGCAAGGACCCAAGTTCGATCCCCAGTACCCAAAAAAATTTTAAAAAGTAAGTGTATTCCAGTTTGGGGGCCGGGATTTAGCTCAGTGGTTCTGGCGCCTGCCATGCAAACGCAAGGTCCAGAGTTCGATCTCAGGTACCAAAAAAAAAACCAAAACAAGACACCAAAGGTAGCATGTGTTGTGCCCAGATTGTGAAGTCCCAGAGACCACCAGGAGGCCGTTTCCGATGTAAGCACACAAGGGTCATTTATTCAAGCTTAAGCAGGGACTCTCAACTGTCACCGGCACAGCGGATCGAGATTGAGAGCCCTGAGTCTCTAACTAGCAGGGTTTTTATTGAGAATACAACAAGCTTTGGTTATTAGTAGCCAGGTGATTGGTTAATACTCAATACATATGAAGTGTAGGGTTTTGGTTGGCTAGGCTTTGGGGGTCGAAGGGGATTACGTATTGGTTTTTGTGAGGGAGAAAAGGGGCAAAGATTAACGGCCGGTTGTTACATACTGATCGTTAGCAGACCCACTAATGGCCGCATCTATCTTGTGTGGACAGTCAGCTCATTAACTGCTTATCCTACAGATAGTGTGCCTGGAACGCTCTCTCCCCGGGTACACAGGTGGTTGGGTAATAAACTCAGGAATTTCAAGTGGTGAATTCCTAGTTTAAGCACAAATTTGAGAGAACAAAGGAGACAGCTCCAAAATGGAGTCATTTTGGTCCCACACATGTATATCAATGCTTAGGACAAGTTAAAATATATTATTAAGTAAATTATGACAGAGATGTTATTTAAGCATGACAAAAGCAATAATGATGACACACATGGCAGAAGTTTAAGAAAAATGAAGTGAAAAAAAAAGAGAAAAAGAAGCCTACATTCAGTGCCTCACACAGCAACAAAATAGGAAACTGCAGCCAGAAGTCCTGGCCCCAATTCCTCATTATGGACTGACTTGCTGGATTTCTCTGGGAAGTCTGTAATTTCCCACTGCTTGGAAATCTAATAGCCATCCCTCTTTATATGGTTACCAACAGCTTTAAGAGATTCATCATGCTTAGAAAGAAATTTAACCTTAAAATCTCTTAGTTCAGACTACTTCAATTAAATAGTTACTGTCTGAAGCAGAAAAAGTGTGCCTAACAATACCTGTTCCTAGTCATACATACAAGGTGGTCTAAAAGTTTGTAAGAGCAGCACATTTAAATATTATTCTTAGAGATTTTTAATTTAAAAACACAAAGCTGACATAAACTAAGTTTCCAAGGGTCTGTGCATCATAGATAAAATACATTCTATTGGATGCCATACCATACCTTCATAGATGTGTTATATAATGAAATAAATGAAGTAAAAAGATCCAGGTAACGAGTTGTGAAGACCAGTGCAAAGAGAAGCTGGCTTTTCCCAGAAATACCTAAAGAAAGAAAAGCAAAGTGTTAGTCCCAGAGAGCTTTCTGACTCCTGAGGTCACACTGCAGGAAGTGCAGATGGGGAAAGTACACACATGGCGTCAAAGGCTGGAGCTACTGTAAGTAAACAAGAGCAGTTTTCTCTTCCCTTTAACATTACTGAATGTGCTCCTTTTCGGAGGCCCTGCCAATTTTTGTCTATGATGGGTGAAAATTACTTCCAGGAAAATGACTTCCGTACACCATCACAAACATATCAGGATGTGTACTCTTTAATTGAACATTATATTTCTCAACTAGGTCACCTTGGGTAGGAATTCATGCAGTTGTGCTGTTTAGTGCTATAACTTGTCTATACCTTCAGATCTTTCCATTTTAAAAGAGTATCTCCATGGTGACAAATCTTTTGAGGATGGAGTTGGGATCCACTTTGATTAGGGGGTGAGGAATCAGGTAAGGAACACTGCTTTAGGTAAGAATCTAAGCAGGAACTCCCCTTCCCCTGGAATAAGGGCATGACCTCCCAAGGTGACCACTATGATGGGAACAGCATTTATTCAGACAGACTAAGAATTTTTAAAACTCCATCTCTCAGACTCATCACACAACCAACTCCTATTTGTATTAAAATGTTCCTGGATGCCATGGCAACATACAGGTAGGAAATTCAAACTACAGCCAATTTTCAAAAGCAGCTGTTTGACCCTGACACATCTCCATCCAGCAACTCACCTCCAGAGCAGCACATCCACACTCAGCTGGGGGAGACTAGGTGGTCAGAGCTTGCTCATGGCTTCTCTGACATTTTCATTTGGCCCAGTGTTTCTGTGACAAAGGTGTGAGCTTCAGAACCTACCCACTCTCATCTACAATGCAAACTTCAAGCGATTACAATTTTATTTATTTTTGAGACAGGATCTTGCTATGTAACCCAAGCTGTCCTCAAACTCAAAGTGAACCTCCTGCCTCAGCCTCCTGAGTGCTGGGATTACAGTGAGTACTACCAAACCCAGTTTAGGAATTACAATTTGAGTAAGCATGTATTTAACAGAAAAGTCACTAAACCCACATCATTCACAACACTCCTCTAGAACATGAAAATCACATTGTTTTCAATAGCATTTTATAATCATTTTTGCAGCTGGCTGAAACTAAGATCCTGGATGTAAGAATATTACTTTCCAAGTTTAAATAATTAGAGTTCCAGCCTATCACCAACCACCTAAATAGAAATTAAGAAAAAGCTGAATCTATCCTTCTAAATCCACTAGCAGAAACCAATTTCAAGGGCCAAAGGAGGCGATTTGGGCAGTACATCTTCTCTGTTTAGTCTTTTTTTTTTTTTTTTTTTTTCCTGGTACCAGGGATCAAACTCAGGACCTTGCGTGTATGAGACAGGTGCGGGAAACACTGAGCTATAAACCCCCGGCCCAGTGTTTAGTCTTTTCCTCAGTGATGGAACCTTTTTTTCCTGTCAGAAATCAACGTTCAAAAGAAAAAACAATGAAGCTGTTGCTAAAAACTGGAGAACCCAGATGGGGAACGAGAGAGTAGAGGAGTAAATGGTTCACATATTTGTTGATGCCTTGAGAGAAATTTCCACTTCATTTGCTATACGGTTCTTTCCAATATATTTTTTTTGGTACCAGGGATCAAACTCGGGACCTTGCACTTGTAAGGCAGGCGGCAGAACCACTGAGCTAAATCCCTGGCCCTCTTTCCAATATTTTAAGTAAGAACTTAGAGGATACAGATGGGCAAATTTTGCCATAAAGGGTGTATTTTAGTAGAGCTTTAGAAGTCAGGCAGATTTTTGCCCTTATTTTCAGCATTCCTATACGAAAAACCAAAGACCTTATATATTGCCTTGATCATTCCCTTAGTGACCTTAGGTCATCTCTGAAACATCTTCTCTTGGTGCTGTAGATTTCATCAGCAGTCACATAATGGGAACTCTCCATGCCAGCTGCTACCCTAGGTCCTCTTACAGACTTACAAAAATCTGGTTCCTGCTGTTCCCTCCTCCAAACCCCCCAACTGAAACAGAGACTTCTAAAGGCAGGGGTCATCCTTATCCCACATCCTATCCTGGGCCTGACCCACAGCAGGGTCCAGAAAATATTCACTGAATGAATGAACACAAGGACAAAAGAATATGGAATTCACTTTAACTTCATGTCACAGGGCAAATTCTCATTGTGTGGTATTCTGGGATAACGCTTCTAAAGAATCTCCTAGTCCTACTGTGTGTGTGCATGTCTCTCTCTATGCCTGTAAATGGACTGTTGCTCTGTCCCTGCCCTAATTCACTAGCAGATAGAGGGTGGGAGAGCCCTGGGGTGACCACAGAGCAGAGGGAAGGATGGGGAGGAGGCACCATAGTGTAGTTCTTATACTCTTCTCCCCGATTTGGATCCAGATTAGCAAGTAGCAGCTTTTCCCTTAAAACTGCAAAAATTCCTGTCTTCCTAGGAAGGCAGGAATCCTAGCTGAAGATCGGAGGGGGAGAAGCAAGAATCACTTGGAGGTGGGCCCGGGATTTAGCTCAGTGGTTTCACCCCTTGCTGCGCAAGGGCAAGGACCGGAGTTCAGTTCGATCCCAGTACCAAAAAAGAAAAAAAAAAAAAAAAAAAAAGAATCACTTGGAGGGGGTGTGGAGTCTCCTTACTAAGCCAGAAAAGCTACCTCCCTGTTTTTATTTCCTGGGTTTGAGGCAGGGGAATGAACCCAGGCCTCATATATGCTAGGCAAACGCTCTACCACTGACCTACATCCCCATCCACTACCTTTCTCTTTTTAGACCAAAACACACTAAGGCTATCAGGTAACAAGCACCCACAGAACACTAACTGCAAACATTTCAGAAACTGATGTTCCAATACCAAATGCACCAAATATCTGTATTAAGGAGTATCACTTGCCAAAAGGAAATCATTTATTAAACTTAACATTGTTCTTATCTCTTCCCACAAAGCTAAGTAAAGTTTAGAAAAACACACAACTGGGCCAGGGATTTAGCTCAGTGGTTTTGCTGCTGCTGCGGTGGCGGTGGCGGCGGCGGCAGCGGCACAAGCACAAGGACCCGAGTTCAATCCCCGGTACCCCCCCCCAAAAAAGAAAGAAAAACACACAACTATACCTTTGAAGATACAGGTTAAGAGTTGCATTTCTTACATTCCTTTTGCTTCACAGAACAGGTTTCTCAACCAAATGTGGGCTTTTAAGAATTATTCTTCTGGTAACAGCAGGGATGCAAGCAAACACTATAGGCCAGTGAGGCCACCAGGAAAGAGTACAGGGAAGCAGCTGTTCTACCCAGTCTCAAAACATCTGGACCTTCTACACTGAACCCATGACCTTTCCCAGGGAACCACAGCAGGATGGTTTAAGAACTGCCTTGTAACAAGGTGCTTTTCCCTATTACAGAAAGTGACTTAGAAAAAAATGAGGCTTTGGAAACAGAAGGTCTGGGTACAAGCTCACTCAGTGAGGCACAGGCTAACCTGGCACCCATTATATCTGTCCAACCCACTTTCTACAACTTTCATATGGGGACAAATTATACGAACTTTGCTGGAAAGAGGAAAAGTTCAAGTGCTTTTTACTACATCTACCAGTGTGAATGCTTGAGAAAGGACAGCTTACTACATATTTCTTTGTCATTTTTCTCATTTCTCAAATTCATCCTAATTATTTTATTTTTTATGCTAATTATTTTACTCAAAAATTTAAAGTGGGCTAAAAAATACAGAATGAAAAGTGAAAAGAACATCCCAACAGCCCTTTCAACTCCATTTTAAGTACATCTTCCTAAGCCTTTTTAATCCCCTGGTGGGGGGGGCACATAATACCCACCCCCAATACTGAGAATGGAACCCAGGGCTTCACACTGAGCTACATCCGGGGCCCTTTTTTTATTTTAAGACAGGGTCTTGCTAATTCACTAAGTTGGCCAGACTGGGCTCAAACTCAAGACTCTCAAGCCTCAGCCTTCTGGAGTATGTACTGGAATTATAGGTGTATACCCCCACACCCAACTAAAGTCCATTTTCCAGTGTGTGTGTGTGTGTGTGTGTGTGTGTGTGTGTGTGTGTGTGTGTAACACATACATGTTTAACCCCTTAAAGTAGGGCCATCCTTGTGCTTTACAATGTACTTTTCAAACTTAATACCTCAGACTCATCTATCTCTGCTACTAATATGGCTCATTCTTTATAAAGACTGCACAGTGTCCCTTAGTGCAGACATGGCCAAAATTTGTGTACCCACTTCATTAATGGACATTTGCGTCACTTGTAAGTTTTGCATAAACATCTCTGTATCTACACACAATGTTTTATTCAGTGAACACTTTACACTCATATATTGTGTTTACATATGACAATTCTGTAATTCAAATTCCCTAGAACTGTTCGGACAAAAGACACGAAGATTTTAAATTTTGATAAATATTGACAAATTTCTCCTAGAAAGGTTGTGTAAATTTACATATCCATCAATATCAGATAGGAATGCCTTTTTCTCCACATTCTTGCCTACGTTACAGACTGTAAACCTCTGTGACTTTGTCCTACTCCACAGGCAAATAAGGGTATTTGGGGCCATTTTAATATCCAAATTCCAAACTTCTAGTGAGGCTGGGCATTCTATCATGCTTAACTGGTCTTTTATTATACACCTTTCTATACACATTGTCTTCCTTTGTAGGGTACTTTATACCTATCACTATGCTACAGATTAGTTCTCAGTTTATTATCTTTAGCTTCAGGGGTCTTATACACTCCTTGGAAAGTCAGAGGCAACATCTCTTAGATCTTTTTATTTCACACTCACAGAATTATAGGATTTGTTATCCATATGGTTTGATACCCTTGATTTTATCCTTTTTGGGGGTACTGGGATTGAACTCAAGACCCTCACACTGAGCTACATCCCCAGCCCTTTTTATTTTTTTACTTGAGACAGGGTCTCACTAAGTTGCCCAAGCTGGCCTTGATCTGAACCTCCCTCCGGCTCCTGAGTAGCTGGGATTACAGGCATGTCCCACCACACCAGACACAGTTTTATCTTTTCACACATGCCTTACCATCTCAACTGAATTTTTCTTTTCTTTCTGTCCTTCAGTGATGGGGATGAAACCTAGAGCCTTGCACATGCTAAGTACACATTCTACCACTGCAGCTTTCTTGAAAACAGAAAACTTGATTGCTCCTAGCTGCTGTTCTGAATTCTGTCTCAATGATTTGCACACAGTGGAAGAGCAAGGATTACTCAAGAGACTGGCACTAAAATGGACAGGGGCAAGAGAGAGCTGGGAATATGATGCAAAAGCTTCTTGCGGGGATTTAGCTCAGTGGTTCCGGGGCCAGCCTCGCAAGCGCAAGGTCCCGAGTTCGACCCCCTGCACGAAAAAAGACCGAAAAATAAGTGAACCGTAATTATTAAAAAAATAAATAAAAAAGCTTCTACAAGTACTATACAAACCATCCAATTATGTGAAACACTGGGACAGTTTGCTCCTATCACATCTGGAAGGTTGAAAAGTTTACAGCCTGCATAACACTAGAAGGAAGGAGAGAGGCCAGGGGAAGGTGGGAGTCATGGATCCTACAGGACTCCACTAGTCATTTAAATTCAGTAGATACAATATCATTAACAGTTATCAGCCTACTGGAAAATCTATACATAGGAAGCCCTTCATCCCTTCATCTAAAAACCAGTTTGTAAGGGGCAGGGATTTAACTTAGTGGTTCCGCCGCCTGCCTCAAAAGCACAAGGTCCCGAGTTTGATCCCCGGTACCAAAGCAAACAAACAAAAACAAATAAAAACCAGTTTGTTGTCCCAAAGTTATTCAGGTCAGGGCTTAAGGAGTGACAAGCTAGGCATGGTGGCACACACTTGTAATTCCTGCACTCCAGAGGCTGAGGCAGGAGGATTGCTATGAGTTTGAGGTCAGCCTAGGCTACATAGTGAGATTAAGGCCAGTCTGAACTACATAGTAAGACTGTCTCAAAAAAAAAAAAAAAGGAAGAGTGACAATTTGAGCATACTGTGGATTAAACTGTAATGGTGCCAGGCATGGCGGCACACGCCTGTAATCCCAGCACTAAGGAGCCTGAGGCGGAAGAACTGCCACAAGTTCCAGGTCTGCTTAGGCTACATAGTGAGTTCAAGGCCAGCCTGAACTACATAGCAAGACCCTGTCTCAAAAAAACAATTAAAAAAAGCTGCAATGGTAGTTCAGGAATATGAGATATTTTACACTTCTCTTTTTGGTACCTCTCTGCAGTGACAATGGCAGGCGCAGCCACAAGAGAATGAAGATTCAAATAAGATCAACACAGGGCTTCACTCTAAAACAGATCCATAAAGGCAGCTGTTCCGGAATTAGACTACCGGGAAACAATCTCCAGCTTCCTCATTAGTCTCACCCTTAGGGAAAAGGACTATGGTTCTGAGGCTGCAGGCATGTTCAACACAGGTGCTGAAATCCTGAAATGAACCTCAATACTACTCTTTTCAAGATAAGAAACACAACCTGGATGTACACATCTCCTATTCCAGTTATTTGAGAAACTCTTATCAAGTTCTTACTCTTTCAAAAGCCTCTAAACAGCTTTTATAATTTAGTACGGAAAAACAAGTCAGCTGGTCAAATTTAGCATTTAATTCTGAATAAATGATGTTGATTTTTTTAAAGGTCAGGAAAACTCCTGTACCAGAATGAAAATCATCCTAATTCTGAGAATGACAATAGTTTAATAATGCCCAAGGAATATTTGGGAAATACAAACTTAACTCACCTTATTTATCTTCCTTTCTCAGCATTTTACCTGAAGTACTTTATATTTTCCTTAATGAGTTTCCTTATGAAAACAGTGAATATTAAATTTTAAAAAATAAATGAATAACAAACCCTCTCCCCTTTTCCTTGTTACTCAAGGTTCTTCCCCTGGAATTCTATTTCTCCAGGTGTACCAAGTTCTCCCAAACTTCTTAGTGTAGATAAAAGTTTAAGAGACAACATACTGTAACGCTTAACTAACAGCCAGAGGGGATTCTGAGAAATTTAAGAAAGAAAAAGAAGAGACTCACAGAGTAGACCTAAAGATTAAAAGTAACATCTGAGCTGAGCGTGGTGATTCACACCTGCAATTCCAGCACTCTGGGAGACTCAAGAAGAGAGACTGTAAATTGGAGTCACTAAGACTTGACCCTGTCTCAAAATAAAAATCAAAGGGCCAGGGATTTAGCCAATGGTGCCACCACCTGCCTCACAAGCACAAGGTCCTGAGTTCAATCCCCGGTATCAAAAACTAAATAAAAAGGGATGACAATGTAGCTCAGTGTGAAGGCCCTAGGTTCACCCACCAGTACCACAATAAACAAACAAGTAATAAAAATAAAAAAGTAATATCTGAGTGGAAAAAAAGGACCTAAACTACTGGCATCAAATATTCAAACTACAATAGTTTAAAATAAAGCAGATGTTTATTTAAAATCTTTAATTGTCAATGACTGATTCTGTTTCATTCCTGGCTCTTTACTACTTTGCTCACCTTCAGTTCCTTTCTTCTCAGAATAGGGACAATAGCACCTGCTTCTTAAGGTTATTTCAAGGACTGCCTGGCATAAGCCATATAAATCTGGCTACCTAATACACAGCAAGTGCTTAAATATCAGCTATGGAAATCACTGCAATGAGTGACTGTCGGGAAAATCGTGCATTTGGGCCTCACAGAACTCTGTAAAAATTGAGAGATCACCATCAAGTCACACACACTGGTTTCAGTATATGGACTTTATAATCCATTTTGATTGCTCAAAGGTCTTTTTCGGTTTTGCTTACTTCCTGCATCTCAGCTATGCTCCAGGGTGATAGGTGAGGCCTGCAAACAGCGGAGTCCAAGACATGGTGTCACTTTAGATGTGGAGATTTTTTTTTTTGGTACCAGGGATCAAACTCGGGTCCTTGCGCTTGTGCGGCAGGCAGCGAAACCCCTGAGCTAAATCCCTGGCCCTAGATGTGAAGATTTTAATAAACCAGCTAAATGGAATCTCTGCCACTGAAGTCCTTTAGCACTCCCATCTTTCACTGCCTCTGAAAAAAAAATTTTTTTTGGAGACAGGGTCTGGTTACATAGTCCAGGCTGGCCTTGAACTCGCTGTGATCCTCCTGCCTCCAGCCTCCTCAGTGCTGGGATTACATGCATGGACCACACCTGGCTAGAATTAAGTTCTTGAATTTATCAAAAGTTATTTCACCGTGGCCATAGCATCAAACACAAGTTTAAGAAAGGTATCTTTTTATAAGAAATAATTTTAAAAATCGCAATTCTTAAGTTTTTAGGGTTAATGAAATGTTGAACTTCACAGCTATTACCTGAGAAAGGTATATTTCACTGCCTCCCAACAATGCCTGCAAGAAATGTGTGCATACTTCTGGGGAGGGCCAGGGCCAACTCACTGGTGACGTGTAGGCAAGCACTGCATGAGATCTCAGTGGTACCCCCGCAGTTTTCAGAGAACTCGTTATTTGATGAAAGCACTCACAAAGTTCTCTCAAAGCATCATAAACTGCGCTAAAAAATTCTATTAGAGACTCACCTCCCCCAGCCCCTCTGCGGTGGGTGTCATCCTGGACTAGAAGGTTTGAGGTAAAGGAAACCACAGAATTCTAAAAATAGGCCTGACCTGACATTCTATAGCTCAGTCCTTGAAAGGGCAGGGTGGGCATCCGAACAAGCTTTCCCTCCAACTCCGGCCGCTCCACCTTCCCGGGTAGCCTGGTTGCCACGTTAGGCCCAGCCAGCCCCGGTTCTGCCCATCCTCCTCCCGCCAGTCTCATTGATTTGCGAGTCCCTCAACCCGGATCTTGCCGGGAGAAGAGCCGCAGGAAAGACTAGGGGATTGGAGGGGTGGTCACGCCTACAGGACGCCAGCTCCCATCGCAAACTTTTCAGACACAACCCGGCCCGCGCAGTGTCCGACCAGCGCCCCGACGGGTCAAGTTCGCGAGTGGACTGCTCTTTGAGCGGGGCCCCGCGCTGCGACACCCTGGCCCGGTTCCGGAGTCCACTCGGACCCAGACGCCCGCGCAGCACCCTGAGGGGTGTGTCGGGCCCCCGCGTCCCGTAGGGCGCCCGGGTTCCCCGCGTCCCAGCCTCTCGGGGCCTCGCCCGACCACTCACCGGCGCAGGAGCGCGTCTTCCAGATCTTCAGCAGCAAGATGACGATGGCCGCCAGGTGGGACAGGTCCCCGGTCAGCCGGAAGATGTTCATGATGGAAGCGGCGGTTGGCGCGGCGGCCCCGGGGCTCGGCGGCTCAGCAGGTAGAGGCGGCCCAGAGAGGAAGCGGCGAAGATGGCGAGAGCAGCACGACGTGGCCGGGGGACGTGGCCGAACAGCCGTCGCTCGCGCGGGGCAGTGTGGGAGAGCGGACCTCCAGGCCACGCCCCCCGACCACGCCCTTTAAAGGGGACAACCCCGAGCGCTGGCAGGCGCAGTAACCTAGCAGGGCTTTCAGCTGAGGAACCGGCGTCCTCGCCTACTTCCCTCCGCCCAGCTTCTGGCCTCTCCCCGGGTGCCAGCGAGTTCCTTTAGTTTTTGCAATAACACTCTCTTATGTGGATTTTTTTTCCTCCTTTACCACTGGTCGTAAGAGTGCTACAAGCTTATTGTATGAAAAAGTGTAGGAAGAAAATCTGTGATCGCATCTCTCAAGGTCGACATTGTGGGGGTCCTGGGAGATGGGGTTTATGTGAAGTCCTAAAATTTTACCATTCTGGGAATTGTCTTTAAGAAAAAGAATTCGTTGCCGGGCGTGGGTGGCGCACTGCTGAAATCTCGGCGCTCTGGAAGACTGAGACAGGAGAATTGCAAGTTGGAGCCCAGTCTGGGCAACTCAGCGACTTAGCCAGATCCTGCCTCAACATTAAAAAAATTAAAAATTAAAAATTAAAAAATTAAAACTTAAAAATTAAAAGGGGTTGAGAATGTATCTCAGGGCAAAGTCCCTGGGTTTAAGCCCCAGAACTGGAATAAAATAAAATAGAAGCATAGGGGCTGAGCGTGCAGAACAGTGGTGGAGCACTTGCGTAGCATACGTGAGGATAGAAAAGTGAACAATTCTACAGAATGAGAAAATAGACCACAAGAAATCACAAACAGAACAAGTTGACAAACAGACTCTGCTGTATACTTACAACTCGCATGTCTGGTGCAAAACACGAGGTCACTATTTCAAAAAAGAGAAGAGGAGCTTGATGCGAAGGCACAGGCCTGTAATCTCAGCTACTCCAGAGTCTGAGGCAGGACGATCACAAGTTGGAGGCCCCCTGAGCAACACAGGTAGACCCTGTCTCAAAATTAAAAAGAATTTTTTTTTTAAAAAAGAATTTTTAAAAAGAGCTCAGGGTGTATCACAGAGGTAGGGCACTGTGCCTAGCATGCAAATCCATGGGCCTGAGCCCCAGTACCAAAAATAAAAATAAACGGGTGGGTGGAGTGGGGTGGGGGAAATACTGTTAAAGGTTTTGAAACGTAAACCTTTTTCCTTTTGCAATCCCTCAATTTGAGTGTTTCTTGTTTGCTATTTAAGAAATTAAGGGCCAAGGATTTAACTCAGCGGCACTGCACCTGACTCGAAAGCCCAAGGCCCTGCTGAGTTTGATCTCTGGGAAAGGAAGAAAGGAAGGAAGGCAGGAAAGGAAAAGAAAGGAAGGAAAGAAGGGAGGGAGGGAGAGAGAGAGAGAGAGAGAAAGAAAGAAAGAAAGAAAGAAAGAACGAACGAACGAACGAAAGAAAGAAAGAAAGAAAGAAAGAAAGAAAGAAAGAAAGAAAATTAAAGTTTTAGCACTTGGGAGGCTGAGGAAGGAGGATTGCTATAACTTGAAGGCCAGCCTGTGCTACATAGTGAATTCAAGGCCACCCTGAACTACAACGTGAGACCCTGTCGCAAAAAACAAAAGACAAAAAAAAAGAAAAAAAATTAAAATTGTAAATTAGGATCATGTGTTTTACTGTTTATATTGGGCAATGTCAGTTCTGAATGCAAATATCGCAGCATTTAACCCAGATGAAGGAATCACTGATACAGCATACTCAGGGGCCACAATAGGGACAGAAGACAAACTCCTGGGCCCTTAACCTGTTACTCGTTATAAGTATGATGTTCGTTTTCTTCTAAGATAGGAACTTAAAAGTGGTTTTTTCGAAAAACCATGAGTCTTCACTAGGGCCCACAAATGCCCAGTAGATAACTAAAAGTAAAATAGCTTGACCTTTATTTTGTAAAACTCTAGGTCAAATCCTTCCAAGCTCTGCCTATAGGTACACAAGTCATTTAGTTAATGTCAGTCTAAAAGTTGGCAAAACAAGGTCTATGAGCCCTCAATTTACCTAGACTATCTCATAATCCTTCATGACTGAGGACACCAGGATAGATTTTTAGAGCAACATTCAGCTAGACCCAGCTAGTGACATTCAGCTATATCCATAGTCCTGAAAAAAATTTTTTTTGATAGATTAGAAACATTTATGTCAGCTTCTCAAATTGTTATTTGTAATAACATGGATATTTTTGGAAACTATAGTCACATTTGGGAAATCCTCAATCATATTTCTGTCAGGTAAGTGCTATAAAATTTCAGGGCATTTCTACTTTTCTTGGGCAAGGACTATATGCAATACTTTTTGATTTGGTCACAATAGTTAACTAGCTTTTTTGGTATTCCTTGTATTTTATGGTTTTGAAATATATCCACAAATTACTTGACACTTCCTTAAGAAAGAGAGCTTAGAGCTCGGGGATTTAGCTCAGTGGTTCTACCACCTGCCTTGAAAACACAAGGTCCTCAGTTCAATCCCTGGTACCAAAAAAAAAAAAAAAAAAAAGGGCAGGAGCTTAGAGAGCAATTCTGGAACAACAGTGAGCTACGGACCATGGCTACATTTGATGCTATCATTGTTGCTGACTGTGCTACTTCAGCCAAGGTGACATACTTATTCTAATTGGTTGTTCTTCCTGGTATGCCTAAGGGTCATAAATAATACTAAAGGCCAGTTACAAAGAACCAGGGGCTAGGCCAAATGGGCAGCAACTTCTCATCCCCAATAAATACAAGAGGCAGGATTTTGCAACAGACTCAAAAGTAGTCATTTCCTAAAGGTTCTAAATACCAGCGATAAAGCTAGCCATCATAAACAATTTATAAGCATCAACCCAGGAATTAAACTAAAAAAAAAAGAAAATGAGAAGACATTTAAGCAAGATGCAACCCTAAACTTCCAGCTCACCAAAGGCAAACCAGGGGGCAATGAGGTGGAACAATTTGAAACCCATCCACCTGGGCTCTCTGAAGTGATAACAGCAGAGATAAGAAAGCAGGTGAATGAGACTCTAGAAAAAAATCAAATCAGAAATAGTTTCTCAGATAACTACAGAGATGGTGACCATAATGAAAGACATTCTTAGTGACTTTAGAGCAGATACAGATTTTTTAAAAAATAGAAGAGCTTAGAAAAATGATGGAAACCATGAATGCCCAACATAGGACAGAAAAGGAATCCATGAAACAGATTCAAACAGATATCCAGGAGATTGAAAATTCCATTGAAAGTATATGCAGCAGAATGAGCCAATGTGAGGACAGGATATCAGATATAGAAGACAAGATTGCAGTTAGCTACTGTGAAAAGAAAGATTTCTTAAAAGTAGCAAAGAACCACAAAAAAATCAATCCAACTGCTGCTGGATGATGTAAAGAAGGATAACATAAGATTGACCAGAGTCAGGCTGGGGATTTAGCTCAGTGGTGCCATGCTTGCCTTGCAAGTGCAAGGTTCTGAGTTTGAGCTCTGGTACCAAGAGAAAAGAAAAAAAAAAGATTGATCAGAGTCAATGAAAAAGTAGGATAGAACGCAAGTTACATAAAAAGCCTGTTCACAGAAGTAATGGCAGAAAACTTCCCAAGCAAGGAAAAAGAATTTGATATATAGATAAGTGAGGCATAAAGAACTCCTATTACCCATGATCAAGAAAAAAATCTACACCAAGACACATAATAGTCAAGATTCTAGAAATTCAACACCAGGACAATATTAAAAGCTGTTAGAGAAAAGAAACAAATCACCTATAAATGAAAGCACATTATAATCACAGCAGACTCCTCAACACAAAATCTCAAGTCAAGAAAATCTTGGAATAAAGTATTTCAAGCCCTAAAAGAAAACAATCTCCAACCCAGATTGATGAAACCCACAAAACTATCTTTCAAAAAGCATGGAGAAATGAGATACTTCTGTGACAAAGAACACCTGAAGAACTTTATGATGACCAAATCAGCACTCCAAAATTTTCTGAAGGACATTCTAGAAAGTGATAATGAGGACTACAACTCCATGAACCCCCACAGAATGAATCCATCAGGCAAGGCAAGCAATTAAACAGAAAGGAAAAAGGGAATCAACAGGAATATAATATGACAAGGATAAGTCAATACATGTCAGTTATAACCATCAATGTAAATGATCTCAATTCACCAATCAAAAGAAATGAACTGGCAGAATGGATAAAGAAGCAAGATCCAACAATATTCCACATACAAGTGACACTTTTTTTTTTTTAAAGACAAGGGCTCACTATGTAGTTCAAGCTGGTCTGGTCTCAAACTCTCTATGTAGCTGAGGCTGACCTCAAACTCACAGCAATCCTTCTGCCTCAGGCTCCCGAATGCTGGGATTACAGGCAGGTACCACCATGCCCAGAAAGAAACACATTTACTTGAAAAAGAAACTCATAGGCTGAATGACAGTAGATGGAAAATAATACTTCTTGTGACAGGAACCTGGAAAAAATGAGGGGTAGCTATTCTATTTGCAGACAAAGTGGATTTCAAGCCAAAACTGATTAAGAGTGACAAAGAAGGTCACTACATCCTTGTAAAGGTAAAAATACAAGAGGAAGAGATAACAGTCATAAATATATATGCACCAAATACCAGCACAAGTAACTATATAAAACAAATATTAATGGACATGAAAAATCAAATAAGCACTAATACAATTGTAATGGGGGACTTCAATACCCCATTGTCACAAATAGATAGATCAACTAGACAAAAACTTAACAAAGAAATATCAAAACAGAACCAAATTTGTGAATAAATGGACTTAGTAATGTCTACAGAGTATTCCACCCCACAACATCAGAATACACATTCTTCTCAGCTATACATGGGATGTTCTCCAAAACAGACCACATACTAGCTCATAGAACATGCTTAAGTAAATGCAAAGGAATTGAAATTATCCCATGCATATTATAGGACCATAGTGCAATGAAATTGGAAATCAATAGCAAAAGAAACCAGAAGAAACTCATAAACACATGAAAATTAAATAACACCTTCTTGAACAACCAATGGGTCACAGATGAAATTAAAGAGAAATTAGACAGTGTGTATAATTAAGTGATAATACCAATACAACATCTCGGAATTTATGGGACACAATGAAAGCAGTACTATGCGGGAAGTTTATAGTGGTGAATACTCATATCAGGAAAACAGAGCGGGCTCAAATAAATGACCTAATGTTAAACTGCAAGTTTCTAGAAAAATAAGAACAAGTCAAGTCTCAAAGCCCATAAAAGGGAAGAAATTATAAAGATCAGAGCAAAAATTAATGGAGTGGAGGCTAAGAAAACAATATGAAGAATCAATGAATCAAAGAGTTGTTTCTTTGAAAGATTAAATAAAATTGACAAGTTCTTAGCCAACCTAATCAAAAAAGGAAAGAAAGACTCAAATCCATGCAATTAGGAATGAAAAGGGTGAAATCACAACAGATCTAGCAGAAATCCAGAAGATCATCAATACTTACTTTGAGAATCTGTATTCTAATAAAATGGAAAATGCAGACGAAATCAACAGATTCCTAGATACATATGAATTACCAAAGCTGAATCAAGAAGATATAAAAATTCTAAATAAACCAATACAAATGAAATTGAAAATGTAATTGAAGATGTAAAAACCTACCAACAAAGAAAAGCCCAGGCTCTGACAGATTCACTCCTGAATTCTACAAGAAATTTAGAGAAGACCTAATGCTGCTACTTCTCAAACTCTTTAATGAAATTGAAAGGGAGGAAACAATATTCCCAAATTAATTTTGGGAAGCAACCATTACTCTGATACCAAAACCAAAGAAGAATTCAACCAGAAAGAGAACTACAGGCCAATCTCCCTAATGAACATAGATGAAAAAATCCTCAATAAGAGAATTCTCAATAAGATACTGTCAAACAGAATGCAGCAAATCATCAAAAGTATTATACACCACAACCAAGTAGGATTCATCCAAGGGATGCAGGGATGGTTCAACATATGCAATCAATAAATGTAATACACCATATTAACAGAGCCAAGGACCAAAACCATATGAGCATCTCAATAAATGCAGAAAAAGCATTTGACAAAGAACAACATCCATTCATGATTTTAAAAATAGATGGTCTTTATCTAAATCTGACAGAAGCCATCTATGACAAACCAATAGCCAACATCATACTAAATGGACAAAAACTGAAAGCTTTCACTCTAAAATCAGGACTAAGACAAGGATGTCCACTGTTACCACTCTTATTCAACATAGTTCTGGAAACATTAGCCAGAGAAATTAGACAAGAGAAAGAAATAAAAGGAATAAGGGTAGGAAAGGAAGAAGTTAAATTATCATTATTTGCAGATGACTTGAAACTCTACATAGAAGACCCCAAAAACTCCAACAAAAGACTTTTAGATTTAATAACCAAATTCAGTAGCATAGCTGGATATAAAGTCAAGGCTCAAAAAATCAATAGCCTTCCTGGTCACAAATAACAAACTCACTGAGAGAGAAAGTAGGGAAACAACACCTTTCACAATAAAATCTAAAAAAATGAAATTCCTAGGAATCAATCAAACAAAGGAAGTTAAAGCCCTTTACATGGAAAACTACAGTACTCTGAGACCAAAGAGGACATCAGAAAATGAAAAGATATCCCTTGTTCTTGGGCAGGAAGAACCAATCTATTAAAAATGGCCATACTTCCAAAACTGCTATACAGATTTAATGCAATGCCAATCAAAATTCCAATGCATATCCTGCAGAATTAGAGAAAATAATCCTAAAATTTATTTGGAACCAGAAGAGATCTAGAATAGCAATAGCAATAGCAATTCTCGGCAACAAAGGCAAGTCAAGGGGTATCGCAATCCCTGACTTGAAATTATACTATAAAGCTACTGTGATTAAAAACAGCATGGTATTGGCAAAAAAACAGACCTGAGGATCACTGGAACAGGTTAGAAGATGTAGAAACAACTCCAAACACACTCAGGTACCTTATCTTTGACAAAGGAGCCAAACACCTTTACTGGAAGAAAGATAGCCTCTTTAATAAATAGTGCTGGAAAAACTGGCTTTCCACATGCTGAAGATTAAAACTAGACCCATATCTTTCACCATGCATTAAATTAAAATCAAAATGGATCCAAAATCTAAATATTAAAACAGAAGCACTAACTCTACTGGAAGATAGAATAGGTAGAACTCTTGAAGACATTGGTATAGGGAAAGGCTATGAACAAAACCCTGATTGCATAGGAAATATCACGAAGAATCAACAACTGGGACCTCATCTTATTAAAAAGCTTTTGCACACCAAAAGAAACCACCAACAGAGTGAAGAGACAACTCACAGTGTGGGAAAAATTTTTTACCAGCTGCTCCTCAAAGGACTAATATCTAGAATATATAAAGAAATAAAAAAATTAGGCTCCCCAAATTTAAAGACCCAATCCAAAAATGGGCTTCTGAAATGAGTAGACATTTCTCAGACGAAGTAGAAACAGAAAATAAATACATGAAAAAATCGTCAACATCACTGGTCAGTGCAGAAATGCAAATTAAAACAATGCTGAGATTCCATCTTACTCCAGAAAGAATGGCTGTTAACAAAAAATGAACCAATAACCAATGCTGGAAGGGCTGTGGGGAAAAGGAACCCTTCTGCACTGTTGGTGGGAGTGTAGGCTGGCGCAACCACTGTAGATATCAGTGTGGAGATTCCTCAAAACCCTAAAACTGGAGATTCCATTGGACCCAGCTATTCCCCTTCTTGGTATCTTCCCAAAAGAATTAAAAGCATCCTATCACAGTGATATAGGTACACCCATGTTTATAGTGGCACAGTTTGTAATACCTAATAATAAAAATAGTATCTCTTTTTTGGGGGGGTACCGGAGATCAAACTCAGGACCTTGTGCTTGCAAGGCCGGTAGGTGCAGTGCCACTGAGCTAAATCCCCAGCCCTGACATACCTAAATCTTGGAAATAGCCCAAATGCCCATCAAATGATGAATGGATAAAGACGATGTGGGGTTTTTTATACAATGGAGTCCTACTTTGCCATTAAGAAGGATGAGCTTGAGACATTTCTCGCTAAACGGACGCACCTTGAGACTATACTCTTAAGTGAAATAAATCAGACCCACATGTTTAAATATTGCATTGTTTCTCTGGTGTAAGAAATTGAAAGTGAAAATAAGGACTAAAACATGTAATAGATATTGAGTAATGAAAGGAAAATGTTCAAATGAAAAGGAACAAGGGGGAGGAAAGGGAAAGGAAAGAAGGGACAAGAAAAAAAGAGAGAATAGAAGGAAAGAATGGAGGGCTGGGGATTTAACTCAGTGGTGCTGGGCTTGCCTGGCAAGTGTAAGGTCCTGCGTTCGATCCTCAGTATTAAAAAAAAAAAAAAAGGAAACAAAGCTTTTGGAAATAAAGAGGGGAAAGAGGGGTTGAAAGGAGGGAGGAAATGGGAAAAAAGAAGCAGCAAGTTACATCATGTACAGGTACAAATTCCCTATGCTGAATGTGATCATTATGCGTATCTAAAATGTACCAATAAATGTTTTGCTTCAAAAAAAAAAAAAAAGAGAAGGGAACTTAATTCCTCTCCTCTTAAATATGCACTGGTCTTAGTGATTGGCTTGTAACAAATAATATGGTAGGGCTAGGGGTGTGATTCAGTGATAGAGCATGTGCTTAGCATGTACAAGGCTGTATGTTCACTCCCTAGCACCAAAAAAATACATGGTAGAGATAACAGCTTGTCACTGCTGAGGTGAGGTCATAAAAGGTACTGTGGTGTCTCTCTCTCTCTCTCTCCTCTCTCTGTTGCTCCCTTTTTTTTCTCTCCTTGCCTCCCTCCTTCTCATAGCTCCCTCTGGAAAGCTAGGACGTGGCTCTATGGAGAGGTCCATGTCTTCCTTTGAAAAACCAGCAAGGGACTTGCAGCCTCCAGCCACAGGGTGAGTCATCCTGAAAGCCAGTGCCAGCCCCTGTCATGCCTTTAGATGAGTGCAATCTTGGCTGATGTCTTTGCTAAATATTGAGTAAATAGCATTAAAAAGAAAAATCTTCTGTTCCCGTGTTATAAAAAATAAACAAAATCCCCTGCCGACCCAGTAAAATCTCAGCTCAAAATGCAGAAAAGAGCAAAACTTTTACTATTGAATAAACATCAAAACAATTGTGATGACCATCCCAGAATATCCCCTATAATCTGCTAAAAAGATCTATCTTTCTCTCTCTCTGTTCTGGGGCTCAAAGCCAGAGCCACATGTATAGTAGAAAGTGCTCTACCTCCGAGCTACACACTCAGCTCCCGTATCTTTTTTTTTTTTTTAACCAGGGATCAAATTCAGGGCTTTTCACTTTCGAGGCAGGCGCGGTGCCACTGAGCTAAATCCCCGGCCCTCCCATATCTTTTTAACAAGCAAAGGCCAAGGATTTAGCTCTGTGGTTCTGGTGCCTGCCTTGCAAGCACAAGGTCCCAAGTTCAATCCCTATACCAAAAGAAAAACAAACAAACAAGCAGGATGTTATAACTGAGAGCCTGACACCTAGCTCAACTCTCAAAGCCAGGAAGACAGGGCACCATCCTCTTCACTGGTGTTCACATTTCAAAGACGTGGCTGTGAAGACCCCCCAAAAGATAATGCTAAATTGACAAAAAGCTTATTTAGCTTCGAAAACAACTTACATACAACTGAAAAAGACAGAGGAAAGATTTGTGAATATACGTTTTTTGAAGGAAATGCCAAAAGTATCAATTTAAAGGAGGGGGTCTTTTTCTTTTGGTACCAGGAAAGGCTTAACTTATTTTAGATTTGTATTTATTCACCTCATGAGATTTCCTGTGCTAAAGGCACTCAGCTAAGATGCTCCCTAATTCTGGCCTCCAGAAACTGTGAGATAATTAATGTAGTATGATAATATGTTGCTTTAAGGTTCTAAACAGGATTGATTTGTTATCCAGCCACAGATGACCAAGACAAGGATGGCACCTAAAATATGCAATTTTATCCAATGGCATGCTGGACCCTTGAATTGTACCCAAGTTTGTACATCCCAAAACATCCAGATAAGTTTTGGTCATTCAATTTTACTGGATTCCCATAAAAAAACAAAATAAATCATGTATTATAATACAGATCATAATCCCAAAAGGCAGTCCCAAACACTGTAAATTGGAATGCTGAAATTCTTATTTTTAAAATTATTAATCTTGTTTCAAGCTTTATTTCCAGGCTTCTTTAGCTTTATTGGCTGCAAAGAATGAGTTGTATCTAAGCAAAAATTGAAGAGCTACAGTGTCCAAGGGGCTTGGGCTTAAAATATTAGAGATCTAGATTTTCTCAGATTCATAAACACAAACACTTTTAAAAAATGGTCATAATATAAAATAGCAGCCACCAATAACTTCTTCCAAATTTTATCTTCTTCCAAAGTTGACTCAGTTCAGTTTGCCTCATTCTTAGAAACCTCATCAAAATTCCATACAAGAGCTAGAATGTCATCCTCCTCTTCCTCTCCAGCAGCAAATGGTTCTTTTCCATCCTCAGACTTTTTGGGGCGGAGCTTCAGCCAGTCTCCTTAAACCAGTCAGATGGTCTGCACCAACCTGGTTTAAGATGCTGGCTAGTACTTTTGTCAACTGTTTCGTCTCAGCATGGCCTGTCGTGGTGAAAGTGTTTGCTGCTAGAGATGCCTGACCTTTTGGGTTGTTGAAGTGGAGAACTGTTCCTTGGTTTGTAAACATATTCACCTCTTCAATACCAGAGACTTTGTTTACCCCTAACTTCTTTAATGAGATCTGAAGTTTATTTATCATTTGCTGTAGCTGTTCTATGAACCACTTTCTTCTTTCTGGGAGCAGTTCCTTTCCCACCAATGGGCCCTTGTGAGTGCTTTGGGCCGTTTTTCTTGGCTCATGAGAGTCTCTTTCAGCTTGTCAGAGTGGATGTGGGACAGCGTGGGAGGCATTAGGGCTGGCTCTCCAGCAGACCAGCTGAGATGAGGCACACACACAGGGATGCAAGATGGCAGCTAGAGGAATGTTGGAATTCTAAAAGCTTAAAATCCCTAAAGTCTAAAATTTCTAAAATCAAAATCCTGAAAATCACAATCTCAAAAAATTAAGATCTCAAATGTGGAAATCCTGAAAGTCAAAATCCCCAAAACTCAATTCCCTGAAAGAAAAAAACTATACAAGAGGAAGAGAAGGTGGGCATGGTAGAGCAGGCCTGAAATCCCAGCTCTTTGGAGGCTGAGGCAGAAGGATCACTGTGAGTTCAAGGCCAGCCTGGGCTACATAGTAAATACATGGCTAGCCTGAAGTACACAGCAAGACTTTGTTTCAGAAAATAGAGATAGAGAGCTGAATTATTGAGATGGGATGAATGCATTTTTGGTTATGCAGACTTGTCAAATTTTCCAATCATGTACTACTTCTGCCCCTTCACACATAGCACCTTGCTTGCCAAAAAAACAAGCAAGCAAACAAACAAACAAACAACCTTTTAAACTGGGCATGATGGTGCATGTTTATAATCCCAGCACTTTGGGAAGCTGACACAGGAAGATTGCAAGTTCGAGCACAGTGTGGGCAATTTAGCTACTTAAGCAAGAGCTTGTCTCAAAATTTAAAGAAAAAAGGAGGTACTGGGGATATAGTTTACTGACATAGAGGTTCTTTCAGGATTACAAAGCACATTAAATGGTGAACTCTTTTTGTTAGGGATTTGACTATCAAAGATGGTAGCCTTATCCTTACCACTAAATCTAACATAGAAAAATTGTCACATGCTTCATTTTGGCTAATAGATGGCACTTTCAAAACAGTCCTCCATGATTTTTATGGAATATATACACTTTGTACCCCATTAGATCCAAAAAATTCTCGATCTTAACCATGTGTTTACGAATTAAGGATTGGAAAAGACAAAACATTTTATTAATGTTATTTGAAGATTTTGTGGCATTTGGAGAAGAAAATTGATTTCAGTCAAATCCCCAAACTATACTGATAGATTTGGAATTAGTTTCCATTAGGGTTTTTTTTTTTCTGTACCGGGGATCAAACTCAGGTGAATTTCAGATGTAACCAATAAAGTTGTTTTCTTTTTTCCATTCAGCCAAACACAATTAGGGGAGAATTCAGATAAATGGATTGGCCATGCATAGGACAAAATGACAACTTCAGTTAAAAAAAATTGTTATTAGCCACAATAGAGCCTTGGGAGGCTAAGGCAGAAGGATGGTGAGTTTGAAAACAGCATGGGCAACTTAGCGAGACTCTGTCTTAAAATAAACAAGAAAAAGGAATGGGGATGTAGTTCAGTGGGAAAGCCAGGTGTTCAATGCCCAGTACTAAAGAAAAAAAACTGGGCTGGGGATGCAGCTCCGTGGTGGAGCACCCCTGGGCTTGATCACCAGTCATAATAATAATAGTAATAATAGTAAATTCATCATTTGTTTCCACTGACATTCCTTTCAGCAGAGGCAATTACAAGAGCTTCTAATGAATTAAAGCTACATTTACCTGAAAGAGCCAGTGAAGTTACTGACTTGCTCGAAAGTAATTATGTGCAGGTAGCGTAAGAAGACTCAACTGCAGTAGTACTGCTGTCTCATCACAGTATTGTTTGTACTCAATCTGTGGTCCATATGGAATAGTTTTCTGCATACCCAAAACAGAAGCATGGAACAGAAGATGGGAAATTTAAACAGAATGCTCATGCCGTTGTCTACCAAATCGGAAAAAAAAATCAGAAACAGCCGGACCAAATAGAAAGTGAAGGTGAACATACTCTTTGAAAAGTCATGGCCTAAAAGAAAATAAATAAATCAATAAAAGCAGCTTCTATTCATCCCAATGCAAGACAGTAAGACATAATTAATGATTCTGAAAGTTAGCCTGCTTTTATGGACTACCTCCCTGCCACTGCCCATAATCTATGCTTGAATGTGGCTTTTCTTGTTTTGTTTTTTGGTATTGGGGATCAAACTCGGGACCTTGTGCTTGCGAGGCAAGAGGCAGAACCACTGAGCTACATCCCCAGCCCTATGTGCCTTTTCATATGTCAAAGTTCCTTTTCAGTTTTCTTTAACTTTTCTTTTTTTAGTTTTTCCCCCACTATTTTAAGTTGGCAGCATTACTTTTTACAGTGGGATATGCTGTGTATTTCATCTTTGCATCATCTCCAATACTGGAGATGTATTATGTAAAAAAATTTTTAAAGAATTCTATTTCTTTTTATGCAAATTTAACTCCATGAAAGTGCATGGTTACTATATGGACTGTGTTCTCACAAGCATTGCTCACGTACCTAAAAATATTGAAACCTCCTCAATAAATGAAGAAATATTCTTCTTGTGCATCCTTTTTGTGCATTTGTGAAAGATAATATTGCTTGAGATTATAGTTCTTTTGGCAACTTTACATGCTATGGTGACCCATGGCTGTTTTTGTCTGATCTCATCAAGACCGGGGTTAATCATCCTGGAGATGACTGCAGATATAAAGCTGAGGGCATCCCATTACCAGGTATAGTGCAATTTATTGACTCATTTCCCTTTTCACCCTTTTCTTTATGAATATGGTTCATTTCTTCATAACTGTTATTCTTGGTACAACTGTTATTAGTATTAGCAACAATATGTATTGTATTGTTACCTATTTTGTTGTGTACAGTGGCCAATGAAATCTGTTGTTTTTGTCATATTTCTCAAATAAATCCACCACCACCCCTTTTTTTTGGTACCGGGGATCGAACTCAGGTTCTTGCACTTTCGAGGGAGATGCCGGAACCACTGAGCTAAAAACTCCCGGCCCTTAAATCCCCTTTTAAAATGTAAGTAAATGGGCTGGAGATTTAGCTCAGTGGTGCTGTGCCTGCCTGGCAAGTGCAAGGTGCAGAGTTTGATTCCTGGTACCAGAAAAAAGAAAAAAAAAAAGGTGTAAGTAAATGAGGCCAGGTGTGGTGGCACAGGCCTGTAATCCTAGCACTTGGGAGGCTGAAGCAGGGAGATTGGGAGTTTGAGGCCAACCTGGGCTACACACTGAGTTTCCAAGTCCAGACTGGACTACATAGTGAGACTCTGCCTTAAAGTAAAATAAAATAAAGCATTTAAATATTTTTTCCAGAACAATATTTTTGGGATTTTGATCTCTTAGGATATCTACAGTACTGCCGGGGATTTAGCTCAGTGGTTCCGGAGCCTGCCTCACAAGCGCAAGGTCCCAAGTTCGATCCCCGGTACCAAAAATAAAAGATATCTACAGTACTAAGGACTTCTCATTGTGCTACATCCTCTGTTCTCCTCCCCCCTCCCCCATCCCTCTCCGTCTCCTTCTCCTTCTTCGTTTGAGATACAGTCACACTAAGTTACCCAGGCTGACTTCACACTTGGGACTCTCCTGCGCGTTGCAATTAAAGGCTTTTGCCCTTACTTCGGCCTCATACACCAGTCTTGTTATTTTAGGATACTCATTGGCAACGGAACATTGCAAAATAAACTGATGCATACATTAAGATGTTGCCAACATCTATAAATATTTACATGCAGTGTATATTTGTGTATTTCTGTAGTGCAGCAAGGGTGTTGTCATTTGTTCTTTTGTTTTTTTAATGGTGGAAGTTTTAATAGATTGGATTTACTTTTTTCTTTTTTTGAGACAGGGTCTCAAAAAGGCTGGTCTTGAACTCACTATGTAGCCCAGGCTGGCCTCAAACTTACACCAATCCTCCTGCCTCAGCCTCCCAAGTGCTGGGATTACAGGCACGCGCCACCGTGTGTGGCCTGTCATTTGTTCCTTCTTTTTTTTTCTGCAAAAGATTCCCAGCACATTACCGCTTCTCACTTTTAGAAATAGAGGTGTAAAGTGACCGCCTTTTCAGCACAATTCAAAGTTAAACCTGAAAATACCAAAGCCTTTGAGAAAGCTGTTTTCTGTCTTTCCCTCCATTATGGATATAATGTGTGTAGATATTTTTTGGCAAAATAGGCTTGGTGAACTACTTTTTTTGGTACAAATGATAGCACATTAGCGGATATTGACATACCCATATAGAGGAGGTTTGTAATTCCCTTCTAATCTCCTTTTTTGCCCTTTCTAGAGTTTGAGGTAAAATTTGGTTTGATGTGAAGAACATCAAAACTGTGTCCATATCAGTCCGCTATGTAATATGGGGATATAAAATTGTACTATTGTTTTCCTCTTCTCCATTTCATTTTGCACCCAAGGCTGCTCCTAAAGGGTAAACCTCTGAATATGTATGAGGTTCTACCTGAGATTCACTTCAGCATGTGATGTATCTGAGCATATACTGTCTCCAGAGGGACTGCATTATTTTCACTGTGTATCTAGGCGCACACACACACACACACACACACACACTCACACTCTTCTGGAATAATATAAAGTTATTTGAAAAGAACATTCTGGGATGTCCTTCACCAGTCAGCATTAAACTGGTGATTGCTGAAAGACTCTTGACAACCTGAGATTAATTTTTTCGGGAAGCATATTTAATGGCTGGGAGCAGACACACATGCGTCACTCTTCTTACTCACTGAAATCTGCTCTTCTTGCTCTCGGGCCCACCTAGCAAGCTCTCATCTCTTCTAACCCAGACAGCAGCCATTGCAAGGCTGAAATTTCTAGGTATTTATTTAAAATTCAATCAGAAGGGATTCTGATTGGCTCAGCTTAGGTCAGGGGTCCCCTCAACATCCAAGCTGGGCTAGATGGGCTGGGGCACTTTCTTTTGAGACAGAGTCTCACTACATAGTTCAAGCTGCCCTTGAATTCACTGCATAGCCTGGGCTGGCATTGATCTCACAGCAATCCTCCTGCCTTACCATGCCAATTGCAGGGATTCTAGGTGTGTGCCACCAAACCTGCTCAGGGAGCCACATTTTTGGAAATGACTGCTGATGTTCTGTGGGTGGACTGGGAGGTATGCTGCTGTTTTATTACCTCCACCCCCACTTCATATGTTTATACTACTTCTCAGGTCTCTGTAGACTTTAAATTTTCAACCCTTTTTTAAGAGCTTTGGATATGGCTGAATGTGGTGGCACATGCCTGTAATCTCTAGGAATACTCTAGGAAGCTGAGGCAGGAGGATCACAAATTCAAGTTACCAATTTAGAAAAATTTTTAAAAATTAAAAAGGGAAGGGGAGGGCCAGGGATTTGGCTCAGTGGTTTCACCACCTGCTGCGCAAGCAGAAGGACCCGAGTTCGATCCCCGGCACCAAAAAAAGAGAGAAGGGGACATAGTTGGTACAAAGGCCCTAGGTTCAATTCCCAGTACTGGGTGTGGGCTGGGGATTCAATTACACATTTCCAAAGTATTTTGCAGCTTCCTATCATTTTCTTGAGCAACTTAGTAGCCCTGTACCTTGATGCTATTTTGGTTTGACCTAATTGGCAATTATTGAGTTCTTGCTGTATGCAGAGGCCAGAAGCAGCTGGGCCAATGGAAATGAAGCTGACAGGGTTATCAGAGGGGAGACACCTCCTGGCTGAGCCCTGGGTGTGAATTTGCCAAGGGAGGGTAAACAGTGCCCAAGATTAAAGGTCAGGGGAGATAAGGCCATCAAACTCCCCTTATGGCTTCCTATCCCTGGCCACAGAAGAGAAGTGGAAGGAGACAGCGGCTGCAAAAAACACTGGCTCTGAGGAAGGAGAGGAGGGCAACAGCGAAAGGAGCCTAGAACTGTTCTTAGGAGTGCAGAGAAGAGCCCCAAAGAGCCAATGAGTGCAGTCCTGACCATTGAGAGACAGGTGAATAGCACAGACAGAGAAGTTGCTCAGAATTAGAGCAGGAAGGGCAAGGCCTAAGTACCATCATATTAGGATGAGGCAGATGCATAGAAGCTTGCAGAAGTTGGGAGGAGGGGGGTCCTGCCTAGTAGAATCCTTTCTCCATGAAGCAGCAGGTGATTCAGAGCTCTTTGAGGCCTCCTTGGGACAAGGACAATTATCTCCTTGGCATCCAACAAGGGAGTTTATTGGAGTGAATTGTGTCCCACTCCCTCCAGTTCAGACTGTGAAGCCTAACCTCCTCTATCTCAGACTGTGGGAATATCTGGAGACAGGGTCTTTAAAGAGTACATACGCCATGCCTGGCTGGCAAGTGCAAGGTCCTGAGTTTGATTCCTGGTACAAAAAAAAAAGAAAGGAGGTAAAGAGCCTGGGTGTGGTGGTACATACCTGTAATCCCAGAACTTTGGGAGGCTGAGGCAGGAGAATCCCAAAATCAAACCCAGCCTGGGCAACTTAATGACTTATTGAGACCCTGTCCAAAATTTTTAAAATTAAGGGCTGGGATGTTGTTTTGCATGAAGACCCTGGGTTCAATCCTTAGTACTGCAGAGGGGGCAATTAATGTTAAATGAGGTCATATGGGTAGAGTCCTAACCCAAGAGGACCGGCACTTTACAAGAAATGGAAGAGACATGACGACAGGCACATATCAAGGAAAGACCATGTGAAGACAGGCAGAAGGTGATCCTCTACAAGTCAGGAGATGCTAATACCTTGGTCTTGGACTTCCAGCTTCCAGAACTGTTAGAAAATAACTGCTGCTGTTGAATCTACCTAGGTGGGGTATTCTGTTATGGTGGACTAGGTAGCTAAGAGAGGAAGGAGCAGGGGGAGGTGAGGAAAGAGGGAAGACTTTTAGATGGATATCACCAGCTTCTATTCTACAGCCCTTGGAACACTGATACATATGAAGAAATAGTTGTGTTAGCAATTTTCACTCAGTGGACAAGCTTTAGATTTAGACACGAATTTTAGATCCAGAAAGTCACATAACCTTCCTGAGTTTCAGGCTTTTTATTTGTGAAAAGGAGATAATAAAACCTAATTCGAAGGGCAGTTGTGAAAAGAAAATGAAATGAGATATGCAAAAACATTGAGCACACTACCCAGGAAACATCAACTGATATCACTATTTGGAAAGAGTCCGCATAATTAGGCTGTATTATTTTGTTAGTATTATTGACAGATAAATAAGTTCCTGGGAGAGGGAGAGAAGGGAAAGGGAATGAAAAGAGAATTAAGATGTGCTATGTACGTGTACCAAGTCCCTGCAGCGAATGTAATCATTATGTACTGCAAACATGTACTAATAAACATAAAAATGTTTTTAGGGCTGGCAATTTAGCTCAGTGGTGCTGCAGCCTGCCTCGCAAGTGCAAGGTCCTGAGTTCGATCCCCAGTACCAAAAACAAAAAATGTTTTTAAAAATCATAAATTCCTAGGGCCTAAGTGTCTGCATCCACATCTGTCATTTGGTGAAGAACTGAAGGAAGAGGAGACATACTGGTTCTGAAATAAGACTGCATTGACTCTGGGCTAGAACTGTCCTAACATATAGGAAACTAAATGTACAGTGGCTAACCCATAACATGTTTGCACCCAGCACTGGGCCTGGCATGCATCAGAGGTACTGGAATGCCAGATATGGTACCACACACCTGTATGTGATCCCAGAACTCTGGGAGGCTGAGCCAGGAGGATCACAAGTTCAACTGAGCCCAGACAACTGAGCAACATCCTATCTCAAAATAAAAGATAAAAAGGAGCTGAGGATGTAGCTCAATGTAAAGGCCCTAGGTTCAATCTCCAGTAGTAAAAAAAAAAAAAAAAAAAAAAAAAAAAAAAGATATTGGTGAGTGTACGTATAAATAAAGAGAGATCAATGAATATTAACAAGACCAAAGACCTATAAGCATCTGTTGATGGATGTGTTAAGCAACCTGCTTAGGGCTGCAAGTGACACAAACCAATTCAAACCAGCCTAAACCAAGAAATTAAAACTAATTTTTAAAAATTTAAAATGGAAGCACAAGGACCTGAGTTCGATCCCCGGTACCAAAAAAAAAAAAAAAAAAAAAAAAAAATGGAGGGGGAATTTAGCTGCTTGGAAACTGACAAGTCCAGATATCAGCTTCAGGTATGGTTGGATCCAGGAACACAGAGATGTATATGGCAATGTTCTCTCCTCTCTTGGTTTTACACAGAGGCAGCTCCCTCCAGGTTTCTGTCTACACATTAAACAATTCCAGAGAAGAAGGAGCTCTCTTTTCCAACAGTTCAACTTGAGTCTTAGATTGACTCTGAGCTGCCCAGCAAGACATAAAATCACCCATATCCAACCACCACACCGCCAGGGTCTGAGAATAGGGGTGGGCTACTTCTCCAAAGGAAAAACAGGGAACCTTTCTCAGGAGGATGAATGGGACTGATCCCTAGGCAGGCACAGCCCACCACGGCCCACTGCAATGTCTCTGGAGAGGAGTTGAGTAACACACAGGTGACTAGGTGAGAGAAGCATGCTACCTGGAGGACACATGGGGATGGGGATCCAAAGCAGTGCTGGGTCTAGGAGGATCAGGGCCATCAGGGATCTGAAGGAGGCAAGGATCTGCACCTGAGTGCCTGGCCAAGGGGCTATATAGTATATTGCTTGCAAAAATGGCTCTGATTCTCCGCTCATCCCTAAAGCCACACCCTGTTCAGTGTGGTTTTTGTAATATCTCCTATTAAGAGTGGCATCTGCTTCTGTTTCCCTGGGATCTGAGCTGTGGGTGTTACTGGTGCTGACAATAGAATGATGGTGAGAGTCCTGACCCTAAGCTCAAGGGATCATCAGTGGGATTATCTCCATATTTGCTTGAATCTTGGCTACTTGTGTGCAGGATGACAGAGTGCAACTTTCTTAGCCAAGGCTCCAAACATGGGAGAGAGACCCACACTGACTGCAGATGCACGAGTGTGCCACTGAGCCCAGCTCAGACCAGAACTGCCTTGTTGATTCACAGGTTCATGATTCATTTTAAGTCACTAAGTTTGAGGACAGTTTGTTATACAGCACTGCTGGAGGAAATAGGTAACAGATAAAAGGCATATTAGGAAGAATCCTTAGTGAGGGCTCAGGGTGGGTCTCCTGGAGAGGCACATGTTCCTAACTTTCAGGAAAATGCCCCTGGGACCAGCTGGGGGTGGAGATCGTGCCTGGTGGCATCTATACTCTCTACAGATCTCACACAGGCATTTTAACTGACCTGACGTGTTTCCCAGAGACACAGGAATTAGGACCTTCTGGAAACCATCCAGCATGAGCTGCTGAGGAGAAATACACCCTGATATCCAGATTTCTCCTTGAAGTATACATTTTCATTTAGACATTTTTACATGGGATTGTGAGTGGGGAACAAAGAATGTACATACATGGACTCAAAGAGGAGGACTGTAGGAGACGGGAAAGAAACAAATGGGCCCAAAGTTCTTCCCAGAAGCAACACTAGCCATGTGATTGGGATGGGAGGGAAAAAATCCAAGAGAAAACAACTTTGAAAACAAGTCGCTCATGCTCCCTGCTCATTTCTCCACTCACTCCTGGCAACTAGGAAACTCCTTTCTCTACCTCCAGATACACGTAAAGTGGCCTCTGAGATTCTACTCAAGTCCTAGACTGTGTCATCTTCCCCTAAGCCCACCCATTCAGATAAGGAAACACAAGTGGCCAAGTCCTGCTCACCTGCCACCTAAACATCTTGCTCTCTCTGCCACTACCTTAAGGACCCCCACCCTGCTCCAAGCCTCCCCTGATCTGATCACCTGTAAAGTGAATTTGAGTTTATCCACTGGATCAAAACCTCAATTCTGAGGTGCTGGGATCTAGCTCATTGGTACAGTGCTTGCCGGACATATGCAAAGCCCTGAGTTCTATCCCCAGCCCTGCAAAACAAAACCGTGCTTCCATCCTGCAGTCTGATATAATAGGTCTCTCTACTGCAGCTTTCCCTAGATCCCTCACCGATCGCTCTCCTCCTGGCCTCCTCCTCAGCTGCAGCCAACAGCACCTTCCAAGACCCAGGCTTGAAGCCAGGCCTAACGGTGTATGCTTGTAATCCCAGCACTTGGAGGCCGAGGCAGAAGCGTCACTGCCAAATTCGAGGGCAGCCTGAGATACACAGCGGGACCTTGTCTCAAAACAAACAAAACAAACAAAACAAAACAAAACAAAAATGAGTCCCCAAGGCGCCAGACTGCAGGCTTTCCTGCCTGTCCGCTGCCTTCCTCCTGGCCGGGCAAGGGGCCTCCGGGTGCTGGCTTAGTGGGGCCAGCAGGCTCAGAAAGCAGGTCCTAGCCGCCCGGATGCTACAATCCCTTAGCAACCCGCCCGCAGCCCGCCATCCCCGGGGCGCACAGTAGCACTTTATTCCGTTGGCCGGGAGCTGGCGCCGGAAGCCTGCGGAGCACAGCTCGGGGAACAGCCCGGGTGGGGCCGGGGACCCT
Organism: Heterocephalus glaber; assembly: GCF_053883595.1. Lineage (NCBI taxonomy): Eukaryota > Metazoa > Chordata > Mammalia > Rodentia > Bathyergidae > Heterocephalus > Heterocephalus glaber. Next base: position 38,052,368 of record NW_028258381.1, on the reverse strand, counting down.
CGGGGCGGGCACCCCTAGCTCGTGCCTGCACACGCACCCCGGAGTGCGGAGTCGCTGGCGGCTGAGGTATCTGGAGACGCGGGCGGCCACCAGCCCGCGGACAGACCCGTCGCTCCGCCGATCAGCACCCTGGACCTCTGCGGCGTCCCCGCGGCCCTCTCCGGCGTGGGTCTCTTCGCTCAGGCCGCAGAGGACGCGGCGTGGCCGCCGTCACCAGGCCAGGGGCGAAGTCATTCCGGAGCCGCGCGGGCCCTCCCCGGCCTGCAGGTCGCTCAGCGCTCGCTGCAGGCGGGAGCACAAGGAGGGGCGGCAGTCAGGAGCGACCTCAGACCCCTGTCCTGCCTCCTTCTCCCACCCCAGGCCACCAGCACTGAGAACACTTCACTGGGACCCTTTCTTAGTCGGGCTTCAGGGAGGACCCCCTTTTGGGACCTCTGCCCTTGACCTCCCTAGGAGGCTCTGCCCTAGGCCTCCGCCGTGGCTCACCTCGAACTTGCTCATGAACTCCACAAAGATGCCGAAGAAGGCCTCGGAGGTGGTGGCCTTGGAATCCTCCCCGAAGAAAGCCAGTGCTTTGCCCAGCTCCTCCATGGCCTCACGCTGTAGCCCATCCAAGGCACGCAGTGTGGGCTGGGCGGTCTCCAGGAAGGACTGTACGGCCTTGGTTAAGGAAAGGGTCAGCCTGCCCAGTGGCCTCCCGTCCACCCTGTGTGTGCATGTCTGGGGGGAGTAGTGCTGGGGGTCAAACCCATGCCCTTCACACTACATTTCCAGCCCATTTTTCATTCAATTTTGAGATGAGGTCTTGCTAAATTGCCCAGCCTGGGATTGAATCTGGGATCCTTCTGCCTCAGCCTCCCAGAGGGTGGTGTGTAAGGCTTGGTGTGGTGGCATACACCTGTAATTCTAGTACTCAGGAGGCTGAGGCAGGAGGATCGCCACGAGTTCAAGGCCAGCCTGGGATACATAGTGAGTTCAAGGCCTGAACTGCATAGTGAGACCCTGTCTCAAAACAAAACAAAACAAAACCCCCACAAGGTGGTGTGCCCCACCATGGCCAGCCTGAGTCAGGATTTGAACCGAGGCCTGTCTGACTGGTCAGCTCAAGTTCCTCTGCAGATGCTGCCCTTGAATGGCCGTCCATTCCCTCTCTGGGGACCTCCATCCAAACCCATGGAAGCAGGGAGGCCTCCCTGAACTGAGGGGTGCTAGAAAGCAGAAGGTTAACCCTTACCTGAATAGCCTTGGTCTCCACAGCTGTAAAAATCTGGGTGCTATGGGGGAGGGTGATAAGCACCTTGTATAGCCACAGTATTTGCTCAGTGATGATCTGTAAGTGATCCCTTTTGGGTCTCTTACTTGACAGGAATGGGGAGGAATCTGATATCAAATTCCTACTTTGGACTGGGGGTGAAGCTCAGTGGTAGAAAAGTTGCCTAGTATGTATAAGACACTGGGTTCCATATATAGCACTGAAAAAAAAACTGCCTGAGTATTCAACCCCTCTATACATTGGTGTCAGGGACACGTGACAGGTGCATTCCAGGGGGAGCACCTGGCCATAGGCACAGTCCTCATTTTTTTCAGACTCCTGGACACATAACAGCCTGTGTCCAGAATCTCTGCTGGAGTCTGCAGCAGGCAATGGAACCACAACCAGCTCTACCCAACCACCCCTGGGCCCAGCATTGGAGCTCAGAGGATACTGCCATGACCACAGCAAACCTGTCCTCACTGGAAGGGGACATGCTCTGGCAGGCAGCCTGTATCTCACTGATGGTACCATGGAGGTCAGCCAGGTCACCGGTCAGGGCACGTTGGTTCACTATAGGGAAGGGGACCAAGGCCTCATGGGCCCATATTCCCAGGCCAGGACAACCTGAGTCTGCCCCCCTGCACATCCACCCAGCTTACCTTTGGCAGCCAAGGGCACCGTGGGTAGGTCCTGAGAAAAGCCCAGGAGTTCGGGAAAGTGCTGGCTCAGTGACTTGGCGAGGATGTGCAGAAAGGTGGACTTTCCATCCACCGTCTTGGTGGAGTTCAGCTGCAAGTGACCCCCAACATACATCCTCATGGACCCCCTCGGACTCCTGGGTACATGTCCCAGATCAGTTCTCACTGAATTGCCCAGTTGCCCAAGCTGGGCTGAAACTCATGATCCTCCTGTCTCAACCTCCCAGACTGTTGGGGTGACAGATGCCACCATGCTTGGCTCAATTCCTGGCCTTTGACACTTTTCCAAATCTCCTCCCCTACTCCACTTTTTCAGATCATGAGGCTTAGCTGAGAAGCCACCTTTGCCATCCCTATCCCCACCCCTGCTGCAGTCACATCCTGGCCTCTGTGCAGCCAACTTTGCCCCCAGAGGAGGGTCCTCCTTAGTCACTTGTTCTCTCCTCCCCTCTGACACAAGTTGAGTTAGGCTTGGCTTCTAAGCCTTAGGTAGACTCAGCTCATAGTTACCCCTGAATGGTTCTCACCTCTGTCAGAAAGTTGATCTTGAAGCCTGTGGTCTTGCTGGTCTTGGGCTGGCTGTCATTGAGATAGTTGCCCATAGCCAACACAAACTGTGGGAAGGAAGGCAGGTGGTGGACGGTGCCCATATGCTCACAGACACCCAGACCCAGGCATCACGATGGGTCTCCAGGCTGGAAACCCCAAGAAAAGGAATGGGTGAGTTGACTGGGGAGGGGATATACCCTGACCTCCAGGATCTTGGCGAGCTTCCGGCTGTTCTTGAGCTCCAGGGACGCCTGTCGCAAGCACTCCAGGCTGCCTCGAATCTCCTCTGTCTTCTCTTGGAGGGTAGCCTGGAAGTGGAGGCTTCGAAGACGCGTCTTGTACTCAGGGACTGACAGCATCTGCCACAAAGGCGGGACCAGGGTTCAACCATCCCTCACCAGCCTGGGGTGAGGCTCTGCTGCGTCCCTGGGCCTGGTGCACCTTTAGGAAGAGTAAGCCCAGTCCCTAGGGGACGCTGTCATAGCATCTACCTTGTCCCGGAATGGAACCGGACATTTAAATTGTTAGACTAGCTGGGCGTGGTGGCAAACATCTGTAATTCCAGCACTCTGGGAAGCAGAGGCAGGAAGATCGAAACTTCTTTCTTTTTCTTTTCTTTTTTTTTTGTACTGGGGATTGAACTTGGGACCTTGCACTTGAGAGGCAGGCGGAGGAAGATCGAAATTTCCAACCCAGACTGGGCAATTTAGCGAGTTAGCAAGACGCTGCCTCAAAATTAAAAATAAAAGTGGGGTGATCTCTGAGGATGTAGCCCAGTGCGAAAGCCCTGGGTTCAGTCCCCAGTACCGAAAAAAACCAAATGTGTTCAACTGGAACTCGGGCCCGAGCGCAGTGGCAGTACCGAGGGAACGCGAAACACAGGCAGCGCGTCCACAGCGGGACCCCCTGACGGGGGCGGGGTCGCGGGCGCAGCACCTGCAGGATGAACTGGTCGGGCTCACTGAGGCGGCCCGGTGCCTCGCGGAAGGCCTGGTAGCGCTGCTCCTCGTCGGCGTCGGGGGCGAAGAGCAGTAGCTGCGCCAGGTGCGCGGGCTCCAGGCGCCGGGGCTCCATACTCATAAGCACCTGCCGCAGCTCTGCGGGGCTCAGCTTCAGGTGCGCCAGGAGGATGGCTGTGGGCGGGACCGAGTGAGCCGGGGCGGGGACGGGAAGGGGGCGTGGCCTCTGGTAGGGCGGGAGTGGGCGGGGTCCGGAGAGAGGGCGGGGCTTCGAGGGCAGGCCTACAGGGTGGAAACAGTGGAGGACGTAAGAGAGGAGGCAGGGCCTGCTAGAGGAGAGGCGGGGGTGGTCCCGGAGCCCTTCTGAGACTGATGTAAGGGTAAATGCGGGGTCCTAGAGAAGCAAGAAACTAGATGGGGCCACAGCGAAGAAGAAGTCATCGAGGCACAGAGGATGTGGCTGGAGGCCGGACCAGAACTGGGGAAGAGCTTGCAGAGGGCGGGGCCAATGCAGGGTGGAGCCAAGGCCCACACCTGTGCCCAGGTGGGATTCGATAGCCATAGGGCCTTGGAGGGGCTTTCAGCCAGCCGGGCGACAGGTGTCCAGGCCTCCACAGCCTAATCTCTGTCATCCACCCAGGTGGGTCCAAGGCTCTGTGGTCCAGAGAGAGGAGGCACCACCTGCCCCTAGAATCCCTGGGATTCTCTGGCCTCTTACAAGTGTTGTAGGCTTTCTTGTGGGACAGGATCTCCACCACTTCCTTCTTCCTGAAGGGCTCAGGCCCGGGCACGGGCTCTAGAAGGGAAACCAGACAGTTGAGTACTCGAGCTTGGGGCTGCCATGGCAGGGGCCAGAAGAGGTGTGCGCTCAGCCTTGGCCAAGGGACCCTCCTCCCCCAAGCACCACCTTGTCTGAAATCAGCTCTGGTGTCCAGACTCCCCTCATTCTTCACCCTCCCACCTGTGGATGCCTAGGTTTAGTCCAACGCACTTAGTGGGAGAAGTGTCCATGACCCCACTGGCGCCTCTTCAAATGCCCTCTCTCCCCTGGGGCCTAGGGACTGAGCTGGTAAAGTAATGAAAACCAACCACTTGATCCTTCAGATGATTCTTTTTTTTTTTTTTTGGTACTGGGGATCGAACTCCGGTCCTTGTGCTTGTGAAGCAGGTGGCGAAACCACTGAGCTAAATCCCCGGCCCCCCTCACATGATTCTTGAATGAACAAGCCTTTCTCCTCCGTGCTGAGACCGCCAACCACATGCAATAACCCTGGCTGTTTGGCACCCCACCCAACCACTCCAGAGGGATACTCAGAAGGGGGAGGGGGAGAGGGAGATTGGAAGAAGTATTTGAGGATGCCTTCTCTCCACCCTATTCTGGTTGTGTGACTTTGAGCAAGTTACCCAACCTCTCTGCATTTCCTCATTAGGAAATGGAGGTGATCTTGGAATCTGCGCGTAAAATTGTCACGGGATTGATTTAGAAATGAGAGCATCTGGTGTTTGGTGAGCACACTCAACAACTGCCCGCCACTATTACGATCTCCGCTTTGAAATAGGAAAAGTAAGTGAAGGCTTAAAGGCTTGGAGACATATTAGGTAAATACCAGGCAGGGCAGCCCTTGGGGACTCTAAGCCACAGGATGGCCTGGGCCGTGGTATCTGGACTTTCCCCAGGGCCTGCTCTCAAGCCACTCACTGACAGGCTTCTGGGTGCCGAAGTGGAGCTCCAGGTCGAGGTACTTCACCATGTCACTCAGCTTGTCATAGTCAGAGTCCTCCCCGAGCTGTGGGAGAGTATGGGAAGCTCAGAGTGGGAGGAGCCACCACAGCTAAACTGCCCTCCCCTGCCCAAGACCCCTCTGAGAATTGTCCTGGCTCCATCAAGCCCAGGGATAAAGCCAAGATCAGGAGGAAACTGCAGGGGAAGCTAAGTCATCTGGGTTTTCAGGCGAGGAGCAGATCACCAGTCCTTTAAGAGCCTAAAGAATTAGTCTGGCCTCAAGGATGTGGCATTTCCAGATGTCCTCAGTGTGTCTTTGGCTTAGGGACACAGATTGGCTTCAGTGCCAGCATAGATCATGGGTGGGTGTCTGTTGGGCTGGGCCTCCCCTCCTCTGTGTGGGTGCAGAGGACCAGGGAATGTTCCAGCTGATGCTCTTGTCAGTGCTGCGGCCCAGACCACCCACTTCAGATCAGGGCCCTCAAGGGCCCCCAGTCACTTACCTGCCCCCAAATGGTGCCTTCCGAGTTCTCCACCTGTTCCCACCGCAAGCGCTTGACGCTCATGTGGCTGGTCTCACTGCGCCGGTGACCCCAGCCCCGGGATAGCATGGGGGCCGCGCAGGGCACAGGTGGGGGCAGCGGGGGTGGGGGTGGGGGTGGGACTGGGTGGCTGAGTTGGGTAAGGGGCTTAGCCAGGGCCTGAGGGGGGCCCCGGGGAGTGTCAGAGGCCCGGGAGCTGGGCTTGGGGTCATGGAAAGGCAGGGGTGGGGGGGGAGGGCTGAGTGGCGGCGGTGGGATGTGATCTGAGATGGAGGAGTAGGTCAGGGAGCTGCCCTCTTCGCTGCTGCTGATACACTCGCTAGCGCTGCTCCGCTCATTGGTGACAAAGCTGCCCTGGTCATCATGAAAGCTCATCTAGGGGGAGAGCGAGTCAGGGCAGGGCAGGGCTATGCCCAGAGAGTCCAGCGCAGGCTGGTGGGGTGAGGTGGCAGGGAGGCTGGGGAGGGGAGTGGGAGAGCTTGGGGCAGCAGTAAGACAGTGTGGTGGGCTAACCTGAGGCTACAGATGGGAGAATATGGACGGGTGGAGGATAGCCTGGGACCAGGAACAGTCTGATCAGAGATGGGCTAAGGGGTAGCCTCACGAAAAGGGTGGGATCATTTGGGAAAGGGACAGAAGAGCCTGGCGGCTTCTCCTGAGACTGAGTGGGTAGCCTGGGATGAGGAAGGGGTAACCCGAGACACACTGTATATAGGAAGCTTCAGGCAAAGGGCAGGATGACCTCTAATAGAGAAAGAAGTTAGGAAGGCTTGGGGTAGCTCCAGCCAGGGACTAGGGTAGCCTGAAACAGACTGTAGGCCAAATAGGAGCAGGTGGGGACCTAGCACAGGGGAGATCTGGAGGGAAGAAGGGTTTTTTTCTTGGTACTGGGGATTGTCTCACTAAGTTACCAAGGGGCCCAGGTTGAGCTTGAACGTGCAATCCTCCTGCCTCAGCCTTGGAGAGTGCTGGGATTACAGGTGTGCACCGCCGTGCTCAGGCCTGCAGCAGGCCTCTTATAGAAGCGGCCACACTGCTACCCTAGCAGAGCCCCACCCCTGCGTGTATGCTCACCTCCTCATAGTCATTCTCGGGCGTCAGGAAATCATCCACGATGGTGACCGGGGGGCCTAGCTGCTCACTCAGCACATCCAGAAAGCGATCAGTGTCCCGGCTCCGCACAGGGCGTGAAAAGGTGAAGAGCTTCCTGTGGCTGGGTGGCCGGGCCAGGTCCGGGCTGGGGGGGCTGTCAGGGCAGGCAGGTGCGGGGCCTGGCTGAGGGGAAGGCGCCCTGCTGCTGTCCAGGCTGGCGTAGGGGTGAGATTCAGAGCTGCTGGGGGAGCCCAGGCCCCCTGAGCACAGCGGGTCGTAGCAGGGGGAGGGGAAGAGCTGCTCTCTGGGCCATGAGATGCTGGACAGGGTCCTGGGCGCTGCATGGGGGATGCAGGAGATAGAGCGTGAGGTCCCCTCTTCAGCCAACACCTGGGTTCTTGGAGCAGGCTGGAGGGGAGGGGCTGGAGTGGGTGGGTTCTGTGTATTGGACACCACCCTTTCCCTCCCTGGGCATAGCACAGAAGACCCTGGGTGACCTTCCCATCTTCCCTAAGGGTGACTAGAGGACAGAGCTAGTGGCAGGGAGGGAATAACTTGAACTCAAGTCAGGGCAGACCCCAGATCCTCTGGGAACAGATCCCAGGAGTCTCACCAGAGACCCAACTCAAATGAGGGAGGGGCTTTCTTTAGGCCCCAGGTAAGGGGTAGGAGGCATCTCCCATACCCAGGAAACCATCTTCCCACCGGGGCCATTCATGGAGCACTGCATGCACTTCATAGTTTATCCAAGAGCCACCAGCTAACCCAGGAACTTCCTTGGGGGCAGTTATCTGCTTTTCCAGATAGATAGCTTGGGTAAGGACCACAGGGGACAAGGGGCTGGGACAAGCCTGACCACAGGGAGTCCTACCCATGCATGGAGGCCTCTGGCACCCTCCACAACCTAGTCTCATGGCCACAGAGCAGAGAGAAAGGAAGCTCCAGGGGTGTGCCCAGGGGTGGGGATGACACTCAGATAAACAGCCCTGAGGACAGAGGCCAGCACACCCTGAGGATCCAGAGCTGCCTGAGCTCTTACCTGCTGTGCCCACCAGGCTAGGGACTGCGGGGGAGGCCTGGGATTTGGACACGGTCCCCATCTTCCCCTTGAAGCTGCTGTTCAGTCGAGACTCCAGCTCCGCATAGACAGCTGACATCTGGGGGAGATGGGTGAATCCATCCAACCCAGATTACCCCCATGACTCCCCAGCAGGGCAGCAGAGGCCAGGTCTGGGTGTTTGGCTCAAGCCTGAAGTAGCCCCTAGGATGCCTTGGCATGGGGTGGGGGGTGGGCCCTGCCCCATGGGCCACCCAGTCCCCACCCACACTGACTCCACATAGAAGGCAAGGGAGGTCTCACCATCTTGGGGTTGGGGGTCTCAGGGAGGGATGTGCCGTCACCTGCCTGGCGCTCGCCTGGGATCAGAGGAAGAGGCATCTCAGGGCAGTCGCTGAGACCTGCCAGGAGATTGCCATGGAGATCTAGTTACCACACCTGAGCTTTTTTTTTCTCTCCTTTGTGGTGTCAGGGCTTTGACCCAGGGTCTTGCACTGAGCTACAACTCCCAGCCCACCCTCCTTTTTTAGATAGGGTCACTGAGTTATCCAGGCTGGGACTGAACTTGCAACTTTCCTGCCTCAGCCTCCCAGCACTAGGATTACAGCCATGTGCCACCATGCCCTGCTTCTAAACCTGAGCCCTAAGGCTCAGGCCCAGTCCAGACCCAACAAGCTCTGCAGACCCAGAGAGGCCACTGTCCAGCCTTGCTGGCCCCTAGTCCTGTCAGTTTCTCATCTCACCAAGCCCATTTTGCAGGTGGGAAAATTGAGCCCCAGTCCTACCTCCAACTTGCTGTACTTTCCATCCGGGCCTTACCACAGCTGAGGCTGGCCTCCAGGCCCTGGGATCTGAGGCTGCGCCGGCACATGGAAGAGGCCCTCAGGGAGATCCGAGGCTGGGGCTCTGGTGTGGGCTCGGGTTCCAGCTCAGACTCAGGCTCTAGATCCAGCTCAGGCTCAAGCTCAGGCTCTGCTGTGGGAAGTAGAGGGGAAATGGGACTCTTGTCCTTTACGCCTCCACAAGCAAGGAGGGTGAGGGAGAAGCCATCTGCAGAAATATGGGGCCCTTCCCTGCAGGGCCCCAGGACACCAGGCATCAACCAGGAAGTGCATAGTTTTGTGGGCACGCAGGGGCACACTCTCACTGGAAGGCAGCACGTGTGTGCTGTGTGCTGGAGGCCACCACCCACAATGGCCCGACCACATGCTCAGGATCCAGGTGGCATGGGGCTGGTGTATCTACAAACAGTGATCATGTGAACTTTTCTTTCTCTCTTTCTCTCCTTCTTTCTTTCTTTCTCTCTCTCTCTTTTTTTTTTTTGGTAGCGGGGATCGAACTCAGGACCTCGCACTTGTGAGGCAGGTGGCAGAACCACTGAGCTAAATCCCCAGCCCCTCTCTCTCTTTCTTTTTGAGACAGGGTCTTGGTGTGTAGTTCAGGCTGGGCTTGAACTCACTACGTAGCCCAGGCTGCCTTCAAACTCATGGCAATCCTCATGTCTCAGGCTCCCAAGTGGTGGAATTAAAGGCATGTGTCACCACGCCTGACCCAGTCCTTTTTTAAATTTTTATTTTGAGACAGGGTCTCACTAAGTAATTAAGTTACCCAGGCTTGGCTTGAACTTGCAATCTTCTTGCCTTAGCTTCCCAGAGTGCTGGCATCAATGTGAATTTTTCCATTCTATACCTGCCAGGGTGCACAGCACAGCCACTGAGATTACTCTCATTTTGTGCATGAGACTCCTGAGACCCCAAGAGGTGAGGGGGAGTCTTAAGGCTCAGGTTATGCTGCATGAGGTCAGGCTGTGCAGGCACATCCTCAAGGCCAAGCATGGGGCAAGCCCCAATGTGCTGTGTGTGTATTTGCCTGACACATCTATAGTGGGAGTGGCAGGGTCAGGTTTGAGACCTCATAGGTAAGAACAGGTGTCTGTTTACCTGCCAGGCCGAGCAGCTGGCAGCCACAGGCAGAGAAGGGGCCAGGGGAAAGGGATGCTTACCTGTCATGGCTGTGTATCCCAGGAAGCATGCAATCTTCTCCTGGCACAGCTCCTGCTCCTCATAGGTCAGCAGCTGGTAGATGAACTGCCAAAGCAGTTGCTTGGCAGGTGTGTCCAATACCGGGTAGACATCAATGATGAGGGTGTCGATGTTCCTGGGGAGGGCACAGGAGCAAGGGGCTTCAATCAGGGGTGCCTAGGAGTGTCGGGGTGGGCAAAGTGGCACCTCTAGGCCACAGGATTTAGCCTCTGCTCCGACCTGAAAAGAGCACAGTGGACAGGGTAGGCAGGCTCTGGAAACAGGCTGCTCAGCTTTAAATCCTGACTCTGTTGCTTACCAGATAGCTCAAGGTACTTAACTTCTCTGTGTCTCAGTTTCTTTATCTGTCAAATGGGGATAAAAATAGCGTCTACCACACAGAGCTGTTATGAAGATTAAAACATAAAAAGTGCATTGGGAAAATGGACTCACTGTATCACGGACTAGCAGACAATGGCCCGGGCCCTAAAATCTGGTCCACCACCTGTCTTTTGTTTGCTTGTTTTGAGACAGGTCTCACTATGTAGTCCAGGTTGACCTTGAACTCACTATGTAGCCCAGGCTGGCCTCGAACTCACAGCGATCTTCCAGATCAGCCTCTCAAATACTGGATTATAGGTGTGCGCCACCACACACAACTAGAAAGTTTTACTGAAATGTGGTCACAGCCATTGTTTATATTTTATCTCTGGCTATTTCCTAGCTACTATGGAAGGGTTGAGTAGTTGTGATAGAGGCCCACAAGGACCACAAAGCCTGAAATGTTTACTAGAGTATTTGACCTTTCATAGAAACATATTGCTGACTCCTGAAATCTATGGGAAAATAAAATTGGATTTTTTTGTTTGTTTGTTTGTTTGTTTTTTGGTACCGGGGATTGAACTCGGGTCTTTATGCTTTCAAGGCAGGCGGCAGAACCACTGAGCTAAATCCCCAGCCCTTTTGTTCGGTTTTTGAGACAGGGTCTAGTTATATAGTTCAGGCTGGCACTGAACTCACTATATAGCCCAGGCTGGCTTTGAACTTGAAGCAATCCTCCTGACTCAGCCTCCCAAGTGGTGGGATTACAGGCATGCGCCACTATACCCAGCTTCTGGAACTGGATCTTTACCTAACATCACATATAGAAGTGAACTCTGGTTGGATGAAAGGTAAAATTATAAAATTAAGAGAATATTGTTGATGTAGAAGAAGAAAAATTATAAGACTAAAAGTTATAAGAGCCAAAGTTATAAGACCAAAAAATGCGGTGAGTCTGATTAGACAAACTCAAGGACATTTGTTCAAGGAAGTACAACCTAGACACATTAATAATGGACACACACAGAACAATAATGGGAGTAACAAATGGGATAAGATATTTACAATGATCAAAATCAAGGAGCTGGATGTGGTGGTGCATGCTTATAATCGCAACACTCTTAGGGGCTGAGGCAGGAGGACTGCAAGTACAAGCCCAGCCTGAGTAACTTCGTGAGACCCTGTCTTAAAAATTAAAAGCAAACAAACAAGGCCTGGGGGTGTAGCTCAGTGTGAAGATGCTGGGTTCAATTTCCAGCATCAATTTCCTGACTATCAAAAATAAAAAGGTGCATAGTGCTGCAACTGATGGAAATTTGGCTGCAGTTACAAACAATACATTAAGTGGACACAGACCTACATGTGGACGGAACTAAACACACAGTACTTGGTGGAAAAGTCAGACACAGAAGGCAATGCAACAGGGATAGGGATTTAGCTCAGCAGCACGCCTGCCTTAGCACAAGATCCTGAGTTCAATCCTCAGTACCAGGGGGAAAAAAAGAAAGAAGAAGAAGGGGGGGGGGGACGGAGAAGCAGAAGGAGAAGAAGAAGAAGGCAATGCAACAATGATGTAAAAGAAAAATTCATCATATCAAATAGCAATGCACTCTTTAAGAGAATACCTTCAAACAAATCCCCAGTAAACCTGCCAGACTAGTGGATATAAATGGGAGAGAAACTACAGCCAAAAAGGAATGGAGGTTAGAATTACCCAGATGTCCATCACTGGACAAATGGATGGACAAAATGTGGTACAGCTATTCTTATGGGATGTAGAAGAGAATGAAGTACACACTATACCTCATACTTTGAACATATGATGCTAAACAAAAGAAAGAAGAAACAAATAAAAAAGAAAATATGATGCTAAGTGAAAGAATCCAGACATAAAAGTCCACATATTATATGATTCCATTCATGTGAAAGTCCGGAATAGGAAAATCTACAGAGACAGAAAGTAGATTATTGGTTGCTTAAGGTCAGGATGGGCTTTTTTGTGTGTTTGATGAAATTCTACCATCAATTACGGCAATTGCACATTTTTGGTTTTTTTGTGTGTTTGTTTGTTTCTGGTTTTCTGAGACAAAGTCTCACTATGTAGTTCAGCTTGGCCTTGAACTCACTATGTAGCCCAGGCTGGCCTCAAACTCACAGGAATCCTCCTGCCTCTGCCTCCCAAGTGCTGGGATTACAGGCATGTGCCACCATGCCTGGCCCAACGATTGCACATATTTGTGAATTTACAAAAAAAAAAATCTCTGAATTGTACACTTAAATGGGTCAAGTCTATAGTGTGTTTAAACAAAAGAATTGGAACGGGACCGGGGATTTAGCTCAGTGGTTCCGCCGCCTGCTTTGCAAGTGCAAGGACCCGAGTTCAATCCCCACTACCAAAAAAAAAAAAAAAAAAGAAAGAAATGGAAAGGCAGGGGCTGTGGCTCAGCAGGAAAGCACTTGCTTAGCATGTCCAAGGCTCTGGAGGTTGGGAGGGGAGGCAAAGGAAAAGGGAATGAAAAGTGAAGGGCTTCTTGGCACAGATCATGATAATGACATGGGATGACAGGAGTGATAAAGGCAGCCTGCTGCAGCTGAGGTGTAGAAAGATTCCCCTACTTTCACCCCAAGGGCCAATCCCACGGGCGAGGCTCCCTGGAGGTCCCACGCGCTGTCCTTGTCTGCCTCACTTCCCAGAGAAGGCTGTGACTTTCCCAAGGTCATATGGCTAGGATGTGTCAGAGTCAGGGTTTGTCCTAGGGCAGCCCAATGCCTCCCCCCCCACCCAGGGGTGTCTGGTACCAGCTGCTCCTGAAACCTCCCCCAAGAGAAAGGGCTAAGAAGGCTCATGCGGGGAGACCGGGATGGTGAGTCTGGGTAGGACCTGGGACACACCCTGGACAGAGCCCCACCACCATCCTGCCCGGCCACCTGTGCTGGAAGAAGCTCTCCAAAGCCCGGCAGACACCATAGCGCTCGGGAGGCCTGAGCAGGTGCTCCAGCTGCTGGCTGAATGTCCTTCCCTGGACACGGATGCTGGACGGCAGGATCTCTGCCACCCACTGCAGGGAGGTGACCGCCGAGGATGGGTTGGGGGAATCCAAAGAATCGGAGTCTGCTGGGACCACAGGCAGAGGAGGCATGTTTGACCAAGTCTCTTGTCCAAGGGAGTTTCCTCGGCAGCTGGGAACAGGATGAAGGGAGAGCCCTGGACATGGTGGCTCTATAGCATCCTCTGGGGGAAGCCCTGGGAAGAGAAGCTGCAGGTCTGGGGGAAGAGCAAAGTGCTCTGCAGACTGGTACATCTCATATTTGTGGGCCGAGGAAGCACGGGAGTCTCACCGCTGGCAAATGGGACGAGCCCTTCCTCCACCACCAGTGTGGGCATCGCGCCACTGCCCTGTAGCATGGACACCACTTTGTCGTGTGAGCAGTTCCTGCCAAGCAGAAATGGCCCAGGAAGGCTTGATGGGTAAGCCCTGTCCACGGCCACCAGCCAGACCTCCCTGTCCTGCGCACAGCGGCCACACAGCAGCTGGGGCAGACTAGCCAGGCCCCTGCCTCTCCTGCTCGGTAATCTCCTGTGCAGGAGAAGCCCCAGGCCTCAGGCAGCCTGGCTTGCTGCTGCTCTGGGCCTCTGGGTATGGAAGGAGCTGTGCCCATGTCATCCCCAGGTGGAACTCCCCTTCCAGAGCATGATGGAGATGGTCCCTTCAATTCCGTGTCCCCAGCACAGAACAGGAGTATTATTTTCTGGATGAACTGGGGTCCTGGCCAGGTGGGAGGGGGTTGGTTCAAGAGTTCCCAGTGGAAGATGACGGATGCTGGGGGTTAAAGGGTCAGAGGAGACTGGGACCCTGGCTTGGCTGTCCCAAGGCCAAGAGTCCTGGGGGATAGTTCCTCACTGGGCTCTGATGTTCCCAGTAGCCTCTGACCTCATGTCCAGTCCATTGAGGAAGAGGATCCGGTCACCAGACTTGAGGGCTGCGCTGTCAGCTGGGCTTCCTGGAAGCGGGAGAAAGGGTGTGCTGGTCAGCTGGGCAGGGCCACGTGCCATTCTCCTGCTGTACAGGTGAGAAAGGAGACTCAGCTGGGGACCATAAAGGATTCCCCTCTAAGTACATCTTTCCAACCTGTGGGTCTCATCATGCCTGAGTAATAGTAACATTTATATTCTAAAACACATGGGAACAGCTGGGCATGATGGCACAGGCCTGCAACTCCAGCACACTGAGAGGCTGAGGCAGGAGGATTATCAGTCCAAGCCCAGCCTGTGTGGCTTAGTGAGATCCTGTCCAGCGCCCCCCCCCCCCCCGCCGCCGCAAAAAAAGAAACAGCCGGGGATGCAGCTCAGTATGAAGGCCTTGTGCTCAATCTTCAGTACCTCAAAGATAACAAAATCAAAATTAAAAAACAAGTCAGGTGTGGTGGCGCATGCCTGTAACACCAGCATTTGGGAGGCTGAGGCAGGAGGACTGCTGAAAGTTTGAGGCCAGCTTGGGCTACAAGTGAATCCAAAGCCAGCCTGAACTACATAGAGAGACCCAGTATCCAAAAACTAAAACAATTCAAAACAAAACAAAACACATGGGAACAACTAATTCTCACTCTCTGCTTCAGAGGGAGGCTGGTTGCTATAATTTTTTATTTCTATCTCTTATTGGTCCTCACACTAACTTTGACTTGGAAACATGTAGGGGAAATGATAAATGCTAAATAAAATACACGGTCAGATGGTGAAATGTTCTCTCTTGAGGCTGTGGAGATTGTCTGGAGAGGAAGAGAACAGTCAAGGAAGACTTCCTGGGCGAGGCAGGCCTTGAGATTGGAAGGAGAGAGTGATAGTGCTGGCTAACCCAGTACAGCCTGTCTGGAAGGACTGCAGTTCCTTGGGTCTTCTCCTTGCTCTACTGGCAAAAGTTTAGTGAAGCTCACAGCTGAAAAGAACTGCACCCTGCGAGTTATCAACAGTAGGTCTCAGAATGATGCAAAGGGGCTGTGGTGCTTTCCCACCTCACAAACAAAGTGAGATGCAGAAGGGTATCAATGGGGAGGTACCAAGAGGAGCATCGTGCTCAGGTGACCCAGAGAGGTGACCCAACCTTATGGGGTGGTTGGTTACAAGGAGGGAGAGTTCAATTCAACGTCAGGAGATGTTTCTGCCCCACTGCAACCTCCTGTGATGGAAATGAGTCCCCCTCCACCTCCACTCTGCCGAAGGGGAAGGAAAGGGTTCCTGCATGTGAAAGGCTCTGCTATCTTTAAGATGCCACACTTTCAGGAGCAAACAGGGGTAGGCTGCTTGGAAGGAGACAGGGAATCCAGATTTGGGGAGCATGTTCGAGGGTGGCAAGGCCTGGAGGCCGTGCCATCTCTCTGAGTCTGGCCTGCCAGCAAGTGGCCAGGTCACAGTGGATTCTCTGCCCAGGGCATGCTGTTTGGGGCTCAGCTCGGGAGGCACCAGCTCTATTCTGGCTGCTCCGGTGTCCCAGGAAGTGACCCTAGCCCTTCTGGTGGATAAAGACAGGTCAGGATGAAGAACTTGGCTCACTTCAGTGGCAGTGACAGTGAACTTGGAGCAGAGAGGTCAGAACCCAGACCTCTGGACTCAACCATCTTGGGTAGATGGTTGATTTGGAGATGCTGGCCCTGGGACACTCAGGGGGCACAGGCTACATGAGGTTGGCACCTGATGGAGGGGGTGGGGCATGGGTGAGCAGCAGTCTGCACGGGTAGAATTACCAGGGAGGCCTACCAGAGGGCCTTCACCTCGTCCTGGGCTTTGGGAACTCTTAGGACAAACTGCCCAGTCCTTACCAGGCAGGACAGACTCAATCCAGACAGGCCCGTGGCCACGTAGAGTGAAGCCAAAGCTCTTATTGCCCTTGTAGACTCGGACAGTCCTGGGAAGGAAGAAGGGGCAGGGTGGAAATCGGGAGAGGGGGTCCCGTTTCAGGGATGGTGATGTCCCATAGGCCACTCCTCTTAACCTCCTCTGTTCCCCACCCCACGCCCTCTGCCCACTCCCTCATCCCCAGCCTGTGCCAGAAGGGGGTTGGCGTTCAGTGCCCGCGCGCCCCGGGTACCTGCGCGCGCCCCCCGGGCCGGCGCGGCCACCCAGCAGCGAGGCAGCTTTGCGCGGGGGCGGCTCGTCCGGGCGGCGCGGCGCGGCGCTAGCGCGCGTGGACACCAGGAGGCGCTCGGGCCGCTCCTCGCTGCGGCTCCTGCGCAGCCTCTGCGCGCCCTGGGTTCGGCGGGCGCGGCACAGCTTGCCCAGGAGGCCCTGTGACACGACCTCGTCGAAGCGCGCCCGGTGCTTCTTGGGGATGAAGATCCTGCCGGCGAGGACCGCAGAGTTGGGGCGCGCCTCCGGACCGCGTCCCGCCTGCGGTCCAAAGTCGCCTTTTCATCGGGCTCCACTCTGCCCGAGGGTGGCGGGGGAATCCGCAGCAGGCACCCCGTCTCCCACTCCATGCCCGGATTTGCGCTGGGCCACACCAAGTCCGCGGCGACCTGCTCGCTCCCCCTCGGGAAAGCAGGATCATACTGCCTGGTACTACTCTAGTCTCTGCGGGGCCTCAGTGCCCTCACAGTCAGCCCATGGGCCAGTTCCTCCCCTGGCCTCTGTCTTCCTCCTCTGGCCTCTACCCAACTCACTCTCCTCACGCTTTGCCCCTTCCAGAGCAAGCCCCAGGCATCTCCTGTCTTCCTGCCTGCTTCCTTGGCCAGTACAGCTGCGTACTGGGAATTTGCCAGAAATCCCACATGGTCACCTTCAGTCCAAGCTCTAAAATTTTTGCCCAGGCTGTTGCCCCTACCCGCTCCCCTCTCTGTTCCCTCAGCTAAACAGGGCTGCCCTTTCACACCCAGTACTCCCTTCAGTTTCATCCTGCATGCATTTAGTGAGCCAGACACTGAGGCTCAGCTAAAGGAGCCCCTGGCTCCTCCTCCCCAGGGTCACCTGGAAGTGGTGAGGGAGGAACGCCCCCCCCCCCCATGGTCACAGCCTGGAGTGAACCCCAGCCAGGGAGCCCGCTGAAGGCTGGGTCTGCAGCTGGGTTGTGAGCTACAGCGCTAATTAACCGGGGCCTGGCACCTGGAAGGAGTGCATCTGCCAGCAGTGCAACTACATCTCTGCATAACAACAGCAGCTAATATCCTGGTGGACTCTGTGATCCAAGGCAGAGGATTCTGAGGCACAGAGGGAATCCATAACCTTCCAGGATTGTACAGCTGGCCCCTGGCACGGCTGGAATGAGAGCCTAGCCTCCTGAGCATCAGCCCTGCACCGGGATTCTGACATTAGCAAGATCTCTCTGGCAGCATCCCCAGGCTCCCTTCCCCATTCTTTGTACTAAGTGCCAGTGCCAAGGGCATGATGGGTAGGGGGAGAGAGAGGAAGCAATGGCCTTGTAGCCAGCTGAAGTACACTCCCTCTGAGGTTGCCCTGTGACCCACACAGTCCCCCCACCACTGAGGGTAGGATAAATAAGGGCAGGCAAGGAGAGCAAGCTGCCTGGTATGGAAGGGGTGTAGATCTTCCCAGAGGGGGTGTGCTGGCCCTGCCCCCTGGCAAGGTTTGCTCCAGGTGACCAGGAGACCAGAATGAATGACCCATTTAGCTGTGCCAGGTGGCCATTCCTACCCACCCGCAACAATTCCCGCAAACTGCAGCCTCAGCTTCCTTCCCTCAGATGGTCACTCAAGGTCTCTAGAGCCTGACATCTTCATCTGCCTGCTTTGCACATTACCCACACCCTCCAAGTCTGCCTGCCTCATGCCCACCAGAGGAGGGATGACAAGCCTGAGATTGTCCGTCCCATATGTGGGGCTCCAGCTGCCAGTTCTGCAAGGTATAGACCCCACGCAGCCAGCCCCAGAGTCCAGCCCAGGCAGGGGTCAGGTGACCAGCCCTGGCAAAGTTGGTGCCCCTGGTGGGAACCAGGCTGAGTCACCAATTGCACAGGTGGAATAAGGTCAGTGGCCCACTCCCTGCTTGGCGTCCTTGGGCCTGGGCCAGAAGCCAAGGCTGCCTGGTGAGCCAGACACCCTGCCTGGCTCCCGTGGATGCTCCATGCAGCTCAGCCTGGCTCAGTCACCCAGCCCCCGACTGCTCCAAATTGGCTGGTCCAGCAGAGCCAGGTGCAGTGGGGCTGAGCTGACTTTTGCAGATGGTTCACTCTCTGTCCCTCTGATTGCCACAGCCCAGCAAGGGGTGTCAGGGCTCCCATGTCCCTCCTATGCCAGCAGGTCTCTCTGAGGCCCCAGGACTCTTTGGGGGACCAGCACAATGACCTTGCACCCTGGGGCTCTCCTAGGGTTCTCTCCACTGCATTCCGTGGCTCTGTCCAGCCTTCTCCATCTTGCCCTTGATCATCCTCCCGCGAACTTGTGGGGGTGGAGGTAGGGGAGGGTGCCCTGTGCCCTGGTTCACCTGGGTAGTTCAGCCTGGGGTGTGCAGCTGTGGAGAGGTTGTGCCTTCTAAACTCGGGACAGGACGATCTGGATTCTCACCCAGAGCACCCGACCCAAGCCTGGTTCCTCGGCACTGTCCCCTCATCCAGCGCAGGAAGGGAAGAGTGCTTTTCAATCTTAGTTCTTCCTTCCGACCCTCAACTCCCCGGGCTGGGCGCGAGTTCCCGGCACCCAGCACTCAAACCTCACCGCCCTTGTACACACCCCGTTTATTTCCAACCTCCCCAGCACCCAGGCTCCGCCTAGGCTCAGGAGGTGCCGACCCAGGCCTGAAAGCCCCTCTATGCCCCCGCCCCACCCCTTTCAGGCTTCCCCGAGGTGAGTCTGCCACGCCCAGGGCGCACAGTTCCCGGGGGCGCGCGGTGGGGAAGCTACCTAAAGTGCCGAGAGAAGCCCTGGTCCTTCCCCATCTGGAGTCGGGACAGCGGCGCGCCAGGTGCCAAAGGGCCGGGGGTGGCCGAGCCGGCGAGCAGAGCGAGGGCGCTGCGACTCCACGCGTCTTTGCCGGGCCAGCGCGCGCAGCCCCACCCGAACGGTCCGGGTCCCCAGCCTTGCCCCGCCCCCTGTCAGAGGCCCCACCCCATCCCTCTCCGCCCACCAGGGAACCCTTAAACTAGTTGGGGGGGGTTGGAGGAGGGGAGTCAGGCTGACACACTCGCTCCTCCTGGCTCCCTGCTTTACCCCCTCCGTGGGTGCCTCGCTTGCGACCTCTTCAGCTGGCTGCAGCGCTCTGGCCTCTCCTCCACATCCAGCTGCTGCGGAGACCCAACAGTTCAGAGCATGCCCTGCCTGGCTTTTGCAGAGCATAGGGAGGGTTTCTGGAGGTGGTGGCCAACTCGCTGGGCTTCCAGGGCTCAGGAGGAGTTAGCCTACAAGAAGAACTCCCCCTGACCTACCCAGGGGAAGCTCCGGTGGAGAAGAGGGTGGAGAAGGGCCCTTCAGGGCCATGGTCAATCGCTGAGATGGCACCCAGAGCCACGGGGGGCCACGCGGAGGTTGACGGAGTCAAGGGGAGATGGAGGACCCCTGAAGGTTTTGATACACCAAGGAAAGGGAATGCTTGAGGGACGCAGGGAAAGACGTTGCATGGGACAAGTCGCTGGAATCTAACCTTAGAGGAGGGAGCTCCAGTCTGGGGCTAGACGTGAGGAGAGGGGCCAGGCTGGGACAACTGCCAGGTGAGTAAGGAGGGGCTGATTGAGGGCCTCTCTAAGACAGACAGTCCTGCCGGGAGAGAAGAAGTGAGGAGCCAACCAGGAGGAGAGAGAGGTGGTAGGAAGACTGGACTCCTCCCCAGCTGCTGGGCCTGCCACTCCCTGGAAGTCACAGCAGGTGCAGAAGCCAAGGCCTGGCTCTGCGAGTCCATTGCCACTGATCCAGAGTCCTGGCTCTGGAGAGGGGCAGGATCTGAGATCTGGGAGCAAATGATGGATTCTGGGGAGCCAGTGCAAGGTATGGGGGCGTGGCTGGTCAGAGGCAGCCTCAATAGGGAACATCAGCATGAAGTTCCCTTTGTAACAGGAGGCATCCACCACCCAGACAGGCCAACACACAGAGGCCGGAAACCCCAGGACCTGTCTCCCTCATGGGGCCAGTCTTAGGGTTCCTGCAGTCAGTCACAGGAAGGATCCTGCAGGGCTGACCATCAGGCCATGCTGCTCACCACACTGTATCACAGCCCCCAATTCCTGGCCCCAGTGAGACCATCACCTTGCCATGACCTCCTAAGGCTACCTTTCTCCCTGGCAGCAGGAGGAAGCCAGAGCCAATGCACCCTAATGTCATGTCCTCCTCACACTTTGTCCTCAGCCCTACCAGAGAGAGAGAAATGTCTGACAGCCCTCACAGTGAGCACAGCTCCCTGACATCCACAGGGCCATAGATGTTCCACCACGACAGAGACATTTCTGGTTGCTTTGTGCCAGCACTGGCCCAGAACCAGGCATGCCAAGGGCTATGGAAATTGTCCCTCACACTCATCATTTGCAGAGAAGTAAGCATGGTGCAAATGCTCATGATGGAGTCTAGATACACTATCTCCCCTACAGGCACAGGGAAAGGAGGGCCCTGGTGGGGCCTGCAGCTGCCTACATGACCCAAGGCAGCATGGGATGGGCCAGGAAACAGTGAAGCCAGACTTCCCTGATGCTCCTACCTTCACCATAAAGCACTGCCAAAGATCATTCCAGAGCATTAGTTCTCAACCACGGGCAATTTTGCCCCCCAGGGTACATTTGTCTGGAGATATTTTTGGTTGTCACAAGATGAGAGCTAGGAGTGGAGTGTACTAGTGGGTAGAGGCCAGGGCTGCTGCTACTACAAATCCTATAGGCACAGGGGCATTCAAAACAGAGAAATAATGGGCCAGAAATATCAATAATGCCATGCTTTAAAATTTTGCTCTTGGGAAAACGAGACCCTCCCTAAGAGAAACCAATACTAATTGAGCACATACTATATCCCTGCCACTTCTACCCATACTGTCTCATAAAAGTCGCTCAGTAACTCTTTATTGTGCTGTCCCTGACACTTGTCACCAAAATAGAAGAGGCAAAAGGGCCGGGGATTTAGCTCAGTGGTTCTGCCGCCTGCCTTGCAAGCTCAAGGCCCCGAGTTCTATCCCTGGCACCAAAAAAAAAAAAAAAAAAAAAACCAAAGGAGGTTCAAGAGGTCCTGACACCCCACCTCCAGATCCTCCCCCCACCCCAGTACCGAGGATTGAACTCAAGACCTTACGCTTGCAAGGTAGGCGCTGCACCACTGTGCTAAATCCCTGCCTCCTGAGTTAAATCCCTGGCTTCTCCAGATTCTTAACTAATCTCTTTTCTGCTTATGGTTGGGAGAATTCACTTATATATTTTCCTACCAAGAATCCTGCTGGGAACACATAAGGTTTTGGAGGGGGCAGGGGTGTTGAGACAGGATCTTGCTATATAGTTCAAAGTGGCCTAGATCCCACTATATAGCCCAGGCTGGCCTCAGACTCGCTGCAATCCTCCTGTCTCAAAATCCCCAGTGCTGAGATTACAGGTGTGCACCACCACGCCCAGCATGGAACACGTGTTTGACCAACCTGATTTTATAGACAAACTGTAAAGGTCAATACACCCACTTAAGGTTGCACTGTCAGTGAAGGGACTGTAAAGATTCCCAATTCCAGCTTCTTCATGACCTCTGCTGCTTCCTTCCCACCCTCCCCTCAACTGCCCTTTCCCACACACTCCTGCTCCTCAGATTCCCTGAAACTAGCTCACCACGGACTGCTTTCTTGTTCCCTTCTGGCCACGTCACACTTTCCAAACTGCCTGTCCTGTCCTAATTAGAAAGACATTGTACCACTTCATCAGTCTGGAATCCCTTTGGGGACAGACCCAAATTAGACTCTGTGTGGAGCGACAATGTTCACTGCTATTGTAAAGGAAGATGATTCATTCATTTATTTAGGGGATTGAACCCAGGGCTGCTCTCCCACTGAGCTACGTCCCCAGCCCTTTTAAATTTTCACTTTGAGATAGGGTTTTACTAAATTGCCCAGGCTAGGGGTTGAAGGGAGGGTAGGGGAATGGGAAAAAATAAGAATCAAGATATATCGGGTACAGGTATAAATTCCCCAGGATGAATGTGATCATTATGTATATCTAAAATGTACCGATAAACTTAAATTATTAAAATTTTTAATAATCACCCAGGCTGACCTGGAACTTGTGATCCTCCTGCCTCAATTTCGATCAGTGCTGAGATTATGGACATTGGTACCACACCCAGCTAAGACGATTCCTTTTGCTTCCCTTGGACCCACTCACCTGGCTTACCCGTTGCCTGTGTCGCCCTTGACTGCAGCGCTGGCCAAAGGAACCTGGACATGTTCTTTGTCTGCGAGGCCCAGAGAGTAGGCCACTATTATCCAGCTGTGGCTTTTGAGTGCTTGAAGTGCTGCTTGTGAGGTTAAGCCAAACTTCAAATTGTATCAAATATTAATTAAGTTTTGAATAGCCTCATGTGACTAGAGGCTACTGTGCCAGCTGGTCGAGGAGCATGGTCACACTGCTCCTTGCCTGCGCTCCTAAGGGGCTTCTGTTTTGGCCACTTGGACCGCTGCTCAGAGAGGCCGCACCTCTGGTTTGGGTGGGTCCAGTTTTCAGCACTCACACACATGTGAGAACATATTTCTTCACCTGCTGCCCTTTGGCTGCTCAACCTCTCCCTGAAGCCCGGTCTCTCCCCCACGTGGGGTCCTTGGAGACAGTGGCTCCAGGTGCCCCACCCACCCTAAACTAAGCACTGCTGGATTCCATGCGCTCGTGTGACACTGCCCTTACCATCTATGGCTCGATACCTGGCCTTGACAAGCTGTCCTTGGGGGCTATCCCAGCCTCTCCACAGGGCAGCATATTGCAAAACCCTTGGAGTCACTGAGCCACGGACATCTGTTACCTCCCCCAGGAGTCCTCCCGATTGTCCCGGGCTGAGCTAGCTATGGGCTGCCTCTTAGCTGCCCCTCAAGCCTCAGAATCACAGCTAGCTGTGCCCGAGTCCCCTCCATGCCCACTTCCAGCTGTGTCTGGAAGGTGCTACGCCCGAAATCCCCACCGGGTCCGTACAGCCCAGTGTGTGGTGAGGCTGCTGGCAACCAGCCAGGCTTCCAGAGCAGGGGTGGGAGGCGTGGGGGATATGCTGGAGTCGGGGGTGCCTAAAGCCCTGGCTGTCAGTGCAACCCTCTCCCTATGGCCCAGCGGGGCGCCACCCCTCCTCCAGCACCATCCTACTTCCCCTGTCTCACTTGACACCGCTGGAAACACAGGCCGCCGCTTCACACACACCCCCTCAGCAGCACCCCAGGGATGCTGTGAGGCGCCAGGCATCTCCAGGTGCTCTGGGTTCCCGCTTTCCAGGATCTAAATCGAGCACCCCCTCTCCGACCCACTGCCTAGCCAGCGGTCGCTGGGGGAGGAGCAGCAGCCAGGAAAGAGCAGGGACTGAAGCCGGGCAGCACCCAGGGGGAATGAGGGGACCCGAGAGGCTTCCAGCTGAGTCTGGAGGCTGGCAGCTGAGAGACAAGCTTGCCAAGTTCCCCGGGGACTGTGGGGCGGACAGGGCTGCTACCCGTCACCTCCCCAGGAATCCCTCAGCACCAGGCAGCATCTCCGCGGAAAATTCAGCTCTAGAAATAACTTTTTTTCCTTCCCCTCGCTGGCTTTGCCCAGTGAGGGGCAGGCCCCTTACTCACCCCAGGCAACTCATGGTGGCCTCCTTCGGTGGCCTCCTCTGCTCGGCTGCAGAGCCGAGATGCGACGCCCAGGCTGGTGGGGGTGGGGGTGGCCAGTCCCGTCCCTGACATTGGTCAGGCCCAGAGGGAGGGGCAGGCTGTGGGGTGAATGGCAGCCAGGGAAGGGAGGGGGCTGAGCCTGGGAGAGGGGAGGGCTGGGGGCAGGCGTAGGCAGGATGGGGGTGGGGTGTCGCTCCATCAAGAAAGAAGCCAAGCAGGCAGAAAGTGGGGTCCGGAGATTTCTGGGTCACCTGGGCTCTCTCCAGGTGAGAACTCAGGGCATTTTTTTTCTTTGTAATAAACAACTTAAAGGGTGAGCTGGAAGCTGAGCAGAAAGTGTCCAGCTGACTGGGTTCATGGTGCTAAGAATGCCACTGATTTGCTGTGTAGCTTTGGGCCAGCTTCTGAACCTCACTGAGCCCCAGTTTGCCTCTGTAAAATGGGGTTATAGCGGCACTGGGAGATTCCATCCAGAGAATGTTCCTCTAGTTGATGAGGTCCTTGGCACACACTCAGTATCATCATCAAAACAATCAAAGATCAGAGAGCGGGTGTTGCCTGTAGGGCAGGGTAGGGAGTGTGATTCCCCATAGCACACCCTGGGCTTCCTGTGGTCAGATTGTACCATTGCCCCCAACAATAAAGAACTAGGAATGTCTTGCCATCCTGTTGGAGATTTTCCCCACATGGATTTGGGATGTGTCAGCAGGTGTGTCCTCTCTGTACGTCTGCCATTGTCACACAAGGTGACTCCCTGGCAGCCTTCCCCTGGCTGCCCTTCAAGTTCTCTAGCCCACCCTTGCTTTTGGCTGCAGGTGTGTTGGTTCAAGATCAGACTCCCAACCGAGGTACCTGAGGTTGTCCAGGAGTGGCCCTCGGGCTTCATGGGGCAGCACCAGGGTGAGAGCCCACACCAAGTCATCCACGCGCTGCTCCGCTGCAAATTGCTTCAGTGCAGCAAACACCTGCTCCTTGGCAGCTGGCTGGTCCCCCAAGATTTCATCCACCTGCACGAAGGGACCCAAAGGGGAACCATGGAGGATCACTCACCACCTTCCCTTCCTCCCTCAATTTACCTACACGGGGTGGCTGACATGAGGACATGCTGACATGCTTCGCCCCATCACATCATTTCAAAGCTCACAGCTGCCCTAGAGATGGACATGGTTAGTATCTTCATTTTACATTTAAGCAAACTGAGCTGATAGAGACAAAATGACTCCCAGGACAGAAATCTGTGGGGGAACAGTTTAAGGAATGGACATAGGTTACAAGGTTAAGGGGTCAGGATTCAAACCCAGAGGGAGCCATTCTAATGAATATTCTAAGGATCAAGGAAATCAATACAAGAGCTTAAAAATGTGCCAGGAACTCACTAATTGCTAGTTACTATTATTATAATACTATGTTCTGTTCTGTGCACTGTTCGTTGAGAGATCCCACACAGAACATTCTGGCTTCATAAAAACGCTGTGGAGTTCGTGTGTATTCCTGAATTTTGACATCTTCTGTTCTCCTACTGGATTTTTGTTTTCTTTTTCTTTGTACATAAACAAGTGGACACTAATCTAGGCATGTCTATTCCAAGGAGTGAGTCTGCAGATGCACACAATGTTTCTGGAAAGTAGCTAAGTGTGTCTTAATCCCATTCTTTTTTTTTTTTTTTTTCCCCAGTACTGGGAATTGAACCTAGGGCCTTTGCACTGAGCTACATCATCTACCTATCTAGCTATCCTTTCATCTATCTATCTATCTATCTATCTATCTATCTGTCTGTCTGTCTGTCTATCTATCTAATCGTCTATCTAGTTAGAGGCTGAGTCTTCTTTTTACATAGTTCGGGCTGGCCTTGAACTCACTATGTAGCACAAGATGGGCTCAAACTTGCAGTGGGCCTCCTGCCTTAGCCTCTCTCATGCTGGGATTACAGATGTGTGTCAACACACCCGGCTTTACTTTTATTTAGTTTTGTAATTTATTATTATTATTTTTTTGGTACTGGGGATTGAACTCAGGACCTTATGGGGAACCACTGAACTAAATCCCTAGCCCTTATTTTTGTTTTTTTGGTACCGGGGATCGAACTCAGGTCCTTGCACTTGTGCAGCCCTAGCCCTTATTTTTGAAATTTTTAAATTTTCTTTTTTTGGGACCAGGTCTCACTATGTAGTTCAGACTGGCCTCAAACTCACTATGTAGTTCAGGCTGGGCTCGAACTCACAGAAATCCTCTTGCCTCAGCCTCCCGAGTGCTGGGATCACAGGCGTGAGCCAACACACCCAGCTTTATTTTTATTTTGAGACAGGGTCACACTAAGTTTCTAAATTCCCAGTCTAGGCTCGAGCTTCTGAGCCCACTGCTTCAGCCTTCCAGGGTGCTGGAATTACAGGCAGTCCTCCATGCCTTGCTCTAAAGTCTATTCTTTTACCCAGTGACCTGCTGTCTAGGAATTTATCCTAGTCATGTCCTGACAAGACAAGGGTACAATGATGCCTTGCAGAAGTTTGCCTCTGTAGTGTTTATAATACTTAGATCTTGGAAGCAAAAAAAAACCACCTGACAATGTTGTCTAAATAACTGCAGCACATCCACATAGAGGATGGAATTTCCTCGTTACTGAGGTGAGAGAGAGGAAAGACTAAACCAAGTGAAAGGCCAGATCCTGATGTAGCTTTGGCCAATTGGAGACTCTGGCTGATCAGAGGCCAACTGAAGGCCAGGACTTTGGCTTCTGAAGGAATGATACAGAAATGCAAAGGCTGTCCAAGGCAGTGACTAAGGCCTGCAATACACTGAGCAGAGTTTTCCTGGAGGATGTTTTGGGATAGCAGTGCTCCTGCACGGCAATCCATTCTTGATTCTAAGCCTGAGTCTCCAGTGATGATTCTGTGAAGTGAAAATTCTTTTCCTGCCTAAGTCAGTGGAGTCAACTTCCATTATTTTGTAACTAAGTACACTCCAGGCTATCAACATTGTATATCACTGATTCTAGGATGAACTTTTTTTTTTTTTTGTACCAGGGATCAAACTCAGGACCTCGGGCTTGCCAGGCAGGAATGGCGCCACTGAGCTACATCTCTGGCCCCAGGATGAACATTTTTTCATATTCCAACAGCTTTGAAATCAGAATGTGTCCTACTGCTGGTTATCATTCTTACGCATATATGTATTTGGTTGTGAGTGTTCATATTGTTATTTCCACTAAGTTATTTGCATTGCTATTACTAAATATGGCTAAGTGAGAGGGCCTCTGACAATTACTAAATTAAGTGACAAGAAGGTGATAAGGAAGTGTGTGTCATGGATTAATCAGGACAGTGTTTCATTTCATCGTACTAAATAAACAACAGTCAGCTTGCAGTGGATGATGTTGTTTTAGATTTGATGCAATGTGCTTTCATTTGCCCAGTGAGAATGATGGAATGATGCTTTCAATCCTTATTTAAAACCATGACTTGGGAGTGATGGCTGAGAGGTGCCAGGTTTCTGTCTAAGGGGTTCATACTGTTCTAAAATTGCTTGTAGCTGGGTGTGGTGGCCCACACCTGTAATCCCAGCACTTGTGAGGCTGAGGGAAGAGGATTTTGAGTTAAACCCAGCCTAGGCAATTTAGCAATTTATGATACTCTGTCAAATAAATGAACGAATGAATGAATGAATGAAAATGAATGGCTGGTCATTCTCTGCTCTCTGTTTATTGCCTCACTTCAGTTTTCATTATCTAGCATTGCTTGTTCATTGATTTTGATCAGGCTCCTTGTCCACCCTGTTGGTCATTTTGACTGGGGAAGAGCCACAAGTCACACAGCACCAGATCCCAAGTATAAGGTCAATGAGGACACACTGCTGTCTTTGTATTTGACAGAAACTGCCATAAACAACTCTGCTCTGGAGGACAAGGATGCCACGTGGTGATTGTCAGAGCTTGATCTTTGGCCCTGAGTGTGCTCTTGAACTTCAGAGCTGTGTATCCCACTGCTTCCTAGATGGTGCCCTGAGGTAAGGCAGGATTAAGTCCAGGGCAGTGACCCCAGAGAGGATGAGTAAGCGTTTGTAGGAGGCTTCAAGGGATTCCAGGCAGTGGCCACTTTTCCTAAATGTCTGAGTCCTAGCACATGGACACATCAAGTCTGCACACATCACTGTCTGTTTCTCCACCTGATATGACAGCCAGCTGTCTGATCCCTCTCCAGTCCCAAGCACAGGACCTGGCATGTGGTAGGCACCAGTGCATGTTTAGGGAACTGAATCAAAGAGCAACATGGAGCTGCATTTCCTGCAGGCCCCCAGCTGACCCCTGCTGTCCTCTGGATGCAGTACCAAGCATCTCCTCTTCCTGAACTTGCTGTGCAGCCGAGGGTGGATAGTTTGCAATCAAAGTCAGCAGCTGCCTTGATTCAAAGGAGAACATGGCTAGCTGCAAAGACATTTTATATAAGAAAGAGGAAAAAATAGTTCCCCCTCCTGGGGCCTGTGGCACAGTGTGGTTTCGGTGTCAGTTATTACCTAGACGTTCTCAACCTACATCTGAGCATGAGGCACCATCACGGGACACTAATGGCTTTTCTATTAAATATTAGCTACTTTAAGGAGGAAAAACTGGGGCAGGCTGAATTCTGGCAAGAACCAGGGGGCTGATTATTGAAATGCAACAAGGGTTCTGCAGAGGCCCTTCATCTTCCAGAGGCAATCTTTTTGGGGGATGCATTTGGCTTTTGCGGGTGCTTGGTGAGCCCTAACCAGAATCCCTCCTTTCACAGTCCCCCTTGCTAGAAAATGCACTAGCTAGCCTGAAAGATTCTATCCTGGACAGCCTTGCCTCCTAGCCAGCTCTGTCATCCTGCTGAGAGCTCTCAGTGTGCCCCTTCCAACTCTGCAGGAATTACATGGCACTGGGGACAGGCCTTTATTTCTCTGCCAAATCATGTGATATTGTAGCTGACATTGCTAATTCCCACCGATATTTCTAGTTCTCTCTCTTCCCAAATGAATGAAAGACCACATTTCCCAGCACCTTTGGGGAGCAGCAGTATGGCCAGTTCTGGCTAATGAGCACTGAGGGGAGGGGCATCCTAAGTGGCACAAAATCAACCATGAATGTGTCATCTTCCATAGGGAACTCTGAAGCTTCAAGTTGAGATGGGGAGGTGGGATACTGAAACATCATGGGGACATCAGACACTCTGGAAAGTCACCTGGACCTCTAGAGGGCTTTGCGCAGTTGAAGAGCACCCTTCCTGGTACAGAGGCCCTAAGGTGCCTGTTGTTTGTTGCTGTTGTTCTAGCAGCACAGCCTATTCTGGGTATCAGCAGAAAGTCACTTTTCCCCCAGTGCTGGGGATTGGACTCAGGGTCTCCCAGACTCTGTGCACATGCTCTCCCACTGAGCTAAGCCCCCACCACAGAAAGTCACAGTTTTTGAGGAGCTGGTCAATGGTGACACAGGGAAGCCTGAACTGAGTCCTGTGTCTATGGGAGGAAGTATGTGCACCTGGTGACAGAGGCCAGCCTGATCAAGGGAATGGGGCTCAGGGCCCAGGCAGGGCTCACCCCAGTGTACTGATGGGGGAGAGGGTCCCAAGGGGTCAGGTTAGGAATGAGGACTGGACTGAGCTTGAGTATTGGAGGAGGATGGGGTGGTACACAGCTGATACTTGGGGAATGGGCCAGGAGCCATTTCTGCAATGACCAAACTCCAACAGAGCTCTTGGGTCTCCAACCCCATGGCCAGGCCCTGCCATGGACAGGTCTGAACAATTTCCCTTTGAGGAAGGACAAATCCCTAAACTCAAATGTCCCATTCAGCAAGTAGAGTTTCTGGATTTACCATCTACATGGGCCCAAGCCTCAGGCAGGGGGCAGAGCATGCAGACTCCAGATTCTTTCCTGGTCACACACAAGTTCACCCTTTGTTCTGCTGCAGTTTCAGCCGAATGAAGATGAGCACACACATTTGAAAGGCCTAGAGGACAGGCATATACGATGGTGGATGGCCTGCTATACTAAGACCCTGCCTATCTGTCTTCCATCGTTCCTCCCCAGCCCTGTGGGTCTGAACTGTGCCTCCATCTCTCTTTGTAGTCAACCCTTGCTTCTGCTATGACTCAGGCCTTGGGCTCCTCTGGTGGCCTCAGGTCTCTGCCATTCCAGGCTCTTGGTCTTCAGGATCCTCCTAAGTTTCTGCAAGTGACCCATCCAAGCCTGTTTATGCCAAAGCCTGGCAGGAAATTCCTTTGGAAGGTTATTGGGCCCCTAATGCCAGCCAGCCAGACTTCTGTGCTAGGCAAGACCAGATTCTGGTTTTGCAGGAGCTTGGAACAGGTGGGGTCTTTTAGAAAATCCCTAACTTAGTAGTAGGAGAAATAGAAAGAAGGATCCCCTGCTACTACACACAGTGTGGGTGGAAGCCAGATACAATGTTGGGCAAAAGAAGCCAGGCATCGGACAGTACATACTGAGTAATTCCATTATATGGAGTTGACAAGCAGGCAAAAATCAGGGGCAAAACAAAAAATCTGGGACAGACATGGATGTCAGAAGAGCAACTACCAAGCAGGAATGGTGGTGCGCACATGTAACCCCAGCACTCTGGCAGGCTGAGGCAGGAGGATGGCAAGTTTCAGCCCAGTGTAGGGAACTTAGCGACTTAGTGAGATCTTGTCTCAAAATTAAAACAAAAAAATTAAAGAAGGCCTTGGGATCTAGCTCATCGTGAAGGCCCCACGTTCAATTCCCAGGACGGGGTGGGGGATCTAGGTAGGGGATAGCAGTTACCTCTTGATGGGGAAAACAGACAGGGAAAGGGGCATGTGGGAACCTTCTGGGGTGAAGGAATTATTCTACAGCCTACATTCGATTATTATCTGTGTTTTATTCTACATCTTGATCAGGATAGCGGTTACAAGGGCGTAAGACTGTGTAAAATTTATTGGGCTGTACATGTGTTGTTGCTGGGTTTATTTTTTTTCTCCTGCTGTGCTGGGAATTGGACCCAGAGCCTCCTGCGTGTTAACCAAATGCCTTACCACTGAGCTACAACCCCAGTATGCCCTTCCCTGCTTTTATTAATTTATTTTGATATAAGGTTTCTTTCTGTTTTCCAGGCTAGTCTGAAACTCCCGGGCTCAAGCAATCTTCCTCCCTCAGCCTCCCCTGTATCTGGGACTATAGGAACCCCTATGAACTGTCTATTTATTTATTTATTTATTTATTTTTGGTTCCGGGGATCGAACTCGGATCCTTGCACTTGCGAGGCAGGCGGTGGAACCACTGAGCTAAATCCCCGGCTCCCTGAGCTGTCTATTTAATGCACTTTACTGTACATTTGGAGTACCTCAGTTTTTTTAAAAAAAAGAAAATTCCTATAGAAGAAGTGAGCAAAACTTTCAAAATTAGGTACAAGGCCCTGAAACTTGAATATCATTCTAACTTTGTTTTTTGGTTGTTTTTTTTTTTTTGGGTACTGGGGATCGAACTCGAGTCCTTGCGCTTGCGCAGCAGCCAGTGAAACCACTGAGCTAAATCCCCAGCCCTATCATTCTAACTTTGTTAAATCTGTCTCCAGAACTTTTCTCAGATCCAGCTGGTGGGAGCACTATGCTCTTCACTCCGCCCCGCTACACCCGCTAACCACGCCCACAAGCCACTCCCATAACCCTAACCACGCCCCCTGGCACGATAGCCCGGCCCTGGTTCACTCGCGTACCTTTCGGCTGAACTCCTGGGCCTTGAGCCTGCGCTCTCTGTGCACGGCGTCCGGGCCCTTGCGGCGAGTCAGGCGCAGTAGCTCGCGGCCCAGTGCGAGGCTGCGACCCGAGCGCGCGGCCCGCAGTGCAGTCGTCAGGGCTGCGGGGCCGCCATCCGGGCCCGGGAGCACGCCGAGGCTGGGGGGCACGCGAGGGCAGCGCCGCGCCAGGCTCACAAGGCGCTCACGGCTCAGCCCGCCCACAGCTAGCCCCTCCACCTCCACGATCTGGTCCCCGGGCCGAAGGCCCCCTGCGTGTGCGCTGCTCCCCTCGGCTACTTCCAGCACAAAGCAGGGACAGGAGCCGCCCAGCTGGAAGCCGAAATCTTCGGGCCAGCCTTGGTTGGTGGTTGGCATGGGTGTGGCTGGAGAGAGCAAGAGACAACGAGGGATTCCTCTGTGAAGCTGCCCTCCCAGACTGGTCTCGGGCCTCCACCTGCTCTGTCTCCTCCCTCTGATGCTTAGCCACCCGCCATCTGTGTGTACCTTCCCCATTCTAGCTGTCTGTGCCCAAACTACCAAGGAAGAATGGCCGAAAAGACGGATCGGAGGGGAAGGGACATGGGACGGGCCTCTGCTGGACTCAGAACAGGCCTCAGACCCCAAGAAGTAGTCCGAGGAAGAGAAGAGAGGCGAGCTGGGGCTGCCACCTCAGTGCCCCCGAGGACACCAAGGACCTGGGTGGAGGTCTCTAAAGATATCTGTCTGCATTGTCCTTAGCTCTGGATTTCATAATTTACAATTTTCTTTGGCTGTAAAAGACAAATGATGTATTTTTAAATCTTTCCTTTGAGTCCCTTGATGTTTAAAGTGCTGAGGCCACACCTTTTCCCGGGGGCTGCATGACTGTCTGGCTTCCATGGTACACCCCACTCCTGTGGCTCCCTCTTTCTTCACTGTTCCCCCCCCCCTGCATCCCTCTTTTCACCCCTTCTCCACCTGCCAAAATCTCCTCTCAGAGTCCTTCGCAAATCATATGTCCTAGAGGCCCAGGATGTTGGAACAGGAAGAGGCCCCAGAAACCATATCAAGAGAGAAGGCTTTGTAAATCTCCCAGAAAATGGAGAATCTACACCTTGAAACAAGAGGGTCTTAACCCACCCCCACGCCCCCTCCGGGGAATGTCAGAGCCTCCCCCATCTCATGTTCCTGCCACTGTGTTTCACTTCCCCACCATCCCGGCAAGGCCCTGGACCTCTGTGTAGAGGTCTCCTACCTGACTTGACAGTGCACACTCAGGGCTCCTCTCTCTTGTAGGGGCCAAGTAGGTTGGCTGCTGGGCCAGCCTCCCTCTTGTGCTTGTCAGAGGCTGCCAGGGGAATAAGCAGTTAGGTGCTGATCTTTGTGGGAAAGGTGGAAGGGGCGTGACCAGGCCCCCCAGTCACTGTATCCCAGCTGGCCTCCCTAGAAGAGCTCCTTAGAGCCCTTCCAGATGCGACATGTTGGCCTGGAGACAGAGAGAGTCCTCCTCTGGGCCTATTAGCTGCAAGCACATTGCAAATTTGGGGTTACTGGCCACATTTTGTCACCATATGGAGGGTCAGTTCTTATAATATCTGAACTCCTGGATCTACTTTCCTGAACTTTACCCAACTTCCATTTGACAGAAGGGCTTACTAGTGTTCAAAAATCGTTTGTTTTTTTTTTTTGGCTGTTGGGTTTCATCTCATGCAACTGATAGAATAATGAGAACTAGAAGGACAATAAATGAATAGGTCTTATGTAGAAACGCTGTCTCCCTTCTTGCCAACTGAGTGGCGGTGTTGCGATTTGTCTTTTGAGTGGGGAGACCCTCCTGCTCCGCTTCCTTGGGAAAGGATGCTGTGGTTAATCTGGGCTCCTGGCTCTAAGTGGGCTCCGCGGAGAGGGTATCTGTCCTCCAAAAGAGCCCTGTTGTTTGAGCTGATGAGGTGTCCTGGGGACAAACCCAGCCTGGGGAAGCAAGGATATACATTGTGGATAGAACAGTCTGTGTGTGTTTCTGTCTGTTTGGGGTAGGGTGTTATGGTTTGGGTAAAAAATGTCATCTGACAGGCTCACATATTCAGAGTAGGGACTTTTAGAAGATGATTAGATCATGGGGACTGACCTCATCAGTTAATTCACTGAAGTGTTCATAGCTGAATATTCTGGTAGGAGGAGTGAGGCCTGCTGGAGAAAGTAGGTCACTAGGGAAGTAACCTGGCCACTTCCACCCTCTCTGTTTCTCCCCTGGTGCTCTGCTTCCTGGCTACCATGAGGTGAGCAGCCTTCCTCCTCCATCACCCCTCTGCTATGGTATTCCTGCTTTGCAGCTAGCTGACCTGAACTGAAATCTCTGAAACTGTGAGCCAAAAATAAACCTCTCCTCATTAAGTTCTTTATGTCAGGTATTTGGTCACAGCAATAAAAAGCTGACAAATACACATTGATTTCTTATAGGAGATCATGGAGGGTTTGTGCCATTATAGGCAGCTTGTGGTGTGAACCTTTTCTGTTCCGTTCAGAATGTCTGAGGTGCTCCTGCTGCTGGCTTAGAGGGACCTCTCAGGAGGGCTGGTTTCAACCAGCTTGTTTTCCTTCTCCCCCTTCCTTTCCCCCTCCCCCTCCCCACTTTCTCTTTTTTCAGAGCTGGGGATTGAACTTAAGGCCTCAGGCATCCTAGGCAACCACTCTATCACTAAGCTACATCCCCAGTCCTTTTAAATTTTATTTTGAGACAGGGTCTCACTAAGGCTGCCATGAGAACTTGCACTCCCTGCCTCAGCATTCTGAGGAGCTGGGATTACATGCATGCGCCACCGTGCCTGACTAGGGGTGAGTTTTGAAGGCCCTGGACTCAGATGTCCCTCAGCCCTCTGCAGATGCTTGGAGACCTGTCCATGGGAGTCATCCTCCCAGAGGCTTCCTCTCCCTGAAAGCAGCCTTCCCCAGGAGGTCTGGGGAACACTTCTTGGAAGCTGGGGAGTCCAAGTTGGAGGAGGGACGGAGGGCCAGGGCTCAAACGGCATGATGAACCGGGGGAAATGTCCTTGGGTGGCGTCCAGTGAGAGCCTGTTCTACCCAGCCACCAGGAGGCATGGCATGAGAGCTCCCTGCATGAGAGCCACGTCAGGTGGAGAGTCCATCACACCCTGAGGCTGGGGTTCAGTCCTGAACTCACCCCCAGGCCCTCATCCTCACTGCTAAGTTGTGATGCTGGCCTCTGGGGAAGGGACCTCAGGGTCACTTCTCACTTCCTCTGTCACTCACTGCCAAAGCACTTGGCTCGTGCAGTCCACTGGGCACAGGTAGGGCAGGGATATCACCACATTTGGGGGAGGCTGAGGTCCATTTTGAAGGGAAGATAGGGAGAACTGAGACAGGGTCTCTCCGTGTAGTCTAGGCTGGCACTGAATTTTTAATCCTCCTCCCTCAGCCTTGAAAGCAGCTGGGATTACAGGCAGGTGCCACCACACCTGGTTTTGAGGTCCGATCTTGTACCATAAGAGAAGCAGAGTCCTGCATGAATCATACCCTTCCAGAAGTGCAGAATGTTGGAGCACAAAAAGGCCCCCGAGTCCATTTGTATCGGCAGAAGGAGTTTTGTAAACCTCCCCAGACCAAGTCAGGAGGATTCTAAACCAAGGTCATCCCCCTGGCCAATGAGGGCTCAGCCTGCCCTCAAGGTTAATGCCGCCCTGCCTTCCTACTCCCTGTCTCAGGGAAAGTCCTCAAATGTCTGCTCAGAGGGTTTGATAAAGAAGGCCTGGCTTGAACTGGGTGTAGACACCTGTCACCCTAGCACTTCAGGAGGCAAAGGCAGGAGGACCAAAAGTTTAAGCTCAGTCTGGGCAACTCAGTGACTGAATTCCCTATCTCAGAATAAACAAAAAGGGCTGGGCATGTAGCTCAGTGTGAAGGCCCGGGTTCAAATCCCCAGTACCACAAAAAGGGAGTGCTGACTGGGAACCGAATTCAGGTCTGGACTCACAATCCCCTTCCCATGTTTAACTGTTCTGAACCGCCCACCTAGACAGGGTGGCAAGGCTATCAAAGGCCAGAGCAGGCATCCTGTGACATCTGTACCCAACCTGGGGAGCCCAGTTGGCCGAGGAGGCTGGCGACACTCAGACCCTTGGGGCTTCTGAGCCAGCCCAAGCTCTCTGAAGTGTCCCGAGCACTCTCCCACCACCGAGCCCCCAGTTTGACCTTTCCCTCTGCACCTGCTCCTGGCTGCGGGATCCGGGCTCCTGACGAGGCTGGACCTGGTCAGGGCACAAGTGGGAGACATCTCAAGGCCCATCCCAGGTTGCTATGTGCTGTACTCGCCCCACACTCGCTCACCTTCCGCACCGATGGCTGCAGTGGTCACAGAGGACAAGGTACAGTGTTCTTGGGACACCAGGGACACTTGGTTGCTGCCAACCCTCTGCTGTTCAGGGCCTTGGCATCAGTTACTGATGCGCCTGAGGGGACAGCTGGAGTTTCTAAGGCAAAGTGATCCTCTGGGTAACCTGAGCAGGTCCCCTGTATCCAGGCAGAGCAGCAGGAGGGCTGGACAGCTTGGCCAGGACCCAGGCTGGCCAGCCCCTGCTGCGTGGCCCAGAGGGACAAGCAACCGTCCTCAGGCAGAAGTGGAGACTTGGGCTTGTTCACCCTGGAGGTTACAGGGCTTGCTGGGTGGGTTGGAAGGATTCAACTGCATCATGTGGGGAAGGGCAGTGTCAGCTGAGTGGGACAGGTGAGACCCAGTAGGGCATGGAGTCCAGTTGTCATAGAGAACATCACAGTGGGAGCCCCCCAGGCTGGGTTTATTGGCAGGAGAAGAGACTGAGGTAGGAAACACAGTTTGGATGGGGGAAAAGGTGTTGACCTCCATCATTTTGGAAATGAGTGCAGTCCGTAAAACTAAAGGCAAAAGGAACGGTGATTGTTAAAATGACTTCCCACAGGAGCTCAGGTTAACAATTCTGAAATCACACCATATGTGCAGACTAGAATCAAAGAATTCGGCAAATGGCTGGTGAGAGCAAAGGAGGGAAAGCTAGAATGATCTGTGTGGTACTCGGTGTGAGAGATGGGACATCAGCGCCAACGAGTTTTCAGCTTAATACGGGTACAGACGGACGCATCTAGAAGGCTTTCTAGAGGTGTGGAGATGCATGGACTGACACATGGCACAGTGTGCATGCTCTACATTGAGCAGGCCTACAAGCAACTCACACCCAGTGGCCAGATCTTGATTTCTGGTACCATTTACTGATAAAAGGATCCCAGACACCTTGGAGAGAAGGCTGATTCTGGGGCTGGGACAGGGAATACACAAAGGAGCCTAGAGCATCTTCCAGGACTGGAGAGTAAGGGAATGCTGAACACACTCACACAGAGATCAGACTTGTCAAAGGGACACAGGAGCCACTGAAAGCGTTCCCAATGCCCAAAACTGAGCCAGGATGGTGGTGCACACCTGTAATCGCAGCTCTCTCGGAGGCTGAGGCAGGAGGATTACAAGTTCAAGCCCAGCTGGGGCAATTTAGCACCTTAACAAGACGCTGTCTCAAAATAAAAAATGGGCTGAGGGTGTAGCTCAGTGGTAGAGTGCCTCTAGGTTCAATCCCCAGTAGTACACACACACACACACACACACACACACACACTCTCACACTCCCAAAGCAAAACTGGAATGGTTTGAGCAACGAAATAAATAGCATAGTACAGTCAGCCATCACTATCTGTGGGGGATTGATACCAGGACCCCACGGATATAAAAACCCACAGATGCTCAAGCCCTTTATATAAAATATATATTTGCATATAGCCCCCACACACAAACCTTTAAGTCATCTCTAGATTACTTATAATACCTAATACAATGTAAATGTTCTATGTTTTTCTTATTTAGGGAATAGTAATGAGAAATAAAAACTTGTACATGTTCAGTACACACACAATTTTTAAAAAATATTTTCAAGCAATGTGTGGTGGTGTTGAAATGAAAAAAAACAAAAGACAGAGCAGAGACTGACAGTCTCAAGGCTGACGCTCTAAGCCTTACCCCTCCTGCTAAACTCATGAAGGTCACGGTGTCCGGAAGGTGAACTGCTGAAACACAGCTGCCTACCTCCCTATGTCTTAAAGATAAGCTATAAAAACAACATTTACCTGCACCTCCCTACCCTTTGCTAAGTTCTGCTTCTGTAAAATTCTGCTTGCTCCCACAGCCTGGCTAAACAACAGATAAATATGAGAACAAACTCAGAGATGGGGTTCAGACTCTGGAAGTTGACTTCTGTTGGGCCGGCTAGCTAGTGAATAAACCTGCCTTTCCCTTCAATTCTCTGAGGGCTGCTCTCTTCCTTGGTCTGTCTGTCCTCTGAGTGCCACTTTATTGTGTGCCTATAGACCCAGCACCCTGAGAGGCTGAAGTAGGACGATCCCAAGTTTGAACCCAGCCTGGGAAAATTAGTGATTTAGTGAGACCCTGGCTCAAAACAAAAAATTTAAAAAGGGCTGGGGGCGTACCTCAGTATGAAGGCCCAATCTGACATGGATTCAATCCTCAATACCCCCCAAATATGTTTTTAATATACATTTTAAGAATATTATTTTTGGTACGGGGGATCGAACTTGGGTCCTCGTGCTAATATTTTGAACATATGTTTTTTTAAATCCATGATTGGCTGACCCTGTAGATATGGAGAGCTGACTGTATTGGATTATACCCTAAAGCAACGGTGGCAAGCATGGCCCACATGCCATAGCAGCCTCTTTGTTATCACTGAAAGTTCTAAAAGGTTCACCATCACTGCCGTAAAGTATAAAATAGATACCCACAAGTCCATACTGATATAAACAGGTGACTGAATAGATGAATAACTGAGGAAGAGGCAAATGTAACATGCTGAAGAATTTCAAATAATCTACACAGCTGCACCCACTCCTGGCTGAGGGAGGAGGAGCTTAACTCCCCACTCCAAGGATGACGACTTCCCGCTAGAGAGCAGCGCAAAGGAGTTGGCGCCTAGGCTCAGTGATGCTCCAGTGGAGAAACCTGACAAATGCTACCTTGGGCAGTTGATAAAGTGACAAGCCGCATGTGTAGTGCATGCCGTTGACTCATGTGAGAAGGAAGAGTGGGAGTTTCCATCTTTCCCAGACCCAAAACCAATCTGAGAAAAACTGCAGGGAGCTCCAAATAGAGGGCATTCTACAAAACATTCAACTCTTTCTTTCTTTGGAGACAAGGTCTTGCTATGTAATTCAGGCTGGCCTTGAACTTACTATGTAACCCACGCTGGCTTGAACTCACTGTAATCCTCCTGCCGCAGCCTCCCAGGTGCTGGAATTACAGGCACACACCACCGCACTGGCTTGTTTTTCTTTTAAGACAAAAGAAGTTAATGTATGAGTTGTTTTTTCTAAACTAAAACCTCAGTATTTGGGTTTAACTGCAATGTTGGCACTTTGAGATAAATAGGTGGATTTTGGGTTGCAGGTTGGGCACTCACCTCTAAAAGGTTTTCCCTCACTGGTACAGGAGGACTGCATATCATATTAACGACTTTTCTGTCAAAGTAAAACTGTTCTAAAATTAAAAGTTTATTTTAAAAATCCTCTTCTCTGAGTGTGGGGGAAGGGGCCAGATAGATTAGAAGTTACTTGTAATAGATCACCATGATTGAGCTGATTGTTCTCCAGACCTGATTTACCAAAGGTGCTTTCCAAGTTAGTGTGTTTACCTGTCTGTGAGAGATGGAAAATGAAAGTGTGAGAGAGAACAGACAAAGAAAGAGATGGATTTTTTCCATATGTGTTCTCTCATTTCATATATATAAAACTATATTATAAACTATGCTAGGAAGCTTAAAGTATATCCTCATGAATAAAAAATCAATAACCACAAGTGAATAAAAACAACCCCAGCACTGATGGAAGTGTCTTGTGTTACAATAGAATCCATTGAGCAGCACAGCTCCAAAAGCTTGATAAACTGCTTAATTGTGGTGCTGCATGGTAATTAGACATAAACAGTGACAGTCTCAGGGGTGACTTGGCAAGCTCTTTTGTCTTCTTGTATTAACAATGTTTCTCCAAGATAGTAAAAAATGCTGCTAGTGGCCATGTAAAATGGTGCAACCATTATGGAAATCTGTTTGGCAGTTTCTTTAAAAGTTAAACGTATGGCTGGACACTGTGGCACAATCCTGTCATCCCAGCATTCGGCAGGCTGAGACAGGAGGATCATAGGTTCAAGTCCTGCCTAGGCAACTTAGCAAGACCCTATCTCAAAAAATACATAAATAATAAAGGACTGGGGATGTAGCTCAAGGCAAAGGGCCTGGGCTTAGCCTTAGAACCACTCACACAAAAAGAGTTAAGTACATTACCCACTTGTCTTACTCTGTTCAATATGCTGTAACAAAAATACCATAGACTGGGAAATCAGTTTGTTTGCTTTGTTTTTGTGGGGCTGAATTTAAACCCAGGATATCATGCATGCTAAGCAAGTACTCTACCACTGATCTACATCCCTAGTCCTAGACTGGGTAATTTTGCTTTGTTTTTGTTTTTTGAGACAAGGTCTCACTATGTTGTTCAGGCTGAACTGACTACGTAACCCAGGTTGGCCTCAAACTCATGGCAATTCTACTGCCTCAGCCTCCCAAGTGCTGTGCTTATAGGCATGAACAACCACACCCAGCTTAGTGTAATTTATAAATAATAGAAATTAATTGCTCACAATTCTAGATCCTGGGAAGTCCAAGATTAAAGTGCTTGGGCTCCATAAGGAAATACTATAGACTAAGTGGCTTACATGACAGAGATTTATTTTATCATGGTCCTGGAGGCTGGAAGGTTGCAATCAAGGAGCTGGCCAGTTGAGTTCCTGCTGATCACTCCTTCCTGGTGCGAAGACTGCCATTTTCTCACGTGTCTTCCATGAGTTTCTTTGTGGATAGAGAGAGAGACAGAGAGACAGAGAGAGGCTCCATCTTTGATGTCTTTTCTTATCAAGACACTAACTCTATCAGATCAGGGTCCCACTTTTATGACCTGTTAACCTTAACATATTGGAGTTAGGGTTTTGAGATATGAACTGGGTGGGGGGCACATACAGTAAGTCTATAACACTACTCCAATGTATTTACCAAAGACAAATGAAAATGTATGTCCACACCGACACTTGGACAGGAACGCTACAGCAGCACTATTTACAGTTGCCAAAAACTAGAAACAATCTAAATATCCATCCACTGCTGAATGATACAAATAAATTGTCATGCATCTATACAATGGACAGGACTTGCCACTCGGT
Organism: Heterocephalus glaber; assembly: GCF_053883595.1. Classification (NCBI taxonomy): domain Eukaryota; kingdom Metazoa; phylum Chordata; class Mammalia; order Rodentia; family Bathyergidae; genus Heterocephalus; species Heterocephalus glaber. The sequence goes on along the minus strand of NW_028258381.1, from coordinate 38,011,392 downwards.
AATAAAAAGAAATGAACTATGGATACTCATAAAAACATGGTTGAACCTCATAAACATGATGGTAAGTGAAAGAAGCTGCTAATAAAGCTCTCTCATTCTGTTTATATCAAATTCTACAACACACAAACTTGTTGTAATGCCAGAAGGCAGGTTCATTGTTCCTGGAGCTGAGGTGGAGGGTGGGATAAATCACAAAGGAGCACGAGCACTCTTTGGGGGAGTAAAGTATCCTGTGTTTTAATTATCATGGTAATTTTACAGGAGTACTATTATGGTTTATATCTAGATGTCCCCCCAAAGCCTCATGCTCTAATAGGGAGACTTTGGGGAGGTGAATGGATCAGGGGTGTGTGATGATATTCATCACTGGATTAGTTCATTGATGGGTTTATAGCTGGCTGTGATAGGAGATCAAGCCTGGTGGGTCACTGTGGGAGTGGCCTGGGAGGGGTATATATATCTCTCCTCCTCCTCTTGGTCCTTCTTCCTCCCTTGATCCTGCTTTCCTCTCTACCATGTCATAGATTGTTTCTCCTCTGTGATGGCCCTCTGCTATCCCGCCCTGCCTGGAAGCCAGGCGACTATGGACTGAAGCCTCTACAAACTATGAGGCAAAATAAACCTCTCCTCCTTTACCTTTTGGGCATCAGGTATTGGGTCCTGGTGATGAGAAAGTAACTAAGTCAAATACACAAGTCAAAACTCATTGAACTTTACTTTGTAAATGCCTTCAAGTTATTGTATATTAATCATACTTCCATCATGTTGATTTAAAAAAAATTTTGAATTCCTTGAGGGGAGCATTCAGAACCCTGTAACCTAAGGGAAAGGAGAAATAAGGGATGTTAAGCCAGATCCAGTCTTGTGTGAGGGAATTTTCATACATGTGTTACCTCATTCAGTTCACAACTCTCCCAACAAAGCCACAATTTCTGGTCTCGGTTACAGATGAAAAAACAGCTTCAAGAGATGAAGGGGCTTGTCCAGAGCCACACAAGCTCAGGAGTGCTTGAAGCAGTATTTATACCTGTCTGTAGAACCCACGATCTCTGCAGACCTCTACTGCTGTGAAATAAGAAATATGCAAGTTGGTCCGGTCAAGGTTTCCTGACATGGAGCTTCTAAAACTTCAGTCATTTTCTGAGTAATAGGAGCTTCTGAGCCCAAGCTCCTAAACCCCTTAGGATATCCTGGGGGGGGATAGGAGCATCTCTGGTTCTAACAAGGCGACTCCTGGTGGCTGCTGGATGATTTCAGGAAGGGGCTGGTTACCAGGGAAACCAATCAGAAGATTCAAGGGCAGGAACTCTCAGTCCCACCCCCATGACAATTGTGTGATTGTGTTGATCACCAGTGGCCAATGATGTAATCAGTCATGGCTATAGAATGAGGTCTTCTTTTTGTTTGTTTGTTTTGTTTTGTTTTTTGGTACCGGGGATCGAACTTGGGACTTTGTGCTTTCGAGGCAGGTGGCGTCACCACTGAGCTAAATCCCCGGGCCGTCTTTTTTTTTTTTTTTTTTTAAGCAAAACATTTATTGGAACATTTTAGATATACATAATGAGAGCACTCATCATAGGGAATTTACGCCTGTACATATGTATCTTGGCTCTTTTTCCCCTTCCCCACTTCCGTCAAGCCCCTCCCCTCCCCTCCCTGTGTACCAAAGCTTTGTTTCCATTTTTTCCTTCTATATTTTACTTTTTTTTCTTGTCCCTTCCTTCCTTTCTCCTTCCCCTGTCCCTTGTTCCCTTTCCCACTTGAACATTTTCTTCCCGTTTCCCAACATCCTTCACACATTTCGGTCCTTATTTCCACTTTCGGTTTCTCACACCAGAGAAACTATGTGGTATTTACACACGTGTGTCTGATTTATTTCACTTAGGAGTATGGTCTCGAGGTCCATCCATTTAGCTACAGTCTGAAGGTCATCCTTCTTTATGGCAGAGTAGTACGTCATTGTATAAAAAACCACATCTTCTTTATCCATTAATCCATTGTGGGTATTTGAGGTGTTTCCAACTTTAGCTATTACAAACTGCTGCTATAAACATGGGTGTGCATATATCACTGTGGTAGGATGCTTTTAATTCTTTTGGGAAGATACCAAGAAGGAGAATAGCTGGCTCAAATGGGACCTCTAGTCAGGTATCTCCACACTGATTTCCAGTGGCTGCACCAGTCTATGCTCCCACCAGCAGTGGAGCAGGGCTCCTTTTTCCCACAGCCCCTCCAGCATTTGCTATTGGTTGATTTCTTGACAGCAGCCAGAATGAGGTCTTCTTAAAACCCTAACAGCTGACCCCAGCAAGCTGGGACAGTCGAGCTCCCACTGTCTTGGGGACAGAAGCTGTTATCCTCGGGACCCTTTCCAGCCATTCTCCGTCCATGTCCTCATCTGACTGTCTGCCCTGTACTCTTTGTTTTTCCTCTGATGTACATATACATATATATGTTTTATTTTTAATTGATGTATAATAATTGCATGAAATTTTAGGCATTTGTATCCTTTAAAGTATCTTGCTGGGTGTGGTGCCTGTAATCCCAGAACTCAGGAGGCTGAGGCAGGAGGATCACCACAAATTCAAGGCCAGCCTGAACTACTTCGTGAGACCGGGTCTCAAAAAAAACAAACAAACAGTGAGACCCTGGGGCTGGAGATGTAGCTTAATGTGAAAGCCCTGGGTTCAATCCCCAGTACTGCCCCCAAAATCTTTGTGGTAAATGACAATGGTAAGTAAAGAATTTCCCCAAATTCTAGGAGCCACTCTAATAAATTAATTGAACCTAAGGAAGGGATTATAAGGCCCTACAATTTATAGTCAGAAGTGTAGATGGAATTTGCAGTTGGAATCTGAGGTGGGGAGCAGTCTTGTGGGGCTGAGCCCCCCACCTGCAGGACCTGAGTTGAACCCCAAGTAGATATTGTTGGAACTGAACTGAATTCTAGAACATCCAGCTGATGTTTGCTGGAGAATTGCTGGGTGTGGGAAAACCCCTCATGCCTGGTATCCGAGTATCCTGTACTGAGCGCTGTACTGATACTGAAAAGAGGGAAGAGGTTGGTTGTCCCTTCTTACAGCCAACTGTCTGCTCTCAGAGGGACTTTGAGTCTGGTACTCCTGTTGACCACAGAAGAAAGCACTTTGCTGCAATCTTGCTTTCCATCCTTTGAGTACCACCTTCCTGCCAGCAAGCAGAGGGAGAGAGTCCAGGCCAGGGCAGCAGGGTTATCTACAGATATGGGGGAGAAAACTCTGGAGATCACAGAGTAGGGGCTCTGGAGAGGGGTTGGCATCCTTGACCCCTCTCTCCATTTTACATCCTAAAATCAAACAGCAAATCCTCCAAACTCAGCCCTCTGCTTTCAAATTATAAGCAGAACCCACCCACTTCCCTCACTTCTGCTGCCACCACCCTGGTGCCAGCTGCCACCACCCTTGTCCTGGACCCGTGTCTCAGATATTTCACAGCTCTTCCTTTGCCCCCTTGGTCTGTGGCCAATATGGCAGCCAGAAGGAACTGCTCATGGGCAAGTCAGATGGTATTCTCATCAGAGGAAACCCAGGTACAGACACACCGAGAAGGGAAACTGTGTTAAGACGTGGGAAGAAGAGGGATATCTGCAAGCCAAGGAGAGAGGCCTTAGAAGAAACCAATATGCCCACACTTCGATCTCAGACCTGTGGCCGGCAGAACTGCGAGGAATACATGCCTGTTGTTTAAGCAACTCTGTGGCATTCTGTTGTGGCTGTCCCAGCAGACCAATGGCCGGCCATAGCGAAACTGTATCTGGGCATGGCTAAAAGGCTCTTCATTCATGATGTGTTGAGGGCACGAGCATGATGCTGGGCCAAGAGTCCAAACGATGGCAGATAGGGATTGATTGGGAAAACCCAGACAGTGGTTTAAAATTGGCCTGTATCTCCCTCTCTCCCTGCCAAGTCTGCCCCATCATGTCCAGCCATTCTGGACTGAGGACACTGAGTCCAAGCCAGTGATTTAGATCCTGCAGTCATGCATTTCTGCCAAAAACCTCTGTGTATATCTGCATTGGGCCCTGAAGGCCCTGAGTGACAAAGGAATGGGATGGCCATTCCCATGACTGAGCTGAGCTTGACCACTGACCAATGACATAATGCCTCCATTCCCCCAGGACTGGGAATTGAACCCAGGGCCTTTCTACTGAGCTATATCCCCAGCCCTTTTTTATTTTTTATTTTGAGACAGGCTGGGCCTACCCTGGGCTTGAACTTTTGAGCCTCCTGCTTCAGCCTCCCAGAGTGCTGGGATGACAGGTGTGTGCCACCACATTCCTCTTGCAATGGTATTTTGAGGGCAGGTTTGACGGTTGGCATTGGGCCCTGCTATGGCTTTAACAACTGGGTAGTGTATCGGTCTGTGTCACTAATGCTGCCTGTTGTAACAATCAGCTCCCAATCTCAGTGGCCTCACATAACCAAGGTTCATTTGTCACTTACCTCAGTCTGGTGCTGGTCTGTGAGCACCAGTGTTGACCTCCTTCAGCACCTCACTTCTGTCACAGAGTGAGATCAGCCCACCCAGACACTGGCCTCTACCTTTATCTTATATTCATTTTCCCTTCATCTTGTCTGACACCCTAGTCACTTTAAAGTTATTTTCTTTTTTTTTTTTTTGGTACCAGGGATTGTTGGGGGCAATGCTACATAATTTTAAGGAAAAATCATTTGGTTAGCCTAGTTCTCCTGCCTACAGCCCAGCTATGGCATTCCGAGACATAACTCCATTTTGGCCTCGGGTCACAACTGAGACCTCAGTGATCCGGTGATGCTGTGATTCTCCAGGGCAAGAAACATCCTGGGAGCTGAGAACATCCTGGGAGGAACAAACATCTACTCAGTTCCTCCTTGTTCTTGGATTGTTACATCTTGTTTACGCGGATGTACTGAACTCTCTGCAAGTCATCTGGTACATTTGTTTGTCCCGATGTACTGAATAAAGGTGTGGTAAACTGGGGGCTTTCGTTTTTGCCGCCCAGAGCAGCACTGATCAGACCCAAAACTCAGCTTCTTCTCAGTCTCATTTTTCTACCTTTCCTGTAATTCGCCTTGTGCTCCCGTGGCTCGCAGGAGACCAGGACTTTCTGCAGAGGTTCTAGTAATGCCCTTCCCCTGTTCCCTACAGGGGATCAAACTGGGTTCCTTGCGCTTTCAAGGCAGGTGGCAGAACCACTGAGCTAAACCTCCTAATTCTTTATCTTTGTTTTGATTTTGTTTTCTTTGGTACTGGAGATGGAACCCAGGGTCTTTAAGCCACATCCCAAGTCCTTTTTTAAAAAATTATTTCAATTTGAGACAGAGTCTCGCTAAGTAGCTAAGTTGCCCAGTTACCCAGGCTGCGCTGCAGTCCTCCTGGCTCAGCAGCCCAGAGTGCTAAAATTACAGGCTTGTGCTACCACACCCCACCTAGGCTCTCCTAATTCTTTGACCATCTGAGGTTGGCCTTCTTTGCCAGCTCCTCTTTTTTTGCTGAAAAGCCTCAGCTCCTTCTCTCTTGCTCCTCCTAAGCAATTGCATCCGTTCTGGGTGACCTTGCACCACTGCCTGACTGCAGCTCCGTGGATAAAATTTCTTTCCCCTGCCTTTGGATACACGTTTTCTCGAACTTGCACCAGGAGACAGGTGCCAGGAAGGAATCACATTAATAGACCTGCCTTTGAGTCTGGGAAATGAAGGACATTACCACAAGCTCCTGCTGTGCCCCCAATGCATCTCATATTTTAATTGTTGCACCTTCATCCATTCCCATTTTAATCTTAAATTTGGGGGACTTTTTGAGTTATACCTCACATCGTTCCAGACATCACAACTTATCAGCTTCCCACTTATTGATTGCCAACCCAGCATCCATGCCCTCCTTTAGTATTACCCAGATTACCTTTCTGGAGCATTCCCCTTCCCTGAGCAGCCCATGTGCTGTGGGAGAAACTGATCCCAGCTGAGGCTTCAGCCGGGGACCTTGTTCAACTCTAGCTGGGAGTCACAATCCACTTCTCTGGCCCTGTCATTGGCTCAAGGGTGAACCTATGGCCCAAGGTAGCAATGTGAATCAGGATGGAGCTCAGCATGCCTACTTGGAAGGCGAGGGAAGACCTCTTCTCCCATCTCCCCTCGCTGGATGTGAATGTGGAAGTATGTAGTCCAGCTGTGGCTAGAAGCCTTTCTACCACCAGGAGGAAAACTGGTGGTATTACAAGGCTGATACTCCAAGGCCAGAAGAGGGAACAAAAAGAATCTCTGTCCTTGGTGATGCCATTAAGCTGCTGCCTGAAACCTTTCCTGAAATCAGAATTACCTCTGGATATTCCAATGGCAGAGGCCAATAAATCTTTCTTGTTTAATCCAGTTGGAGTTAGGCTTATGATTACTTGCAATGCAAAGTGTCCTGATACCCCAAACCTCCTGCACCAGAACTACTCCTGCTTTTTCCTTCTCTATTGATCAAATTTATTATTGTTGAGGATTGCATCTATATTATGGCTGATATTTATTGAAATGTTTTAGGGGGGTTATCTCACTTAATCCTCCCAGCAACACTTGGAGGTAGATGCTTTCATCCTGACTCTACAGATGAAGAAACTGAGACTCAGAGAAGTTAAGAAAGTGGCCTACAGTTATTCAGTAGAAAAGGTGGTTCCAAAATAAATAAATAAATGAATAAAATAAAATAAAATAAAATGTGGTTCCTTGACTGGACACCAGGAAGCCTGATTGCCAAGTGCACACTCTTAGCCCCCACCTGACCTCCCAGTCAGCATGTCCATTCCAAGTTTCTTCTCAGAATTATGTTCCTGTCCTTAACAGAGCTCAGTGTCAGCCCTAATGTGCTTGGTGTCAGATGTGTTAATACAAGATGTGATCCACGGGCCGGGGATGTAGCTCAGTGGCACAGCGCCTGCCCGGCAAGCTCGAGGCCCTGGGTTCGATTCCCGGTACCAAAAAAAGAAAAGTGAAAAAAAAAAAAGACCAAAGAAAAGCCCCTTAAAAAAACAAAAAAAGATGTGATCCAAAATTACAGTGAATGTTTAATTAAAAAATTATAACAGTAAAGGACATATTGCTATTAATTCCCCTCAAAATGATTCCTCTTGTTTAGAACACGGTTATCCCATCACTCTTGCCACTTTCTGAAGCAGATCTGGATGTCCTCTTTCATGAGTGTCTTTAATGGCAATATCATGGCTACCTCAATGTCCTGAATTGGTTCAAAATGGTTCCCTTTCATTGTTATTTTGACTTTTGGAAAGAATCAGAAGTCACACGATGGTAGATCTGGTGAATAAGGTGGATGAAGACCACTGTTATGTTTTTATTTGAGAGAAATTTCCATAACATCTTGAATCAATACAGGATATTTTTTTTGTACCGGGGATCGAACTTGGGTCCTTGCGCTTGCGCAGCAGGCAGTGAAACCACTGAGCTAAACCCCTGGCCCTCAATACAGGATATTGAGGGAGCCACAGCAACACTAATGAAGACATGAGAAGAGGATTTTAGAGTTGTTTCAGAAAGTGACAAGAATGATGGGATGAATGTGTTTGATGCAAGAGGAGTATTTAGAAGGGGACTCATGTCTTTTACTGTAATAATTTTTAAAATTTTTAATTTAAACATTCACTGTAGTTTAGATCATGCTGTGTAAGTAAGTCACATGACGCTGGACCCAATCTAGAAATTCCTCTTCATTTTTCCACACAGGTCTCAGCAAAGTGTTTACAATGTTGTGTTTTTCCCTTCTTCTGCCTTCTTCTGAAGGGAGATACCACACCTGCTGGTGAGTAGAAGTGCTGGTGACCCGAGTAACAACACGGCATTTAGAACAAATAAAGCTGCCTGATGCACTAGTTTAAGATCAGTTCAGAGAGCCAGGAAGCAGAGATTCTGCCCCAACTGCTTCCTGGTACGTGGTGTCTGGGCACATTGCTTGCAGGCAAGCAGAAATTCAAAACTGTGACTGGAGAACCCTTGCATTGCGCTCTGAGCCACCCAACAGTGACACACAGTGGCCCGACCCACTGGCCAGAGCAATTTTTGTTTTGGTATTATCTATTCTACCGTATAATTTCCTCCAGGGATAATTTATCCTTTTTTTATTCACTCAACACATTTTTTATTAAGCATCTACTGTAATCTAGGCATTAAAATAGTTGCTGTTGACATAATAATAAGCAAATTATCCAGTCCTTGCCCTCCAAAGAAATACTTTTGTAGCTGAGGATGGTGGTGCATGCCTGTAATTTCAGTTACTTGGAGGCCAAGGCAGGAGAATCATGAATTTTGAGGCCAGCCTGGGCAACAAAGCAAGACTCTGTTACATTCCTGGTCTTTTTTTTTGTTTCTCCATTGCAAAATTCCTCATGACCAACAAATCACTGTAAGCAAACATTCTGTTCTATGTGTCTATTGCAAGAGTAGCAAAAAAAAAAAAAAAGAGTAGCTATGAAGTCCTGTATCCCATTTCCCAAGTATTGCCTCAGTCATTCCCTTGGGGACAAGAGATCATGGTGTAAAAGGTGGTTGATCCTGTCAAATGATCTTGCAGCAGGTAAACAATTGATACCACAGGTTCAGTTTCAGGCTGACAGGAGGGTTTAGGAATGTCCTAAGAGGAATTCTTTGCTACTTGCATCAAAGGTGATACAATCCTTTCTATCATATTTGAATTACATCTTTAGTTTTAAGCTTAACAGTGTTTCCTCCTATAGCAGCTTATAAAATACAGGCATCAGTGTGTGTTTGGACATTTTGAAGAACAGAGGAGAAAACCAAAATGGTAGAAGCGCATGATTTTCAGGAACTGACCAACTGCTAATAAATTCAACATGAAAAGATAATTTTTAAAAAAGCAATGAATAGAGCAGCATAAGGTTCCTTGGAAAAGAAAGCAAAGAGCAGTTTCCGTGACTTCATCCCAGTGTTTCTGAGCACCCGGACACGCAGCCAGTCAGATCTAAAGGGCCGTAAGCAGAAGAATTCCTCCCAAAGTTCGGAGCACCGCCTCAGGAACAGGAACCTTCTCTTGCCCAGCAAAGCCCAGGGGATTTCGGAGTCACCAAATGGTTTCCTTCCAAACAAACTGGAAGGGCCAGCCTGCCTTGAAAATCCTGAAAAGCCATCAGGAAAACGAAAGTGCAAGACCAAGCACATGGCAAACATCTCAGAAGAGGCAAAGGGCGAAGGCCGCTGGAGCCAGCAGAAGACACGGTCCTCCAAATCCCCCACCCCTGCAAAGCTCACAGAACCATGTACACCTTCTAAGTCCCAAAGTGACGGCCCAGAGGAGGCCTCGGAGTCACCTACAGCCCGGCAAATCCCCCCGGAAGCACGGTGGCTCATAGTGAACAAAAATGCCGGTGAGACCCTCTTGCAGTGGGCGGCACGCCTGGGCTATAAGGACGTTGTTCTGTACTGCCTCCAGAAGGATAGTTAGGATGTGAATCACCGCGATAATGCTGGCTGCACAGCCCTGCATGAGGCCTGTTCTCGGGGATGGACCGATATCCTGAACATCCTCCTGCAGCATGGGGCCAACGTGAACTGCAGTGCACAGGATGGCATGAGGCCAGTTCATGATGCAGTGGTCAGTGACAACCTGGAGACCATCTGGCTCTTGCTGTCGTATGGGGCTGATCCCACATTGGCCACCTACTTGGGTCAGACGGCCATGAAGCTGGCCAGCAGTGACGCCGTGAAGTGCTTTCTCAGTGATCACCTCTCGGATCTTCAGGGCCGGGCAGAAGGGGATCCAGGTGTATCCTGGGACTTCTACAGCAGTTCTGTGTTGGAGCAAAAAGATGGATTTACCTGTGACCTCCCACACAATCCTCCTGGGAGCGCTGATCAAGAAGGAGATGATGTGGAAGAGGGTGATTTCATGTCTGAACTCTCAGACAAGCCTCTTCTCCCTTGCTACAACCTCCAAGTGTCAGTGTCCCGAGGGCCCTGCAACTGGTTCCTCTTCACTGATGTCCTCAAACGGCTGAAGCTCTCCTCAAGGATATTTCAGGCCTGTTTCCCGCAATTTGAAATCACCACCCTGCCCAAGGCAGAGTTCTACCGGCAGGTGGCCTCCAGTCAGCTGCTGACCCCTGCTGAGAGACCTGATGGCATGGAGGACAGATCTCCCCCTGGCTCCTCTGAGACTGTGGAGCTGGTTGCTTCCGAGCCCGAGCTCCTTCGGCTCCCAGGGTCTGAGGTGGAATTCCAGTCTTGGAACAGTTGACCAGGAAAACGGCACCCCCTCTTCTTTCTCCTCCCAAGTTCACCCTTCCCCCACCTCCCCTGTCCCCCCACCGAGCACCAGGCTGCAGAATGAGGCAATAATATGGACCAACAAGAAGCTGCCTTATCAATGCCAGCATTAGTGACTGGATTTTTTTTTGTTTTTTGGTTACAGTTAGTTCTCATCTCCCTGTCATCACTGTCATTGTGGTTGGTGATGGGAGTGGAAAGTTGAACTCCATGTCTGACGACAAGAGGTCCCGGGGGTGGTAGGAGGTGGCGCCAGGGTCCCTTGGACTGGAACCTTTGCATGTGACCTAACATGGGCCTGGGTGGCTGTGGCCTGTTCCAAGGAGAAACAAGAAAAGCCTAAACCTGAGCGACCCCTTGTCCCCCTGTGTTCTTTTGTCTGCCATAGTATTTATTAGTATTTAATTGGTATTGTTTCATTGGTTTCTGATAAGTCTGTATCCCTGTGCCGATGTGAGACAACGTGTTGTATTGAGGGACTTTCTTTACCTCTTTTCTGTTTCTTTCTCGTTAAGCTTTGGGGCTGTTCCCTCCCTCTGACAAAGTTATCCCCAGGTTGCCCCCCACCCCCACCCTGGGAGGGGCCCAGGTGGGCAGGGTGGAGAACATGTGACTAATGAAGCTGGCTCAGAGCTGGGGGCCTAGGGGTAAATCCTGAGGCTTTGGTGCTCCCCTTCCCTTGCCAGTTTTTCTCTTCCCTGTCCTTCGAAGAGGACCTGCCATCTTGAGATTAGGTTTACTGGGGAGAGGAGAATTGGGTAAGGGGCTTGTGAGTTACTCCAGTAAAGCAGAGCTGAGAATGGGCCCGAGGGTTCCCTGCTCCCTTCAAGGTGCACAATACAGGGTTCTTCTTCCATCTTTCCCCACATCCCTACCCATTCCACCCTGTCCTGGCCTCCCCCTCTCCAGATACTGAGCCTCTTGCCTCTGAGCCCTTGACTCCCATCTTCACCCCGCCCCCACTGTTCTCTTTTGGAATCTGTGGAGGGCTCTGGGGCTGACAGTCTGGTGTGACATCAGGCGGCGGCGCCAGTGCTTTCCTAGGCGAAGGCAGGAGACCAGTCTCCAGCCCAGGCTCCACTCAGGCTGAGTGGGTGGCCACCCACCAGCAGCCTCCAGGCCAGGAGAGGAGGAGAAGGAGGAGCTCGGGGTGCTTCCCTGTCCCCACCCTGTGGCGTGTTTTTCCCACTCTCTTATTTTTCTACCAATTGCTATTTTTCCGAACAATCCTTGTAGAGGGTCTGTACCATCCAAAGGCAGGAGGGCCTCACTGTGGCTGGCTCTGGTTGGAAATGGTACAGTTTTATTGGACAGGTGCTAAACGTCAACAACAAAAGAAGAAAATGGAAAAAAAAAAGACAAAAAAAGGAAAAAAAAAGCCAGTTTGAGGATGGGACAATCTGTTCTCCAGAGGCTCCTGACCCATTTGGGAGCTTTGGTGGTTATTTTCTTTGTATTGTGTTTGTTCTTTGTTCCCTGGGGGAATTTCTGGGCCCCCTTCTGTAGGACTGCTCCCCAGCTCCATCATCCTGCCCAGTTGGTTTTGAAGTTGTTCTCCCTTTAAAAAAAAACAACAAAATAACTAAATATATATATATATAAATATAAAAAATTTTAAAAAGCAATGAATAGGCTAGTTGCAAAACTATTCATAACAATAAAAAAGTAAGAAATAATGAAAATGTCCAACAAAAAGAGAACATTAAGGTCATTATATTGTATCTCCAAGTAATAATGAAACTATCTCATTAGGTGAAAAACACGTATGATAAACTAAAAAAATGAAAATTGTCTAGATACTATGATTACAGGCATGTAAGCCTTTTAAGTGAATATAAAAATTCACACTTTATGCATATAAAATACATAGTAGTAAAGTAGCAGTCAAGATAGAAAAATAATTTTTTCTTTGCCATTATTTACACATTTTGATAAAATTTAAAATGTGTTTAAACTGGGTGTGGTGATGCACGCCTGTAATCCCATGGGTCCATCCTGGGCCTATTGTTTTATTACTAATGTTGTTGGTGTCTAGAACAGCACCTGGTACACATTAGGCACTCAATATATGCTTTGTTGAATGAATATATATATATATATATATATATGCTGAGAAGAGAGTTTTTAGGATACATAGTAATTCTGTCATGGGAATTGGGGATTTGGGAGGGATGGTGGCCAAGGAAAATTTTTTATTTGGTTTTGGATAATTTTACACTTTTACAGAGAACATGTTATTACTTGGATTTATTTCAAAAAATGAAAGCTAACCCAGCACAAAATGCCATAGGTGACCAAACCGAGGTTCAAAGTTAGTTTGAACTGAAACTATCCATAGCAAAATAAAAGAGGATAAAAGTAAAGTTCTACATTTATGAGGAGAAAAAAGTAATTTAAAATATTTAACCCCCATCTCAGTGTCAACCAAGAGTGGTGTCAGCTGGAGACAGTGATATCTAGCCACATTTTGACCATGTGATGGGTTCCATCTACACCCAGTCTTCTCTGATTCTATCACGTCTTCAGATTCTATGTTCATAAGTTCACAAAGGTGAATGATGTACTTGGCCTGCTCGGTAAGGAGCATTAAAAAAAAAAAAAAGGAATCAAGAAGTTGAGGTAGGCAGCAAAGACAAACAGGAAAAGCGAAGGCTTTGAGGCCGCTGTTTAGAGATCAGACATTTTCCCCTCAAAGGGAGGACAGGGTTCGCTCAGGTTTTCAGAGGCATCAAGAATAGAACTTTCTGAGCGGATTTGGAGGCGTTCAATGCAAAGGAACACCCCGCAGAGGGCTTTCTCATTGTTATGTTTGGAAGCAGCTTTATCACCCCAAGTCTGGCTATCATCAAAACAGCCTTCTCTTTTACCCAAGAGGTTTATGGTCATGCACTTGTCACTGCCCCCATGGGGAGATGTTCGGGACTGTGTAAAAAAGCTGGGGCAAGAACATGTGTGGAGCGGATTCTGACTTAGATGGGTATATATTGTGCCTTCTGCGGTGGAAGATGCTGGAACGGGTCGAACAGACTCCAACGACGTGGCCAGCTGGGAGCAACACGTACGCTATGCAGACACGGTATATGAGCTTCCTAAGTGAGACCGGCCCAGACCTCCCCCGTGAGCGCAACACAGCTGGGCTCCTCCAAGGCTGCGCCTGTTTCACAGCCCTGTCGTCCTGCCGTATCAGGCGCAGGACAGTACTCTTACCAAGTCTACTTGGAAACAGGGCACCGAAACTCCACTATCGGGTGGGACTAGAGCCACCAATCCCACAGCACCCAGCCGACCGCCCCACTTCCGCCGGAAGTCACCCTGGCCGCGGGCGCCGCGATGACGTCACCAGCCCACCGGAAGTTTCAGGGCTTGCCTGGGAGGCTGTAGATCGGTGCAGCAGGCGGTTGGCCCCACCCCTGGGGTAAGGAGGCCTTAGCGGGGTTTGGGGCCGTCCGTCTCCCATTCTGAACCTCCTCCCTAGTGCTTGCTACCTTCACCCTGCCCGGGGCTCTGGCGCTCCTGCCTGCTACACCCCTTTGCCTGTGACCGCTCCGAGTCGGGCAACCCTTGCCCGCACTCTGGGGCTCTGGAACCCAGAGGGTTCTCCGGGCTGCTACAGACCCGCTCCTGTCTCCGGGCCTGCTGCAAGCCAGGCTCTGTCTCCCCTTGGAGGCTGCTGCATCCCTACCTAGGGGCTCAGGACAGGTCCACTCATGGGGGTCGTAGAGAGTAGGCTCCGGGAGGCCCTCTGTCCGGTCTCCAGTGTGGGTGCCTCCCCGATACAGGTAGTAATAGTGATAGGGAGGGATATTCGGGGCGTGGTAGCGTATGCCTGTGATCCCAGCACGCTGAGGTCAGAGGATCACAAGTCCGAGCTCAACCTGGGTGATTTAGCGAGACCCTGTCTTAAAAAAAAAAAAGCTGGGGATGCAGTTCAGTGCAAAGGTCCTGGGTCCAATTCCCCGGACCTCCCATATACACACAAGGAGAAAAAAATAGAGGGATAAGAAGGGATAAACCCAAGACTAATGGCCTATTTCTTCCCAGTTAGCTGTTTCTTCAGAAGTCCTGTAACTCATTCACGCCTTGGGGTTCAGCATCCCTCACTTCCAAACCTTTACACAATGCATTCTGCCGCGGACTCCCAGTCTTTGTTGGGTGAGGGCTGAACTGATCTGTCTCTGCAATCACATCCAGCTTCCCGAGGAACCATGTCTCCCGCTGCTGTGGGTGCCGCCTGGAGTGCCATTCACACACCGCTGCCCAAGAGGCGTTGCTAGAGAGGAGCTGCTGACTTCTGTGTGAATACTGGGAATGCCAGAGTTGTGGCTGCAAAAGTATCCAATCAGGAGAAAGATGTAGGCTGGAGACCGAATTACCTGGTGAGAATTGCTGCCCTATGTTTCCTCTTTTATGTAATGAATAGTTTCTGGTTTGATTATCTTGATTGGAATTTCTGGCCCAGAATCATATCCACTAAGGCCAAAAGTAAATCACTCTGAGTTTATTAACACATGCTGATGTATGGTCTCTGGTTCCCATAAGTCCCTGGCAGTTGTAGGCAGTGACTTGGAGTGTGTCAAAGGACAAGGACATCTGATCCTGGGTGCTGAATTCCTGATTGCCTCTAGGAGATGTTTGTTCTGGTCGTGTTGTCAGCAGATTCTTTTGGGTACTTCCTACAGTAGCATGTATGTGAATATTTAGGGAAGTAAAAGGAGGATTTGTTGCTGGAGGGAAGGAAGATAGATACATTCTTCTTCACTTTATCTTAGAACTTAGAGGAAGGAGATGCCCCAAAGGCAGAAGACAGTGTTCATCTTGAAGGGGAGCACTCAGAAACAGATAAAAGGCCCACTAAAAGGCCATAGCACTCTGTGGTATGTACTTGAGGGCCAATGAATTCTGTTTTCGGACCCGTTTAGAGAGTCTGAGAATATATGCCATGGAATAGATCTTTCAGTAGTAGCTAGTTATATTCTTTCTGTTCCTTGGCAGCCTCAAGGATGGACTTCCTGGTTCTCTTTTTATTGTACCTGGCTTTTGGGCTGACCAGTGTTATTATGATCTGCATCTGCTCAAAAAGTCATCATTTGAGTAGCTTGTTCCAGGGTGGAACACAGGTAATAATGATCCTTGAATACCACTGAAGTTTGACTATTGCACTAGTGTAAAAGACTCACCAGTTTCCTGATGGGGCAAGAAGAGTCCATTTAAATTCATTGGTTCATTTAGTCTTTCATTTATGGCAGTTGTATGTTTTTGTTTTCATTACTGCCGAAGGTAACCTTGTGGCTGTTTAGCTCTGATGCGGTGCCCCTTACTGGGGATGGATGTGAGCAGTGTCTGCCTGAAGGTGCTTGATGGGTGAAACTGGGGATTGGATGAACAGAAAGCCAAACATGGGGCTGCTCATCCTCCTTCTGGGTTGAAAGGGAGCAGAACTGAGGACAAAACTAAGCAATAAAGTGGTTGACTTGGGATGGACCTGAGCCAATGCCAGTAATCTGGAGGTGGAACTTGAACTGGGATTGAACCCAGAAAGGGAAAGAGCAGCCTTCATATCAACATTCCCTTAGTTTCTGCTCACCTCTTTCTCTGAAGACCCTGACAAGTGCCACCTTTGGGGTCAGGGTAGAAGTGGAGGAGTTGGCATCAAAGGAAGCCATTCACTTTCTTCATTCTTTCGTATTGGCTTCTCTACCTTTATGCAGAAACAAAACTTAGTATCTCTGGTAGTGCTGGCTATGTTTGGAGCATCTGATTTGAGAGTGAGGAGAATGAGAGATGAAATTGAGCTTTTTTCTTTTCTTTTATTTCAGCTATGTTCCTGTATAATTCCACAGTGCTTTCAGAGAGCCATACAGAGATGCCTTCATTACTTCTTCCACACACGGTATATATAGTTCTATATAATTCGGAGTTTAAATATGATCCTCTTTCTGTCTTGATTACTTGTTGCTGCCCTAGCTTCAGGAAACCCTTGTGGTTTCCAGCATAGTAACAGTGCTGGGGAAGGATGCTAGAAGGATGGAGAGTTCTGTGTTCAGAACTTCTACTCACAAATAACCTGCCGTTTGTCTTTAGGGTCTTGATGTGTCTACTTTTAAATAAAGATATTTAAAGAGTGGGAAAAGATTGACATGTGTTTCTGCATATTACATGGCTATGTTTCACCTGGTTTCTTATTTAATTTTGAAAAGGAAATGGTTGCCCTTGTAACATTTGTTAGTTTTGTATGATTTCTTCACAGCGCATCCCTGCGAATAAAGCACAGGCCTCTTTCCTTTCAGCAACCACACCTTCATTGTCCTGCACCTGGTCTTGCAAGGGCTGGTTTATATTGAGTATACCTGGGAAATATTTGGCTACTGTCAAGAGCTGGAGTTCTCATTGTGTTACCTTCTTCTGCCCTATCTATGGCTGATTATAAACCTGGTTTTCTTCGCCCTAACTTGTGTAACCAATCCTGGTAAGTTGAGGCTCTTAGCATACAAATTGGGGACAGCTCAACTGTCTTACGGATAGTACAGGTACAGTAAAAACAGATAGTAGTCCCTTGAAAAAGATTGAAAGGTGGATGTGGTGGCCCATGCCTGTGATCCCAGCACTTGAGAAGTTGAGGCAGGAGGATCACCGTGAGTTCCAGGCCAGCCTGGGCTACATAGCAAGTTCAAGGCCAGTCTGAATGCATAGCAAAACCCTGTCTCAAAAAAGCCAAAAACAAAAAAAAGATAGCAAAACTATTGTGTTTTCTTTATTTTTTGTCTTTGACCAGTGGGTTATTTAGAACTGTTTAAAATTTTTCAATATGCTCTTTGTGTTTTAGTTTATCTTTCTGATGCCTGGGCTACATAATGAGTTCAAGGCCAGCCTGAAAGCCATGGTAATCACGGCTACTCAGGAGGCTGAGGCAAGAGACTGGGAGTTCAAGGCCAGCCTGGGAAATTGAGTGAAACTGTCTGAAAATTTTTAAAAAATGTTTAAAGGGAAGAGAGTGGGCTAGGGTCGTAGCTCAGTGGCTGAACACTTGCTTAGCATGGTTGAGGCCCTGGGTTCAATCCTCAGTGCTGGAAAAAAATTTTTTTTGAGACATGCATTGCACTTGGACATGTGTTCAGTTTTTTGTGTTTTTGCTTTTGTTAGCGGGGATCAAACTCGGGAACTTGTGCTTGTGAGGCTGGCAGTGGAACCAACTGAGCTAAATCCCCGGCCCTGTGGTCAATTTTTATAAATGATCCATGTGCTTGAAAAGAGTTTGTATTTTTTAATTCTTGAGTACAGAGAACCAAAAGTCCCTTATATCAAGTTTATTAATTATGTTCAAGTCTTTTAGATCCATACTATTTTTTTTTAATTTGTTAGCCAGTTAAACCAGTTACGGAGAGTGGTGGTTATCTCATTTTGATGATGGATTTCTCCATCATCAGACTTCTCCTTGTAGTTTGTCAATTTTTGCTTCCTATTTTTTTGTTTGTGTGTTTGTTTGTTTTAGTACCAGGGATTGAACTTGGGACCTTGTGCTTGCAAGGCAGGTGGCAGCACCACTGAGCTAAATCCCCAGCCCTGCTTTCTATATTTTGAAGCTACTGTGTGTATATGTGTATTCTTGTTAAATGCATTCAAGTTTAGGGTTAGTATTATCTTTTCCTGGTAAACGGAGTCTTTTCACAATATAGTAAGCCTCTATCACAACTAATGCTCTTTGCACCCACATCTCTTTTGTCTGATACTAATTTTATTATATTGTTTTTCTTTTGATTGGCATGTACTTGGGATGTTTTTCTATACTTTTACATTTAAACTTTTCTGTCCTTAAAATACCAACTATTCATCAACTGATGAATGGATAAATAAAATATGAGAAATCCATTTAGTGGACTATTACTCAGCCATAAAAAGATTAGAGTCTGTGGGTGTAGCTCAGTGTTAGAGCACTTGCCTAGCATATGGGAGGCCCTGGGTTCCACCCCTCGCATACAGAACAGAGTAAGACAAAATAAGAATGAAGTATAGATTCATGCTACAACTTGGATGAACCATGAAAACTTGCTGAGTTAAAAAAAAACAAAAACGGACACAGGGCTGAGGATTTAGCTCAGTGGCACCGTGCCTGCCTTGCAGTCACAAGTTCCTGAGTTCGATCGTTGGTACCAAAAAAAAGGAAAGAAACCAGACACAAAAAGCCATAAATTATGTGGTTCCATTGATGTGAAATGTCCAAAAAAGGCAGATGCATAGAGACACAAAGTAAATTCGTAGATTCCAGGGCCTGGGGTCATTAGAGAGAAACGAGAGTGAGTGCCAACAGGTTTCTTTTTGGAGCAACAATAGTGTTCTAAAATTGATTGTGATGAAGGCTGCACAACTGCATTGAATTGCATTTGTGGATTGTGTCTCACTAAAGCAGTTGTAAAAATGAACTGCTTAACATATTAAATATAGCAGTTTCAGTTGTGTTGTTTCGGAATGGATTTCATGAATATCCAGTCCACCATATTCCTTAAGCTGACATTTGTCCTTACTTTTTCAGGCACTATAACAAAAACAAATGAATTATTATTTCTTCAAGTTTATGAGTTTGATGACGTGATGTTTCCAAAGAACGTGAGGTGCTCTACGTGTGGTTTAAAGAAACCAGCTCGATCCAAGCACTGCAGTAAGTGTGGCTGTGCTGGCACCAGCAGCACCCTCCCTAGTGGTGATGTGGGCTTTGCTGGGCGGGAGTGTTTCATGAATCTCAGCGCAGACCCCTCTGATCCCCAGCCATGGGGTGACCACTTGGTAGAGGCCAGATGGTGGTTCTTTTTGCGGGACTGACAGGAAGGTCGTGTGTTCTGTCTAGAGGCCGACCCTGTGCCCTTCCTTTGCCACGCGGTAGGGTGTGTTCTGCAAAAGATGTGTCTGTGGACTGCTGGGTCTGCTCAGGCTCAGTTTTCTGGAGAATGCCCAAGATTCTACAGTAGCACTGTGTAACAAAAATACCACTTATGTGATTTAGAATTTTCTAGTAGCTACATTGCAAAAGAAACAGTTACTTAATTTTAATCATATGTTTTATTGAAACCAGCATGCTTAAAATATCTTTTATTCTCCCCTTGCAGTGCTGGGGATTGAACCTAGGGCCTCGTGCCTGCTAGGCAAGCACTCTGCCATTGAGCTACATCCCCAGCCCTTTTTATGTTTGAGACAGGGTCCCACTGAATGGCCCAGGCTGGGCCCATACTTGTCTCAGCACTCCTCCACCTCCGGAGCAGCTGGATTACAGCCATGGACCATCACACCTGGCCCTAAAGTATCATTTTTACATGTAATCAGTGTAAAGGTATTACAAGATAGTTCATGTTCTCTGTATCCCACTAAGTCTTTGAAGTCTGGCATACATTTTACACTTACAGTACATCTCAATTTGGATACTAAATTCTCATTGGAAATTCCTGATCTATATTTAGAGTACATAAAATTCACAGTTGGAAGAGAGTAGACTCTCATACCCAGGCTACATCCAGACATTCTTAAGTTTTCCAATAACTGAACCAAGTACCATGATGTTTTTTTTGATTATGCACATCTGCATTGACATAATGATACATCTTTATCAGAACGGACTTGACTTTAAAGCAAAACCATCAGTTTTTTAAAAATCTGTTTTGTTTTTCTGCTTTTTGGGGACGGAGTTTCACTATGTAGTTTAGGCTCTGGCCTTAAACTCACTATGTAGCCCAGGTTAGCCTCAAACTCACAGCAATCCTCTTGCCTCAGCCTCCCAAGTACTAGGATAAATAAGTTCACAACTCTTATGTCACCTCTGTATTACTCACATTAATTCAGAAGAGAATTACATAAATTGAAAAACTGTAAATTTGCGAATATCAACAGAGTACTCAGGGCCGGGGATTTAGCTCAGTGGTGCCGCCACCTGCCTTGAAAGCGCAAGGTCCTGAGTTCAATCCCCATTACCAAAAAAAACCACCCAGAATACGCTCAGATTTTTCTTGTAGCCATATGTCAATGTGCAATACCCAAACATGGCTGGTGGCTACTAGGCAACCAGTGGCTACTACTGTATTGGACAGTGCAGTTCTAAAAGCCTGGTGGCAGCACCGCCCTGCCACTTCTCCCCGCACTGTCAGTGTTCAATTTGTAAAAACTGTAGGTGTGCATGGTATCACTGTGTTGTCAAGGACAAACATAGTCCATGGCTCCCTCCTGTGCAGGTGTGTGTAACCACTGTGTGCACCGTTTTGACCATCACTGTGTGTGGGTAAACAATTGCATTGGGGCCTGGAACATCAGGTACTTCCTCATCTACCTCCTGACCTTGACTTCGTCAGCCACCACCATGGCCGTCCTGAGCACAGCGTTTCTGGTCCACCTGGTGGTGGTGTCAGATCTGTACCAGGAAATGTATATTGATGACTTTGGACACTTCCAGGCTGTGGACACAGTCTTTCTCATTCAGGTAATTATGCAGTGCGCGGTAGTTTTCTGAATTCAAGTTGGAAAAGTCATATTCTCCCAGTAAAAAGTGAAGCTGTTCCTGTTTTTTTAAATTGATATTAAATTTACATACTGTAAAATACAACCTTTAAATGTGTACAACTCAGTGGTTTTAGTAGGCACGCACCCCTCACCACTGTTTCATTACCCGAAAGAGAAACACTCCCTGGTCCCTCTTCCCCTAGGCCCTGGCACCATTAATCTTACTGTCTTTATGAATTTGCCTTTTCTGGACAATTCATAATAAATGGAACCATATAATGTCTGACTTTTTAGACTGGCTTCTTTCACGTAGAATAATGGCTTCAAATTTCATGGGCGTGGTGACGCATGCCTGTAATCTTAGCCCC
Organism: Heterocephalus glaber; assembly: GCF_053883595.1. Taxonomy (NCBI): domain Eukaryota; kingdom Metazoa; phylum Chordata; class Mammalia; order Rodentia; family Bathyergidae; genus Heterocephalus; species Heterocephalus glaber. Next base: position 37,990,256 of record NW_028258381.1, on the reverse strand, counting down.
GGGAGGCTGAGGCAGGAGGATTGCTGTGAGTTCAAAGCCAGCCTGAGTTATATAGTGAGTCCAAGGCCAGTCTGGAGTACATAGTGAGATCTTGTCTTAAAAAAGACTAAAAAAAAAAACCAAAAAAATCACATTTCAGTCATAATTGGAGCATGAATATATATTTCATTCTTTTTGGGGTTTTTTTTGAGCCAGTGCTAAGTTGCTAAGTTGCCCAGCCTGAGTTTCAACTTGCAATCCTCCTGCCTCACCTCTCAGTATTTGTATTACAGGGTTGTGCCTCCATGTCTGATTTCATGGCTTTACTTAGTCTGAAAGCCAGTATCTTCTTTGTTTTTTCCTTTTTAGTTTTTGTGGGGGGGGTTCGTTTTGTTTTGTTTTAGTTTCTTTTTGAGATGGGGGTCTCACCATGTAGCTCAGATTGGCTTCTAGCCTATGTTCCTCCTGCCTCAGCCTCCAGGGTGCTAGAATTACAGGTGTGTGCCACCTTAAGCCAGTACCTTTTTTTAAATTCTTACTTTGAAATAGATTTAAGGTATGTTGTAGAGAAGCATACAGGAAGTCCCATGCACTCCCAGCACCCCTCCTCCTGTTCCAGTGTCCTATACAACCACAGTACCAGACCAAACTGAAAAACATGTTGGCACAGCCCAGAGAGCTGAGTTCACTGGTCATATGTGCACACTTGCTCATGTATGCAGCTCTGTGCAGTCTTGTCCCAGGAGCAGCTTCATGGAACCACCAGGACCATCACGTTGCTCAAACATGCTGTCACTAGACTCCCTTCTGCCACCACTTTGTAGCCACACTTACCTCTTCTCCACTCCTAACACCTGGCCACAATTAGCCTGTTTCCCTTCTCTGTGATTATGTTATTTTACAAATGTTTCATAAATACTAGGCAGTACATAGCCTTTTATGATTGGCTTTTTGCACACAGCATAATTCCCTTGAAACCCATCCAAGTCATCTTGTGTATCAGTGGTTCATTCCTTTTTGTTGCTGTACAGGATTCCGTGCTTTGGATATACCAGTGAAACCATCTACCTTCTCAAGGATATTTGGGTAGTGTCCAGTTTGGGGCTATTAGCAAACAAGGTTGCCATGAACATTTGTTTACAAGTTCTTATGTGAAAATGAGTCTTTAGGGTCATTCTTGGGTTCATAAAAATCCATTTTAGGTTTCGAAAAGGACTCCCATACTATTTTCCAGAGTAGTTGAGTTATTTTACAATAGCTTCTTATTAATCCAGTATGACTAGCCCAGAGTTTATTTTATTGTTCCTTATGGGTGGATATTTAACTCCTTTCTTTGGGGAAAAAGGCTGTTAAAAGGCAATGCCACTGAATACCCTTGTGAGTGTATTTTTGTGGTTGGATTGTTTTAAGAGAGACATTGACTCCCACCCATTTTATTTTGATACATGAACTCAGATCCGTGTTAATCTATTTTGCAAATAGTTAACTGGCATAGTCCTGTTTCCTGAGTGGCCTCCCCTAGAGGAACACTTCACTTGTCCCACAGTAAGCTCTCACACATACCAAGAAAATCTTGGGGCTCTTTGTAAATTCTGACTTATATTCAATGTGTCAGATTTGGATGCAGGTGGGTGGCTAAGACAGTGACTGGTGTGTCTGTAGATAGGATCAGGGCTGGCACTCTCCACTTCCTAACGTGCATCTTCTTTGCTCCCAGTATCTGTTCCTGACCTTCCCAAGGATTGTCTTCCTGCTGGGCTTTGTCGTGGTGCTGAGCTTCCTCCTGGGGGGCTACTTGTGCTTTGCTGTGTACCTGGCTGCTACCAATCAGACCACGAATGAATGGTACAAAGGGGACTGGGCCCGGTTCCAACACTGCCCCCTGGTGGCCAGGCCCTCATTAGCCGAATCCCAAATCTACCAGAACATTTACTCCCACGGACTTTGGAGCAACCTCCAAGAGATCTTTCTACCTGCAAGCCCATGTTATGAGAGAAAGAAGAAATAAATGAAAAGAGTGTTACTGCTTATCAAATATAATATACATTTATTTATACATATGGATACTTATTTTCTAGGCATTGTTTGGTTTCTACTGTGTGTTTATAAATCAGCTGTTTTGGTTTCTGTTGTGTATAAACCTGCTTTCAGTGGGGAAGGAAGATAGGGAAAACCAGTGTTTACTGAGTGACTAATTTTTGCCAGCTGCCGTGGCAGATCTCCTACTTGTTTGTCCTCTGTTGGAATCCAGCACCACTGAGGTCCTACTGCATGGGGGGGGGGGGAGTTATCACTTGTCCAAGGTTCTAGGTACCTCTGGGACCTTGATCTCACTACTCTGGGCACCTGGACAAGAAGGGGTCTTACAGCTCTGTCCCCTGATGTGCAGCAGGATCTCAGTGACTCAACACCTTGGGGTTGTGCCTGGCTACACCCTTTTTATGCCTTTTCCTAGTCTGTCCCTGTCTCCCAGGGAGGCTTTCAGACCCGCTACCACATGCTCACTGAGGCCTGCCTTTGTGCCAGCCCAGTTACTCCAGGCACTTCCTGTACTTGTGTCACCTGCCTTACTCTCCACTGGCCTCTTCTGGCCATATTCAAATCTTTTCTGCCTTGTTAAAAAATGTCTGAAGTAAGCTACTAGCTTGTTCAGTGGAGAGATGAGTGCTAGAAAAGAAGCTTATATAAAGTGCTGATGGGCTTTAGGAGGGTAGGCGGGTTTTCAGGAGCAGGAAGCAGGTGGATTGGACCTTGAAGGCTACCAAGTTTCCTACAAGCCATCTCAGGCTAGGCGAAGGAACCAGCAGCCAGCAAGGCCAGGACTCTGGAAAGGACTGGGGAACAGAAACCCTGTGGACAGTGGGCGCGGAGGGGAGGCCTTTACGAGGCATCATTCTTCCAAAGAAACTTGGGGGTTCAGAACAGACGCAATTTTTCCCCCCTCGGTACAGGGGATCAAACTCAGGACCTTGCGCTTTCGAGGCAGGCCCAGCGCCACTGAGCTAACTCCCCAGCCCTAGACGCAATTTGAAAACCCTGCTTGGGTTGGTAGGGAACCGAAGTCCGCCTTCTCCCGGCCAACGCCCGGTCCTGGCTGGTGGAAAGAGCGGTGAAGGCAAAAGGCGGAGGCTTTGAACACTGCCCAGAGCAGGCCTGTGAGCCCGGGAAAGCCTCAGCCGGCGCTCGGTAGAGGGCTAGGAGGAGAGGGTCGCTTACTCGCTCGGATCCCGGGGCGGGGCCTACCTGCCCAGCGCGTCGTCGCCAGGGGGCGCCGTCCCGAGAGCGCGGGGCCGCCTCCTGCGCTTGGCCCCTGCGGGCCGCCGTCCTCGCTCTGGCGTTCTGCTGCCGTTCTGCTGCGCGGCGTCCGCTCCCGCAGCTCCGGTTGGCGCCGCAGTCGGACCCTGGGTGCCCGCTGACCCGCAGAAGCGGCGATGGCCCCCTGAGCGGGCCGGCAGCAGGTACCGGGCTGGCAGGTGGGCGCCGCGGCCCGGCCCAGGTCGGCACGGAAGCCGAACTGCGCCTCTTTGTCTCCGCGGGCGGCGGCGCGTCCCCAGCGCCCGGGCGGAAGTGGGGCGCGCGGGACACCTGGGCACCATGAGCGATATCCGCCACTCGCTGCTGCGCCGTGATGCGCTGAGCGCCGCCAAGGAGGTGCTGTACCACCTGGACATCTACTTCAGCAGCCAGCTTCAGAGCGGGCCGCTGCCCATCGTGGACAAGGGTCCTGTGGAGCTGCTGGAGGAGTTCGTGTTCCAGGTGCCCAAGGAGCGCGGCGCTCAGCCCAAGGTGCCTGTCCCGGCCGTGCCCTTCCCCTGGGTGACAGGCGCTCGCCCAGCCTCTCGGTTCTTCCCCTGGGGCTTGCTCTTGCAGCAGTCCCCCAATCCCCTGCCCTGCAGTCCTGAGGCATTGCCCAGCCGAGTGCCTTGTTTTGCAGGCGGTGACAGCTGCGACCCAGTGGTGTTCAAGGAATAGACTTTGGAGGCTGTCCACTTAGCGCATTAAAGCCCTGTTTTCTAGTGTCCTAAACCGTGTGGGGTATTCTGAGTTCTCCAGGATGATACCTAATGAGATATATGAGTTTTTTCCTGAGCTTAACGTCGTCATTCTACTCCCTGAGACCTGGGTTTCTGAAAAGCACCCTGGGGAACTTAGTGTATTCCCTGCCTTCTTACTGCGTGAACGAACAAGTCGCGAAAGCCACATTTCTCACAGCTCTTTCCTGGATTTGTTTTACAGAGACTGAATTCACTGCAGGAGCTTCAGCTTCTTGAAATCATGTGCAATTATTTCCAGGAGCAAACCAAGGACTCTGTGAGACAGATTATTTTCTCATCGCTTTTCAGCCCTCAAGGGAACAAAGCTGATGACAGCAGGATGAGCTTGTTGGGAAAGCTGGTCTCCATGGCTGTGGCTGTGTGTCGAATCCCGGTGTTGGAGTGTGCAGCCTCCTGGCTCCAGGTACTGCTCTGGAAATAGCCTTCCTCCCCAGAGTCTCTGAAGATGAGTTTACTTCAGAAATTTTCATTTAATTGGATTATTGGAGAGGTGTTTTCCACCTGTACTTCAATATGTCCTTTATCATTGCTGCCCTGTGTACTGATACTGTATTCCAGTCCCATTTTTATGTACAGAGCATTATAATTCTTGAGGGCATTTTTTTTGTTTTGGTTTTGTTGTTGTTGTTGTTGTCGTTGTTGTTACTGGGAATTGAACCCAGGACCTTTACACTGAGCGACATCTCTAGCCTTTTTCTTCTTTTTTGAGAGAGAGGGTCTTGCTAAATCACTAAGTTGTCCAAGCTGGGCTCAAATTTGTGATCCTCCCGCCTCATCTTTCCAGAGTGCTGGGATTACAGATGTGTGCTACCATGCCCACAGAACAAAATGGCCTGTCTTCAGACCAAGTGAAAAATCTAGGGGAAAATAAGGTAGAATTTTGAAAACTGTACGTATGCAGTCTTAAAGGTGAGATTTTAAAAGTCATTATATATTAAATTATAGCAGAGCTTACCTGTTACTAGAAGCTTGTTCTCTATACAGTTAAGTCAGTAAGCATGTGAGTTATTTCATGTAGTTCCAAGGTGACATCATGCAGTTGATAACTTTTAATGGATATAGTGAAGGAAAAATATGTATTTACAGCAGATTTAGTGTTAGGTAGTGTTTTGGAAGACACATTTTGTTTTGTTTTTGTGCTACTCTACTTTTATTTTTTTAATAAATTTTATTTTATCCCACTACCCCCCTCCCAAGTGCTACTCTACTTTTAGAGCGGTTGTTGGCCAAACATTTGGGTGAATGTGTTCCTTAGCCAAACTACTGGAAGGTACTACATTCAGATGAATAAAGCTCCTTTATTCCCACGTACTTGAAATCTTTTTTTCCCCAATTTAATTAAATGTTTTTTTTTTTTAAATAATTTTGCTTATCCATAAAATTTGGCCAGCAAAAACATACTGTTAAGTGTAGTGCGCAGGTAAGTCACAGTGAAACATATACCTTAATTCTTCCCAATCCAGAGTTTGTGTTAGCAGCTGGTGAATGTGGCCTGAGCAGCTGATAGGCAGGCTTATACATGGGAAGAAAAAAAGGCAGGGGAAGGTGAGGATATAGGGTTCAAAAGCATTAGAGGAACCTGTCAAAGAGAATAGGGCTGTGAGAGGAATTTGGAAAGTGCCAAAAACATTTTCCTCAGAATCTCTTCAAAGTAGTAGCAGCTATTAATTTTTATCTGTTAGAGTCTCACCTGGAATCCTGTAGTTACAAAATTGTCATTTTCTCACCTGAAGTCAGAAATATCTTTCCTAAGTAAACTTCAAAGCCAAGATTGGCAGACTCTTTATGTAAACATTTTAGTCTTTGCAAGCCATGGAATCTCTGTTGAAGCTACTCAGATCTGCCCTCAAAGTGCAAGAGCAGCTTTAGACAGTAGGCAAGCAAGTGAGTGCACTGTGTATCCATGAAACTTTATTCCCAGAGGCAGGAGGTGGAGGGGATTTGGTCTGTGGGCTTTAGATTGCTGGCTCCTGCTTCAAAGGAAGCTGTTAACATCCTTCTCCACCCTGGGAAGTAGCTCTGCCAGTCCGAGTGGTCCTCACTGTTTGTCCATAGTTGCTACCTGCTAACTTCCGATGCCTGTAGTTACATGGCCTGTGGCTTCTTTCCAGAGGACGCCTGTGGTCTACTGTGTGCGGCTCGCCAGGGCCTTGGTGGACGACTACTGCTGTTTGGTGCCAGGCTCTGTTCAGACCCTGAAGCAGATATTCAGTGCCAGCCCTCGATTCTGCTGCCAGTTCATAACATCTGTCACTGCGCTCTATGACCTGACATCAGGTAAAAAAATGTGTTATAGCCATCGAAGAAGCATTAGCTGATGGCTGGTCTTATTTCCCAGTGAACGTTTTGGCTCTTTTTTCTTTATTTTGGGGCTAAAGGTAAATGTGTGGGCAGCTGGACCTGTGCAGTTTGCTAAGAGGGAAATTTTCTTAGTGTCCCCAGTTGCCTGAGTTGGAACAGTATAAGTGGCAAATGGTCCAAAAAGCCAGATTGGAGTCTGGTGAGATGTGGCCTTCTCCCCAGAAATCTGACTTGCTTTTTATCTCCCACTTTTTTTTTTTGGTACCAGGGATGGAACTTGGAGCCTTGTGCTTGGGAGGCAGGCGGCGGAACCACTGAGCTAAATCCCTGGCCCTCCCACTTTTTGTTTTGAAAAATCCAGAAAAGTTACAAGAATAGTACAATAAACACTCATCTAATTCTCACCTATATTGAACCTACATACACACTGAGCTACACCCCTAGCCCCCCCCGCCCCTTTTGGTACTGGTGATCGAACTTGGGACCTTGCGCTTTCGAGGCAGGCAGCAGAACCCCTGAGCTAAATCCCTGGCCCCTCTAGCCCTTTTTTTTTAAGCAGTATTTTATTTTAAGACAGGGTCTCACCATGTTATCAAGTTGCCTAGGCTGGGCTCAAGTTTGTGATCCTCCTGCCTGGGCCTCCCAGAGTGCTGAGATTATAGGCATGTTCCACCATGCTCACCTCTGGTGAGCAGCTTTGTGTAGAGTCTGGCTCAAAGCTTGATTTTTTTGTTTGTATTTCACGTTCCTCCCATTTTACCCTCTACTCTTGCTGCCCAGAGGACTGACAAATAATTTAATTCTTCTAGCAGTTTGAGAGCCTGCAATGACATTTCTGTTTCCATTTTCTGTTCAGCCCAGTATTGGTCTCTGCCAGCCCTCTGACTGTATTTCAGCATTCTTTTATTTGTAATCTTTTCTTGCTTTTACATATTTTAGCTCTCAAGAAAGTTTGTGCAGCAATAGTGTGGACATGCAAGCGCATACAAGATCCCCACACTAGTCCCACACTCGTGTGGAGCAGTTTGCCACTGGAGTAGTAGTAGCTCTTGTGGAGCAGTGCCACCCTGCTAACGAGGAATCATCCCTGGTCTGTCCTGCAGGGCTTCCTGAGAACGCTTATTAGCTGGGTCCTGTGTTTAGGCCTGTGGTTTTCTTACAGGAAAGATTTAACTAAACCCAGTTCATACCATTATAGTTGCTTTTCAGGTCATCAATTGTTTCAGGCCAACAGGACAGAAGTTGGCATTGGCATTGGGAATGGATGCGTTAGCATGTGGAGCAGGAAGTAATGTTTGGGGTAACCGCTGACATGCAGAGTGTATCTGAAACATTGTGTTTTTCTTGTAAGCTGGTGTGTCAGTTGTCAGTGATTTCCCAGGCCACTGGCACATGGTGGTACCCTGGGAGGGACAGCCCTGAAACCACTGTCAGAAGAGTGAAGGATGAGCCCATGCCTTCATCACGAAAGGAAGACACTCATCTCATCCTGCAGTGCCCGAGTGGTACTGAGAGCTCTGGTCTCACTAAGTGAAGGAGTCACATACTCAGTGCGTGGGCTTAAGGGTGCGCCTGACTTCAGGCTTTTGGAGAGGCCTCTGCTCATACCTGGGGTGTACTCTGGAACTATGGGTTGAGCCTGATGTTACCTAGACAGAAACATCTGGGAGAATTAAGGGGCTGGATGCACAATTGCCAAGTGAGGGTTACAGACGAATGCTGCTACCTGTCGCTGCTGTCACCTCACATCAGCAAGGGCAGTGTTTAAGACCAGATGGTTAGTAGGAACGATCTTGAGGCAAGACCCGCTTCAGGAGAAAGAGCAGCTAGCCAGCTTTCTCCATCATGTGCCTGGCTTCCCACACTCTCCTCTTCCATGCTTGGCTTGGAGAGAGTACTGTCACCTTTAGCTTCCCTGCAAACTGTGGGGTGTACTGTCCCAGAAGTGACTGGAGACACAGCCAACCTGTAAGCATGGCATGCCAACCCCAGGATGGACAGTGTGGCCTGGTGGTCTAAGACCAGGGCTCCTTCAGGTCAGCTTTGAGCTCACCATGTACTTCTGATGTGTCTTAGGAAATTACCTAGCATCATTGTACCTGTTTCCTCATCCTCTGGGAATAATTGATGGAGCTATGTAAGGATTTCATGAGTTTAATTTAATGTGAAAAGGACTGAGACCAGAGTCCAACATAGGAAACTCAGCATCAGTGTCAACATTCATTCTCATTATTATTTTCTCTGTCTAGGCCTTGGAGCTTGCCAGGTCTCAGGAATCAAAGGAGATCAAGCTTTTGCTTAGACCAGGGTTCTGGCTTTGAGGCTGGGATGGTTGTTGGCGGCGGAAAGATGGCTGGCAGGAGATTTTTTCAAAGCATAATAGAGTTCTAAGGAATTATTAACCCAACAAGAACTTTTTTCAGCCTCTACTTTGGGCAGAGGGTCCTGGGCACCAGGGATGTCACACTGACTAATCCTTCATGGGGTGGATGTTCTAGCAAACAAGACAGAACATAGACAGGTGAGGCGGTAGTGACCTGAGTGCCCGGCAGGAAGGCTGTGAGCTTGGGGATCTGTCTTCCCCCGTCCACTTCTCCCTTCTCTCCTCAAGACCGAGAACACTTCTGACTGAATGGTCTTTGTTTGCAGATGATCTCATCCCACCTTTGGACTTGCTTGAAATGATTGTCAGCTGGATTTTTGAGGACCCACGGTTGATTCTCATCACTTTTTTAAATACTCCGATTGCAGCCAATCTCCCAATAGGATTTTTAGAGCTCACCCCGCTCATTGGATTGATCCGCTGGTGTGTGAAGGCCCCCCTGGCTTATAAAAGAAAGAAGAAGCCTTGTTTGTCGAATGGCCATGTCAGTAACAAAGTCACGAAGGACTCGGGTGTCGGGATGGAGAGAGACTCCCATGTCTTGTACTCAAAACTCCACCTCAGTGTCCTGCAGGTTCTCATGACGCTCCAGCTGCACTTGACTGAGAAGAATCTGTATGGGCGCCTGGGGCTGATCCTGTTTGACCACATGGTCCCGCTGGTAGAGGAGATCAACAGACTTTCGGATGAACTGAACCCCCTCAACGCTTCCCAGGAGATAGAGCTCTCACTGGACCGGCTGGCACAGGCTTTGCAGGTAGCCATGGCCTCAGGAGCCCTGCTGTGCACAAGAGGTAGGTACCTCCCCTGCCAGTGGTGGCAACATTGCTTAAGCAGAGGAAAAAAAAAGGGACTCCTAGACAGACATTGGCTTTGATTCTTTTAGGATTTCCTTTCCTCCTTTCCTCCTATAAATGCAGGGGAGGAGGGTGGAGGTCTCAGAATGTCCCCTAGTGGTGCTCCCTCACCCTGCTGTCCCCATCGTGCTCCTCATGTGCCATCAATGTGATGTCTGGACATCACCTGCCTTTTCTGGGCCAAGACGGGACTGGGCATGAGGAATCTTTCCTCCTGCATTCTCTTTTTCTTAAGGCATAATTCACCTACAGTGCAATGCACAGGGTAAGAATACAGTTAGATGTGTTTTGACAGATGTATACATTCATGGAACTGCCACCCAGTCAAGATGTGTTCCAATTGGCTGTTCTGAGGGTTCTGTCATTCTCCTGCATTTCAGTGCTTGAGTCTGTCTGGAAAGTGGTCTGGTGCCCGCGATCCACTCTTGTTTGCTTTTCCACCGTTGACTCAGTCACAAGGGTGGCCCCACTCGATGGCTGCTGGTGATGAGTGTCCAGTCTCGACTCCCGTGCTGGAGTGCTTTGACTGGCTGCTCAGCAGGAGCACTGTCCTCAGGTACTTTTCTGGCCACCTGACCAATTGTCAGTGAGGGTGACCCCTCTGCTCAATGGCTTCTTCTATTTTGGGCCTATTTTTTTTTCTATAATAAAGTTTAATTTATAAATTAGGTATAGTAAGAGATTAGCAACAATAACAATAAAATGGAACAGTTATAACAGTATGCTGTACTGTGCATTATGGTGCACACCTGTAATAGCAGCACTCGGGAGGCTGAGACAGGAAGATTGCTGTGAGTTCAAGGCCAGCCTGGACTACAAAGTGGGACCCTATCAGGAAAAAAAAAATTGTGTGTCTGCGTGTGTGTGTGTGTGTGTGTGTGTGTGTGTGTGTGTGTGTGTATGGCAAGTTACGTGAACACAAGCATTTTAGTACTGCCACAGTCAGTCACCCTAATGGACCCAGTGACTACTGGGTGCATAAGTATGCTGTGTGGATACACTGGAAAAATGTGGTGATTTGAGACTGATTGAGATTACATCAAAATGCCATGCAATTTTATATTTATGGATTATTTCTGTAATTTTTAATTTACTCTTTTCAGACTACAGAGAACTGAAACCACAAACTGAAACTGGATAAGAGGGGACTGTTCTATTTCTAGATAATTATTGACAACAAATGATATTATTTATGCATGTTCTGATTTTTTTTTTTTTTTGGTATGGGGGATCGAACTCAGGACCTTGCACTTGTGAGGCAGGCGTGGTGCCACTGAGCTAAATCCTGGGCCCTTAGTGTTGGTGCCAGGGATGGAACTCAGGACCTTGTGCTTGAGGTGCAGGTGCAGTGCCACTGAGCTAAATCTCTGGCCCAGTGTTGTTATTTTTGAGTAGCGCTTGAAGCGCTTGTTGTGAAGTCTTATTGTCTTCACCTTTTTTTGGTAGTACAAGGGTAGTACAGGGCCTTTGCACTGAGCCACATCCCCAGCCCTTTTTTATGGTTTTTTTAAATTTTGAGACAGGGTCTCACTAAACCACTAAGCCCAGGGTGGGCTCAAGCCCCCTGGCCTCCTGCCACAGCCTCCGAGTGCTGGGACCACAGGTTACACCACCACATCTGGCTAGTCTTCACTTTTTCTCCTGTTCTTTTTGTGTTGTTTTGTGTATGTGTATGTGTTTTATTTTTTGGTACATTTTAGATAGATGTAATGATAACAGGGAATTTGTACCTGTACATTATATATTTTGCTTCCCATTCCCCTCCCTTTCCTTCCACCCCCTCTTATTTATAAAAGGTTTGTTTCCATTTTTTCCTTCTAGTCTCTCTTTTTTTTCTTTCAGACCTATTTTTTTGTTATGTTTTGTTTTGTTTTATGTATTCATTAAGTACATTGTAGGTCTACATTATGATCACATTTGTCATTGGGAATTTGTACCTGTACATAATCTATCTTGGTTCTTATTTTTTCCCATTCCCCTCCACCCCTCTGTATTTACAAAAGCTTTGTTTCTGTTTTTCCTTCTTTTCTCATTTTTTTCTTTCTCTTCTTTCCTCCCCCCCAGATCCCCTTCCCCTTTGAACATTTTCTTCCTATTTGACAAGGTCTGTTGTACACTTTGGTCCTCATGTACACTTTCAGTTTCTCACACCAGAGAAGCAATTTGGTGTTTGACATGTGTGTCCTGTTTATTTCACTTAAGAGTCAAGGTGCATCCATTTAGCTAGAAATGTCTCTAATTTATGTTTCTTTGTGGCTGAGTAGTACTCCATTTTATAAAAAACCACCTTTATCCAATCACCAGTTGATGGGCATTTGGGCCTTTTCGAAGATTTAGCTATTAGAAACTGTGCTGCTATAAACATGGGTGTACGCGTATTGCTGTGCTATGATTTAGTTTTTTGAGGAATCTCCACACTGATTTCCACAGTGGTTACACCAGTCTATACTCCCACCAACAATGGAGAAGGGTTCCTTTTTCCTCACAGCCTTGCCAGTATTTGTTATTGGCAATGAGGTGGAACAATCCAAAAGTCAACCACCTGGACTCCTTGAAGTGATAACAATGAAAGTAACAAAACAGATGAAAGAAGCTCTGGAAAAATCAAATAAATTATTTCTCAGATAACTACAGAGATGGTGACCTAAGGAAAGACATGCTTAGTAACTCTAGAGCAGATACAGATAAAAAAAATAGAGGAGCTGAAGAAAATGATGAAAACCCAGCATAGGAAAGAAATGGAATACATGAAATACATTCAAGCAGATATCCAAGAAATTAAAAATTCCATCGAAGGTTTTCACAGCAGAATAAGTGAATATGAGGACAGAATTTTGGATACAAAGGACAGGATTGTGGTTAGTGAACACAAAAAGATTTCTTAAAAATAGCAAGGGACCATTAGGAATCAACCCAACAGCTACTAGATGATGCAAAAAAGAATAACTTAAGATTGATTGAAGTCAAGGAAGGAGTAAGAGTGCAAAAGACTATAAATAAACTTCACAGAAGTAATTCCATAAAACTTCCTAAACAGGGAAAAAGAGTTTGACACACAGATGAGTGAAGCATATGGAACTCCAATTAGCTGTGATAAAAAAAACCGTACACCTGGGCTGGGGATTTAGCTCAGTGGTTTCGCTGCTTGCTGCGCAAGCGCAAGGACCTGAGTTTGATCCCCGGTACCAAAAAAAACCAAACAAACAACCCTACACCTAAGCATGTAATAGTCAAGATTCCAACACAAGAACAAAATATTGAAAGCTGTTAAAGAAACAAATCACATACAAAGGAAAGCCCATTAGAATCACAGCAGACTTTTCAACACAAACCCTCAAGACAAGGAGAGCCTGGAGTGAAGTATTTCAAGCCCTAAAAGAACACAACCTCCAACCCAGATTGATGTATCCTGCAAAACTATCTTTCAAAATTGATGGAGAAATAAGATACTTTCACAACAAAGAACACCTGAGGAGCTTCATGAATACCAAACCAGCACTCCAAAATGTTCCCCTGGATCTGTTTTTAAAGCAAAAACTGCAAGAAAGGGGAACCCGGTTTCTAAAAGCATTTCTGGAAATACGTAACATCAGGCACTGTTGCTGACTTGCTAGCATCCTGGAAAAGAACCACCTCAGCAAACAGTTCTCTTTGTCTCCAGTCTGGTCCTAATCACATGTCTCCTTAATTGCAGATGACCTGAGAACCCTGTGCTCCAGGCTGCCTCATAACAAGTAGGTACCTTCTTTGCTGGGACGGGGTGTCGGGAGGCAAAACACAGCAGACCCCTTTGATCCTGGGTTCCTTAGGGTGAGTTGGGCTGCAGGGTTCAGAGGTTCTCTTTGTAAGGACCTGATGGTAAGTGGGGAGCAGAAACGACAGCTTCACCCACATAAGAAGAACCCTAAGTAGAGCATCAACGTGGGCCAAGAGTCATGGGAAAACCAGAGCCTACCCCAAGCTCACTCAGCCCGGATCTGTTTGATGGGAGGGCAGTATGCTGGCACTGAGGTGACACTGAGTTACACTCTTGGGGAAAGACTGCAGAGCCACCAGCCCAGAGCACAGGGTGTCAGTTACATGGAGGCTTGGGCTCCTGGCAGGAGGGACTTGGTTTCTGAGTGATGCTGTGTGGTTTGCGGTGACCTTAGGTGATCTCTTCAGCTGTCTCTGAGCCTCAGTTTCCCCCTTGCAAAAAGGGGGACGGATACTGTTGCTCGCTCCCAAGTGGTGGTGAAGATGAAAGAGGTGGTGTTTGTAAACTTGGCATCATCATCCCTGCCACGTGGAATCTCCTCCATAGCCTCAGTTGTGCTCTGGAAAGCAGGGATAGGGCCGCACACTGCTTCTTCCTGTCCTTGTAACCTTGGGCAGGTTCCCTGTCTCCTGTCACCTGTTTTCTCATCTGAAAAAATCATAGTCACTGCCTCAGGTTCCCCTTGCCTTGCCCCACTGTAGGGCTTTCTGGGGACTGACCGAGTGAGAACTTGGAAAGCACTTGGAACAGCACTTGGGTGTGGTATCTAGCAAGTGTTAGCTGCTGTCACTGTTGCTGCTCCTGTAATAACAAGATTTTCACTTCTGTGAATCTATTCTTGGCAAAGAAGCCAGAAAGTATGTGCACAAAAATGTCTCATACAAGTACAGTTTTGTAAGTGGTAGGCACCTGGAAGCAGCCTAACCAGGGCATAGGGAGACTTGGTGAATTAGCCACCGTGATTCCTGCAAGGGTCGAACATTATGTATCCGCTGAAAAGTCATTGAGGCAGCTGTGCAAGGACGTTTATAGTTGAAGGCAGAACTGGGCCAGGGTTTATAGAATTGAAAACAACTGAGTTAAATTGCTCGGATTTTTAATGTTCTTTCCCATCTCAGGTTGGTCCTTAACAAGGAGGCACAGGGCTTGAGGACTGGCTTTTGAAAGATAGTGTGAGGGCCAGGAATTTAGCTCAGTGGTTCCACCTCCTTCCTCATAAGCGAAAGGTCCTGAGTTTGATCCCCGGTACCAAAAAAAAAAAATAGTGTGGAGCAGGGAGTAGGGCAGTGTGGCTGGACTGTGGATGTCATCGTCCCCAGGGCCTGGTCCCCTTCTGTCAAGCCAGTGAATCTGAGCAGGAGCTGATGGAGACAGAAGTGTGCAAAACTGGAGCCCGGGGCTGGGCTAGATGTGGAGGAAGGGCGGGCTTATTCCATGTTCAGGGACCCTGTCATCCAGCCTGTATGATTTAGACTCTGTCTCAAAAATTTAAAAGGGCTACAATAATAATAATAATAATAATAATAATAATAATAATAAAGGGCTGAGATTATATCTTGCTGTGAAACCTGTGGGTTCAATCCCCAGGACTACCAAAAAAAAGGAGGGGAAGGTCCAGGCAGCTGGGCAGGATGGTTGCAGATGGTAGGGTCGGTCTGATAGTGGGGCAGGTGGTTGTTGAGGGAGACCCGGGGCCAGGCATGGTGGGGAAGCTACAGTCCTGGTGTAGGGGAGCTTGGGAGCCAGATGGGCTCCAGCTGTGCAGGTTGCGGGGAGTGGGCCCCATAGTCAGGGCTGGGGTGAAGGTGTAAACTGTCCAGGGAGTGCTGTGCTGGACCCTTAATTTCAGGTTTATTTGAAAGGCTGGCTTTAAAGGCGCTGATGATGCTTGAATTTACTTGAGACGCAGTTATGAAGAATGACTTTGAGGGCCGGGATGTGGCTCAGTGGCGCTGTGCCTGCCTGGCAAGTGCAAGGTCCTGAGTTCGATCCCCAGGACCAAGGAGAGAATGACTCAGAGCTGGGCGTGGTGCTGTGATTCTGTAACCCCAGCGCTCAAGAGGCTGACGAGCTCCCATGTGGCCCACGACCTGCAGGTAGACCCCCCTCCATAAGCCATTGCTGGGTTCCTGGCGTTCCCCTGCCGGTTCCTCCTCTGGCTAAATGTTGCCACCCAGGGTCACCTGCTGCTCCGTTCCCCACCCCACCCCCTCCTTCCTCTTGTGCTCAGTGTCCAGCTACCTGGAAGCCCATGTGACGAGGCATCTCCGTGTCCTGCTGACAGATGAGAGGGACAGAGCAACCCCAAGGCGCGTGTGCTGCAGGGTGAGGTTGGCCTCGGTGACCCTAATGCTTCTCCTTGTTTCTGCAGCCTGCTCCAGCTCGTGGTCTCGGGCCCAGTGCAGCAGTCGCCACACACAGCACTCCCCCCAGGATTCTACCCTCACATCCACACGCCCCCGCTGGGCTATGGGGCCGTGCCAGCCCACCCCGCTGCCCACCCTGCCCTGCCCACGCACCCGGGGCACACCTTCATCCCCGGTGTGGCCTTCCCGTTCAGGCCGATCCGCTAGGCCAGCCTCTAGTGAGCCGCCTCGAGGCCATGTGCCCTCTGCAGTGGGTGGAGGGAGCCTTCTGGAGAGAAGGGTGCTGGCCCCAGAAGAGGACCCTAGGGAGGCAGCAGGCGGCCCCTCCTGGCTGGCAGAATCGTCTTCGTTTGAAGTACCTGCCTGGTCACAGTCTTAAAAATCCAGATTGGATGGATGGAAGGAAAGCACACAGCCCTCTGCAGAGTGCGCTGTAAGTGTTTTTAACACGCTGGTTCTGCGGGCCCTGGCTCACTTGGCGTCATTCAGATGAACCCTTGGAGCCTGTGCCCGGAGGAGCACTGAGGAGAAGCCTGAGCTGTGTGTCCGTCTGCCGGGCCTCTCCCCTGTGAATGTGACACAGCCCTGCCCCGGACACGGGCTCCTTCTGCAGCTGCGTGAGTGCAGAGTGTGAGTGCTGCAGCCCAAGCCTGGGCAGCGCTGGGCACCGCTCGGGGATGCCTGTCAGGGTTTCCCGTCACCTTGCAAAGGAACTTCTGTTTTATTGGGCGTCTCTAAATTTTCCTTTCATATGTTCCAATAAATTTTTCTAAACAGTTTTATAGACTTTATGGGAAAAAAATATTTTTTTTTCAGGAGGGGGAGTTGAACCTTACACCAAGCAAGTGCTGTGCCGCTGAGCCACAGCCCAGCCCTGCAGGATGTATTTTAACAATGAAATAAATGTGAACTTCGGGGTTTCCTTCCCCGTCCACAAGGATCACGTTAAGAAGGTTGAATGTAAGTTTTTAAGCTACTTCTGACAGAAGCACTGCAGTGTCCCCACCCTGGCCCCCACTCAGCCTCTGGGCCCTGCTGGCTTCTGGTCCATGTGCTTTCTGTATACAAAATACAGCCCTTGGGATTTTTTTTTTCTTTGAGACAGAGTTGCTATATAGTTCTGGCTGCTCTTGAATTTAGCCCAGCCTGGCTTGAACTCACAGGGACTCCTTCCTCTGCTTCCCAAGTGCTGGGATTACAGGCAGCACACCACACCTGGCTTCAGGTATTTTTTTTTCCTAGTTTGCTGTTGGAAGCTGTCTGCTTTGGGTCTCATTAATTTGAGGAGGAAGGAAAGCTCATTGACCATGTCACTATGGCTTCCCTAGCCGAAAGTGAGAAGTGGCAGATGGTAACAGAAAACAGTGGAGCATGAGACGGTTAAGATTACCTTGTAGGGAAGAAATATAACCTTGTCATTTATTTACCCTTCTATTGCTGGTTAAAGGCCATGGCCTGGAGCACCAGACCAAACCCAGTAGCCTAGCAGAGTCCCGGGAGAGCGTGCGCGCGCACACACGTGTGTGTGTGTGTGTGTGTGTGTGTGTGTGTGTGTGTTTAAATCTGGAGTTTAAGGCATCCCTGAGGTTGAGAGGGGGAGCTGAAGCCTTGTATGTAAGGCCGTCTGCTTGGCAGGGATCGTGTGTTCTTGCTCAGGGACAGGAGCCTTCCTAGTCTCTGGAGTGGCAGCCACAGTCAGGGCAAAGGAACCAGCCTGCAAGGTGAAGCTCTTCAGGAATCTGTTTTTAAATTGCATTAAAGGGCCATGGACATAAAGGACATTTTGAGTTTGATTTGATTATCTCTGATTAGACCTGCTTAAGTATAAACCTGCTAATGTCAGACACTGAACTGCAGGAGATTGTGTGTGTCTGTTTCGGTGGCACACATTGAAGAGGCTGAAAAGATCACCACCGGCCCGTTCTCTGTACTTCACTCCTGTATGAAGTGTTTCAGAAAAGAACTGCAAATCAACTCAATGTTACTTTCTTTTTCCTGCGGATCTCTGAGTAGTGTAGCCTCCACCAAATGTTTCTAGGGGCTGGATGTATCTTAATTCCTCTCAGATCTGGGATGGTTCTTGTCAAAATGAAAAATGGAAAGAAAGCCACTAGCCAGGCGAGGTGGCGCCCACCTGTGATCTCAGGGCTGGGACAGTGAGGCGGGAGGGTCACGAGTTCAAAGCCAGCCTGGGTTATATAGCAAGATTTTGCCTCAAAAAACCAAAAATAAAACAAAATACTGGAACCACAGACTTCCTTTGGTGGTATTCTTACCAGTCATTAAATCAACCTACTGAAAATGGAGGTAAAGGCTGACTTTCACATATTCACCATCTTGTCCTCCTTATTAATGAAAATGCTACTTCCTATCTAGTAATTATTACATGCTAGGCACTTAAGGATTTTACCTAACATTAAAAATGAATGAAAAAATATTTGCAATACATAAAATAGTGTAGAACATATGAATAACTACACATTAATCAAAAGGCATTCCAAAAAAAAGATGAAAGAAATGAACAAAATTAATAGGAAGAATAAAAATGGCCAATAAATATGGACAGACTGTGGCAACCAGCGGAGTGTAGGTTTTGGTCAGCTATTTTTCACTCACCCATCAGACTGGCAAAACAAACTAGCTACAGGTATAGAGGAGCAGTGTCACACAGTGGTACAGTAAACGGGTTTAGCCACTCTGGAAAAAATAAAATGGCTTGTGACCCAGCAATTTCAAAAACAAAAAGATATTCAGTGATATTTGCCACAGTGTTTGTTTTTTAAGTAACAATTTTAGTGAGCTTTAATTTACATACCTAGTTGACTGATGACAGGTACAGGTATTCTGGAAGGCTGAGGCAGGAGTTTCACAAGCCCAGCCTGGGCAAGTTAGCAACACTGTGGTACCCTGTCTCAAAAACTTCTTAAAAAGGATGTAGCTCAGTGCAAAGGCCCTGGGTTCAACCCTCAGTACTGCAAAAATAATAAAATGTAAAATTCGGTGGGTTTTAGTGTATTTATGCAGTGGTGTAATCATCACCGCAATATTAGAACATCATCTCCAAAAGAAACCCTGCCTATAAGGAGTCACTACCTCGATTCCTAAGGCTTGGGAAACTATTTGTCTACTTTCAGTCTATGGGTTCATCTTTGTTGGGAATTTCATACAAATAGAATCACACAATACATGTGATTGGCATATTTCAAGTCAGCACGGGTCAGCACTTACTTGTTAGGGCTGAACAATCCATTACTTACTGATACCACATTTTATTTATTCATTCATCAGTTAATGGACGTTTGGGATGTTTCCACCTTTTGGCTTTTTTTGAATATTGTTCATGTACAAGTTTTTGTGTGGAGGTGTTTCCAATTTCCTTGGGAAAAAATATACAAAATTGCTGTGTATTTTTTTTTTTAAATAAGGAAAATCCAAAAATGGCTTAAGTAGCCATTCCCAGGGGCCTGGCCAGCTAGTTGTAAACTCACCGGTCCTTAGGGATCAGGCTGGTGATGTCTGTGGGTGATGCTGCCAGGATTAGACTCCAAGAAGGACTGAGTGCTCAGCTAAACAGGACAAATTGCTGATCTGTGCCATCCACAGGCACCTGGGTCAGGGTGAATGTTGCCAAGTTTTCAAGAGGGGGTGGAAATCAGATTTTTTAATTCTGTATTTTCTTAAAACAACAACAAAAACAAAAATACCTTTGGAACTGTGGTGTTCAAAATCAAGATAGTCAAGCCAGGCATGGTGGCACACTGCCTGTGATCCCAGCACTCTGCAGGCTGAGGCAGGGGAATAGTTCAAGGCCAGCCTGGGCCACATAGTGATCAAGGCCAGCCTGAAAGACTCAAAAAAAACCAGACAAAGAAGTCAAAATGGTGATGGAGAGTGACTCGTAACGTGGATGGCATGCCAAGATTGATTGCTGTGTAAAAAAGAAAAAACAGGGACTGTTGGTCCTGTTTCCTCAACTACAGATTTGTCTTTCCTCTGTCTTCCCTTTCTTCATTCTTTCCTCCCTCCCTCTCTTCCTCCTT
The DNA here is from genome assembly GCF_053883595.1 of Heterocephalus glaber. Lineage (NCBI taxonomy): Eukaryota > Metazoa > Chordata > Mammalia > Rodentia > Bathyergidae > Heterocephalus > Heterocephalus glaber. Next base: position 37,970,518 of record NW_028258381.1, on the reverse strand, counting down.
TTTATTTTTTATTTTTGGGGTTTTTTTGAGATAAGCTCTTGTTATGTAGTTCAGTCTGGCCTCAAACTTGATGTGAGCCTCCTGCCTCAGCCTCCCAAGTGCTGGGGTTATAGGCATCTGCCACCACGCCTGGCTAAATTTATTTTATTGACTTTGCAGTGCTAGAGATTGACCCAGGGCCTTACCATTGCTAGGCAACTGCACTACACTGAACTATATCCCAGCATTTCCTTCTTTTTAGACACTCTCTCACCAGGTAGCTTAGCCTGGCCTCTAACTTGCTATCCTTCTGCTTCAGCCTCCAACAGTGCTGCACTACCACGCCCAGACATGGTGCACTACAGACATGCACTACCACGCCCAGCTGGAAAAGAGGTTTTCTCTCAGGACTTTAGATCCTGTGCCACCACTGCCATGATAGTATGATTACCTGACGGACCCTGGCACTGAGCAGGACTAACAGAAGAAGGAAAATACAGAGATCTTTCCCCCACTTGCCTGCTTTGGGGGCCACTTGTCCCAGCCTTGTCTGTGAAGACTGGGTCTCTTGGAGTTTTGCAGTCTTTGCCTGCTATATGTTCCCAGCTTCAGGCTACCAAGGCTGTGGCCAGTAAGAAGCAGGAAAGACCCAACAGCCCCAGAGCCACTGCCACCTGGCTTCTCTTTATGCTTTGTCTTTTCTTCCCACCCCGCCTTAGTCTTCAGACATTTGTTCTGTGTTTTTCAAATTTTTCGGTTGTGGTCACCAGAAGAGGCGATGAGTCCCCTCTAACTACTCAGAGATGTTCCCCACAGGCGTCATTTGCTCTTTCCTTGGGCATGGGTCCCTCACACACCCGCTCTGGGATATTTCTGTTGACATAATGTCATAAAACTGAGGTTGAATCAATTTCATTTCTGAGGCCGCAATGATAAACTCACAGTAGCCTGGTTTCTGCAGGTCAGGCCCTTCTTGAGTGTCAGATACCTTGGCACCTCGATGGCATGTGTGTTGACTCCTCGACTTCCAGTGGCTGATTAGATGCTGAGTTCTTTTCCTGGTGGCCTTGGCTCATGGCCTGGATGGGGAGCCCCAGGCTAGGTTGAAAAGGGAAGGGGCTTGGTGTGAATGCTAAGATGGACTGCCCAGGCCCATATCTCCCTGAGGGTCAGGATTTGTTCTGAGCTGCAGAGAGGCTGAGGCAGGTAGTGCTCAGCTCTTTGCCCTCTTCCAGATTCCCTCAGCTAAGAGTGACACCTTGCCAAGGTTATGCCAGGGTGGTCTGTGTCTAATAATGGATACAGGTGTGTGAAGTTGCTGCCAGTTGTCCCAGCTTCTGACAACTCTGAAGAGCCATACTGGATGCTGAGGTCCCCGTGTCCTGGGTGTCTATGTGTGTGACCGAAACTGCATCCCTGTCTAAAGCCTTCCTCTCCCCAGTGCTCCTTCCCTCTCCTTCCCCTTCTGGTTGGCAGAACCCTCCATCATGAAACTCCTGTGTGCTAACTTCCATCCTAGAATCAGCTGCCTAGTATTGCTGGGGAAAAGGACCAACACAGCAACTTAAAGAGGAGAGGTTCAGTGGGGCATGGTGGCGCTCACCTGTAATCCCAACACTCTGGGAGGCTGAGGCAGAGGGATCAAAAGTTTGAGCCAACCTGTCACACACACACACACACAAAATAGAGACAGATACAGAGACGCACATGGGGGGGGGTGCGTAATTTGGCTCATTGTTACACAGGTTTCAGTTCACGCTTAGCTGGCTCCAAGCAGAAACATCACGACAGAAGGGGGTGGGGGAGCACAGCAGCTCAGTGCACAGTAGCTAAGAGGCAGAGCGTAGGGGAAGAGCACCTCCACAGACACACCCCAGTGACTCACCACCAGCTAAGCCCCACTTTCTAACAGCACATTCAACTGTGACATCAGTGGATTAATCCTCTGATGAGTGCACCACCCCCTAAGCCTCTTAATCTAGCCAAGTTGACTGACACACCAGGGGACCAAGCCTGACAGCCCCAGGCATGTCCCTCAAACCAGGTAAATGGGAAGGGCTGGTCCCATGGCAGAGATGAGGCCACATCAGCCAGTGTAGCAGCCTGGGTCAAGCTTCATTTTCTCCAACTGAAAAGGTTTGAGTTACACACATCAAGTATTTCTCTCTGGGCTGCTCTCCGGTTTTGTTGACCACAGAAACCATTCCTTGAGAACTGGTTTCCAGCCCAACAATACATATGGTGCTCCCACCTTGCTGCTGGAGGTTCAGAGCTGCTTCCTGACCTCAGTTGGCTGAACATCCTTCCATCCCACCTCAAACTAAGAAGTCGACTTGAATGGGCTGCTCACAAACACACCTGGCCAAGAACCAGCTCAGTGATCCTGGTGCTTCTGTCACTAACCCATTTCCCAAATCAGGCAGGGGGATGTCCACTGAGCCTTTATGGGAGAGAGAGTTGAGGAGGGAATGGGGGACAGATGTCGAGATCCGTCCAGCCCGGCATTCCTGCCCCAAGTCTCTGGATTTCTCCTCAATCCTGGGCCAAGACCAGTGCTCCTAGGAACAGGCTCATGTGTCATTCAGGTTGGCATTGGCTCCCCCTAGGCTGCTGGCACCATGCCCTCTGCACAAGTTGGTACAAAAACACAGACATAGCACATAGTCCTTGTGTTCAGCTTGACCCACATCACATTCTGCTCTCTGGACTGAGTTCACTACACTTCTTCAACAAGTCTCAGACTTTTGGAGTATAAGTTGATATGTCCTGACCACTTTCTTCCTGGATGTTCCTCTCCTCCCTCCTCAGGTTCTGAGTTTGGTCCTTGGGGATGTACTGAATACAGGTTCTGATTGTTCAGGGACATCTGTGTAGGCAGCCAAGGAGCAGTCAGCCCTCCCCTGCAGGGGCATGGCATTCTGGGGGTAGAGAGGTGTTTCTTTTCTTCTTTTTTTTTTTGTTAAGGTTTCAAAACATTTATTGTTGACTCAGTGTGATCACAGGACAAGATTCCTGATTAAGCACATTCAACTGTCCAGCCAATCGTATTTAAGCTTGATATGGTAATGTAATCTCGACCATGATAAAGAATGTATCATTTTGTGACTCAGGGGAGAGAAATATGCTGCATCTCATGTTCAATTCTTTACAGTCCCAGCTTGGTCCTCCTCCAGTGTCTCCTCTTGGAGTTGTACCTGATTTTATTACCAGTCTTCATCCGAATCCATTGAGGAATGGGACGATTCTGCTTTTGCTTCTTGGCCAGGAATTGCTTGATTCTGAAAGTCTTGTGAGAAGACATGGTTGGGCTCGGAGGCAAGTGCACCCCTGCGATGGCAGACAGAAGCAGAGGAGGAGAGGTGTTTCAAAGGATCTGGAGGATGTCTAGTCCCTGTGTCCTTCCAAGGACACTCCTTCCATGGTCAGCATCCCCAGCCTTCTCGGTAAATGCCCTGAACTCATACAAAGCATCTGATAGGGCTGTGAATCTATTATTGGTTGAATTCTGTTCCCCCACCCAAAAGTTCATATTGTTGAAGTCCTAAACTCCCAGTACCTTATATGGAAACAGGGTCACTGCAGATGTAATTAGTTGGGATAACATGAGTTCATTGGGATGGAGCCTAATCCAATATAATCCTTATAAAAATGGGACACACAAACACCCCTAAAAATGAAGAAAGAGATTGTGATGATGCCTCCACAAGACAAAGGCCAACAAACATTGCCACCAAACTGCCAGAGGCTGGGCAGAGGCCTGGAATGGGTTCGGTCTGCCAGGCCTCACCTCAGAAGTGACCGGCCTTCCTGACCACCTTGCTTTTGGACTTCTAGCCTCAGAACTTGCAGACGATACATTTCTGTTGTTTAAGGCACATAGTTGTCTTATGGCAGCATGAGCAAACAAACTAGAGTCCACGTGGAGCTCCCTTCCAGTGACCCAGGATTCAACTTCAGATCTAGATTTTTACAAGTCTTAGTCTTTGAGATGTTCTCAGAGCAGACCTGGAAGGGCCTGGCTCCATCTGGGCCTTACAAAGGAATGCCGAGGTCTTGCTGGGAAGAAACCAGCATCATCACATAGAACTGCCCTGCACTATGGTCCTGCATCCCTTTGCATTAATCTGAGCTTCAACAGAGGACACATGACCCCAAATGACCCTAGCTGATAGCTTGATCTGTCTTAATGGAGTGCCTTTCCTCATCCTGGAACACACATAGCAAATCTCCTTGCCTTTCCCCAGTGACCAATACCAGATATCCTACCTTTTCCTAGGAAGTCAGTGCCTATATACCATGTCTAGTCAGAGTTTTTACATTTGTTAGAAGTATCTGTTTGCATGCAAGAGAAACCCATCTTGAGTGAATTGGGCAAACAAAATAAGTTTATTGGAAGAATGCAAGACCAGTTCATAGAAGAGAGGGGAGCCAGGAGAACTCTGGGCCTCTCATCACTGGAAACCCAAGAGACCACCTCCCTAAGGTGCCCTAGTAGTCAGTTCAACCCAGACACCTTCGGTTCCAACAGGACTCTGCTCCTGATTACTGGCAGAGAGGGCTGCCTGCCTTTGGTCAGATGCCTCACCGCTGTGGACTGGGGGTGAAATATTGGCTACTGTGCTGAGTAGTTTTTGCTGCAATAGTAGGTATAACATGGCGTCCCCAATTTGATTCCATCTCACAATTCATCCAACAAACACTTACTGGATGTCTGTCATACTAAGTCCTAGGGAGACAATGGAGACCAACCCAAACTCCTTGACTTGCATAAGTGGCAGTTTTGTGGGTGAGAAAGACCCTAATCAGATTATAAAATCAGAATCATGCCAATGTGTCATAGTCTACTCTGGCTGCTATTTTTAAAATGCCAGAAACTGGGCAGCTTATAAACAACAGAAATTTGTCTCTCACAGTTATGGAGTCTGGGAAGTCTAAGATGAAGGTGTTGCTAGATTCAGTGTCTGGTGAGGGTGTTTGTCTTGATTTACAGAGCACCATCCTCTTGGTGAGTTCTCAGAAAGAGGCTGCAGGTCTCTCTGGGCCTATTTTATGGGGACACTAATCTTATTCAAGAGGGCTCTCCTTCATAACCTAACCATCTCCCCAAAGCTTCACCCCTGAGAAAGCAGTCCCCAACTTCTTTGGCACTGGGGACCAGTTTTGTGGAAGATAGTTTTTCCAAGGACAGGGGCTGGGGGTGGTTTCAGGATGATGTAAAGGAGCGCACAACCGAGGTCCACAGATGAAGCTTCACTCCTTCACCACCACTCATCTCCTGCTCTTCGTCCTGGTTCCTGGCAGCCTGTGCCACTGTGAAGTTTGCCACTGTGTCCCAGTGCTTATTCCAAACCTTCTCCGTTACCTCCAGTGAGAGACGCAACTTCCTGCGACCCCACAGCCACAGTCCAGGGGCAGCTGTAAGTCTAGGACATTCCACTTCCCATGGAGCCCTCCTAGCCCACAGCTTTCCCTTTCACATGACTTCTCCATCAGCCACATTGGAAGCTAAAAGACAAGACTTCAACATTCTAAGGGGAAAGAAGTGCCAATCTATAATCCGTGCAAAGTCAAAGGGAAAGACGTCTTAGAAATGAAGGGTCTCTGGAGAATTGCTCATGCAATGATGGAGGCTGAGAAGTCTCAAGATCTGCATTGATGCAGGAGGGCCAATGTGTAGTTCCACTGTAAATCTGAGGGCCTGAGGACCCGGAGAGGCCATCGGATAGAGTGGAGTCTGAAAACTGGCAAGCTCAAGACCTGGGAAAAGCTGGTTTCAGTCCAAGAAAGATCACTGTCTTCTCCCAGGCAGCAGGAGAAATTCCCTCTTACTCTGTCTTTCTGTGCTACTCTGGTCTGCAGTTGTTGGAATGAGGTCCACCTACATGTAGGAGGGCCATCTGCTTTACTCAATCTCCTGATTAAAATGTCAATCTAATCCAGAAACACCTTCAGAGACACACCCTGAATAATGTTTGGCCAAACGTCTAGACACCTCATGGCCCAATCCAGTTGGCACATAAAATTAACATCATGGAAAGGTTCCCAAAGGTACACTTGCTACGTACATTTTCTCAAGACTGCTAAATAGTCTGCTCCACCAAATGAAAGTCAAGATAGCCGGGTGTGGTGGTGCACTCCTGTGATCCCAGCACTCGGAAGGCTGAGGCAGGAGGATCACCTCCAGTTCGAGGCCAGCCTGGGCTAAATAGTGAGTTCAGGGCCAGCCTGAACTACAAAGGGAGAGACCCTGCCTCAAAAAAAACCCCACAAAAAACCACAAAAAACCAAAAGTCAAGATAATCAGTGCTAGCTGTAGTGTCAGTCTCAGTGGCTTAGCCCTAAAGTGTCTACATTTTCAACATGGGTTGCCAAGGGGTCTGCTGTACAAACTTACTGAATGTGCCAGTTTTGGTCTGTTGCCACTTGGTTTGGTTCTCATTCTTCCATGGTCTCCTCAGTATTACAGGAGGCTGGATGACTACAAACTATACTTCCCAGTCTCCCTGGCTGGTTGGCTTCTGGGTGTATTCTAGGTATGAGTTCTGGGAAGAACTCATGAAATCTCAGGAGTCTGAATGGGATTGAAGGCATTTTCTGCTTCTAGTGGCACCTTAGGTTGTGGCTGGCCAGTCAGGGCTCCTAAGTTCTTGCTTTCTAATCACATTTGCAACAGTGGCTAATGTGGCTCCCATCATATAGCAGCACTTAGAACTGTGTGTCTGTAATTACCTGAGTAGCTGTCTATAATATCACTCTCTCATTTTGCTTCTCTGAAACTAGGGATACTAATCTATGGTATTCTCACCTTCTCCTTAATGATACTGCAGGACTTTTAATATGTTTGTAGCAGTTTTGCTGTACTCAGTATTCTGTTTAATTATGTAAGAATTCTTCTCTTTCCCTGGCTGGAGTTTCCCAGGCTCAGGCAGACAAAAGCTCCATGTGGAATGCATTTGCTCCAACACCACCAGAGCAGGAGAGCAGTGAGATAGAGGTAGAACCCTAGCTCCTACCTACTACGTGCTTTGGCTTAGAAGTAGTATATGTCAGCTGGGCACATGCCTGTAATGGAAGCACACTGGGAGGCTGAGGCAGGAGGATCTCAAGTTTGAGCTCAGCCTGAGCAAATTAGCAACTTTAGCAAAAAAAAAAAAAAAATTTAGGGGCCGGGGATTTAGCTCAGTGGTTCCGCCACCTGCCTTGCAAGCGCAAGGACCCGAGTTCAATCCCTGGTACCAAAAAAATGTAAAAAGGTTTGGGATGTAGCTCAACGCAGACCCTTGGTTTTATCTGTAATTCTGAGGGGGAAAAAAAGAGAAGTAACTTATGCCACTTTCCTTCGTAGCGTATTGGCCAAATTGGTCACTTACCCCTCATTTTAACTGGGAAGACTTGGAAATATAGGCAAGCACTTGGAATATTTGATGAGCACTGAGTGTCTCCTATCACAACAAGGTTATCAAGACAGACTAGATATGATGTGAGGAAACCAGAATAGTGTAAGAGAGGATGTGAGGGAGCCAGGAAAGTCCCCAGGGAAGCCCAGGCTGACAGGACGACCTGGCCACCTGGGGTCCAGAGGCAGGAGCCCCTGGAAGGAGGAGCGGAGGGTCCGACAAAACAGACTGACCAGTGGGAAGTGGGTTGAGAAAATGCACTTACAGAGCCAAGGAGGATGGATGTGGGAAGATTTTCTGAGCAAAGAATTACTCAAATAAAAGGAATTTTTAAAAAAGATGAGCAAGAACTAAGAGTTGTACAGAAGGAAACTAACAAAAAGACTTCACTGGGATCAGCCACAAATGATGTTCACATAGGGCCAGGGATTTGCTCCGTGGTTTCGTCGCCTGCCCTGCAAGCGCAAGGACCCGAGTTCGATCCCTGGTACCAAAAAAAAAAAAAAAAAAAAAAAATGATGTTCACATAGGTGTAATTATGGAAACGATAAATGTGGATCTAACCAAAACTGCAGACCATCAGTCGGCACTGATTCCACAGGTTAACAGTAGAGTCCCCAGTGTGACTGCCCTTACTTTTAGATGCCACACACAAGTTTCAGGGTCCCCAGGACACTTCTGAGCAACTGGCTATATGTTTTGTTGTTGTTTTTTGGTTTTTGGTTTTTTTTTATTTTAAAATTTTATTTATTTATTTTGTACCAGGGACCAAATTCAGGCCCTCGCACTTGCGAGGCAGGTGGGAGCACCACTGAGCTAAACCCCCGGCCTTTTGGTTTTTTTAGACAAGGTCTTGCTATATAGCCCAGGATGAACTCAAATTTGTGGTAATCCTCCTGCCTCAGCCTCCCAAGTGCTGGGATTATAGTGCGCCACCACACCTGGCTTTAGCTACAAATTTGGAAAGTTCCCATGACCTACTCAGGTTTAAACATTCACTAGAGCACCTCACAGAAATCAAGGAAGCACTATGTTATGGCTATAGTTTTATTTTAAAGGATATAAAGCAGGACCAGCCAGGGTCCATGAGGAGACCTACAAGATGAGGCCTGGGAAGAGCCTGAAGGAGTCCTGGTGACCCCAAGGATACAGAAGCTCTGCGAAGAACCAAGGCAAACACAGGTAAAGTCTTTATTACATGACAGCAGGATGAGGGGGAAAGTATGAATGTGAATGTGATATTTAAAGAGTTATCTTTGCCAGGTGTGATGGTGCAGGTCTGTAATCCTAGCACTCTGGGAGGCTGAGGCAGGACAATGGCAAATTTGAGCCCAGCCTGGGCAACTCAGTGACTTAGCAACACTCTGCCTCAAGATAAAAAATAAGAAAAAGGCCAGGGATGAAACTCAGTGTGAAAGCCCTGGGTTCAATTCCTGGTACCACAATTAAATAAATAAATAAATAAATATCTTCATCTTTCAATAGATACTCTCTAAAATATAATCAAGTAATAACATTATGTGTGTTATTTAAAAATATGGCAACAGGGCTGGGGATTTAGCTCAGTGGTTTTGCCGCCAGCTGTGCAAGCGCAAGGACCTGAGTTCGATCCCTAGTACCAAAAAAAATATGGCAACAAATACAGAAAAATGGGAGTAGACTCAGAAGTAAGATAAACTTATCGTTGCTACAAGCTGTATAGAACCATTGGGACATCCAGCTAGGTATGTCTGTTACCTTGAGAAAAAGTAGAGGGAGAAGGAAGGAAGAAGAAGGACAGCTGTTGCACCATGTGCTTGATGTGGGATGGGAAACACAGGGGCAGGGAGAAAAGCCCACGGCAAACATGGGTGGGCGAGGGGCAGGCAGGCCGAACCAAGGGGAGAGACCAAGGTGTTTTCCTCCCAGCAGTCCAGCAGGACCGTCCAGGACCACCTAGAGGCAGGAGAAAACAGGGAGCTAGCGTCTGTTGGGAGGGACGTGGACAGGGGAAGAAGGGAACAGCAGCGGAGGGGAAAGGGGGGAGGGGAGGGGAGGGGAGGGGAGGGGAGGGGAGGCGAGGCATGTTTTGAAGATGAGGAAGCGCTGAGGGCACGTAGATGCTGTTGGAAAGAATCCAGCAGAGCAGAGGTTAAGGGTTCCAGAGGTAAGGCCACACCGGAGGAGGAGAAGGCAGAGGGACAACTTTGTCCCCACCGTCCTCCCAGGGGAGGGGACGTGAACACTTGCCCCTTGTCCATGCACATCTCCTCTGTCACTCCCTGGTTCCTGCACTCCTGGCTGGCGGCTGCTATCTTCACCTCACAGACCGAAGGGAACACCGCATCTGGCCACCTGGCTGCAAGAGGTCCTGTGTCCCCAGATTATCCTGTCTCCAGAACCAGGTTCTTGTTGCTACACTTGTTCCCCCATGAGGTGACACACTCTCTGCCCTCTGGAGCTGCTGGTGTCAGGGTGAAGCCTTCAGAGGGCGGGCTTTTCGGCCCAGGGCCAGAAGGCCAGCCCCAACCAGAGTCCAGTGTCCATGGGAGTCGGGAAGAATCTCAGTGTGCCTGCGGCAGTGCTGTAAGCAGGGAGACAGGGCTGTAACCCCATGAGGGCCCGGTCCCACTGCAGTGGGTGTTCCCACTCCATCTCAGGAGGCTCTCTGTTACCCGACCTTTGGGGGTTTCAAGAGAATTTGCGCATCAAGATGCTTGTGTTTATTGTCCAGATTGGAGGACAGTAAGGCAAAGTGGGGGACGTGGAGATGGTCAGGTCGGCACTCTGTGAGAGGAGACCCCTGACCCGGCCAGGAAGCAGCCTGGCATGTGAGAGAGAGAAAGAAACGACAGAGGACATGGCCACTTGGAAGACAGGGCCCATCTCTGCCAGTTCAGGAGGGTGGCTCGATGGCCCACTGGATCCATCCGGGTCAGAGCTGCTGCCCTGGCTGTCCCAAACTCCCTTCTGGCCTGTCCTGGCCAACCCAGAGGTGCAAAGTGTGGAGGGGTTTGTTCTCTTCAGAACCTGCTGGGGCCTCTTCATTAAGAAGCATTATCTAATTAAAAGCTAATAAGCGCCAATTTGTACCTCTGCGGGGGGCGGGGGGCGTCCCAGGCCCTGCCTGTGTCCTCCAGGGGTGGCATGGCCCGCCGGGATCCCCTCTCGCCGCACCCCTGCAGCGACAGTCGCCAACCGTGGTGCGCGGACACGCGCACCGGGGATGCTCTGCAGCGCGCGCCGCGCTCGGCACCCACCGGCCCGGGACGCACGCGGCGCCCTGCATCCGGTCCCCGGCCCCGGTGAGTGGCCGGGCCCGGAAGGGTTAAGCCCACCGAGCTGGCGGCGGCCTAGAGCGGCGGCGGCGGCGGCAGGGACGGCAGCGGCGGGGGCCGGGGCGCGGGGGCCGGGGCGCGGGGGCGCGGCGGGGGGCAGGGGCGGGGGACAGGATGCGGATGCCGGGGGGACTTCCTGTGCCGGCCCCGCGCCCCCGCCCCGGCCCGGCCGGCTGCCCGCACGGACGCACGCACGGGAGGGCGGGCGGGCGAGCGAACGGGGATCCGGCCCGGCCGCGGCGCCCGCCCCCCGCGCCCCGCGCCTCGGCCCAGGCCGCCCGCGGACTCTGGGCACCTGTGGCCGGCGGCTGCCCAGGAACCGTGTCACGCGGCCCCTGCTGACCCCAGCCCGGTCCACCCAGCGGGGCCGAGCTAGGGCCCCGGCCCGGGCCCTGCGGAGCGCGATGGTCCCCCGGGGCGACCCCTGAGCCCCTTGCCGGATCCGGGGCTCTGCCTCTGGGCCGCGCCCCCACCTGAGAGTCGTCACCAACTTCTGCCCGGGAACTCCACTCTGCCCCTTCTCTTGGCCCAGGGCGACCTCGGCAGCCCTGACAGCCCGGACCCTCCGGTGTGCCCAGAAGGGTCCCCCGGAGTGGTCTGCGCCTCCCTGGATGGAGGCGCCTCCAGAAGGAGCCGGCTGAATGCTCTGGCCTTCACCTTGCAGCCTCCGCTGACCACACCTCCCCGAGTGCAGGGGTTGCCGCCCCGCCCGCCCGCCGGAAATGCTGTCCCAGGTGAGGCCCTCGGTTGCCTCTCTTAGGAGGGTTTGCACTGACTTTGGGAAGGCCCAGGGAGGGGGAGTCAGCCCGGGTGAGGGAGAGGGGAGACCTGGGTGTGGGGCCACCTCTGCGAGGTGGGTTCAGGAGCACGACAGGCCGGCATCCCCTGCCCTGGGCTACAGTGCTCTGAGGACCTGGCTTCTCAGGGAGCTGGGGTGGCACCTGACGTGTGTGGCCTGCCGGTGGCCTTGGAAGGCTGGACGAGCTCCCAGACCAGAGCACCCAGGAGGCCTGGGGAGACCGAGGGAATTGACATCCTTTGAAGGCGGCAGGGGAAATGTGACATGGACATTCATTCTTCTGCCTGAGAGCACCCCTGAATGTCCCTTTATGACTCTGGCTCACTGCCTCTGGAGGGCTGGTTCCCTCAATCATGTCTCAATGAGGAGTGACCACCAGCTCTACTGGGGCTGAGATGGAGCCCCCAGAATAGCCAGGAGAAGCTGTCACCTCCCACCTTCCTTCCTCCCTCTCAGCACAGCCGGGTCCCAGAGACTCCGGTGTGACCGACAGGATGGAACTGGAGCCGGCAACAGAGACCTTCGTGTTGGAGCTTCGATGTCTTGCGGATGGAGGCCCAGGGCCTGACACCCTCTCAGGTGAGGGCTGGGGAGGGATGGTGAGACTTGCCCAGTGAGGGTCCTTTGACAGAACGCAAGGCCAGCTGTGGCAGAGAGAGGTACTCTGGTGTGGCTGGCAGCCCACACCCACTAAAACCTGCAGCTTCAGCTGCCTTGAGTCACACCTGCATGTTGGCCCTGGGATTTTCCCAGGTGGCTCAATCAGCCTGAGGTCTTCCTGGCAAGGGGACCCCCCACACTGGTGCTAGCCGGAACTTGGTCCCAGATGCCCCATAGTCAGGTGGCTCCACCGTCCTCCTACCTGGCCCTGGTTCTGGTCCCCAGTTCTCGGATGTACTCTGGGACAAAAATACTCTCCTCTTTGCCCCTTGTGCCTCAGGCATTGACTCTGGCTTCTTTCTCTTGTGGCCTCTCCCCCTGTCCACTTCTCCTACACCACTGCTTCCATCTGTTTTTCTCCACCTGATGCCAGAGGCAAATGTGCTGCCAAGTCTTCAGGACCTCTATGAGCCTTCTACCGTGGCCGTAGTCAGGAGAGCCTGCTTCCTGTTGGGCACTTAAGGGCACTGAATAGGGCCCAGAGCAGAGTTGAACAGAGCTTGGAAGGACAGATGGCATTGGAAGGGTTGATGAGGACATATGGACTAAACAAAATCTCTCTTTTTTTTTTTTTCCCTTCAGTACTGGGGATTTTACCCAGGGCTTTCACACTGAGTTATATCCCCACCTCTTTTTAAAAATTTTTTTATTTTCAGACAGGATCTTGCTAAGCTGCGAAGCTGTCCAGGCTGGGCTTGAATTTGCTTGAACTTCTGCCGAAGCTTCCCAGAGTGCTGTTATGACAGGCATGTGCCTGGCTAGGATCCTTCTGATTTATAAATTTAACTGACAATCTTGCAAGGGTATACATATTAAGCAACACTTAAGTACATATTTACAAGTTGTCTTTGATAAAAATGCTGGAATTACTGCCCCAGAAAGTCACAGTGAGAAGGTGGCTAAGCTAGGTATGAGAGTCACACAGAGGTATGATTTGTCCCTGTGGCTCCCAGAGGAGGTGGGAGAAGGGAGTGCCTAAGAGACCTCAGACTTGCTACAGGGACAGGTTTTCATGGCTGTCTTCATCCACTACCTGCATACCCCCAGCTGGTGTGAGTGACTCTGAAAAATGCACTCCCTGATTATTACCCTGAGCAAGGATCATTAGAAATATTTTTCTAAAAGAGGATTATATACATGTAGATATCCTTTGGTTTTATTAAATCAATATATTCCTGGAGAAATGGCCAGAAAGCAAAAATTTTATCAGTCAAACCACTGGTTTCTATTAAAAAATTTAAAACAGGATCTTGTGGGAAGAACATATGTTGAAATTGAATTTGCAAAAAGAGAAATTCCTAGGTTCACACGTGTAATGAATTAGGGTTTTCTGATAGTAAAATATTAATATTTAGTGGGCTGGGGATTTAGCTCAGTGGTTCCGGTGCCTGCCTCACAAGCGCAAGGTCCCAAGTTCGATCCCTGGTACCAAAAAAAAGAAATATTTAGAGAAACTGAATTTGGGCGTTGTGCAGAAGGGAAAAATGTAGTAATGGAGTAACTCCCATGTTTGCACCTCACCCCTCACCCAGTACTGAGGCTCTACATTGATCCTGTCTGGATTTCAGTGTTCCCAAGAAGGATATATCTCCTTTTGCAAAAAGGGAAACTGAGGTTCCATGAAATTAATTAGCCAGTCTCCACGAGGCTTAGTCCTTTTTCATTCTTGAATGTCAACCCAGAACACTTTTAGTCTGAGTGTTTCAAACAGAGCTAGTTGAATCCTGAGGATCTCCAAGTAGAGGGAATTTTCAAGCACCTGGAAGGCCATAGAGAATGTTCCAGGCTCTTGACCCTTTAGGGGACAGGACAGCTGCTAATCGGAAATCAGGTTCTGAAATGAGGGCTGCCCACCTGAAAACTGGTTTCAAATCACTTTGGTGATTTCTCAAAACTGTTTGTGGTACCCCTTCCAGGCAGCTTTGGAGAAGTGCTTATTATTTACAGAGAAGCTGGGTTCATTTATTGAAGGTGTGGCCATCACTGAGGTGATGGCTTCAACATGGCTTCAGCCACTGGAATGGGTGGTTCTCTGATTTCCAGTGAATGTGGATGAAGCACAAGGGACTTCACCGAGAATGGTGTTGGGAGCCATTGGCACATGTCTTAGTATAGGTGCCAAGATCTAAGCTTGTATGAAGGGAAGCCCAGAGAAGAGGTTAGGGAGCTGGGGACCAGAGTGAAGTGACCAACATTCCCTTGGGCACATATCTAAGCAAGCCTCCACCCCTGGCATTTCACTGTCTGTCATGCTGCTACTGTCTGTTGATCTAATGCTTTTAGGTCTCTGCTGAGCTCATTAGTGCATGAGTGGCTGTGTGTGGGAAGGGTAAGGGGCAGAGTGGGGGACTGGACCAGACAGGTGCCTGTAAATGCTTCTCTCCTGGCTTCCTGCCGTTTCCATTACAGGTGGCAGCGGTGGTAAGGAGAGTCAAGAGGAGGAAGAGAGGAGCGGCAGCCCACAACTACCAGCAGCGTCATCCCCAAGAGAGGCCAGTAACATCACTGAGGAAGCCCATTCAGGACAGCAAGAGTTGCAACAGCAACAGTTAGAGCAGCAGCCAGAACTGCAGCAACAGTCACAGTATGAGCCACAAAAGCAGCAACCACGGAACCAACTATTAGAACATCAACCAGAATTACAACAGGAGCAGCAGGATGGGAAACAGCAGCTGCCTCAACTTCAGCAGGAACTACAGGAAAATCACCAGTCCATGCAACACCAGAAACCGACGCCACAGCTGCAGCTAATGCAACAGCATGGACAGGTGGAAGGGCAGGTGCAAGAGCAACAATTGCAGCAGCAGCAGCAGGAACAGTTACAGCAGCAGCAGCAGCAGAAGCAGGTGCAAGAGCAACTCTTGCAGCAGCAGCAGCAAGTGCTACAGCAGCAACAACTGTTACAACAGCAAGAACAACTACAGCAGCAACAGTTCCAAAAGCAGCAGAAGCAGCTCCAGCAACAGCAACTACTGTTGCTGCAGCAGCAGGAACAGTTACAGCAGCAGCTGTTGCTCCAGCAGCAGCAGGCACAGATTCAGCAGCAGCTTTTGCTGCAGCAGCAGGGGCAGCTCCAGCAACAGCAGCAGGAGCCTCTGCAGCAGCCTCCTGCTGCATTGGACCCAGAGGAGGAGGAAGAGGTGGAGCTGGAGCTCATGCCCGTGGATCTGGGGTCAGAGCAGGAGCTGGAGCGGCAGCAGGAATTGGAGCGGCAACAAGAGCTGGAACGGCAGCAGGAGCAGAGGCAGCTGCAGCTCAAACTACAGGAACAGCTGCAGCAGCTGGAGCGGCAGTTGGAGCAGCAGCAGTTGGAGCAGCAGCAACTGGAGCAGCAGGAGGTGCAGCTGGAGCTGACCCCCGTGGACCTGGGCGCTCAGACGCAGGAGGTGCAGCTGGAGTTGACGCCCGTGCAGCCCGAACTACAGCTGGAGCTGGTACCCGCTGCTGCAGGGGCGAACGGGGCCGCGGTCCCCGGGGCCCCGGCGGCCGTCGTGGTGGCTCCTCCGGGTTACGTGGTGCTGCAGGAGCTCATGGTGCTGCCCGCCGTGGCCGCACCGGCCGTGGTGGCCATCCCGGGCCCGGCAGGCAGCGCAGCACTGACCCCCGCGCGGCAGCGGCGGCGGCGGCGCGCGCGGGACCGGCCGACCATCTGCGGGGAGTGCGGCAAGGGCTTCAGCCGCAGCACGGACCTGGTGCGGCACCAGGCCACGCATACGGGCGAGCGGCCGCACCGCTGTGGGGAGTGTGGCAAGGGCTTCTCGCAGCACTCCAACCTGGTGACCCACCAGCGCATCCACACGGGCGAGAAGCCCTACGCCTGCTCCTACTGCTCCAAGCGCTTCAGCGAGAGCTCAGCGCTCGTACAGCACCAGCGCACACACACGGGCGAGCGGCCCTATGCGTGCGGCGACTGTGGCAAGCGCTTCAGCGTCTCCTCCAACCTGCTGCGGCATCGGCGTACTCACTCGGGCGAGCGGCCCTACGTGTGCGAGGACTGCGGTGAGCGCTTCCGCCACAAGGTGCAGATCCGCCGCCACGAGCGCCAGCTGCACGGTGCGGGCCGCTCCCGGGGCCTCGGTCTGCTGCGCGCACCGCGGCCCGCGCCCCCCGGCGGAGCTCCACGCCCCCAGCCAACCTCGGGAGCCGCTGCTCCCGCAGCGGACAGGCGCCCTGATGCGTGATGCGCGCGCCTGGGGGGACTGGAGGGCCGGGGAGCACGCAGGGGACGCGGGTCGGTGTCACCTGTGCCGCCCCTTGGGCGCACATGTGGAGATGGCCAGACACCTCGCTCCCAAGTTCTTGGTTTCCTGGAATATCCATGGAAAAGAAAAGACTTCCTTCCATCATCCTCGGATTCCTTGAGAAGTTCCAGGTTCACAGATTCACACCCACCCCCCAGAATCCATCCGCAAGATTTATGATAGCACAGGGGAAGCCAATGGCTAAGGCAGAGTTGGCCACATTGTTTTCTTTCTCTTGCAAAAAATAAAAAAATAAAAAAAAAATCAGACTTTGCAGAAACAAGAGTCATCTGAGAAATAAGATGTCTGTATGGAGAGACATGCAGGGAGAAGATGAATCTTGATGAGAAGTATTTCAAGGAGAAAAACTGGCAGGGTGGAGAAACTTATGTGGACCAGGTAGAAAACTGACCGAGTCATTGAATTGTCCTCTTGGTGGCTTTTGCCTTGAAAATACACGTTAGGATGGAAATGGGTCAGGGTGGATATGATTCTGATGGAAACGCCCATGTTTGCAACTATGTGCAGGGGGCAGGGTGCAAACAAGTGCCCGGAAGCCCTGCTGTGGACGGAAGGTAAACCTTCCTTCTAGGGCAGCCCGGGGTTCTGTGTGGGCAGGTCGTAGAGGCTGTTGTAACCCTATGCTGCCACATTTGCAAGCCCCCTACGGCCCCTTAGCATCTCCTGGGGTAACGATCTGTGGCTAATGCAGAGAGCGTTCTGGGGTTCTCGCCAAGGTCTAGAAGAGCCTCCTGCCCCCACACACAGCTTGGTACAGCCCCGCCCTGGCTCAGGTTGTTCAGATGCTGCTGGGGGGGGGGCGGGGGCGGGCGGTTGGCGCTTGACACCAGGGACAGGGGTCTTCTGGACCAGGGTGGGTAGGGGCTGCCTGGCAGACCCTGCCTCCTGGCTGGAAATGTGGGGAAAATACATTGAGGACAAGGATTGAGAGCAACAGAAAAGCTGTTTACCAAATCGTCTGGGGCAGGGGCTGTAAGAGCAGCAGCAACTGCTGACTTTGCGCAGAGGGAAAGCAGGTTGGGGGAGCGGCCACCGGCTACCTCTGGCCCGCAAGCACTTGTTGCTCACCCTGACATCCCACGTGTGGCTGCTTGATTACTGCCCTCTTCCCTCCCTGCTTCTCCTTTCCTAACACAGCCTGCCATGTTTTACACATGTGTTGGTAAGTGAGAAACAAAATATGAAAAATAAATTAAAATGAGCAGTGTCTTGTCTCTGCTTGTCACTGGATTTGTCTTGCCATGGGGGCTTCATTTCTAAGGAAATTTGGGGGGATGTTCTAGAGCAAGTCCCTTGGCCAGTCCTCACCCCAGACTTTCCCTTTTAGCCTGTTCGGGCCTTGTCCAGAGAATGGGAGTATGCAACAAACCCTCATGAGAGGGACAGAGACCAGAAGGTAAATGCTTGGGGAGGCAGGTTTCAGCACCTGCAAGTCCACATGCGGTGTGAAGTGCTGGGGGTGGTGTGGAACTTGCCACTGTTGGAAGGCCACTAGGGGAGAGGGAGCCATGAGGCCTGGTGTCCCCTCGTAGTCCTGAGAGTCCTTGATTCCCCCCACCAGGGGTTGGGGATTGAACAGGGCCTTTGCACTGAGCTACATCCTCAGCCCTTTTTTGAGACAGGGTCTCACCAAGTCACCAAGCCTCAGCTTCCCAGAGTGCTGGGATTTCAGGCATGTACCACCATGCCCAGCTCCCTGAGAGTCTGGATTATAAGATTCAGCCAGCCAAATCCCTTTCAATACTTTCTGGCTGATCTTGTGTTCCCCTGGCCCCCAGCTTTCGTTCCCAACTTCACTAGGAGATGGCACTTGGGCTGCTGGAGGCACTTGGACCCACCTATGTAGAAAAGCTGAATGTCCCTAAGAACTACCTCCCCTTGTCAACCCTTAACCCATTAGGCTAGGTATGGGGGGACAAGCCAAGTTCTCCTGCTTCCAGTCAGGATGGCAGGGAGGGAGCTTGCCTACAGGATCTGATCAAATTCTCAGGGTTTGCACTTGAGACTGCATGTGTGTGTGTGTGGTAGTAAGGATTGAACCTAGAGCTTTTCCACTGAGCTACATCCCCAGACCGTTTTATTTTTTATTTTGAGATAGGGTCTTGCTAAGTCACCCAGACTGGGCTTGAACTTGTGACCCACCTGCCTCAGCCTCCCAGAGTGCTTCGATTATAGGAGTGTACCACCATGCTGGCGTGAGACCACTTTCACACCTTTGCTTTGTTTCCTCTTCTCCCCTGTCCCAGTTTCTCACTGTGAAAGCCCTGGAAGCAAGTCTTGCCTCAATCTCCCAGGTCCCCGGGGAAAGGACTGCCTCTGCACAGGGAGGGTCAGGATTTCTCACCAAGCATGGGGCAAGATCCAGCTGTAGGAACCAGGAGGCCACACCAGCATGGATGCTGCTCTCCCCAAGGAGCTACAGAGCATGTAGGGCAGGGGACTGTGGCCTCTTCAGGAAGCTTAGCAGGGGCTCTTCCCTGTAGTAGGCCAGGGCTCATCCTGGAGGTGCAATCATGGAACTTGACCCCCTCATGTTAATAAGGATGGCAGGATCTTGGACTAGCAGGGATGGCTATAATGGCCGCTAGGGCAAGGTGGACAGGACTACAGAAGTGAGCAGTAAGGAGCCCATGAGAGTGGCATCCAGGAGGACAGACCCAAGGAGGCCTTTGGTGGTGTGTAGTGACCACAGTGCTCCCAAGGCCAAGAAGGATGGGTAGCCAGCTGCTAGGGCATTGTTTGACTTATACCTCTCACAAAAAAGTCGAGTGACCATGAAGGACATTGTCAGCTTCCCCAATGGAAAGTCACAATGCCTACCAGTTTCTAGACCTGCAAGTGTTCCCAGATCCAGAGGAGCTGGATCCCCATGGAAGGACTTTATAATTGCACTGTCTACAGTAATCAGAGACAGCAGTGATTTCTTCAACCTTTCCCCACAGGGCCTGGAGCCACTTACCCCAGTAACGTTCAATGGGGAGGTGGGATGTCCCTCTCATTCAACCAGGGGTCCTGACCTTGCCAGGGTAAGGGTCTTGATCACCCACTTAGACCAGGCCCCCCCCCAGCAGAAATGCTGAAGGCTGGGGGTCAAGAACAGGGTGGTGAGGGAGGATGAGGCAGGTCAGTTATGACCCTAATGGACAGCAGCCCTCTTCTTCAGTAAGTGTTCCCCATTCAGAGTGGAATCAGCCTGAGATGTGGGCTGGGCTGGGCCATGTGGGGACAGGAGCCGGGCTAACATTGATTCTGGGTTCCACAACTTGCTGGGTGGAGCCTCTGCTTAGATGTGTGGGTCCCCCACGCCCCAGCCTGGATTTAGCAGCCCAGACCTGTACCTCTTCCGCATGTGCAGCCAGAAATGCCAGAGTGTAGCTGGCCCTGAAGTGGCGGCTTGGGAACACCCAGCTACCTTGCCTGAGTCTGGGACAACTGAGGCATCCCTTCTCCCCTGCCCTGGTGTGGATCGGGTTTCCTCAGTGGGAGTTGGCCAGAGCCTCTCACCCTTCCTCCCCTTTCCTGCCCCGTGGCCCCCCTCTCCTTATGCTTCCCAGAATGCCCAGTTCTGGTTCTGGTTAAGGTCAGCCATACCAGGGTGCTTGCTTTGGGCAAAGAGGATGGACTGAGCGTAGAAGACAGCTGTCCACGTCAGCTGTGATCATATCGTCAGATCATGATCTGAGGGCTGTAATGCTTGAGTACTTTGGACTTATGTTTATATGAATCTATTTGTTTATATACTAACTGCCTTTTCTGTCTCCCTCTCTCAGTTCCCAAACATCTAACATAAAGTGCACTCACCATGGTTTATTATTTCTTTCTTTTTTTGTTGTTTTGTTTTGGTTTGGTTTTTTTTTTGGTACCGGGGATTGAACTCGGGACCTTGTGCTTGTGAGGCAGGCGGCAGAACCACTGAGCTAAATCCCTAGCCCCTCTTTCTTTCTTTATTTTGTAGTACTGAAAATGGAACCCAGGGTCTTTGCACTAAGTTACATCCCAGGCCCTTTTTTAATTTTTAATTTTGAGAGCGAGTCTCACTACATTGCCTAGGTTGGGCATGAACTTTCAATCCTCCTACCTCAGCTGGGATTACAGGTGTGTGCCACCACGCCTGGCTCCAGGTAACTTCATATCTCAATATCTAAGCTGAAGAAAATTTATTTAAAAGACAGTGGTCTCATCTAGAAGAGGAATGGCATCATCCAAAGATGGAGAAAGGAGTTTTGTGTCCTCTTTGGGGAAAGAACCCCTGTGGTTTTGTTTGCATCATGGGAGGTGGCCTGGTGGCTTCCTTTGGAGGCTAAGTATGATTTGCTACTTTAGCTTCACACATATTAGTGGCTGTTTTGTGCTCCACTTCCATCACGGTTTCCTGCCTTAGACTTGAAAATCCCCTATTGCCAGGAATGGTGTTACAGGGCTGTAATTCCACTGCTCAGGAGGCTGAGGCAGGAAGACTGCTGAAGCCCAGTAGTTGGAGGCCAGCCTGACCAGCATGGCGAGACTCTGTCTCCAAAAACAACAACAAACAAACAACAGATCTCTTATGGAATCACCCAGGTGGTGAGTTACACGGGAGAAAGCAATCTGATTACATAGTCAGAGAGCAGTGCCCTCTCTGACTTCCCAGTGCACTGACATATTCAGTCCTCACAGCTGAGCTGCCCGCTAGGAGTTGATGTGGCAGTGCTGGGCCACAAAGGTTCTACAGTGTCCCGGCTCCTTGATTCCCACTCATACACTGGGAAATGGAAAAGCAAACGTGGAGACCAGAGCATAAAGAAAAGGGCTTTTACAGGCGGCATGGTGCTGCATGCCTGTAATCCCAGGCATTCAGGAGACGAACAGGCAGGCGTCTAACAAGTTAGAGGGCAGCTGGGCAGCGTAGTGAGACATTCTCTCAAAATAAAATAAAAGAGCTGCTATTGTCTAGCCTGTAGGGTGTCCTGGGTTTGAGCCCCAGTACAACATACACACACACACACAAACACACACACACACACACACAAACACACACACACACACACACCCCGTTTTACTTAGGAAGAAGACAGTCCAGACCACAAGGCTGGCTGACCAGTGAAAAAATACAACAGGAGTTTTTAAAACTCCCACAAATTTACCAAGAGTATAATTAGTCTTAATTTCTCATAAAATTATCATATATGCAAGGATTTGTATAAGTTAAGCAACAGATTGTTTTTTGTGAGGGAATCAGGAAAGAGCTGAAGGTTTTATTTTAGAGACCAGAGCCAGACAGAGGGATCCAAGTATGATGTCCTTCCTGGCCCCTTCTGGGGCGTTCAGGCATAATAATGGCCAGAGGGCTTTCTTGGCAACTAGGTAGATATTTCTTTGGGCTGCCCTTTGGGCTACTTTGTGCCATGTTAGGAGTTTGCTGTTCCCTGACGCCTGCCCCAAAGGCTTATGACAAAGTACAGATACCCTTGTCCACTCCCCCATCCTCAGTCCCTTCCCCTCCTTTTCCAATTTTTTTCAAATATTTGAGTTGTTTTTTCTGATATTTAGATTATAATTTTCTCCTTTCCTTTTCTTTCTTATTCTCTCCATCCCTCCCCTCCTTTTCTGTCTCCTTCCTTCCTTCTTTTCTGAGACTTGAAACCAGTGCCTCTACACTGAGCTACATTTCCAGCCCTATTAAAATTTTTACTTTTGAGACAAGGTCTCAGCTGGGCTCAAATTTGCAATCCTCCTGCCTCAGCCTTCCAGAGCTCTGGGACTACAGGCATTCGCCAACACGCCCAGCTTCATAACTTCTCAGCAATACACCTATATTCCATTTCTTGACGTTATTTGAGGCATTATGTATTGCCTTCCTGAAGTTGTAGACGAGGATTTAACACCGCTACACTATCCTTCAATTTCCTCTCCTGTATCTATTTATTTTTGTTAGAAATAAGCAAATCAAGGGCCGGGGATTTAGCTCAGTGGTTCCGCTGCCTGCCCTGCAAGCGCAAGGACCTGAGTTCGATCCCCGGTACCAAAAAAAAAAAAAAAAAAAAAAGAAGTTAAAGAAATAAGCAAATCATTAGTGGTGGAACAATATATAAATGCAAACCAATTTTGAATCATGTGATTTAAAACTGTTCACTAATGATATTTGCCTCTTGCTTCCAGCAGTGTGGCTGGCTTGTCCCCAGGCCACATGACCATGAGGGAACTCAGAGCAGGCATTAGGTTGTCCACAGGTAGGTGAGCTGCCAGACCAGCCCCAGGCCGCCACCCCAGGATACCCCAACACAAGGACAGTGACACTGCTGCTTGGCTGGACTTTCCTGATACTGCTGAACTCAGTCGTGACAGATTGTCCCAAATTCACTAGGAGAAGGAAGTGATTTTAAAGCAGTTTCATCAAAATAAGAGGTAACAAATCTAATGGACAGCAAAGAGGAGAGGACATATTTTTGTTACTAATATAATTCCCATGTCTCAGCTGGATGTGGTGGCACACACCTGTAATCCCAGTACTCTGGGATGAGGCAGGAGGGTGGCATGTCTGCACCCAGCCTGGTCTCAAAGTAAAAAAATTTTTATAGAAAGGGCTGGGGATATAGCTCAGTGTAAAGACACTGGGTCCAATTACCAAAAACCAAACCAAAACAAAACAGTAAAATAATTCCCACGCCTGTGTTATGTATCTCCAAGCAGTTTGTAGGGGATGAGGGAGGGGAATATTCAAATGTGTTCATGAAACAATTCACCAGGGTTGTTGTGGCCCAGGCCCTACCCTAACCTCCTGGAGGAGGCTGGAAGGTCATGTGGCCATGCAGCAGTGGCCAGGAAGCTCCCTTGTGCACCAGCCTTCTGTGGCTCACCTGTGTGCACACAGCAAATAGGGGAAGAAGTACCAGGCTTCTGAACCTGTTTGCAACCTGTGAGGCCCAAGATGTCTCTGTATACACACTTGGGCTTTGGGGTGGCCTTGAGTCCCCATCAGGGTCTGGCCCCTTGGCTGGGCAGAGCTCATTCCAGCTCAGCTCCCAGGACTTGCACAGCAGCTGTCTCCTCCTACAGGAAGCTCTCCTGGCTGCTCCTAGGCTCCCATGGTAGAGCAGCAAAAGAACCTGGAATAGAAGGGTGCTGGCACAGGGCCCCGCCCAGCCTCCACATGCCCAGAGTGGGGAAGTAGCAGTAGTGCCACTCTGAAAAAAAGCCAGAGCTGGCCAGTAGTTAAAGTGCTAAAGACCAATTTAATTCAGGGACTACTGCAAAAAGGGGAAAGAGACCTCAGTATAGAAGTGGGCTTGGATCAGGGATTTAGCTCAGTGGCACCAATCCTGCCTCAAAAGCTCAAGGTCCTGAGTTTGATCCCCAGTACAAAAAAAAAAAAAAAAAAGAAGCAGGCTCTGCACATGAGGGTTTATAGTCAAGGAGCCAGGGTGCAGGGAGGTGTTGGTGGATGGAATACTATTAAGCAAGAGAGAGTCTGGGCAGGCTAAAGATGGTTGTGAAGGCAGCCTGGGCGAGCAGACATCACCAGGGGGAGGTCGGAGATGTGGGATTTGATCAGGCGATGAGGGTGAGGTTCTGGGTAAACTGACTTGACAGGGTTTCTGCTATAACTGGGCAACACAAAGATGGCACAGAAGTCCAGAGGTGGAGAGCGAATTGCAAAGAGCCCCAGAAGGGCCTGAAGTCTGGGGGAGGACAGAGTGTGGCCAGCCCCTTGGTCCTCCCGTCTGTAGTAGAGATCTCTCCCCCATCCCTGCCTGTTCTTTGTTTCATTGCAGGGAGTTGGACTTGGCCTAACCCTGCCTGGTGGACACTTTTGCCACCTCTGCACGCAGGTCAGGAGGGAGCTGTCTGTGCCCCCCACCCCCAGACCACTCACTCCCAGCGTGCCCTGAAGCTGTCTGGCTCAAGGATGGTGATGGACTTGGTGCTTGAGGGTCACAGGCATCGCAGGGATGCTGAGGCAGGAGGGACTGCCTCCCTCTGGAAGGACAAGGAGCA
The DNA here is from genome assembly GCF_053883595.1 of Heterocephalus glaber. NCBI lineage: Eukaryota > Metazoa > Chordata > Mammalia > Rodentia > Bathyergidae > Heterocephalus > Heterocephalus glaber. The sequence goes on along the minus strand of NW_028258381.1, from coordinate 37,946,130 downwards.
GAGGGAGGACTCGTCTGTCACAGTGGTGTCAGAGATCCCAGAACCAGGCCTCATAGATGTTCCTAAGGGGACAAATACCACTTCTGTCACCTTGTCACCATCCACCTAGGTCACCTCAAAGTCTTTGGATTGTTCCCTGCCACCCTCCTGGAACCCCTGCCATTTCCTCATGCATTCTGGCAAATCATGACCCTCCCCTGTGCATCGCCTCAGGGTCCCTGGGACTTGCCCCAAGCTCCACCTTGTGCTCTTGACTCAAGCCATGTGCCTGCTGCCCCACCATGTCCCAGATTCTGGCCACCTTTCAGGCCTGGCAGGAATGCTACCCATCTTGTGACAGTGTAGGGAACATGTCAACTCTGCTTTCTCTCAGCCCCTGGTGCTCAGGCTGCCACCTCACTCACTATCAGGATTTGGGGACTTGCTCCACCTCGAGCCTGATGCCTGGAGGTGGCAGCTTTGTTCCTCACTGCCAAGTCTTCCCTCCAACTCCAGACCAGCTGGTGATCCTGGGCCAGAGCTCAAGCCAAGGCTGATGACCAGCTACTGCCCTCCTGCCGAAGCCTGCCTCTGCCCGTGTGCCTTCCAGTGAAGCTGTCACACCTAGTGTGGACATCTGTCTTTCTTGTTCCTGCTTTCTCTTGCTCTCCCCAGAGTGCACAGGCTCAGGGAGGCCTTGTTCCAATGCAGGCCACCAACCCCTCTCCCCTCCGGTTCTGCAAGCGGCTGGTGGCAGGTAGAAGAGGCCCTGGGGTGGGCTGGCTCACCCTCCTCACTTCCTCCCCAGAAGGAGCACTGTCTGCTTTCAGCTAACACGGGGTGGGAACAGTTCCCTTTCTTTGCTGTGTTCCAGACCACCAGTGCCCTGCAGGAAGGCAAGTGATGGGTAGGCCTTGGGCATACTTGCAACCTGGCTCATCAAGTCAAAAAGTGGCATCAAATTTCCCTCTAGCTTCCTCTCATCTGTTATAGGGATACCAACACCTTGTCTGTACTTACAATCAATATTACAATGCTTTATCACTGCCAGACAGGATCATACTTTTATGTTTTTCATTACTGGGGATTAAACCTAGGACTTTTGGATTGAGCTACATCCCCTGCACCCAACTCCACCTATTTTCTTTTTCCTTTTTATTTTGAGACAGGGCCTTCCTAAACTGCTAAGTTGCCCAGGCTGGACTGGAATTTGCAATCCTCCTGCTTCGGCCTCCCAGAGTTCTAGAATTATAGCTATTCACTGCCATGCCTGGCTGGATCATATTTTTGACTTTGGGGCATCCCATGGAAAATTTGGGTGCCCTGAGACCCATCCCCAAGTGTGGGGTCCCCAGATGTGCTGGTCCCCACATGCTGCTCTAGACTGTCACGAGCCATCTTGCTCTTGTGGGCCCCTCCCTACTGACACCCCAACCCCCTCCCACAGCCCTGGGACCCCCATTAGCTTTCTTGTCTCTCTCCCCACCTTTTGCAGCTCTGCTATCCCCCATCTGGCTGTCACATCCCTTTGCACATGATCCTTAGAGCAGGGTGAACCATGTGGCCCCAATTTGAAGGTCTCCCCCACACAAACCACCACTATGCTTGACAGCAGGGTCTGAGCTCCTCAGGAAACACAGGGAGAGAGTCGGGGTCCAGCACACAGAAAGTGCAAGGCATGTGATTTGTCCTACTGAGTGATCCAAAGGGAGCATGTGTGTGTGTGTGTGTGTGTGTATACACATGCCTGCGTATGTGCATAGCCTGGGAGTCTAGGCATAAGGTTGCAAGTCTTAGAGGGAAGCAGGGTAGGGTGTGCTTTGGGTCCTAGAACCTACAGGAAAGGGCAACCAGAGAGGTCAGCAACCAGAACCTACCTCCTGGGAGGTTCATGAACCCTAACAGTGGAGCCACAATGTGCTTTCAGGAGTGTGTGGTGTGCACAAGCACTTCACACAGACACTGTGGGGTTGGGGAAGGAGGTAGGCAGGCCAAGCCTGGATCCTGAGTCTCCCTGTGCAGAGCTGGCAGAGTCCTCCCTGGGGCAATGCCCACAGACACCTGGGGAAGCCACCTCTGGACTTAGGTGGCCAAAAGGCTCAGGGCCAAGGACGAGGGTCAGGCAAGCATAGGCCATCTGGGACAGCTATGCACTGCCCTAACCAGGGACAAAGATGACTCTGGGCCTGGGGGAGGGTTGTGTGCCCAGACTCAGCCAGTCTGAAGCTGTTGGTAAGGCTCACTGCCCAGGATCTGATCCAGGCCAGAGAACGTAGAGCCAATGGAAGGGGCCATTCAGGTTGAATGACAGGAAAATGTATCTGACTGTAAAACAAACACAGTCTCCTATCTAGTGGCTTAGGTTTAATTCTCACAGAATGGTGGGTGGCCCACCTGAGCACTCTGCTCTGGAAGTCACAAGGCTGGGACAGGAGACAGGTCACCTTGGGGATGGCAACCCCAATTTTGACCCAGGATGCACCGAACTTGGTAGACAATGGGGCCTTTGCCTGTCTGCCCCTCAATGTCACGAATGAAATGAGCCTTGGAAACTGTGTGTTATGGGCAGGAGGAGAGATGACTCTGAGATGGGGATGAAACTGAAAGATGCGGGGGCCACAGTCTCTCTGCTCAGCCTCCACGCTGAGGAATTATTACAGATAGAAATTAATATGCAATCAGAGAAGGACTGGCCCCTCAAGGAAGTCGGCACAGAAAAGAAAGACATCAGAATTTTGGCTGGAGGCAACCAGGCCTCAGGACGGAGAAGCAACTGCAAGGTCTGCGTGCCTCCCTAGAAAGCAATACGATTTGAGATTATACTGGAATCAGCACCCCCTGGTCCAGTGGGCCCAGATAGGGATCAGACACACAGGTGGATGACCAGAATATCTGGACTTATACTCCCCTCCCTTCTCAAACATGCTTTTGCTCTTTCCAGATACTCTTGCTGCATTACTTGTTTCCCTACTGGATTAATATTAGGTAAGCAGCTATGCTTATAATTCTATAGCTTGATTATAGTTTGACCCACACTGAACCCACATTGTGACTTTGCTGTATAAATCACCCCTGACAAAAGGCCTGGGTGGTCACCCATTCGGGACGCCTATTTATTTCCAATAAAACTCTCCTAACTTCTTTCTTTGGTTCACGACTTTATTCCTCAACATTGTGAGACCATGAACTCAGCACATCTGACATCTAACAGGTTAGGAGTTATATTTTTCCTATATCAGAAGGACCATTAGCTGAGTAGGAGACTCAGGCAGGGACAGACTGGAAGGGGGGTGACCTGGGAGTCATGATAAACTCCTTCAAAAAGCTCTGTTGAGAAGGGAGGGGGAACAAATGGAGCCTTGGGTACAGATCAGGTGGGGACAGGTCCAGGGGAGATCTCAGGATTTGCTGGGAGATGTGGGGTCCCTGCCTGACAAGGGGGAGGGTTCCAAGGGAGAGACTGAGCAGCTGATTCTCTCCTATGGGCACCCCCTGCGTTTCTTCTCTACCTGGCTTTGGGCCCTGGAGAACGACCCCAGCAGGCTGCATCCCCTGGCTCCCGACCCCACAATTCTAGGTGGGTTTGGCCAAAGGGCAGTGCTGGCAGGTGACAGGATGTGGGAGGGCAGGGTTGGGGTCTTCTCCTTGCCCCACCCCACTGTCCCTCTATAATGACAACTCTCGCCTAATGACCCCATCCGTCTGTCTCCACACTTCCAGCTAACCGCAGGCTGGACAACATTCTACCCTTTCCTCTCCTTTGGGCCTAAGGTTGGCAAAGGCTGTATCTCCACATTCTGGTGTTTCTCTTTACCTGTGCCACTGCTCTTGCTTAATGGTTAATTTTCCTAACTCCCCTTCTCTGGAAATGGAAGCCCCTGGGGGAAAATGCTGCTTCCTGCTGAGCCTGCCAGGTAGGATGGGGAAAGGTCTAACTAGCAGTCCAGGGTTTGAAAGCTTGGATACCTACAAGTCCAGACAAAGGGTGACATGTGGAAGTGCCCTGGAGAAAAGTGATAAGGAATGGTGGCCACAGAGGACACTGGCAAAGCTCAGACCCACCCCACTGGCTGGTCATTCCTCAGGTCCTACTGGCCAGTTTCCTGCAAACCAGAACTTGTGTTGCCAGAAATTCAAGGTTTGTTCTTTTTTAAATTGTTGTTGCTGTGGTTTTTGTTTGTTTGTTTTTTTTTTGGGTACCGGGGATCAAACTTGGGTCCTTGCACTTGCAGGGCAGGCGGCGAAACCACTGAGCTAAATCCCTGGCCCTAAAATTTAGGGTTTTTTTTTTGGGTACCGGGGATCGAACTCAGGACCTTGTGCTTGCAAAGCAGGCGGCAGAACCACTGAGCTAAATCCCCAGCCCTGCTGTGGTTTTGTTTTGTACTGGGGATTGAACCCAGGACCTTTGTGCTGAGCTACATCCTAGCCTTTAAAAAATTTTTTTAAAATTTACATTTTGAGACAGAGTCTCATTAAGTCACTAAATTGCTCAGGCTGGGCTTGAATATTCAATCCTCCTGCTTCAGTCTTCCAGCTTGCTGGGATTACAGGCGGGCACCATGAAGCCCAGCTCAGAAATGTAGATTTTGCACTTTTTAAAAGTAGGATTCTCAATTTTCAAATGTTAATTATTAATTTAAAAACATCGAGAACCCAGAATATCGTACAGATTCAGCAGGAGAGTGGGCAAGCCAGAGCTGTCTGAGTGTTTTCTTGGCCTGAGAAGCTCACAGCAGGCACTGAAGTGTTTTTGGTTTTTTTTTTGACAGGATCTCACTATGTAGTTCAGACTGGTCTTGAACTAACTATGTAGCCCAGGGGGGTAGCTTTGAACTCATGGCAATCCTCCTGCCTCAGCCTCCTGAGGATTGGGATTACAGGCATGCACCACCACGCCCAGGCGCTAAAATTCTTTTTTTTTTTTTTTGGTACCGGGGAAAGAACTCGGGTCCTTGCGCTTGCGCAGCAGGCGGCGAAATCACTGAGCTAAATCCCCGGCCCAGGCGCTAAAGTTCTTCATGGAGGGAATTCATTCAGGGCAGCCCTCTGGGTTGCTGCTCTGTCTTGAGGGTCTAAGTACTAAAAACAGTGGTTCATATGGGGTGGAAGCTGAGGAAGAAGCCCCGGGCCACATTCCATCCTGAAAAAAGGCTGCGGACCTCTAAGGGCGCCGAGGGTCACCATCAAACCCCTGCTGCGACCCAGAAAGTTTGTGGTGTGGACTGTGGATGGTCACGCAATCCACGGCCCTTCTTCCCTTCCCTTAGATCTTACCCCAGCCTGTATCACTTCTGCCTCCCGGTGGGCTATGCCCTCTGCTTGGACAGCCCTTTCTTCCCTCTGGTCCTGACCACATGTACCTCCAACTACGGCCTCAGCAGCCCTAAAGCTCTTCCTATATTTGGCTGCAATGGTCCACGGCCGCCCTGTCCTTGCCCACGGCTTTGCACCTGCTCCCCCTCCCACGTGGGCCTTACACATAACAGCGGTCCCAGAAGGGGGTGTGTGGTGGGGCTGTGGGACATCGCCCAGCTGCCCCTCCATTCCCTAAGAGGGACGACCACCTCACCACCCACCTACAGCAGGGTCTGTCAACAGCAGCCGGCCTGATCTCCCCCAACATGGGGGTCGCCTCCCCGCCACAGGTCGTGAGGTCCAGGGGAGTCTCATGGATCTGTCCTGGCCCTCAGGAGGCGCTCCCGAATCCCGGAGGAAGAAGGCCGCCTGGGTCTGGAGGAGGGCTACTCCGAGGGGCTGGACCCCCATGGGAGTCCCAAGGGACGCCGGCGGGGGAAGTCGGGGGTGTGAGTCCCACGAGCGTCCCTGGCGCACGCCCGCAGCGCCCCCCTCTCCGTGCCCACTCTCCGGGGCGACCCCGTGTGACCGGAAGTGCTCCCCCCGTGGGCACGGACGGGGCGGGGCCGGTGGGCGGCACTTCCGGTGCCCACACGCCGCCGCCGCCGCCGCCGCCGCCGCCTCACGGCTCGCGGCCGTCACTTTGTGTCGCGCAGCCCCAGCGGCCCGCAGGCCCCGGCCCCGCGTCCAGCCTGCGGCTCGGTCTGCCCGGCGCGCGCGGTGAGTCGCGCGAGGAGGCGGCAGCGGGAAGGGCCTGGGTGGACTACCTGCGCGCGAGGCCTCGGGGCGGTCGGTGTTGAACGTGGGGTGGCTGTGGCGCTTGGGAGCCCCGGCCGGTGCAGAACCGGCCATCGCGGCTACGCCCACCGGCCCTCGAGGCTCGCGGATTCCTCGCTCCCCCAGGGCCTCGCTTCGGGGCGGGGGGGGGGCTGCGACCCTCAAGTCCCGGGACAGCGGGCAGGGCCAAGGGGATGGACTGGGGAAGACACGCGCGACACTTGGGGAGGTGCCTGGCACCGCCGCTGCCTCTCCTTGGCTGCGGGGGTTGGGCCGCTCCCTCCCTCGCCCCGGGGACACACCCATCCAGGAGGGGCGGTCTCCCGCTGTGGTCTCTCTGCAGGAGGTGGGGACCCGGACGAGCCCCTTGAGAGGAGGGAGGGGAAAGACAGCTTGTCCTGGCGTCCCGCAGCCAGCTTTGTGACCTTGGGAGGGGGGAGTGTCTGAGTCTTCCCTACTATCTGCAAATGGAGGCCTGGCTGAGCTGCTGTGATAAATCGTCTGTTGCTAGTAGGTGATTAGGGGAACTCATCTCTGAGGTTAGATGGAGTGTGCTGTGTCCACACAGGCAGGAGAGGGGCTGGCCTTTGGTAGGTGATGGGTAGGGGGAAGGGGAGGTGCAGGTGTCAGGAGGATCAGGCCACTAGCTCTGCTTGGCACTCAGGTAGCACTTGGTTCTGTTTAAAAAGTATTGGCAGGTCGGGGAGCTGGTTGGCCTGGTGAAGGGGCTACCCTGGATCTCGAATGGCCCCCATGGATACGCCTGCAACAGGAGCAAGTCTAGGTAGAGTGGAGGCCACTGAGACCCACAGACAGTGAGGATTGTGGTGGAGAAGAAGACTGGAGAGGCCCTGAGGCCGATGGGGCCACCCAGAGAGAAAGATGACTGGATACAAGTGTCTACACCTATCTCCTGCATGACCCCACGGGTTTCCCTGGATTTGGGACCTTTGTGGAGTTTCTAACAGTTTTCAAGCTTTGCCAGTTCTTTCTGTCCTTGCTCATTCACTCCCTTCTCATGAAAGACATCTTGTCATCTGTAGGGAACAGGGGAAGGGGATGTTACTAGAACCTCTGCAGTGAGTCCTAGTCTCCTGCAAGCCACGGCATCACACAGCGAATTACAGGAAAGGTAGACAAATGAGACTGAGAAGAAGCTGAGCTTTGGGCCTGATCAGTGCTGCTCTGGGCAACAAAGACAAAAACCCCTAGCTTGCAGCACCTTTTATTCAGTACATTGGGAGAGACAAGGTAACAAATGAATATGTAGAGTTCAGTACTTCACCTTGGGATAAACAAGGTGTAACAAAAGACTGGGGGGTGGTGGAAATCAATGAGGAACTATGCAGATGAAGATTTGGTTCCTCCCAGGAACTATGCAGATGAAGATTTGGTTCCTCCCAGGGTGTCTCCCGCAGGTGTGGTCTTGCCCTGGAGCATCACAGCATCACGGGATCACTGAGGTCTCAGTTGTGACCCGAGGCCAAAATGGAGTTATGTCTCGGAATGCCGTAGCTGGGCTGTAGGCCAGAGAACTAGGCTAACCAAATGATTTTCCCTTAAAATTATGTAGCAGTGCTCCCAACAGTCATCCCCAATTCTAAATCTCTGCTGCACCATGTCCTAGGGTGGTGCCCCAATGAAAGTGAGGGTCTGGGTGAACCAGGGATTTAATGGATGAGACTGCTTACCTGACTCCCTGTGGCTTCTAACTTGGAATTGGAGTCAAGGAGAAATAAGCAGAGTAAGTTTCGGGGGGCTGACAGACTGGAGAGGCAGGGAATGTGTATGTCTAAGAGAGACGAGACGCCAGGACCCTGGCTGCAAGAATATGAACTGACCCTGAAGCCTGTTTTTGTGAGCATTGGTTCTGAACCCAGAGTCGGGCATATGAGTGTCTGGCTGTGCTTAGCTCCAGTCTGTCTACTGCAAGACCATTGACCTCTGCAGGGGCTGGACTTCCCTCTTTTGTGGTCATCAATGAGAGACTTCTTGGGAGAAGGGACTTTACCCAGTGTCCTCTGTGGAGGCAGAGACTCCATTGCTTCCGGGGTGGGTTCTAGTTCGAAGGACCCCCATGGCTGAGTTTATGTCGATCACATTTAGTACAGGCTTTAGGGTTCATTCTTCAGTAAGTCCTGGAGTGCTGTACTTCTGTGTGTCTGGAACGGTGGGATTCAGAGGGCAGTAGAGGGAGCTCCTGCACTCCCTCAATTGACTGAGCTCAGGTAAAGAATGTATAGGTGTTGCCAGGGGAGAGAACCAGAAACTGTCATAGGGGTTCAGGGTGGCTGCCTCTGAAATGTCATTGAAGGGTAAAGACTTCCAAGGAGGGAGAAGCAAAGGTTCTGAGGTGGTAAGCTTGGGCCTCTTATTCCAAAGCTTTTGTTAGGTCCTCATATACAACAGCCTGGCCTTGGGGCCATGGGACAGTGGCTGGTCCAGGTGGTGGGCCAGGCAGGAAGTTCTGCTGGTGTCTGGGCTCAGCTTGAATTTGCAGCCTGAGGTCTGAGTGAGAAGAGCCTTCTTCTGGGTCTGAGGTGGGTGACAGTTGGGAAGCCACTACTGAGTGTTCTCAGCACCCTAAGTGTTGGGCAGGGCTGCAGCCTTGGGCAATATAAGGCACACGAGGGACAAGAGGCACATGTATTTCTATACTTCAGGCATGGTGGAAGCAAGGGGTGGACTTCTAGGAGAGCCCAGAGGCCTAGTGGCTCTCCTGGGCTGAGTTCTGTGGCCTGGATCTTTGAAACAGTGATTTGCATCTAGCATGAGGAAGTTGAGTGGGGGCAGAATGGTCAGGACCAAGGTGGCTTCTAGGTGGCAGGTGTCCCAGCCCTGGATTGGGTACGCCTGCATTAGGGCTTGGAATTACCTGGTTGTCAATGCGTGGGTTTTAATGCAGCTTCTCAGAACAGTTTAGAAAAAGAGCCCATGCTGCTGGGATAGAAAGTGATGAGTGGGCGTAAGAGCCACTGCTCTTACTGCTCTTACTCACTGGGCATTGCTCCCAGGAGCGTCCACAGGAATACAAGGCCCAGTGTCTGTTCTCACGATGCTGGGCATCTACACAGAGAGCTCCAGTCTGGCTTTAGACATTCTGAGGCACACACTGTCCTCTGGTAGAGTTGGATAAGCTGTGGTAGACCTGGTGTTGCCCTGTGGCCTGACACTCCTGGATCCTTCAGGACTTGTGCCCCCATCCCCGTGTTTGGCAGTGGACTGGACTCACTTTGGAAACAGCCCCGTTCAGATCTGAGACACATGGGGGCAGGTGCTGGGCAATCAACCCAATCTTGGGCTCATGCCCAAAAAGGAGCTATAGAAATTCCACAAAACCCAAGAGCCCTACTCTCGGGGTTCCACCAGAGGCTGATACAGGATGTGTGACTGGCAAGGAGGTGCTCCCCCAGGGTCCCATACCCCTGGGCTCTGGACTTCATGGCCTCATGGCTGGGTCTGCCGTGAGCCTGAGGGCTGGCCATCTCTTTCATCAGGGGGGCTAGGATCCTGGAGCCCTGGAGGGTTGGCACTCTAGCTCACAAGATTCTCTGATCTCCAGACTTCATGAAATGCCAGAGGGCATGTTATATTACCTGTGCTGGCCCAGCCATGAGTCATGTCAGTGACCCACCAAGCTTTTCTCAGACATCCAGGACAGAATTGACTGGGAAGGGCAGATGCAAGGGTGGTGGGTGCTCATGGCTCCTCTCCCACAACTTGCAGGAAGGAGCCCAGCCTGCTGGCTTCTTGGTGCTGGTCTGACCTTTCTTTCTCTGAAGAGACCGGTGAAGCCGCCTGACCCTCCTCCTGCCTGTTGAAGGCCCACAGTGTCTGTGCTGGGGCCTCAGGTTTCTGCTGGCCTGGCCCATGTGTGCTGAGGACTGGGTAAGCTCTGCATTCTCTGTGCTCATAGGTTATGCTCCCCCCTTTCAGTGAAGTTCGGACCACCCTGGGCTGTGCTGCCTGGACTCCATGGGTCTCAGGGTCCTCGAGGATCAAGACTGGGCATCAGTGTTTGACTCCCCAGGAAAGGATAGCGGCTCATCCTGGGTGTGTGGTTGCTGGTGGGAGAAGGTGGGGGCTGTGTCCCAGGGACTCATGGGAAGAGGTTCTTCAGGCAGCCTCTCTAGGAACTGAATGTGCCTGTTGTACAACAGAAGATGGCAGACACAGCCTGGTCCTCCCACCGCCCCAGTGACTTCACCGCGTTGCCCACCTATCTGTGTTTCAGGCTTAGTGGAAGCTGCCTCCCAGGGACGATGGCAGCCCTTCAGACCACTCTGGATTCCCCAGCCCCCCAGCTCGAGAGAGTGGAGGATGGGTCTGAATGTGATCCTGACCAGGAGGAGGAGGAGGAGAAGGGGAAGGACGTGGAGGAGGTGGAAGAGGAGGAGGAGGAAGAGGAGGAGGCAGAGGACACGGCAGAGGTGGTGGAGGTGGCGGAGGTGGAGGTGGAGGCAGAGTTTGACGGAGACGACGACAGTGACGGTGACGACGACGACGATGACAATGACGACGAGGAGGACGGCGTGGAGGAAGTGCTGGCAGAGGAGCAGAGCCCGGGCTTGGGAGCCCAGGAGCAACTTAGCCATGGTGGTGACGCCAGGTCCCCGGCTCTGGGAAAGGGTAAGAAAAAGGAGCCAGGCCCTGGGGAAGGAAATGAAGGCCAGGCCAGGGGCTCGGCGAGACCAGGGAAAGCTCTGGGGCTGCAGCTAGACAGGCAGGGCCCTTCGGTTTTTTTTTAAAGTACTGGAGATTGAACCCCGAGTCTTTGCACCGAGCTACTCCTACAGCCTTTTATTTTTCACAGTGGACCCTTGAGTTACAACTGGGCTAACATGAACAACGGGTTACTCCCGGAGTACACTAGGAAAATTATTGGTGTTTCTGGTAAATTGCACACATTAAACAACCCCCTTTTTATGAAAAGGTTAGTTAAGGGGTGCTTTGGGAGGTTTGGAACACATTACTGTACTTCCATTATTTCTTATGGGAAAAATAGTCTTGACTTATAACCAACTTGACTTACAACCAGCCCTCATGAACAAGTTGAGTTTGTAAGTTGAGAGTTCATTGTATTTCTTACGGGGAAAAATAGTCTTGACTTAAACCAACTTGAGTTAGTTATAATCACCCCTTGAGAGCAAATTGTCAAAGGTCCACTGTATGTTTTAGAGAAGAACTTGCTAAGTCGCTAAATTGAACTTGTGTCCTCCTGCGTCAGCTTCTCACATTGCTGGGATTCTACGTATGTGTTACCATGCCCGGCTATAGGCCCAGCTTTTGAAAAGAGAGGCAGCGAAGCAGCTGGGAGCTCCAGCCCTGCCTCTCAGCTGGGCCAAAGATGGCTGGGTTGACCAGACCAGATGCTTGTGGGCACCTGGCCCCCAGGCCCCTAAGAGATCTTTCCCCTTAGCCCTGCAGATGTGCCAGGTTCCCGTTACCACTCAGGATGAGGATCTGGAGGAAGAAGAAGAGGAAGAGGAGGAGGAGGAGGATTTCCTAACAGCTGGTTCTCAGGTGAGCAGCCATCTCTCGGTTGGAGTCAGGTAACCTGAGTAGGGTTTCCCTGTATATCATCCTGGAGGACTCTGGGGCAGTGGCACTGGGATCCTCAAGCAAGGCCCTGGCCCTGAACAAGGCTGCAGGCCCCAGGCCCAGTGAGTATGGGTTTTCTTCCCAGGCCATTGGGTTGTTCTAATTTCTTTTACCTTCCATCCACTTATCTGTACCATGTATGGTTACTTCAGAGGGCTGGCTGTCCCATAAAGTCACTCTGCTCCCCTAACCTGGAGTGACTGTGTTTCCTAGTCAGTGCCCACACTCAGTTGGCACCATTTGTCCACCCTGGAGCAGCCCCTCTGGCTGCTGTGGTGGCCACAGCATTTGCTTGGGCCAGACTGAAGTAGGAGGGGTTGTAGGGCTCGGCTTCATTGTCTCCTGCCCTCTCTGTGAGTCCTGCCTCTGCCTCTACCCCCTGAAAGCTGGATCTTCACCCTCTCTAGGCTTGCGTTCCTGGTCTCTGGATGGAACCGGGGCCCCACCTCCAGGGATAGGTGAAAGAACGAAAGTCCTCTGTAGTGTTGATAATGAGGGGCTGGCTTGTGTCCCGTTGGGGTCCACGTTGCAGGGCCTCAGTGTGGTTTCTTTGACTGCACTGCATGGCTGCGTATATACTCAGCCTCTCACACAGGGCAGCAGAGGGCAGTGTCTGGGGCCCTGTGCTTTCCAGGGGCTGGTGACCTTTGAAGATGTGGCTGTGTACTTCTCCCTGGAAGAGTGGGAGAGACTGGACGTGAACCAGAGGGCCCTCTACCAGGAAGTGATGCAAGAGAACTATGGGATCCTGGTGTCCTTGGGTAAGGAAGGGCCTTTTGTCCCCAAGAGGCAACCCGCAGGATTTAGGTGTCCTGGAGCAGGCCAGGGAGCTTTAGGGCAAGGCACCCACTCCCAGGGAAGCCCGAGGACATCCCTGCCCTCAGTGGGGCCGAAGGGTGACTAAGCCAGGTGGAGCTACTGATCCCGCTCCGGGCTCTCTGCTGCACTGTAGGGCAGGCTGAGGCAGGTGTAGGCCCAGCAGGGGAGGGCTGTGGGAGGAAGGCAGGGTGGAGAGGGCAGTGCCCAAGGGAAGGGATATAGAGTCTCCCAGAGCAGAGCAAGGAGGGGAGGATGGGAAGAGGAGAGGATCTGAGCACGCCAGGGACAGTACAGGCCTCCGTAACACCCATCACCTATCTGTTCCTCTCCTGGGCAGGGTACCCAGTCCCAAAGCCAGAACTGATCTTTCGCCTGGAACAAGGAGAAGAGCCTTGGGTCCCAGATAGCCCCCATCCTGAGGAGGGGGACATTGTCACTGGTGTCTACACAGGTGAGCTCAAGATCCATGTGCTAGCCTCTGCTTCTGCCTCTTGGGTCCTCTTGGTCCAACTCCAGAGAGGACCAAGGGCTGGAAAGTCCTTTGAAAACCTTAAAGTGATTCCCTGTCCGCACCTTGGAGCTGGTGATTTCTTTTTGTAAATGAAGATAGTTGTCAAGTTGGTGGCTCAGAGCCGAGACCAGGTCCCAGGAGCCTAGTAGACTGCTGATGCATCTTTCTGAGACTTCAGGAAGGCCGGGCTGGGGATTTAGCTCAGTGGTTCCACCTCCTGCCTCGCAAGGCCAGGGTCCCAAGTTCAATCCCCAGTACCAAAAAAAAAAAGAAAAAGGCCATTGCTCTGGCCTTTCCACCTACTTGGCCATTTCTGCAAAATAGTCCTTATCAGCCTTGCCTGTCCCTCCCAGAAGGCCATAGGCAGGCCTCTGACCTGCGTGGGCAGTTTGGGGCTTTTGGAGAGGGGATTTTGGAGTGTAAATAAGACATTTGGGGTGGCGAGTTTCTCTGCAGTTCTTGGAAACAGTTCTCTCTTCTTTCACCTCTCTGAGTCCCACTTTATTCATTTGGAGAATGAATTTGAACTAGTGCACGCCTATAATCCCAGCACTCTGGGATGCCGAGGCAGGAGGATCACAAGTTCAAGCTCAGCTTGGACTACATAGTAACTTAGTGAGACCCTGTCTCAAAAAATTAAAAGGGCTAAGGGTGGAGCTCAGCGTGAAGACAACCCTGGGTTCAGTCCTCAGTACTGCCAAAAAAGAATGTGAAGTAATTTGAGCTGAACCCATGGTTTCCAACCTGAGCATGTCAGACTCATGCTGAGTTGAGGTTCTCATTGGAGTCCACAGGTTATGTTCAGGTTTCAGATTGTGCAGGAAACTCTTGGCCCATAAGCATCTGGGGCTGGGCTGGAGTGCCATCAGCTGAGAGGGGCTTTTAAAAGAAAACCACTGCTGGGTGTAGTGGCACAGGCTGAGGCAGGAGGATGGGGAGTTTGAGGCCGGCCTGTGCAACATAGTGAGATCCTGCCTCAAACCCAAAACAAAATGAAAAGTATATCCCAGAAACACACCTGCACATGTACTTTATTTTCACCTGTACTATAGACAGTGCTTCTCTGAGGACCTGGGTGGGAAGTGTCTACTATTTACAGACACATTCAGAAAAGCCACCCGGAGGGGAAGGGGACACAGGCCAGCGCGGGCCAGTCTCTTAGTGTGTAGTCTAGACATGCCCCTGTTCTCCATGCCTCTTGGAGGGTCCTGGGGTAGAGCCTTGTACGGCCTCAAGCTTTGTGGTCTGGGTCTCCTTTTAGTTCAGGTGACATCCACTGTGTCCCTTGGGCACCTATGTAGGGCTTGGGGCTCCCTGGGAGGGCTGGCCCTCTGCTCTCTCTCTCCTGTAGGCAGTCATGTGTTGGGGGGGGTGGGCCTGGGTGGCCCCTGGCCCAGTTCTGTCTGCAGAGCTGTCGGGGGGCAGGGCCTAGGCTGATTATGATGTGCCATGTGCCTGCTTGGAGGGGATGCAGATGTGGTGACAAAGGCTGGGGACAGCTCAGGCAGAGTGAGGAGCCTGAGGTTGCCCTTAACTATGGTGACCGCTGTGGCTTTCAGGCTATCTCCCTGCATCCGCTCTCCTGAGCTGAGCTGGTTGGGAATGGAGAGTTGCTGGGTGTAGGCAGGATGAATGCCAGCTGTTCTAGGATGACATTTTGCTTTTGTAGGTTATAGTCCTGCAAGACACAAGTGCTGCTTTCCTCAGCTGTGCTCCTTGATAAGTTGGGCCACACGCGGCATCTGTACTCTGGCCATATTCCTCCACTTGGGAGTCCTGTTCAGAGCCTCTGCTTGCTCCTGAGCCTGAGCTCCAGGACAAACCCCAGCCCCATTCACCTCCAGCTGTTTACCTCCCTCGCCTTTGGGGTACTAGAGATTGAATACAGGACCATCTACATGCTAAGCAAGAACTCTACCACTGAGCTACATCCCAAGCCTTTCTTTTTTCTTTTTTTTCTCTTTTTGGGGGGGTACAGGGGATCGAACTCGGGTCCTTGCGCTTGCGCAGCAGGCGGCGAAACCACTGAGCTAAATCCCCGGCCCCCATCTTGAGTTTCTATGCCTGGATGGAAGCAGTTTGGCTGATGGAGAGTCATGAGGGCCAGGGCAACTGCTGACCTTAGGGAACTCAGGACAGGTTATCAGGGAGGGAAACCCACAGCTCTGACTCACCTTGAGGCCCAGGCCACCTTGGGCCTATAGGGCAGGTCGTGAAGCTCCAAATGGGCATAGGTGGCTCAAGGCGAGTGTCAGACAGTGGCGGTCTGGTTCTCTGGCTGATGTGTTTGGGGTCTATTCAGCAGCCCCAGACCACCCCTAAAGCAGTTGGAATGGCATCTTCCTAACATAGGCCCAGGTGTGGGCATTTACAGGAGGTGTCTAGGGAACTCTGCTATCAGGGCCACTAGCTAACAGAGCATGAGACAGCCGACTTCCTGTGCAGATAAACTAGAGCCTGGATAGAAGTGCGGGAGGCTGTTGTGCTTGTGGCCTTCTGGGTGATGTGGAGGGCCACCTTACTGTTCACGGACCTCTAGGCTGCAGGGCCTCTCTTGGGGAGCCCTTACTCTGCACCAAGTACTGGTGACAGGGCAGCTCCATGATGGCTAGTCCAGGGGCACAGGGCTGGTTAGTGGCAATCTGTGACCACATGAACCTAGCGGTAGGAAAAGGGCACAGCCTGTTAAAATTGAGGAATAACAGAGTGAGCAAGTGGAGAACAAGGATAAACAGCGGGGAAGCCTTGGGGAATCTATAGTGATACATAGCAGAGGGCAGCATCTGGTTCCTACAGTGATAGGAATACTTCGGTAGCACCATCATAGGCATGTTATGCCCGCTTATTTATTCCTTGCAGCAGTTTCACAAAGTGAGATTTCAGGTGCTACTAGAAACCATTTTACAGATTGGTAAGCTGACACTAAATGACTTATCCAGGGTCCCACGGTCAGTAAATGGTAGAGGTGTGGTTCAGGGCCCAGCAGAGCCTGTGCCCTTGAGCTGCCCAGGCAAGCCAGCTGAGAGAGAGCTGGTAAAGTGACCTCTTGGCCTGCGTGGAAATGAGCTGAGCAGGATCAGCTTGCAGGAGAACCACTGGTTTGGAGGTCAGAGGTGTGGTGGGAGATACTGAGATCTGTGAGAGCCGCCCAGTATTGAGCTAGGGCAGACCTTCCGAGACCAACACTGCTGAGCAGTACTCACTTTAGGAAACAGCAGGGGACAGATGTGAGCACTTGAGGCGGGAGAAATCACTGTGGCAACCTGAAGTGTTTAGTTCATTCCTGTGGCACCACTCTGTCAAGGTGGCCTTTGTTTGGACTTTCTCTTCACCAGCCTGTTCACTTGCCCCTTCACAATGTGCAGAAGCCTGTTTCCCTGGGGTCTCAGTGTTCTCAGCTCAGGACACAGGCTATGAAGTTGTCCTCATAGCCAAGCCTGGGAAGGTTCTCTCTAGACAGCTGAGTCTGAGCCCCTGATTTGCCTTTGCACTTTATTCATAACTTCCTGGGGTCCCTCTGGATCTTTCCAGAGGCCTTGTTGATCACTGCCCAATGTCAGGTCCTTGGAGCAAATGTTAGGCGCAAGAAGGTGAAATGCCAGGCCCATCCCCAGGGCACACCTCCCTGTTCTGGATGAAGTGGTTGTGTTTTTGTTGTTGTTTTTTTTTTAATTTATTTTTTTTGAAGTGGTTGTGTTTGATACTTAGGACCACTGTCCTTCAGCTATTGAGACACAGCCTGACCTGAACGTCTTGTCTGCTCCCAGTTGGGGTCTGACAAGTAGAGCTAAAACTCTTCACCTGGATCCAAAAGAAGGCCTTTGAGTCTGAAGGCCAGCAGCCCTTCTGGGAGCCTTGTTCCTGGAGTGGCTATTATACTGGACATCCCACTCCAGGACTCAAGACCTGCAGACCTTGGGCCATTTTGGCAGCAGAAAACAGAATAAAACCTGGCCTTGGGATAAGCTGGCTCCTGAGTCTCCCCTGGGTGCCTCCCAGTGGCCCAGTACTTCTGAGCTCTCATCTTGGGATGCTGCCAGCTCTGACTTCTCCAGGACTCAAGTGCCCTTCCTCTCCTTCCTGTATCACCTTGCTGCATGTTTAGGTACAGCCTCACACTTGTCCTTGTTTTGGGGCAGGTGACCATGCTACCTCCAGGGGTAGGGGTGAGGCTTCCAGACACCTGTCAGGATTGGTCCATTCTGCAGAGCCTTGTGGGGCACAGCAAGGCAACCTCCCCATGAGGCCTACTCTCAGACTCGGGGGAAAGGTGCAGTGGAGGTGCCGGTGCCTGACCCCCCACTGGGCCTGGTGTCCAGCTCTTTGAGACTACAGATGTACCAAATGGTCACTAACCCTCGACTAGGTCCTGAGGGCTACAGACTGACCCTGTGGAAGAATTTCCCTGCTAGGAAACACTTATGCCTGTGTTTTCCCTGCCTTAGAGGGTGGGAGTTCAACAGTACTCAGAGTAAGACTATGATCAGAGAGGGCCTGAGAGCTTTTGATCTGACCCTGAGCCAAGGCCCATCCCTTCACAGCTCCCCCCTGCCCTGAAGGGTATGCCCCATTCCTAGATCTGAGGAGAGTTTCAGCCAAATGAGGACACTCAGGGAGGAGGAACTGGGCCTTTTCTGTGCCCCTCAAGGGGGACAGCCGCTTGTCATTCCGGTGGCCGTGGATGGCAGCTGGTGTTACTCACTGTAACAATAAACTTAAATTTAAAGCCTGTTTATTGTAATAGTATCATATTATGAACTATAGAAAATTCAAAGTAATATAAAATCTGAAAAACTAAAACAGCTGTTTTCTTGTCCTTCTGTGTGATGGATGACTGTCTTTTCATAGCCACAGCCAGGCCTGTGCTGTTCGGTGTCTGGCTTCACTACGCACTGGACTGGATCAACATAGATATTTAAAAACAATGGCCTAGTTGCCGGGGATTTAGCTCAGTGGTTCCGCCGCCTGCCTCACAAGCCCCGGGACCCAAGTTCAATCCCCGGTACCAAAAAAAAAAAACTACCAGGCTGTGGCGGCCAGCCCAGACTTCTGGGACTCTTCCTTGAGGGTGGGACTCAGTGGTCCAGGCTCACTCAGCCAGGACCAAAGCAGGCCACAGCCTTTGCCCTAAGTGAGGTGGGAGGAGTTTCCTACCCCTGAAGTGGAAGCTTGGGCTTTCCGCCTGCTGGGATCTGGGCTAAGGTAGGAGAGAGGTGTGCAAGAGCTATGAACACCTGCAGGTGCTGCAGGCTGAGCAGTTCCCCTGTCCCTCTGAGTGCCTGCTCCATACACCAGTTCCCACCTGGGTACATCATGGTGGCAGGTTGCCTTCCATCAGCCACTAGGCAGATGTCTCCTTTTGTTCTGGGCTCAGGATTCATGTTGCCACTTAGCCTTGTGTCTCACAGGAGCCTGTAGGCCCAGGGTTCACGATGAGAGGGGCCTCCAAATGAGCATGTCCTTAAGTCCCTAGGGGGAGGCCAGGGCTTTCCTGCCCTTAGGGCAGTCAAAGATGGTGTGGGGCCTGGACAACTTCTTGCCTCAGTGAGTAGAGATGCCTGGCCATGCCTGCAGGCAGGGCAGTTCTCAGGGCAGTGCCTGCTACCAGCTCTCGAGTCTGCTCACCTCTCTTCTGGCCTTCAGGAGCCTGGTACTGGACAGATGACATGGAGGACCACGAGGAAGAGGACGATGAGGACTTCTTGGCAGAGATGGCCGAGGAGGAGAATGAACCCCCAGGCCTGTGGTCTGCGGCCTATGGCGTGGGAGATGTGCCAGGGACGTGGGGCCCGGACGATTCGGATTCTGCACAGACCCCAGAGGGCTGGGGATCTGACTCTGGCAACCTCGGGGTCCTGGCTGAGGAGTCTGAGGCAAAGCCCTTTCTGCCCGGCCAGGAGCCGGATTCAAACCTGATGGCACCCTGGCCCTATCCCACCGAGGAGGCTGCGCCGACTGGCCGGCCCGAGACCACGTGTGATGTGTGCGGCAAAGTGTTCCCGCACCGGTCGCGGCTGGCCAAGCACCAGCGCTACCACGCGGCAGTCAAGCCCTTCGGCTGTGAAGAGTGTGGCAAGGGCTTCGTGTACCGCTCGCATCTGGCCATCCACCAGCGTACGCACACTGGCGAGAAGCCCTTCCCGTGCCCTGACTGTGGCAAGCGCTTCGTTTACAAGTCTCACCTGGTCACACACCGGCGCATCCACACGGGCGAGCGGCCCTACCGTTGCGCCTTCTGCGGTGCGGGCTTTGGACGCCGCTCCTACCTGGTCACGCACCAGCGCACGCACACAGGTGAGCGGCCATACCCGTGCGCACACTGTGGCCGCAGCTTCAGCCAGAGCTCGGCGCTGGCGCGGCACCAGGCCGTGCATACTGCGGATCGGCCGCATTGCTGCCCTGACTGCGGCCAGGCCTTCCGCTTGCGCGCCGACTTCCAGCGACACCGGCGCAGTGGCGGGTGCGCGGAGCCGGGCAGCGAGGGCCCACGGCGGGAGCCTTGCGAGGCGGCGACAGCAATGGGGCTCAAGGAGCCGGAGACTGCACTTGAGGGCCCTGAAGAGCCGCAGCAGTCCGTCTCGGCGGACAGGGACCCTGAGGCAGAAGCGAGGGAAGAGGCGGCAGCTGCAGAGGCGCGCCCTGAGAGCAAGCAGGACCCTGAGCCGAGCAGACGGTTCCTGGGGATGGACAACGGTTTGGGCGAGGGCGAAGGCCCCTCCTCGCACCCGCTCGGCTTCCACTTTCCCATGCATCCCAAGTCATGGCTACACCCGGACGGCTTCCCGATCTTGGGGCTTACCGACATCGGGGACCGGGTGCCGGCAGACGGGCGTGCCCTTCCAGGACCATTGGGGGCCCCACTTGCGCTGGCGGAGGGTGCGGGGCTGGCCCGCGATCCTGGGGCCGGCTTGGGTCTTCGCGTGTTCGCGCCCGCCGTCGGAGGGCTGCTGGCCGAGCCGGCGCCCGCCGCTCTGGCCGAGGAGGAGAGCCCGTGGATCTGCTCAGACTGCGGCAAGACGTTCGGCCGCAGGGCCGCGCTGGCCAAGCACCAGCGCTACCATGCGGGCGAGCGGCCGCACCGCTGCGCCGACTGCGGCAAGAGCTTCGTGTATGGCTCCCACTTGGCGCGCCACCGGCGCACGCACACGGGCGAGCGGCCCTTCCCATGCCCCGAGTGCGGCGCACGCTTCGCCCGCGGCTCGCACCTGGCGGCGCATGTGCGCGGCCACACTGGCGAGAAGCCATTTGTGTGCGGTGTGTGCGGCGCGGGCTTCAGCCGCCGTGCGCACCTGACAGCGCATGGACGTGCACACACGGGCGAGCGGCCCTACGCGTGCGCCGAGTGCGGCCGCCGCTTTGGTCAGAGCGCGGCGCTGACGCGGCACCAGTGGGCACACGCCGAGGAGAAGCCGCACCGCTGCCCAGACTGCGGCAAGGGCTTCGGCCATAGCTCGGACTTCAAGAGACATCGGCGCACGCATACGGGCGAGAAGCCCTTCCGCTGCGCCGACTGCGGCCGCGGCTTTGCGCAGCGGTCCAATCTGGCCAAGCATCGGCGTGGCCACACCGGTGAGCGGCCCTTCCCCTGCCCCGAGTGCGGCAAACGGTTCTCGCAGCGCTCGGTGCTCGTGACGCACCAACGCACGCACACGGGCGAGCGGCCCTACGCTTGCGCGCACTGTGGCCGCCGCTTCTCGCAGAGCTCTCACTTGCTCACGCACATGAAGACACACCGTGGAGCGGTGGGCGCGCCTGGGCAGGCCGGTGCGACGGTGACCCCAATGCCGAAGGCCGAGGCGCCCGCCAGGGGACAGCTGAGTGCCGGCTCCGCCCCAAGGGAGTGCGGGAGCACCCTGCTGGAGTTCGCGGGCGGGACGAGCTTCGGTTCTGAGGCCGCGTTTGCGGGGCCCTCGGCTGCCTATGAGGAGAGCTAGGCTGCTGGTCCCGCACCGTGCTCCTCTGGCCTCTGGGCGTTGAGAGTCCCTGTCCTGGGCGCGGTGCCTTCCCCAGCGCACTGACCCCTTTCCTCCGGTCTTGGGGTCCCCTCCCCGCCGGGGCCCAGCTCTCGAGGCGACGTGGGGAGCACTCAGGAGAGCGGAACATCGCGTGGGGGTGGCCACGGCAGGGGCTGCCACCGAGACTGACATCCCGGGTCCAAGCTGCGAAACAGAGCGGTTGGGATGGCGGGTGAGGCTATTTATTTTATTCGAATTTTAATTTGGGCGGCCCAGACAAGCGACTTAGGAGTTCGCAGCCAGCCGGGTTTGACAATGAAGGGAGGGTGGGGTGGCCGAGGCTCGAGCAGCCCAGCGGTCAGCGCCGGTGTCCGGGTTACCAGTGCGCCTGGCTGATGAGTTCTCATTTCATCAGTAGGAGATTCAGGGATTTGCTGGGTTTGGAGTGTGTCCGGGAAGTTCCAAGAAATCCTCGTGATGGCAAGAGGGAGCCGGATAGTTTGCAAAGGGCAGGATTCCTCCCTACCCCAGGAGACATGCGAATGGGAAAGCTTTTGACTGTCGACAGTGGATGTTTACTTCCGTCTATCCTAAGGCCCGAAGCATGTGGGGGAAAGAGGAGACACAGCTGGAAACCAAGTCTGTGGCCCAGGTGGATGGGTTGCGGTATTAGCAGGGTCCCCAGGGAGTGTGAAGCCTTGTTCTCCGGAGTCCTGCTGTCCTCCCGGCCCCTCACCGTCAGCACTGAGATGGGCACTGAGACAGCAGGGTCAGTTTGCCCCCAGCTTCCCTATTAAGTCCTTTACCACCCCTACCAGCAGCAGCAGCTGGGGGTGGTATGGTCGGTCATCCTCGGGGTGCCCTGTGCACACCTGCACAGACTTGGGCCTTAACCTCTAATACCTTGGGCTGCCTCCTCTCTCTCCGGTAGAAGGTGGGCACGTAGAACCCTGCCCTCCTGAGTTCACTGTTCAAGTAGCATAAAGTACTGGGGTTGGTCTACAGGTCTTTCCCCGCATCCCATGATTAGGGCCTGAGAACCTCCACAGGTCCTTTTAACTCTGCTTCTGCCATTATTCTTCACTAGAAGCAAGTTGTGTTTCTGTCTAGATTCCCATTCACATGGGTCAGTGGTGGCACTGAAGACCTGGTGCGGTTCCCACGAAGGCTGTCCACATCTGGAGGGGAAAGGAACCGAGCTCCTACCACCCAACTATGCAAGACCCCTGTAGGTGGACATCCCACCTCCAGACGGCTGTAGGGAGCCACTGGCCAGCAGCTAGGGCAGTAGTAGCAAACCTATGGCACGTGTGCCACAGCGGGCTGTTTGTATCATTGAAAACTCTAAAAGGTTTGCTATCACTGAGCTAGGCATGGCTCATGTGAGGTCCCCTCCCTTCTTGCTTTTGGGGCCAGTGTAAGTGGGGCTGGGGCCAGAGAACTGAGATTTTGAAGCACCTGCATTCCCTTTTAGACCTAGTTCCTTCTGTGTTAGTGTAGACATGGCCTTGGGGGCTGAGAGCCAGCAACCAGGCTGCTAGGGGCTGGGTGGGGTAGGAGGTGAGGTGGTTGGTGGGTGGGAGGAGGGCCTGGGTGGTAGCGCTAAGAACTAGCCAGGCCGCGGAGGTTGCAGGCTGGGCTGGTGAGGAAGGCAGGGGGTCCCAGGGAGGCACCAGCAGCGCTAGGCCATGGCCTCTGTCTCAGGTGTCTCCAGCTGAGTGGCATGGGGCATCTTGGCATTGCCTTCCATGGCCCATGTCTGGCCGCATTCGTTCCCGTTGCTCCTGAGCCTCAGCTGCTTCTGCCCTGTCCAGCATCCATGAGCAGGAGGACCTAGCTTTAATAAAGATTGGGAAAATGAGCTTTTTGACTGGACTTTGTGCTTTTTCCTCTCCTTGGTGATCAGCAGCAGGGAGGCTCAGAAAGGCCTCAGGCCCATCTCATTTGAGCAAACATATTTTAGTTTTTTGTTTGTAGATGGTCTTACTATGTAGTTCAGTCTGGCCTTGAACTCTGGTGATCCTCCTGCCTCGGCCTCCTGAGTAATGGAACTACAGGTGTGTGCCACGATGCTCAGCACGTTTTCATTGTCTTTTAAGAAACCTCTATTGATTGCAGGATGGCCCATGAGGAGTCAGCCCAGGATGAATTTGGCCCTGTGCTTCCTATGCCCACCAGGTTTTGCCTGGCTGTCCCTCCACTGCCACGTGTGTAAACCTTCCTCCTAATGACTATGTTTGGGATTGTTTTGGCCAACCTGGTAGCCAAAGAGAAGGGCCAGATTGCTTTTCCAATGGTCCAGACACATACCTGGGCCTTTCCTGAAGTGCCCAGCATGATGCGAATTTCTCCGGGCTCACCCACCCTGTGCCACTGCAGGGCACATCCTCTGGGCCACAGAACACCTTCCTTTAAATGCACTTGACCTTTTTTTTCACCATACAGTATCCTCACAATCAGACCCAACTCCCATGCTTTCCATATGGATTTGAAAAATACGACCTATGAAATTTTCTTTACAAATGTGATCTAGAGGCATCAGAACAGAGCAACCTAATAGTTCAGTTAAAAAAGAAAACAGGCTTTGGGAGATGGATGAATAGTAAGACCTAGTTAGGGATGGACGGCTTTGGGGAATCTTAAAGTCCACACAGCAAAGCTGATTGAGTCCCTGATATGGCTCACGATTGTCCTGCCAAACACTTTATTTTAATATTTGGGAACCCCTAATCCTATGACTATAGGAAAAAAAGTAGATACCCTCTACTACCAAGGGAAGTGAAACCCCAGTGGCTTGTGAAATGTGACCCACTGAAGGTGGCACTTGGAGAGTCACAAGGCCCAGGTGCCCCCCTCCACCCACCTCTGCTGTTTTTCTTTTGCCTGTAGTCCCCCAGCCTCCTTTGTTTCTGATGGCTTTTCTCCTTTTTTCACTTTATCTCTTCAAACATTTCCTTGTCCCTTTTCATTCTCTCATTTACTACAGATGGAATAGAGTTTCAACATTTTGGGTTATATCTGCTAAATAAAGCTTTATGTTCCTTGCTCATTTATTTTTTCCCCAATTAAAAAATACACGGTGCAAAATTTCCAACAGTACATAAATGTGTCACGTAACCTTCATCTCAGGAGCCCTGGCATGTCCTGCAGTCAAGTGCACTGGGCACACTTCTGTGTGTGTGGAAATGGTTTAAAATTAGGAACACACTTTACACATTGCTTTTCTCATTTCAATGTACATCATGGTCATACCTTCCTGCCAGAGCTACCTCTTCATTTTAACTCTTTCATCCTGGCATTTTGTTTTATGAATGTACCGCAATTTATGTGACTGTGTCTTGATTTATGGTAGTTTGGTTGTTCCCAGCTGTCCCCACTTCAGTGCTGCAGTGTACATTATTTTATGTCTATCTTTGTGTGGTTATGTGGAATTTTAATATCTGTTTATGTGAGATTAAACCCTAGGGTGGTATGCTAGACCAAACCAGCATGCATATTGAATGCCTTTTGCAGGTGAGAAAGGCCAACTCATAATCCCAGCCCTCAGGATTCTGAGGCAGGAGGGACTAGTGTTTGAGGTCAGCATGGGCTGCATAGCACGACCACACGGTCTCAAAAAAAAAAAAAAAAAAAAAAAAGCCAGCAAACCAGTGCACTGAGAAAATGCTGGTGGACCCATAGCTTCACCAGTGCGGGACATCAATGATCATTTTAATCTTGTTCATTTAAGAGAGGTGAATGGCTTGCTTTTCTATTTTTTTTTGACACATAAATTAGATATTTATAAAACTTACGATCTTTGCCTAGGTATTTCTATAGCTGCCCACATAAAATCTCCTACCTGGTCTGAGTTAGCCTCTCTCAGATGTTGCTCTCCCTGTTGCTGTGTTCTTGTCCTATGCTTCCCCTCCAGTCCCTCCCATGACTGAAGGGGCCTTGAGTCAGACAAAATGAGCTTACATTTCCTTCTGCTCATTTCTTTGTTATCTCAGCAAAATCCCTGATCTCCCCAAGGAGAGTGAGTACTGGCACGGGACTCCACTGTAGCCAGACCAGGAGAATGGCTTCATACCCAAGCCCACTAAAACATTCTCACCCTCAGCTGGGTGTCATGGCCCAGGCCTGTGATCCCAGCACTCTGGGAAGCTGAGCTTGCAAGTTTAAGCCTGCCTGGGCTTGCTTAGCAAGACTCTGTCTCAAAAAAAAAAAAAAAAAAAAAATTGAGATGGTAATTCAGTGACACATTTTATGTAATGTTTCCTAGTACCCATTTGCACACTCAAACATAATGCTTACCTTTATTGTGTTACTTATGCCTCTCAATTATTTCATCTTTCAAATAAAACTGAAAAATCATGATGGGCAGAGTGAAAGCCACAGCTTGAATATCTCTATCCTGCAGCTCTTCCAGCCCACCTCTGAGTGGGGCGTCTCTCTCAACCAAGGAAAAGCCAACCTCAGACCACCCCACAGTTGAAGGAAGCTTGCTAGACAGAAGTAAAACACCAAAGTACACAGAAAAAAGGGACAAGAAACAGATAAATTCAAGAAGCAGAATTCTAGATATTTAAAAATTAGTATCTTTCACTGTTCATGGAGACATTCTTTATATAAAAAACTAGATGTTGGGAAAAAAGAATATCAGAACAAGAAAAAAACTTGAAAGTTAAATATACTGGCTCAAAAGAAAGATTAGGAGGTAAAATTTATCTCTTAAAATTTGGGGGGGGGGCAGGTGTTTTAGCTCAGTGGTGCTGTGCCTGCCTTGAAAGCACAAGGTCCTGAGTTCAATCCCCATACCAGAAAAAGAGAAAACATAGAGAGGGGGAAAGGCAGAAATAATGACATGGAAGATCAATACAACAATCTCCACACTCAGCTCGCAGGAATTCCAGGAGGAAAGAAAAAAACTGTAGGTTAACAGAAGTAATAGAAGAGTGTTCCCCAGCATTTCACGACAAAGGATTGCAGGATGAAAGGGCCCATCAAGGGCTGAGCAGGATAGAGGTGGAGTTGTCTGTCTAGATGGAATCCCTTGAAAATCCAGAACATACACTAAATTGGCAAGAACAATATACAGAACCCTTTGTACCCATCACCTATCTTTATGAATTGACAGTTTAGCTGGATCCCAGCACTCTGGGAGGCTGAGGTAGGAGTTCAAGGCCAGCCTGAGCAACTTAGTGAGACACTGTCTCAATATAGAAAAAAAAAAAAGGCTGAGGAT
The DNA here is from genome assembly GCF_053883595.1 of Heterocephalus glaber. NCBI lineage: Eukaryota > Metazoa > Chordata > Mammalia > Rodentia > Bathyergidae > Heterocephalus > Heterocephalus glaber. The sequence continues at coordinate 37,919,903 of NW_028258381.1, read as the reverse complement.
GTATCTCAGTGTGAAGGTCCTGGGTTCAATCCTCACTACTGGAAAAAAAGAAAAAGAAAAAGGAATGGGCACCTTGTGGCCAAATTTACTTCATGTATATCCCACTTACCCTTCCAGGCCCTCTGTTATTCTGAGGCAAATTCTAGACATCATATCATATATCATTTTGGTTTTGTTAGTGTTTGGGTTTTGTCCTCTCTCCCCCATCCATCAGTCCCTGGAGGCCTCCATGGTGATCAAGCAATGTGGTCACAGTGCTCCTGAATGCTGCTCCATGATGATACCAGCCCAGGGAAGCAGGTAGTGCCCAGCAGGCTGTAGTTCCCATTGGGAAGCTGGCCCTCAGGCCCCAAGCCACCTCCTGAAGCCTGCAGCTCTAGAAACCTCAGTGTCTGACCATGTTGAGCGGTGCCTCTTCCCAGCTGTCCCAAGTGAGTCTGCTTTGGGTCCTTTTCCCACCAGGAGCCCTTTTGCCACCCAGAACTTAGCTCCAGCCACTGCAGCTCACGCCCAGACCTAGAGCCTGTGAGGCCTCAGTTCTGACCTCTCCCACTGCTTCTGCTCAGCTTTGGTGTCCCAAGATGTTTGCTTTACTGTTAGAGTCTGGCTCTGTCTTGTAATTACTTAAACTTTTACCTTCCACTGCTATGTGGCCGAAGCAGTGCTGAATACAACCTTGGTATGCTTTCTTCCCCAGCCTATTTTATTTATTTAGAGACAAAGTCTTGCTAAGTCAGTAAATTGCCCAGGCTGAGCTGGAACTTGCAGTCCTGCCCCAGCCTTCAGAGTGTTGGGATTATAGATGTACACCACCATGCTCAGCTTATGTATCATTTTAATTACTTTTCCTTTGCCCTTCTTGAATGTCCGCCTCATACCCATCTTCCTTCTGTTTATCTAGAAGAATCCACATTGCTGGGGGAACTGATGCAACCAACCATATTTTCACAGCTTCCCTTGCAGTTACAGCCAATTCAATGTAAGGAGAGAGAAAAAATGGTTATATGGGTCTTCACTAGGTGGTTTGCCTTTATGTTCTTTGAGTCTTTTCTTTTACATGGAATGCACATGAGATGGCTAGAAGTAGAAGTCAGCAGCCATCTTTATAAAATGAAGGAACCACAAAGATGTGCTAAGAATGGCTATGCATAAAAATAACAGAATCTGAGTCCCTAGGACTTGGTTAGACCTTTGTATAACTGATGATCTCCAGACTTCTCTTCCTTACTTTGTTAAGCCATTGAGGTCACATCCTTTATTAGTAGCCAAAGCCAACTCCTAACTGATATCCCCAGCCACCCAAAGGAAGGCCAGGAGGCCCTGAGGCCATGGATTAGTGCAGGATCATTGGCCATAAACTTAGGCAAATCACCCAGCTAACAGGAGTTTTCTAGTGTGGATCATGCTCACCTGTTCTAGAGTACCCACAGTGTCATGCTGGGCTGCTGAAGATGCACATGAGGAGGCAGTGACACAGTGACTGGGGGTTGCTCCTCTAGGCAGTCATTCTCCTGAATTAGGCTGGAGTTTTGGATGCAAAAAGAAAACCTAATCCAGGCTAATTTAGACAGAAAAGCAAGTCCAGGGGAGGAGTTGGGGCAGCTCACACAGTCAGTGCCATCTTCCAAACAGAGCCAAATCCAAGGTGGGCTGGGCAGTGGGGACATAGCAACAGTCCTGGCCAAAGAACTGCCCTGTTGGGAGGACCACTGGCTGTGCTCAGCTGATGCCCAATGATGTGCCTGCTGCTGGATGCCAGCTGCCGCTGTCAGGACCCTTTCTCTGCTGACCCCCTGCACTGGTGTCTTTTCCTTGAGATTCCAAGTCCCAGGCACAAGCATCTGTTTGGCTCAGCCTAGGATGTGGGCACATTTCCAGCTACCAGGAGGTGGGGAGTTCCTGGTTCTTTTGACTTCTAGAGTGGGACAAGGACATTGCCTTTCACCAGCACCTACAGCAAAGGGACCCTGGAGAGTCAAACGCCGTGAGTAACATCCACGCTACCTGGGTTGCAACTGATGGATCTGGGGTGGGTTTGACGTGGAGTCCTTCACCTGGCAGCATGAGCTACTGCCCTTTTCCAGTCACACAAGACTGGATTAGGAGAAGAGCACGCAGAGATGGGATGGTCTGGGTGGATGTCTTAGTCACTTTTCTCATCACAGGGACAAAATACCCAACACCCAAAAGTGGAAGGAGGAGAGGTTTATTTTGGCTCACAGTTTGTAGAGGTTTCAGTCCATAGTCAGCTGGTTCCAAGGCAGTGGGGGAGGGCAGAGGGGTGTGGCAGAGGAGAAGCAGCTCGTGGCCCAGCAGCAGGAAGCAGAGATCTAGAGGGGAAGAGAAGGAGATCAACCCTTCCAGGCCACGCCCCAGTGACGGGCCACCTCCAACCAGGCTTCATCTCCCAGCATCACATTTAGCTATAAACTCATCAGTGGACTGATCCACCAATGAGTATCATGTCCTCATGATCCAGTCACCTCCACATACCCTGACCTAGAAGCACATGAGGTTTTGGGTGACCTTTCTTATTCTCCATCACTCAGGCTTTCCCCTGAAGCTCCCAGGGAAGTCTATTTCTTTGACCCTTGTTCTCTGGTGTCCTTGGCAACTCTTCCTGGTTCTTGCATCTTGAAACTTGGCTGCTCTGGTTGGATCCAGGCTTGGTCTCCAGGTTGGTGCTATATTAAGAGGTGTTGGAACCTTTAGGAAGTGATTTAATCTCTGGAAGGAGCCCTGGGTGGGGCTGGGGGCTCTGGTCCCAGCCTCTTTCTCGTTGCTTCCTGGCCATGAGGTAAGCTGTTGGGTCCAGCACATGTGCCCCATCATTCATGTCCAGTACCCCCACCAGAAGCCTAACAGTCACGAATCTTCCTGACCCTGGGCTGGAACCTCTCAAACCATGAGCCAGAATACCTCTACTCCTCTTTCTTTGTGGTTCTGGGCCTTTGCACTGACCTGGATCCTCAGCCCCTTTTAAATTTGAGACAAGGGGTTGCCAAGTTGCTAGCTTGCCCAGACTAGGGTCAAATTTGCAGTCTTTCTCTCTCAGTCTCCTGGAGTGCTATGTGTACCACCATGCCTGCTAACTTTCTTCTCTTATAAGTTAACTATCTCAGGTATTTTGCTACAGTGACAGAAAGCTATCCTATGACTCTTTAAACCGTGAAATACACATGGACTTGGCTGTAGCACTCATCCTTTCAAGGGTTGCCTTCCAGGTGAGCAGCTGGGCCTCAGAGGGCCAAGTGTGGCCTCAGTGCAGTTCACGGGAAAATCATCACTCCAGAGGGCACAGCTGCCAAGGTGCTGAATCTCATGTCCTGAGTTCTTTCCAGGTGGAGGTAGCAACGTGCAGGACAGGTGATCACAGTGTGGGCCTGGTTTGTTTCCACTTGTCATGCCCGTCCATGGAGCTGCTGGCTGGCCACTGGACAGACTGCAAAAAATCCCGTCTCCTGCCTGAGCTGCCAGCACAGTGTTTGAAGGCCCAGGGACATCTCTCTTCTTCCTTTTCTCCCAAATTGTACATGATGCTTCTAACTGGTTGAGCCTAACTGGAAGCCAAGGCCCTAGTAACAGGGAATCTGGAAAACACAGGATGTAGCTTCCCAGCCTCGGCAGCTCAGTAGGAGACTCTGGAGACTATCAGGAAGGGGTTTGTGCCCCTGCCTTTAAACAGTTAACTCCACATGTCCAGGCATGGTCCACACGTCTGTAATCTCAGCACTCTGGGAGGCTGAGGCAGAGGGATTGCAAGTTTGAGCCCAGCTTAGGCAACTTAGTGACTTAGAGAAACTGTATCTCAAAAAATAAAAAAGGCTGGGGATGTAGCTCAGTGCAAAGACTATAGGTTGAAACCCCAGAACCAAAAAATGAAAAAAAAAATCCACAGGTATCCACGGTTATACCCACAGGAGATGGGGTTACTGACACCAGGAATTGTGTGTGTGGTTGCCTGGTCCCCAGTGTTGAACCAAGTCAGTCAGGTGCAAACCACAGGTGAACCAACCTGCTGGTGACCAGCAAATGCTGTGATTTCTGTAACAGCAGGCGGCAACTGGATGGTTCCAGAGCTGTCCTTCCCAGGAATCATCTCAGCATCTGCGACTTGCTGCTTCTCTTCTAGGAGTGTTGTCTACCACTGAGGGGACCACAGAGCAGGACAGAACCAGAGCACATCTGTCCTTCTCATCCTAGACAACATTAGCTACTTTAGCAGGGGTTTTGAATGTCCTGGACTCTTGCAGTACAATAACCCACAGATGCTTTTTAAAAAATTAACGGGGGCTGAGGATTTAGCTCAGTGGTTTTGCCGCCTGCTGCGCAAGCGCAAGGACCTGAGTTCGATCCCCAGTACCAAAAAAAAAGAAAGAAAAAATTAAGGTAGTATTTATAGGACATAAAATTAATCATCTAAAACTGTATAGTACAGCACATTTAGTACCCTCACAATGTTATACAGTCACTACCTCCACCTAGCTCCAACTCTGTTTTTATTTTAAGACAGTTCTTTTTTTTTTTTTTGGTACCAGGGATCGAACTTGGGACCTTCCGCTTTCGAGGCAGGCAGCGGAACCACTGAGCTAAATCCCCAGCCTGACATTTCTTCATAAGATACTAAGTTGTCCAAGTTGGGCTTATACTTGTGATCCTCCTACTTCAGCCTGCCAGTATGCTGGGATTACAGGAGTGTGCCACCATGCCTGACTATATGATTTTACATTTAAATCATGATCCAATAAAATTCCACACATTGTCTTTAATCCATATCTTTTAATTCTCTTTTACTGCATAACAATATTTTTGTATATCCTTTTATTGGTACATTTTAGGTGTACAACATAATGACATTCATCATTGGAAATTTGCACCTTTACATAATCTAGGTTCTTATTTTTCCCCATTCCCCTGCCCTCCCTTCAACCCCTCCATCCCTGCCCATTTACAAAGACTTTGTTTCCATTTTTCCATTTTCTCATATTGATTCCATTCCCCTCTTTCCTCTCCCCTACCCCTCATAACAGTATTTACCAGCCCTTCCTTGCTTTTACTTTTTTTGCTCTCAATTTTTTTTTTGGTACCAGGGATCAAACTTGGGACCTTGCACTTGCGAGGCAGGCGGCGGAACCACTGAGCTAAATCGCTTTTACTTTTATCCTTGCTTTTACTTTTCTGTAGCACTTACTTGTTAAAATGTGGATCATTTGTCCTGTAGAATTCTCTACATTGTTGAATCGGTTGAGTGCTGGCTTGTGAATTTTTTTAAAAATTGTATTTCTTTAGTCCCCTTGTTTATAACAGGTGGGCAGACTGACACTACCGCCTGCACTTTCTGACCAATCTTCACGTCAATGAAGTTAGGACAAAGTGTTTGTGTCTCTAATTAGAAGCAGACAGAACCATCTGTAAAATGTTCTTGCCAAGCCATTCCATTTAAACCTGAGCAAGCTCATAGGTCTAACTGCATTTTGACAAGAAATATGGGGGAGGAAGTAGCAGCATTTTGGAAGATACCTAGCAAAATAAAATAAATAAATAAAAATGGATACAAACTCTGATCTCCAAACCCTCTTCTTGGAATTTACCCACTAGAAATAAGAGCACAAATAGGAAGGATAATTAATATGTACCATAAATGCTTAGGGTCTTTTTTTTCCTTTTTGTTACCGGGGATTGAACTTGGGACTTTGTACTTTCGAGGCAGATAGCAGAACCACTGAGCTAAATCTCAGCCCAATGCTTAGTGTCTTTATTCAGGGAATCATTGCAACAGCTCTCTTATCCCAGCTTTCCTGATGAGGAAAAGGCCCACAGAGATCAGGCACCTCGGCATGTCACACACTAGGAAGGGACCCAAGACCTGGGCTCAAGCTGCATGACTGATTGCCTCTGTGTATTTGCCTTTGCAAATCTGCCTTTTGTAGCTTTAGGAAAAAAATCAAAACAAGTTAGGTATGGTGGCATATGACTGCAGCCTCAGTTACTGGGGAGGCTGAAGCAGGAGGATCAAAAGCTCAAGGGCATTAGCAAGATCCTGTCTCAAAATTTAGAAAGGACTGGGCTGTAGCTTAGTGGTAGGGTGCTTGCCTAGTGGGCATGAGCCCTGGGTTCAATGCCCAGAATCTCTCTCTCTCTCTCTCTCTCTCTCTCTCTCTCTCTCTCTCTCTCTCTCACACACACACACACACACACACACACACACACACACACACACACATACACTCACTCACCTGAATTCTGTTTCCATGATACAGGTGAATAAATTATACACATCTGTGCTATGGAGCATTTTCCACCTACTAGGGTGAGCTCCACTTGCATGTACACCAGTATAGGAAGACGTCCACGACACACTGTGGATGGAAGTAAGGTTGCACAGGAATGTGTGCAACCTAATTTTTGAGAAAGAAAATACCAAGGCCATGCATGGAATCCTGAGCACTGGCTTCCTGTCTGAGGGCTCTGCCAAGCATTCCCTCCCTTAATCTTCACACCTCCCAGGAAACTGTAAGGAAACTGAGGCACTGAGGACCATCCCAAGGCCTCACAGATCTGGCATTTAGGTCTCCAGTCACACCTGGAGAGTTGGAGGTTTGATTGGAGGCACCCTGATTTTGGGGTCCCGGCCCTCACCTCCTCAGCAGAAGTCTCTCTGATCTCCAAGAACACCCCGTGCAAATGCCCACAGATCTACTTCCGCCTCCCCCGCCTGATGGCATTTGGCCACGTTAGTCAATGACCTTCATCTCGCAGTGGCAGGAGGTTTCAGACCTCAGACTTCTATGACTTTGAGGACTGAATGCAGCCTTCCACCATGTGCAAGTCCAGCCCTGTGAGTCCTGAGCTGGTAGCTGCTTTCTCGGCCCATCAAGTCATCCTTTGTGGGTAACAGCACTGAAGTCTGTGCCGATGAAGGGCCCTGACCAAGGTGATGCACAGCTTGGACCACGCTGCCCCAGGGTAGAATCTCCTTTGCAAATATGAGTCGTTCCCCACTGGGGATTGAACCCAGGGCCTTCGTCAGAGTTACATTCCCAGTGTTTTTTATTTAAGTTTTTATTTTGAGAGAGGGTCCTTCTCAGTTTCTAAGTTGCCCAGACTGGGCTTGAACTTGTGCTTAAGCTTTCCCAGAAAGCTGAGATCACAGGCCTGTGCCGCCACATCCTGACCATTTTTAGAGCAGAACTACTATATATGTGCTGCTGCCTTAAACCTTGACATTTACTTCATGGGTAAGGACTATCTTCTCCCTGTGAAAAATGTAAATGTTTGCATATAAATCTAAAGTCTTAGTAAGGCAACATAGGTCCCCTCCTCTGGGGAAATCCCTTTCTAATTAACCATGCAGCCTTCCAGAACTTACACCCACGTACAGTCGCTATAGAGGAAATATGAGAGCTGCCACATTCCCATGGGATGGTGGATTACACAGACTGGAAATAATGCTAATAAAATGAACAGTAAGTTCCCAAATGGAAAAATACAATTTTTAAAAAATGGCCAGAAATCAGGATATCAAACCACTGCAAGGTGGTGTTCTTCTTTAGGGAATATACCACATTCAGAACTTGCACACTGCTCTGTATTGTTGTGTTTGTGGGTTTTTGAAATGTTCACTTTTTTAAGAAAACACTTATGTGTATTTATTCTTTAGAGCACACATGCAACTTTTACCAAAATTGAGTCCTATCTTACATCTTTGAGTGTAAGCTTCAATTTTTATTCCAAATTAGATTGTGAACATTTTAATGGGTACGTTAGTTTAGGCTACTTTATCATTTCAAAATCTCTTTCTTTCCTTATTTATTTATTTATTTATTTATTTATAATTTGTGTACTGGAGATTTAACTCAGGCAGGGCCTTTGCACTGAGCACCTCCCCAGCTCTTTTTTATGCTTTGCTTTGGGACAGGGTCTCACTAAGTTGCCCACCCTGGCCTCAAGCTTGTAGTCCTCCTTCCTCAGCCTTGCAGAGTGCTGGGATCATAGGCCTGCACCACCGTGTCTGGGTCATCATTTACTTTATGTATTTACTTGGTTAGAAATTTAATTGTCTAAATATAAGTTGCTTCCATTTCTTTCCTGTTACCAAATTGTGAAGAAGATTCATATATACACATCTTCAGACAATCATTTCATTAATATCCAATTGCTAGGCTAAAGACTATTTTTATTGTTGATACAGGATAGCTTCCAGAAGGGAAATTAATATTTCTTTCAGTCTGTACTTATCCTGAATATTACAATGTTTTATTCTTTTAAAATTTTATGTTCAAAAAGTTATCTAGTGTATATTTTTAGATAAATTGCTGAATTGTTAGGAATTATTTTAATTTAATCTGTGCAGTTGATCATGAAATACTAGGTGCTTCGATATCTTAAATCTGGTACCAGACCATAACTTCAAAGTATTAATGTTGAAAGGTGGCGCAAAAATATCTATTAACAGGACTGCTTAATAGTGATGGGAAACAGAACTAAACACTTTTTCTTTTATAGATATCTTTCTAAATCCATTCTTTGTTTGTTTTGATTTGTTTTTGGGTACTGGGGATCGAACTCAGGTCCTTGCGCTTGCTCAGCAGGCAACGAAACCCATTCTAAACCCATTCTTGATGCATTCTCTGTCCCTTTCAGAGGATTAGTTGTTGCAGACTGATGAGGAAAAAAGATTAATTTCCTAAAAAAAATACACAAAGTAGACTCTAGTTACAAACTTGTAAAAGAATTTTATGTAAGGTGTTACTGCAGAACTAGTTTAGAGAGGTTACAACAGAATATACCTTAACTTCTACAAACATAGATCCTTTTCTCTACTTCTGGAAAAATAATTTTTTTTTTTAGGGCATGGACTATAAAATGTCATATAATGCAAAGACAGAAACAAAGAAATTCCAGCAGTTGAGACAATATATTTGAGTGCTGAGGTTCCCTCTAGTGACAAAGCCCGAGCTAGCTAGCTATTAAGCAGCCAGAATGCAACAGTAATTGGATACATGACCATTTCTCTTTCGGCACATTCTTTGTTTTCCTCTTGTAGATGTTGTAGATGTCTATTTAGTTTGATTATTTGTCACCTTAATGAAGCTGCATCTACAAGTCACGTCATCTGACATCCCTTCAACTGTTGCATCTGCCTTTGAGATGCCATACCTGACACCGTCACGATGAGGATTAGAAGTGGCAGCAGCAGACCCACCACACAGCACAGGTATAGAACCACTTCTGACCAGCGGTCCATTTTGGTGAACACCATTTCCACTCAGATTCCTCTCTTTGTAGCTGATAGTTGCATGGATCTGTTTACCATTTTGAGGAGGTCTTTCTAAGTGCAGGAAATCTAGAGTCTCTCACTTAGTTTAAGTACATGAGGTGCTGTTTTTTAGTGCCAGAGGTTTTATTTATTTATTTTTGCTTAAATTCTTTTATTGGTACATTTTAGGTTTACAGTACATTTACATTTGTGTGCTTGTGCCTGAACATGATGTATCTTGGTTCTTATTTTTTCCCCATTCCCTGTGCTCCCCCCTTCCCTATTTACAAAAACTGTTTCCATTTTTTCCATTTCTCATAATTTTTCCTTTCCCTTCTTTCCTTTCCCCTTCCCCTCCCCCTTCCCCTACCCCTTTGGACCTTTTCTTCCTATTTCAAATGATCAATTACTCATTTTAATCCTTATTTGCACTTTCAGTTTCTCACATTAGAGAAACTATTCGGTATTTACACCTGTGTGTCCTATTTATTTCACTTATGAGTATGGCCTCAATGTGCATCCATTTATAGTGCCAGAGGTTTTAAAGGAATTGAGAGAATAAGGTCAAGATCTGCTGGTCTTGAAAATGAAATGTCTCCATTATTTCCTGCTACCACAATCCTCTCTGGAACTTGTACCATCACACTAGCATTTGGAGCTCCTTGAAATCCTTGTTCCAGGTCAGCATTTGGTGGTGCTACTTTTAACTTTCCCAGGACCCTCACTGGCTAACACCTTCGGTGTGTTCTGCTTCACCCTGAATCTGACTATTTTCTGCCTTCAGCAGCAGTGGGTGAAGGAGATGCTACCACACTAACCAAATGCATACCAAGTACTGCTTGCTACCTATCTGCTTCCGTGCTTCATATTAAATCTGTAACTTGCTTCACTGTGCAGGGGCTGCGCTTGGAGCTACTTTTGTCCGCTGGGCCCTCTGGAGAGTCCTCCACCCACTGGCTCCTCAGGGGAGCAGCTCTCAGAGGTAGGCACTGTTGGGGCCTACCTAGTGCATAGCCTGTATTAGCTGCAACTCGCTCTCTCATATACTTACTGTTCAGTTTGTCTTTTATTGATCCCTTTTCATTTCTCTATTGAGTAGAGAATGGCGAAGCTGACCTTTGCATTGATTTATAAGGACTATTTATAAATTAAGACCAGAAAGCCTTCATTTTTCATGTGTGTTACAGAAATTTTTTCTTAGTTGTTGCTAAACTTTGTTCCCATTTTAAACCAGGAAGGGAAAGGTTTGATTTTCTAAAATAAAAGCAGTCAGTTCTTAGCTTAATGAGTTCTCACTTTGTTATTTTCCCCAATCCATAGGTTTTATTATTATTATTATAGTTTTGGTACCAGGAATCAAACTTGGGTCCTTGTGCTTGTGAGGCAGGCGGCAGAATCACTGAGCTAAATCCCCAGGCTTCCATAGGTTTTATATTCTAAAATCCACTTATGTTTAAGAGTTTACTTTTGAGTTTTAAAATCTGGATTCAAGATAAAATTTTATTCACTCTGATGGTGAGCTAAAGATTTAACCTTAACTATATCTGAGCGCTCACTAGTTGACCAAACATAATAGATGGAAAATTTTATTTCCCACCAGTCCCAAGGGTCCCTTTATTGTTTGTTACGCTATTACTTTGTCCCAGAACTCTGTCCAACGACTCGGAATCTTTAATTTTTTCCCCCGTTTTAAAAAATTTGTTTGTTTGGGGGGCCGGGGATTTAGCTCAGTGGTTCTGGGGAGAAAAAAATTTGTTTGTTTGGTACCAAGAATCGAACTTGGGACCTTGAGCTTGCAAGGCAGGCCGCAGAACCACTGAGCTAAATTCCTGGCCCCCTTTTTTTTAAACGGTGAAAACATCAGAAAGATGCGTACCTAACGGTCAACACAGTCCCGCCTGTGCGTTTTGATTTACCTTCAATTTTCATGTATTGGTTCTTAAAAATTGCCCCCCTCCCTTTTATTTTTTTATTCACATTTTGAAAAACTGCTTTGGAGCCAGGTGCAGTGCCACACACCTGTAATCCCAGCACTCTGAGAGGCTAAGGCAGGAGGATCTCAAGTTCAAACCCAACTTGGGCAATTTAGTGAGATCGTCTCAAAATACAAGGCGGGGGGGGAGTGGGGGGGTGGCGGGGCGGCTGGGATGTAGCTCAGAGCAAAAGCCCTGGGTTCAATCCCCAGCACAACATTAACAAAGAAATTTTTTGGCTGGGATAATTTGGTTACATTTTTCATTAGTTTAGGAGTAGGATGGAGGAGGTGTGGGGCAGAGGAATGGTAGGGATGGCGAGATATGAAGGAAAGATGAGCTGCTGTGCATGGGGGTGACGTGGGAGGTAAAGTGAAGCCGACGCTTTGAAGGGAGAAGCCAGAAAGGTGAAGGGGAGGAGCAAGACCGCAAAAACCCCGCCCTTATGGGCGGAGGCTCACGAGGTCCGTGGTGGGGCCTCGGGTCATGGGCGGGGCCTCCTGGGGTCCGCGCGGGCTCTGTGCGCGGGTGCGCGCACGTCTGTCGGCAGGTCAAGGAGGTGCCGTCTCCCTAGCTCTGCTTCTCAGTCTCTCCAGATACTGGGCAGCTTTTAAGCCGGTCCAGCCCATGTCTGACCCTAGAGATACGCTGGTTTCGGTCTTTCCTGTCCTTACAGGGTACAGAACCCAGGGATGTTACAGGTTGTCTGTTTTTGTCTTTTGAAAGAAGGTGGGGAATGAGGAGGTCCTCAGATGGGAAGTGTCCAGGATCAGTAAGTTGTGAATAGAAGTCAGACTTCCTGTAAGGGTGTCCATACAATCAAATTGGAACAACTTTTTAATTAAAAGGTGCTTTTGAGAAACTGTAGTCAAATTAGGAGAAGTAGGGTTTATGTTTTCGAGACCAGATCTCACTGTTTTCCCCAGGCTGATCTCAAACTCCTGGGCTCAAGGAATCCTCCTGCCTCATCCTCCCAAGCAGGCTGTAGTAGGGACTTCAGGGATGGGCCACTGCACCTGGCTCAAAAGATAGTGGTTCTTTTTGTTTGTTTGTTTTTGGGTTTTTTGCATATATGTTTGAAGCATCTATGCTGCTTTCCAAAGCTCTGTGTAGATTCTTTCCCTCTGGGGATTACATCATTGGTACTAAAAAAGATGTACAAAAATGTTAACCTCCCTCCATCAGTTTTTATGAAGGCGATGTACTTCATCTTCTGAGATGCGGTTCTTTGTGTGATCACTTCTGTTCTGAATGTTTCTGTGTTCATGAGAGGGGGATAGACATTGGAAAAGCAATAGGAAAGATTATATTCTAGTCCATTGTGTGAAGTCTCACTTCTTCCCTACCACCTGCATGATACATCCCGATAAAGCTGAAAGTAACTCCTTGCAAGAGACCCCCATGGCTGTCTCCCGGCCACACCTTACTAGGGCACTGGACTTTGTTGGGCAGTCGAATCATATTCACCCTTTCTTTTTCTTTTTATGGTACTGGGGACCCAATCCAGGGCCTTTGCACTGAGCTACATGTCCAGCCCTTTTTATTTTTTATTTTTGTTGCAGAATTCCAAGAGGCAGGAGAGACCAATGGGTATCAGGAGGATTTATTTCAGGTTTTAGGTGAACAACTCAACAGACTCCTGTCCAAAGGAAGAGTGATAAAGAGAAGTCCCAGTTTTTATACATTTGGTCAGAGGGGGGTGCTCTTTCTAGTGAAGTAGCAAGTGAGTTTACCGGAACAGGGCAAGGGCAGACAGTTTTGTAATTTAGCCTTGTAAGACAACAGTGTCTTATGAATCATATGAGAACAGGGTTTCATAAAGTTTGGTTACAGGACATAGTTGTCAATTTTATCTGTACCAGAAAAAGGAGTTACAGCTACAAGGAGAGGGGGTTGATCCATAGGAGGAACTGTCCAAAGCTGGGAAGAACTTGTTTTTCTTTAGTTGGCTTCATTTTGAGGTAGGGTCTTGCTAAGTCACTAAGTTGCTGAGGCTGGGCTTGAACTTATGCTTGTGATCTGTGCTGTTGAGCATTTTTTCATGTTCTTATTGGCTATTTGTTTATCTTCTTTGGAGAAATACAAAGATTTTGGAGAAATCCCTATTTAAATCTTTTGCCCATTTTTCAATCAGGTCATCATTTTGTTGTTGAATTTTAGGAGCTCTCTGTATATTCTGGATATTAATTTCTTATAAGACATATGATTTGCAATTATTTTCTCCTATTCTGTGAGTTGTCATTTTAGTCTGTTGATATTGTCTTGTGAGACACATTTAAAAATTTTCATGAAGCCCATTTGATCTATTTTTGTATCTTTTGTTGACTATGCCTTTGGTGCCATATTCAACCAATTGCTGCCCAATCCCATGTCGTAAAGCTTTTGCCTTGTTTTCTTCTAAGATTTTTATAGTTTTGTGTCTCACATTAGGTCTTTGCGTTAGTTAGCTTTCTGGTGTGGTGACAAAGTACCTGAGAAAAATCAAGTTACATGAGGAAAAGTTCATCTGGCCCGTGTTTCAGAGGTTTCAGTCTGTGGTGGCTGGCCCTGCTTGATTTTAGGCCTGTAGTGAGTTAGCACATCACAGCAGAAGTGCGTGGCAGAGGAAAGCTGCTCACCTCGTGGTGGCCAAGAAGCAAGGGAAGCAAGCTTGTTTTATAACAGAACCCCTCCCTGAGACCCTCAGAACTATACATCCACAAATAGAATGATCCATTCATGAGGTCAAAGACCTCAGGATTCAGTCATCTCCAAAAGGCCCCATCTGTGAGCACTGCTGCACGGGAGACCACACCTTCAACTCATGACCTTTTGGGAGACATTTGAGATCTAAACCATAATGGTCTTTGATCCATTTTCAATTAGTTCATATTCAGTATTTGTTAAGGGTCCAACTTCATTATTTTGCATATGACTATCCAGTTTCCCCAGCATCATTTGTTGAAAAGACTTTTTCTTACCGAATGATTTGACACTGTTGTCAAAAATCATTTGACCTGGCACTTCCGTTTTACACCAGAGACGCGGAAGTTGGCGTAGCGCGGCCGCTCCCAGAGAGGATGACGCTGATTGTTCTTTGTGGGCTGCCGTACAGCGGCAAGAGCCGGCGTGCTGAACAACTGCGCCAGGCTCTGGCAGCCGAGGGCCGCTCGGTGTACGTGGTGGATGACGCCTCGGTGTTGGGCACGGAGGACGCGACCGTGTACTGCGACTCTGCCCGTGAGAAAGCATTGCGTGGGACCCTGCGAGCCTCGGTGGAGCGGCGCCTGAGTCGACACGACGTAGTCATCCTAGACTCGCTTAACAACATCAAGGGCTTCCGCTACGAGCTCTACTGCCTAGCGCGGGCGGCGCACACACCGATGTGCCTGGTTTACTGCGTACGGCCTGGGAGTCGGAGCCTGGGACCTCCGGTGGACGAAGTGGAGGAGCACCAGGGGCGGAACCTGAGTGTGAGTTGGAGGCCGCGCACGGAGAAGGGCAAAAAACTTCAGGCGGCTGGCTCCGAGGCACCGCAAGTTGTGGGCTCTGTAGTAAATGGGGAAGCCGGAAACGACGTACCTAGGGAAGTGTAGCGGAAGGAGACTGGAGCCTCAGAGTCTCCAGCTCTAGTGACTGTGGAATCTGAGAAATCTGCAAAGCATGTGTTGGCTGTCTTTTACTCTCCCGAACTTCTGCAGGGTCTAACGCAGCGCTTTGAAGCTCTTGACTCGAGGAACCGGTGGGATCAGCCTTTGTTCACTTGTGGTGGGCTTACAGGAGCCTATGCCCCTGGCCGAGATCCAGGCTGCCTTGTTTGAGAACCGGGCTCCCCGACCCCATCAATCTACGCAGTCCCAGCTACTTGCTTCCAGCAGTTTTCTGCACCAGCTGGACCAGGTCACAAACCGAGTCTTGGCCAGACTGTTGGAGGCACAAAAGAGCGCTGTCCCCGGGGACTTACTAACACTTCCTGGTACTTCCGAGCACCTGCGGTTTACCTGGCCTTTGACCATGGCAGAGCTGAGTCGCCTCCGTCGCCAGTTTATTTCCTACACTAAAATGCATCCCAACAGTGAGAACCTGCCTCAGCTGGCCAACATGTTCCTTCAGTATCTGAGTCAGAGCTTGCACTAATCAGGAGTGGTGGGGGAAGCCATGGTTCTTGTCTGCCATCCATTGCACTTTGTAGCAGGAATAATTTGAAGATTTGCAGAGCTAGTTGATACAGTGCTAGAGCTGGTGAGTTTGATTCACTCAGACTTTTCTGGCTGCCTCTGTGCCAGGCACTAAGCATTGAGACTAGGGAGAACGAAGAATAGCTTGGAGGATCTTGGCAGATTTCTTCAGCAGAGAGAGCTCAGGTGGACCAGGAGCATGTAGGTTGGATTCTACTTGGAATATCACACAATTGATTTTCTCTGAGTTGTGGGTGAGCAGACTGTATGGATGAGAATTGCTTTAAAAACAATTGTGAACAGAAACTAAAGATGGCACAATTCTATATCTGCACTTACTCTTTATACAACAAATACTTTTTGAGTATTGTACCTACTTTTGCCAGCTTTTATCTTGGTGCTGGGTTCACAGATAAATCCTTTGTTTTCTGTTCTTGGGAAGCTTTGATTTTTGTGGAAGTGAAAGGCATAACTACTAGATTGTTTCCTCTAATAAAATATTTTAAAAGTTAAAAAAAATCATTTGACCATTGGGTGGCTTTTTATTAATTTTATTAGTAAAAAGACCAATAAAACTGATTAGATCTATTTGTACTGCCAGTGGTACAAGCTGTCTGATGGGATAGTCATGCATGTACCACTGGTGGTTTAGGTCAGTGAGAACATGTTAACCCTCCTAGTCTTAATTAATTAAAGATTTAATTTTGCAAATTTTTTTTTTTTTTTTTTTGCAGAATTTGTTGAAGGCCCCTCTGTGCCTTTGTGTTCATGGTGTTGGGGATTCAGTGGAGAACCAAACAGTGAGTGTTAAGACCTTGCAAGCTAGCAGAGGAACATGAATATAACTAGATTCCCACGTCAGGCAGTGAGGGGAACAATGAGGACACTTACAGCCAACTTAGGGAGATGGGGAACAATCCCAGCTGGTGAGGTCAGTGCTGGAGTAGACAGGAAGGGAAGTATGGAAGTGAGTCCTGTGGAAACTAGGAGCTCCAGGCAGAAGGAACAGCCAGGTCTAGTTTTGGGGCCCAGCCTTTAGGGCAGGGATTTGATGTGTTGTGGGAGCAACAAGGAGGAAGGGGAAGACCTGAGAAGGCAGTGATGGGAAGTGACATCAGAGGTGGCCAAATGCCCAGGCACATCGTCACAGTCAGAGTATGGAAACCAAAGATAAACAGCTTGAAGGCAGAAAATGACACATTACAAGTAGAAGAAGAGTGATTTCAATGGCTGTAGGTTTCTCTTGGAAAACCATAAAGACATGATGGTGGAATTACCATTGTTCTTTAAATCAGGAAACAAAGGCTGATAAAACCAGGATCTATAACAGTGAAATATCTTTTAAGAATGATGGAAATTTCTGCCCCCCCCCAAAAGAATGTTGGAAATGAAGGAAAACTGAGAAAGATAATCACCAGCACACCTGTTTTTCTAAAATTTTTAGACTGAGGGAATTTGATAGTAGAGGAAAACTTGAAACTTCAGAAATGAAGGAAAAGCAGTAGTACTGGTAACTTGTCTAGGTGAATACCACATAAGTGACAGTTATTCTCTTAAGTTCTTTGAAATATTTATAACTTGAAAATAAGAGGTATGATTGTCTTGTGAGATTATCAGTGTATGGAGGGATAATATACTTGCTTTCTAGAACAGAGTGGGGGGTGCACAAACATCTGTATGGTTGTAAGTCTTGTACATTTTACTTGCAGTGGAAAAATATCAACCCTAAGAATACTGTGAGTGCCTGGGGGTGTATATGGCCATCCCTGTAGCAGCTGTTAAAAAATACAAAGAACTATAACCCCTAAGCCAGTAGATAACCTGAAATGCAATGCTAAGAAATATTTGGTAAATCCAAAGTAAACAGGCGATAAGAATGGCTTTTATGGTTTTAAAACATTGTAAAAAGAAGAGGAAGAGGAGGAGGATGATAATATACAGTGACTGTATGTTATCTGTGAAGGTTGAAGTGTTTATAGAGTTAGAGTCTGATCCTTTATAGCAAGTTTGCTAAGCCCAATCTATGCCTTTTTTTTTTTTTTTTGGTACCGGGGATCAAACTCGGGACCTTGCACTTGCTAGACAGGCGGCAGAACCACTGAGCTAAATCCCCGGCCCCCTATGCCACTTTTACTAATGTATATGAGCGCCAAAGTCACAAGTACAGTATTAGCCTACATAATCAACAGCATGGTAAAAGATAATGTGGCGTATTAAAAAATTCTGGAAGAAAATTTTCTTTGTAGGTGTTCAAAAGGCATTAGAATTAAGTTCAACATCCTTTTTAAAAATTTTTTGGTTCCGGGGATCAAACTTGGGTCCTTGCGCTTGTGCAGCAGGCAGTGAAACCACTGAGCTAAATCCCCAGCCCTCACACAAATATCTTTAAAGATCTTTTTTTTTTTTGGTATCGGGGATTGAACTTGGGTCCTTGTGCTTGCGCAGCAGGCGGCGAAACCACTGAGCTAAATCCCTGGCCCATCTTTAAAGATCTTATTGTTTCTCTTGTGTGAGAAACCAAAGGGAAAATACGGATCAAAATATATAATAGATAATGGGAAGTAGAAAATGCTCAAATGGGAAGGGGAACAAGGGAGGCGAGAGGAGAGAGGAAGGAAGAGAATAAAAAAGAAAGAGGGAATAGAAGAAAAAATGGAAACAAAATTTCTATAAATAATAAGGAGAAGAAGGGTTGAAGGGTGGGGAGGGGAGTGGGATAAAAAGCAGCAGCAAGATGTATCAGGTACCGGTACAATTCCCTATGATGAAGGTAACCATTATGTGTATCTAAAGTGTACCGATAAAAGTAACTTAAAAAGAAATGTGTGACACTTATCTATCTTCATATAGATATGCAAATACATAAATTATAAAATATTTAAAGACTACTTCTGAATGTTATGGAGTCACAGTTGTATCATATTCCTGTCAGGGAAGCCACTAAAGGAAGGATAGATATAAGTTCTCTTAAGGAAATCTAGATAAACACCAATAGCACACCTCACATAAAGTGACCCAAATGTGCTGAAGGAAGCACAGGCAGCCAGTCAGCCAGTGCTCTGGGAAGGGTGTTGCTCAACACTGGTGAGAGGGAAGTTTTCTTTTCTTTTTTGTATCTCAAACTTTGAGCCATATGAATATATTATTGAATAGAATTTTTTTAAAAGGAAGAAGCATCAGCTGTGGTGCATTATACTGAGAAGAGTGGAGACTGGGAATTAAGTGTTGAACGTGGTGATTCTGGTGATCTAACAAGAGAAGTCTCTAGGAAGTGGTTGGTGACGGCTTGCTGGGTGTGAGTCTCGACAAGAATGGGATTTCTGCTCCCGGCAGCATGGTATGAAATCAGACACCCTGAAGGGCATTGTCAGTGCAATAAATTATGTTAATGCATGGTTGGATTTTCTAAAACATGTGATCAAATATCCAGAGATTCTTTTGCTGAATTTGAATAGAAACAATGAATCGACAAACTGCAGCTCTCTCTTGATGTTCGTGGCTCTGGGATTTAGGTGCTAGAAGCTCCTGGCCCATGGTGTTACAGCTCTGAGCTTTGAATGCCAGTGCCGCTTAGATCTTAGCGTTACAGATCTTAGCGTTCAGCTCAGTGTCACAGCTCCTGCCAGCTCCCAGCCGTTCCATCAGCTCCTCAGCATCTGGGGCTCATATCCCCTTGGCAGCTTTCTGGAGGCCTTCTAGAAGCTTCTGTTACCTCTGGGACTCTCCCTGTGGTCTCTGCAGGTCTCCACTGCTCTCATGTTCTTTGGAGCTCTTCAGAGACCAGCCCTTCCTTCATGTTTCCAGCTCTTCATGTTTCCAGCTCTTCATGTTTCCAGCTCATTCCTAGAGCAACATGCTTACCCCACTCTACCCAACATAAGAATCACAAGTAGGCAATGGGACCATCCAAGTGAGGCTTTTATTGGGGCCTGTGCTGCTGCATAGGGAAATAGTGCACCAGAGGGAGGAAACATTCCTTATATGGAGGAGCAGTCTCCTACACCTGCGATCTCCTGGGTTTCATGGATCAATTTGGGGGCTTTTAGAGTAGTGATGGGAGCAGGGTCATCTGGAATAGGTCTGTTTCAGGGCTGCTGTAGCCAAGGCAAGTATCTTCTGTGAAGCATGCAGGACAGCTGCAGCCATCGTGGTAACAGGTGGACTGAACTCAGGGAGAAGTGACCACTGTTTTCACAGAAATGGCTGAGCTGAAGATGTGATGGACACCACTTGCAAGGAGCTTCCAAGAGGGCCGGGGATTTAGCTCAGTGGTTCCACCGCCTGCCTCGCAAGCACAAGGTCCCAAGTTCGATCCCTGGTACCAAAAAAACAACAAAAAAGGTGCTTCCAAGAGGGGTAGGACTGTCTGTTAGGCCCATTGGGTTTGGGGATAGGGCACTGGGGCCTAGTCCTTCCTTGATACTTGCCCTGTCACGTGTGCTGCAGCACCAGCACCTGAGCAGCCCAAAGTGCTAGAGGGATTGTTGAGGCTCCTGTCAGAGCTGCAGGAATAGGGACCGGGGGTGGGCTAGAGGGCAGGCCGCCCAAGAGGGGCAGGAAGACATTGGAGCTCATTGCCCTGGGCATCAGGAGGAAGGGGCACGCCAGCTGTCAATCCAGTCACACCTGTCTGCCTATCTCAGAGGAAAGGGAAGCACCAAGCTTCATTAGCAAAATGTGCAATGTTCAGTGTGACAAACTAAAATGAAATCTCGAAGTGAGGCGAAACCAGAGCGATGTTCACATGGCAGAAAGCAGACACGGCAGGAGGTATTCAGAGGCGCATGCTGGTTCTTAGCACTCTGGGGGCTGGCTGGGGAACACTGAGCCCAAATCATTCTAATCAAGCCAGGGCTCTGAAGCTTGGCCTAGTTCTTCCTTAGTTGGGTCACTGGCCTTGGTGGCCTCTAGCAGATGGGGACAGGTGGAATGCCTCTGTGATGTGTTTCAGAATCAAGTGTTAGTGCTAAATGAGATCAATTCCCATGGGAGTTGCTTCTTGATCATAAGCAAAACAATCCTCATACTGGAGAGAAATCTGATAAATCTGAGGTATAACTGAGGTGGGAAATGACAAGCTTGTCCTGAGGATCCTTTTGAATAATAGGAAGCCCAAGCTATCTTTGGGAGATAGGCATGGTAGAAAAGCCTTCCCTGAGCAAGCAGCTACCAACCCGCAAGAGATGGAGGAAGCCGGAGGGAAGCTGTGTGACTGTGAGGAGCCTGGAGACAGCACGGGTGCCGAGTCAGTCCCCAAGTCCCTCAAAAAACTCCGACAAGGACAGATCACCCTGAAGTTAACACGTATGAGAAGTCAGCCATTTTTTTTTTCTCAAATTTTTTTTATTGGTACACTTTAGGTATACAGTACATTTACATTTATCATTGGGTGTTTGTACCTGTACATGATGCATCTTGGTTCTTATTTTTCCCCCATTACCTGTTCTCCCTTTACCCCTCCTCCCTTCCCTATTTACATAGACTTCATTTCCATTTTTTTTTTCTTTTCTCATAATTTTTCCTTTCCCTTCTTTCCATTCCCCTTCCCCTCCCTTCACCCCTACCTCTTTGGACCGTTTTTCCTATTTCAAATTATCAATTATTCGTTTTAATCATTTTAACCCTTATTTACACTTTCAGTTTCTCACACTAGAGAAACTATTTGGTATTTACACATGTGTGTCCTATTTATTTCACTTAAGAGGATGGCCTCATAGGGCCGGGGATTTAGCTCAGTGGTTCCACCGCCTGCCTCGCAAGCAGAAGGACCTAAGTTCAGTTCCCGGTACCAAAAAAAAAAAAAAAGTATGGCCTCCATATGCATCCATTTAGTTATAAATGACTCTAGTTTTTCTTCTTTATGGCTGAGTTGTACTCCATTTTATAAAAAACCCCACATCTTCTTTATCCAGTTTCCAGTTGATGGGCACTTGGGCTGCTTCCAAGCTTTAGCTATTACAAACTGTGTCGCTATGAACATGGGCTCACATATATCACTGTGGTATGAGTCTTTTAATTCTTTGGGAAGATCCCCAGCAGGGGAATAGCTGGGTCAAATGGGACTTCCAGTCCTAGTTCTTTGAGGTATCTCCACACTGATTTCCACAGTGGTTGTACCAGTCTGCACTCCCACCAACAATGGAGAAGGGTTCCTTTCTCTCCACACCACCACCTAGCATTTGTTACTGGTTGATTTCATGATAGCAGCCATTCTTTGTGGGGTGAGGTGGAATCTCAGTGTTGTTTTCATTTGCATCTCTTGAATGACTAGTGATGTTGAACATTTTTTCATATATTTATTTGCTGCTTTTACTTCTTTGTCTGAGAAATGTCTGTTCATTTCAGATGCCCATTTTTGAATTGGGTCTTTGAATTTGGGGGGTCTGATTTTTTTCAATTCTTTATATATTCTAGATAGTAGCCCTTTGTTTGAGGTACAGCTGCTAAAATTTTTTTCCCACATTGTAGGTTGTCTGTTAGCTCTGTTGGTGGTTTCTTTTGCAGTGCAGAAGCTTTTTAATAAGATGAGATCCCCGTTGTTGATTCTTTCTGCTAGTTCCCATGCTGCTGAGGTTTTGTTCATAAAGTCTTTTCCTATGCCAATGTCTTCAAGAGTTCTACCTAACTTATCTTCCAGCAAGTTTAGTGTTTCTGTTTTAATATTTAGATTTTTAATCCACTTCGATCTTAGTTTAGTGCATTGTGATAGGTATGGGTCTAGTTTGAATCTTTGGCAGGTTGAAATCCAGTTTTTCCAACACCATTATTAAATAGGTTATCTTTCCTCCAGTGAGGGTGGTTGGCTCCTTTGTCAAAGATGAGGTGGCTGAATGTGTCTGGAGTTGTTTCTGCATCTTCTAATGTATTTCACTGATCCTCAGGTCTGTTTCTTTGCCAGTACCATGCTGTTTTTATCACAGTAGCTTTGTAGTATAGTTTCAAGTTGGGGATTGTGATACCCCTTGGCATGTCTCTATTGCTTAGAATTCCTTTTGCTATTCTAAATCTCTTCTGGTTCCAAATGAATTTTTGGATTGTTTTCTCTAGTTCTGTGAAGTATATTGTTGGAATTTCAATCGGCATTGCATTAAATCTATATAGTAGTTTTGGAAGTATGGCCATTTTCACTATATTGGTACTTCCTATCCAGGAACAAGGGATGTCTTTCCATTTTCTTATATCCTCCTTGATCTCTTTTTCAGAGTGCTGTAGTTTTCAGTGTAGAGGTCTTTTGGTTCCTTTGTTAGATTGATTCCTAGATATTTCTTTTTTTTTTTTTTGGTGCTATTGTCAAAGGAATTGTTTCCCTAACTTCTCTCTTCGTGAGTCTGTTATTTGTGTATAAGAAGGCTATTGTTTTTTGAGTGATGACCTTGTATCCAGCTACTCTACTGAATCTTTCAATTAAATTTAGAAGTCTTTTGGCCGAGTTTTTTGGGTCTTCTGTGTAAAGTATCATATTGTCAGCAAATAATGACAGTTTCACTTCTTCCTTTCCTATCTTTATTCCTTTTATTTCTTTCTTTTCTAATTGCTGTGGCTAATATTTCCAGAACTATGGGTTGTCAACTTGATTGGTGTGGGAGCTGCCCAGTGCATTAGTAACGCACACTTCTGGATGTGTCTGATCTTGGGGTCTGTATCTGGTCCCTCATCCTTTCCTCTCTTGCATTGTTTCCCTACCTTGCTTCCCAGCTGTCATGAACTAAGCATCTTTGCTCTGCCACGGTCTTCCTCCATGATGTTCTTGCTTTGGAGCCAGATGATCATGGACGGAATCCCCTGAAACTGTGAACTAAATTAAACCTCTCCTTTAAGTTGCAGGTATGAGGTATTGTGTCCCTGTGACAAGAAAGCAGACCAATACACCTAGATATGTATTATTTCTCTTTAGACAAAATAATCTTTTTTGAAACAGAAAGTACTCATTGACCTTTCCACATTTTTTATTTATGTTTTGTTTGTTTTTTGGTACCAGGGATCGAACTCAGATCCTTGTGCTTGCAAGGCAGGCAGTGGAACCACTGAACTAAATCCTCGGCCCCTTTCCACATTAAAAAAAAAAAAAAAGGATCTGGCTCGATGTAAGGGATTAATCTTTGTTATCCCAGTGAATGGCTGGCTCTCCTAACACCATTCAACGAATGTACCCTTTCGTTCCCGATTTGAAATGCTGTCTTCATCATGTACTAAATTATTGTTTGCAGCGGCTTCACCTTTTTCTGCTCAGCACTCTTCTTCCCACCCTTCTAAGAAGAGCAGTGGAGCCCCCGGGGTGGCCTGTTTTCTGGGCCCCTGTCACATGGCCCTTTGGCTAAGCTTGGCTTTTCAGGGTCGGCCACCTGATCTGAGAGGCCAATGAGTGTGTGCCATGGGTTTGCAATGAGAGGTCTTCACAGAGAAGTATTTCTTTTGCTTAGACCACGGGGTTGCATTGAGTTTTCTCTTGTATGCAGTCTTGGTCTCCGCTCTGCTTGTGTGTGCTGTAGTTCTGACCGTTTTTTGTTCTTTTACTGTTTTTCAATTGTGCTAAAGAGGGTCTTGTTTTCATTGTTCTTGCTTTATGATGCTTTCCCACTTGTGAAAGCCAAATCCTTCTTCACTCTTGAGATCTTCTTGGCTTTTCCTACATTTGTTCCTAGGGATGATGTTGTGAGTGGACTCACATCTTTCCAGACTTTGGAGTTGGGGTTGGATTTGTGTTTAAATTTAGTTTCCATTAACTGCCCATGGAGGTGGATCACTATTCATCCAGCTGGCTTGGGCCACTTTCTGGCCCCAGTAGTGGCTGGGAACTCAGACCACAGCTGCCTCTCCCAGGACAGCCCATTAGTCATCCCCACAGCTTGGCTGTCACCCACTGAAGGCCCAAGCTACCTCCTCTTCCCTGTAGTCATTGCCTCCTTGCCAGCTAGTCGGGGCCTCATCAAATGCAGGGTGCATTGATTTTCCACCTGTTTCCCCATGGGCTTGTGTGTTCTAGGAGATACGGACAGGATCCCTTTGGGTCTTTGCTGGATGCTTCTCCTGAATGATGGTTCCTCTAATGAATGGAGACAGAGAAGCCCACACATGATAGCAGTTTTCAGGTTCATGAACCCCCAAGTTGAGGCTCTTGCTCAGAGTGGCCCTGGGCCCCTGTTTCCCATCGCTGGCTTCTCATTCTCCTTTATGAGGCTTCCGGATTCTTGGCCCCCTTATTTGGTGAGGGACAGCAGTTCCACCCGGCCCTGATGCAGGGCTGGCAGACACCTCTTCCTGGACAGCTGTTCTTGTCATCCTCCCTCCACTCCAGGTCCAACAGGCATCGGCCAACTCTGTCACATCCTCAGGCTCACTTCTCCACCTCTCCATTTGTCTAATCATTTGGCCACGTGACTAACACTGACTGGCTGCCTCTGTCTCCAGCCTCCACCAACTGACTGGCCAGCTGGCCGTTCCTGCAGCCTTCTAGGCTGAAGGCCCTGCTGAGAAGCCATGGAGGAATGGAGAGCAGAGGCAAGGCCAGTAGCTGTGTGCGGTGTGTCCGCGTCGGTGTGGATGGGTGTCTTCGTGGGAATGTTTTGTGTAGGGTGAGGTCTTGTGTGCCTGTCATGTGGGGAACCCTTTTCAAGTCCCATTTAACTTTTGTAGCATGAACTTACTGTGTGATATTAAAAATCACTATTGCCAAAGCCAATGTGAAGAAATTTTCCCTTTATATTCTCTTGTAGTTTTAGGGTTTCCGGTCTTATATCCATCTTGAATAGATTTATGTGTATGGTACAGGGTATGTGTCCAACTCAATTAATGTGGAAAGAGATTTCCCAGTGCCATTTAGTGAGGAGACTATCCTTTATCCGGGGGTCCTCTTGGTGTATGGGTTGAAAACTAGTTGAGCAATGGGTTTGGATTTATGAGCTCAGAATTTTTCCTTTTTTAACAAAGGGTCTCATTAGGTTGCACAGGCTGGGATCGAACTGTGATCCTTCTGCCTCAGCCTCCTGTGCTGGGATTATAGGAGTGTACCACCACACCTGGCAGGGCTCTGTATTTTTCTGTTTTGGTGCTGGGGATCAAACTCAGTGGTTTGTACATCGTAGACAAGTGCTCTACCACTGAGCTACACCCCCAGCCCTCTTTATATTTTTATGCCAGTTTTGATTACTGTGACTTAGTACAAATATAATTTTAAGTTAGGAAATGTGGCACTGCAAATTTTTTCTTAGTACTGCTTTGCTATTCAGGGTGAATGTGATTTCTGTATGAGTTTTAGGATTATTTCTCTACTGAAGGATACCATTGGAGTTTTTGTAGGGCTTGTGTAAAACTTGATTCTTTAGCTCTTGGTCCCTGATCCTCTTTGGCTGTGGAACCACACTTCACTTTGTATGTAACAGGATGGAAAAGCACCAATTCTGTAGCCCCTCAGTTCCCCAGAATCCTCACAGGTTTTTTACTTTGTATAGGTGTTTTGACTTGGCCACTTCTTAAGGGAGCCAGGGGGCCTGATGAACACTTACACAAAACATTTCCATACATTCCAGTGTCCCAGCACCATTCCAAACAGAGGAACACCCCACGGTCTTCCCCTAGTCCTACACACCTCCTAGCCACAACCTCTCCCAGAATGTGCTGTTATCAGTGTTCTGAGTGTCCTTTAGGCCACTTTCACTGGGTAGAGAAGGCATTTTTTTTTTACAAGTAACATTACTTTTATTTGCATTTATTTTATGCCTAATTTATTCCCGTGCCATAAGTTTTTGTTTTGTCAGTTCCTTCTGGGATATCTTTTTCTTCTGTGCAACTTCCTCCTCTGGTTTAGGAACAATTTGTTCCTTTTCAGTAAGGATCATCTCAATGTGGCAGGGGGAGCTCATGTATGGGTTAATCCGGCCATGAGCTTTGTAAGTACAGCGGTGCATCTTGGGTGCTTTGTTCACATGGATATGTTCAATGATCAGAGAATCGACATCTAAACCCTTAAGCTCAGCATTACTCTGCATTTTTAAGCACGTTCAGCAAAAATTCAGCACTGTTTTTGGGCCACCGGCCCTGTGTCCAGCCCCACTGTTTGGCCTGGGCACACCTACCAACTCCATCATTGTCATGCCTGAGTGGCACACATTGCTTCTTTAATGTGACATCCTTCAGATTCTTGGTGGCCTTTCGGATATGCATACCCTTGATGGCCTGGGCAGTTTCACGGGTGTTCTTAAAGTGAACACGAATATTTGAGTCTCTTGATTTGCATGATTTTGTGGCGTTTTCTGGGTCAAGAGAGTAGCAAGCCATTTTCACAGTCACTTCTGGCCACTTACGGCCACTTACAGGAAGAGCGAGAAGGCATGTTTTTTTATCAATGCAAGTTTGTACTCTCTGGTGCCTAGTTTTAGTCTCAAAGTGTCACTTTGAAGTTTCTTAAAACATTCAACTCCAGTTATGTTCAACGGTATAATATTCCATGAATGCATGATTTGTATTTTATTCTCTTACTAATCAATGTTACAAAGGATTGAATGTTTATGTTCCTCCAGAAATGCTGAAACTCTGATCTGCCTGTGCTGGTTTTAGGAGGTGGGAGCTCTGTAAGGTCAATGAGTGGGATGAGCATCTTTAAAAAGACTAGAGAGGGGCCAGGGATTTAGCTCAGTGGTTTCGCAGCCTGCCTTGCAAGTGCAAGGACCCAAGTTTGATCCCGGTACCAAAATAAATAAATAAATAAGACTAGAGAGTGCCCTCAACTAGCCCAAGGCAGGATGCGTGCAATGCACGGAGGGTAGGCTCCTGGGAGTCCTTGGGAATCTTTGTGGCAAGATACCCTGCGTTTGAATAGGTATTCCTTTGGAAGGTGCCTCAGTTGCCAGGCAGCCCTACAGAGGGTGACCCCTTCTAAGAACATTGGTTTCATATGGCAGGGCATGGTGACCTATGATACTGGGTTGTGGAGTTAATCTAGTGGATCAGGACACTTTTTAAATGAATAGTTCAGAATAAAAGTGTGAGGGTGCTGAGTATGGTGGTATTACATGCCCATAATTCCAACACTCTGGGACGCTGAGGTGGGAAGATCTTAAATTCTAGCCCAGCCTGGCAACTTAGTCAGTTGGTGAGTTGCTGTCTCAAAATAAAAAAAATTTAAAAGGTCAGGAGATGTATCTCACTGTGGAGGTTCTGGGTTCAATCCCCAGTACAGGGGTTGAGGGTGGAGGGAGGGAAGGAAGGGGGAAGGAAAGGAAAGAAAAAGCAGACACAAGGGGCTGCTGATAGACTGCTGTGCTATGAAATCTCTTCTCAGTCCCCTCTTCCTGGGATGCTCCTTCCTCTGGACACTTCTTTTTTTTTTTTTTTTCTGGTACCAGGGATCAAACTCAGAACTTGCGCTTGCAAGGCAGGCGTGGTGCCACTGAGCTAAATCCCCAGCCCTGCTCTGGACACTTCTGTGGCTCATTCCAACACCGCCTGCTGCTCAGCCTCCCAAGTAGCTAGGATTACAGGCATGTGCCACCACACCTACCATAAACAGCTATTATTTTTATGACTGCCCAGTATTGGGCTATGAAAACAGGCCTGTGGTCCATGCTAGTTCATCACTTTGGCAGGAGCTACAGACTTTAAATTCCATGAAAGCAAAAGTAATTTATTTTTAAGATAGACACTACAATAAGAACAAAGCAAATAATATTTTAAATGCATTTCCTTCATTTTGTTTAGTTAGAAGCATTCTATAAAGTTGGCCATTATGTAGTTTTCAGTCACATGGCTTACTATATAGTCCTTTTTGAGAAGCCTCACTGACAGCACAGCTGGGCACAGCAAGACAGGATACAGAAGACAGGGAAGGAGAGGGGCAAACTTGGCCTGAGAATGTGGCCCTAGTATTAACATCATGTATTCCTTTTACTTTATTTTTCTTAAAGCCTATATTGTGTAAGTAAGCTATAATATACTGGTGTGAGAAACCTTTGTAGATAATCATTCCAACACATATACTCGAACTTTTGGTTCTGACCCCAAGTTACATAATCAACTATACAAGTAACAAGACTTTTCTTTTTTTTTTTTTTTTGGTACCGGGGATCGAACTCAGGTCCTTGCACTTGCACAGCAAGTGGCGAAACCACTACGCTAAATCCCCTGCCCAGACTTTTCATTACTGTTATGTAACATAATCACAATCAGAAGACTATGGAAAAAAAACTGTTGTGCAACAGAAACGGGAGCCATGTGTGGTATTTGTGAAAAACACAACATTTCAGCTCAGTGGTATAAAGGGGTAAGTTATTCAAATGCTGTACGGCATAATGCCAATCATTAAAAGTAAAATTAGAACCTTACCTCACACCATATATTGCCAACTAATAGTAATAATCCACGAATTAATTACCTCTAACAAAATTTATTTCATACACTAAAAAAATGTAATTTTGCAGGTCAATGATAGGACAGTTCAAGGAGGCATAAACATTTAATTATCTCAAGTTGATTTCCAATGCTCAAACTATTTACATCACAATTTACAGAAAATAAGATCTCTGTATCAACACCTCAGAATAAGTGATTTACCTGAAGTCCACTTCTAAATTGCATAACTCCTACAAAAGTGTAACTGTTTCAGAATGTCTTCAGTCATTAGCAACAGAGCATTCTAAGTCAACTGGCTTAAAAATAAATATAATCTCTCACAAAAGAAACAGTCCAGACATCAGGCCTCAAGGCTGGTTGGTTCTGTGGGTCAGTGACTCCATCGTCCGAGTTCCAGAATCTTCCAGTCTTTCTGTGAAGGTCATGAACAAACCATAGCCCTTGCTGGAAGACACTACCAGGAACCACATCCAGACAAAGTCATTCTCACAAAAAGACTCTTCTTCGTGTTGCCTGAGTCCTTGAACCTTTGAGGAAACTTTTTCCAGAAATAACCTGTCAAGTGTGTTTGTTCATTTGTTTAGACTTGGGTCCTATAACCATTTGACAGCAACTGCTGGCAGTGAAAATGGATTATCATTACTTATCCAAACTAACCAGGATTTACTTCTTGACCCTGAGGAGCAGTGGGAAACCAGACTCTGCCAGCAAAGTAAGGACAGTGACTGGGGGAGTCACACAACAAATTCTGCTACAAGCTCCTAGGATGTGTCCTCACTTCCTTCATAAATGAGCAGAGCAAGTGCTCACAAACACTATCAGACCAGAAAGACAATTAACTCCGATGTTATTCAGTCCCTGTGCTCCATACACACTCAAATAAACCTCCAAATAAAAAATAGATTAAAAAACAGAAATAGTAATATTTTGAGTACAT
This sequence comes from Heterocephalus glaber, assembly GCF_053883595.1. NCBI lineage: Eukaryota > Metazoa > Chordata > Mammalia > Rodentia > Bathyergidae > Heterocephalus > Heterocephalus glaber. Next base: position 37,890,233 of record NW_028258381.1, on the reverse strand, counting down.
TTTTTAGTTGTGCAGAGTGCAGTAAGTACTAAAGCTATTTCTCACTCCTGGAGAATTCTGGCTTAGCAATTTAAAATCATCTATGTAGGATTTTTAAAAATCTATTTTATAATATTTATCTATCTCTTTTGCTGAGTCATCTATAGTTGAAGACATTATTTTATTTAAAAAATTGCTTTTTTAATGGATCATGTAGTTCACTAACAATGATCAAGTGCATATTTATAAATACCAGGGAAGATTACAAATATACTTTATACTTACCAAAGGTTATTTCAATGACAGTGCATACTAAAGTATTAACGTGTAAATGTGACTTGGAATGAGTTATCTTACAATATGAGTTACAAATTCATAAGGATACAATGCTGAACATACAATTCCTGAATGTAACATACTAAAAAACAACCCCCTCATCCTGTCTTCCTTGGGAACTGTTTATATAGGAATTTAATGCTGCAGACTTAAAATCATCTATCCTGATGATTTTATCTATCCTGATGATTTTACATCTCCTGTTTATACAAAGCGTGTGTTTGTTTACAGCAGGTATCTTTTTTTTTTTTTTTTTTGGTATCGGGGATCGAACTCGGGAACAGCAGCTATCTTGTCTTTCTTTCTTTTTTTTTTTTACAAGTTTGTTTTTACACCAGAATTGTCTTTTAGTATTAACAATTTCCAAAAGAGTATGTTTCCACATTCCTTAAACTAACAGAATTCCCTGATATGCAAAGCAGTTTGAATCCTAGGTGAAACACACTCTCTCACTCACTCACACACACACACAAACATATATTCTAAGTATTTATATATTCCTACTCCGATATAGTCTAGTATTTAACAAGTCATATGGTCTTGGTACAATCATGGTTTCTGCCTGTGAATGCCGATGATGACTAATGCATGGGGCTTATTCACACTCACCTGCGTGAGCTCTCAGATGCAGTGCCTCTTCTCTATGAGGTTGGGCTGGGAGTGGGTGTTGGTTCCAGGACCTGCTCCCTCCAATTCCATCTGTAGATGCTTAGGCCCTTTGGTAAAACTGTGTAGTATTTGCATATAATCTATGTAATCCTCCCATACAGTTCAGATCACCTCTAGGTTACTTATAATAACTAATACAATGCAAATAGTTGTTATACTGTATTATTTAGGGAATAACAAGAAAAGTCTTCATGTACTCAGTACAGGTACAATTTTTTTACCAAATATTTCTGAGTGGTTGAATCCAGATATAGAACCCATGGATACAGAGCCAACTGTACAGTAGTGTTTGACTTCCGGTAGGAGTTTCTTGCTCATTGTATTGAAAGGGCTGTCTGAGGTCTGACTTCAGAGAAGCTGTCCCACATCAACTACACTCACATTCCCTCTCCTATGGATTCTCTGATGGCTATTGAATGCTGACTTGTGGTAGAATTTCTTCCCACACTCAGTACATTCATAGGGTTTCTCTCCTGAATGGGTTCTGTAGTGCACAGTGAGGTATGACATCCGAGAGAAGGCTTTACCACACTCATTACATTCAAAGGGCTTCTCTCCGGAATGGATCCGGTGATGGATGGTGAGATAGGACATCTGGGAGAAGCACTTCCCACACTCGTAGCATTCATAGGCTTTCTCACCTGTGTGTGTTCTCTGGTGTCTGTTAAGGGCTGAGTTCTGGCAGAAGGTTTTCCCACACTCACTACACTCATAGGGCTTTTCTCCTGAGTGGATTCTGTGGTGGATGGTGAGGTAGGACATCTGAGAGAAGAACTTCCCACAGATGTAGCACTCGTAGGGCTTCTCTCCTCGATGGATCCTGCGGTGTCTGCACAGGGCGGAGTTCTGGTAGAAGGTTTTCCCACACTCACTGCACTCGTAGGGCTTCACTCCAGAGTGTGTCCGGTGATGGATGGTGAGGTAGGAAAGCTGGGAGAAGAGCTTGCCACACTCACTGCACTCATATGGCTTCTCTCCCGTGTGCACTCTCTGGTGCCGCAACAGGGCCGAGTTCAAGTAGAAGGTTTTCCCACACTCAGCACACTCGTAGGGCTTCTCCCCAGAGTGGGTGCGATAGTGCACAGTGAGGTACGAGAGACGTGAGAAGAACTTCCCACATTCGTTGCACTCATACGGCTTCTCGCCTGTGTGTGTCCTCAGGTGGGTAGTGAGTGTGGACTTGCGGCAGAAGCACTTGCCACACTCACTGCACTTGTACAGCTTCACACCTGTGTGAATCTTCTGGTGGTCGTTAAGTGCTGACTTCTGGGAGAAGGTCTTGCCACAGTCGTGACACACATAGGGCCTCTCCCCTGAGTGTGTCCTCTGGTGCTGTGTGAGGTGCGTCTTCTGGCAGAAGGATTTCCCACAATAACCGCATTCATAGGGCTTCTCTCCCGAATGAGTTCTCTGGTGTTGGATAAGGTGTAGCTTCTGGTAGAAGTTTTTCCCGCATTCGTTACATTCGTAGGGCTTCTCCCCTGTGTGGGTTCTCTGGTGTACCGTGAGCGTTCCCTTTTGGCAGAAAGACTTCCCACACTGGTTACATTTATAAGGTTTCTCTCCTGTGTGAGTCCTCTGGTGAATAATGAATTTTGACTTTTTACAGAAGGACTTCCCACATTCCCGACATTCATAGGACTTCATGTCCACGTGAGGTCTCTGATGGCCACTGAGGTCTGACATCTGGAGAAAGGCTATTTCGGATTCATTCCAATTATAGGGCTTTTCCCCCATGTGATTAACAAAAACTGAGTCCTTCTGGAAGGCTTTCTGGCATTCGATGTATTCAAAAGGTTTCTCCAGAATACGTACTTTCTGATAAATACTCTCTTCATTTATGGTATAAGTTCCTCCATACTCATCTCCTGGATGTGTTTTCTCAAGTTTAACGTGGAGGAGTGATTTTCCACATCCACTACATTCATCAGGTTTCATTTTTGCATAGCTTCCATCACTACTAATGTATTCTGAAACAGACGTTAAACTCTTTTCACAGGCATCACATTTAGAGGCTATTTTTCTTGAAGGAACAGGGCTCATTTTTGCATTAAAAGCTTTACCAGAAACGTTACCTCTCTCTTCAACCAGGGTTTTATTGATGAAGAACATATCTGCATCTTGCTGGACTCTCTCCATCAGGTCATCAGCTTGCCAGGCTTCATCTAAAAAAGGCAAAAGGAACCAACTTTTGTGTATCCTCCAGCCCAAGGTACAGAATGAGACTGGTATGCAGCAGCTCATCGGGGGCAGGTGCTAGCTTCATGGACAGATACGAAAGTGCCTTCTCCCTCACTCTGGTGTTCAGAATAAAACTCAACCCTCCAGTAGTGGAGAAAGTAAACTAACAAAAACACAGCACCTTTGATATTTGGTACTTTGTAATATTTTGCTCAGGACTGGCTGTAGAGGTGAGATACAGACACAATGAGTGATAGACAAAGGATGTTGAGGGGACAGCTGAGGGAGGTATGAAGGGACTCAGGACGGGCAGACTCATGGGGCAGCAAGAGAGCTCGGCTTGGAGGTGAATGACACTTGGCTCTGCATCATTCATGTCTCCTTGGGAGAGGTAAGTTGCCACCTAAGGCACTGTCCTCTCATGCCAAGATTTTAAGGCAGCACTTTGACTATTCTGCATCTCTCACACTACTTTATAGCTTTTTTCCATTCCACACAGTAGTGCCAAATAAATTTATACCTGAATTTCTTCATTTTTTTTGTTGTTTGTTTGTTTTGGTACCGGGGATCTAACTTGGGACCTTGCGCTTTCGAGGCAGGCGCCGGAACCACTGAGCTAAATCCCCGGCCCAATTTCTTCATGTTTAGAACGAGTGACTAGGGTTCCTCCTCTAAACTCTACCTCACTTGGAAGGAAAGTCTTGGAACATCTGTGTCCAATAGGAAGCCTATGTGGTCTAGAGAGCAGGCCACCCTTCCAAAAGTTCAAAATTTTTAAATATTCTGTGATTCAGTACTGAACTCATCTAATGTGCAATTCCTTTTGTTCCTATCTGGACAGTGGAGCAGAACTTGGGTGAGGTGACCAAGTGAGCGACAGGCAGCCTCTGTGGGCAGCACCCACCTGTCACGTGGAGGTGACAGCCTGACCTCCAGGGGTCTTGTGGCCTACTCCAGTTAGCGAGGCAGTCAGAAGAACTTTTGGCAAAAACCAGAATATGCTCAGCAGGTTGAGCAATTATTTTTCCTGTGCTGGACACACCGTCACCACTTAACTGTGCATGGGAGTTTGTTAGGGTTTAAGCCTTAAGGACAGATCCCTCAACCTGCTCCCACAAGGCTGGCTTTCATTTTCATTCATTTTAGAACTTCTGGAGTGAACCTGACTATTGGCCTGGCTGTCATTCACACCAAGTAAAACGATGGTAACCTTAGTGTCTTGAATCCATAGCTTCCCTGAATCTACTGCCCCCAAACAACAGATAAAATGGGGGGGGACCAATAAAAATACTTTTTCACTACCTGGATTCACAATGACTTCAAGCTAGGATGAGTCATCACTAAAATTATTCTGTCCCACAAAAAACAAACTATTTGTTGTATGAAAAGAGTCATAAGATACACCCAAGTAGGGCTTGGTTTTAGAGAAGGTGATGAGAACTTCACACTCCTGGGTCACAGGAAGCCCGGCATAGTCAGATCAGCATCTCAGGTGCCACCGCCTCCTGCTGAGATTGCTGTGGTGCTGATAACAAGCCCCACACAGCTGCAGCCGCAGATCTTGGCTCTTATATTTCACTCCCTTTACTTGACTTCTTGCCTCTGGCTACTTAAAGCCTGTCTTTAAAAGAGATTTCCATGCTTCCAAATTCTCTTACCTCAATTAACTCCATTTTCCCTTGAAGTTAAAAACAAGCACTGTCCATAAAATCATTTTAGCACAGTATGACTCAGCCTTGTATGAGAACGTCAGCACTCCAGGTAATATGCTAAGTTTTCAATGATCTCAGGCAGCTCTGTTCCCAGATAGCCAAAACCTATCTCCTGGAACAGCGAATCTTTTAGGGCTTTCAATGGTACAAACAGCCCGCTGCAGCACTTGTGCCATAGGTTCACCACTACTGGCCTAGAAGTACGACTGTTTCCTTTTTCCTTTGAAATTAGAGAAGTTGTTCTTAATCTGAATCATACAGGATTTTTTTGGTACTTGCAAAGTACACAGGCATGTGACTCAGGAATGTGTATTCAGAAATAATTGCCTATGCGTAGTTCTGAAAGAATGGACAAGAAAGTCCTTTGACCTTCCTGGTTCCTCAATCAAAGAAACAAATAACTACTCTATGTGACTGTATTGAGGGAAAACAACATGTGCTTTTCTTTATAGGACTATAATCCAGGAAACCAAAAAACTGAAGCAAAATCTATATCCTATTAGAGTCCAGATTACTTGATCACATGGAACTTTCAGTTTTTTGGCCTGGGTGGAACTAGAGTGGAAAGAAAGAACAGTGTAGTAATCCCAAGAGTCAGAAAGAAACCAAACTTCACAGAGGCTGGAAATTTGAGCTCAGACTTAAAAACATGTTGTCTGGAAAGCACAGGCCACGCCCACAACACATGAAGCCACAGGATGAAAGTCTGAAGAAGAGAAGACTTTAAGAGTGTGGACCAAATGAGCTCAGTGAGTGTTTGGGGAAATTACTTCTCCCAGGCAGTACAGGGCTAATACTGTGGTGACCCTTGAGGGTGCAGAAGTTAATTCCCCTCATGGAAGCCATAATGACTGGGAGAGGCTGTCTTTTGTCAGGCTAGGCATAAGATCAACCAGAGACTTCAAAGGAAGACACTTTGCAAATCCAATCAGGATTCATAGCAATCCAGGCATGACAAAGAACAGTACTCAAAGGAAACAGTACACAGAGGATTAAGATACCTCTGTTGGCATGTTCCTATAATCCCAGCCTCTGAAAGGCTGAAGCAGGAGGATCATAAGTATGAGCCCAGCCTGGGCAACTTAGTGACTTCGTAAGACCCTGTCTCAAAATAAAAAACAAAAATAAGGCTGAGGATGTAGCTCAGTGAGAAGGCCTGGGTTTAATTCCTAGTACAAGGAAGAAAAAAATAACCTCAAAAAAGAGAAAACCCATCCATCTTGTAGAGATCAGTAATGCCTGCTGAGCAGTGGATATTTTTATTGATTCTACAAGGACTATTATAGGGAAATTACTGTAATTTAGTAAGGGAAGGGAGGAAGATGTTGGGTAATTATAATTTGGAAGAGTTCACAATCAGTTTTCAGATATATGAGAACAAGACAAGCTCTGTAGTCACAAAAAACACTAGGTCTATAGAATGATGACAGAAATGTCAATTTTAGTGTGCAGTATAAAAACAAAAAACCGACAGACTCAAAGCTGGAGAAGCCCTTTGAGGAACTCACAAAACAAGGAAATGACAGCAGGTGGAAACAGATCCTTGCAAGACATTTCTGGAGGAGGGAAGGACAATTCAAACATTTATGTATATAATGCTCAGTAAGCAGCTGCTGTGACAGGACACTATTTAAGCCACTAGGAATAAAACAGTAAGAGCTGATAAAAATGAGCACTTAGGAAGAAAGGGAGACCCAGTTACTGCTGTCACCAAACTTCAGGAGGGCTGGATTTCAGGAAGGACCAGCACCATCAAATGAAGTACAATCACACATGCCAATGAAGCGGTCAGAATCTACTCTTTTAGGCAGATGGGGATTTTGGAATCTTTCAAAGAAAGAAAAGGAAAAGTGGAACTGGGCATAGTAACAAGTCTGAGGCATTTCAAAATAAAGGACACCCCCCCCAAAAAAACCCCCCAAAAAACAAAAACCAAAGTTAATAACATAAAAGCTACATTTTTTTTGGTGCTGGGGATCAAACTCAGGACCTTGTGCTTGCAAGGCAGGTGGCAGCGCCACTGAGCTAAATCCCTGGCCCTTAAAAGCCACATTTAAAAAAAAAAAACTTATAAATACCTAAAAACAAAAGGGATCTATGATAATGGGTTACTGAAAATGCTAGCAGATTGGGGAAAGTCCCAAGGTTGAAGATGAAGAAGGATCCTGGGCAGTGGTAAGCAGGGCAAAGCTCCATAAGCATGTTTGTATGGGGAAGGAAGATGTCTTTGGGAGTGAGAGTCAGGTACCTACAGCATAAAATAACTATCTTTAGTCACTTCAAAAGGTTTGGGACCATCAGAAAGTTCCTAGGAGAAACATTCCGCAGTTACCAATCTCCTCTCTGCCTCCACTAACACACCTGGGTAGCTCTGAGGTGGGAATGCTCCTTCTACTATCCATGGCTCTTCTCCTTGTTCCAACTTGATGATAACATCCGGTTTGATAATGTGACACCCTGTTAATGAGAAATGAAAGAGAACTTGAGCCTGGCTGCTTGGCTGCAGGGTCTCCTTGTGTGGGGTGAATGCTGCTGTGCTACACAAGTACCCTGGTGCTTGATGAAAATCAAAGCTTTCACTAGAGAGGTCAAGACCACCAATGTGCCCTGCCTGGTGTTCCAAATATAGCACTCACCTTTGTCACACCAAATTCAAAGTTAAAGCCATTAAATCTGAGAGAAATTCCATGGATTTTAGTAACTGAGAGAGCAAGCTGTCCTCACCCACAGAGACAAGGTTGTTGTAGTTTTCCAGCATCACATCCCTATATGTTGTCTTCTCATCAGCATCCAGCTGCTGCCACTCCTCCTGGGTGAAGTCCACAGCCACATCCTTGAATGATAAGGGCCCCTGTAGTGGCAGAGTGACCCAAATCAGGTGATGCGGAAAAGGCACACAGGGATAAGATGTTCTCACCATCACCGGAAAAGTTCATTGTGAATACTGTATATCCTATGTTAGACTGTGGAAGGAAACACACATCTCAGACACACTGCCACAGGGCTCATGCATATACATTACGATAAAGAAAATACTGGGCTTGTCCTGTGAGCCAGGAGCAATCTTAGCCATGAGGAAGTCTAACCAGGTGGTACAGCCCTGGAGGAACACAGGTCTGTGGGGACTCAGCAGATCCCGGGATGCATTCTATAATCGGTGCTGCTTCTCCCCTTACTTCCCAGCCACTCCTTCTCAGGCACCTCTCTCTTTTCCAAGTTACCCTGCAGGTGGATGCCCTGGGGCTCAGTCTCTGTTCATTTTCTCTTTGCTGTACATACTTGCTGTTTTGATTGTGAGCCTGCCTGGCATCATGGTTAATTCGTCATCTCTGTACCAGCATTTCCCAAATTTCTATCACCAGTCTAGGCCTCTCTCCTAAACTTCAGATACTTGTGTCGCAGACCTTAAACTCAATATACCTGAAATTCAATTGCTATTCCTGTCCAAGCCAGTTCCTCCTGCTGGAACTGCTCTCCAAGCCTTGCCACAATCAACAAAGCAATAAGCAAGGCAAGCAACTTTCATACTAGTTTTCTGTCTTTTGCTTTGTTTTGTGGTTCTAGGAACTGAACCCAGGGCCTCACACATGTAAGAGCAGGCACTCTACCACTGAGCTACATCCTCAGCCTAGTTTTCCGTCTTACTGCAGGGTAAGCTTGTAGCCTGGCACATGAGCTATTGGTAATAGCTTGGCCTGGCTGTTCCCAATTCTGGGTGGGAAACCTGAATCCCCTTTCTTTCCATTTACACATTCCATGAAAGGAGAACCACACTCCAGAGAAGGACAGATAACTACAGGAAAACTGATAAAACTCCATCTTGAAATGTGTGTCTTTTGAATAAACCTGTCCCATTCACAAATATATCAGTACTACAACTAGTTCCTTCAGTATCATCATTTCTACAATAAAGTGACAATGGTCCCTGTCACAGAGTACATACAACACCAGTAGGAAATGGGGGCTCTGTGGGAAGGCACTTAACACAGCTTCCTGGACATGATGTGTACTCACCAATGGTATCTATTGATATTGCTGAATACCGTGTGTTATCAGTTTCCAAGATAGGACTAAAAATTAACCATAGAAGACAGAAAGAGCCAGGCACAGTGGTGAACCCCTATAATCCCAGCTATTTGGGAGGGTGAGGCAGAAAAACTGGAAGCTGCCCAGCCTGGTCAACTTAGTGAGTCTCAAAATAAAAGGGCTGGGGACGTGGCTAAGTGGTAGAGCATTTGCCTAACATGTACAAGGCCATCAGTTCAACTCCTAGCACCACAGAAAACAAAACACAACCAAACAAAAACTAGAAGTTTAAGCAACCGGAAGGTTAATTAGCTGTTGAGTTTTATGCACTTGCCCCGAAAGGATCATCAAATGGAAAAAAGAAAGGCTTCAGATGATTTCAGCAAAACACAGAGGCAGGACAGGTAAAAAGGTGGGGAAGAGCTAGGGATTTAGCTCAGTGGTTTTGCCGCCTGCTGCGCAAGCGCAAGGACCCGAGTTCGATCCCTGGTACCAAAAAAAAAATTTAAAAAATTTAAAAATAAATAAATCAATAAAGGTGGGGAAGAAAGGCCAGCGATAAACCAACATTTCTGAGCATTCTGGCTTTTCTGTGTGCAGCCACCCATGCGTGCAGCAAGGGTCCTACTGGCAGGGCATCCAGGACACTAAGGTTGTCCCTCAGCTCCAGGTGCTAGGACAACTACACAGCGGGACCCCATCTCACCAAACAAACAGAAACAAGCCCAGGGACATGACATTCTCGTTACTAGAAACTAAAACATACTTAGGGTGGACGCACCATTCCATTCACACTTCTCCTCGGTAGATTTTACATAATCTACACATTTGAGTCTTTCCTACCAAGGGACCCTAAGTCAGCTTGCTGGGGAAGGAATATTTAATTCATTTAGTATCTCAGTAATTAGAAGAATTCTTGCATTGGTGACTGAATAAATGAATGACTGCTTAATAAGAAATGCTACTTGAAAGAAAGGAAAATTATTTTGAGGTCAAAAAAGTCAAATAGGTCAGCACTTAAGTTCTTATATATTAAAAGTCATCACCAAATGCAAAGACTGAGGGAGCAAAGCATGAAGAAACGTCAAATTTTAATGCATGAACAGGCATTCCCTTATTCTAACTTTCTGGTTTTTCATTTATAATTTTATAAAATGTGCAATTATGTGATTTTTATGGCTTATAATTGTGCCTTATGAGAAAAAAATAATAGTATAAGAAAAAAAAGTTTCTACTGTTTGCAATGCACATAAAATGAACACACTGTGGCTGCCTAAAAGCACCATTCTTGCGATGTTCCAAACTGAGTTTTTATTTGATAGCTTAAATCTTGCGCCTGAGTTCATTTTTATTCACAAAGGAAAAAAAATTGCACTGGCTCCTCTGGCTCAAAACAAGTTTTGCAGGCAATAACTAAGAAAACAGGTTTCAGAAACACAACCAATCAATCAGAACTGAATGTATTTAGGGATTTAGGTTAGTTTCGTAAGACAAGGGTGTGACCTATAGTACTGGGCATGCACCTGTAGTCCCAGATGCTTGAAGGCTGAGGTGGGAGGATTGCTTGAGGCCAGAAGTTGAGACCACCCTGGGCAAGACAGCAAGGCCCCATCTCAATGGAAGAAAAAAGGGACAGAGACTGCTCTGTGGAGACAATGTTCCAAAGACAGTTTCATAAGAACAGAACTCAGAACTAGACGCTCTGTTTTCAGAAGCCAGGACCCTGGCCCCCGAGAGGAAGGATACTTCGGTGAAGCTCTCTGGGGACCTTTCCCTCAGGGCTCGGTGTCTGGTGTGTACAGCTCCTCTACTGCTGCCTGGCGGGGAGCCCCCCCTTACCTATCCCACACTCCCCTGAGTGGCTCAGGCAGACAAGAGTTCAGGGGAAACCATGGAACTCCTTTAGTAAAAACAAAGGGAAAAAGGCACATTCCTCAGAGGACTGCAGCGTAAACAAGATAGAGTGGTTCACTTCACTTGCTTCTGAAGGTCACAGCAGCCTCACATGTGTCACCAGGACCTGCTGCTGAGGCCACATGACTGTAGGCCAGAGGCCTCCAGCCAGTTACTGGACGCTGTTGGATGTGCAGACCCCAGGTCAGACCTCAGGACACCCACTGTGCGGCCACCCAGGGAACACAATGGATGCAGCACTCTGGAGACAGGAGGGAGCTGGGAACACTACGAACAGGAACCAGACAGAGTCTTCCCAGTCCCAGCACTGAGAAGGCCCATGAAGAAGCTGTGGTTCAGAACATAGCAGAGTGGGTGTTCCCACCTGGGCCAAGCTTTCTCACCCTGAGATGTTTAAAAGTACATACTACTTCATTTTTCAGGATGGAAATATTCAACAGTCATATGGTAATACTGTAAAGTAAAATCAAAGAGAAATCAACTTGGAAGAAAATGTTTACTAACACGACCCAAACTGGAAAAACGTATAAACATCTGAGAGTACAGCTGAACCTCGGTACTCCGCTGCTTTGAAACTCATCAAATTAGGTCCTTGATGCATTTTGTATTTTGTACCAGTTTTTCCTGATAACTCGTCATTTGTTACTGGACACAAAAACTAGAACTTGTAGGTGTTGACTGCCTCGTGATTCGCTACCCTTTCCAGCCAAAACAATTTGGTACTTGTCATTTCTGGTACTTGTCATGCCTCCAATGAACCACGAGTACCACGGGTAACACTACTTACACATCAACAAGGAAAAAAACAACACAGTAGAAAGGTTGCATGGATATACTGGGCACTCCACATAAAAGGGCCAGACCGAAGAGCTACTTACTGTGTGATTCCAACTAGATGATCATCTGGGAAAGATGACAATAGAGAGCCAATAAAAAGATAAGCGGCTGCTGGAACTCAAAGTGGAAGCAGGGATGAAGACATAGGGCACAAGAGAGTCTCTGAAGCAGTGACACAGCTCTGGATGAAACTGTGACATTGGATACACCAGAACTTGTCAAAACCTGAACTATAAAACAGAGTGGACCTGAGTATAAACTATACATTTAGGAAATAATTTTTTTCTTTTGGCTGAGGTGGGCTTTGAACTTCTGGTCCTCCTGCCTTTGCCTCCTGGTAGCTAAGATTACAGGTGTGTACCACTGTGCCCATGTTCACTTTAGGAAATAAAAATAATGTATTGATATTGGTTTATCAACTGTACCACACTGATCCAAGATGTTACTAATAGGAAGCTGTGAGGAGAGGAATCTATGAGAACTCTGTGATACCTGCATAAGAAAATTTCTCTAGGGCTGGGGATTTAGCTCCGTGGTGCCACCTCCTGCCTCGAAAGCATACGGTCCTGAGTTCGAGTTTGATCCCCGGTACCAAAAAAAAAATAAAATTACTCTAAAACATAATCTAGTCAGTGAAAGAAAAGGGCTTCTAAGTAAAATGTATGAATACACTCAAACCTGAGCCTCCTCATCCATGATGAAGAACCCCCAGCCTACTGACATTCTTGGGCCTGGGATTCCCTGAAATGCTGTTCTACTCCTGATCTCGGAGCTCAGCTGTGAAGCCGAGTCCCCTGGCTGCCGCCTCCGTACACCCAGCATTTCATGCTTTCCACACTGGTCAATCTATGATTACATCTTTTTATCTGATGATGTGCTGCTCTTCTCAGTGTTCATCTCTACTGCCTGATCTCATGGTCCCTTACTGGCCCTCCAGAGCCCTGCTCGGCTCCCCAACTCCATCCCAGGCTATTCTGGGCACTCAGTTGCACATCTGAAATCCTCAGCCCCTAAAGCCTCCATCACTGTGGGAATCCCACCTCATCCCTGTGCCCTGTCAGGACATTCTGACAATACTGAAAACCAGACCTTTGCTTTGTTGTCACTCCAGGCACCCCAGGCACGTACCACCCAGACTCCCTTCACCACCCCTTTCTACTCTGTCAACTGCACCTCCAAGGAAAGCCTCTTAAAAGCCCATCTCCATATCTGGAGAACTGCACCATCAATGGCTAAGACAGAGGAGAAGCACTAGGCGAGGAGGGGAGCGAGAGGCGGCAGGCTTCTTTGGGGATCCAGGCACAGAACAGGGTGCAAGTCCATGGGGGAATCACTGGTGTCCACTGCTTCCGGCTGAAAAGCAAGATGTGAGTGGCCCCAAGTGCAAACTGTCCATGTTGTAGGAAATGAGGAGGAGAGAACCCCAGCTGGGCCACAGGGCTCCCCGCCACAGGGCTTCCCTCTCAGTGGGGCAGGACCTACTTCCCAGTGAAGAGAAGTACACAGGAAGACAGCACCCCTGCACATCCAGGCCTGAGTCAGCAACTGTCTGCCCGGGCTGACTCCAGGAGGCCTCCAGTCTCACACCCATCACCTGTGTTCACTCCCCACTGGGCTGTCCCTGTTACCGCACAACAGAATCCTATCGTGACCTCAACTCCCACTCCAGCAAGGGGCCAATTTCTCTTCTCCCCTTTGGGGTAGAATTTCTAAGTTAAGAACAGATCAAATCTGACTCTAAAAACTCTTTTCTAAACCCCGCAAGTCAGGATTTACCCCGAGGTTCAACCAAGCGCATCCTGAGGAGGCCCAGGACCTGCCCAGGGCTGAACCTCATGGCCAGTTACGCCCCTGGGCTTCATTGTGAATAGCATTCCACAACCTCACTGGTTCTCACTCTTGCCTTAGTAGCAGCCCCACCCAGTCCTTCCGCCGCTGGTAGGCTCTGTACATGGAAAAGCCATGGGCTCAGCCCTGTCCATCTCCCAGTCCAGACTCCCAGCCCAGACTTGGAGCTGAAGCACACCTTGCCTTCCTACCAGTCCCACTGCTTTTCATGTGAATGACCCCAGTTTAAAATGGCAAAAATCTACTTGTGGTTTTTCTCAAACCTGTTTTCCCCATCTTCTTTTCCCTCCCAGTTCAACACTGGCAACTTTGTTTTCCTAATCAACTATTTATGGAGACTCCCTTAAGGGTGAAAAGACTGTTCCTTCAGATGATCCATGTGCATCCCTGGAATGCGCAGTAAAAACAATACACCCACAGGGCAGCAATGTTTTGGTCACCAGAAAAGTTGTGTGCATCAAGTCCTTCCTGAGCAGAACACACTCCGCTTTCTTATTTATGAAGGAGAAGTAAGACGCCTATAGCAGTGGTTTAAGGGTTGTTTAGTGGGAAGGCTATTCACAATTACATCAAAGATACCTTTAAAACCCATGAGAAAACAAACATGTTTCTGCTTATGATCAATGCATTGCAAGGAATGGATGGTTTTGTGCTTTTTTGCTATGAATGCCAAGGAGGTGGGACACATTTGTGATTGTGTTATCTACATAAATGGGCAAGGTAAAAATGCCTGGTGCTAATTCCAACCCTGTTTTGTCTGACCAAACCTATTTCTATTTCCCCCTTTAAAGCTGGAAACTTTATTCACCTCCTAGGGTATACTGTAAACCAAAGCAAAGAATAAACACATGAATAGAAAAACTCACCAAGGATTTCTTCATTTTCAACTGTTCTTGGAAGAATGTAGAAGAGTAAAAGCGGAGGCAGATCTGGGAGAGACAAATGCAGGCAGTGTCATTATGTGTGCTCTGCCCTACCACTGCAGGGGTATCCTTCATAAAAACCTACCCAGAAAGTTCCAGGAACTTCCCCGTAAGTCAGCCTTATGGGAGACTGTCCCAACGGGCCCTCAGAGGACTAGAACGAATCAGGAGCAATGCCCACGTGCATGTTTATAACCCACATACAGTTACATGGCCAATGAGGGGGTGAGATTTTCATGGTGAAGAACACAGAACTCTGCCATCATTACATGACAGAGAAAAAAAGAATTCTGTCACACAACATTCATCTACTTTTTCACTGACTCTTAGCTCCTGAAGCCCAGAAAATCCACAGGATGCTCTGAATAAAAGAAGAGAGTGCTAAGGTTGGGACTTTATTTGTACAAAGTTGAATAATGCCGCTCAAAATCATCCTTTGTCAAGCCGCTAGAACTTGACTGCAATACAGTAGAGGGCACACGAGTCTGAGAGTTTGAGTCCTAGCACCGATCCTGCCCAGAAAGCCTGAGACCTTGGTCGACTCACTCACCTGCTCAGACCCAATCTCTTCCTCTACCTGTGGAGGCAACAAGGGACCTGCCCTGCCCTGCACTGTACTGCTTTTTGAAGTCTACAAGAACAGACCCGAGGGACTCAGCAGACAGAGAGCAAAGGGGCTGACAGATGCTTACAGACACCTTGGGAGGAGACGGAGGGCTGCAGACCGACGCCCACAGCAGAGGCCAGGGACGCCTCCTCCCCAGTGCACCTCGTCCAGGCACAGCACCTCGACCTGCGTGGCCTGCCCCGCGCTCCCGGACCGGCCATCTCTCCCGAGCTTTCCACACCCTCCCTCGCCCACGCGTGCCTCCTCTGGCTCGCAAACCCACGCCCTCCCAGCTGAGGATCCGCGGCTCCCGAGGGCTCTGGGTGGGGCTGACCCGCCCCCTCCATCTCCTGGAAGGCCCCGCTTCTCCGGAGATGCTAGGTCAGGGCCCGATCTGCCCCCCAGGACTCACCGTCCCGAAGAGTCAGCCGGGCCACCGAGGTTGCCGCCCGCAGCGCCAGGTCCCGCCGCCGCCCGCCCGGCCCCTGCGGCCCCTTCGGCCCACCACGGGCTCGGCACTCCGTTCCCACTGGAGCCTCCGCCCAGCCGCGCAGACCCGGGTCCGCACAGCCCTTGCCCTCCTGGTGCCGCCCACGCAGGTGTCCCTGGCCCCTCGGGTTCCGCAACTCTCGTCCACCGGAGGCCAAAGCCGAGCGACCAGAGCAGCCGGCCCTCGGTACGCACCGGAAACGAGGGCAGACGGAAGGCAGCGCGCATGCGTAAACACGCTCACTGGGCGAAGCCTGCACCGGAAGGCCGCGTCCCCGGGCCGTGGCAGTCTTTAACAGAATAGTACTGGGACTCTACTTCCCAAAAGGCTATGCACCACCAGATTTAGGGACCGGCATAAGGTCTCTGCCTCTTCTAGCATGCGCTATCCAGGCTCAAAGGCCTTCCTGAGCCCTGCATCAGTCCGCGTTTGTCTCCAGTCCCTTGGAATCTACAAAGGGGCTGCAAGGCTGAGTCCTAAAGCCCGAGTCCCCTCCAAGCCTTACGACCTTGTAACCAAAATCTGACACGAAAGGAAAGGATCATGTTCCCTTAACTAAAATGCTAGCAGACATTTCCCTCAAATTCTAGGGTACCACAAATGCTCAGAGATGTTTTCCAAGGAAAAAGAAAAAGAAACTAAAGCATTTGTGGATCACACAACTAAGGCGTACAAGCTGTAAAAGAAGAATCAGAAAACCGAAAGAAAACAGATACCTGTTACCTGACCTCGCCAAGATTGTTTAGCGTTAGGTAAACTGTCAGTTTTAGAAAATGACACCGTAGGGACAATGGTTTATCCCTTTAAAAAATTAATACAAATGTCCTTGCCAAATTGTTTTTTAAAAGCAGGTAGAGGGAAAATAAGAAATACTAACTCCTACCAATTCAGGAAATCCTCTTCACCAATGCAGAAAATGGAGAAAACAGTTTCACTATGGACTTAGCACCAAGTGAGACTGTGTTCCCCATCACAGGCAAACTAAGGGGGCTGCAAAAGAGAGAGAAACCTCACCTGTCTGCAGGCCCACAGATCCTCACCACCACATACCTAGTCTTAAGCTAAAGGGCAGCTCTTCCTAGGTGAAAGCAATACACTGCCATTGGCTCTGTGTTGTCACATAGCTCCTCCAAAGTTCACCTGGTAATCAAGGTGATCATCCATCCAAGTTCATACCTTTATCAAGGGGAAAAGCAAAACTTTATTTCCTTTTAAATCGTCTGCTGCTCCTAACCATAGCACCATAGTCACAATCCAAAGAGAAACAGTTTCACATTTGCTCCATATGCTTTGTGATCAAGAGAAATGACACATCATTTATTAGGCTGACAAAATTTCAGCATCTGTGAAAACTCAAACTGAATGAGGCACATCATACACGCACAGCCAAGTAATGGAAATCCCGCAACTAAGTCAGCTTAGAAGGAAAGGTAGAAATGACCTTTTGCTCATATATCTCCCTTTGACAACTTACATTATACAATACTGTTTTGCCCTTATTACCCCTTTGAAATAGATACCTTCTAGCCAGTCTCAGTAAGATAGTTTTGCACAGATTGACAGGCAGACCTTTTAAAAATCTAGCATTTCTAAATCTGAACATTTTTAGATAGCTTCCTATAATGATATAAAATTGCGTTAGTTTGGATCTTGAATGTCTCCAAAAAGCCCAAGTGTTCGCCGAGATTCCACTTCACTCCAGGAAGAATGGCTGCTATCATGAAATCCACCAATAACAAATGCTGGCGGGGCTGTGGGGAAAGAGGAACCCTGCTCCACTGCTGGTGGGAGTGTAGACTGGTGCAACCACTGTGGAAATCAGTATGGAGATATCTCAAAGAACTAGGACTGGAAGTCCCATTTGACCCCGCTATTCCACTGCTGGGGATCTTCCCCAAAGAATTAAAAGACTCATACCACAGTGATATATGTGCGCCCATGTTCACAGCAGCACAGTTTGTAATAGCTAAAACTTGGAAACAGCCCAAATGCCCATCAACTGGAGGCTGGATAAAGAAAATGTGGTTTTTTAATAAAATGGAGTACTACCCAGCCGTAAATAATGAGAAACTAGAGACATTTATAGCTAAATGGATGCACATTGAGGCAATACTCTTAAGTGAAATAAATAGGACACACATGTATAAATACCGAATAGTTTCTCTGGTGTGAGAAACTGAAAGTGTAAATAAGGACTAAATGTATAATAGGTAATGTGAAATAGGAAGAAAAGGGGCAAAGGGGAAGGAAGTGGGAGGGCTAGGGGAAAGGATAGAAGGGAATGGGATTAATATGAGAAAATGGAAAAATAGGAACAAAATCTTTGTAAATAGGGAGGAATGGAGGGGTTGAAGGGAGGGCTGGGCAAGGGTGAAAAATAAGAACCAAGAGAGATTATGTAAAGGTGCAAATTTCCAATGATGAATGTCATTATATTGTATACCTAAAATGTACCAATGATTAGAATGAATAATCGATAATGCAAAATAGGAAGAAAAGGTCCAAAGGGGTAGGGGTAGTGGGAGGGGCAGGGGGAAGGAAAGAAGGGAAAGGAAAAATGATGAGAAATGGAAAAAATGGAAATAAAGTCTTTGTAAATAGGGAAGGGTGGAGGGGGTGGAGGGGGTGAAGGGAGGGCTAGGAATGGGGAAAAAATAAGAACCAATATGCTTCATGTAAAGGTACAATTCCCAATGAGAAATGTAATTGTGTTGTATACCTACAATGTACCAATAAAAGAATTTAATAAAAAAAAAATTAAAAAAAGAAAACCCAAGTGTTAAAGATTTGGTCCCCAGCCTGTAGTGGTATTGTGAGGTGGAAACTTAAGAGTTGAGGCCTAGTAGAAGGAAATTAGGTCACTAGGGGACTGCAGCTAGGCAAGTTTATCGGAGAAAAGGTCAGAGGCTGAATTACATAGTGTGGGAAGAACAAGAGCTGTTCATATTTGTATGTGGAAGAAATGTCCAAATTCTCAATCAGAGCATGCTGTGACTCAGCCTGCCATCATGACATCAGACCTTGAATTCTCCATGGCTTTCCCAGAGCTCTGGGAGAGTGAGAGGGTCCTGGATTAAATACCCCACCCTGTTGCAGGTTACCAGGTTGACCATTTGGCTGTGTAGTTGCCACCCTGTTCTCAGCGCTCCTTCCTCAATACTAAGTACTGATAGTATACAAGGTTGGGTGCTGAGCCCATCCTGATGCTGTGGGCCCCCAGCTACTGTGCACCATGTGAGCCTCTCCACAGCTGCTGCCTAGAAGGGCCTCAGTGACCAGAACCCTCCTGTTCAGCCCTAACTGCTGCTAGATGTGGCCCTGCACCTAAGTTCACCTCAATGGGCTGACGTTGACAGTGGCATGAAGTAACTAGGACTCCACCATCCCATGGACCTTCCTCCCTGTGCTTTTCTGCAGCAGCTGGAGGATGGAATTCATGCTTGGACCCTTTGAAGCTGCCTGGTAAAGAGGGGCACAAAAGGTGATGGTCTCAGGTCCCCTTGTGGATGGTCCGCTGACCTTGCTCAGCCCAGACTGGAGCCTCTACACCTGGCTTCTCTCTGGTCTTTGCCACATGACCTCCAGCTGCTGTGTCTCTATTGATTCTCAATTCTGTCCCTTCCAGTCAGTTACACTGCTGCCTCTTTGAGGGTCCCATCCTGATCAGTGGCTTAAAAGCTCCCACTCTGGCAACTGAGCTGGCTCTCTCAAGGATGGCCTCTCTCCCAGGGCTCTAAATTCCTGTCATATGAACTTTTCCCTCTTTTTACATTTCTTTGAGTTGGGACAGTAAATCTGTTCATGACTCCCTTTGGTGCAGAAGCAGCAGAAGTCCTCCTTCAGTGCTATTCTCTTCTTCCCAAGGGCCTGGCCCAATCATCCTGCACTTCCCACAAGCATCTTAGCAGTTCATTTCCTTGAATGGTGATTTTTCTTCCCTGAGGATCTGTCAGGAGCAATGCTACATAATTTTACGGGAAAATCATTTGATTAGGCCTAGTTCTCCTGCTTATAGGCCGGCTCTGGCATTTTGAGACATAATTGCATTTTGGCCCCCGGTCACAACTGGGACCTCAGTGATCCGGTGATGCTGTGATTCTCCAGGACAAGATTACACCAGCTGAAGACATCCTGGGAGGAACAAAATCCTCATCTACTCAGTTCCTCATTGTTCTTGGATTGTTACACCTTGTTTGTCCCCATGTACTGAGCTCTCCGTCCTGAGTCATTTGTTCCATTTGTTTCTCCCCATGTACTGAACTCTCTGCAAGTCATTTGTTACATCTGTTTCTCCTGATGTACTGAATAAAGGTGCGGTAAGCTGGGGGCTCTCGTCTCTGCCGCCCAGAGCAGCACTGATCACACTCAAAGCTCAGCTTCTTCTCAAAGTCTCATTTTTCTATCTTTCCTGTATAAGTTAATTTGCCTTGTGCTGCTGTGGCTAGCAGGAGACTAGGACTCACTGCAGAGGTTCTAGTAACGTCCCCTTTCCCTGTTCTCTACAAGGATTCCGGTCCCCTTCTTCCACCAGAGAATTCCAAGTCAGACCCTATACCAGTCCCACTGAACTAAAGATTATAAAACTAGGCCCAGGCATCTGCATTTTAATGTTCTTCCATGTAGTCCTTATGCTGAAAGTGTGGTATTTACAAAGCACTTCTGGGAGTCACGCGGAAGATGCTGAATCAGCCCGCTGCAGACAGGCAGGTCTGTGCACGCCCTACCGAGGTCCTGAGTCACGCGGAAGACACCGAATCACCCCACTGCAGACAGGCAGCCACCTGATTCCACATTACCAAGGCGCAGAGGACACCAGACCACCAGACCAAGGTACTGAGTCCCACTGTTCCCGGCCCAGATGTAGGGGCTTCTGAGCCGTCGTCCCACTGCTCCTGGTCCAGAGGAAGGGGCTTCCCGGTCACCATCCCTCCCGCTCCTCCCAGCCCAGAGGAAAGGGCTTTTGGGCCACCTTCTGTCCCGCTGCTCCTGGCCCAGAGGAAGGGGCTTCCGGGCCATCATCCCTCCCACCGCTCCCGGCCCAGAGGGAGGGGCTTCTGAGCCACCATCCCACTGCTCCTGGTCCAGAGGAAGGGGTTTCCCGGCCACCATCCCTCCGGCTGCTCCCAGCCCACAGGAAAGGGCTTTTGGGTCACCATCCCTACTGCTGCTCCCGGCCCCTGTCCCACCTCACCCAGCTCAGAGGAGGTAATCTGTGCAGGTGCTAACAGCCCCCCGCCCCAGTCGAAATGAGAAAACACAAATAAGTCTCAAAACCAGACTTCCAGATCACCTACAGCAACCCCAAAGGGAAATGAGATGGAACCCTCTGATACTCAACCACCTGGACCCACTGAACTGGCAACAAAAGGGGATCTGGAAAAAATGAAATCAGAAATAATTTCTCAGATAACAGGAGAAATTGTGCCCTTAGTGCAAGACATGATTAATAAATCTAGAGAGGAGCTGAGGAACATGATGGAATCCCAACATAGGAAACAAATGGAATCCATAAAACAGATGCAAATAGATTTCCAGGACATACAAAGCACTTCTGTTGCACTCTGCTGTATAACTATACCCATTGTTTATTAAACTAAGCAGCCCAGGAGCAGGAGAGAAGTGGAGAGGGGACAGTATAGATCAGAGATAACATGGCCTGTTTAGTCCTTTTTAGACAAGGCACCAATGCATTTTAAGATGACACTGCCTAGTTTTATCTATCTAGGTGGGGTGGCCAGGAGAGAGAGAGAAATACACAAATTTGAACTTGAATTGTGACCTAACTAGAGGTTAGGATATTCTTTTTTTTTTTTTTGAGACAGGGTCTAGTTATGCAGTTCAGGCTGGCCTTGTACTCACTATGTAGCCCAGGCTGGCCTTGAATTCATGGCAGTCCTCCTGCCTCAGCCTCCAGAGTGCTGGGATTACAGGCACACAGTACCATGCCTGGCTTATTAGAGGGCAGAATATTGATCTAGTAGTCATGTATACCTTAGGGATGATGTCTTAGTTACTTTTCTCATTGCTGAGACAAAATACCCAACACCCAAAGTTAAAGGAGGAAAGATTTATTTGGCTCACACTTTGTAGAGGTTTCAGTCCATAGTGGCTGGCTCCAAGGCAGGGTGTCATGGCAGAGGGACATCACAAAAGAGAAACAGTTCATGGCAGGCAGAAGGCAGAAGGTGGCAAGACAGCAAGTGGCAAGCTACAAGTGATAAATAGCTCTTTCTGTCCTTTATATCCCCAGGGTGGAGCAGCCTTAATCCTAGCATCACACCAGGAATCAATCCCAGCATCACATCTTTGATCCCAGCAGCACAGACCCTAGATCCAGCCACCTCTGAAGAGCCCCACCTATGACCTTATGAGGCTTTAGGGGGACATCTAGACAAGCCATAACAGATGGGTAGGTTCTGATAAATGTGCCCTTGGGCATGTTTATCATTGCAGGAATACTACAGATAATTTAAACAGATTAGGACATCTACCATGGCCCTAGGTGATACAATAATATGGGGCTATCATTATATACATGGTCTGTAATCCATTCAAACATTGACTTGTGGTACAAGACTGTATTGGTAGCCTGTTTCCTAGGACAGAGAGTGTAAACTTCTGTTTTGCCAAAGAAGGATCCAGTCAGCTCTGATGATTAAAAACATCATGGATACAAATTATAACTGAAGACGAGCAGGGATTTCTGGCCACTGGCCTTGTCCAATAATGGGATCTGCTTTCTGCCACAGCAGGGCCTTGCCTATCTGTGATGGACTCAGAGAGGACCCAGGGCCCAGAGGAAGCTGCCCAGGAACTTACAGGATGTCTAGAAGCTCTCTGTGGCCCCATTCAAGTCCAAAGCTTCAGGACTGCATAGAAAGTAGATGCTTACTCCCAGCATCTTGCATTTACTGATTTGATAACCTCATCCTTGGTGTGAATGGGTGAGAAACAGGTAAGGGAGGAAAGTACAAAAGAACCTTTAGACAGCTCAAATAGCAGACAGGCTTCTCACTAATAGGTTCCAGCAATGGAGCAAAAGCAAGAGACTTAGAACCCAAGTGCAGAAGCCACCCAAATGTCCCTTGATGGATGAATGGCTACAAAAAATAAAATAGAGTCTACCCAGGCACTGGGCTGTTACGCATTTCTTCAAAGAGAGGGAAGCTCTGAGATATTTTGCACCAATGTCAAACCATGAAGACATCACATTCATTGAAGTAAATCAGACACACGAGGACAAATGTAGTCTGAGTCTGCAGGACTGAAAGGCAGAGGAGGAGACCAGACCTGTTCATACAAAGGAGAATAGTGGTCAGCCGGGCTGCAAGAGGGGACATGGGAGTCAATGTTTCATTGGGCCACAGTCTGTTTAGGGTGATGAAAACTGCTGGAGATGAGTGGTGGCAGTTGTTGCACACCACAGCAAATGTACAATCAACCACGTGTCACATACGACATTTTGGTGAAAAAGAAGCCATGTACGCAATGTGCCTGACTGTACCTGATGCCACTCAACTCTACACTTTACAAAGGTACAAACCAACAGCATGGGGTCTGTAATCCCATCACTCTGGGACCCTGAGGCAGGAGGATGGAAAGTTCTAGCCCAGCCTAGACAGATTAGTAAGTTAGCTAGATCTCGTCTCAAAATGAAAAATAAAAAAAGGGGGGCTGGAGATATAGCTCGGTGTGAAGGACCAGAGTTAATCCTCAGCATTACCACAAACAAACAAAAATTGTTTAAACAGTACATTTTGCATATATTTTAAGCAATTAAAAAAAAAAAAGACTCAATGCCCAGGGGGCAGCAGAGGCCTTAAAGGATGACAGTCTGTCTGCATCACACTCCCATTGCTTCATACCTCCACGAGAAAGATTGTACTCTGTATTGAACTGGAAATTTACCTATTTAGTCTTTTCCAACATGTGATATTTTATACATAGCGTACAAAAGTGTTTGTGAAATTGCTGGGACAAATGGAATAAAGGTGCTACAACATTTGCTATGTAGACTACAGATTGCTAATGGGAGTTTGGGGGCAGACTTAGGTGATCCGTAGACGCCTCTGTAGACACTATTTGATGTGTATGTGAACACATGTTCACTGTCTCTGATTTGAGACCCTCAAGAAGTCTCTTGGACTCAGAGGTGCCTGAGGAGGGAGACATGTGTCCCAGTTACAGATTCCTGAACACAGAGGGGGCCAGAGAACATTGGGCAGGATAGGTTTGTGAAACTGAAAGATTTTGAGCCTTGGTGAGCTGAAAATTTTTCAGACAACCACCCAATGGTCCTGGGATCTTCTGTGCATACTTATGTCCTTAAAACACTCAACCCTTTTCATTCTGCAGTAGTTTGTGTTACAGCATTTCATCCATGAGGAACTCACATTTGTTGTAGATAAAGCTTTCATTTGTAACTTCCTTCGTTTATCAAAACCGTCTGTACTCCCTGCTGTGCCAGGAAATGTGAAGAGATAGGAAGGCAAATCTAAGACACATTGGTGGAATTTATGCACCACCTAAGCAAGCCTTGATAAAGCAAGGTCAGGTTCCCCCAGGGCTCCCCATGTGGCCAAGAGACAGGCGTGTGAGTGGAAGGCAAGCTTCAGGGGAGAGAGTGGGAGGCAGGAGGTGGCAGTGCCACCCTTATAGAGTTATGGGGACAGTCAGCCTCAGGTTTTGTACTTGGGTCCTGTCTTTATCCCAGAGGTAGAAGATGCTTTCAGAAGGGCTTTCTAATGCCATGCCCTCTCCACGAAGGGCTGCTCCTTGGGAACATTGACCTGGGCTGATGGAATCTTGAGTTGGAGAGAGCCTGCTTGTCCTCCCCAGGGAGGTGACACTGTGCTGAACCCCTTCCTGGTTGTGCCCCTGACCAACAACCTGCTTTCTTCCCCAGTTACATGGCCAATGGCATGGAGGAAAACAATGAGGCTCCTAAATAAAATGTGTTATTCTTCCTCTACAGAGGAGCTTCTTCCCTTAGTTTCCTCAGTGCCACAAGCTGTGCTACCAGTTCATCTGCTCCATGAGCTGGGACCTCAGGGTGTCCCAGAAGGTGTGTGAGGAGATGAGTGGTCCCTTGGTACTGAGCTGGCAGAGGTGGGCTGGACTGGGACAGATGGGAACAGGGCAGTCTGGGCATGGGTGACCAGGAAGAGCAGGAGGCACTTCAGCTCTTCATCCACTCAGGGGCTGCTTTCCTTTCCAGATCCAAACTTACAACATTCTAGGTATAGGGCTGAGATTGCACCCTCATTCTGGGACCTTGGAGCCCTGAGGACGTGGGCCTCAAGAAGGTGCATGTGTGTCCTGGGGTTCAGACAGCACCACTGCTGTCCATCTAGGGGATGCAGGGAGCCCCCGTGAGCGCTCCTCTCGTGATCCTCCCACCCCATCCACCATCCACACGTCTGGGACCGGCCCACGCCCAGGCCCGAGGTTGGCTTCTCCCTGTCCCCTCCACAGCCATCAACCAGCATGATAGGCAGACACACATGACCTCAGAGAGATGTCCTGGGTACTGGGACACTGCCCAGTCAGATCTCATAAAACCCAGTTGTCCCCCCAGGCACAGGTTCAGGAGAAATCCTTCCACTCAGAGCAAATGGGCCCAAGTCAGTGTGGATAAAATATTGACTTTTGTTCCAAATAAATATCCATCAGCCATAAATTTTCATTTTGCTCTAGAAGTTGTGTTTTTATTGTTTTTGGTGAGCTGAATGTCTGTGGGGGTTGCATCTTGATTAAGTGTCTTCTCATTTTCTATTTTTTTACAGTTTGATTCCTGGGTTGATGCTTGTAAATTGTTTATGGTAAGTAGCTTTATTGCCAGTATTTAGAACGCTTAGGAAATGGCTACTTCTCAAAAGCATTTTCCAGGTGTAGCTAGCTTTTGGGTTTTGAGTCCATAGGATCCTACCTCTTCAATTTGTTGGGGATGAGAAGTTTCTGTTTAGTTGGCCCAGCTGCCAGTTCTTTGGCACTGGCCCATATATATATTTTTAAGACCCTTAGGCAATCTCAGTCTTGGTATACCAGGAGAAACAACTCATCAGAACAATTATGTCACCTTGGCTAAAGTACTACAATCAACAATAACAATAGCATCAAATACAGTCTAGAAAATCATAAATTTTAGCCCTTAATATGGCCTTTTTTCTTTAGGGGAGCAGATTTAAAAGGGGTTGGGGTAAAAAAACAGAAATAGGTTCAATCCCTGGTACAAAGAAAAACAGAAATAGAAGAGGAAGAGGTCAGAACCAAGGCTAGAGGATGAACGTTAGGAAACTGGTGAAGAAAACAGGTGGGAAAGAGAAAAGGAAAAATAAAAACAAGAACAGAACAGAACAAAACAAAAAACTAGAAACGGCTCAAACAATCAAGAAAAAAAAACTAAACAAAACAAGAATTAGAGAGGAGGAAAAAAAGAAAGAAAAAAGATTTTAAAAACCCAAAAATGTCCAATTCAAGGTGTGTCTCTGCTGTCACTGTTAGGTAGTGTGGGCAGAGTCCAGAGCCAAATTGATTAATCCCAGCAAGCCAGCTGCTGCTTCACGGTGGGCTAGTGGATAGTCCCAGCCAGCCTGCCCCTTTAGTTCCTCTGAAGTTCAGGCTGGTTTCTGGGTATGAGGCTGGAACTGGATTCCTTGAGCCTACGACAACAGTCTATGTGTCTCCTGCCAGTCTGAACTCCGCTCCCTTACCTCCTGCTAACTTGGTGCACCTGCACCAAGACACTGAAAGACTCTAGATGGAGTTAGCCCACAGCTGTTCTGAATTCTGAGCCCAGTTGGCATCTCTCCAAGATGGCTACCGCCCAACACCCTCTCCTGGGTGAGGTCTGAACCTGGAGAACTCACCAGCCACTGCGGTCTGGTTTGTCCACTGCTCCATTCCACTGGTTCATTTCTCCATGGAGGCCTCTGCAGTCATCAGTAGTCACTCTGCGTTTGCAGATTCGGCCCACGGTTCCCTCACTAAGTGTTGCGCTCTGGGAGGGAGCGCTGCTTGGTACCTCCCTCCTTTTCATTAAAGTCTCTCTGTCTTCACTCTCCCTGTAGATTTCAATTCTTGCCTTAGATCTTTCCTGGTTCCCGGGGACCCACTTCCCTCCCTTCTCCCCCTCCAGCTGCTATATTCCAGTGTCAGGACACCAAATCTTGGACACGCTTTTTTTTTTTTTTTTTTTTTGGAGATGCTCTTTCTCTGTTGCTCACCATTCCTCCATCTTCCTGGAAGTCCTGAATATTGGTTATTTCTCATCTTTGTGAATACAGCCTTTCTCACAGTGTTAAGTGGTGTCTTGGCAATACAACATCAATTCTGTATCCTCCTGGCAAAGAACTTAGCCATTCCAAGATTTCAAATAGATTGGTTCTTGTTGCTACATTAACTTTTGTTTTTTAAGCATATAATCGATTTTCCAAATTTGGAACTTGTCTTAGTTTTCTCATTGCTGAGACAAAATACCCAACACCTACAAGTTAAAGGAGGAAAGGTTTATTTCAGCTCACAGTTTGTAGAGGTTTCAGTCCATAGTCAGCTGGCTCCAAGACAGGGTTGCATGGCAGAGGGACATCACAGAGGAGAAACAAACCATGGTGTGCCAGGCAGAAGTCAGCAAGCAGCAAGCCTGCCTTCTCTCTGTCCTTTGATATCCCATCCAGGCTACAAGCCTATTGATTGGTGCCACCCATACCCAGGGTGGGGCTTCCATTATCCACACCTACCCTTAATACCAGTATCAAACACCCTAATCCAGCATCACAAACCCTAGATCCAGCCATCTCTGAAAAACCCCACTTATGAGTGTATGAGGCTTTAGGGGGACATCTAGACATAAGCCATATCAGAGATAGTCTCTTTTCCTCACAAACTTTAAATGTGTCTTGTGCCATAACATACATTCCTTTTTGAACATATGCAAGATATGAATGGCAGTGCCTCCTGTCTGTTTCTTGGTAGCGCTTAGTTTTGTTCAATGTTGTTATTTTACCTTGTGTATCAGATGTCTCTGATCATCTCTCTTTTATTTGCAGAAATTCCCTTAATGTTAGTATTTATAGTTCAGGTAATCTTTATCATACTTTGCCACATCCCTCCAAAGGGAGCCCATTGTTAAGATCAGGTATCTTAAAGTAATCTCAAGTCTGTACCATCCCCTGCCACCACCATGATACTGGGAATTGAACACAGGCCTTTGCACTGATGACTTATTTTATTTTATTTTTTAAAATATGGGTCCTGCTCCATTGCCAGGTTGCCCCGGCTGGCCTCAAACTTATCATCCTTCTGTTTCTCCCTCCCAGAGTGCTAGAATTACAAGTGTATGCCACCAAATCCACCTCTAATAACTTTTTTTTCTTGTGGTAGTCGCGATTGGACCCAGAGCCTTGCACAAGCTAGACAAGTGCTCTGCCACTAAGTTATACATCCATTTTTTAGTTTGTATCTGTTAAACAAAAATAATCTTATTTCTATTGATTTCATATATATTGATCAAAAGAATCAAACCCACTAAAAACCTATATCCACCCTGTTAAACTTCAATTCCAAATGTGTTTATGCTTGCTTCATGGGCAGGAAGAGACTAATTTGAGTCATATTTAAGTAAAGATCAAAGAATATCCCAAGGACTGGCAATAATCTATCACCTCTGCTGAATTTTGTTTTGTTTCCCCTTAATCATCTGCTTTTGCTAACCACAGTACTCTTAGCCACTTTCCAAAGACAAGCAGTGTATATAAGTTCAAGTTCCAGCCATATGTTTTCTCAAGCAGGAACCAAGAGAAATGCCATTTCATTCATTAGGCTGAAAAAGTTACCAGCATCTGTGAAAACTTTTATAAAATGAGACACATCATTCATGCACACCCAAGTAGTGCAACTCTGACATCTCAGCTAGCTGAGAAAGGGTGAGAAATCTTTTGCTAAGATTTTTCATTTTGACAACTTGCATTACGCAGTACTTTTTTGTATTCCTAAGCCCTTTAAAGCAGACATTGTCCATCCATTGCAATAAGCTATTTTGTGCAGATTAACAAGTATTACTGAGGGCTGGGATTTAGCTCAGTGGTGCTGCTGCCTGCCTCGCAACCACAAGGTCCCAAGTTTGATCCCTGGTACCAAACAAAACAAAAGAACACAAAAGAAGTATCATTGAAAAATAGTGAGCATTTATAAATCTGAAAATCTTTGGATAATTCCCTCTACAGATAAAAAATATAAGTGGTAGAGTTTGTGTCTAGTATATCTCTGCAAGGGCCCAAGTGTCTCCAGCTAGGTCTCCAACCTGTAGCACTACTGGGAATTGAGGACCTCCTTAAGAAGTAGGGCCTATGGGCCGGGGATTTAGCTCAGTGGTTTCACTGCCTGCTGCGTAAGCGCAAGGACCCGAGTTCAATCCCCGGTACCAAAAAAAAAAGAAGTAGGGCCTAGTTGGGGGACATTAGGTTATTCACAGTGTGCCATTGAGGGGAGATTTGGTCTTGGATCCTTCTAATCTCTCCTTGTGTGCTGGTTTCCATGAGGTCAGTCAGTGCTTACTAGAGAAACAGATTTAATGCGAGATATACAAGTATATAAGAATTTACAACATTGGCTTACAGTGGCCGCCCACAGAGTCAGTTAGGAAGAGTGCAAAAGGGCTCTCTGTGTGCTGGAGATCCAGAGGATCCAGTTGAAGGCCTGGAGCTCTCTGTAGTGTCCTGTGTGAGTCTGCATCAGGAGGCATCCAAGGTGGTGCAGGTGAAGACTGCAGCTCCTCTGAAGAAACAGAAGTGAAACTCCCTTCCTTTTTCCCCTTTTATTTCATTCAGGTGACAAGCCTACCCAGGATGGTCTTCTGTCTTCAGGAAATCTCCTCAGCCACACCCAGAGCTATGCCGATCCAATTTAGTTGGGCGCTTCTTCCTGGAGTTGACACTATCAGTTAACTATCACATCAGGCCTCCTCAGGCACATGTTTTTCCCATGACGTACATTGCCACCCCACAGACTCAATGCATCAGGGCCAAAGCACCATGGAGTAAAACCTCTCAGATAATGAACCAGAACGAACTTTCCTGCATTTAAACTGATTACCTCAGGCATTCTTTCACAGTAGCACAAAGCTGACTGATTTAGTAGGTTAGCAACGGAAACAACTCAGACTCAATAGCTTCCAGCAACAGTGGTGTAAGCCTTGTGTGTACTCTGTGCCCACTAGGCATGGCTAAACAGCTGCCATTCTGAATGCTGGATTTCCACCCAAGAGAAAAAAAGAGAGCTTCTTTCATCTCTTGTGATGGAAATGAATTGCTATGCTTGAGAGTTAAACTCGGGTTTGATATTCCTAACACACTGGTAGGAATTAGTCACTTAGTTCTACCCAACCTGAGGGGGAATCATTAAGTAAATCCCTTTAGGAAAACTTCATAGAAAATGAATAAGAAGTTTTAGCAAAGACTTACATGGATAAGAAGTACCCTAAGAGGAAGCAGGCATTTCCTAGGTAGTCATTTTTGCTTTACATTTAGTAACCCATTTTCCCCTAAAAAATTTTTATATCTATATCTATATCTGTGGTCGCCCCTATTTTGGAGATAAGGAAACTAAAATTTAAAAAACAAAAAGAAAGAAAGAAATCAAAGTCCAATTACAGGAACATAAGCTTAAGTAAAGTAATCTTAGTTCAAAGGCCAGGGCCTATTTTGCAGTTCCAAATTTAGTGAATCAAACAAACACAGTGAGAATCCATCTCCTGTAGGAGGCAGCATTTTCTTTTCAGAATCTCTGAGAGATAACCCCACATTTATAAGTGTGGTCTGATTAGACTTAAGTTCTTTCTGTCTGATCTGGTCTGATTAATCTTAAATTCTTTCTGTCTTGGTAAAATATCCCCAAAATATATATCTGTGTAGAAGCTCTGAAAAATATTTAAATTAATGAATTACTGAATCTGTTAGCTCTCTGTTACTATAAGAAAATATCTGAAATACCTTAAAAAGAGGAAAATTTGCCACCTTGACTGTGGGTAGGTGACCAGGCAGCACAGCAAGGTGGGAGCAGGTGGAAAAGGAAAGTTCCTCACCTCAAAGCAGGCAGGAAGAAAAAGAGAGAGAGAGGCTGGAGTCCTACTGTCCCCATGAAGGGCAGGCCCCAGTGACTTCACTCCCTCCTCACAGGTCCTGCCTCCTAAAGGATCCTCCACCTCGTGCCTGAGAACAAGCCTGTAACATGTGGGCTTGGAACACTGTTCAAATTCTCTAATCCCTTTGGGATATAAAATTTCATGATGGAGTAGATAGTTCATATCTCCAACTTCCCATCACACCTCTGTGTTGGGATCTCATTTGGTTATATTTTCTAAGCAGAGACACAGTTCACGAATAGTAGCCCCTCCAGGATGGGAGTTTTAAAATTTCTCCAACAAGGTCAGCTCATTCCAATCGAAAAAAAAAGGCCAGGAGCTGATTTATCTGGGGAAAGATCCATATGTGTTTTTTGTTTGTTTGCTGGGTACACAATTTGCTGTGAACATTTCCATGTAGTCTTTTTGGTCCTTGAGATAATGCAGGGTAATAACATGTGACTGTGTACAACATGTCACCATTTGTGTTTAACATAAGCTGTTATAGTACGTGTTGTCAACTTTTTTAGGTCTACAGCAGTGGGGGCCAGTGTTGGGTCATTTTAGCACACAGGGCCATAGAGCATGCTAGGCTTGAGAACTAGGGACTTTTCATCTAGGTACTATGTCAAGCCTTTAAAGGATGCCATCAGGATATGGGTGCTTGAATTCCCCATGGTTTTCCCAGGGATCTGAAACAATAATGGGGCCTTGGATGAAATGTTGAGTTTTGTTTCAACTGAATATCTCCTAGCCATAGATTTCCACATCCTTCCAGAAGTTGGGATTTTACTTTTCGTCATTTATATAGGGACTTTTATTCTTCGGGGAGAGGAATTTATTTTCACCAAATGAATGCTTAACAGGTAGCTATCAGATGGAACAGGCTGCCTGTTCAGAAATGAAAGGAAACTACCCGTGACGGCATGTGCATCCTGGATTGCATGAGGACACTTTGCTGATGCTTGAGTGCACCTGAGACCTTTCCTATCTCATGTTTCCACTTGTGCATGGATTCCCGCTCTCCGGTCCTTACACCTCTTTTCCTCGGGTATAAGGTCCTGGATGTGTGTCAGTGTAATGGAAGATTAACAAACAATAGGTTCAGGGTGGCTTCTTACAATAGTCACATTACAATATGGGTTTAGGCAGAGGATTAAGCAAAGATTTGTTTTAAATCATGTGCAAGTAGCCAAATTTAGGAGTGAGCATATTGGTGAAACAATGGGGCTTGGGATTAGGGACTCAACATGTGGGCTGTGGGCATGATGTTGATGTATTAGTGATGTCGGTATAACAGAAGGCCATATGTGAAGTGCATAGAAAGCACTAAGATGTGCGTAAGTGGAAATGTGCTGCCTTCTCCAAGGGCGCTCTAATCCCGAGCAGAATCTTTCAAGCTCTTGCTATTAAGCAGGAAGCTGGGCCCAACCTGACATATGTTAAGTGATTTTTGGAATGTGGGTCAAACAGTCTGAGAGCCACAGCTGGAAATGATGGTTCAGGATTAGGGTTAAGAATGAATGGTTAATTCCAGACTAGCTGCTGCTGTACACAATTATGATGAAAGTCAGACATCAAAAAGAGATGTGCAACTTGCTTTCCAGAGAGCAAGGGACGAGTGGGTTCGTTTCAGGACAAACTGAATTTTGACATATCTAACCTAAAAGATAACAATGAGATGCTTTTCCAACAGCTTTCCAAAGCTGAAAGAAAATGCAAAAGCCTAGAAATTAAGCTCCACCATACAAGAGATGCTCTTAGAGAAAAGACTTCAGTTTTAGAACAGGTACAAAGAGACCTAAAGCAAACACAGTGTCAAACGAAGAAAATTGAACACATGTATCAGGATGAACAAGGGAAAGTGAATAAATACATGGGAAAGCCGGAATCCATAGAAGAGAGATTATCTCAACTACAAAGTGAAAATGCATTGCTTTGACAGCAGTTGGATGATGCTCAGAACAGAGGTGACTCTGAAAAAAGGACACTCATTAATAGCCAAGACCAGTTTCATGGTACTGTGAAGACACTTCCAAGTGAGAGTAGAAAACAAACTCTCACGCTGGAAGACAGAAATAGTTAATCGACAAATGTAATCATTTTAAAGAAAGCATATATCAGTGTGAAAAGGAGAAAGCAGAAAAAGAAATAGTTGTGAAACAACTTCAACAAAAACTGCCTGCTACTCTAAAAAAACCAATCTATTCCAGAGGCTTCACTGGAAATTTCATCATGTTTTTGCATTAATTTAGATGAGAAACAGGATTTAAGGAAGAAATTAAGTCAAATCAGTCAAAAGTCTGATGCTTCACACTGGACCTGGGTTTCCTTCCTTTAGACCTGTGTGTAGCACCCAGCCTTCCAACTTAGGCCTGTGTTCAGAAGAAAACAGAGACTGGTCCTCAGAGTCTCAGGAAGAGCTGCAGGAGGACCTACTGTGTCTCTTTGATGGAG
This sequence comes from Heterocephalus glaber, assembly GCF_053883595.1. NCBI lineage: Eukaryota > Metazoa > Chordata > Mammalia > Rodentia > Bathyergidae > Heterocephalus > Heterocephalus glaber. Next base: position 37,857,136 of record NW_028258381.1, on the reverse strand, counting down.
TTCCTAGGTTAGCACCCTGCTTTCTGGCTCACAAGAAGAAGAAGGACTGCTCCTCCTCAGAATCAGAATCAGAGGCAGAGAAGGAGGATTATCAGAGGGGTTCTGACTCACCCCTGAGGGGGAACCCCAGCCTCTCACCTTGGAGGTCTGGCCACAAATGGAAGACAGACTGATCATTGGAGTTTAAGAACAACCAGGAGGGGAAGGGCCCAGGTGCTTTGACTTAGCACCAAGGGAAGAGGCAAGACACCCACATCAGTGCCCTAGCCACAAGAGGAAGAGGGAGTAAATATCTGTCAGGGTTCCACGAGAAGCTGCAGGAACCATCGGGATGGCTAGGCCGTTTCCTCTATATATGAGGGTGTCCCAAAGAAGCCATACGGGACCAAGAGGAAGACGATGAGGAAGCACCTGTCCTCGGTGCTGCCTGAACATGAGACCTCCACCAGCATGCTAGGTAAGGAGACTCAGGGCTGCTTTTCTGACCTGGTTAATTAGGAACGCAAGAGACTTGTAGTCACTTTCTTTTTCCATGGAAGAGAGCACACTATGAGCCAGGAGCTCTCCGTTCCTGGAGGACTCTCATTCTTTCTCTGGGGTACGGAGATGAAAGAGCTCACACAGGGTCTTCAAATATGCCCCCATTATGATTAGGAAGCCTGGTTGTAACAGTCCCCTGGCTCATAGAACTCTTGCTGACTTTGCTTAATGCACATGCTCTCAGCACTAAATGAATTACAGGGTCACGGTCACACCCGGAAGTGATCCTCCGAGGAGAAAAGGACCTGCATTCTTTCTGAGTTTGAAAGAGGTGCATTCATGTGTCATGGGGACACCACAGTGTGCTCAAAGATTCTAATCATGCAGATATTTGCTGCTCCCCAGGCCCTCAACTCAGTTGGTCCTCCAAGAAAGTCTGAGGGCTGAGCCCATGTTCCCTGCTAACTGGATGTCTATTTTCCCCGCTTCCCATCTGCCTATCCAGGACCCCCTCCAGAACCTTCTCTCAGGCAGGCCCAGTTATTCTCCCCATTCTCTTGTCCCATGGGAAAAACTGTGCCAGTTTCCAAGCTAATGCTCTGTTCTCTTCACAGAGGAGATCCTGGTCAAGAGATTCCTGGCCTGGGACAAGAACCTAAGGGGATCTGACAAGGTGAGGTCCTTCTCCCCAGAGCTGAACCCTTGCTGAGGCACAGTCTTGGGAGGGCAGGATTCCAACCCCACAGTCCTTCTGTCTCTGTCCGTGTTGGGAGCTCCCACCTGATCTGCTCACTGTCCTGGCTCCCAAAGGGCTGGGCACCATCCCTTTAGGCCCTGGCTCTTTTGGCAAACTGAGTGGATGAGCTCTCCTCTGCCTGGGTCCTCTGGGATCTGAGCCCGGGACATGGTCTTTCCTGGATATGGCCTCTCTGACTGTTGCTGCCTAAAGCCCCTGGCCCCTCTCCTGCAGCCCTCAGGAATCCCTTTGCTGGCGTTTAGCTGAGCCCCTTCTGAGCCACGGGACCACAGTGCCTGGTCTCAAAGAGACCCTTGGAAGAGGCATCATGGCCTCCCTTCTCCTGACTGCTCTCCTTTGCAAACAACTTCCAGTCTTTCCCCAAATAACCAAGCCACTGGGGTGTCTGCCCTAAGTGGAGTCCTGGCTGCCCCCTCTCCCTGTTCCTGTCCCCATGTCCCTCCCATTCCCGTTCAGTGGCTTGGAGTGTCCTCCCCTCTCCCCGCAGAACCTCCTACTGTCATTTCGTACTTCAGCCTGGCCGGCCTCTTTCCTTAACAGTACCAGAGGATTCACTTTTTTTAGCTCCATGAGTACTGCGTCTCCTCCCACAGGCCACCATCAACCCCCGAAGTGTAGATAGAGCAGGACTCTAATGTGTCCTGTGGTTTGAAACCTGACTGTGTAGGGAATGACAGCCTGGGAAGAGAGTATTCTAATACTTTCCATGGGAAAACTAACAAAGTTTCCAAATGTCGGCGTTCCAAATAGTGAAGCTGAGTAAGCACAGAGCACCCCAGAGGATGGGTAGGAAGAAGCTATACGTGGGCGGCCGTTTCTGACTCCCCTGAGGGTCTCCCCTCCCTGAAGCAATGCCAAAGGTCCTGCTGTCCCCTCTTCTGCACTCATAAGGCAATGCCTATTCACACCCTCCTTAGAAGGCACAGACCCGAAGTGACGGAGCTTGTCGAACAGTACCTGAATGGGGGAGTGAGGATGAAGAAAAAAATAAAGTCGGTGAGATAGAGTTGGGAGGGCTCCCAGAGACCGAGCCCCCAAGTTTATTTTTCTCCTCTCTTTTATACAACAGGTGAGTTTGGCTGTTAATCATGACCCTTATCCAGAGACACCTGCTTCCTTGTTTTCTAGTTCTTTGGGAATTCCCCACCCTCATGGTCTTCCTTGTTTCTCGGGGTTACAGAACGTTCATCACGTTCCAGGGCAATCTAATTCGGCAAGGACGCAGTTCCTCATAACATCGTCTCCTTGCTCTATACAATGGAGGGTAAGATTCAAAATGGAGCCTCTTTGGCTAACACTGCTCTCCACACACCGCTCTCCACACCGAAGTATAAAATATTCCCAGCTGGTGTTTGTTCCAGTCTCTTCCCAAACCAGGGGGCTCTACCCATGTTGGCCCTCAATCATACCAGAATACGTCTGGAGGCTCACGGGCCTCCTGGCTACTGCTATGTTCATCGCTTCATCTAACCAGGCCAGATTTCTGCCTTGGAATTCCTCCTCTTCTCTACCATCTCTCTTCACCGAAACCAGTACATCATCCTCATGTTTCCTTCCTTTTTTTCACTGATCCTTCCAAAGGCACTTTCCTGTGCCTTTAGCTTGTTTTCTGTCCAGGTGTGTTTACACATCGAATCTGAAGAAAAATTCCTCATCTTTGAGTCAGTGAAAACACCACACTCTGGCTGGGTGTGGTGGGCAGACCTTCAGTCCCAGCTACTGAGGGGACCCACGCAGGAGAATACTTTGTGCCCATGGATACCCATAGCCATCCTCAGAAACTTAATGTGACCCTGTTTCAAAATCAAAGAAGGTAAAGAAATCTAAGTCCAAAGCAGCACTTTCCTCCTGTAAGCTGCCACCTTCTGTATCTCAGCAGCTCTTTAGTCAGGTGCAATTCAAATATGGGATTTGGGATGCTGATTCCTCATCTCTCCTTCTTTTCCTGACCCCATGAAGTGGGACCGCTGTCAAACCCTGGGTGCTGTGAACGTATCTATGCATTTTCAAACACCCAGCTGGATCCTTTTCATTCTGCAAGTGTTTATGGCTCAAGTCCATGAGGGAGTCGATAAGGCATTTGACCACGAGGTAAATATTCCACTCATTCCTTCATCCCTTGGTGAAAGAAAACCTAAGCAGTGGGAACTCTGTGCCAGGGGAACGTGATGCAGTGGGAAGAGCAACGTAGGAAATGCTGGTGGACTTCATGTGCCCCATGAGCCAAGCTCTGTGTTGGGCATTAGGGACGAGAGGGATGCATGCAGAAAGAAATCCTCCCAGTGTTGCTCCCATGTGGCAGGGACGCAAGTGTGTACACATCACACAAGCGGCAGCAAAGGGGCAGGGCAAAGGTGGGAACACCATGGGGAACTGCACTGCCTGAGAGCACGGGAGTCTTTCCAGGTCTCTGCACCTGGCTCCTGTCTTCATCTCCAGACTGGAGGCTCCTTCGCAAGGGCTCTGTGCAGGCCCAGCCTCCTCATGCAGGCCTGGGCTTGGGGAGCTGGGCAGGCCTCAAGGTCTCCAGATCTGAAAGGGCCACCTGTCCTTCCCAGGGAGCTGACCCAGCTCCTTCCCGGCTGTGCTCCTGCCCAGCAACCTGCTTTCTTTCCCAGCTACCTGGCCAATGACATGGAGGAGGAAACACAGCTTCCTAAACTGGACATGTTCTTCTTTCTGTATGAGAGGAACTTTGCCCAGATTCCTCAGTTCTGCAAACTGTGCTACCAGTGCATCAGCTGCAGGCATGGGACACTAGAATGTTCTTGGCAGAGTGTGAAAAGGTGGGCTGTCCACTGGAATGGAGTATGAGGACCTGCCAATTGGAAGAGAGATGGGAAGGGGGAGTTTTGGGGGTGACTGGGGACTAGAAAGAATTGGAGGCTCGATGGGGCTGATGTTCTTGGGGGGTCTTCATCCTCTCAGAGGTCTGCTTTTCTTTCCAGATCCAACTTTATGATCCTGAGCTTTTAGTGTGGCAGCAAAATCACACCCCTGCATTCCGGGGAACCGGGGGCCCTGAGGACCCTGGCCTGAGGGCAGGTATGGCTGCATCCCTGAGGCACACACTGCATGAAGTGCTGTCGATCTATCAAAATGTCAAACTGTCAGGGACCAGTTTTCAAGATCCTCCCTCCCTATCTACCCCCTACACACCAGGGGCCAGTATAGTACCCAGCATAAGGTTGTCCTCTCTCTCTCCCTGAGACAGGAGAGAGGGGTAGCTTAGATTGGCTGGGAAGATCTCAGGATCTACATGGCACCGCCTCTCGGGACCCTGACTGTATGGCTTCTCATGGGTTCCCACGAAATGTGGACGACATAAAAGGACACAGATGCCGAGGGGCCTGTCATGTCTCTTTCACGGTCCACCATCCTCTGTCTCCCAGACCCGGTGTGTCCTTTTATTTCTGCTTTTCTCTTTTCCTCTCTGGTTTGACCCAAGTTTGCTCTGCAAAGCCATTTGCTCCTTACCCCTTCAACCTTCACTCTTCACTTTTACATCTTCAAATAAACTTTCGGCACGTTTTTATCTTGTCTCGTTCAATTCTTTGTTCAAAGTGAGAGGGACCTGGAATATGTTTAATTGTCGAGTTATTTCTAAAAGGAGCTATGATAACATCCCCTCCACAGCCAGAGAAATGCCTGCCAGACACACGCATCCTGGGAGGGGAATGTGTGGTGCTGGGGTCTCAATGTGAGACATGCCTTTGAAAGCACATTTTCCTGGAGGAGCAGTTTTGGTAGAAATCCTTTTACTACCGTCAGCTGGGTCCATGGGACACTGTCGATTTCTGTTCCGAGTGAGCATCAGCCTGTATATTTACATTGCCACCATAAGTTCTGTTTTTTTTTCCAGTTGTCACTGATTTAAAGCCTTTCAATCTTCAGAGATCGCAACAGTAGACATTTATTTATAACAAATTGAATGTTTCACTGTAAGATATTAGATGGAACAGGACACATATCCAGAAACGGAAGAGATGTGCCCCTAACTGCATGCTCATCTCAGTTCACCTGCAGACACAGTGCTTATGGCCTGAGTGCCATCAGACAGATTTTCCTTTCCTGTTTCCTGGCCAGGTGACATTCTCCTCTTGAACAATGACGCATGTTTCCCTCAAGTAGACAGTTATGGCAGAATGAAGGAAGGTTAACCAAAGTCTGAGAACCACAACTGGAAATGATGGTTCAGAAGTTGGCTTAAGAATGAAAGGTTAGAGAGAAAACTGGATTAGCAAGCTGCTGGAAACTCTCATTAAAATTCACTTAGGATATCAATCTTCTCCTGTAGACAATACAGCCCCATGACGTCTGACATCTCTCTCTTCCTTCCACACCTCTTGGCCCAGGGCAGATGAGCATTTTCAGCCCAAAGACCAGGCTGCCAGTAATGACAGCCATGGCAGGGAACAGAGGAATTTCCTGTTCAGACCACACAGGAGAATGCAGACTCTTCCACCAGGAGTCCAATGGACGCCTCCACCATACTCCCAGGAGCTGGGAATCCATAGAGGGACAATTGAGAAGTTGTGTTTTCCTGGTCCCATTCATCCTGAGGCAATTTTCAATTTTACATGCTCACTGCAAACCTCAGCTGGAGGACCTGTCATATTTTTAAAAATTATTTGATTTCCTTTTTTTTTTTTGGTATCGGGGATCGAACTCGGGTCCTTGCGCTTGTGAGGCAGGCAGCGGAACCACTGAGCTAAATCCCCAGCCCTAAATTATTTAATTTCTAAAGTATGAGACAATTTTAAGGTGACTTGTATGGGTCAGAATGGGAGGGAATTACTTTCAAAATATTATGTTAGAGCCATAAGATTGTCAAAATTGCTTTAGGATATATTGTAAATTTCACGGGTTTGTTTTCAGCGTACAGAGCATAGAATTGTTACTATGTTTCTTTTAAACAGCTTCCCCTGTTGGTAGGTGAAAAAATTCTAGGCTTTTTGGCCTTTTGGCCAAGATCAAGTGTAGTATCTGTTCTTATCAGTTTAATATCTGGTACACGTTCTATCCAAGGACAATATAGTAAGTGGATTTTTGAGATACACTAATTGGTTTCATTTATACTACTAGTTTATCTTAGTTCATTGAAAAGAAAGATTTGTGCTATTTTTTGTTTGTTTCTTTTTGTAAAAATATTTTTGGTTTTTATCTTTGAGTAACTATGTTGAAGATAGTGATACATAGTGGAATAACTCTTGTTATTCTTTTATTTGATTGTGAAATTTTGGGGTTTTTCATAAAGTAAAAAAGAAAACATGCTATTCTTCCAAAGTTTTGTGTTCAGTATTTCAGCTCTTTTATGTGAATAAATATATTCCCATTTGAGGGAGATTTTTATCTTTATCTCTATTATATTGATATATGCATTATCCTTACAGCTAGGGGTTAGTACACCCAAAGTTTTGTAAGTAAATACTCTTATTGCGTGTTTCCTCTTCATTCTTGAATGAAGAACAGTGACTTGCAGTTCTTTCATCTGCTTGACTCACGTCTGGTGTTGCGGAGAGGAGCCCGGCTGTTAAGAACCCTGCGTATTTCCTGTTCCTGAAAGAGATCAGTGCCCTGTACCCCTCGGGGGTAAGGTGAACTGTGCTCTCGCCTTCTCAATCTTTGTGATTGTTTCAGGATGGATCTTTTGTTTACTCTCCCACAAAATTATTGTTAGTTGACCACATTTCTTCCTTTTTTATTGTGATATTGTGGAATGAATCTCAGGCCGACACAATGAGCTTCGTTCTGAACACTTCTTTTTTAGGCTTTTTTTGTTTTTTTGCTTTTTTTTGGTACCAGGGATCAGACTTGGGACCTTGCGCTTTCGAGGCAGGCAGCGGAACCACTGAGCTCAGTCCCCACCTTTTTAGGCTTTTTTGAGACAGGGTCTCACTCTAATTCAGGCTGTCCTTGAACTCACTATGTGGCCTAGGCTGGCCTTGAACTCTCCACAATCCTCTTGCCTCAGCCTTGCAAGGGCTGGGATGATAGGCCTGCACTACCACACCTGGCATGTTTTTTTCTTTTTGAAACAGGTCCTCTCTATGTCACTAAGATTCCAAGACTAGGCTACAATTTGAGATCATCCTGACTTAGCTTTCAGGAGTGTCAGTATTACAGGTCTGATCACCAAGCCTGAGTCAAATTTCTTAATTCCTAACTTGGCTGAAAATGTAGTAAAGCCTTTACACATTACAGAAATTTATGGTTCCCATACTGCTGTCAACTCTTTTTTTTTTTAATGACAAGATCTCGCTATAGTCAGGGTGGCCTTGAACTAACTATGTAGCCCAGGCTGCCCTTGAACTCATGGCAAGACTATGGGCCTCCCTAGTTCTAGAATTATAGCTGTGCACCACCACATCCAACATCTCCATTTTAAAGATGAGAAAGACAAGTTTTAGAGTGAAAATTTTCTGATCAAGGACACAATTTCTGTTCTGAACAGTCATTCTTGTCTAAAGGCCAGTGCGTATTTTCCAGCTCAATATACGGCAATCCTTCCTCTGTTCCAACTGGGTTTTTTTTTGGTACCGGGGATTGAACTCAGGACCTTATGCTTTTGAGGCAGGCACAGTGCCACTGAGCTAAATCCCAGGCCCTCTGTTCCAACTCTTAATCCATCAGGGAAACATGGTGAGAATCTTTCTCTTGTAAGAGGCAGTATTTTGTATTCAGAATCACTGAGAGACACCCACCTCCTCCACCATTATAAGTGAGGTGTGGCTTAGACCCAGGTTCTTTCTGTCTTGTTCAAATTCCCCCAACTTTAATCTGTGTGTAGAGCCTTGAAAAAGGAATTTAAGTTACTGAATTAATGAATGTGTTTAGCTTTCTGTTACTATAAGCAAATACTCAAATAACTTGAAAGGAGGAAATTTTGCTGCCTGGCATGTGGTTCTTTGCCAAGATAGCAGGACACGGTAGAAGCAGGTAGAAGCACAAATCTCCCATCTTACAGCTGCCAGGAGGAAAGAGAGGGAGAGACCAGGGCTGGGGTTCTGCTGACCCGTGAAGGGCACAGCTCCAATGGCCTCACTCCTTCCTGGTAGGTCCTGCTTTCTCCAAGATCTGCCATTACACACTATGGCTATGCCAGAGACTAAGCCTACACATGTGCCTTTGCTATGCCATCAAAGTTATCCATTCCTTTGGGATATGAAACTTCTTATGCTGGATTAGCCAAATACAGAACATATCCACCATCCATCACACCTCCATGCTGGTATCTCATTTGCTTATATTTTTATAGAGTAGACAGTTCAGGATGCCTCCAGGCGCCCCTACAGGACTGCAGTTTTAAAAACAGCCTCAGAGGCCAGCTCATCCCAATCTGAAGGCCAGAAGCTGATTTAACTGGTAAAGGACCCATGTTGTTTCTCTTTCCTGGGCACAAAATTTCTTCTGAACATTGTCACGTAGAACTTTTTGATTCTTGAAATAATGGGAGATAGTAATATATGGTCTCAATTCCTGTATACAATGTACAGTATTTCCACTGTTTCTGTTCAACACAAGCCAATACTTGGTGTCAACTTGGTCTACAAAGGGGGCAGGCTCATTATAGCACACAGGGTCATAGAGCAGGATAGGCTTGAGAATTTGGAGCTTTCCTTCCATGTGACGTGTCAGGTCTTTAAACGATGCCATTGAGAGAGACATGGATGCTTGTATTCTCTGTGGCTTTCCCAAAGCTCTGAAACGATAATAGGACCCTGGATGAAATGCCCACCCTGTTACAGGTGGCCTGCTTGATCATTCGGCTGTGTAGCTTGCCAGTGAGTTCCAGGCCCTCTGTGTCCTCCCTCCTCCATACTAAGTACTGATTATGCACAGATTTGAACACAAGGCCTGTCCTGACACCATGGGCCCCCAGCCCCTCTGCAGCATTCAACTCTTCCTGTACCTTGTGAGCATCTCCACTGTGTGCCCTGTAAGGGATGGGATGGCCGGGACTCTCCTGCCCAGCCTCACTGCTGTCAGACATGGCTTGCACTTGAGTTCTCCCCAGCAGGGCGACAGTGATGATGGTGTGAAGTGATTGTGCCCCTGCCTCCAGGGCTCCTTCCTCCCTGTGCCTCCCTGTAGCAGCTTCAGGATGGGAGCCATGTTTGGATGCCTTAGAAGCTGCCCAGTGAGGTGTGGCAGAGGGGAACCAGCCTGGGATTCAGGTCCCTAGATGTCACCTGGCACTGTGCACTGACCCCACCGAGCCCAAGTCGAGGAGCCTCTGGACCTGGCTTCTCTCTTGTTCCTCTCCCTGGGACCTCCAACTGCTGTTTCTGCACTGATGCCAACTCTGTCCCTCCAGCCCAGGGACCTTCCCACATCCCCCAGCTCCCATCCTACTCAGTGCTTAGAAAGCACCTCATCTGGACACCAAGCTGGGCTCTCTCAGGGCTGGCCTCTCTCCCAGGATTTAGGTTCCTATGGCTGTGTTTCCAGTATTTTCCCTTCCTTTTACTTTTGTTTCTGCTAGGCCAGAAAATCTGGATCCCTTCACTCCATGATGGGCAGAAACAGCAGGCATCCACATTCAGAGCTCATGCTCTTCTTCTTCAGGGTCTCCCAGGGTTTCTGGGTGATGGAAGTGGAAGTGGCCCTCGCAGTTCAGAGTGACTTAGCAAAGGATGACGCTGGAGGCAGAGGGGCAGAACCAGAGAGAGTGCAGTACTGCTGGCTGGAGGCCGGGGCCGAGCTTCCCTCCCAGGTCTCTGTGACCACGTGGACACCAAGGCTGTGGGAGAGCCTGTCACCAGCCAGTGGCACCAGAGCCTCGTTCTCAGTGACCCCTCAGCTAGGGACTCCTGGCCTGTTATAGACTTGCCATGTCACACCTCATCATACTGCGCTTCCCTCCAACATTTCTGTGTGCTTCGGTGGGCATGGGGCTTCCACTGGGATCTCTGCTGTATCTTCCCCCACAGACAGGGAATCTGAATGTACATCAGGGAGAAATGGAACTCAGGCCGAAGGTCAGGGTCACTGAATGAGAACCTATGAGTCTGGTCCCAGGCATCTGCATTTCTCACTTTTGTGATTACTGATGATTAACTTCACAAAATGTTGAGTTTCAATGTGTAAATATATTTTCATCATATTCCTCCCCCATGACCCTTTGTCACTACCCCATCCCTCTTGCCTTCTTCCTTTCCTGTTGTCAAATAAATTCTCTCTTCTACTTTCATGTCATCTGGTTTAGATTCCCCATATGAGGGTGAACAAGTGATATTTGTCTGTCTTATTTCCCACAGCATATAATCTTCATTTCCATCCATTTTTCTGCAAATGATACAATTTTGGTCTTCTTTGTGGTTGATAATACTTCACTGTTGTGTGTGTGTGTGTGTGTGTGTGTGTGTGTGTGTATACCACATGTTCCTCATCCATTCACTGTTCACCTGTTGATGGAAATCTAGGCTGGTTCAATATCTTGGCTCTTATTAATTGTGACACAATAAGCGTAGATATACAGGTATCCCCATGGTACGCTATCTTTCATTCTTTCAGGTATGTACCAAGGAGTGGTATAACTCCATCACATGGTCACTCTATTTTTACTATTTTATTATTTTGAGGAATTCTGAGGGCCCTGTGAGAGAGTCCAAAGGTCTTCACAAGCAGAATTCCTCAATTTGAAGTCTTTTATGTTTTTGTGGGTTGGTGGAAAACAGATCAGGGATGAAAGTAACAAACAACTTTCAGACACAGCCCAAAACACGGACAGGCCTTGTCACCAATAGGTTCCAAGATGGACATTTAGAGCCCCGAGTGTCCTGCCATGACCAATGGCTATAAAAATGCATGGCGTCTATCCGCACAGTGGACTGTCATTCCTCCCTGAAACAGGGAAGAAACCCTGACCTCCTGCACCAAGGTGGGACCCTAAGGGTGTTGTACTAAGAGGAGAAGAGGAAGACACCCAAGGACAAACGTGGTCTAAATCCACAGGATTGCTGGGCACACAAGGAGTCCACATCTGTCCATTCATAGGACAGAAAGGAGAACACTGGTTCCCAGGGGTTGCGAGACGGGAGCAGGCAGTCATGCTTTCATGAAGTCAGAGTCTACCTGGCCTCGCTCTGGGCCTTGTCTTGGATTTGTTTATCCATTTTTATCCCATCAGGGATCAGACTTTCTGTTCAGGATTTCTTTTGGCGGTGCACAGAGTGGGTGGCTGGACAACAGAAGCAATGGACAGTCATGTGCCACATGTTACATGTTGGCCAGTGACAGACCACAGAGGCAACAGTGATTCATGTGAGATGGTATCTCCATTCCCTCCTAGCCCCACAGCTGGGTGAGTTCACTCTATGAGATGGCTCAATGACAATTTCAAGGAAACACCCATTTCTCAGAACACACCCCTGTCATTATTTATATATGTCTGTGGTAAATATCAATATCAATCAAACCTATCCTGGAAAACAGGTGAACTGTGATGTGCCGGTGACCCAGGCCTCTAATCCCATCCCCCAGGAGGCTGGCTTCTAATCCCTTCACTAGGGAGCTCCAGGCAAGGCACCTTGCATATGTCAGCCCTGCGTGGGTAATAAAGGATTTGGACAGAGCAGAATCTGGATTTTGTGGAGGGGAAGAAGGCCTTTAGTAGAACTCAGGGCCACTCATCCAGCATCTCCCCAGTCTATGAAACAGGGTCCCCAGTCACGTTCCTCAAAGGATATCCCAGAAGTGAGGTTAGATGATAAAATGCCAGGATCAGCAGGTGAGAAGCTGGAAACAGAAGAGATCTGGAGAGGTGACCAGTCAGGAGGAACAGCTACAAAAAATGGAAAGAGGGATGCAGGAGGCACCAAGAGGCCCACACTGAGCAGCTAGGTAAGGAGACCCTAGATGGCAGAAGGGAGCCCACCGTGAGCCAGGAACTCACTCCTGGAGGATGCTGGTCCCATCCCTTCCCTTCTCAGGGCCATGGCGATGACAGAGCTCATGCGGGTCTTAAAATATGCCCCCCACATCGCTTCTCGGCCTTTAGGCTAAGATCAAGTGTAAACTATGCCCCCACTGCCAACAGAAAGCCTAGTTGCAACAGTCCCCGATTTCACAGAGCTCTTGCTAACTTTGTTCAATGCAAACAGTTTCAGCACTAGACACGTGACAGGGTCACAGTCACACCTGGATATGACCCTCAGAGAGTAAAGCACTTGCATGCTTTCTGAGTGTGAGAAAGGTGTATTCATGTGTCAAAGGTGTGTTCAAAGGTCCTAGCCACCCTGATATCTGCTGCCACTCAGGCCGCACTCAGCCGCTTTTCCAGGAGTCAGGGTTCAGCCTGTGTGCCCTGCCAGCTAAAACTCCTTCTAACTCCTCATCTGCCTGCCCAGTTCTCCTCCTTGTTCTCTTGCCCTGTAGGAATTCCTGTGCCAGGACCCAAGCTAACCCTGTAATCTCTTTACAGAGGATCCTGTGGTCAAGAGATTCCTGGCTTGAGATAAGAACCTGAGGGCATCCGATGAGGCTGGGCTCTCCCTGTGGCGCAGCCCATATGATGTTTTGTGTATTTTTTTGCAAATTTTGTTGTTTTTTATTTGTTTTCCATTGAGGCTAATAATACTCCATTGTGGGGAGGCACATTTTCCTTTTTCATTCATCTGTCAATGGCCACCTCGGGTGATGTTTTATCTTGTGAATTTTTCCACAATGAATCTGAGTATGCAGATGTTCCTATGGTATGATAATTCTGCTGAGTATGTACCAAGGAGTGGTACTAGGCATGTGCAGGTTGCTTGTCACTGTGTCTCTGAGGGACACAGGCTAAACAGCTGCCATTCTGAATGCTAATTTTAATCTCCAGCATGTGGGAAGCCAGTTTTTCCAGGACCATTTATTAAAGAGGCTGTCTTCTAGTGAAGGCATTTGGCTCCTTTATCAAAGATAAGGTGGCTGAGTACATCTGGATTGGTTTTTACATCTTCTATTCTGTTCCACTGGTCCTCAGGTCTGTTTCTTTGCCAGTACCATGCCGTTTTTATCACAGTGGCTTTGGACTATAGTTTCAAGTCAGGGTTTGTGATATCCCTGCCTTGCCTTTGTTGTCCAGGATTGCTTTTACTATCCTAGGGCTCTTCTGGTTTCAATCTCAGGATTGTTTTCTGTAATTCTGTGAGATATGCTATTGGTATTTTGATAGGGATTGCATTAAATCTGTATAACAATTTAAAAAGTATGGCCATTTTCACTAGAATGGTTCTTCCTACCCAGGAATAAGGAATATCTTTCCATTTCCTGGTATCCTCTTTGATATCCTTTTTCAGAGTACTGTAGTTTTCAATGTAAAGATGTTTTACTTCCTTCATTAGATTGATTCTTAGGCATTTTATTTCTATTTTTGGATGCTATTGTGTAAGGTGTTGTTTCCCTAATTTATCTCTCAGTGAGTTTTTTATTTGTGTGTAGGAATGCTATTGATTTTTGAATGTTGACTTTGTTTTCAGTTATGCTACTGAATTTGGTTATTAAATGTAGAAGTTTTTTGTGGAGTTTTTGGGGTCTTCTATGTACAGTATCATGTCATCTACAAATAATGATAATTTAACTTCTTCCTTTGCTATCCTTATTCCTTTTTTTTCTCTTATCTAATTGCTCTGGCTAGTGTTTCCAGAACTATTTTTGAATAAGAGTGGTGACACTGAACATCCTTTTCTTGTTCCTGCTTTTAGAATGAAAGCTTTCAGTTTTTGTCCATTTAGTATGATGTCTTTTGTCTTTTTAATTATTTATTTATTTATTTATTTTGCTACCGGGGATCAAACTCGGGACCTTGCGCTTGTGAGGCAGGCGCTGGGACCACTGAGCTAAATCCCCGGCCCCTTTTGTCCTTTTTAAAAATAGCATTTATTTGAGAAAACTCAACATAGCAAAACCTCCTCTATCTCTTTGATTCATATTTAAATTTCTTAAAAAGGTATATGAGCTTCTTGCCAGGATTAGAAATTAGAAACGTTTCTCTGAAATCAGCTCTCTGAATTGTAAACCTCAAGGAAGATGAGCATCCATCCCTCTTTCCCTATGGGCTTGGAGCTTTGTCCTGGCACCTTGCTCTCAGCTGTAGCTGCCTGCTTGTCACACAAAACCTTTTGCTTTTTCCCTAGAGAAAGGTAATGAATCACCTGTATGACCAGGTGATTTTGGAAGGGCTATGAGAATGCAGTGCCAGTCGCAGTCCGGTGCTTTCACCTAGGACGAGTTGCCCTGTGGCCTGAGACCAGGTGTGCAGCGGCGCGGATGTGCAGGGCTGCAGAGAGGTGAGGTTTCTCTCTCTTGCAGCGGCTACTTTAGTGCCTCGCATGTGATGGGCACCAGTCCTGCTTGATGCTTCTTCCATAATGAAACTGTTTTCTTCATTGTCTGCATTCGTGCAAATGATTTTCTGAGTTGGAAAGCGATGACATTATCAGTCCCCACTACCAGCAGCTTTTAAGAAACCACTGGGCAGGGCTGGGGATTTAGCTCAATGGTTCTGCTGCTTGGCTCGCAAGCGCAAGGTCCCAAGTTTGATCCCACGTACAAAAAAAACCCCCCCAAAAAAAACCCCAACAAAACCCCACTGGACAAAAGCATTGCTTTACTATTTCACCTTCCAAAACGAAGCGATCAACAACAAAACCAAAAACAAAAACGAAGCGATCAATCATTGTCCATATGGTGTCATTTTCTAAAACTGACACTTGTACCTAACAATAAACAAACTTGGCGAGGTCAGATCACAGGCATCTGTTTTCTTCTGGCCTGTGTTTTCTGATTCTTCTTTGACAGTTTGTGAGCATTGGTTGTGTGATCTAGATATGCTAAAATTTATTCTCTTCCTTCTTTAGAAAGCATCGCTGAGCATTTGTTGTTCCCTAGTGTTGAGGGAAGCGTCTGGTAGCATTTCAGTTAACGGAATTTGAGGCACTCTCCTTTCCGTCCGTTTGTTAGAATCTTGGTTTTAACCGTAAAATTGCAGCCGTTGAGAGGGCTTGGGTTCTAGCTAGTACGCAGTAGCTACGGTAAGTGACTGGAGACAAATGCAGACGAGCGCGGAGCTCCAGGCAGCCTCTGGGCCCAGGATAGCACCTGCGTACACTGTTCCCTAAATCGGAGGCACTTAGCCTTTCGGGAAACAGAGTCCGGGTAACTTTTGGGGAACAGAGGCCATCCTTTTTTTTTGATCCCATTATATATCCTTTTTTTGATAGGTGTAACACTGCTTTGCTGTTTTAGTAGGTGCTTAGGATTTACAGTGTGCAATGTTAACTTTATCATATTTCATCTTCAAGTACTATGTAGATCATTCCGCCTACAATATAAGAAGCTTACAATAGGATATTTCCATTTCTCCCCCAACCTTGGTTTTCATACTGTTGTTGCATATGAACTTTTACAGATGTTCTCAATGCCACAACTGTAAGTTAAACAGCTCTCTGGTAATGAGAGAAAATACGTAGTCCTCACTTCTCATCCTCTCCTTTCCTTTGTGCAGATCCCCAATTTGCTGTCTTTTTACCTCTGCCTGCAGGACTTTCTTTAACATTTCTAGTTGGTGAGTATTTCTCTGAGCTCTTTCGTGCCTGAAAATTTACCCAATAAATTTTCATCTCAGATATTAGCATTTTCTTGTAGAAGTTCAATTTGAAACCTTTTCTACCTTGCCTGACTGGACTCAAGTTTTTTGAACTTAGGGAATACAATCACAAACTTTTTTTTTTTGGTGCTGGGAATTGAACTCAGGACCTTGCGCTTGTCAGCCAGGTGTGGCCCACGCCACTGAGCTAAATTCTGTCCCCAGTCACAAATTTTCAATGTTCTCTGCTAATTGTAACGTCTGGGTATCAACTGTGTCCATTCCAGACAAGTTTTGACTAACTGATTCTTTTCTCTGTAGGTCCTGTTTTCTGTCCTATTTCCCAATTTCTCAACTCTTTCCCTTCACTTATCACTCTTCCCCTTCCTTGGAGTTTCTAGAAACTCTTAGGCAATAGCTGTAGGGCTTTGCTAGTTTCCCATCTCTCATGAATTACCATCTTTCACTACCTGCTGGTTAGTGTTCTTGAAAACCAATCTTTGTATATTTGTCGTGTGTGTGTGTCGGTCATAGCTGAAAACAGAAATCCTAACATGCCTATATTTACATACGTGAGTCACACTTGGAAAGCCTTTCCCCACATCAGAGTTATGGAGATAGCCACCTGTTCTTTTTCTGTATGGTTGAACTTTCCACATGTTCTTTTGTGGTATAAGGTATGGATGCAGTTTTGTACCCATTCAGGTGCTCATCACCTGCTTTTGCAGCATTGGTATTAAGCTTTGCCTTAAAACAATGACATACCAGAGGCAGCAAATATAAAGGGGAAAGGTTTGGGCTGGGGATTTAGCTCAGAGGTGCCACTGCCTGCCTCGAAAGCACAAGGTCCTAAGTTCAATCCCCACTACTAAAAAATAAAGTGGAAAGGTTTGTTTAGCTTGAAGTCTTGGCGTTCAAGGTTGTGATGCTGACAACAGCTTTGTTCCTGACTGTGTCACATCATGGTAGTGGTGCATATGTGTGAGAGCTTACATCACCAAACAGAAGTCAGAGGCACTGGTGTTCCACACTCCTTTCTCCTGTTTTGTTTTTTTTTTTTTGGTTTTGTGAGATGAGGTCTTAGTATGTAGTTCAGTCTAGCCTTGCACTCACTGTATAGCTTAGGCTGGCCTTGAATCCATTGCTATCATCCTCCCTCAGCCTCCTGAGTGCTAGGATTACTAATTATGGCACCATACCAGCTCCCCCAGTCCCTTCTGAGGGCACACTCCCAATGATCTAAGGACCCTTCACTAGGTCCCGCCTCTCAACCGTGCCACCACATCTCCTAACAGTGCCATCTTGGGGACCAAGACTTCAATCCCAGTGGACTCTAGGGTGCCGCTTAGATCACACCCAAAACATAACACCATTTACTAAAAGTCAGTTCTATTTCAGTGATTTGAGATGTCCCCATCATCATAGAATGCTAAAAGTCATTTCTTGTTTCACCATTCTGTCTAGAACTTTTATTTTTGGAGGAGTGTTGAAATTAAACAGTACATAGGTAAGTGACTTAGGGTAACTGATGTCTTTGTGTTATGTTGATCTACCCAAGAGCAAGGAATATTACATTTGTTCATGTTTATTTCCATGACTCTGTATTTTAAAGTTTTCCTGGTAGAGATTTTGTGTATTTCATGTTAAGAGTTTTCTCTCGATTATTACAAGTCTTGTGTACATTTGAATTATATCTTCTTAGTCTCATGTAAGGAAAGCTATCGGTGTGTTGATTTCATATCCTGTGACCTGCAGTTGTTTTGTTGAGTTAATTTTCATCATCTCTTTTGTGAGTTTTTATATCATCAGCAAATAGATATACTTTTTCTTTATCAGTTATATTCCTCTGGTTGTTTTCTCTTTTCTAATTGAAGATGATGTGCATTTTCCTTGTCCAGATTTTAGTGGGAACATCTGTAGTGTTTCCCCATTTCCTGACTTCAGAACTGAGGTATAAATATGTGTGTGTAAATTTTTTTTTTTTGGTACCAGGGATCGAACTTAGGACCTTGCACTTGCAAGGCAGGTGCAGCACCACAGAGCTACTGTAAGACCGTGTGTCTCACCAGACGCTCTGAGGAGCTGACTACAGCGAAGATCACCCGGGAGGGAACACACTGGACAAGTTGTTAAAGTAAAACAGACCTTTATTAGTCCGGCCAGACGGCACTCTCCAAGCACCAAGCTTAGAGAGGCGAGAGGCTCAGAGTCTGAGGCTGTTTTTATAGGGGGTCGCAGGGGAAGTTGGCAAGCAGAAATACAAAAGTGGAGGAGAGAGATAAAACAGACCTTTTATAGATTGTCCTTAAGATAACATATTCAGATACGGAGTTGGGCAAGCATGACGGAACACGACGCACACAACAGACCTTCCTGGCACCACAACAAGCACATCCCTGGAACTCGATGTCTACCTGGTGATCCGTAACAGAAGCAGACAAGTTGGGGCCCTATTACAAAGATGGAGTAACTGTTGTTCAGTCTTACACTACATCACTGGCCCCTTGTGTGTGTAAATTTAACAACATGTATATATGTGCTTGCCAGTGATTGAGATATATATGTATGTGTGTCACGTATACAGGTATATACAGATCATAAATACTGGGCATGTTAAAGTGTCAAAATGTATGCATGTATTGATGTTACTGAAGTATCCATCAGTTGCTATTTTTTTGAGTTCTTTCAAAAATCAGGTATGCCAGGCCCGGGATCTAGCATAGCACTAGAGCTCTTGCATAACATTCACAGGGCTCTGGGCTGGGGATTTAGCTCAGTGGTTCCACCGCCTGCCTGGCAAGTGCAAGGTCCCGAGTTTGATCCCTGGTACAAAAAAAAAAAAAAATCAGACCCCCCCCGCAAAAAAAACATTCATAAGGATCTGAGTTCAATCCCCAGTACCATAAAGAGGAGAGAAGAAAATAAGAAGGGAAAGTCATGTGTGCTCTTTTAATATTGTCAGGCTTTTTTTGGTACCAGGGATCGAATTTGGGTCCTTGCGCTTGCGCAGCAGGTGGTGAAACCACTGAGCTAACTCCCCGGCCCTTAATATTGTCAGGCTTTTCCAAGTGCATTTGGAAATATAAATGTTTTCTTCTTACCTGTATGGTACTGGCCTGTTCTATGTATGGCTTTCCACACATTAGTCTAAATTCTTAAGTTGTATTTGGCTATTATGCATTCTATTTTTATGTTTAGTATTGGGCTCTGTTTGCTATTATTTTATTTGGGCTGTTTGTAAGTAATACTGGCATGCAACTTTACATGATTTATTGATTAATCAGTCTTCTAAGCCCCACAACCTTCTGTTTTCTTGGCTGCCTTAGCTCAAGGTATTCCTTTCTTTCTTTTTCTTTTTTCTTTTTTGGTACTGGGGATTGAACTCAGGGACTCGCATTGCCAGGCGGGCACTGTGCCACTGAGCTACAACCCTGGCCCTCGGGTTATTCCTTTCTGTCGATGAGTTTCTCAGCTCATTTCTGGCCTGTGGGTGGTCATGTATGTTCTGCCCAAGGGAGCAGCTCTACCTTTGTTGTCTCAGGGAATCTTGTGTGGGGCCATGTGCAGTTGTTCTGTCTGTGATGTCCATTGGCACTGGTGCATCCTGTATGGATAATAGGATGCTGCAGTACAATCATTGAACATTTACCTTTTTCACCTATAAGGAAGATGTTTGCAGTGCCAGAATCTGCTTACTGCAGCAGCCCTGAAAGCTTGGTCTTGCTGATATTTCACTGTGGTACATAAGCCATTTTCTTAGGTAACAAACTGTCTTGCTTTTCTGAAAATGACTTTCTCTTGTCTTTATGCATAAATATGAGCTTGTCTTTATATACAGTTTAGGTTAAGGCTCTCTTCTTTCAAAGTTGTGGGCAGTTTTCCATTGTTTTCTATCAGATGGAAAGTCTAATGTCAGTTGCCAGGGTAAGTAGTGTTTTCTTTTTTCCCTCTTTTCTGTTTTAGATATTTTATCAGGAAGTTGGTGGATCTCTACCTGATTCCTCAGGGTTTATGTTGTAAATGAGAGGACCCTTGTGGATGTGGAAGCTTGCCAGCATCTTCAGGTCAGGTGTCATTTTTATCCTTGGATTATTTTTTGTTCATCTTCCATGTTCCCAGTTTCTGAAAATGGTATCTGTTGGATCTGACTTTGTGTCCCAAATCTGCTTTCATTGTTTCCATCTCTTATTTGGTGGGAGACTTCCTGAGCTAATATTCTCTGTCCCATTTGTTAATCAGTTCTCTTGAGGATTTGTAAACACAATACTACAATCCAGTCTAATTTCTCAGGATTTTGCAGTGGCTGTTTCTGAGCACAGTGTTCTCACTTTATGGAAGCAATATCCTGCTGAATTCATTTAAAAATTTGAGTCAGTGCCTCCTATATCCCAGCTCCTTGGTAGGCAGAGGTCAGAGGATTGCAAATTTGAGGCCAACCTGGATAGCTTAGGGAGAACTTGTCTCTAGAAAAGAAAGGAGAGAGAGAGAGAGAGAATGAAAATGAATTAGTAGAAAAAAATTTAAGTTATGTTTCTTTATGAATTTTATTCTATCAATGTTGAGTTATGTCTCTTTTATTTATGCTGTTTTCCTCAACTAACTGATGACTCTTGATTTTATATTACACTTTGTGAGAAAGTAATTATAGTAAGTCCCTGACTTACAAACATCTGAGTTGCAAACGTTCACAGGTGTACTGTGTAAGACTCACTTTGTCTGCTTATGAACAAATCTGACTTACTGAACAATTCTCCTAGAATGGAACTTGTTTTTAAGTTGGGGGAATATACAGTATTCAGATGATCACCCTGCTTGTGGCCTCTTTTCTTTATGAAGGTGACGGCAGCAAAGTCCAGAGGTAAAGAGGACACTGTATGTCCTTAGATGGGGATGGATTCATTTGGAGAAGTTTCAACTTGGCGAGTAAGTTTATTTGCTCAAGTTGCTTTGCGTTGCAAATGATTTTCTGAGAATTTGTCTTTAAGGAAAAATAATCTATGTCTAATGTGGATAGGGTTGAATATGTGTGTGTCTTACTTTGCTGGTCAGGAGCACAATGAGCAAGGAGCTGGCCCCTGGGTTGGCTCCCAGGAAAAACAGGTGGGCCGCCTCTAGCTTGGGATCCCGTCAGTTCTGTGCAGCAGTCCTGAGGACCGGACCAGCATGGAGAGTACAAGGCTGCCCAGAGCCCTTGTGAAGGTGCCTCCCACCAGAGGATGAAGACAGGCCCCCTGTGCAGAAGCGGAGGATGACTCCTGTCCCTGCCAGGCAATGCAGGTGACACCATCATCTCCCTGCCTCCATCCTTGCCCTTCCCTGCAGCGTGTTCTCTGCACACTCCTGACTCCCCTCCAACGTGAGGAGTACCAGGGGGAGGGTATGTGGGTTTCTCTGTGTATTCATCCCTCTTCCTCCCAAGTGACCAACACTGGGTACATGAATTCCGACAGCAGTTCCTAGACCTCCCTTCCCACTGTATCAGGTTCCTTGGCATAGAGAAGTCAAAAAACTCAGACATGTCCTTGTGTGTGTGAGTCTTCCTCCAACTCCAGTGGCTACTCCCACTTTCTCTTCTGGCCAGAGGACAAATGTGGGAGGCTGGGGTCACCTCTGGGAACTGAGTCAGACCAACCCCTCTGTCCCCCATGGTCCTCTTCCTGTTCCTTCTCTGATTGTGAGGATCAGTGCTTCTCTTCCTTCCTCTCACTTTTTCTGCTTCCTCTTCCTCCTCCTCTTCCTCCTCTTCTTCTTCCTTCTCTCTCTACCCCCTAGAGGACTGAAGCAGGAAATAGAGTGCTAACCAAGGGACTAGATCAGAAAGATCAGGCAGCTCCTTCTGGGCAAATGTCCGTCATCTTCTTCTGGCCATAGGCCTGAAGCTACATGCTGGGTGCTATCCATAGGCTGAAGAAATGAAACTTAGGTTGGGTGTGAAGCCTCTGTCTTTGAAGTTGAGCTGTTGATCATCTGAGCCCAACCCTGGCTTCCCAAAACACAAAACTCTTCACCGTTGTCCCCTCCAGAGCCATTGTTTCATCTTTAACCTTTGCTGATCTCTATTTCCTCCCAGTTTTCCTTGTTGTCACCCCTTCTTCCCTTGCTATAAACTCTCCCTCTGGTAGATGCACCTTCTCCCATATAGCTGGGACCTGTGCTTGAGTCACTTCTGCCCGATCCATTCTTGGATCTCATCTTCTCTTCCCTTGCTCTGCAGGTTTTCTATCCATTGACCATTTTTGTCCCGTCCTTTCCCACTCCCATCCCCGACTTCCCAATTTTCTCCTTTCTCCTTCTGTAGCCCTTCTTCATTACTGGTCACCTTCTCAGACCTCTTCTGTCTTCAGCCCCTCAGCTGATGGTCCTAGGATTTCATCATCCCCTCCACTTCCAGGCCGTACCCACCCTGAGGAGCAAGGATGGGGATTCTGGTCCCAGACTTGGAAGAATGTTGACAAGTGGTCATAAGTTATCACAGATGCCTTCTTTCACTCCACAAAAGACAGACTTTGATCTGTCCAAACCCAGCTTTGCCTTAGTCTGGGCTTATATATATGCAGTGTGCCTGCCTGGCACTCCCAGGGTGATAGGATTCCAGGTGGGGTCACCGTGCCAAGCTCTTTTTAACCCTTTTAAAGGGTAGGCTTGATTAGCATTGAGACCAGACATGAGGAAGTAATGATGGAGATGTGTTCTGAGAAATGGGTCTTTTGCTGACATTGCTATCGCACAAACATCCTACACTGAACTCCTCACCCGTCTGTGAGAGCCGGAACATCAGTGGGCGATGTCATGTCATGGACCCACCATTGTATACGTGGTGCCTTGGCTGAAGTGTCCTCTGTGGGACAGGACTGTACATTTACTGTGTTGTGCAGCCATCCGCACTGCTCCGTGAGGCACTGACAACCACGTCCTGATTTCTACCTTCGTGTCTATAAGGGCTTCTACTTTCATCTCTTTACTTGCTCTGCTTGCCCTCCCTGCCTGTCTCCCTGCTTTACAGACTCATCAGACTTAAAGCTTCTTTCACATTTCAGCCCTTCCCATACCCTTAACCCCTACTTCCTTCTTTAGCCCTATTTACGTCTTCTCTGTCTGCCTGCTTTATAGTCTTATTTCCTTTGGCACAGGAGTTGCTTCCAGTCGCTCTTCTCCGCAGCTGCTCCCATCCCCTAAGGTGCTTCTCTGCAGCCATTCAGCATCCATGCTGTTCGCCCTTTCCTTGCCACCTCCCATCTGTTTGATAGTTTTCACTCTCCCGGCCATCTCCCCTTGCTCAGAACTTGCTCCTATATCCTTATTTCTTTCTAGCTGTATACATTTTTCTAGATTTTTCCACCTGTTGTGTAAATTAGGAATTACAGGTTGTGAGAAAACTCCTCAGAAAACAGACTGGAATAGCGAAGGGAGGCTCCGTCTTGGTTGTGAGTCCCCTTTGCCTGGGCCATTCCCAGGCAGGTGCCCCTCATTGAGGCGCCTTTCCTGTATTTGGGATCTAGAGTGATTGTCCAGTCACCCACAGAGTTTACCTGCTTCCTCCAAGTCTTACTGTCTTTGCTACTTCAATCTTGCCCCTTCTCTCCTGCCTATTCAGTCTGTTATATAATTTCCCGTCTTTTGTGGTGTTTTGGGGTTTTGTTTTGCAAAAAACAATGTGAAAAATAATTGAGGATTCTTTTTCAGAGTGAAGAAGTTTGGTAAATAGTCACAGCCCCTGAGGCGGGTAGAAATCCATTTGAACAGCACACAAGCAATTCAGACTGACATATAAGAAGGTCAGAAGACAGTTCTCCTGCCTACTCTGCCATGGACTATTTCCCCTCTGCAGTGTCTCTCTGCCATGGTGCCCTGCCTTGGAGCCAGCTGATAATAGATTGAAACCTCTGCAAACTGTGAGCCAGAATAAACCTTTCCTCTTTTTAACCTGGGGGTGTTGAGTATTTTGCCCCAGCAATAAAAAATAAGTAAGACAACCAGACCTCCAACTTCCACCTCAATGGCAGTTTGAATTAGAAATGTAAAATTTAGAACCAAAATTCTGGTTGCTCATTGTCCCTCCATGGACTCCCCAGCTCCGGGAGGAAGTACGATGTGCTGATTATCTTTGGCTTCTTCTGGAAGAGTCTGGAATCTTCTAGATTATCCAAACAAGAGGCTTCTCTGATCCATCCCTGGACTGTGATTGATGTCAGCTTGGTCTTTGTGCTGAAATAGCTCACCTTCCCCAGGCCCAGAGATCCGGAAGGTGGGGAGAGAGACCCTGTCAGCCTTCATGGGGCCATTTTTCTAGATGAGAATATTGACACATTAAGTCACTAGCAGCTACAGTTTCAGTCAACTTACAAATCCACCGTCATCTCTTTTTTTTTGGTACTGGGGATCGAACTCAGGACCTTGTGTTTGTGAGGCAGGTGGCGGCACCACTGAGCTAGATCCCCAGCCCACCGACCCCTTTATTCTTAACTGCAGTCCTGAGCCCTCATTTCCAGTTGTGGTTCACAGACATTTTGCACCTCACTCCAAAACTCACTCAGGAAGCTTTAGGTTAGACCCAGCTTCCTGCTTTATAAGAAAGACTGACTTACGGTGATTATGCCTGGGGACTAGAGTACCTTGGGAGAAGATGGAGTGTGTTGTGTGCACTCACACTTTTGCTTTTTCCCTTACTTCACATCTGCACTTCTTACCACACTGCAAACATAACTAAACATCATGACCATGAAACCACATACTCAATCCCCAATCCCATTTCCTTATGTGTCACTAACATATCTGTCCCTAAATTTGGCTGATTGCACACAATTTAAGTCTTTGCCTCCTACTCTGTGCAAACCCATCCGGTAATGTGTCAATGGCAGGGTGCCACCCTGAAGTGCATATTTGTAAATGTGCCATCATACTGACAAATACCTGTGACCCTAAATTTGAAGATGGATAGTTAATTATTCAGGGGGAGAAATTCCTCCAGAAGCAGTGGCACAGGGGACAGGAAGATCTCCCAGGTGGGCTCAGGTCATAAGCACTGTGGATATGAACTAGGATGAACACATAGCAATAATTCTCTTCCATTTCTGAATATGCAGCCTGTTCCATTTGATACCTCCTTGTTCCACATTCACTTTGTTGTAACTAAATCCTGACAAACAGTAGAAATACAACTTTTAGGGAGAAATGGAAATTTATGCCTAGTGGGTATTCACTGGGGACAAAAATCAGCATTTAATTTGCAGTGTCATTTGGACCCAATTGGCCTGAAATAAATAATCTCTACTGAATCTTGGCTCTGAGACAATGTTTTTCTGTACGGTCTGACTGAGCAGTGTCCCGGTACCTGGGACATCTCCCCAGGTCGCGTGTGTCTGTTTGTCATGCTAACTGGGGCTGTGTAGATGGTGGATGGGGTGGGAGAATCACAAGAGGAGGGCTCACAAGATGTGGGTAGCCCACATCCCCTAGATGGACAGCAGTGGTGCCGTCTGAACCCTGGGAGACACACATACCTTCCTGAGGCCAACGTCCTCGGGGCTCCAGGGTCCCGGAATGAGGGTGCATCTCAGCCCACTCCCAGAGCGTAGGATCGTAAGCTTGGATCTGGAGAGGAAAGCCGCCCGAGTGGATGAAGACCAGCAGTGACACTGCCCCCTTATCCAGCCCCCCTCCCTTCCTGGTCACCCATGCCCTGGCTCCCCTGACCCCGTGTGTCCCAGGCCAGCTTGGCCCTGCCAGCCCAGTCTCACCCACCTCCTCACACCCCTCTCGGGTCACCCTGAGGTTCCAGGCCATGCAACAGGTGAACTGGTAGCGCAGCTTGTGGAACTGAGGAATCTTGTCAAAATTTGTTCCCCTGATGAAGAACATGTGCAGTTTAGGTTCCTGGTGGTTCTCCATGTCACTGGCTAGGTAGCTGGGGAGGAAAGCAGGTTGCTGGTCAGGGGCACAGCCAGGAGGGAGCTGGGTCCCGGGTCTGCTCCCGGGAGGGAAGGACAGGTGGGCCCCCTCCAACTCAGGATGCCATCAGCCTGGCCCAGTGCTCTCCAGGATCAGGCCTTCGTGGAGAGGCCGAGGCTGCACAGGGCCCTTCTGAAGGCAACTCCCACATAGAGGAAGAAGGCAGGACCCCTGTGTAGTCTGGGGTGGCCTCTGGCCCCCGTCAGCAGATGAAGTTGACACCTCCATCTCCCTGCTCCATCCTCTCCTTTCCCTGCAGCTTGTCCTCTGAGCGCTCAACTGTCCCCGACCACATGGGGAGCACCTGGGCATGCGGACCTGGTATATTTCTGTGTCCTGCCCCCTCCTCCCCAATGGCCAGCATAGGGCTTGGCTCAGGACGTGCATGAATTCCACCAGCGAGCCCTACATGTCCCTTCCCATTGCTAAGATCCCTGGCAGAGGACCCACTGCAGAGGGTTTTATTGAGGAAATGAAGGAATAAATGCAGCTTCATCTGTAGACAAAGGCCATACAGAGTCCCTGGTGGACTCACTGCTGTAACAGAAACCACTCACTGAATGAGGATTGTGCCGATTGTTTTAAAAAAGGAAGATCCATCCCTCCGCAGTTGTCTCCTTGAAGGGGATTAGGTAAAAGGAGGGGCAGATGAGGAACTAGAATCCAAAATGTCCTGTCCTGAGGGACTTGAGGACAGTGCTGTTGGAATGTAGAAGGTGGGAGATCAGGGAAGGATGCACATAGTTTGGAGTTTATTTTGTTTGCAGTATGGAGGACTGAACCCAGAGTTCGTGATCTACATCCTCACTGCTTTTTAAAATTTCTCTTGGAAACAGACATGTTACTAAGTGGCCCAGGCCTGGTGTGGACTTGCCATTCTCCTACCTCAGTCTCCCAGCACACAGGGATTACAGTTGCCCTTGACCTTGAACACCTGGGATCCACCT
Organism: Heterocephalus glaber; assembly: GCF_053883595.1. Taxonomy (NCBI): domain Eukaryota; kingdom Metazoa; phylum Chordata; class Mammalia; order Rodentia; family Bathyergidae; genus Heterocephalus; species Heterocephalus glaber. The sequence goes on along the minus strand of NW_028258381.1, from coordinate 37,830,435 downwards.
TTGGCCTCAAATACTCCTCCCCCACAGCATGCTGAGTAGCTGGAAATACAAGTGTGCACCACCATGGCCATGGAGGTTTGGATATTCTGGCCAACTTGAAGATACAGACTTTATTCAGGTTCAATGTTTGAAGGCATGGACAGAAAACAGGAGATAAAGACAAGAGAAAAGGGTATTTGGAAGCAGCAATGAAAGAAAGGAAATATCAAGATGATGCACAGCCTGGGTTGTAGAGAGATTGTAGAGCGGGTGAGTTCAAAGGGAGAGCTCCAGCCTCGGTGTAGATGAAGAAATTAGCGATGCAGTAGCCACGAGGCAAGTGAGTTGCTGGCCCATCTCTGAAGGCTGATCAGGTAACACAGAGCCCGCTCCCTGGCTTGTGGAGAGACTTGTCAGAAAGACCAGCAGGGAGCACGTTACACTCAGTCTGTGCCTGTAAGGAAGGCACTCATGAGGCAAGGGGCTTGGGAACCCAGAGGAGGGGACAGAAAGACACCTGGTATTGCTAAGGAAGGAGACCCTCCGAGAGTCAGAAATGGCTGCCCCTAGATCACATCTGGGTTCTTCCCTCCTCTGCTGTCTAGGGGCTCTGTTCCCTTGGTGGCATCCTTTAACCAATATGAGGGTGGATTGGGGGTTTTACTAAGAGAAATAATCGGGACACTGTGTGTGATCCCCATGTTCTACAGAGTCAGCAACACGGACAGGTTTAAACCAGAGGATAGGTTGGACTCCCACTCCCCACCCTCAGGGGCTGACTGTGGCCTGTAGCGGGAGAGGCAGTATTCACAGCGCCAGGAAGCAGTGGATCCTCTCTTCTCCAGTCAAGACACAAATCACCAGTGGAGAAGAGCTCTGAGAAGCAGCTGTTGCCCGCTGGGCTGCCAACCTCCACAGGCTTTGAACCCTCCAATCAGGGAAGCCAAAAGCCTCTGAGGTCATCACATATATTGTCTGCATTTTGCTCATGTCCAGAGACTTTACCTGAGACTGAGATTAAGGGCGGCAGACTAAGAAAAAGACTAAGTGGAAAAATCTCTCCTTCAATCTCTACTTCAGACAGAATATGATCTTTTATGTGGAGGTGGGACAAGATGGGAGCATGATGCAGAAAGAGGGTCATCTTCCAAGGCCCTGCCATCCCCCTCACCCCTGCCATAGGGTTACAGGTCTATGCCACCACTCCCAATTGATTTGTACCGGCTCGGTTCGTTTGTTTGTTCTGTTTTTGAAATAGGGTCTCGCTGTAGAGTTCAGGTCAGCCTTGGCCCCACCATTTAGTCCAGAGCTGCCTCCAACTTGTGATTCTCCTGTCCTAGCCTCCTGAGGTCTGGGATTGTAGGTGTTCACCATCATGCCGATGTGGTTTGGACCGTTGTAAAGTGTAGAGCTAAGTGGCATGAAGGACAGACATACACCCTTCATGATGGGGATATGTTCTGAGAAAGATATTGTCAGTTTGTCACAGGGAAGTGACTCCCAACCTATTCAATGTCGGATGTCACAAGTTCCTGTCTCCCAATAACCAGAGAATGGATACGAGGACAAAGGAGGTTAAAAATAAAAGTTTACTGAGATGAAGCTGCTGAGAGACAGGCAGGGTCCTGAAAGTGGGTTGCCACGAAGGCCCTTTGTCTGGGGCTTTGCATACATGAAAATGACCACATCCCAGACCACCCTGGGCCAAGCTGGGGCCGACCTGTGGGCTTACGAGTGTAGTAGCTTAGCTGATATGGATCCGATAGGGAAGGGAGGCATGTATCGAGCGTATATGGCAGGCATTGCTAACTTCAGCTTATCTATAACTCCTAACATAGAAAGGCCAAAGGGATTTTGGGGAAGGGATAAGACTCTGGGTCAGGGTGTTCTGGTGGCCCACCTATGCATCTGACGCCTTCCGTAGGCTCACTGGACCAGGTGGTACTGGTTACAGTTCAATCTTAAGCTGCTGTCTACAGGGCGGGCTGCAGGCCTGTCTCTCTTCCTGTTCATCTCCAGCCACAATGTTGATGTGTCTCATTTCTGCATTGATGCCTTTAACGGCCTGGTCCCTCTCTGACTGTGTTAACTTTTATCTAACTTAGCTTTCTATAATAAGTTGATTTGGTCATTGTGCTGACGTCATGGAGTGAACCTGCCCAGGGACAGGCTATGATGTATGACACATGGTGCATGACATCACCTCCTAGAGCCACCCTTGTGTAAGTGGTCCCTGGTTGGTTAGCTGAGATGGCATAAGTGGCACACCACTATATCTTTGCCATGTTGTACAAGCATTGTCGCCATCCATCTCTGGAAGTTTTTCATCATCCTGAACAGACTCTGCCCCCATGAAACAATGACTCTCATGTCTCCTCTTGCAGCTCCTGGTGACCACCATTCTCCTTTGTGCCCCTATGCTTTGGGCTCCTCATGTGCCTCACAGTCCAGTGGACCCAGACTGTGTTTGTCTTCGTGTATCTCACTTCAGTGAGTGCAGTGTCTTCATGGTCTGTCACTGGTGAAGAATGTCTCCATTTCCTTCTTTCCAAGAGAGGAATAATAGCCCAGTGCATGGGTAGACTCCATATTTTTTTGTAGCCATTTGTCCTTCAAGGGACATTTGGGTGCCTTCTACACTTGGGCTCTAAATCTTGCTTTTGATTCATTGCTGTAACCTAGTAGTGAGAAGTCTGTCATTGTGTTGTGTTTAAAAGTTGTTTGTGGGGCAGGGATTTAGCTCAGTGGTTCCGCTGCCTGCCTCTCAAGTGCAAGGTTCCAAGTTCGATCCCTGGTACCAAAAAACATCAATAGCTTAGCTTTCTTTTCGGGTCAGGGATTTAGCTCAGTGGTTCCAGCGCCTGCCATGCAAGCGCAAGGTCCCAAGTTCAATCCCCGGTACCCAGCCCGCCCCCAAAAGTTGTTTGTACCCTCATCTCTTACTTATTTCTCACCTACTCACACCAAGCATGAGGTTTTCAGATCAGTGAACGCAACATAAAGAAAGCAAGTGTTCACTTTCCACACAGTCCTGGAGCTTCAGATTTGAGTGGACTCTCAGAGAGCTTCAAAGATCCTGTTAGTTACTGGGCACCTTCCTCCAGGTCCTGGGTCTCTCCAGAGTCCCTCATAGATAGGCAAGTTCCTGTGTGGCAGGAAGCAGGTCCCATTACTGTACAAGGCCAATGACCAGGAAACTCTGCTCATCTTGTTATAATTTTGTGTCCATGATACTTGCAATCATCAGAGCTGTTTGGATTATTTGACAAAATTGACATTCATACCCTGTGTCCCAATAAACAGGCTTTCAAATACAGTCATGTATGACAAGTCATGTCTCAATGCATAATAGACCGTCTTTACCATGGTGGTCCCAAAGACACAGTAGCTATGCCAGTTTGTGTAAGTCTTCTGTGTGGTTCCCCAAATGACAAACTTGGCCAATGGCATATTTATCAGAATTGACTCCCTCCATAGAGGATGCATGATTATATTGGAAGAACAAGATTCTCTCTTCTCCAAAACTCCTCTTCTATTCCATGCAAAGCTCTCATTACTTTGTCCACAATTTATGTCTAAGTGTGCATATTCCTCTTTCCTGGCCACTTCACACACACACGCTAAACTAGGTTTTACCTGTCTGAAAAATACATTGGTGCTCCATCTAAAAATAATTTAGCAGCCCAAGTTTTGTCTGGGATGTACTGTCCCCTCGCTACTTTTCTTTCCACTTAATAGCAGTAGTTTTGGGCTGGGGATTTAGCTCAGTGGTTCCGCCGCCTGCCTCCCAAGCACAAGGACGCGAGTTCGATCCCCGGTACCAAAAACAAAACAAAACAAAACAAAATAGCAGTAGTTTAATAACAGTGGCTATAGTTCTACTGCAGAAACATCAGGGTGCAATAGAAATGATTTGCCAATACCAGCCATTCAGCATAAGCACTGGTAATGGAGGAACATTACAAGGCAGATGCCTGGGCCTAGTCCCATAGTCTATAGTTTAGCAGGACTGGTACAGGTACTGACTCGGAATTCTCTGGTGGAAGAATGGAACCGGCATCCTCAGGAAAGAAAAATCACCATTCAAAGAAACAAACAGGTGAGACACTTGTGGGAGGTGCAGGATGATTGGGCGTGATGTGGCAGGGCTAGGGCAGGCTGGAGTCCCTGGCCAAGGAGAGTTTTGGAACCCACTTCCTATGGTGCTAGGTGATACCAGATTCTACGGCAGCCTTGGTGTCCACGGGAACAGAGACTTCTGAGCTAAGCTTTATCTAGGTCTCTACCCAGGAGCCTCTGCACACCCTGTTGGATCTGTTCCTCTGACAAAACTCAGACTTGCAGGTGCTGGACCCCACCCTCAGTGCATGGGCCCCACGCTCCGCAGCTGCTCTCCCTTTAGGAGCCTTGGTGTGAAAGCTACCTGTGGCTCTAAGTCAGAATGGCTGGAGGATTCCAAAAGCAGAGGAAATTATGATTTTATTCATAAGATGAGTAGGCCCTGAGATTTATTAAACACTTCATAGATGCCAGGCACTAGGCCAAGTGCTGAACAGCACTCACCGTTTCATTTAGTATTGAAATTACGTTTGTGTGCGTGCGTGTGTGGGGCGGTCCTGGGGATTGAATCCAGGGCCTTCACCCAAAGCAGGATCTCCAGCCCCATCCTCTTTTTCATCTCAAGAGCAGGTCTTGCTAAAGTGCCCTGACTGGGCTCATACTACAATCCTCCTTCCTTAATCTCCCAGAGTGCGGGAATCACAGGCATGCTCCACCACTCCCAGCTCAGAATTTCCTTCCTCTTTAAGGCTAAGTAATATTCCACCGTATGCATATTCTACATTTTGTGTATCTCTTCATCTCTCCGTGAGCACCTAGATTATTCTACATTTTTGCGGTGAATGCCACCAAGAACATGGGGCACATGGGTGTACAAACATCTGTTCAACTTTCAAAAGTACTGTACATGAACTTGTGACTATGGAATAATTTCAGAATTATGGCAATGGTGCAAAAGTGACAACTCACTGTCCCACTGCCGATGAGCAGGACACAAGCTGTGTCTCCACAGTCTACTTCCAAAAGCTGGAATGCTCAACCTCGCTGCTTCTATTCATATGGCAAAATGTTACACACCCGTCATCCCAGCACTCGGCTGGAAGGCTGAAGCGGGGAGACCACAAGTTGGAATCGGCCTGGGCAATTTAGAGACTGAGGGGGACACTGTCTCCAAACAATTTTTAAAAGCTGGAGATAAAGCTCCATTCTAATGCCCTGGGATCAACCCCCAGGACACTCCACCCTCTAAAAGAAAAGGAGGAGACAGAGGAGAATTCAGCTGTGTCACCAGGAACACGAATATGAGGCCAGACCACACTACCAGGGACCCCCAACACTGTATAACCACCCCACTCCTCAGTGCTGCTGAGCGTCACAGGATTTCATCGGCTAGGCCTTGTTTTTCTAAGATAAGGCAACTTTAGGGTGAAGGCTCAATTGTCTGACATTCACCACAAATCCTCTCACCAAACCCAACCTTCAGGAGAAGCTTGCTACAGAAAAGAGATCCAGGAGAGCCCACTCCAGGGCACACAGACTGGAGCACGGCGGTCTAGCTGCCCAACTTCTCTAGAAAGTTCCCAGGCCCTATGACAAGGTCAGGGAACACTACCATAGATCAAGAGGTGTGAAACATTGCTTTTGACTTGGGTGTTTTTGTTTTTTCTTTTTGGAGACAGGGTCTCTCGATGTAATTCAGGCTGGTCTTGAACTCAGTGTGGCCCGGGATAGTGTCAAACTCTTGAGGATCCTCCTGCCTTAGCTTCCTGAGTGCTAGGATCACAGGTGTGCACCACCACACTTGGCTGTTGTTTTCAGAAAGGGTCTTGTTATGTAGCCCAGGCTGGCCTCTGACTGGACCTCGTTCTGCCTCAGCCTCCCAGGTGCTGGGATTATAGGCTTGGGCCACCACACCCATCTCTTGATTTGTGTTTATTTTCCATTTTTAAATGTCCTTTTGCTGATTTTGAAAGGAATCCATGCTTGGTAAACAAACAAACAAACAAATACTACAAGAAATGACTCCTAATTTTTATTTTTATTGTATGTGTTTGCAGTACATAATGATTACATTCCTCATGGGGAGTTGGTGCATGTATATAACACATTTTAATTCTTTTTTGAAACCCTTCTCCTCCCTTTCTCCTTAATTCTGAGAGCAAACCTCACGAAGGCCTGCAAGGCCCCAGGGCCTTTGTACTTTCCATTCTGGTTCAGAAAGCCACCCTCTTTCCCCCACACTAGCGACGCAGTGATCGCATAAATGAAATCCGCTCCGTATTTCTCCGTACTTGTTTACATTTTTTGGTGGTGGAGAGGAAGCCCAGGGTCTCAGCCCGTCAACCTCATGCTCTTTACCACCTGCAGGTATCCGAGCTACTCCCAGCCCCATCCTAATCACTTTAAAGTGTGCGGAGCTCTGAAGAACATAAACTGTCCCGCAGGGCACCTCCAGGGCTCTGCATCTCCCCAGGGATAAACTCTGCTCCCCTCCTAGTGCTCACTTCCCTAACGCCTCTTTTGGTAGATTAAAACAAACCAGCAGCTGCTCTTCAACCCAGCAAAACACATGCCGGGCGTGGTGGTGCACGCCTATAATTCCTGCACATTGGGAGGCTGAGGCTGGAGGATCCCAAATTCGAGCCCAGCCAGGGAAATCTAGCGACTGAGACCCTGGCTCAAAATAATTTTTAAAAAAGGCTGAGGATGCAGCTCAGTACGAAAACCCCAGGGTTAAATTCCCAGTACCAAAAAAGAACAGACAATTCTCCCACAACCCCCAGGTATTCCCAGGTGCCCTTCTAAACTCAGGCAGCCCAACCCACGTGACCGCTTTCGCCTCGCCCACTTGGCCCGCCCTCTCCTGCGAGTAGGGTGGTGGCCTCCGTCGGACCAAACCACGGTGGGAGCATGGAAGGGGGAGCGGCCGAGTTACAGCCTTTGTGGGTGGGGACGGCCTAAGCGAACGGAGGCAGCTGCCTGCGCTTTTGGATTGAGCGGAGACGTTCTCCTTCTAGTTGTATCGGGCATCTCTCGCTCGCCGCGAATTTCTTGTATAGTTTGAAATGGTCCGTTCTTTTGCTCCGACAGTAGACGCCTCTAATATCCAGAAACGGAAAGGGGGAATTTAGGAGTATGCGAAAGTTGGCTGACTACAGATTAAGATGGCCCAAATACAACAGTTTGTAGAGCTTACAGTTTTACATGGTATAGATTTTTTTAGTTACATCATGTCTTCATGCAATTTCCTTTTTTAAAATGATTTCTGGAACCGGCCGGCGCCTTCAATAGTCCGGTCCTCCACGAATAGCCCGATGGGAGAAGGAAGGCCGTGGCTACCATGTTGGACTGAACTATCTGCTGTCAGAAATGGGGCAGTAATAGTTCCCCCATGAGTTTAATGGCTGCTGAGAGCAACTTTATTGGTAGGAACTGAGTACTTTCTTCTCACTTAAACACCGCTGAGATTAGCAGCAGACATTCTCCTGCGCACCAGAGTTACTCCGGGCGTTTAGCGAAAAGTCGGGACTTGAATTCCCCTCCGCACCGCAGTTGGTACAGCTCTCCGGCGCACGCACGTGGCTAGGCGCTAGCCGGCGCGGGGCGACCTGGGAGTCGGAAGCGCGCGGCGGAGACGGGCGAGGACTAGCGCGGCCCCATGCAGGACGCGGAGAACGTGGCGGCGCCGGAGGCGGCCGACGAGCGGCCCGACCCCGCGCGGCAGCAGCCGGCAGCCCAGTCGCCCGCGGAGGAGGAGTCGGCTGGGTCCGGCGCGCCCGAGGTAGCGCGGAGCGAGGGCGCCGAGGAAGAGGCAGTGGCTGGGCCGGAGCCCGTGGTAAGTGCCGAGCCGGCGGAAGAGCTAACTCCTGGTTCGGCCGCATCGCCCCCGCCGCCGCCCACCGAGGATCCGGCGCCGCAGGTCGAGGCCGAGCCCCTGGGAGACCAGGCCAGCGAGCAGTGCGCGGAGGAGGCGGTCAGGCCCGAGGGCAGTGCGGCCGAGGCCGAGCCTCGCGCGGTGGAAAACGGCGAGGCGGATGAGCCCTCCTTCAGCGACCCTGAGGACTTCGTGGATGACGTGAGCGAGGAAGGTGAGGGGGCGAGCGTGGCCGTGGGCGGAAGGGACCTCTCCCTGCAGCTGCCTTCCCCTCGTGGGGCGGGTGTTCTGCGAGAATACGGGTTCTGATTTTTTCCTTCGAAAGAGAGGTCTAGAGGAGATCATTCGGGGAGCTAGTTATCTGCATCACAGTCGCACAACTGGGAAGGGGTAGAGAGCGCGGTAGGTTCCAGGGTGTGCATGAGGAGCAGCTGGAGGCATAGCTGGGCAGGACTTCTGCTTCCCGGGCCAAGATTACCAGAGCTAACCAGCCAGACCTCTTGGCAAGTTGTGCCGTGCTGGGTACCTTTGCATCCTCTCCCCACAGAAGTGTCTTAGTAGGATAGTGCCAAGGAGAACCTGTCAAATTTCCATCTGTTTCTCTCGTTATTCCCGTAGGTTTGCAGGGCAGGCCATCTTTATGTTGGGAGATTGCTTTTTCATGTTTTAGCAGCTTACTTTGCCTTTCCTACTGTGGTTTTACAGGCATTACTTCTTCCTGCCTGGGAGCTTCCTTGCTAAAGTGACTTCTGATGGTAGCTGGCTGCTTTTTTTTTTTTTTAAGCTATTTTAATTCTCCAAGTTGAAATCGCATCATCAATTCTTGTATGTGTTAACTAACTTAATGCCAGAGTGGAAAAGACAAGAAAGAACACCACTGTTGAAGTAGATGGTGGAGACACATCAAGTCTAATCCTAACCAATAGAGTTGTTAATTTGGCATTCAGACATTTTTTTTCTTTTGGTACTGGGGATCGAACTCTGGACTGTGCGAACCACTAAGCTAAATCCCTGGCCTCAGCGTTCAGCCATTTTTAAGGAGCTACCAGTTACTTTCAACATTATTGTATTTCATGAAAGACATTTTAGCATGTGAAACAAAGAGAACTGCTTACTACGTATCTTGAGACTTTGGGAGCACCTAGTCTATGCCCCTCACCCTTGCAGGCGTGTGCCAGTCCCTTCAGGTGGGGCAGGTTGCTGGAGAGATACTAGTCTTCTGCCCAGACCAGTTGTCTCTTCAACACACCAGTTTTTCTTAACGTTTTAAGATCCTAAGATTTCACAGAGTGGTGGCCCTCCTTCTGTAATCCCAGCACTCAGGAGGCTGAGGCAGGAGGATTGCCATGAGGTCAAGGCCAGCCTGGGCTACATATTGAGACCCTGTCACACACACACAAAAAAATCCTAAATTTATTTACTTATTTATTTTTGGTAGTGGGGATCAAAGTCAGGACTTTGTGCTTGCAAGGCAGGTGTGGTGCCACTGAGCTAATTCCCCGGCCCCAAAAATCCCAAATTTTAAGCTGGGTGTGGTGGTGTACCCTTGTAATTCCAAGATCATTTTGTTTTTCAGTTTTTTGAGGCAAAGTCTTGCTACATAGTTTAGGCTGACCTTAAACTCACTGTGCAGCCCAGAGTGGTGTCATGCCCTGTGATCTCCTGCCTCCACCTCCTGGGTGCTGGGATTATAGGCATGTGCTGCCACATCTGGGTTTTGGTTGTGTTTTGTTTTCTTTTGTTTTGTGACAGGATCTTTCTGTGTCATTCAGGTTGGCCTTGAAGTCACTATGTGGCCCAGGCTGGCCTTGAACTGGCCATCCTCCTGCCTCAGCCTTGCATGCTGGGATTACAGGTGTGTGCTGCTATGTCTGGCTCAGTTAAGGGTGTTTTTTTTTTTTTCAGTTAAGGTTTTTGAAGTGTTGTTTGAGCCCATCTAATTCACAGATGATAATGTGGATTATTTCCAGAATTCAGTGTTTTGACAGCGAGGGGATGGTAACCTGAATGCAGGGCTCTCCAGGCTGGGTGAAGTCATTGTGGCCTCTGGGTGCCAGGATGGTTCTGCTGGTCATTGTTGGCCAGAGTGAGTGAGAGGCAGCTGGTCTTGAGGAACTAGAACTCTTCCAGTTTTCCTCCTGCCTCCTGGTTGTGGTGTGCCCTACAGGATCAGAGGGGGCTGGGGAAAGTAGGACAGTGTCTACATTCTCCAAAATGGACTGGATTTTAGGAAGAGCAATGTGGAGAGTGTCTTGCCTCATTATTCTCTCCCACAATTACACCTTAATCTGTATCTTTCATTCTGTTCATTATTTTAGATGCCTTTATTGTTTGGCTAGACAAATATGTGATCAAAATTTTTTAACTTCAAATGTTTTCTTTGGCTTACTAAGTATTATATATCTGTATTTTTCCAATTTAGTTTTGAAAATTCTTTCCTGGAGCCACGTTGGGAGTCCAATAGCCAGGAGTACCTGATAGTGAGTGAGATGGGCTGTGCATTGTGTAGTTACTTCATTCCCTTCCTAGCTGTGGGCACATTTTTATAGACTGAGTAGACACTTTGAGCTTGTGGGAAGGAGTCCACAGTTAGTATAGAAGCTGAGCTTTTTATGGTATAAGCTTTGTAAATTTCAGATGCAGTTTAATAGGCCATTTAATTGTATGCTGAGCACCTTTTAAAAGTATCCCAGAGATTTCACTACAACTTCTGTATCAAGGATTTCTGGGGCTGCTGTGTCTCTGACTTCCCCTTTCCTTGTTTTTTCCCTTTTCCCTGATGTCAATTTTAGCATCTTTGAAATTCAGGTGGCAGTTACTTAGGAGAGGAGAGCTTGCTGAGGGTGACCCAAGGCCTTGCACATGTTAAACACTCCCCCACTGAGCTACATCCTCAGCCCAGTGGTTTTTGTTAAGGTAATTTTTTAATAATCATTCATAGAAGTGTTGAAATTAATTAGAAATGATTTATGACAGCTTGCTGCTTAAAACTATTTTCCTCTTTTGCACTCCCCTCCCACTTTGTGTGTGTTGAAGCAAGTGGGTTCACTAGGCAAGCACCCTACCATTAAGCTACATCCCTGGGAAACACATTCATACCCCTTTTTGAGACAGTGTCTTGCTGCCTTGCCCAGGCTGGCCTGGAATTTGGTTTTCCTGCCTCCGCCTTCCTGGTAGCTGGAATTTCAGGTGTGCACCACTATGCCCAAGTTGAAAAAATGTTTTAACTTTTTGTTATAGCTAATTTAAAACAAACAACAACAATAATAATAAACACAAAAAAGAGTGTAGAGAATTCACTTTTTAACTTTTCTTTTTTGGTTTGAAACCGGGTCTCACTTGCCTCAAACTGGAATGAACAATCCTTCCTCTGCTGATTGCTGGGATCAGAGGTGTGCACCACCATGCCCAGCCTGTTTAACTTTTGAGAAAGAAATAGAACAAAATATTTCTGATATGTGTCATTTAACATACTGAAATTCTGGAGTGTAGTAAAACAGTTAGTGTGATAATTAGCTTCCAGAACAAGTAGAAATTCATGTAGCAACCATTTTTGACTGTTCAGAAGTTACCTAGTAATCATTTTGGCTGTGTTTACTGATGCGGTTTCACCTGGCAAGTGCACTTTGATGGCAGCTGTAAAAAGTGTCTTTCTCCTCAAGCTCCTCGAATTTATAGCCTTGTAGGCTAGCTACCTGGGCTCAGGGTGTGCACAGAACAATAAGAGATGGGAATTTGCTTTGTTTCATTTGAGTCTCGCTTGCTGCCCTTGTGGCTGCCTCCAGTAGGTACTTGGGTGTTCTTAGTGGTGCTGGGGCTGAGACCAGCCTCACACAGAGCAGCAGCAGAGTGGCATAGAGTCACTGACCACTTGTGTTTGTTTCTCTCCTGTTTTTAATACCACCTTCTGTTTCTCATACGCTAGCTGACTGTTTTATGGAAGTGAATCAATTTTAAGAACTTTGAATACTCAAGATTTAGGCTTTAAGAGCAAGTGGCATAAATGTAGCACATTTTGCGTTTTTAGGTGTAGTTATTAACACACGGAAAGTGAATATATGCTGTCTTCCAAGCACTGTACTAAGCATTTGTACACTTAATGTCTGCAGTCATCTGATGCTTTCTGGCTGCCCTGTCTGGCATCTCACCAAGTCAAAGACACTATCATTTGCAAGGTGCATCTTTGCTTTGTTTGTGTTTTAGGAGTCTCCCTCTATAGATCAGGCAGCCTTCAACTCACTGTGTAGCCCAGGCTGACCTTGAATTCACAGCAGTCCTCTTGCCTCAGCCCCCTGAGTGCTAGACTTAAAGGTGTGCTCCATCACGTCCTGTAAGATGCATCATTATTTTGTGTACCATTAAGAAAAAGAGAAAATGCTATTAATTACGCGCTTAGGAGCTTATATATTCTTCTAGTTTATTTAGCTAATTTTTTGGTTGCCCACGTCTGTCTTGAACTCATGACCTTGGAGGCCCTTCCAAGTTGCTGGGATTACAGGTGCATCCCATAGTCTCCTAGTTTAAATAGTATTCCTACCCTGATATTTTCCATACAATAGAAAGTACATATTTGGTTTCTTGTCCACAACTCCTAGTAATTTTGGGACTTCCAAAGTGATGTGTCTCCGATGCTGCTGAGATGACTTGCTAAGCGGCTCAGGTTGGGTCTGAAATCTTGGAGCGCTGGGATTACAGGAACACACTAACATATCCAATTCATGGCTTCCCTTGTTCACAGTAAAAGCAGATTAGACCATTCATACTTTGTTTTCTGGAAACTTTTTCAATGTGCCAAGCTAATACATGAGTGTGATTCTTGGTGGTTTGTTTTTTGGAGAGAGGGGTTTGAATCAGGGTCACACTGTAGTTCAGGCTGACCTCAAACTTGCAGTAACCCTCTGGTTCAACTTCTCACTGCTGAGATTACAGGTGTGTGCCACCACACCTGGCTGTTTCTTGGTTTGTCTTTTTTTTTTTTTTTTTTTTTGGTACTGGGGATCGAACTCGGGACCTTGCGCTTGCGAGGCAGGCACTGGAACCACTGAGCTAAATCCCTGGCCCTCTTGGTTTGTCTTTTAAGTATCATTTGACAATTCTTTCACTCACACAGAATTGCTTGGCGATATACTCAAAGATCGACCTCAGGAAGCAGACGGAATTGATTCAGTGATTGTAGTGGACAGTGTTCCCCAGGTGGGACCTGACCGACTTGAAAAACTCAAAAATGTCATCCACAAGATCTTTTCCAAGTTTGGTAAAATCACAAATGATTATTATCCTGAAGAGGATGGAAAGACAAAAGGGTGAGTCTGCTGTCTCGTCACTGAAGTAGTAGCATTTGTGTTTTGGTGATGATCACCCTTTGTGGAAACCTATTGTACACCTGTGGTTTACTGTAATAAGGTTGATTCAAGCACCAGCCTAAAAGCTTGCAGAAGCTGAGATTTTGGCTCTGGGGTCCTCAGTGGAGAGGGCAGGGCACAGGACAGCTCTTGAGTTACGATGTGAGTTGGCTGCTAACTTGTTTGCCCTAGGAAAAGTAATTGACAACCTAGATATATACTGGGTAAAAGCTCAGACTGGTCTGCAAGCTGGCAGAATTTAAAGAAAATTTTCCACGTGGAATTTCATTTTAACCATTTCCCCCCAATTGAACAACTCTGAAATGAGAGTGCATCTTACAGTCCAAGTGAAAGTGTTGCGTCACCACTCAATTAGCAACACTCAGTGCTCCCTGAAATAGTGCTGTCTTTTAAAGATGAAAATGTAGCTATGTGACCCGAGGTTTGCCTCTTCTCTTAAAAATTTTGTTCTAATTCCTGTGTTATTTTTTGTATGGTACTGGAGATTAAACCCAAGGCCTTCACACTGAACTACATCTCCAGCTCTTTAAAACTTTCTAAAAGTTTGAGCAGGGTCTCACTGAGTTGGCAGGGTGGGTTAAACTTGTGATCTTCCTGCCTCAGCCCCCAAGAGTGCTGGGATTAATGGCATGTACCGCCCTGGGAAGCTTTTTTTCCCGCAGTCCTGGGGATCAAACCCAGGCCTTGCACATGCTTGGCCAAGCACACTGCCACTGAGCTACAGCCCCAGCCTTCCTTGATCCGTCGTGAAAGCGGTGGTGTTCTGTTGTCTGTGAGGTGTCCATTTTCTTGTTGATGGGCACCTAAACAGTCTTGTACCCATGTCCTATGGAAGTGTAAGAGCTTCTTCTTCACTCCCAGGAGCAAGATTGTTGAGCTATGTACAGTGCTTAGCTTTTTGCCCTGTCAGGTGCAAGGCCAGTCAGAGTGGCTGCTGCTGGTAGTTGATGGAAGTTGGTTTGATGCTTCCCAGTCCCATCAGACCTTGAGAACACAGAGTGGTCTCGTGGGAATGTGAGGATGATAATGTTCAGCTTTCGTTTGGTTGGGGTTTTTTTTGTTTTGTGGTTCAGGGAATTGAACCCAAGCCTCTTACACGCTAGGCAAATGCTCTGCCACCAGGCTATATACACCCTCAGCTCAAATTCACTTTTTGCTCTTTTTGTTTTTGTTTCTTTTTGAGGGGGGGTTACTGGGGATCGAACTCGGGTCCTTAGCTTGTGAGGCAGGCGGTGGAACCACTGAGCTAAATCCCTGGCCCTGTTTTTGTTTTTTTAAGGTAGGGTCTCACTATGCAGTTCGGACTGGTTTTGAACTCATTATATAGCCCAGGCTGGTCTTGAACTCAGGCGGCCTCCTGCCTCAGCCTCTGGAGTGCTGGGATTACAGGTGTGTGCCACAATACCTGGCAAGTTTGCTGGGGTATTTTTGGTGCTAGGAATCGAATTTGGGACTTTGTGCTTTCAAGGCAGGTGGCGGAACCACTGAGTTAAATCTCTAGCCCACAAGTTTGCTTTTTAAAGTTAAGGTTTTGAAGTTTTAAAAACTACCTAGAACAGTTTGTTTCTGGAAAGATAATCAAGTACACTAATAGTGGGAAGCTTCGTGCTTTGGGAAGTGGCTTGAAGGAAAACCTTTTGAGCAACAGTTGCTGTCTTACATGTTTACCTATTCAGTAATGAAACCATCCTCTAAAATCCTGTGTAATTTTGCTTGTAATGCATAATAGTAAACTTTTTTTTTTCCTTTTTGAGACAAGGTCTTGCTGTGTAGTTCAGGCTGGCCTTGAACTCACTGTGTAGCCCAGGCTGGCCTCAGACTTGCAGAGGTCCTCCTGCCTCAGCCTCGAGTGGTAGGATCATAGGTGTGTGCCATCACACCCATTGTATAGTAGTGAATTATTTTTAAAAGCTTTAATGGAGTAATTGAGAGCCAGTAAACTTGCATAATTTAAAGTGTATAGGTTGTTAAGTTTTGACTTATGTAAATGTCATGAATGCATCCACAGTCAAAGTAACACACGTTTGGGCCGGGGATTTAGCTCAGTGGTTTCACCACCTGGTGTGCAAGCACAAGGACCCAAGTTTGATCCCCGGTACCAAAAAAAAAGTAACACACGTTTACAGCAAGACATAGTGGTGGAACCCTGTAATCCTGGCAGTCTGAGAGGCTGAGGCAGGAGGATCATAAGTATAAGCCCAGCCTAAGCAACTTGGTGAGCTATTGTCTCAAAAAATAAAAAAGAGTTAAAGATATAACTTGGTATACAGGGCCTTGGGTTTGATCCCCAGTACCATCCCCCAAAAACCACACATTTTTTGTTAACCTCTCTAGATTCTGAGTATGACATTAGAGACTTTGGATCTCCCAGTTGGGATGTCATTCTTGTTTGGGAAGTTGCTTGGCCTGTGGGTTGGGCTGTTTCTCAGTTTGACTGTCTCAGGGCCATGGCAGTGAGATCCTTAGTGATAGGCGAGGATTCTGGTGTGCAGCATGTGGCCTGCCTGACCTGACAGCCTGCATGCGTGCACATTGCCTGCTTTCTCACTTCAGATACATCTTCCTGGAGTATGCATCTCCTGCCCACGCTGTGGACGCTGTGAAAAGCGCTGATGGCTATAAGCTCGACAAGCAGCACACGTTCCGGGTCAACCTCTTCACTGATTTTGACAAGTGAGTTCAGACTTGACCTCAAGTATGTGAGAGCCGATACTCAACACTCGAAGGTGGTTCATTGCTTCTCAATGGGTGCTGGTGGCTTTTCGGCGTCAGAGACAAGAGGAATGTTTCACATCTGCCCCATGTTCCCAGCCAACAGACCCCTCATCACTTCTTATCCCAGCTGAACCACTCACCTGTCCATCTGTTCATCCCCCTGTGGGAGGGGCAGGGTGGGGCTGCCTGGGTACACACCACTGATTGCTGGCATTGTGCCCCCTCCCACCACCAAATTCGGTCACCAGTTAGTGCTGCTCAGCAGTTGTCCGCTCTCCTCCAGGTACATGACGATCAGTGATGAATGGGATATTCCAGAAAAACAGCCTTTTAAAGATCTGGTAAGTTGCATGCTATCTGTATCTAAGTAGTTAATAGAAATGGTGACTGACTTGAATAGCAGTCATGAATGCCCAGGACCAAAACGATGCTGACCAGGTTTGTCATCTAAGGGCAGTAGCTGTGAGTGAGTTTCCTTTTGTTAACACTGATGGAAGTGCTGTTAAATCCCCTGCTTTTGGTTCTTTTTAGGGAAATTTACGTTACTGGCTGGAAGAGGCAGAATGTAGAGATCAGTACAGTGTGATTTTTGAGAGTGGAGACCGGACTTCTATATTCTGGAACGATGTGAAGGACCCCGTCTCAATTGAAGAAAGAGCGGTGCGTATTTGTTGCATCAGCACTGACCTCATCTCTGTTTTCTTAAGGGAGGAGAACTTTATTTCAGAAACTAGTGAAAGAGCTAAAAGAGTGTTTCTCTCTGAGGTTACTTTCTAAGAACACCTTTTATTCCGTTTTCAGCTTTGAAATAAGTTCTGAGAAGTGAAAATAGATTCACTGCGGAGGAGGAAAGGTCTCTGTGTCAGGCTTTTCTGTTATGTTCATGCTGACTCTGCCCTGTCCCACAGAGGTGGACGGAGACGTACGTGCGTTGGTCCCCCAAGGGCACCTACCTGGCCACCTTCCATCAGCGAGGCATCGCTCTCTGGGGGGGAGACAAATTCAAGCAGATCCAGAGGTTCAGCCACCAGGGGGTGCAGCTCATCGACTTCTCGCCTTGTGAGAGGTGAGCTGTTGTCGGTGTGGGTGCTGTCTCATTCCTGCCTCCTGCAGCCTCCTGTGGGTGATTTTTAACCCTTTTATGTTACGGTTAACTTCAAACTTAAGAGAAAAATGGCAGGAAGAACCCTACATACTTTGTCTGCTGAGACTCTCCACCTAACGTTTTGTTTGGTTTGTTAGCATTTCCTTCCTCAAACACCGGAGGAAGCATTTTTGCCGGAGCCATTTGAGAGTATTGCAGTCCCCTGTGTGTACTTCACGTTCTGAGGTTTCAGGTACCTACCGTCAGCCGCAGCACAAGAACGTCGCTGTATGTCTAGGCTCTTTAAAGAGTGAGACCACATTCACATAACTTTTACTTACTGGTTTTGTTTATTTTTTTTTTGAGGCACAGCTTTGCTGTGTAGCTCAAGCTGGCCTTGAACTCACTGTGTAGCCCAGGTTATCCTAGAACTTGAAGTGATCCTCCTGCCTCAGCCACCCAGGTGCTGGGATTACAGGCATCCACCACCATGCCTGGCTTGAAGTAACATTTATTACAGTATGTTGTTAAAATCGTTCTGCTTTATTGTTGAGTTCTTACCTTGCCTAATTAAAATAATCTTAAGGTAGATAGGCACAGATTAAAAAAAACATACTGTATATACAGGGTTTGGTGTTAGGAGGCTTTGCTAAGTGGGCCCCTCTCCTACAGATACCTGGTGACCTTTAGCCCCCTAATGGACACTCAGGATGACCCTCAGGCCATAATCATCTGGGACATCCTCACTGGGCACAAGAAGAGAGGTTTTCACTGTGAGAGCTCAGCCCACTGGCCTATTTTCAAGTGAGTAGACCACAACAGTGGACTCTTTGTACCTTTTCTTTTTTATTGTTGTATCCTGGGACTTCTTTTCTTCTTCTTAGGTGGAGCCATGATGGCAAGTTTTTTGCAAGAATGACGATGGATACCCTTAGCATCTATGAAACTCCTGTGAGTGATTTTAGTGATCTGACAAATTAATCTTGTCCGTTGCACATAGCCAGCAGTATGTGTGTGTGAGAGAATGTAGCACTGCTCTTTGATTTGTGGTGCAGTGAAGAGATGCAGCTTAGTGCATGGTTCCTGCAGCCTTCAGTGCAGGTTGAGCTCCTGAATCGTGCCTGCCCTGCCATGTGCTGCTGTGGGAATTGAGGCTAGGGAGTCTTAAGATGGCTTGGGCAGTATACATCTTACTGCGGGATTGAATTGTTTTGAATGTCACCTGTCATCCTGGGTGATACTGCTCCCCAGACAAACTTAGAGCATTAACTTTTTTAAAAAAATGTTTTATATAATTATAACTGGATGTGGCGGTGCACACCTGTAATCCCAGGTCCTCAGGAGGCTGAGGTATAAGGATTACAAATTGGAGGACAGCCTGAGCAGCTTAGCACAACTCTTGTCTTGAAGTAAAGAAAAGGGTTTGGGATGTAGTTCAGAGGTAGAATATCCCTGGGTTCAGTCCCCAGTGCGCAAAATTTTTTAAAAATATGTGCAATTGAAACATTTCCACACTCTACGTTCAACTATAATCCTCTTTCTTTTGGGCAGTCTATGGGTCTTTTGGACAAGAAGAGTTTGAAGATCTCGGGAATAAAGTAAGTGAACGTTTCCATAAAGTTGGTTTGATTGTGTTCTGGCTGCTCCAACAGAACAGCACAGTCTAGGTGGCTTCACACAACAAAATGTCTTCCTCTCCATTTGGGGGCCGAAAGTCTGAGCTTTGGCACCTGCAGGCTCTGTCTGAGAGGTGGGCTTCTCTGTCATCTCAGGTGTTGGAATGGGCAGCCCTCTGCGGCCTTTATAATGTAAGGGACAAAGCTCCTTCAGTGGAATCCCTCTCTTTTGACCAGATTATCTCCCAAAGGCCCTATCTAATGCCATTATCTTGGTGGTTAGCATTTCAGCATGTGAATTTTTGAGGTACACAATACTTGATCCACTGCAGTGGTTTTATTTGCTCTTCTTTCTTCAGCACTCAGCTCTTAGGCAGTTGGAGAGAAACATCATTTGTTGGAGTAACCCCAGGGATGGCACAGTTGGCTCCCTCTGCTGCCACTGCTTATGGTCACAGCATTTCCCTTTCCTTTGCATACTTAAGTAAATCTTTTAGGCCTCAGAGTCTCAGGCTGTACCTGTCCTTGACCTAGGGTGTGGGGCGAGGGGCTTTGAAGGAAGTACCTTGGGTAAAAGGTCTTGCTTGCTGGCTTGGGTGATGTGTGGGTGGCTGGTAAGCATCGATGTGTTGTAGGTCATTCTTCGTATTGAGTGGGTATGTTTTTATCCAAAGGCTCCTGGGCTGCCCAGTCTTGGAGCAGTGAAGTGCAGCAGTCCAAGGACACTAATGTGTCTTAATCCTTTTGTTTTTACATTCTTGGGTACAATTTGGACTTAAACCAGGATGTTGACTCTCAGTAAATGCAAAACACAGACTATAGCATGTGTAAAGATGTTTTTGTGTAGATAAGCAATTAAACAGTATTCCTACAGATGATTTAAAATGAGTATGGTAATTGTCCTTGTTCATCTTCTGTCTTCCTACACTTTTGACTGGGAATCTTTCCCCTTTTAAATCTTAATGTTTTTTAAGGGGGTGGCTTTGAGACAGGGTCTCGCTATGTAGTTACGGCTGTCCTTTGAACTCACTATGTAGCCCAGTCTGACCTCAAACTTGCTTCAATCCCCCCTGCCTCAGCCTCCCATGTGCGTGCTGGTATTATAGGCATGTGCCGCCATGCCCAGCTTCTTAATTAATCTTTAGATTAATTCAAGCTTGGGGTGATCCTCCTACCTCTTGAGTGCTGGGATTACAGGCATGTTCCGCTACACCTGGCTCATCAGCCTTAAATTTACCTTGTAGCAGGAGTGTGGTGGCTCAGCTGGGTCAGTCTGCCATGCAACAATAGGCAGAGTTAATAACATCTGACTATCGCCTAACTGTTAAAAGGATGTGGCCATGTCCCAGAGCCATAAGCACAGCTGAGCTGTGTGCAGAATGCCAGGAGCAGGGCTCTTGTGCGGCGGGCTCTCTGCTCCCATCCACGGGGCAGTGTGCCTGCGTGGAGTGTTCACACAGCAAATGAGTTCTGTTGCACTCTTGCTTTTCAGTTTTATAATCACTTAGTCTTTGGGTGACATTTTATTTCTTTGTCCTGCAGAGACTTTTCTTGGTCTCCTGGTGGTAACATAATAGCCTTCTGGGTGCCAGAAGACAAAGATATTCCAGCCAGGGTGACCCTGATGCAGCTTCCTAGCAGACAAGAGATCCGAGTGAGGAATCTCTTCAATGTGGTGGATTGCAAACTGCATTGGCAGAAAAACGGAGATTACCTGTGTGTTAAAGTGGACAGAACTCCGAAAGGCACCCAGGTAAGTGGATGGCAATGGGAACAGGTTTTTTAAAACTTGGTTCCGAACTAGCTGTTTGTTTGGAAGATGTTGATGGATATATTTTGTTGTTGATGTTTGTGGATTATTTTCAGACCAACCAGGTATTGAAAGAAGTTAGCTGACCCTATCGAGATGAGAGAGGTCTTGGCATATTTTAGTTGAGGAGGATAGTTAGTTTCTTTCCTCAGTGAAAGATCTCTAGGCTTTACCCTCCTCTCTCTCTCTCTCTCTCTCTCTCTCTCTCTCTCTCTCTCTTACTCTCACTCTCTCTCAGTACTGGGATTGAAACCATGGCCTTTGAACTGAGCTGCGTCTCCAGACACCTGTCATTCTGTGATGTTAGTTTCAGGGTTTACATTTTTTTTTTTAAACACCAAGAATAACATATTTTACATAGTACTGCACTCAAATTTCTTTGTTTTCATCATTTATTGTTTACCTGATCGGTACAGTGGCACCTTGGTTTATGAACTTAATTCTTTCAACAGTTCTGGTCAAACAAATTCTCTGGCCAGAATCATGGAAAGAAGTTCATGAACCGAAGTACTGCTTTAATTGCGTATATTTTTTTATTTTTTTCTAATAGAGATTTTCTTCTTCCTAACATTGATTTATTTCTTGATGTGATTCACATAGTATTAAAGCCAATTCAGTGGCCACTACTAATTCCAGGACATTTTTATCACACCCCCAGAAGCTCCCTGGCTGTTAGCAGCTGCCCCTCATCACCTGCTCACCCATGACGTCTGCCTCCTAGCTCTGGAGTCCCCCTTCTGGCTTCTCTCACTTCTTGTGTCCTTACAGTTCGTGTGTTTTGTTCCTTCTTTTGTGGTTGAAAGGTACTCCCTGGCGGGATGGATGGTGTTGTGTTCATCCACTCCTACACCAGTGGTGGCGCCCTGCTCATTGGCTCAGGTGCTTCCTTAGATCCTGGGACAGGAGGTTCCAGTGCATCTCAGTCGTTTGGTCCCATTGATAGCTGCTTGGGGCACTGGGGAGCTTGGCTGGTGTGCTGCAATGTGCAACTGTGGAGCTCTTGTGTACAAGTAGGACCTCTGGGCGGCTCCCTTGACGTAGAATCTAGGCAGCATGACCATGGCCACAGTCTGCCGAGGCCATGCCTGTTCATCCCCTATAGCATTAGGAACTGCTTCCTCAGGGGAGTAGCGCTGTGGTCATTTCAGGTGTCATGTGTTTGTTGGGCGTATGAGTTTAATCTTTTACTAAATTCTTGAATTGTTCTTTTAAGTCTTTTTCTCATGCTTTTAAGAATCTCTAGAGGGCTGGGGATTTAGCTCAGTGGTTCCACTGCCTGCCTTGCAAGTGCAAGGTCCCGAGTTTGATCCCCGGTACCAAAAAAAAAAAATCTCCAGAACGTCAACCACCTCTTTATTTTTCTTTCTTAATAAACAGGGTGTTGTCACAAATTTTGAAATCTTCCGAATGAGAGAGAAACAGGTACCTGTCGATGTGGTTGAAATGAAAGGTAAGTTTTAGTCGTTCATAGCTGGATGGACCTTCTGGGCTGCTTCTCACTTGGCTTCTGCACCTTCAGTGTGAACTGAGTGAGCAGTGACTTGAAGGGTCAGGCCTCCCTGTGAACACCCACCTCTGAGTCACAATGCATGTCTGAGTCTCAGTTTTGCTCTTGTGCATTGTAGTTGTAGTCTTTAAGTTGTGTGGTTGCTGA
Organism: Heterocephalus glaber; assembly: GCF_053883595.1. NCBI lineage: Eukaryota > Metazoa > Chordata > Mammalia > Rodentia > Bathyergidae > Heterocephalus > Heterocephalus glaber. The sequence continues at coordinate 37,808,281 of NW_028258381.1, read as the reverse complement.
TTGAAGGTCCCCACTTCTCTGTCTTCTGGTTTGTAGCAGAGGCTCATTTTCACTCATGTAAGAGGGGTGGGTCTGCATTCCATCTTAGGACACGAAGCAAGAATCTTACATACGAAACATGTTCTTTGTCTACTAGAAGTGTTTTTGGTTTGGTTTGGTTTTTTCAGGGCATCTTGGATTGAACTCCCAGGGCTTTATGTATTCTAGGAAAGTATTTTCTACCAGTAAGCTACATCCCCAGTCAGTCCTTTTTATTTTATTTTGAGATAGGGTCTTGCTAAGTTGCCCAGACTGACCTCAAACTTGTGACAACTTCTGCCTCAGCCTCCAAGAGGGCTGGGATTTCCAGGATATGCCACCGTGACCAGTCCTGATTTTTTTCTAACAGAAGAAACCTTAGCTGTATTTCTCAAAGCTGACTTTACTTCCCTTGCTATTCTGATTACTACAAGCTGCTCAGTAGTGTGTTTCTGCTTTTAGCTGGGCATCAGCCTGTGTGTTCAGTTTGGCTTTTTGTTTTGCCATTGAGAAAAGGAAGAAGGAGAGAGATGAGAAGATGTGCCGTGTGGCCATGAATCAGGGTGCAAGGAGGCCAGTCTTCTCTGCAGGCACAGCATTGCCTGTAAGAGGTGATATCCCTGAGCCACACCAGATGTCGGCTTGTGCACTCTGTGTGTCACTCTCAGGAAAGCAATAGGTCCTCGCAGTGAGTTTAAGAATTAGGGGGTTTTTGGCTGAGGATTTAGCTCAGCAGCATAGCGCCTGCCTGGCAAGTGCAAGGTCCTGAGTTCGATATCTGGTACCCCCCAAAAAAATATATTAGGGGTTTTTTTTCCTTCAGTTTACTAATGAATATCTTTTATTTCTTTTAGTGAGCAACTTAACTGATCAGGATATTTTCATAAATGTTCACAAGGGCCTTTTTTTGATCGCAGAAACCATCATAGCCTTCGCCTGGGAACCCAATGGCAGTAAGTTCGCTGTGCTCCATGGAGAGGCCCCGCGGATATCCGTCTCCTTCTACCATGTCAAGAACAACGGGAAGATCGAGCTCATCAGTAAGTGGTGTGCCCATCTCGGGCCTCCGCTTCTGCCAGATGGTAGGCAGAGTAGATGGTAGGGTGTTGCCAGGGCCCTGGAAGAGAGAATGGCTGGTCTGGGGACAGTCACTCTAAATGCATGTCTGGGGTTCAGGTGACACTGTGCGTGGTGACAGGTGTGTGTGTGACTGCCGGAACGAGGCTTTGAGTCACACTGCAGCTTTTTAGAGCTGCCCAGGCCCTCAGCTCGTCCTCAGCCACGGTTCTGGGTGACATTGGCCTTGCCCCAGGGCACAAGGGTCACCTTGTGGACATGGCTCTGCCTTGCCTGGATCAGTCCCTCTGCCCTTGGGCATGTGGTAGGGCTGTTGCCCAGGGTGGGCCCTGTCCCAGGTTGCTGAGCTCCTCACTGTGTGCTCCTACAAAGGCCTCATCATTCTCACGTGTCCAGTGGCCCTGAGGATGCTGCTTCTCACCTGGTGTCCCCTGTGTCCTCGGTGCTCCACGAGGGTTGCCACGTAGGGACTTGGCAGGTGCCATGGGATTGAGGATGCGGTGGCTGCTTCAGTGTTTCTCATCCATGTGGACCTGTAAGGGCATCTCAGGTGCACTCTCCGGGCTCCTGGGTCACAGTGTACCCAGGGGGAGTTGACGTATCCTGGAATAGCCCTTCCCAAAACGGTTCTGTGAATTTAGTCTGCCGCGGCTTAGCAGAAATAATGGACCGTGCATCGCAGTTGCAGACAGAAGGCACACAGTTGTACACAGAAAGGTACCCTCTACCTGCTGAGTTTTGCACATGACACACCTTTAATGAGGCTGATGGTCAGTTTTGTGTCGTCATCTGCATTCTGCCATGTGTGAGGCACCATCGGCACTCCCACAGAATGAGCACTCTTAGCGCTGTCCAGTCGCTTAGTGGAGTGTCCGTGAGGATCCTGCCCGCAGGGTGGTGCTCGACATTACTTCTCCCCCTCTCGGAGAAGAGCTTCTGTTCTTGGAGTCTCCTGCAGCTAGAGAGGAAGGCACCACAGCTTGTTAACAGCTTGAGTGCAGTCTTGGAGGGGGAGGGACATGCAGTCCAGGTAGACTGGCCTTGGTTGTAGGGTGAGCATGTATAGAAAGATGATAAACTTAGTTTCTGTGACTTCACAACTGAAAAGAAATATTGGGAGTGTTGAGAGAGCCTGTGGCCTTGTTGGGGTCATGTCCCTGGTGATCTGCTGGGCATCATGGGCCTGTCTTGGATGAGGCTGGCTATAAGCACAGTATTTACTGTGGGGAACCCTTTGTCCACTTGGTTTGGGAAGCTTAAAAGACAAGAGCATAGCTTCAAAGTACCCCTGTGCTCCTTTTAGTCCTCTTCTCTTTTTAGAGTGGCTCATAACCTAAGCTCTACCTAAATGCTGGGCCTTCTGAAGTATTTTCACAGGTGGCCAGTCAGGTTGATGGGTGGGTGGGTTCTGACTGTGAGCCTGTTTTTCCAGACTTTTCCTAGGAAGCATTGCGTGTTGGCCAGTGGACTATTGGCTCAGACTCAAACAGGCACTTTCTTTCCTTCCAGAAATGTTTGATAAGCAGCAGGCAAACACCATCTTCTGGAGTCCTCAGGGCCAGTTTGTCGTGCTGGCCGGTCTGAGGAGGTGAGTCCTTGAGGCTTTGGTTGGGAGGACAGGACGTTGTCCTGGTCTGAGTCCTGGGTGGGGAGTTGCAAGCGCTCTCGTGGGTGCCTGTGCAGACATTCTTCTGCACTTAGAAAGGTCTTGCTGGCTGTCAGTCACGCTTTGGAAAACCCTGGGTCTTCTACCAGAACAGGCATTTAACTGCACAGCTGTGTAGCTGTCATTACCTGTGTGGATGGTGTAAAGATGAGAACTTAGTGTCTCCTTCTGTTGTTCCTTGCCATTTCTACTTAAAGTGGAGCCATTCAGCCCTCAGCCTCCGAGTTCCCTGCTCTGTTGCAGACTCGTTGCTGTAGTTTTGGAGACCTGGTTAGCCTGCCGTAGCACTCTTAGTAATCACAGCACGTGGAGCCTTATGTGTCCTGTTTGTGTCATAGTTCCCAGTCTCACAGCTTCCTCCTATGAATGTCACTGTGCTCGTTTCCGTATAAACTCTGCGACTGAGACAGAGATTAGAGTGCTGTGGCCCCACAGCCAGCAGCAGCGAGCTCCCTGGTCCCTGTGGGGACCCTGGTTCTTGAGGGCATGTGGGAGGCCTGACTGCATGCTGCCTCCACAGCATGAATGGGGCCTTGGCGTTCGTCGACACCTCAGATTGCACTGTCATGAACATCGCAGAACACTACATGGCCTCCGATGTTGAGTGGGACCCCACTGGACGCTACGTGGTCACCTCTGTGTCCTGGTGGAGCCATAAGGTAGGACGAAAGACTCAAGCAGCCGTGGCAGCAGAGTCAAACTGGCCTGTGGGCTGGTGGTGATGTGTAGGGCTTCTCCTCCCCTCTCCCCTGCTGTCATTGTTGGCTCTCCTGTTTCTCACTTCCAAGGAGCCACTCTTGGTGTCTGTGGGAGTGGGCGGGGCAGGGATTCAGGGACAGCAAGAATGTGCAGGAGCAGCGCCCACCTGTGGAAGGAGTCTTGTCCTGGGCCTGAAGCCCCAGAGAGGGTAAGGATATGTTCACAAGCCGCTTCTGGAAAGGGGCACCATTGGCTTTAGCGTCTCACAAAGCCATGACCGGAAATATTTTGCAGCTCCATCTGCAAGAGCTTGAGCCATGTCCTATGGCATGTCTTCCATCTTCTTGCAATGCACTGTGCCAAGCCCCTGGGCGGGTGAGGCTCCAGGAGGCTTGTTTTTGTGTTTAATGACTGCTTTTAGTTGAAGAAGGTATTGATGGTTGAACTAGTTCATGCAGATAGAACCTGTGAGAGGGTCCGGGGTTTAGCTCAGTGGCGAGGTGCCTGCCTCGCGAGCACAAAGTCCTGCGTTTGATCCCTGGTACCACAGAAAAAAAAAAAAAAAAAAGAACCTGTGAGATCACATAGAGTAATTCTGTTGAGTGAAGACAGTGAGTTTTTAGGAACTCTGACTTTGCAATTGCCCTGGGAACAAATGCCCTGGTCTTGAATAGGATTATTTCTGGCTGGCTGACTGGCTGGCTTGCTGTTTTTCTTTCTTCCTTTCTCTTTCATTGTTTTTTGCTGTTTCAGGGCGTTTTATGGTTGTTTTGGGGGGGGTTTGGCTTTCGTGGTACTGGGGTTTGAACCCAGAGACTTTGCATTGAGCTAGATCTTTAACTTTTTATTTTGAGATAGGGTCTCGGTCAGTTGCCCAGGGTGTGTCCCAAATGCCCAGAGCATCCTTTGGCAGATACACTGGCTACTGCCCTGTTGGCTCTGTTGGCAGCTGAGGCTCTGGGGTCTCCGTCTCTGAGCTGATGAAGGGAGTGGCTCAGGGCACCCCCTGCTCTTTCATAGGTGGACAATGCCTACTGGCTATGGACATTCCAGGGACGCCTTCTGCAGAAGAATAACAAGGACCGCTTCTGCCAGCTGCTCTGGAGACCTCGGCCCCCGACACTTCTCAGCCAGGAGCAGATAAAGGTTTGGGCTCCCCTTCAGGCTCAGGGCGTGGAAGCCATTATGGTACCAAAGAGGAGTGGTTGTTTTTCCTGTTACTGTAAGGGTGATGAGTGGGGAATGAAAGCAAGACATTTTGGGGGCTCCTGGGACAATGCAAGGGTGGGCAGGTGGAAAAGAGTGGCTTCAAGATAGTCAGGATGCCCTTGAGGTTGTGCCCGGAAGTTCTGCATGGACTGGGGCTGGAACACAGCCTTGGGGAGTAGTGCAGACACGGCTGGGATTTCCAGAGCAGCAGGGGAGTGGGCCAGTGAGAGGGGAGTCTGATTCCCAGGACAGAGTTGCTCCACGAGGTGAACTCAAGCGAAGGAGGGCAAGACTGTATTCAGAGATCTTTGAATCACTAAGGACGTGACTCTGAAAGTTGTATTTGTGGTTCTTGCTCTGAATGTTAATCCTGAGTGATTTGTCTGATTCATTCAGCAAATTAAAAAGGAACTGAAGAGATATTCGAAGATCTTTGAGCAGAATGATCGTTTGAGCCAGTCCAAAGCCTCGAAGGTGAGCCTTGGGCTGGGGATTTAGCTCAGTGGTTTCACCGCCTGCTGCGCAAGCGCAAGGACCTGAGTTTGATCCCCGGTACCAAAAAAAAAAAACAAAAAAAAATGGTGAGCCTTGTTCTGGGAGTTGAGGAGGCTGCTGACAGCCACCACTGTCGTGAGCTGGCACAGGAGGGCTGCTGCTATGCAGTGAGGAGTACAGCTCTTCCCTAACACCAGCTTGTTCTGCTCTGCGTGGGGTGGACCAGCAAGGGCAACTTCGGGCCAGTCCTGGCACCTGGAACAGATGGCCTGAGTGACTGGCCCTGTTTGTGGGTGGCTGCTTTTCAGCATAGGTGGGGCTGGGGCCAGTGTTAGAGGAGGAACATGCAAACAAATGTATCCCACAGTGCCCCCCCCGCCCCCCCGCCCCCCCCCCCGGCCTGGCCCAGCCCTGAGGATTGAACCCAAGACCTTTGTACTGAGCTGCATTCCTCAGCTCCATTTTTATAATTTTTTTAAAATTTTGAGGCAGGGTCTTGCTCAGCCACACTAAGTTGCCCAGGCTGGGGTTGAGCTTTTGATCCTCCTGCCTCAGCCTCCCAAAGTTTTGGGATTGTAGATGTGCACCACCACCCCTAGCTCTGAGAGTCCCTCTTGTGTTGCATCATTGTTGAGGTGTGCACCGATTAGATGAGGCTCCTCATGGAAGGATGTTACCCCTTTGATTAAGGAAAGCTCACTGGTGATTGTGTCTGTAACGGCCCTGGACTTTGTCTACAGGAACTGGTGGAAAGGAGGAGAACCATGATGGAAGACTTCCGGAAGTACCGGAAGATGGCCCAGGAGCGCTACATGGAGCAGAAGAATGAGCGTCTGGAGCTGAGAGGAGGTAACTGGCGGGCTCTGAGGCTGTGCAGAGAGAAATGGGGCCCTCTGCCTTGGGCTGGTCCTGCTGCTTCCCATCCTGCCAGGCCAGTTGGGGATGGTCCGCCTGAGAGTCCGCCTTGCTCTCCTCACTTCTCAGGGGTGGACACGGATGAGCTGGACAGCAATGTGGACGACTGGGAGGAGGAGACCATTGAGTTCTTTGTCACAGAGGAGATCATTCCCCTTGGGAACCAAGAGTGACCAGAGCACTGTGGTGAGCCCCCTTCCCCCTGGGAGCCCCTGTGGACTGGCATTACCACTGCCTGCCTGGCCCCTGAGGTAGCAGATACCTGTGTAAGAGTGGGACTCGAGCTCCAGGGTCACGAGGCTGGAGTGGAATGTGACGAGGATGTGCAGAGCCACTCCTAGGGTCTGACAGCTGCTGTCCAGCTGGTCAGGAGATGGCATTGGCAGGCGAGGAGATGCCTGGGGGGATGGAAGGGCCATGGGTAAGGAGACCCTGGCAGGTGAGGTGAAGTGCCAGGGCAGAGGCGAGAGCAGCTTGCCAGCTTCAGGGGCCTTTGCTAGAGGACCGCCTCAGGCTATCCTCCAGGAAGGAGGAGGGCACAGCCACTGTGACTCCGGTGCTGGCTGTCACCGGCCGGTTCTGAGGGGGACACACAAGTGTGTGCGTCCAGGGACTCTGAGGGCTCTGCTGTTGTGGGGTCTCAAGGGCCAAGCCATGTGGCCCTAGGTGCTCAGGTGCTGCTTCATCTGTCTCAGGCCAAATAGTATGTCGTGGGCTCACAGCTGGCTCCACACTGGAGGTAAGTGTGGTCCTCGAGGCTGAAGCAGGTCTCCCACTCTCCCAGCCTCATAGAGCCATGGCTGCCAGGTCTGCTTTCAGCCGGGCAGGTCAGTGGTGGTCCTGCTTAGCAGGTGGGTCTTAGCAGCAGGATGTGGAGTAAACAGTTTTTCGTGTTTCAGGTCACCGTGCCGGGCCCTGGCATAAGGCCCTCCTACGGAAGCCTTCATAGCTTCTGGTTTTTACCTGTGCTGTCTTTCACTCTGGACTGTGAACACACCTGGGATCCTTCCATCTCGACACGATCTTGTGCCTTTAACCCCTGGTGTCCACAGTGGGCAGTTTTAAGGCACTGCTTTCACTTTCTCCTATTTGGATGTCACCACCGCCATGCTTGCTCCTGGACTCGGGCTGCAGCATTCCCGCAGCTACTCCTGCTGTGGTGGTATTTCCAGGGGCCGCCGCAGCTGAGTGGTTACTCTGTCCGAGGACTTGCTGCCCCTGTGTGGGCCCAAGCTGGGTACATCCTGGAGACCAGCAGGGAGGTGCCACGAGGCACCCAGGAAGCACCACCTGTGCCTGCCCTTTGGGGGTGGCAGGTCCTCTTGGCAGGCTGAGCGTGGAAATAAAGCAAACCTGTATGAACGAGCTGTCTTTTTCCTCTTTGCGCATAGATCGTGGCCTTGACCCTGGTGCCTGTTCCCTCCCCAGTGGTAAGGGTCTTTGGCTAGTCCAGGCACGGCGACCTCTGTCCCTCGGCACACATAGCTGCCCTGCAGGGACCCTTGAGGCAGCCAGCTGGGGAGTGTGCTCCTGCTCTGCCATCTCCGGCCATGAGTTATTAACATCCATTGGGTCCAAAGTGGAGTTACTTGGATTTTTTGTTTTCTATGAAGAAGCATCATTTCACCTGAGAAGAACTTTGCAAGTTAGACAAGGTGGAAAGTCGCAGGCCCTGTGTCCGCATCCTCAGTGTTAGGCTCTCCTGCTGGGAAGGGCAGGAGCAGCCCCTGGTTTGGCTCAGTCCCACTTCGGTGGTGCAGCTGTCTGCCCTGTGCAGTGTGGCTACCCGCTCCCCTGTACCTCATGGTGCTGTAAGCACAGAGGGGCACTGAGGGCCTGTGGCCAGGAGCATTGCAGGCCAAGGCCTGCTTGAACTCTCAGGACAGTCTGCTCTCGGCAGGGGACAGAGCCAAGTGCGGCCCTTGAGAAACCCTAGGAATTCTGTACTGATGTCCGCACCCTGGGCTCATGGTCAGGGCCTCCGTCCTGGCTGGTCCCCTGCATCTTCATCTTGCTTCCTCAAGTTCCTCTAAGATGCTGTCACTGTCGGAGTCCTGCCGTCAAGCCTATCCCATGCCCTTCAGCACACGTTGCACAGCGTTCCTGGCCATTCCCATGTTCTTTAAATGTGCCAAGGTTTTATGGCAGTGAGAAAAAGGCATACAGTTCTATCACAGTAACATTTTTAAATAGCTTTCAAAAGTTTTTCACTGTTCTAAACTCAACTGTAATTGTTTTACATGATTTGTAAATAAAAGAATTTCTGAAATGCTGGTGCTTGCTCTCTTCTGCGGTAGAGACGGACTTCCCAGGACAGCCTTCTGTGGGAAAGTTCCTGCCCTGCCCTTCCCTGCCCTGCGCCTGGCTCATGAGCAGGAGGATGGGTGTTCAGGGCTCAGGTATTGGAGGGCCCGGGCCTCCCTGCAGGGCTGTCTAGGAGGAGAGTGCTGGGACCTCACTTCTGGGCTCAGCCCCCTGTCACCCAGGCCTCAGTCTTGTTTTGTTCCAGGAATGAGGCTGGGGGACGTGGACAGCAGAGGGGTGACAAGGACTTTCTGATGCCCAGCATTGATCTGGACACCTAGGAAGGTAAGAGGGCCGTGACTGAGCACAGCACTGACTCTACATGGTTAAACTGTCCAGTTTGGGTCCCAAAGAAGAGGCTGGGTGCTGCCTCCCGGAGGAGAGCCTGTGGCTTAGTGACCTTGAGTGACTCTAACCCCACTCAACCTCTACACACTTTGCAGCTCTAGTTGGAAGCCGTGCAGTGGGCTCAGGTCTGGGCTTCCTGGATTTAAGCTTTGTGTTGGTCCAAATGCAGGAGCATTATGAACCAGCCTGGTTCCTTGCATGCCTGACTGGAGAGCTAGGGGCAGGACCTTCCTCCAGGGTGCAGTGGGAAGAGCCCAGCAGCAAATACACCTGATTAGTCTTTTTTTTGGTACCGGGGATTGAACCACTGAGCTAAATCCCCGACCCCGCCTGATTCAATAGGCCCTGGTGTGGAGACTGACTAGAGAAAGGCTTGGAAGTCACATCTGCATGTATCTCACAGGTCCTCTCAGGGTTGCTTTGAAAGGTGTCTGGAAAAACGAATTTACAAGATGTTTGATTTGACATTAGCAGTTGCTGTTTGTTCCCTGGAATGGGAAAGCTGTAAGGCCATGGGAACCTGCTATGTCAAGGTGGCTCCAGGGTGGACAATGTCTCAGGTGACCCTGTGGCTACCCCTCAAGGACTCAAGGTGGAAGAAAGGGGCCCTGCACTGCAAAGAAGAAGTTTAGTCCATCTGCAGGGCAGGTGGCAGGTGGGCTCACGGGGCACAGGAGGCCTGTGGAACCTAGGTCGCCATGGCACTGGCGTTTGGGGCCCACTGAGCCATGAGTGGGCTGTCCTGACTGCAGAGAGGGTTAGAGGTGACACCACGTTTGTAAACAAGCTCTCGGTGGCCCTGGCTGCCCCTCCCCAAGGACCCAGCTGATGTCATGGGGCGGGGCAAGGTGCACTGAGACAGGTCTCCTTGCCTCCGCCTCTGCCAGGGTTGCAGGAAGCACCAGCCCTCCTAGCCATAGGGCACCATGGCCTCCCAGAACACCGCTGGCCTCTCTCCAGCCCGGGGCAGCCCGGCCTTCCGGGAGATGGAGCCCAAGGACCAACAGGTCATGGTGAGCACCCCTTCCTCCCAGTGCTGCTGTCCTCTCCTGCCACTCCCAGCCCAGTGCCCTCAGGGCAGGTCCTCTGCTCCTCGGCTGCCCCTCTCTGGGACCTAATGACCTCCAGCCTCTCCTTGGCCCCTGCCCTGTGAGCCCTCCTTAGGAACCTCAGGGCCTGGACCAGGACCCCAGATCGGGGCAGGCACCTACTGCTAGGTGACTTGGATTGTGCCTGTTTGCCTTTGGGTGAGCTAAGGCTGGGACTTGTTCCAAACCTGTAGTCTAGTCAGAGACCAGCATGAGTGGCCACAGCTCATACGCCTTCCGTGGGCCCCCTTAATAAGGGAAGCCAGGTAAAGAGCATGGATGGCCTACAGTCTCCCTTTTGGTAGACAATGTCTTCCCAGAGTGCTGTCTGCTGGCCTGATGAGCTGGGCTTGGTGTGCACCTTTTCTGGTGGTCGGTACTGGTGAGGTGGTAAGTTCCCTCTGCAGGCGGGGCGGGTTGCTCTCCCTCTTTGTGCCTTAGTCTCCCATGTGTTCAGTGAAGCTGACAGTAGCTTGAGTTCCTCAAAGCATCGCTGTGGGGCATGAGAAACTTCCTGTAAGTGTTGAGGTGTTAGCACAGAGCCAGGGATTTCTCAGGGTTGGACTTTCACTGCTTCCCCAAGAGGAAGAGCAAGGGGCAGAGGGGAGGTCTTCGAAGGACGTCTGCGAACGTGCTACTGGTGTCCTACCCACAGGTGGCGCTTCGGATCCGCCCACTCAGTGAGGCTGAGCTAGAGGAAGGAGCCACCATCATCGCCCACAAAGTAGGGGACCAGGTGAGGTGGAGCCAGGGGACTTGTCCACGGTGGGGCAGCTGTGAGGCTCAGCGCCTCTGTGTTCTTTGCTCGTTTACCAAACTCATGCAGGGGTCAGGCTCTGCCATGCCCTGGCCCAGCTACTGTGTCTGGGAAGGCCTAGTGGAACCCTGGAACAGCAAGGACCAGAGGGCCCTGCAGGAGCTGCCTGAGCCGTGTGGCCACTGGGCTTGACCTCCTTGGGAGCCGGGACAGCAAGAAGAGAGGTCAGGTGGGCAGAGGTACCAGTCAGGTCTACAACTGCTGCAGTGCCCAGGTGGTTCTGCTGAGCTACCCACAGCTGGGGAGTGTTTGCTCTCGGCTGTCACCTGCAAGGGTAAATGCAGAGTCTGGGGGAGACATGGTTGGTGGGTTAGACTCTCCCGCTTGTCTTCCCTGAGAGTGAAATTCGGCTCTGGGGAGGGCAGAGGCCCCAGAGTGCTGGTGGAGAGAGATCCAGACAGCTGCCCCCGGGGACAGGAGCACCCAGTCTTTGTCTGGTGTGACAGGAGGAAGATGACACGGATGCGACACCCGGGGAGGGGCAGTGGTGAAGCTGTGGAAAACCAAACCAAGGGAACGAGATGGCAGTCAGGGCGAGGGAGCGAAAGGTTCTGCAGGAAAGGACTAAGCTCTGCAGGGCTGAGGGCTAATGCAGGCACTGAGTACTGCTCTGCCAAAACTCACATGTGACAGTCCCGTGCTGGAGATGGCACTGCCATCACCTGGCATCATCAAGGAAGGAGACGGGAGACCTGACGGAGATGCAGCACCCAGAGCCCATGTTCCGACAGGGTGTGCACCCCAAAGACGAGGCCAGCATTCTGGTGCCAGCGGGTGGGGCAGGGCTGCAGGAAGCAGCTTAGTCTTCAGAACAGTAGAGTGTGTTTCACACCACACAATTCACTTAGTCCACCCTGCTAGTCACAACATTTTCATAACCTGGCCAGAGACTCCACACTCTTTAAGCCGCCAGAACCCCCTAACCTGGCCCTGGCAGCCACTGGTCTGCTTTGTCTGGATTCTGGATGTTGCATAGAAATGAAACCCCACAGTAGCTTCTACCTAGCCTGCTGTTACTGAGGCTCGTCTGTGTTGTGACGTGCTCACATTTTCCCTTAACTTTTTAATTTGAAATGACTTCAGACCAATTACAAAGTTGCCAGAGCCCTATGGGGCTCCTGCATTCCTGTGCCTGGATTTCCCAGATGTTGACATTTTACCATGACCTTGCTTTACCATAACCTGATATAACCCTTTCTCCCAGGTACAGACTCCTTTCTCCCCAGCCCTTTTTAAAAATTTTTGAGACAGGGTCTCACTCAGTTACCTGGACTGGCCTCTAACTTGCAATCCTCCTGCCTCAGCCTCCCAAAGTGCTGGGATTACAGAACATGTGCTGTTGCACCTGGCTTCAATAATTTCTTTATATGAAAAGAAGTCTTTTTCTGGCCTGACGTCCAATGCAGTTAATAATTTTTGAGCACTTAGAGCTCAGGGCTGTGCCTATTGGCCCATGCACCCCTCTCAGCCCCTTGTGGTGGGTTCTATGATCACTGCCTTTTCACAGGGGAGAAAACTGAGGCTTGGAGTCGTGACTTGTCCGAGGTCTCATGCCTGGTAAGCTGTGGAGCCAGGCTGGGAAAATAGTCTGCAGGGCTCCAGAGCCCTTGTGACCGCCAGCTCCACTGGGCCCCTCCAATGGCCCTCCGAGTTGGAGCCCCATCCGATTTCACCTGCAGCACAGGCCTGGCCCACCATGGCTACACACAGACCTGGCCCCGTGTCTTCTTGTCCTATAGCCCTCTTGGTCTTGGAAGGAGAAGGAAAGCAGAGTCAGCTTAAGTCACAGGACAAGAGCAGGCCAGCAGCCAGGAGCAGCCCTGAGGGCCTGGGTGGAGCCTGCCATTAACTCCCCAAGAACCTCTGCAGACCCTGGTTGCCCAGGACCTCGGTTTCCAAAGCTGTGACCGAAGGGGACAAGGTGGTGGCCAGATGGCATGCTCTTGGTGCAACCCCCACCATGCCCCCAACTCTGCGGTCCTCTCAGGGACCCCGGTCCCCAAGTTCCCACCAGCCAGGGTGTACTGCAATCCAGATGCCCCCCAACTCCCTAGGAAGGGCTCCTTTGGGCAGACAGGCTCCCCAGACAGCCTCCTACACTGTTTCCTAATAACATATTTCTACGGGATGGGAGACACCCCTGGGGCCCTGGGCTCTGAGGAGCAAAGCCGTGATGGAGGGTTTGTCACAACCCCTTTACTTTCCCAGTCTATTCTTGGACTATCCTTGCCCCGTGAAAATCCTCCAGGGTGTGTGGGGTGAGCACCACAGTGGGTGGCCAGCCCAGCACCCACAGGTTGCAAAGCTCCTCCTCCCCGATCTCCTTGGTTCAGGGCAGGGCTTGTCACCGTGGGGCCTGGGCCCTGGGGACCTGCTGCTGACGCGGGTGTGTTGTGCTGGGCAGAGCTGCCCTCCTGGCCAGCCTTGGTTTGTCGGAGACGTTGATGGGTGTAGTGTGAATGTGGCAGCAGCACCCGGCAGACTGGGGAGGTCACGTGTGCTTTGGGGTGCGTGGACAGGAGCGCTGCAGGCTGAAGGGGGGCGGAGGCCTTACCTGGCCCGGCCCGGCTCAGTGGGGCCCTGGGCCTGTTTCTGGGGAGTTCCGACCCGTTCTCCCTTCTCCCTCCTTTTCAGGCCGTTGTGCTCATGGACCCTGGCGAAGACCCTGAGGACCCTCTGCGTGCGCACCGGTCCCGGGAGCGCACCTTCATTTTTGACAGAGTTTTTGACCAGCACGCGTCACAGGTGCCCACTCGACCGCCCTCCCAGCCCACTCCCATCACCCCGTCTTCCCCCAGGGTCCCCATAGGAAAGGGGGAGGCACAGCTGAAAACCCAACCAGGGACCGAGAATGGGAGGCCCCCTAAGCGCCGGCCACAGGGGGGCTTCTCTTCAGGTCAGTAGCTCCCTTTCTCCCACAAGGGGCCGCTGCTGTGGGCCGAGGGGGGAGACCTCCCTCCTGCAGCCCAGATCTCAGGAAGGGCAAGGGCAGCAGATGACCCTCGGTGCTGCTCAATGTCTCAGGCTTGCTGTGGGGTGGCCGGCAAGAGCCATCCTGAGCAGAGGTGTTCACACAGAGACCTGAAGGGGCACAAGTAAGGACAGGAAGGTAGGGTTCAGCCCATTTCACAGATACGCACCAAGGCTCCAGAGGTCAGTGAGGACCACCCGGGTTCTCAGGCCAGCATCAAGTCCTGCTCCTTCCTCACCCTTCCCATCAGTGCTACCCTCTACCGAGGACCCATGCTGCCCGCTGTGCCATCACAGCCTATGAGGAAGGACAAGCTTTGAGCCCAGGCCTGCTGAGACAGGGTGCAAGTGACAGAGTCTGGGGACCTTTGGCCCAAAGTCAAGGCCCAGTGAAGGCTGTGGGACCCTGTGCTCACCCCAGTGGTTTCCTTCCAGTGGAGAAGTGGAAAATTGGCCCCAAACCTGACTCTGAACAGCCCAGGCCTGGGGTGTGCAGTCGTCCGCCAGCAGGTGTGGCTGAGGGGGATGCATCCTTGTAGACAGCAGCAGTCTCTGCCGGGCAGCCTTTCAGGCAGTGAGGCTGGGTGCCACCCGCCGGCTGTTCCCTATGGTCCTCTCATTCAGACGTTAGTGGGTTCCGGCCTTGGCTGGCAGCTCCTCCGGGGGGTCTGCCCAGGGACCACCTGTGCCTTCTCCGTGTGGCATGGGTTCTCCTGCAGCACAGTAGCCTTAGAGGTGCAAGAGGGTGAGGTAGACCCTAGAGTCCTGGCCCACAGCTGGCACAGAACTGCCTGTGCACACCTCACAGTCAAGCAGTGCCCAGGGCTGGTCAGGCTCAAATGCGGGAGATCAGACTGGGCCCCTCTGAGGAGAAGCGGAAGCATCTACAGCCTCTTCCACCTGCCACTCTTTCTCCCCCGCCCTCCAGCACCCTGAGTCTGCCCACTGAGCCCCAGCAGCCCCTTTAGCAGGGATGCGGTTGTCCCAGAGAGTGTCCCCTCAGTCAGGGCTCCACACCATTACCCAGCAGCGAAGTCCCTGCTGCTGCCCGAGCAAACTGGCTTTGCTCATGATGAGGTCCTAGTGGCACCGCGGTCAGGAGGGGTCTGATCACCAGCAGTCCTCCAGCAGCTACTGTGAGCCAGCGCTGTGTGCGAGACCCTGGAGTACCTTGTTCTAGTGGCCTCACGGCGGCCCTGCGCACAGGGCACAGATCCCCACTCTACTGGTGAGGAAAGGGCCTGCCTGTGGTCACGCAGCCCCAACCAGTACCAGCTTTGGGGTCCCAGAGGAGCAGTAGCTGTAGCAGTTTCATGAGCAAGGTGCAGAGAAGGTGCCCTGGAGGTGGGGCTGCTGTTCGCTCAGCCCAGCTGAACCCGCATGCCTTGTACACCCGCCCTGATGGTGTTCCTCCTTGAACCCCCGGTGGGCAGGGAGCTCACTACCCACACACCCTACTGCTAGGTATTGCAGTCTTGTAGCACATCCTGTGTACCCCAAACTGCCCCTGCTGTTCGAGTCTGTGTTTTATCCCAAAAAGGGGGGTCAGAATAACCAGGCATGGTGGCACACACCTGTAGTCTCAGCTACTCAGAAGGCCGGGGCAGGAGGATTGCAAGTTCAAGGCCAACCTGGGTAAGTTAGTGAGACTTGACCTCAAAATAAAGATTTTTAAAAGAGCTGGGGTTGTAGCTCAGTGGTGGAGGGCTTGTCTAGCAGGAGCGAAACCCTGAGGCCATCTCTAGTACAGCAAGGGAAAAGAGGAATCCTGATGTTCTTCCCAAGCCACTGCTCCCGAGCCTCCTTTTCAGCCTCTCAATTCCCGCAGAGAAGCCCCGGGAGAAAATCCCTTGTGCCCAGTGCTAGTGTGCATCAGGCCTCACAGTGGCAGCTCCACACTGCTGTCTCACACCAAAGGCTCTGCACAGGGAGGCTGTGTGCCCAGAGTAGGCAGTGATGGGACTGGGATGGGAACCCAGGAGTTTCTGACACGGAGCTCTGTCCTCTGTGTCCCATGCACATGACAGGGTTACACCATACTGCCACCTCCAAGGAGCCAGGCTGCCAACTCAGGCTGGACGTCCTTTGACTGCCTGTCCTTCTGTCTGTCTGCAGGAAGATGTGTACTCTGCCACCATCCAGCATTTGGTGGAGGGCGTCATTTCTGGATACAATGCAACAGTGTTTGCCTATGGCCCCTCAGGTACCGCCCAGTGCAGTGTCCCCAGGAGGGTACTGGGTTGGTGGCAGAGGAGCCTTAACAGCACAGGAGCCCACCTGCCTGGCCCTGGCTTCCTTTCACAGCTCTGAGAGGTGGGTGGGAGGACTCTGCTCACAGGTGAGGAATGAGCCCAGGGCCTGGTGTGACTCCAGAATTCAACCCAAGCCTTCACTCTGCTGCCCGTGAGAAGCACAGATTTCTTTCTCCTCTAAGTTGAGTTCAACCAACATTTGCAGACCTAAGCTACCTCTCCCATCCCTGGGAAGTAAAACCAATGAGGATCAGAGCAGGCCAGGCCAGCCCTAGTTCTGCCATTGTAGATGGGGAGAGAGGAGGAGGCAGCCTGTCCAGGGTTGCAGCGTGTGCCCATTTCACTCATTCATCGCACACACGTCGGCAAGCGCTAGCACGTGCCAGGCTCAGAAGGAAGCAGCAGCTGAGGCCTCGCCTTCAGGGGGCAGAGGATGGGGGTGAGGCGCTCCTTGCAGGCAAGCACTCCTTACCAATTGAGGTGTGTTAATTCTCTTATCACAAAACAACACATCTGAGCCGTCTCAGGCGCCCACCTCTCCCACAGGTGCGGGGAAGACCCACACCATGCTAGGCATGGATGCAGAGCCTGGGATCTATCTCCAGACCCTCACTGACCTCTTCCAGGCCATTGAGGAGACCCAGGACCACATGGAGTACAGCGTGTCCGTGTCTTACCTTGAGGTGAGCCTGCCCACCTGCCTCCACTGCCTTGTCTGCAAAAGGGGTGCAATCGCACGAGACGCAAGTGCGTGTGTGAAGCCCCAGCCCTGTGTGTTAGCCGAGTGCTGGCCGCCTGTGCAAAGCCTCCGCCCCAGTTTCTCCGGCAGCTCAAGCCCCAGTGGGATGGAAGTCCTTGTAGTTCTTTGCACCAAACCTTCTCTGTTCCAACCTTTGTTTTACCTCAGATTTACAATGAAGTGATCCGGGACCTCCTGAACCCATCCTCAGGGTTTCTGGACCTGAGAGAAGATTCTAAGGGCAGCATCCAGATTGCTGGCATCACAGAGGTCTCCACTTTGAACGCCCAAGAGGTGAGGGTCAGCCACATCCTACAGCTCACAGAGTTCTGGTTCAAGTTTGCTGAGCAGAGACCAACATGTGACTCCATAGTGGGCTCCAGCGTTGGGATCTGAGCTCAGAAAACGGCGATCATGCCTCTCTGCTGGTACTCAGGGCAGACGTCACTCACGGACCCACACCATACCCCCTGCCCAGGCACCTGCCGCAGGCTCGGGCCTCTCGATGTAACACTCCAGGCAGCCTGGCTGGTCTAAGTCCACCTGCCACCCTGACTAATGGTCACTCCTTCAGCAAGGCCAGCCGCAGACGCTTCTGTACCTCCATCTTCTCTTTGCCTGTAGTCTGCCAGCCCACACATGACACACCCTCAGGGTGGGCCTTCTCCTGCCCAGGGAGTCTGCATGGCTCCTTCTCACCTCCTGAGTCAGCACCGACTCCTCAGGGCTCAGGCCTTGCCCCCTGTGCATGGCCACGCTGGTCCAGCTCCATCATTACCAGCCCGTCATGTCCTGCTGTGGGCTTGCTGGGGATGCCTCCTTCTGTTCTTGAGTCTAGGTCACCTTTCCACATGTACCTTGCAGTCCTAGCATGGGGATGTACACAGCGGGTGCTCAGCAGGGGCTCCCTGGCCTGAGTTCCACAGCTGCTTGCCTGGCAGATGGGTTCCAGCCCCCCAGCCAACCCTCTGCAGCTGCCTGAAGTTGGGCTGCTCTGGGCTCTGTGGAGAAGAGGTGGGTGATTCACTGGTGATGTCTGCTGTGGGTGGAGAGTGGGAAGAGCCAGTGCAGGGGTCAGGAATCTGCCATTTCTGCTCGGCCAATGGACTGATTTTTTAATTACTTCCTGCTGCCAACCAGAAATTGCCCCCCTTTCGCTACTCCAAGCACCCTCCCCGGGACCTCCACACCCCCGCTTTCTGGGTGTTTGTTCCTTGAATGCAACACCCCAACCACCGCCCTTCTGCCTGTGTCCTCAGATCATGCAGCTCCTCACCAGGGGCAACCGGCAGCGCACACAGGAGCCCACGGCCACCAACAAGACATCCTCACGTTCTCACGCGGTGTTGCAGGTGACGGTGTGCCAGCGGAAGCATGGCCCAGACCTGGCAGAGGAAGTGCACCTCGGCAGGCTCTTCATGGTGGACCTGGCTGGCTCGGAGCGTGCCTCCCAGGTGTGGCCCCTGAGATGTCATTATGCCCACTCCTTGGGACCCCTCAGTCCCTGTCCCAGCAATGGCACTCACTGAGCGTCCCCCCCTTCTCCTGTCTCTGGGTGTGTGTGTGGAGCTCCTTGGCTACTCTCCAGTGGCCTGAGCAGTCCTAGGGTACAGGGAGCCAGCCTAGGGCCGGGCACCAAGAAGGAGCTGACAGAGGCAGTGTCAGAACAAGGTCATTAGTAAGTGACGTTGGCCACATCCCTCTGGCACTTAGCACTCACCAGTGCCATCCCAGGAGGGCAGTGTTGTCCGCACTAGACAGCATGGAAGGTTTGACTCAGGACGATGTGACCTGGCATTGCTCAGAGACGTGGGGGCCTAGGCCCGGGCCCTGGCCCCAGTCCATGCCCTTCCCTGCTGTGGCGGCCCCTCCTCCCACCGCACTGTCTGCTCTGTGTCTCTGGGCCAGGTGACCCTGAGTCTCATCGCTCCCTGCTCTGTACCAGCCACCTTTGGATGCAGGTCGTGGCTGTCTGGCTGAAAATGGAGTGTATTGGCAGAAAATGTGAGGTTCAGGGAGACCCGCAGATCGGGAGAGGACTGCCAGGGAAAAGACAGCTTGTCATAGTCCCTAGGAGGAGGGACACAGCCCACTGCCCAGGGCTACCCAGGAGGCAGAGGTTGGGCACAGGGCTGTGGTGGTGTGCAGGAGCCTCTGCCGAGGTTCCTGTGGAAGGACCAGGTGAGCAGAAGGCTCTGGGGCCTCAGGGTGTCCCTCACCACCTGCACGTGGTCCTGGCTGACAAGGCCAGGTGGATGTGGCCCGGAGTGTGGACCCCCAGAGGCAGTGGCTGGGGAGCGGGCATTGGGTGGACGGGCATGAGGGTGAAAGGTGAGCTTGAAGGTGAGTCTGCCATCCTAGGATTGGCTGAGCCGGGAGGGGTGCCTCCATGTCAGTGGCACCCCAAGATCTCACAGCATCAGAACACAGAATATAGAAGACGCAGTCAGGAGAGCAGCACCTTGAGGAGACTGCACTGGCCTGTGACAGGAGCTAGGACTGCATCCATCCCAGCTGGGCTCTGCTGTCTGGGGAAGCAATGGAAGGCAGGTTGCCCTCCCCAGGGCTGGGCACGAGGGAAGAGAGCACCAGAAAGGGGTCCAGGTCTTGGGCCACTGCTCTCCCTTTCTTCCACTTGCTGCGTGCCTTTGGGCAGGCTAGCCCCCCTCTCTGGGCCTTGGGGCTTGAGCTGTATATTCAGTGGCCTAGTGCTGTCTTCGGGGTCTGCTCGGCTCTCACAGAAAACATCTCACAAAAAGAGTTTGTTCTGGGCACAGGTCTCCAAGAAATCTCCTATCCTGACACAGACGTGTGACACAGGAGCGACTGCCCCTGGCTTGGCCACTCTGGCAGCCTGAGTCCTGGTTGGCAGCAGCTAATGTTTGCAACTAACTTGTGTGCTCTCTCTGTGCTCAGCACTGCGGACTGAACCCGGCTCCTCCCTCTGAGCCACATCCACAGCTCTTTTAACTAATAGGCTCCAACTTGTTTGTTTTGGCTTTTTTTGGTGCCGGGGATCAAACTCGGGACCCTGCGCTTGTGAGGCAGGCGGCAGAACCATTGAGCTAGATCCCTGGCGCTGTTTGTTTGTTTGTTTGTAAGGCTCCAACTTGTGATCCTCCTGCCTCAGCCTCCTAGAATGCTCAGGTTACAGGCAAGCGCCCCCCTGCCTGGCTTGCGCTGGCCTTTTCACATGCTGTCCTGCAACATCGTCCTCCTCCCCCAGCCCTACGAAGCGTGATTAGGGAGTGGGGCTGAGAGGACCAGGAGATTTGGCTGCAGTAAGCAATTTCAGCTGCTCAAAACCCTGTGCCCAGTAGGCTCTGAAACCCTCGCCCAAAGACGCTCTCGTCATTCTTTTGCGATTTCAAACACAATAAAGCCCAGAGACTTCGGAAAGTGTAGAAAAGCAAGAGGGAGAAAATGAAGGGCCATCCCTGCCCCTGCCCACGACACTACACTGCCAGGTTGTCTGCCCAGCAGTACTTTTCATTTCGGGTTTTGTCCGCCTGGCCCTGCCCGGCGGCCTTGCCCATCTGTTTGCTGGCACTTGTGGGTGGCTGAGCACTGCTGAGGCCAGGACCAGGGACCAGGGCCAGAAAGGTACAGGGCTGTGCAATCAAGGGGCCTGTGTTCCCCGGCAGCAGGCGGAGAGTCGGGAATCTGAGGGAGGTGGATGGCGGGAAGCACAGGAGGCCGGGTCACTCCGAGAGGCTCTGCAGGGTCGGGGTCTCCAGGAAACCTGGGCAACGGGGCCAGCCCCCCCCCCCCGAAGGGGACTCAGTGGCTGCAGGGTGGCACACGGGTCCCACGCTCGGCCGGCTGGCCTCTGCTGCAGACCCAGAACCGTGGCAAGAGGATGAAGGAGGGCGCCCACATCAACCGCTCGCTGCTGGCGCTGGGCAACTGCATCAACGCGCTCAGTGAGAAGGGCAGCCGCGCGCAGTACGTCAACTTCCGGGACAGCAAGCTCACGCGCCTGCTGAAGGTGAGCACTCAGGCTGGGCGGGCGTGGGCCGAGGTCCAGACACGAGTCTCAGGCACTTCCAAGAACCCCTTAAGGCACGGGGAGGTCGCAGCCTATCCCCACCTCTACCCCTCCGAGTACAACCTAGCTTTGCTTGCACACCCCCAGGGACAGGGAGCTCCCTGAAGCTGCCTGTCCCATCATGAGGGTTCTGATGTGAGAAAAGTCCTCTTTGTGCTGAGATAAATACTGTCTTCTGGTTCCACAGCAAGGAGAGACACAAATATTTTAGTATATGTGCTGCCAAAGCAAGCACAGAGATAGAAATAAATAAACAGGTGGAGCGGTAATTAAATGTCCCTATAAACTATCTCTTGGTGTAATCTGCTCTCATCAGAGCAGAAGGCAAGGCTGAGTGGCCTGGGATGGGTCCCACATCATCCGAGGGCCCCTCCTGGAGCACCAGCCCCAGCTTCCTGGCATCAGCTATCCCTCTTGGGGTTGGCTCCAGACCTGGTGGTGGCTGGGGACGGGCTGGCATCCTGGGCAGCTCCTATCACCCCAGCTCAGTGCTTCCACCTGAGTAGGATGCGCTGGGAGGGAACAGCCACACAGTGATGATTGCCCACATCAGCCCGGCCAGCAGCAGCTTTGAAGAGTCTCGGACCACACTGCTCTACTCATACAGGGCCAAGAACATCAAGACTCGGGTAAGACACCCATGCTGGGGGGGGGACTTGTAATCCTCCTGCCTCAGCCTCCCGGAGTGCTGGGGTTAAAGGCATATGTCACTGTGCCTGATTCCTCCCTTTTCTCTTTGTTTCTTTCTTCTCTTCTTGCATAAGGACACTTGGATTTAGGGACCACCCTCATCCAGGATGTTCTCATTTTGTGTTCCTCCATCACATCTGCACAGACCATTTTCCCTAATGAGATCATGATCACAGGGCCTGGGGTAGGGCTGGGGCATTGTTTGCTGCGGGGCAGGCATGGCTGTGAACTCTTCGTGTGGTTTAATGCATTTCATGCAGCTTTTGGAGGTGGATCCTGTTATCATCATCCCCACTAGCAATGGGAGCCATGGCTTCCAATTCCTGAGTGTTAGTGATTGTCCTGCCTCAGCCTCCCGAGTAGTTGGACGACAGTGCACACCAGCATGCCCAGCTCATAGCTACTGTTCCTCCACTTGCTTTCTCCCAGCCCCGTTCTGGGAACCGTCCGTCAGCACACCGGCCCACCTCCCTCTCTGTCACACAGCAGGGTGCACAGCCACCATACTGTTTGTCTACACTACTTCCTTGAGTCGAGTCTAAGGAGTCTCTCGAGTCTAGCACAATGGCTTGCACATAGTAAGCAGTCAGTGGATGACAGGAGTTGTATTACCATAATTTTTTTTCAGTACTGGGGATTGAACCCACGGCTTTCACACTGAGCTACATCCCCAGCACTTTCTTAAGGCAAGTTCTCGCTAAGTTGCTGAATTGCCCAGGCTGAGCTCGAACTTGTGGTTCTCCTGCCTCAGCCTCCTGGGGCACCACCACATCTGCTATCATCATGTTAAGCCCATGAGGAGCCCTTTCTAGTGCCCAGCTCTGAGCTGAGCACCATCAGTTAAAGCACAGAGAAGCAGCTTCTGGACAGAGAGGAGATGGTGCTTTCTGGCACTCACACAGTTGTCAGTGCTTGGGAGCGGAGCCTCGGGCTGCCAGAGGGGAATAGTGAAGACCAATTTAGAGGCCCTGAAATCAGAAGTGGTTAGGCAAGGCCTACGGTCAAGGAGGTGAGACAGAAGCTGAGCCCATGTGAGAAGTATGTGATGTACAGATGGAGCCACCGCATGGCTGCAGGTGGAATCAAAGTCCACACATTCCACGGCCCACACGTCACCGTCTGAATCTGCCAGAGAGAAACAGCACCAGCTGCTCAGGAGGCCCTGCTGCCCATCCCGGGCTGGGACCAGCAAGCTGGGACACACCCTCCTATGTAACGGAGCAGGAGGTGGGCCGGTGTGCCGACGGACGGTCCCCAGAACGGGGCTGGGAGAAAGCAAGTGGAGGAACAGTAGCTATGAGCTGGGCATGCTGGTGTGCACTGTCGTCCAACTACTCGGGAGGCTGAGGCAGGACAATCACTAACACTCAGGAATCAGAAGCCAGCCTGGGCAACTCAACAAGATCCAATCTCAAAAACACAAAAGTCTCTATAGCCCGACCCCCACTCCAGCACGTAATTAAGACATAGACTGTGTGGCTCTCTAGACACGCAAATGTGTCCACGACTGCTTGGGAGGGTCTAGAATGACACACATTAAAAAGGCAGGAGTGCTAACTGGTGGGAGGAGTTTTAAAGAATTCTCGATAGCTTATTTGAATTTTTACTGTGGTAAAATAAATGCAACATGAAATTTAGCATCTTAGTCACTTTAAGCGCACAGAACAGTGATATCAAGCACATTCACACTGTTCTGCAACCATCACCACCACCCAGCCACGAACCCTTCTCTTCCCACACAAACCCACTAATCACTCCCCGCCCCTCGCAGCCCCACCCCGCTCCTCTGCTGCCTCCATGGATTTGATGACCCTAGGGACCCCACTTAAGTGGAATCCTGCAGTATTTAGCCCTTTTGCCTGGCTTGTTTCACTGAGCACAATGTTCTTGACTCAAAGTTTGCCCAAGTTATAGCACAGGTCAGAATAGCTTTCCTCTGTGTGTGTGTGTGTGTGTGTGTGCGCGCGCGCGCACGTGCGCGCGGTGGGGAGGTACTGGGAATTTAACCCAGGGCCTTCATACTAACCTGCATTCCCAACTCTTTTTAAAATTTTTATTTTGAGACAAATTCGCACCACATCACTAAGTTGCCCAGGCTGGACTTGAATTTGTGAGTCTCCTGCCTCAGCCTCCCGGAGTGGTGGGATTATAGCCATGAGCCACCA
Organism: Heterocephalus glaber; assembly: GCF_053883595.1. Lineage (NCBI taxonomy): Eukaryota > Metazoa > Chordata > Mammalia > Rodentia > Bathyergidae > Heterocephalus > Heterocephalus glaber. The sequence goes on along the minus strand of NW_028258381.1, from coordinate 37,784,781 downwards.
CACCTTCCTTTTAAGGTTGAATAGCATTGATTTGAAGTTTACAACATAAACACATTCATACACCATCTCAAACATGCCCTTTGAGGGGAAGTTCCCTGCAGTCCAACCTCTGCCATGTGTCCTCTCTGCCAGGTCAAACGCAACCTACTGAATGTCTCCTACCGCATCGCACAGTACACAGACATCATCTCAGACCTGCGCAGGGAGATTGAGCATCTCAAATCAAAAATTGAGAAGCAAGAGAAGAAAAGTGAACCTGACATCCCGGATGTTCAAGGTAGGGCTGGGTGTGGGCCTGGTGCCTCCTCAGGCCCCGATGGCTCTGTCACCCACCCCAGGGCTCTGTGGCCAATGTCTCTGTCCCACTGCTTCTGCTGGCCCAAGTGCTGGGTGCCCAAGTCCATTCTGAGCATCTGTATCCCAGAGAGTGATTCAGGGACCAGAGAGCCCCATGGCGGGAGTGGCAGAAGCAGGCGCAGGATAAGTAGAGTATCAACGGTCTGGTGCTGTTCATGTGAACATCTAAAGCCAAACCCACAAAACCCCACCCACATCTAATACACGTGCATGTTCACGTGTGGGAAGCGCTCATCAGAGAGAGCACTGCTACAGGGGCCGGGGGAGAGATGATTAGATGATCAAGGGGTCTTTTGACTCTTGCTGTTCTACTCAAGTTTTTGTAATAAAAACATATTCCCATAGTACTTGTGTAAATAAATACTATTGTACATCGGTGTCCAAGGGGGATCGGTTCCAGGAATCCCCAGGATACCCTAATCTTTGGGTGCTCCAACCCCTGTAGAACATGGCGTATTGTTTGCATATAAGCTGCACAATCCTCCTGTGTACCTTTTCTTTCTGCTTTTATTTGAGATGGGGTCTCACTGGGATACCCAGGCTGGTCTTGAACTCCTGCGCTCCCCAGGACGGGACCAGTCCTGGCTCAGCCTCCCAGGTAGCTGGACTGCAGGGGCAGCCGCTGCACCCAGCTACTGTTCTCCACTCGCTTTCTCCCCAGCCCCGTCTGGGGACCATCTGTCTGCACACCGGCCCGACTCACTCTCTGTCACACAGGGGAGTGTGCCCCAGCTTGCCGGTCCGGTCCCAGTCCTGGAGTGGGTACTTGGGGGTTCTGGCCATGGCCTCCTGAGCACCTGGGTGCTGTTTCTCTCAGGTCAACCTCAAGGCTGAGGTTGCTGTTGAAACCAGAGGGGAAGGACACTCACAGGGGATGCGCTGTGGATGGTGACGAGCCAGGTCATTGGGGACTTGGCGGGGCAGTGGGGTGGGAAGTGGGGTGTTGCAGAGTCCACTACATTAGGTAATTAACAAGAAGTGCAGGCTTTTAAGGGCCAAGGACCTACATAGGGTCTGAGGACGGTTTCTTTCTGCTAGCTCTCAGTTTCTGGGTCGGAGGTGCCCTGCAGCGGCAAGGCAGACAGCATGGTCTCCTTGTGCCTGGGTGCATGACGGTTGCCCTCAGGTTCTCCTGTGCTGTGGGACCCTGGTACATAGCCTCTGAACATCACTCCATGAGTGCTTTCCAGGATTCCAGTGCTTCATGAAAATGTGGGGTTTTTGCAGGGCTAGAGTTTGAGCTCAAGGCCTCGAACCTACTAGCGAAGTGCTCTAGTGCGGAGCTACATCCCTGGCCCTCTTTATTTTACTTTGAGACATGGTCTTGCTAAGTTGCTCAGGCTAGCATCGAACTTGGGATCCTCCAAGTGGCTGGGCTTTTAGGTGTGTGCCACACACACCACTCAAAACCTTGTTTTAATGGCTGGCAGTGACTCACTTATCTGGATACACCACAGTTTATCTCAGCAATCCAGACGGCTTTCTGTGTAGGGTGACGGTAGCTCGTGACCATGGCCCTCAGGTCAGGGCACCAGATGACAAACTGCCGCGTGAGCCCCCGACTGAGGTGGGAGGGCTTGCCCAGCATGCATCATGAGGCTTGGAGTACCTTCCCAGCACAGCAAAAATAAGTCATTAGGGCTGGGGATTTAGCTCAGTGGTTCCATCGCCTGCCTCGAAAGTGCAAGGTCTGGAGTTCGAACCCCAGTACCAAAAAAATAAAAAGCCATTGATTAATTACTGGTCAACTGTTATGAGTTTACCATGAAAAACAAAAGACTAGCATAGGTTTACTCCAGTTCTGTGGAGCTCGCAGTCTAGCTGGAAAGGCAGATGTGAAGTACTTGTCACAAAATATTCCTCATTACAGACATGCAGAGAACTATGCAGGGAAGCCAGGGTGTTATTAGAGCAGGAGGCAGGTAGACTCTGAGGGAGGGTGTGGTGGGGTTTCACTGAGAAGCTGACATCTGGGCTGAAGTGACCAGCCCAGCCTTACCCTCTGTGAATTCCTCAGACTGAAATGCAGGTGGCCTGCCACCAAACCACAGAGAGGGTTTGAATCCATCTACATCATCCACTCATTTATCTACCAGTCCAACCATCCATCCATCTACTGACCTAACCATTCATCTGCCCAACCACCCACCCACACAAGCATCTATTCACAAAAATATCCTCCCACCTACCTCCATCCATCTACACATGCTGGCACACATGCATCCATCCATCCACCCACCCAGGCATCTGCCCACCCATCCATCTATCTACCCATCCATCCATCCATCCACCCACCTACTCATTCATCTACCCCCATCCTCCATCCACCCATCCATCTATGCATTCTCCCACCCACCATCCACCCACAATCCATCTGTCTGTCCACCTTCAATCTATCCACCCATGTGTGCCAAGTTCTGCCATGGGCCAGACCTCACTTGGGTGGGTGAGAGTAGGGTCAGCCTGAGCTTAGCTGGCCCTGCCCCTGGTGCAGCACCCCATCCTGCCCACAGTCACAGTCGGCCCCCACAACACAGAAGAAGAGAGCCACTTGCAGATGAACAAGATCCGGGCGCAGCTCATCGGAGCCTTTAAGGAGCAGATGGAGATGCGGCGCAGCCTGGTGGAGTTAGAGAATACCAACCTCGAGCTGCATGTGGACCTGTCCCGCCACCTACTGACCATTGCAGAGTGAGTGTCCCTGCAGAGCCTCAAGGGCAGAGCCACTGGTGGGAGCCCCTGTTCTTGCTATGTCCGGCCACCTCTGCTCTCTGTGGGCCAAGGCAGGACTCTTGACCCTACTGCCTGGCTCTGAGGCTGCTGTAGTTAAGCTGAACCAGGTGGGGAGGCTTCCACCTCTCTGGTCTGTCAGGCTGGGTCCAGAGCCAGCTGGGGGAGGTGAGGATCAACAGTGTTTACGGAAGACATTAAGGCTCAGAGCTGTGGGATTGTCCACAGTTACACATCTCCTAGGCCATGGCTCCTTCTCCCTTTGCACCTCTGCCCTCGTTCCTCTCTGCAGGGAGTAGAGTAGCCATATCACATTCCCAGCCACATCAGGATGCATTTGGGGACAGCAGGGCACTGGTAACCATTGCCCCTGAACAGCAGATGGCCCCTGTAACTTCCCTGGCTGACCCAGGGCACACGGCCACCAATACATGAAACAGTTCAAGTAGCACTGTGTCCATTTCTTCTCCTTCACCCTTTGCTTCTGGTTCTACCAAGTGATCCTCCTCCTCCTTCCTCTGTTTATTTTCCTTTTTCTTTTCTTTTTTTTTCAATTACACAAACAGCACAAGACTGCCAGGCACAGTGGCACATGCCTATAATCCCAGCACTTGGGAGACAGAGGCAGGAGGATCGCTGTGAGTTTGAGGCCAGCCTGGGCTATATAGTGAGTTCAAGGCCAGCCTGAACTACAGAGTGAGACCCCGTCTCAACAAAACAACCAAAAAATAAAATAAAATAAAACAAACAGCACAAGACTTACATTAGAGGAGTTCAAACTTTAAAAATGCATTCACGATTTGGCCCCTTTCCACCCTAGCCACCTTACAACTGCTGTCCCCCATCGTTCCCATGGGTGGGGACTTGATGGCACCTCTCTCACAGAGCCTGGGTGGCTGCATCATCCTCAGAGCCCTGGGCCTGTGTGCCGTCATTGTCCCAGCTTTGCTGTAAAGAAACTGGGGCTCACTGGGGCACATTTACATGGCAGGGGCTGTGGCTGGGGAAAACTATAGATGTAGATAAATAGGTAGGTACAGATTTAGTTTATGTATGCTGAGTTTGTGGTTTATATATAGTTACATATCATTTATAGTATATGATTATATATGGTTTACATATATACTTATAGATACGGTTATACAGTGGTACCTTGTTTTACCAACTTAATTTGTTTATGATTTGGGGGAAGATGGCTGCATTTGTGTTTGTGCGGGAAAGGTGGCTGTGGTTGTGTTTGTCACCCAGTGTGGAGCTTGTGAGGGGAAGCAAGATTTGGTGGAACATTTTTGTTTGTGAACTGAATTGTTTATAAGCAGAAGCATTCATGAGCTGAGGTATTTGTATATGTGCACATGTATGTAATACACACACACACACATATATATTGCATATAAATACATATATATTATATATATATATATATGAGAGAGGAAGGGGAGAGAGTATCAGAAAACCCAATTCTGCACCATTTTTAGGCCCTCACCTGTGAGGAGGCCATCAGGGCCCTGGAGCGGGGAGTGGTGATGCAACACCTGTAATCCCAGCCCTGCAGGAGGCTGAGGCAGGAGGATTACAAGTTTGAGCCCAACCTGGGCAATTTAATGACTAGTGAGGCCCTCCTGTCTTAAAAATAAAAAATATAAAGGGCTGGGGATGTAGCTCAGTGTGAAGGCCCGGAGTTAAATCTGCGGCATTGCAAAAAATAAAAAAAGGTTCCAGAGATTGGAGCTACCAAGACCCCGGATCCGTGGGCAAGACTTGCACTGACCCCCTCTTGTGGCTGCAGCTGGGAGCGGGAGAAGAGTGACCTCCACATGCAAAGGGACCGAGGCGAGCTGGAGAAGGATGAGGAGCAGGCAGACACTGATGGGGAGGATGCATCCACAGAGCCACACGAGGTGGCTGTGGCCAGAGAGGAAGTCAACCTACTGTTAGCCGAGCAGCGGAAAACCTCAGCCCTCAAGGTGAGGGGAGGGGAGGCCGGGCACATTTACAGTCAGAGGATGGTGCTTATTGGTCAAGGGCAGCTGACGCTTTGTGAGCATCCTCCCATCCATCGAGAAGCCCAGTTGTGACCACTTGATAGATGAGAAAACTGAGGCTCAGAGATGTGAGTGAATTGTCCCAAAGCCCCAGAGAACAGAAGGCATTGGCTGGGACCTGCCCTGGGTCTGACCTAGGGCTTGGGGCCCATGGTGTGGAAATGGGGCCAGGGTGCCACTGTGGCCCCACTGAGACCCTCCCGCCCACCTTGCCTTCTGTGGACTGAGCCTGGAACGGCGAAGGCTTCAGCTCCTTCCCCTTGCAGCAACCCCTCATGTGGAACGAGCACTCCACAGATGGCAAAGCGATTCCAGGGGCATCTTGCTCAGTCTGTGCTGGATTCTGGTTAAGCACGTCAGAGGCAGACCTGGGCTGTGGCCAGAAGGAAGCCGCATCCAAGATCCTCTCTGGAGAAGGAAGTCTTTTTACAATTTTGTGTCCTGAGGAGAGCTAGTTATTTATATGAGCTATTTATGTAATAGCTGGTTACTTAATAGTCTCTTTCAGAAAATGGCAGAGCTGGCGTATTACGGAGACTTGGGGGAAACACCAGGGCGCCTGGTGCTGCTGCACCCTTGGTTAAACATTTGGGGATGTATTTCCAGGCAAAGGCACAGACTGATGAAGTCATGTTGTTAAAAGCAGGAGGCATTTATTTCACTTAAAAGCTATGTAACCAAACCAAGGGCCTATTCATATTATTACATCTGCCTGCAGCAATTTGGAGATTATGCAATTTCTCTTCAAAATGAAAAGTTGGATTTCCTTTGACCTTTAAAAATAAGAAAAATTCCTATTGCTTGACCAAGAGGTGTATACCAGCAAGAAAGCATGACCCTGAGGAGTCAGATATAGATACTGATATGTGGTGGTCTGTAGGTGATAGGTCTGCTAATTGACTAGTGAAGAAAGTGCTGTAAGTGTCCAGCTCCATGTCAGGCTCTGGGGACCTAAAGAGGACCAAAGCCAGGCATAGTGGTACAGCCTGTAATCCCAGCTACTTAGGAGAATGATGTAGGAGGATCACAAGTTTGAGGCCAGTCTGGTCAGTGTAGCATAACCCTGTCAGAAAATAAAAAGATGAATGAGCTCACTATCTGACACGGAGTCAGGAACACCACTTTCTGCAGTTCTGTATGGTAACACCGCCCTTGAGACAAAGGCTGGTGAGCGACAGGAGGGGCTGTTTGTTCAGCCAGGGAGTCAGAGGAGTGGAGGAGGCCCCATGGAAGGCTGGGGAGCAGGGTCTTGGTAGGGGGCATTGAGTCAACTCCCACAGCAGCCCCCTTCTGATCACAGATCAAGAAGGCGGTGGCCAGACATAGCTTTTGCAGTGTGCTGGAAGCTGTCATCTGACCCGCCTGGGGTGGGGATTCTCGGCTCACAGGGAAGCTTGGGCCCAAGCCTCATGCATGGAGTTGTGTGGTGTGATATTACTCCACAGTGTCACCTCGAGCAGGCTAGATTCATGGTCTAATCAAGCACTAATCGAGGGTTGCCAGAAAGGTGTTTTGGAGGCATGTTTAACATGTATAATGCCTTGACTTTAAGTGAATCTAAGTCTGTTGATGCCTATGTTAGTAAACAACTGTCCGTAAACAAGCACGTATTGGCCTGCACCTGGCTCAGCGCCCGCTGTCCCCCAGGCCAGCCTGGAGCAGCGGCTAGCCCTCGCCAAGGAGAAAGCGTCGCAGATGGAGACGCTGCTGCCCACACAGGTGACCAGTGAGGACCAGCAGGAGGTGCTGCGGTTGCTGTGCAGGGCTCATGAGCTGGAGGTGGAGAACACAGAGCTGAGGGCCGACGGCCTGTGTCGCAAGAGCCTGCTGTGCCAGAAGGACCTGGTGATCCAGCGCTGCCAGCAGCACCGGCGGCTCTGTGAGCAGCTCATCCAGGGGCAGCGGCAGTTGATGCAGGGTGAGCCCAGACCGCTGGATGCGTGGGTTTATATGTCATTATTGTCTAGAAAGTGGAGGCTGTGCCTGGGGTTAAAACACACTGAACAAACCGGGCATGGTGCTGCAAACCTGTAATCCCAGCACTTGGCAAGAGAATCACAAATTCAAGTCCCCCTGGGCAACTTAGCAACTTAGTGAGAATTTGCCTCAAAAAAAAAATTGAAAAAGGGATATAGCTCCATGGTAGAGCACCCTTTGGTCCAACACCACAAAACAAACAAGCACACAGAAATCCCTGAACAGCGCCCTGAGGCGTGGAGTGGACACCAGGCTCCTTCCTTCCTAGCCAGCCCACTGCGGGCAGCTTCCCTGCATCCTCTCCATGGGGTTTGTGCAGCGAGAGAGCAGCTGGGCGGATGTCTCACACTCATCCATGGAGTGTGCTGCACACCCACCCCACGGAACTGTGTTCTCTCTCACTCACCAAAAGCTGTTCTGTAAGGGCGAGTGAAATGTGCCTCTCTAGAGAAATGCTGTTTGTGTGTGTAGCAGTACTGGGGAATGAACCCAGGGCCTTAGCACCTCCCCAGCCCCTCCTTTTTAAGACTGATACAGGTTCCTGCTAAATTGGCTGTTTGCCCAGGCTGGGCTTGAACATGCGATCCTCCAGCCCCAGCCTCCCACAGCAGCAGGGATTCCAAGTATGCACCACCACACCCAGCTTCTTTTCTAGCTTTTGTTTTGACATACTTTCAGACTTACAGCAAAGTTTTAAGAATAGTACAGAGAATCCCTCTAGACTCCCACGTAGTAACATTTTCACTTTTACTTTACATTCTGTCTCTTTCTTTCCTTCTCCCCTAAACCATGTTTAAACCCTTAACTACTTTAAGGTATATTTTCTAAAAACAAGTGCATTTTCTTATGTGAGGGCAGGGTACCAACAGTGACAAAATACTGATTTCCAGACTGAATCTTAGCCTTGCCTGTTGTCCTGTTCATGTCCCTAAACCAAAAAATAGTCCTGATCACCCTCTCTAGTCAGGGTTTTGTTTTGTTTTTTACTGGGGGTTGAACTGCAGGCCTAAACTACATCTCCAGCCCTTTTTTATTTTTTGAGACAGAGTCTTGCTAAACAGCCCAGGCTGGGATCAAACTTGTGATCCTCCTGCCTCAGCCTCCCAGAGTGCTAGAATTACAGGTGTGCACTGCTGCACCTGGCTGAGAAAAGGCAGTAAAAATTGATAGCAGCAGTAAAGAGTCTTTTGGAAAGGAGAATAGATTCCATATAATCCCTGCCTGTGTGCAATCAAATTTTGTCGAGGTATAACTATGCTGTTTTTCAATTTCCTCCTTTAACGTTTTTCACTGAGGTAAGGATTATGTAACATGAGGGAAAGGCAAGTGAGAACTACATTGAGATTCCAGCTTATCTCAGTCAGAATGGCTATCCTTGAGAACACAAAAATACAATATGTGGTGGCAAGGATGTGGGAAAAAAGAGTCTTCTGCCCTGTTGGTAGGAATGTAAATTAGCACAGTCACTATGGAAATCACTTTGGAGGTTCCTCAAAAAGCTATAAATAGTGCTACCATTTGATTCAGCTGTACTTCTCATTGGTATATTCCTCCCAAATTAAAGTTATCATACTAGAGAGACGCCTGTGTGCTCATATTTACTGTGGTACAGTTCATAATAGCTAAGGTATAGAACTAGCCCTGGTGGCCATCAACAGATGAATGGATAAAGCAAATGTGACACAGCCAGGTGTGGTGGTATCTGTAATCCTAGCACTTGGGAGGCTGAGGCAGGAGGATCACCAAGAATTCTAGGCCATCTTGGGTCTACATAATGAATTCAAATCCAGTCTGGAGTTTAGGAAAACCAAAAGAAAAAAAATGTGGTATATACACATGACAGAGTATTATTCAACTACCATGAAGAACAAAATTATATCATTAGCAGGAAAATGGATGGACCTAAAGATCATTATGTTAAATGGAATAAGCCAGACTCAGAAAGACAAATATCACCCATTTCCCTAATGTGTGGAATCTAAGAAAGAAAGAGAGAAAAAAACATGGCATGAAAGTAGAAGGGAGACTATTATTAGATAAGAGGAAGGGAATAATAAAGGTAGCAGCAGGGCTGTAAGGGATGGCAAGGGGAGAGTGCTTACAATCAAAATATGCCATGTGCATGTAGGAAATTGCCACACTGAAATTAAATATTTTGTAGAATTAACACTCACTAACAAAAATATTTTAACTATATTAAAATGTATTAAATACTAACATTTAAATATTAAGATATATTAAAATATATAACATGAAATTTACCATTTTGCACATTTTGATTAACTCACTGGCGTTCCGTGTGTCCCCCACCGGGGTCAGCCACTGCTCTGCCTGGCTCTAGAGCACCTTGCTGGCCCAGGAAACTGCCCCATGCACAGCAGCTCCCACTGTGCCTGGCCCAGGCCCTGGAAGCCCCCAGTCCGCACTCTGTCTCTTGGGTTTACCTGTCCTGGACGCTTCACAGAAATGGAGCCATTCAGCACATGTTGCAGCCTATGTTGGAACATCATTCCTTTTCATGGCTGAGTTGCATGCACTCTGCTATGTGGATAGACCATTTTGCTTCTCCGTTGGTCTGTTCAGATGCACCTGGAGTGTTTCTATCTTTTGGTGATTGTGAATAATGTTGCTAAGAACATGTGTGTACAAGTGTTTTGTTTTTTTTTCTTTCAGAGTCTTTGCTATGTAGTTCAGGCTGGGCTTGAACTTACTTTGTAGCCTAGGTGATGATCCTCCTGCCTCAGCCTCCCGAGTGCTAGGATTATAGGCATGAGCCACCATGCCTGGCAGGGTTTTTTTTTAAAGCTTTTCAATTCTTTTGGAGTTTTAGGAATGGTCTTTTAACTTTAACTTAAATTTTATTTGTCTGTCATTAGAATCATTAATAACATTTTATGATTGAACAATAGAACAATTTTAAGCTTGGACTATGGGTATAGCTTAGTAGCAGACCACTTGGCTAGCATGCATGAGGCCCTGGGTTCAAACCCCAATATTGAAAAAAAAAAATAAAAATAGATGAAAACATAGAAGAACACACCAGAAGAGCCTCTTCTACGAAGTAAGAGTTTTTGCCTCCTCAAAGCAATGGTACCGTCTTTTTCACAAGTGGTGACCATTTGCCTGGTTTTGTGTTTGGGTGGGTGGCTGGGGTGTCCTGACCCCACTAATCCCTGCTTTCCTGGCCCCACAGACAGCGGCGTGCAGGTGCCAGAGGCCCTGGAGAGGCAGTACCAGCTGTACTTCCGGGAGCTGGAAGAGGGCACCCTGGACCGCTTGCTGCTGCTGCACTGTGGGCTGGCCAGCTCACTGCAGGTGAATCCGACCCGCTGTGACCACCAGTACCCAAATATGGGTGTGATCAGGCATACAGTGGATGTTTAAAGTTTTAAAAATAAAAATTTTATTCCCCTCAAAATATTCCCTCCCTTTTTTTTTCTTCCTTTGGTGCCGGGGACTGAACTCAGGTCCTTGCGCTTGCGGGGCAGTCATTTGTTTTTTGGAGACAAGGTCTTGCTGTGTAGTTCAGGCTGGGCTTGAACTCACTATGTAGCCCAGGTTGGCCTTGAACTCTCAGCAATTCTCCTGCCTCAGCCTCCCAAGTGCTGGGATTATAGGCACACACAACCATGCCTGGCTCCTCCTCTCTTCAAACAGACTTTTCCCATTGTTCTTGCCACTTTCTGAACCAGTTCTGGAAGTCTTCTCTCATGAGTCAATGTCCTGAGTTGGTTCAAAATGACTATGGCAATTTCTGTGGAATAAAAACATGGTAGCTTATCCTCACCCGCCTTATTCTGGCACAGCCTCTGGCTCTTCCTGTAAGTCAAAATGGCCGTGAAAGGCATGCATTTTGAATCAATTCAGGACACGGAGGCAGCCATAACAGTGCCTCTTAGGGGACTCACAAAGGAGGACTTGCAGAACTGCTTCAGAAAGTGGCACGAACGATGGGATAAGTGTGTTCAACGTGAGGAAGGGTATTTTGGAGGGGGATTCATGGCAATGTGTCTTTTAATGTAATAAATCTTTTAATAATTAAACATTCACCATAGTTTCCAATCATATTCTGAATCTCTTTTAAGTCCCTCCTTTCCATTCTTTGGGGTGGAGACCAGAAGTGGAATTGCTGGCTCGTACAATAATTCTGTGTCTAGCCTTTCGAGGACCCGCAAACTTCTGGGGTCTGACTACAGGTGTCCCCCGGTCCCATTTCTGCTCAAGGACAAGGCCCTGTGATGGTCCCTGGGGGCTCCTGAGCAGCAGCACTTCCCTGTCTCCATGGCAGGGGCTCGAGTGAGGAGGCTGCCCTGGTGGTCTCCTCCACTGCATGGTGGTATCGGGGAGGGAACCAACCTTCCCATGGCCCCTCGGAGACCTCTGCTTGTTGACGTGTCTTAGCTGCGTCCCTGCTGGCCTTGCCGGCCTTGTCTGTCTGGCCCCAGGACGCTTCTGTTCTGAAGGTACCACCTATGCCAGAGGAGGCCAGCGGAGGCCTGCACGGGGACAGGAAAGACCTCCCATGGGGCCTCCAGACTGAGCTGCTCCCGATGCTTCTGGAGAGAGACAGGTAAGTGAGGAGGGGCTGGATAGGGACTGAGGACCTCGGCTCACCTAGAACTCCCTGCTTCCTCTTTGGTGAAGCAAACATCCCCTTTCTGTAGCACTATTTTAAGAATAACATGAGGTGGGCACAGGGGCACAGGCCTGTAATCCCAGCATTCGGGAGGCTGAGGCAGGAGGATGGCTGTGAGTTCAAGGCCAGCCTGGATACATAGGGAGGCCTTATCTCGAAAAAAAAAAAAAAAAGGGGCCCGGGGATTTAGCTCAGTGGTTTCACCGCCTGCTGTGCAAGCGCAAGGACCTGAGTTCAATCCCCAGTACCAAAAAAAAAAAAAAAAAAAAAGGACTAGGGATGTAGTTCAATGTGAAGGCCCTGGGTTCAATCCCCAGTGCTTCCCCTGCAACAAACCAAGATCTTCCCAGGTATAGTGGTGCACGCCTATGATCCCAGCTACTCAGGAGGCTGAGGCAGGAGGGTCACAAGCATAGTGCTGTGGGGAAGAGGGTTACCCTGGGGAGAATGACAGCAAGACACAGGAGGCTGGGGAAGGCCAGAGCGGGGCCTTGCCTCTAACGCCCTCACATAGGAGTCTCGTTTTCTGGGCCCCACGCACATCTGTGCAGCACATGCCTGTCTGTGTGTCACGTGGCACATGCACACGTGTGGATGTGCATGTGAGCACAGCGTGCTGCTTCAGTCTGGGCTGGATGCCTCCCCGCCCCTGGAACCCCTGTGTTGGTTTGCTGCCGGCTCCACCTTGAGAATGTGGTGTCTCGAGGGGGACACGAGACCATTGCTCAGCCCAGCCTCACCTCTCTCCCTGGGAGGAGCCAGGCTCCACCTCACTGGCCAGACCCAAACCTGTAGCCACAGCCTGGATGGGTCAGACCTCGGCCTGAGCTCCCTCCAGCTGCGCAGGGGTTGGGGACCCTGTATCCTCAGCCAAGGGGCAGTGCTGGAGGCCCCTCTGGGCCCAAGTTTCACTGGGGCTTCGTCACGAGGCTGTGTTTTGAGCTCAGGCTCCAGCCCCTCCCTCCCTGCAGGTCTGCCTGGGCCAGAATCCTAGTCCTCTAGTCCCAAACCTGGTCTCTCCAGGGGCCACCAGGAGTTACCTCACCAACCTAACAGACCTTGCAGGGCGCCTGTCCTGAGGCTGGTCGACCCCTGGTTCAAGCAGGGTTCTTTCTGCTAGCCCCCCGCCCTCTTGGTACAAGGACCACCGCACACAGGAGTCGTCTTTACATCCCTGGCCCACTGGGCACATGGCTCTGCCTAGATGCAGAGGTGAGGCAGGGCCCCTCTGCCAGGAGCCAGTGCACTCTTGGCCCTCAGCATAGGCCTGGCCATGGTAGGCAACCTGAGCGTGACCAAGGCCACTGCCCGGCCCGTGTGGGGCTACAGCCTTTGTGGCTGGAGCGGCACCGAAGCCCAGGTTCAGGCCCTGACAGTAGCCTTGCTGGGCCTCTGCTTTACCTGCAGTCATGGTGACAAGTCAGAGAAAGCCACGCCGCGGAGAAGGCCAGGCCGGCAGGACTCTCTCCTCCCTCCACCCCCGCTTCGCACCCTGCTGACTCCACCCATGCTTGAGGTTGGTGTGCCAGCGCTAAGGGGGTCCTCCCACCCTGTCGGGGCTGCATGGAGGAGCGGGGGTCAGAAGGAGGGCTGCCCCTGAGCCCTCACAATGGTAGTGGCCACCGGCACGAGGTGAGTATTGTCCTTGAAAGGAACAGGTGAGTGCGAGAGTTAAAGCCCCTTGTAGGTTCCGGTGGCCTCCTCCTGGCTCTCCAGCTCTCCTGTGCTTGGTCACCTTGGGGCTCAGGACCCAGCTGGACCTGGACCTGGACTCAGATCCCACTCTATCAGTCCACGCACTGCTTACCCCAGGACACTCAGTGATCCCCTGAGTGCTCCGCCACGAGGGATTCGGTGATGGCCACCTCCTCGCTTCCCTGTACTCACAGTCTTGAGCCCCGCGTCACCTGCGCTGCAATTCCCTGTCTCCGTTCCTCATTCCTCTCCTCCTCTGGCTGTGGGTATCCGCCTGTCCTCCTCTAGCAAGCACACAGTCTCCCTTTCTATGGAGAACGGAGTAGGACAGGTGCTGGCAGGTAGGATTGCACATGGGTGGGCTCAGGCAAGGAGGAGGCTTTGGATACCCCCAAGTAGGCAACTGGTCCTTTCCTGTGAACCGTCGTGAGGAAGCCCACAGGCTGGGCTGGGCATAGCTCATGGAGGAGTGCTTGCCTGGCATGTGTGAAGCTGTGGGTTTGAGCCATGGTACCATTTTTTAAAGGAAAGAAGCTGTTAGTGCTTTTCTTGCTCCATTGGTATAAACAAGCAGGGTGAAGATATTTCAGCTGCTGACACCAGCAAGGATGCCCCTTCACAGGCACCTGTGGGGGCTGCTCTGCCGTGCAGAGGGCTGGGACTAGTGCCCAGGAGAAGCCCTGGCCAGTGACGCTGGGTGCCGTGACTCTGGCCTCAAGTCACTGTACTGGATCTGCTCCTGGGGACAGCAGTGGTACAATGGGACCATAGTTACATCCAGTGACCTCTGACCATCCCTCTGGTGCTATTTCCTACAGAAGCCAAGCACCCTGACCATGAAGAGCCTCATCTCCAAGCTGAACCCCCTGGTTGGTCTGGAGTTGGGGACCCCATGGCTATCAGGAGAGGCTGGCAGCCCAGCCCTGAGTGCCCAGGCCCTCAAGGAGATGGCCCTGGGCACCAAGAGCATTGCCCGAATCGCAGCCAGCCGGCGCTCTAAGGCACAGGACCGGGAGGGCAGCAGCAGTGGCTCCTCCCGACATCTCTTGGAGGAGGCAGGCCTGGACTCCAGGGACCCAAAGCCCAGCGCCACCCCAGCCCCCAGCCCTGCAGACAGGAGGTGGCTCCCTGCCAGGAAGGTCAGGAGGAAGCGATCGCCCTCCGTCACCTGCAGCATGCGACCGGTGGGTGTGGATGTCAGCCAGGCACCATTCCTGGCTTGCCGGAGTGGAGCCAGGCCCGGGTGGGCAGGCTGGGGACTCCACTAGGCCGCCTGCACTGCACCTGACCCACCACTTCTTGGGCTCCCGTGGGAACTTCAGCCCCCAGCCATCAGCTCCATGAAGTTAGAACCCCCTGGGCGCAGTGCTGCAAGATGTTTGGTCTTTCTCTACTATGCTTTTGTAAATTGTTTTTTCCTTTTTGTGCTGGGGGTGGAACCCCACATGCTAGGTGAGCACTCTCCCACTAAACTGCATTCCCAGTCCAGGATTTAGTTTTAATTTTAGTTTCTTGCAGTACTGAAGTTTGAACCCAGGGCCTTTGCACTGTGCTGCATCCCAAGCCCTTTTCATTTTTTGAGACAGTATCTCACTAAATTGTCCAGCTTGGGTTTGAACTTGCAATCCTCCTGCCTCAGCTTCCCAGAGTGCTGGGATTACACATGTGTACAACCACACGCAGCCAGTATTTGAATTTTAATTTAAGGGAAGTGCATTGCTTGGTTGCAGAACATAGCAGTTAAATAACCGGTGAGATCTGGGCTGTTAGACGCGGCTGCCGCCACCTCTCCCTGCTCCCTTGCAGAGCCTGGTACTGGCCCTCCACCCAGGCGCCGTCCGCATCTGCAGGGGGGGACATGACTTGCCAGACCAGCTCCGCTCTGGCCACTGTGAGGGTTTCTGTTTCCCTTTCAATGGCCGCGTAGGAGCCTTTAGTCTTTGACTATGACCAGCACTGTCAGTCTCCCTATAAGACTGTAGCCTCCTCTTTGAATTGTTGGCTTGGGATCCTGAGTGATGTGAGCTACACCAAAGCTCAGCAGAGTGCCAAGGCTGGGGTGCGTGCAGCTCAGAGGTGAGAGCACATCCACAAACACACATCAGAGTGTGGGGTTGAGGACCACGGTATGGCATTGTCTTCGGGTCCCCGAAGCTCCCGGAAAAGTGGGAGGGCTTTCTTTTCCTTGGCGGGGTTTCTTTCTCACTACCCACTCGGTGAGTAAACAAGTGGGTGTATGGCCAGTAGCCAGGTTGTGGCAAAGCTTTGTCCTGCTCTGCCAACCAGAGTCCCAGGCCCAAGACACATGGGGTGCCCACTGGCTCGAGGGTGACACAGAACTGGTGACTTGTGCAGCAGAACTGAAGGGAGGGCGGCAGCAAGGGTCCCAGGGAGGGCAGTTGTCCATGTTCTCCTGAGAGATAGAACTCTGTCCATAGAGACACAGAGAGAAAGAGAGGTCTGTCACCATGAAGCAGCTCATGCACTTTGGAGTCTGGCCAGTCCCCAGATCCAAAGCCGAGGCAGCAACTGGAGACCCAGAGGAGACAGTGTTTCAGTTCAAAGCAGGAGGAAGCCGGCGGCCCAGCTGGAAGGCCGTGAGGCAGGAGGAATCATTTCCTATTGAGGGAAGGCCCACCTTTCTGTTCTGTTCAGACCTTCACCTGACTGGATGAGGCCCACCCACATGCTGTGGGCTGTCTGCTTTCCTCAGTGCAGATCAAACTGTCACACCCAAAAGCCTCCCAGACAAACCCAGGATACTGTTTAGCTGTGGCTCAGTGGGTTGACACATAATTAATTTAGATGGGAGCACCTTCCACGAGGGGGACTAGATGAGGGAAAGAGGGGACACAACCAGAATGTTATTCATTCATTCCCCCACCCCTGTACCAGGGATTGAACTCAGGACCTTGCACTTGTAAGGCAGGCGTGGTGCCACTGAGCTAAATCCCAGGCCCCCATTCATTCTTTCATTCACTCAACCCTGGGGGCTGAAGAGAGGGCCAGCAGGAGCTCCACCCATTTACACAGAGCACAGTAGGTCCTTAGTCAGTGTATGACCTTGACCTCTCACCCCTCTGGTACCCCTGGCTCACACCTGCCCTGCTGTGTGTGCCTTCCCTGCAGGTGACTGAGAAACCTCCCCTCTCTGTGGAGCATTTGTCTGAGAGCCAGTTGCCCCCTGGACACTTCCAGCCATCAAAGTCATCAGGAAAGAGCTTTTTCCCAGCTGTCCCTGCGGCCTCCAAGATAAAACCCACCCTCAGTTTCCACACAGGTACAGGGTTCAGGGGAAAAAGTAGCATGTTCTGTTCTGTGTCTTTTTCTTTCCTTTTTTTTTTTTTTGGTACCGGGGATTGAACTCGGGTCCTTGTGCTTGCGCAGCAGGCAGTGAAACCACTGAGCTAAACCCCCGGCCTGATGGTGTCCCCTGTGAACTTCTGCCACTGCCCCCGTGACAGGACCCTGGCCGTGTCCAGGTGATCATGGCCACAAAACATGGCAGGGCTGGTGCTCACCCACAAAGGGTACCTGCACTGCTGCTGCAGGGAGAGCCCACATGGAGAGGCGCCTTCAAAACGTAATGTGGCAGCATGGCAATCCCACAATTCCTGACCAATGCCTAGATTCTATATTTTAATTTTTATGTATTTTTATTTCTTATTTTTGATACCAGGAATGGAACTCAGGGCCTCACATTTGCCAGGCAGGCGCTGCGCTGCTAAGCTACATCCTCGGCCCTCTGTATTTTAAAAAGTGTTTCATTTTTCACTCTTGTTCCATTTACACAAGTGTCAGTCCCTGCAGATGGGAAGGAAACATGAGTCTGTCCTCCCATGGATCCCAGGTTGTGCCAGCTCACTCGTCTGCTCCCCTGGTAAAGGCTCCCCCTTCCGGAGCATGTACTGTATGCCCAGGCCAGAGAGCAGCAGTGACCTCCCCAGGTCACATGTGTCACCAGCATGGCCAGGTGTAGCACCCCAGGGCCCTCCCTCTGTGCCTGGCAGGGTACAAGGAAGGCCTGCAGGTGGCTGGGGCAGACCAAGGAGCCACCTTCCCTTCCTGGGGCCGTGCAGGTGGGAGCTGAGTGTTATCTCCCCAGGAAGCCAGGTCCCCCCATCCAAGGCCTGCAGGGCTGAGCTCCTCAGGTTTGGCTCCTCAGGGACAGCTGTGCTGGGAATGGAATGAGGCCAGGCGGGAGGACGGAGTTAGGAAAAGTGTGACTAGAGTTTGGGCAGGCGGGGGCCTCTGTAGGGTGACCGTTGAACAGAGGCCTGAGGAAGAGGGCACCCAGCTCAGATAGGGGAGACCCATATCCCTCCCTACCACTCCCTCCACTCGCTTGCTGTAAAAATAAATGTTCCAGGGTATAGTGGCAGACACCTGTAATCCCAGCACTTGGGAAGCTAAGGCAGGAGGATTGCTGGGAGTTCAAGGCCAGCCTGGGCTACATAGTAAGTTCAAGGACAGCCTGAACTAATAGTGAGACCCTGTGTCAAAAAAACCTAAATAAATAAACAAATGTTTTGTTTTCTTTTTTCCAGTACTAGGGATTAAATTCAGGGCCTTTGCACTGACTGAACTACATTCCCAGTCTTTTTTTTTTTTTTTGGTACCGGGGTACCGGGATCGAACTCGGGTCCTTGCATTTTCGAGGCAGGCGGCAGAACCACTGAGCTAAATCCGAGGCCCCTTTTTACTTTTTGAGACAGGATATTGCTAAGTTGCCCAGGCTGGGCTTGAACTTGTGAACCTTTTGTTTTAACCTCCCAGAGTGCCAGGATTATAAGCGTGTGCCACCATGGCTGGCCCCTAGCTTCTTTTCTATTTGCTGATGTTTGATAAACCCAAAAATTGCTCTTCATGGCCATGCAATGGGCAACTGAGAGCAAGGAGGGATGGAAGAAAGAAGTTCAGTTGGTGCTGGAGAAGGAACAAGGAACCAGGAGTGGAGCTGGGAGGAACTGAAAAACCACTGCAGGAGTTCACATAAAACATAAACCTTTAGCAGGTGCCATGACACATGCCCATGATCCCAGCACTCAGCAGGCTGAGGCAGGAGGATCATGAATTTGAGGCCCGCTCGGTGACTTAGTGAGACGCTGTCTCAAAAAACCAAAGGAATGAATAAAATAAAATAGGGCAGGGGATTCAGCTCAGTGATTCTGCTGCCTCAAAAGCGCTAGGTCCCAAGTTTGATCCCCAGTACCAAAAAAACCCCCAAAACCAAACAAACAAACCAAAACCCTCCAGGGCTGGGGCAAGGCCAATGAGGGAATTAGGTAAGGAGTCCACTACATAGTAGATTTTAGTTTATTTCTGGAAATTATTGAGTAGTTCCTAAAAATAACATTCTCCTGTCTCTGGTCTTGCTCTGTAGATGAAGCCACACTGCATGTTCCAGAAGTCAGCTTCACCTTTCCCAGCCCCACATGGCAGAATGGTGCAGGCCCCATCCGGGCAGCTCTCCTGCCCCGGGACCTCCGAGGTCAGTGCTGCCCACATCCCACCCTTTGCAGACCTGTGGCCCCCACCCTACCAGCCTTCAGGATGGGAAGCAGCCAGCCCAGGAGGGCGAGTGGCACACCCAAAACCTAAGTTTCATACTCAACAGGCCCTGTGCATGCTCAGGGACTAGGCAGGACCTGGGAGGGGAGCAGGATCAGAGCTGGAGGGCTGAGTCAGAGGAAGATGGAGCGGGATAAGAAGGTTCTCCAGACTCCTGGACCTGAGTACAGCTGGCAGAGCTGGCAAACATGGCTTCAGAAGGGCCCTGGGGACAGGCGCGGTGATGCCAGAACAGTGCAATCTAGATCAGACCCAGAGGGAGGGAAGGAAAGTCCCCGAGGGCCCAGCCAGCAGCCTTCAGTACAGTGGGGCTGGAAGAGGGAGGGCCTGTGGATGTGGAGTCCGAGGTCAGGTCCCCAGCTGGGGTGCTGGCTTCACTTGAATCTGCCTGGCCCACTATAGGTCTCCTCTCTGCCCCAGGGTCTGCAGACAGCGGAGGCCAACACCGCAGCCCACTGCGCCCCAGCAACCCCGTGGGTGCCCGGGTGGCAATGCCAAGAGGCCACGGAGACCGAGATGGTTGGTGGCTGGTGGAGCAGGCATCCCGGGGGCCAGGAGCCGACCCTGTCCCAAGGCTGGATGGGCGAGGGGCTATGGCCAGGGCACACGGGGCAGCCCTCACACCACCCCAGGGCCGCCTCACCTCCTAGAGGTCGGCGCCGTGCCGTGGAGACCCAGCCCTGCCTATGGACCCTCCCAGGAAGCCCCGGCCTTTCTGGGGTCCCCCCCACTGAAGACGCCCTTCCAGGACCACCCCACTTCCAGGGCCTGCTCTAGGAGGGTGCTGTCTGGGGTTGAGGGTTGCTCCAGCCCTTAGGCCCGGGCCGCAGAGGCCCTGGGGCTGCCCGAGGGGCCACAGGCAGGTGGTGGGGTTCCCCAGTTTGGAGGTGTGCAAGCAGGTGAGCCCTGGTGTTAAGAGTGAGCATCAGGTGGCAGCAGTTTTTCTCCGGCTCCTTCCAAGAACAGATCTTACTACGGAAGGCTGGAGACCTACATCCCACTCTGGCTCTCCTTCCTGTGCTTTTGCTTGGGTTAGTGTCTTATCCCACTCAGCTTCTGTACGAAAACACTGTGGCTGGGTGGCTTAGGGACCACAGACATTGGTTTCTCTCAGCTTGGAAGCTGGGAAGTCTGAAATCAGGGTCCCAGCCTGAATGGGCTCCAGTAGGGTCTGCTTCTGGGTTGCAGACTGCTGACCCTGTGCTGTGTCCCTGCTGCTTTTATGGGGGACATTATTTCCATTCAAGAGGACTGCACCTTGCTAACGTAACTGCCCTGGGCGCACCCTTTTAATACTATCACTTTGAGATTAGGTTTCACCAGGCAAATTTGGGAAGACACAAGCATTTCACCCACTGTGATTGTTCTGTGGATACTTCCCATTCTTGGGTACAGCCAGCCCAGGGGTTCCCTCCTGGAGGTTCCCAAGCTTCCTGTCCACACCCCCAGGGTAATCTTCAGCACATGGAACAGGAGGCCCTTGAAAGCCCCTCAGCCAGGGCCCACCTCCTCCCCATCTTGGCCTTTGGGGACCCACATGGGACTGACCCTGAGTCCCCTTGCCTTCTTGCTGGGGGCTCCAGCTGCCTCCAGAGTAAAATGTAGCCCCATAGCATGTGGCTGCATCAGCCACTAGCAGGGTAAAGCAGGTGCAGAGATGAGGGTCAGTGGCCAAAGTTTAGAGCCTTACAGAGGTAGGAGGGCCAGCCCAAGGTTGGCTGCTGAGTGATGGCCTCAAGCCCAGGCCTGGCTTCCTGAGACTTTGTTACCCCACCATGCCTTCAGGACACTGGAGACAAGCACTGCAGAGCTGCATGTAGGGCCAGGGTGCGGAGCAATGGGTGCATCATTAATGGGGGCTCTGTCCATTCTCCTGTCCTGGAAAGGTGGTGCATCTCCAATTTGCACACCTCTTCTTTCTCTCTCTTTTACCCTATTGGTGCCCATAGCAACTGGAGCCCAGGAGTCGTTGGCTCTCCCAGCTTCCTCTGTCAGTGGGAGCTGAGGATTCTTAGCCTATCTCTTGCCCAAGCCACAGTTATTTCTACTTTTCCTCTGTTGCAACCCTGGTTATGAAAGCAGAGGCTGTTGTAGCTGTTAGGGGACATGGAAATACCTCAAACTGAAACACAAACTGAGGAGCTGGGGGTGCAAGCTCAGTAGTGGAGTGCTTGCCTCACATGTGGGTTGGGGGTGTCTGGCTGAGCCAGACTGTGGCCGCCCCTGGGGAGGTCACACCTTGCTCAGAGGTCGGTGGGGGCACTAAAGGTGAGGGATGCAGCCAGCTGGGCAGGACTTAAAGGCGTCTGGAGGAGAAGACCTTCACCACCATGGCCACCACCAGGGCAGAGTTGGCCCTGACCCCACCAAGGCAGCCACTCAGCTGTCATACAGCCCTGGCTCTGGAGCCCCAATCTGAATGCTGGTCCTGACTCTGTCACTGACAGAGTGTACTGGCAGCCATGTACCGTCCCTAGTTGGTTGACTTCTCTGAGCTCCTTCCTCCTTATGGATAGATGGCAGATAGGAGAAAATTAGTAAAAATGTTTTCCCATGTTGCTAATGTCCAATCCAGTTATTTAAAATGGAGGGGAAATTAGGATAACATAAAAGTAACCATTTTAAAGTGAAGGCCTCAGGGGCATTTAGTCCATTTACAGTGTTGTGCAACCATTACCTCTAGTTCCAGGACTGGTTTTCCTCACCCCAAAAAGGGACCCACACTCATTACACAATCGCCGCACCCCACCCCCATCCCAGTAAGAGGTGATCTTGATCAAGGTCTGGGTCCTCTGTCCTCACACTCACTACCTGGCTTTCAGAGCTTTTTGTTCAAATTTCCAATGAGGGTTTTGTTAGCATGAGCTTGGGAACTTGAACAAAGAGATAGTTTGGGAATTGAGGCCCTTGAGCACCTCCAAACGCAGGCCCTCTGGGTCTGTGATTTCATGTAATCTTTATTATGCACCACTTCTCAGTAACTAGCAGAATTTCAGCTGGGGGAAATGACATTTTAAGAGATATTTTTGAACAAAGCTATACTTTATATATGGTAAAATGTACCATTTGAACACACAGCCTTATGGGTCTTGACAAAAGCATCCACCTGTGTAGCCACCACAACCACTACAACCAGGAAATAGGACTGTGTACCCTCTACGTACCCCCGTCAGAAGCCACTTTTTCCCCAGCCCCAGCCCTAATCC
Source organism: Heterocephalus glaber (assembly GCF_053883595.1). NCBI lineage: Eukaryota > Metazoa > Chordata > Mammalia > Rodentia > Bathyergidae > Heterocephalus > Heterocephalus glaber. The sequence continues at coordinate 37,762,564 of NW_028258381.1, read as the reverse complement.
AGAAGGCGCCTGCCCCTGTGTTTTGCCTTTTCCAGAACATTCTCTAACTGGACTCCTATGAGGAATGGTTAATTGTGGTCATCAACTCAGGTAAATTGAGAAACACCCAGGGAATTAGTAAAGCCCACTGCTGGGTGGGTCTGTGTTTCCAGAAACGACTGGATCATAAGAGCTGACTTCCTCAGAGGTTAATCCACAGATGAGGTCATAATTTGATGGCGTTATTGGAAGGTGATGGAGACTTAGGAGATGAGGTTTAGTTGGGTGACTGCTCACTGGGGCAAGACCTTGGAGACTCTGTGGCTCTTCTTCTTTCACTCTGTTGTGCCCACAAGGTGGGCACCTTCCCTCCACCACACCCTTCTACCATGTTTCTGAGTCAGCTGACCATGGACTGAAACCTCTGAAACCTTTAGCCAAAATAAACCTCTCTTCCTATAAGTTGAGTATGTAAGGCATACCTACACACACACACACACACACACACACACACACACACATACACACACACACACACACACACACCATAGAACAGTTACTAATACACTCATAGGTAACTTTGAAATTGGCTTCTTTTTTTTTGGTACTGGGGATCCAACTCAGAACCTTGCACTTGTGAGGCAGGCAGCCAAACCACTGAGCTAAATCCCAGGTCAGAAATTGGCTTCATTTCTAATCAACACAATGCATCTGAAGGTCCTCTACACTGTTGCATGGATTAAGACTTTGTTTCTTCTTGGCTGAGTAGTATTCTATGGTGGGGTTGTGCCAGTTTTATTCAATCACCAGGTGCAAGACATCTGGGTTGTCTCCAGTTAGGGAAACTGAGTAAAGCTATGAAAAAAACATTCAAACACAGGTTTTTGTGGGAATATGAATTTCATTTCCTTAGCTCAAGACCTAGGAGTGGGCCTGCTGGGTTGACAGGAAAGTGTTTATAAGAATCACCGGATGTTTCCAGAGGGACTGTAATATTCTGGATTCCTACCAGCAATGTAGGAGAAGCAGCTGCTTTGCAGCCCCACCAGCCTTTGGTGCTGTCAGAATTAAAAATTATTCTAACCATTCCAGTACATAATAACGTTAAAAATGGCTTATTATGAGCCAGGCATGGTGGCACACACCTATAACCCCAGCACTCTGGGAGGCTGAGGCAGGAGATTCACAAGTTTGAACCCAGCAATTTAGTGACATCCTGTCTCAAAAAAAAGGCTTATTATGTAATTATTGCCACATAAATTTATGGGTTAAATTGTAATCCCAAAAAGGGTTACACTGGAGTCTTAAATACCAGTATGTCAGAATATGATGCTATTTGGAGACAGAGGCTTTAGAGAGATAGATTAGTAAGTCATTGGGATGGTCCTAATCCAATGTGAATGGTGTCCTTATAAAAATGGGAAATCTAGAAAAAATACAAAAAATGCAAATCTGGACATCCAGACAGGTATAGAGGGAAGTTAATGTGAAGAAACACAGACAGAAAACAGCCACCTGCAAGCCTAGGAGAGGCAGGAACAGATTCTCTCTGAGCCAACAGGAATGAGACCAACCCCTTGACTCCCAGCTGCTGGTCTTCAGAACCGTGGGGGACAGGTTCCTGTGGCTGAAGCCGTGTGGTCTGTGTTACTCTGTCATTGCTACAGGAGCACCCTGACACACACACAACAACACAGGCGTCGAGCTGTACACTCTGAATCCTGTTAATGTAACTGTCACCCACTTCCCAACCTTAAAACCCAGGAACAAGGAGTGATCAAAACATACAGTGAATTTAAAAAAGTTTAATTTATAACAGTAAAAGACACATGGCCATGAGTCCCTCTCAAAATTCACCCTCCTGCTTCAAACACACACATCCCATCATTCTTGCCACTTTCTGAAGCAGTTCTGGATGTCCTCTTTTGTGTTTTTATGAGGTGTGATAAAAATACAGTGAATGCTGCTGCAGAGTGCCATGCAACAGAAAAGGATGCTTGTAAAAACATCACAGTGAGTCCTCATCCACCTTATTCACTGGATCAGGCATTGTGTGACCTCTGGCTCCTCCCCAAAGTCAAAATAGCCATAAAATGGAAATGTTTTGTATCAATTCAGGTCATCAAGCCAACCACAACAGCACAATTAAGGACACTGCATAACAACGCAAATGCACTACTGGCCTTGTAGTGCCCACTTACATGGTAAATTGAGTTGAGTGTGGTGGTGCACACGTGTAATCTGAGCACTCCGGGAGGCTGAGGCAGGAGGATCACAAGTTTGAGTTGAGCCTGGGGAACATAACAAGACCTTGTTTCAAAATTAAAAAAGGCTGGGGATATAGCTCAATGTGAAGGGCCTGTAAAATACACACACAGAGACACACACAAAAACATAAATTGTATATGATGTATATTTTACCACAATTTTAAAAAATCGACGGTAAGAATAATAATTATTGTATGCTTCCTATGTATTAGGCATCTTGCTTTAGCACTTTGCACACATCTCATTTGAGTCTCAGAGACTCTTCACAAAGTAGCATCGCTACTCTTTTCTCGTGGATTTGGAGATGATATCAGAGAGCCTAAGTCACTTGTCGAGATCACACAGGAGTCCAAAGCCTTAGCTGGTGAGGGGGACAATCCTCGGCCAATGAGTTGAGGCTCATGCACGGGTCCAGTAACCAGCAGGCGCCCCATTAAGGCAGGGGCCAGGTGCAGTTGGACACATTTATAATCCCAGCGCTCCAGAAGGTTGAGGCAGGAGGATCACAAATTCAAGCCCAGGCTGGGCAATTTAGCGAGTCCCTGTCTCAAAATTTAAAAATAAAAATAAATAAGGGTTCAGAATGTAGCTCAGTTCAAAGATCCTGGGTTCATCCCCCATAGTAAGGGAGGAAAAAGGCCAATTTAGCATCACTGTAGTTCAAAGGAAGCCCGATTCTGGAATCCGACTGCAGGACGGGTTCCGCCCGTGCCCTTGTTCCGCCCCTGCTGTCGCGGATCGACTCCGCGGATTGGCTGCTGCGGAAGGGGCGGGGATCCCGGTGATCTGTGGGCGTGACCGATCTTGGCCGTAAATAGCGCGCCACATGGCACCGGCTGGCAGGGGCGGGGCAGCATGCAAAGAGCGCAGGCGCATTGAGGGGAGCGGGGGTCGCCCCAGCCTCCCCGGCTCCGGAGATGAATTCTCGCGAGAAGATGGGGGCCAGGCTCCGGCACGGGGGCGGGGCTACATCTCGGGAGGGCCAGTTAGTCGCGAGGCGGCGCCGCGGAGAGTGTGAGGACGGCCCCGGCGCGCGGATGCGGGTGAGGCCGGGGGCGCGGGGCGCGCCGGTGTCTGGCGGACAGGCACGGGGGTCTCGGCCAGGCAGAGGAGCGCGGGCCGGTCCCTTCGCCCGAAATGGGCAGGTTCAGCGCCGGCCCGCTGTGTGACCTTGGCCCAACGTGCACCCTCTCTGAGCCCTTTCCTTGCGGGGAACCGGGCCAGCGGGGTGCATGCCGGTGAGTGTGCAGCCGCCGTCACCTCCTGTGGCCACTGCGGCAGACCAAGCAACCGGCCCTGCCCGGTGGACGGTACCAATTTTGTTCTTTGGCTACTTGGTCCTCAGGCACCGACATCGGTAACAGTTCCACGACAAAGATGCTGCACTATCCCCGGGATTCCTTGCGGGAGGCTCGCTGTCCGCGGTCGCTTTGCTGTCCTGGGGCCAGGACTGTCCCCCGGCAGGGTCTGCCCAGGTCTCCCCCCCCCCCGCCCCCCGGTCGCTGGGCGTCTTTCTGCCCCTGCCCGCGGCATCCCCTTTCGGACCACAATCCGGGAGCCGTGCACCGCCAGGGTTTGGAAGAGCATCACTTAATGACCCTGTGCTGCCAAAGCAGCAGCCTGCCTCTTGGGCGGAAGGAAGCCAGGCATTAGTGCCTAACAGTGGGACCTATCTTCTCTCTGGGCTCATGGCCACCAAGACATCGCTGGCAAACCCTTGGCTCCGGCAGAGGTTCCGTCTGGCAGGGAGCACAACAAGCTGTAGTGTTTTCATATTATTAAATTATTTATTTTTTAATCCAACGCTGAAGAGACCTGGAAGGCCGGGATGAATAAGGATGTGACCACAGGCAGGGAGGATGCTCGTGTACAGCAGGGTTGCAGGGCCCCTCCCTGCCCCCACCGCAGGGCATGGTTCAGCCCTACTCCCCTGAAGTCTGACGTCGAGAATGTGAGCTGGTGTCTGGGTGAAAGGAGAGAAAAGTGGGATAATTAGGAAATAGTGTGAAGTCGAGATGCTGTCAGCCACGTGGAGTAGTGAAGTGCTTAGTTTCCCCGAAATGAGTTGGTAGGACTTTGGGGCCCACGCTTGCAGGTCCTCAGTAAGGGTTCAGGGCCCCTGATGTCCCCTACTTCATCGCTTCTGCAAACATTGTTGAACTGCTAATCGCTCACAAGATCCAGTTTGGGCTGATGCTAGAAATCCCTGAGCCTTGTCCTGGGCAGCTCACCGTGAGCCTGGCATGGACAAGCTAGGTGTTAGCAAAGTGGAGAGAAGGAACAGCTGAGCCTGGCTCTGGGAGTTTTCCACCCTGGGGAGGGTGTAGAAATTGGGCCGCCAAGGGTTGGAGGTGTATGGGGAGGACATTCCAGGGGGAGGCAACAGTGGGGACAGAGCCGTGTTTGGGGGATGTTGAGTTGGGGCTGGGTGGAAAGGCAGATTTCTGGCCGTGAGGGGCCTGGAGTGATGCGCTGGGGAGTTTGAGTTTCATGTCTTTGGATGTGAGCATTTGAGGTTTGGGGAGAAGTGTGATTAAATCTGTGTTTCAGACAGATTAATAACAGTGGGGAAGGGGAGGGTCGATTTAGGGTCTGGAGATGCAGACTGCCTTGTGTAGAGAGCATTGTGGATATGGGTATAGGACAGCGGCCAAGAGGGCAGGGAGGCTGAGGAGTTGACAGAGCTGGGGCCCCTTGCATGGTGGCCCCCTGTGGGGAGTAGTGAGAGGAACATTAGGCCACACTGGGACTAGCTGTGTGGATGTTGGGGTGCGAGGGGGAGGAGGAAAATGAGGTGATTTTCAGACTTGTAGAATTCCAGGTATTTGTGAGGTCCAGGTTGGAATCCCAGGAACAGCAGCCCGATGGGTGGAGGACAGAAGAGAGGCTGCTGTGTGGCTGAGTGTACATGCAATTTGTTGTCGTTAACGCAGAATTATTAAGGCTGATTCTGTCCTGGGGAAGTCCAGAGCTGAAGGTGCCGTGGGTGAGAGAGACTGGCTGTTGGTAACACTAAAACAAATGCAGCCAATGTGTCATTTTAAAACAACTCACATCTTTAGCTTGGAGTTTTAAATTCTTTTTTTGGTACTGGGAATTGAACTCAGGACCTTGTGATTGCAAGGCAGGTGAGGTGCCACTGAGCTAAATCCCGTGCCCTGGAGTTTTAAATTCTTTCTCTTCAGAAAGTGGCTAAGTCTCACACCTACTTGGCTGCATTTGGGACTAGTGGCTCTCCACTCACTGGTGCACAGCTGTGCCTGAAGATAATTGGCCCTCTAACCTAGTACTTCCTGCTGCTAACCAAGGAGGAGGTTTCTCTAACTATTTAGAAACTTTTGACATATCTCAGACCGGAATGGGAAATGCCAGACACAGTTGCGAATGGGGGTGGGGCAGCTGCTGTCAGACCTGGAGGATGCAGCAGCACCTAGCCCTTCAGCTCCAGCACAAGGCCACAGCCTGCAGGCTTTGGGAGTCTGAGGAGCCTGAGAGGAGAGACCTAAAAACAACAGCACCGGGGGATCAGAATTCACACCCCCCACCCCAGTGTCCAGAGAGAGCATCCAATCCTTTTATCCCCTGAGCCTTAAATATGAACAGATAACCAAGGTGGTGTGAAGAAAGCCCCTGCTGTGGAAGGGCCAGGTCAGGACCTGGAGGCGGCAGGGAGTGTGCAGGTGGGAAGCCCAGAAAGCAGAGTTGCTAACAGTGCCCAGAGAGGGGAGAGAAGGGCAGCAGGGTGTGCTGAAGAGGAGAGGACGTGGGGAGAGCCACATGACAGCTCCCAGACACAGAAATACGACAGCAGGAGTAAAAAGCCGGACTGCAGGGACAGATAAAGTGAGGAGCTCTCGCAGAAAGTGGAACAGAATCGCAAAAAGATGTCAAGTGAGAGAAAAAAGAAAAAGGATCAGATCAAGAGGTCAGCAGATGAACAATAAGAATTTTAGCAAAAAAGAATAAAGAAAAAGCACAAAGTCATCCATAGAATATCTTAGAACCCAAACTTTCTGGGTTGAAGGGCCACCTAGTGACTAGCAGGAAGGATGCAAACACAGGTGACCTCCCCTCTCCTGGGCTCCTCACTTCCCAACTTGGGTTTTAGAAGTGTAGATAGAGTTGGGTGTGGTGGCGCCTGCCTGTAATCCCAGCACTCGGGAGGTTGAGGCTGAGGGAGGATTGCTGCAAGTTCGAGGCCAGCCTATGCTGCATAGTGAGGCCCTGTCTCAAAAAAGCTGCTTGCCTATTCCAAGGCACACTATTATGAAATTTCAGAACTTGGACAGAAGACTGTGTGCAGCTTCTAGGGAAGAAAGAAAACAGACCATACGGTGATCACAGGCCAAGAAGCAGGAGAGCTTTGGGCTCTAGAAGCAGCAGCCCTGAACACTAGAATGTCAGAAAACCTTGCTTTTACTATTCTGAAGAGAAACACTGTCAACCATGAGCTCTGCACTCAAGCGCAGGAGGTAGCATGGGTGTCTCAGGCACGCGGAATCCCCCAGTGTGCCCTCCTGAGCCTTAAAGAGGTGACTGATGAACATGGGTGGCGAGCCTGGGAGGGGGCAGCCAGGCTCCGTGAGGCCAGCATTCCTGACCTGAGCCACTCGTGGGCTCTTTGGAGAGATTTTTTCGGGGGGGGGGGGCGGAGGTGAAATTATAACTGGACACCTGAGACTCTGGAACATCTGCAGAGGAGAGGAGACAGTTGGCAGAGCTGGGGCTGGGCCAGTGATAAGTACATAGAAAACAAAGCGAACGAAGACACAGGCTGTTATTAGCTCCCTGGGAAATAAACTGTTGTGTGGGAAAAGAAAAATAAGGATAACATACTCCCAGGCTCAGCCGGGAATAGTTTTTCCCCCACACCGAGAATGTGTGTAAACACAGACTGCGGCTCTAATTGGAATCATGATATGTGGTGTGGGGACCTCGTGGGGAGGGACGGATGTGTTCTCACCCACTGTGATGGGAGGTGGGTCCCCAGATGGAAAAGCAAGGTGACAGCTCTGGAAGAGTCGCTGAGCGGTAGGGGTGCACTCAGGGACGCAGTGGCCGGGACGGGGGAGGCAGGGACCCGATGTGTTTCCTACTGAACTCTGAGGAGTGGTTTAGCCTCTCATGGGTGTGTCACGCACAGGGACAGAGTCTCCAGGAAGCCTCGAACTGGGAGAAGGGCCCCCCTGGTCGCCTGTTTCTGTTTGTGCAGGGTCTTCCTCTGCAGGAGTTCACTTGCTCTCACTTCCTCTCGTCATTCTTTGTTCTCTGCATCCTGTCTCCGGGCTGTGGTCACTTTTCAGAGATTCAGGGCTTTCTTTAGCCATTTCTGTTTCTTTTCAATTTTTTTTGGAAGGGTTTTTTTTCATTTACTTTTGAACTTTTCTATTGGCACATGTTTGCAATACATACTGATTACACGCATCATGGGAAGTTGGTGCGTGGACATGACACGTCTTAGTTCTTTCATCCCTTTTCCTCCTTTCCTTGTCCTTCCATGTCTTGCTCCTCTTCCCTTTTGCTAAAGATCTATCTGCCTGGTTCCTATTGTTGGTTTTTTACTTTGCTCTTTCTTTATCCTTTGGGTTTCTCCTATGAGAGAAACCATGCAATATCTAAATATGATCTCAAAGTGCATCCATTTTCCTACAGATGACTCAGATTTACCTTTAAGGCAGAGTAGCACTCCACAGTATATAAATACCACATTTTCTTTATCAATTCCTATCCGCTTCTTCTCGAGTCTCCAATGTATTAGACTACGTTTTCGAAGTAGTTACTAATAATCGTTTAGGTTTGGGCAGTGTTGGTTGCGATGTCACCTTTGTCTTTCTAATTGCATTGATTTGGGTCTTTACTTTTTCTTTTTTGGGGTAAGATTGGCTAAGGGTTTGTTTGTTTTGTGTATTCCTTCAAAGAACCAGCTCTTCAATTCATTGCTTCTTTGTATAGAAAATACAAAACTAGGGCAATCCACTTTACAGTCCCCTCCTGTCTCTCAGGAGCTATCTCTCCCAATAAATTTTTCCCACTCTTAAAAAAGGGGGGCGGGGCTGGAGATTTAGCTCTGTGGTTCTGCCACCTGCCTCGCCAGTGGAAGGTCCCGAGTTTGATCCCCAGTACCAAAAAAATTAAAAAGAATTTTTTAAATAGTCTCATTTCATTCATTTTTGCTCTGATCTTTCCTGTACTAGTTGTGTTACTTTTCTCATTGTTGAGACAAAATACCCAACACCCAAAGTTAAAGGAGGAAAGGGTTATTTGGCTCACAGTTTGTATATGTTTCAGTCCATAGTTGGCTGGCTGCAAGGCAGGGTGGTGTGGCAGAGGAGAAATAGGAAGCAGGCAGGTGAGAGCACATTAGCCCTCTTTCTGTCCCTTATATTCTATGCAGGCCACCTCCCCTAGGGTGGGTGTAGCAGTCACACCCTTAATCCTAGGCAGAACTATGCCAAACCAATCAGTGGAGGATTTAGTAATCACACACCCTTGATCCCAGCACCACACACCCTAGATCCGGCCACCTCTGAAAAGCACCCTTATAACAGTGTGAGGCTTTGGGGGGCATCTAGACACAGCCGCAACATCAGCTTTGGGTTTGGATTGTTATTTACTTGGCTTTGTTCTGTTTTTCTGATATGGGCATTTACAGCTATAAGCTTCCTCCTTAAGACTCTTTCATTGTATCCCATAGGTTCTAGCGTATTGTACGGGCGTTATCACTTGATTCTAGGAACTAATTTCTTCCTTGATTTCTTCTATTACCCACTGAGTATTCAGGAGTATATTGTTTCATTGCCATGTGTTTGCTATAATCTGATACTATACATGGAATAATTTCAGTTCTCTTGTATTTAAGTGTACTTTATGGGCTAATATGTGGTCTGTTTTGGAAAAAGTTCCATGTGCTGCTGAGAAAAATGTATATTCTGTTGTTGGGTGGAACACTGTAGATATCTATTAAGTCCGTTTATTTGAAGATGTGGTTCGATTCTGATTTTTTTTTTTTGGCCTAATTTATCTATTTGTGATAGTGGTATATTGAGGTCCCCCACTATAATTGTATTGTTGTTTATCTGATCTTTTATGCTTAGTATTGTGTATTTTATGAAGTTGGGTGCACTGATGTTCAGTGTACATGTGTTTATAATTGTTATTTCTTCCTGTTGAATTGTTCCTTCAACCAACATGTAGTGACCTTCTTTGCCTCTTGTAATCAGTTCTGGCTTGAAGTCCACTTCGTTTGAAAATTGGAGAGCTATTCCTGGTTGTTTTGGGGCTCCCATCGCATGGAATATTGTTTTCCATCCTTTGGGTTTTAGTCTATGAATTTCTTTTTGGATTAAATGTGTTTGTTGTGTACAGCATACTGTTTAGTTTTGTCTTTTGATTGAATCTGCCAATGTATGCCTTTTTTTTTTTTTGGTACTGGAGATCAAACTCAGGTCCTTGCGCTTGCGCAGCAGGCGGCAAAACCACTGAGCTAAATCCCCAGCCCTCAATGTATGTCTTTTAATTGGAGAGTTGTTATTACTGACAGGTATTGACTTCTTGTCATCGAATTATTTTCCTGTTGCTGATTCCTTTTCTTTTTGGGGGGGCGGTACTGGGGATTGAACTCAGGACCTTTCTTTTGCCAGGCAGGCACTGTGCCACTGAGCTACATCCCCAGCTCTGACTCCTTGTCTTCAAAGGGGATTTTTAAACATAACCACAAGTAGAGGATACTAATGAGCCTCTCTGCCTTCTGCCCAGCATCAGTCCTCTTTTTGGGTTTTCTTTATCATAGCACCTGTTGAGCACCTACTGTATGCCAGGCACTGTTAGGAGCCTTGAGGACCCAGCTGTGGCAACCTCCCTCCTAGAGTTTCTGCTTCTGCTTATGATGCTGGTGAGCAGTGACTGAATCTGAGTAAGGGCAATACTCTGGGGAAGCAGCAGAGTATGGAGGCCAGGAACGGAGTCCAGACGCCCAGCAAGGGGAGCTTGCCCCACTGGACAGCTGATGAGCAGTGAACCATTGATGGGGGTCAGCAGGGCCAAGGGGTGAGAGATGAGACTGCTGGGGTGCTGGGCATGCCGCTGGAAGGCAGGGGACTCTGTGAGTGGAGGATTTGGGGAAGAAATGTGTCAGGATCTGGCTTCTACCAGAAAAACTATGGCTCTGGGGTTGGTTGTAGGGGAGAAGGGCAGAGCAGGCAGGGGTTTGCTGACCTTGTAACACACAGGTGAGAGCAGATGGTGGCTCACCCAGCGCGAGCACGTGGGGAGAGGGGGAGAGAGGCCAGGAGAGGACAGGGTCTGAAACCCCAAGCATATGTCTAAACTGATCATGGTGACATGTATTATTATTTTCCTTTGAAATAGTTTATTTGAATTGACTTAACTCCTAGAAATGAGTTACCTGGGCCGGGGATTTAGCTCAGTGGTTTCACCGCCTGCTGTGCAAGCACAAGGACCTGAGTTCCACCCCCGGTACCAAAAAAAGAAAGGAGTTATCTTTTGGGGTATTGAGTGGTGCATAGATGATGCATCAGACATGATCAGGGTCTTCTGAGAACTCAGGGTGTGGCCTGGAAATACCGGGCTGGTGGTGTGCACTTGGACCTTGTCCACTTGGAAGATGCTGCCCAGGGTGTCAGAGAGCAGGAAAGAGAGTGCCAATGAGTGCTGACCGCCTGTGCCCTCCGCCCAGCTCTGCAGGAAAGTACTGGACTTGAGAGGCTATGCTTGCGGTCAGCTTTCACTCAGGTCTTTTGGGACATAAATTAATGTTCTGTTTTCATCAGTGTGACCATTTATCACTTATATTTATTCATATATACTGTCGGCTTTAGTTTGCAGGGTTAACTGAACACAAATGAAGTAATTTTATTTTTTTTTAATTTTATTATTTTTTTTTTTGGTACCGGGGATTGAACTCGGGACCTTGCGCTTGTGAGGCAGGCGCCGGAACCACTGAGCTAAATCCCTGGCAAATAGTAATTGGACACAGTTCTGGAAAGGTGCTTTATTTGACCTATCGCAGAAACTCTTTTTTTTTGGTACCGGGGATCGAATTCAGGTCCTTGCGCTTGCGCAGCAGGCAGTGACACCACTGAGCTAAATCCCCAGCTGCAGTAATTTTATAAGCAAATAAACCATAGTCATAGTGGTACCAAGTGAACGCCTGTCTTACAGTAGGGGTTTTAATGAGACACCGTGTAGTCTGTTTGTTAAGCTGGAAAGGCAGTAAGCATAAGCAGTAAGTACTTTCTGGTCTTTGTGAGTAGCATAAATAAATAAACCTTGAGAAATTCGTAGACTTCCTAATGAAGGTCATGTCAGTTGATTTAATGCTCAAGAGCTTGCTTATTTGGAAATGAAGGAGCTAATTCAGAAATAAAGGCAGTAAAAATCTAGTAAATCTCCATTTCTGCAGAAGTCTCTACTGTGGAGGCCAGAAGAGCAGAGTGGTGGGGGAGGTGGACTCAAACCTTCAGGCACCGGCCAGAGCATTTGCTAGCTACAGAGACTTGGGCAAGTCATCTACATTTTTTGGCCTAATTTCATCATAATTAGTATGAAAATTAAACAATATGTGCAAACAGCTTAAAACAACATCTTTATTATTTTTGGTGGCTCTGGGAATTGAACCTAGGGCCTCATGTGTGCTAGGGAAGATCTCTACCACTGAGATACAACCCCGCCTTTAGCAAAGCTCTTTTTTTTTTTTTTTGGAGACAGGGTCTTGCAAAGTGCATGCTGACTTTGAACTCACTATGTAGCCCAGGGTGGCCTGGAACTCAAAGTGATCCTCCTGCCTCAGCCTCCTGAGTGTTGGGATTACAGGTGTCTGCCACCCCACCCCCCAGCTAGCCCTTTTTATTTTGTATTTTTTCACTTTTTGGTACCGGGGATCGAACTTGGGACCTTGTGCTTGCGAGGCAGATGCTGGAACCACTGAGCTAAATTCCCGGCCCAATTTTTTCACATTTTGAGACAGTGTCTTACTAAGTCGCCCAGGCTGGGCTTGAATTTGTGATCCTCCTGCCTCAGCTTCCCAGAGGTCCAGGATCAATTTTTTTAATGGTGAAATTTGAAGAGTCTGAGTTTTAAATTTTGCTAAAGTCCAATGTGTAAGTTGTTTTGTTTTTCTCTCTCTTGTGGTTTGTGCTTTTGGCATCCTGATAAACCTCTCCTGAGGTTATGGGCAACATCTCCTTTTTCCTTTGAAGGATTTATAGTTGGTATTTATGTTTAGGGGAGTAGTCCATCAGGAGTGAATTGTGTGTATGGTGTGAGGTGTGGGGTTGAAGTTTGTTCTTTCCTATATAGACATCCTGTTGCTTCAGCACCATTTGTTGAAAAGACTTTCTTATTGAAGTACTTTGGCACTTCTGTTAAACATAAATTAGCCATATGTGCGTGGGTCTCCTGGATTCTCCCCTCTTCTATTTATCTTTGTCTGTCCCTACACACCGCCTTACTACTTCCCAGCTTTGTAGTCAGTCTTGAAATGAACTGGTGTAAGCTGTCCAACTCTGTACTTCCTTTTCAGGCTTGTCTTGGACATTTTAGGACCTTGGCATTTCCTAATACCTTTAAAAAATAGCTTGTCAATCCCTCCAAAACTCCTCCTGGGACTTTGATCAAAGTTTGTTTTCTTTCTGGAATGCAGCCTGAGAGAATGGACTTCATGTTGAGGCTGCTGGTGGTGTGTTTGACACAGCTGTTCATTTATTTAGAGCTTCAGTTTGTCTTTGCAGTGCTTTGTAGCTTTCCATGTGGAGCCCCTAAGGTTTTATAACTGAGTGATCATTGGCAGTCTAAGATTTGTGCATTCTAATTTTTTGTGATTTCTTTTTGTATGAGTCCATGAATGAGTACATTGTCATGGCGTGCTGACCCATGTGCAAAACACATCTCAATTCTTATTTTCATCTACTTCCCCTTATCTCCTTCCATCTCTTCTTCCCTTCTCATTTGCAAAAGATCTATCTCTCTGGTTCCTATTACCTATCTTTTATTTTGCTCTTTAATTTATGTGTACTTTGGGCTTCTCATAGAACAGAAACCATGCAATATTTAAGCTTTTGTGTTTGATTTATTGCATATCATACTTTGATGGTCACTTTGAACTGATGCCCAGAATTGTTATTGACTAAACTGAGTATTTCCCAAGAGCTGTTTCTTTTTAGTTTGAGACAGGGTCTTGATAAATTTCCCTGTTGGGCTTGATCTTGAGATCCTCCTGCCTCAGCCTCTCAAGTTGCTTGGTATATAGATGTGTGACATTGTGTCCATCGTATTTTTGTTTTGTTTTGTTTTTGGTACCAGGGATCGAACTTGGGTCCTTGTGCTTATGAGGCAGGTGCTGGAACCACTGAGCTAAATCCGCAGCACCCCCAGCATATTTTTTATATATCATCTTCTTTGGCCTTTTTAGAAATCTCAGCATAAAAATATCTGGCCTACATGCAGAAGATTTCCCAGCAGCTTATCAATTGAAATAGATAATAAACAGTAGATATTCATACTGTGGAATACTACTCAGCAATAAAATAAGGAACTGTCTACTGATACAACCAACAGCCTGGGTAACTCTCAGGAGCACTGTGATGAGAAAAGCCACACCTGAAAGTCAACCTGCTGCATAATCCACCTGTATTCTGGAGACAGAGTGGGCCTTTCTCCGAGCTGGGTGTAGGGCAGGTGAGGAGGGAGCTTTGGTGAGTGTCGGAGATGTCCTGTATCTTAATTATTGTGTCCACTTGCCAAACTCACCCAACTGTCCATTTAACAAGAAGAGGGAGTTTCCCTGTGTGTAAGTAATACCCCATAAACATGATAGAAAAGAAAAAAGAAACCAGAGGTGCCAAGGTGACTCAGTCAGGAAGGAATGATCTTCCACTAATGGTGCGTCGACAGCTGGTATCTGTGTGGGAAAAAGTGACTCCCACGCTCTCCCTGGCAGTCAGGATGACCTTCCCCCAGGCCACAGGCCCTGCTTCCAGTTCTCAGTGCTCACTGTCCAGTTCTCATAATCCTGTCTGTCTACAGTGTGCAGTAAACACACACACACACACACACACACACACACACAACTTCTAGTCCAAATGACAAGGAAGTGTTTGTATTAGGGAATCAGTGTGTGTGTATAAAGAAAGATCATAAGGAATTGGCTCGTGTGATTTTGGAGGCTAAGAAGTCCAGACCCAGGAGAATGATGGTGTAAATCCCAACTTGAAGGCAGGAGTAGACCTGTGTTCTCGCTGGTAGACAGCCAGGCCCTGAGAGTGACCTTGTCCTGTGTGTTTGGCTCCCAGGTGGGGTGGAAGAGGCCACTCACACTGGGGACCTGGTTTTTAAGTCTGCTATTGGTGTGAAGGTTCGTTTGCACCAGTGGGGCCTCAGCATAGGACCTACTTCCCGGGCTGCTGAGTCTGTCTGGGCATCACGCCCTATGTGTTTTGTGCAAGGAAAGAAGAGTCTAACAGCCACATCCACACGAGCAACTCTGTCAGCCTGACTGCTGTGGTTGGGCTTAAACCTGCACCAGGTACCAGAAGCACTTAGGAGGACATTGGACACAGCCTGTGGAGCATTAGTCCCTCCCGGAATGACCTCTGGGTGAGACCGTGCCTTCTCCGTTCTCTCCAGGTGGCACAGGCCAAGTTCACACACAACCCGCTGATGGGAAGTCCTTTCATCTGTGAAACTTCAGCACGCTGGTTTTTCAAGACATGCAGGATTTTCTGTTGACCTCTTTTGTGACATAGTGAGAGATTTGTAGTTAGAAATCGTGCTCTTATTTTTTGAATGGAAAAATCACTCTCTGAGGTCAGTGTGGCCACTGCTTTTGAGAGGGAACGGGAGGATGACTTCGGTTCTCAGCCTGACTGCTCTCATCTGACCCACTGCATGGCTCTCTGTCCCCTCATGGCAGCAAGATGTTACCCAGACTTCAGGCTAGAGCTGTCTGGCCATGGAGCAGAAGTTTCTAGAAGCCCAAACTGCTTTTAAAAGTAAAACTTGCTGGTGATGCTTTCTGGTAGCCTTTGTCTCTCCTTTTCTTGAAGTTGTAAGAACTGACGCTGTGTGTTTTCAAGTAGCAGAGTTCCCACTTCAAAGGATTGCTGTCACAGACCTTTTTCCTGTATCTGGCAGTTTGTTTTTGCAACTGCTGTTTATGTGGCTTGTCTAAGGCTGGAAATGACAGCACAAGGGCTGCCCTTGATGTTAAAAAAGAACCAGGGCTCCTCAGACTCAAAGGTGAATGCTCTCCCGCAGCCAGAATTGAAGGCTCAGCGCCTCCATGTGGAAAGGCTGAGAGGGCCGTGCCCAAGCCGGTCTAGCAGTGTGGGCTCAGGGCGTGATGAGGCGGCAGAGCAGTGCAGAGTTGAGGGGCCAGATGTGCAGGCCCACGTGTCCAGAGGGAACCTTCAGAGCTTGTTCTCATGTCTTCTTTCCTGCAGAAAACAAGATAGGACTGATTTTTCTATCTTGTTTGCATGCACACCCCCATTATGTTAACATTAAGTTAGTGTCTGTGTAGTGATTGTTGCAGGCAAAGTCTAGAGGTCTTTGGCAAGGAGTTAAGTGGGGTTCAGCGGTAGATGCTCCACTGCGTCCCCTCCTGCAGCTTTGTAGTAGTGTTCTTAAAGCCAGGACTTTTAAAAACACATGGTCTACATTATCCATTTGTCCATTCACAGACACTTGAGTTGCTGCCATGCTTTAGCTGTTGTGACTCATGCTATTGTGAACATGGTGTACAAATACCTCTGTAGATCCTGCTTTCAATTCTTTTGGGTATAGACCCTGAAATGGAATTGCAGGATCATATGACAATTTTTTTTATTTATTTATTTATTTATTTAAAACAGGGTCTCACTGTGTAGTTTAGACTGGCCTTAAGCTCACTATGTAGCCCAGGCTGGCCTCAAACTCACAACAATCCTCCTGCCTCAGCCCCCCAGGTGCTGGGATTACTCGTGTTCACCCCTACTCCTGACTTCATGTGGTAATTTTATACGGTAATTCTATGTTCAGCTTTTTTTTTTTTTGGTACCGGGGATCGAACTCGGGTCCTTGCACTTGTGCAGCAGGTGGCAAAACCACTGAGCTAAATCCCCGGCTCTATGTTCAGCTGTTTGAGGAACTCACAGCCTGTTTTCCATAGGATTGGATCATTTCACTTTCCCACCAGCAGTACATAAGGGTTCCACTTTCGCCATGTTATTTTTAGGTGTTTTGTTTTGTTTGTGTGTTTGTTGAGACAGGGTCTCATATAATCCAGGCTGGCCTTGAACTCACTATGTAGCCCAGGCTGGCCTTGAACTTGCAGCAGTCCTCCTCTGCCTCAACCTCTCGAGTGTTGGGATTACACGCGTGCACTACCACACCTGGGTTTTTCAAGTTTTTTGATCATTGTGACCCTAGTGGGAGTGAGGTAGTTTCTCATTAGAGTTTTGATTTGCATTTCCCTGATGATCAGTGATTTTGAGCTCCTTTTCAAGTACCGTATTTATCGGAGATTTGTATATTGTCTTCAAAGAAATGTGTATTCAACTCCTTTGCCCATTTTATTTATTTATTTGTTTATATTTTGGGTACTGGGGATCGATTGAACTTGGGTCCTTGCGCTTGCAGGGCAGGTGGCGGAATCACTGAGCTAAATCCCCGGCCTCCTTTGCCCATTTTAAAATCAAGTTGTTTATTTTTTACTTTTAGGAGTTCTTTATGGTTTCTGGATATCAATTTCAGGTCAAACACGTGGTCTGCAAATATTTCTCCCATTCTGAGCTTTTTTACTCTGTTGATGTAGCTTGTCTAACAAAAAGCTTTTAATTTCCTGAAGTCAATTTGTTTATTGTTTCTTTTGTAACACCTAATTTTTGTGGTTGCCGTATCAGTCAGTCCATACTAGAGAAACACATTTAATACAAGATATACAAATATATAAGAATTTACAAGATTGGCTTACAGTGGCCACCCACAGAGTCAGATATGGAAGAAGTCGGATATGCAAAAGGTCTGTGTATGCTCTGGAGATCCAAAGGGTCCAGTCGAAGGCCTGAAGCTCACTGTAGTGTTCCTTGAAAGTCCGCCTCAGGAGGCTGAAGGGTCTACACTGGAAGCCAGGAAACACTGTCCAAGGTGAAGGTGAAGACTGAGCTCTTCTGAAGAAACGGTAGCAAGCCTTCTGTCTTTGTTTCCTTTTTATTCCATTCAGGCAGCAAGCCTATTGGTTGCTGTCACTCACACCAGGGTAGCTCTTCTATCTTCAGTAAATCCTTTCAGCCACACCCAGAACTATGCTGATCTAATTAATTAATTAGCTTTTCATTTTATCACTTATTATCCCACATTTAGTAATAATTCATTTATTCCTTCATGAAACTCAATAATAATACTTTAGCCATCAACTCAGATAAAGTTCTGTTTTATCCATATATACTTAAAGATATTTTAGGTGTTCTATTCATTGTTAACTTCACTAATATTTTTTTTCAATCTGATTTTGTTTTTAATTAAGTATTATGGTCACATAAAAATTTGTGCTGATGTTGTACCTTCCCCACTTTAATCCTTCTAAAGAGCTGACAAAAAGCACCACTGCCAATCACACAAAAAACAGTCCTTTCAATCTTGTGTTTTTAAATAGCTGTTTAAATACTATCCTGAATAATAACTTAGTGCAAAGTAAAGAATTCAAAAATAAAATCTAACTCACTATTGTGTCATGCTTTTAAAAGGATCTGAACTTATAGATCAACTATAAAAGGTGAGAAGTGTTAAATATCCTTTATTTAGTATTATACATACACCAAACTAAAATGCCTTTCAGTAAGTAAAAGGCAGCAGTCTTTAGATACAGGGAATTCTAATTAAATTGGCATAGTCAAGATAAAAAATATAGATGTTCCTTCCTGGTCTTCAACCACTGTCTTTCACAAGCTAATAAACAAATTGAAACAGGAGTCTTGCTTGGTTGTGAGACAGTGAAGGATTTCCCTGGTATTTAAACATATTCACACAACCAGTTATATGTAGAAATCTAAATATAAAACCAACCTCCAGTAGGTTTTGAGATAACATTCTCCATCTTTGTGAGAAGTCGAACATTACTAATCAAGTCCAACCATATTTTTAGAAAGGGAAAACAGTGATAGTATTTACTGAACTGGAATTAATATCAAAGCTTGAAAAAAAAGATATCCATTTAACTATAAGCCAATTTTACTTAAATCAGGACTGTCCAACAAAAAATATTCTGTCAGCCACTCATGATCTGAATTCTGGTGTATGAGATCTATTAAATTATGGTACACATAAAAAAGCTATGAGACGTTTCTGTTCTGTAATAAATAAGGCAGTGACTATTACTCATCAGTAGCTTCTTTGAGGTAAGCTATTAATTCTGCCCTTTCTCCCTTCTTAATGCCAGTGAAGATCATTTTTGTTCCAGGGTTGTACTTCTTGGGATTCTCCAAGTACTCCATCAATGTATCCTCTCCCCCGGTGATGCCTTTGTTCTTGTTGGCGTCTGTGTAGGAGAATCCGGCAGCTTGACCTGTCTTCCGCCCAAACAGACCATGGAGATTTGGGCCCGTCTTGTGCTTGCCTCCCTTCTCCACAGTGTGGCACTGGGCACACTTCTGACCAAAAATCTTCTTGCCTTTCTCAGTGTCACCCATTTTGAAATCTGCTGCAGCTTCCGCATCCGAGGCTCAGCGCTCTTTCGTCGTTACCACAGAGAAAGTTCCACCTCAGAAGCCAGACGTCCCGCTCTCTAACTTTACTAATTTTAATTTTATTCTCTCCAAACTTATGGAGACACCCAGGTAATTACATACTTGCATACCTGCTTAACACTCCTCCATATATTTGCATGTGTAATTCTATGTTCCATCCCCCAAAACTTGGAGGGGTACAAAGATTAATATTTTTTATCCTAATGTTAGCTATCATTCCTACCCTTTACTCATCAAAATGATGAAGCATAATACTTTGTCCTTTGAATCAATGCCTATCTGAATTCTAATAAGAAATTTACTTGCATTCACGTGGATTGAAGACCAGCCAGTACAATACTCACTATTATTGATCAACTAGCAACAATCTTACATTTTCCTGTTATTTTAACCTTTATACCATTAATGAGCGTACTAGAAAATAAAGTACTAAAATGATGACTCTTTGTCATATAAGTACTACTCTTGCCTTGTAAACCAAAAGTGGAGAATTCACTTCCCTAGGACAGTGATGGCAAACCTTGTAGAGCTTTCAGTGATACAAACAGCCTGTTGTGGCATGTGTGCCATAGGTTTGCCACCACTGCCCTAGGACATCAAAATTAAGCAAGAAGCTTACAGTTCATCACCAGCACCCAAAACTGTAATTCTAACTATTCCTTCGCCAACATTGCAGTCATATATTATACCATTTTACAAACTTAATCATACTGTTCTTTACCTTATGTACTTTGTACATTAATCCATTGTCCCATTACCAATGTAACAAATACCATACATGTGTTGTACTACATAAAACATGATGTATATAATCAACATTAAAATAATGACCCCATGCTTATAAGCAAATACACAGAACTGAAACAATATATAGCCCATTAGCTTATCTTTACGGCAGTTTCCTCAGGTGCAGTAGGAGAGGCCAACACCACAGGGGGTGGGCGTGGGGGTGCCTCTGCCACTGTGGGTGGGGAAATCTCTTCCTGGGGCAAAATAATCTCATTAGAGCCTAGGAGCTCAACATCCGCAGCCTCCCAGGGTCCTCCCAAACGTCTCCATCCCAGTTTACTGGATCCCATTCTTTTCCGATCAGTGCCCTCACCTTTACTTCACATCCCCTTCGAGGCTGAGCATTAAACTTACGCTGTATTTCAGCCAGTCCAATTATGAGGGCTTGTGTGTGGCTTTCTGCAATCTCGGCCCTGCAGCTAAAGGAGAGGAGATTCTCTTTCAGACACTTTTAAATGTTTATATGTGTCTGGAGCTGGGAATTTGAATCTGAGCTCCTTATTTTCCTTTATTAATTTTTCTTCACAGAAGACTAGATTTCCTATGGATGTTTTGAGATCATTGTTTTCCTTCACTAGTTTCTCCAGAGAAGTTAACAGCAACCAGCCAGCATCACTGTATTTCCCACTCTGCCAAAAATATTCAAAAGTATCATATTTGGAGTCGCTAAATTCCTTACATCTCACAAGTGGTGAATTACGATAATCAAATGGATCTACATTGGGTATTTAAACAATTCATACCAAGGACTGTCCGTATTTCCCACATATCAGAAGGAGAGACCACGGTATCTCTAGGTCTCACCAAATTAACCAACTCCAGGAACCACTAAAGCCATTAAAGAATTTTATCTTTACAGTTCTGTTTCTCTAGAGCCATTCCCAGTATGAAAATCTGTATCGGCGCTTATTAGAGAAACAGGTTTAATACAAGATACAGAAATAAATAAGAATTTACAAGATTGGCTTACAAAGGCCACCCACAGAGTCAGCTATGAAGAGTGCAAAAGGAACCTCCCAGGGGAACAGGAGGTGCTCTGACTATCGTACCAAGGCAGTGTCATATAGTCCTGCAGGGGCTGGCAGGTTCCCAGCTCCATTCATGGGGTGGCTATGGTGCTCTGGAGCCCAGAATGTGTCACACACCTCCACCACCTGCTTCCCCACTGACTGTGCTCCGGGTTTTGCTAACCGGGTACTCTGCCCCTTCCACATCAAGCGGCACATCCAGCAGGAAGCAGGTTGCTCTGCCGTCAGGGAACTGTGCTTCCCCTTGCAGGAAGCCAGCAGGGGCTGTCCGACAGGTGTGCACAGTGAAGGGCATTGGGGGAAGGGCGTCTTTAGCATTTTCCTGAACTTTGGCTTGAGCCTCCTGGTGACTTTCTTTCACTACATCTCCTCCGCATTCTGGACAATGGGGAGTGGCTTCCTGCGGTCCGAGCTTCCTCTGTGTGGCACAGTGATGCAGGCTCTCTGCTTGTGTCGTTGCTCACACTCCGGTGCTTATCATTCTGAGCGGCAGCAGTCACCTCACATGGAGGAGGTGGAGGGCTGATGAGGTCCCACAAAGCAGAGTCAGGGAAGCAAGAAGGGTGGGAGCGAGAGGAACCGTGAGGGGGCTGTCGCTAATGCGGTGTCATTGTCCCTCCAGGTTGGCCTCAGAGCGATGCCCTGGCTCTCTTGAAGCTGAAGTGAGAGGGTCCAGGCACGGGCCCAGCCCGGGCCGGACAGCATGACCAAGCCCCGGCTCTTCCGGCTGTGGCTGGCCCTGGGCTCTGTCCTCATGGTCCTGTTCATCATCGTGTACTGGGACAACGTGGGCACTGCCCACTTCTACCTGCACACCTCCTTGTCCAGACCTCACGCCCTGGCGCCCCTCCCCACCACCGGGCAGGGGGAGGACACGGAGTTCACCTCCGATGTGGACGAATTTCTAGATAAGTTGCTTAGTTCTGGTGCAAAGCAAAGTGACCTTTCCAAGAAAAAGACCGAGCAACCCCTGGTGCTGGCCTCCAGCAAGCCTGCACTGAGCCGCATGGAGGAGAGCGTGAGGGGCTACGACTGGTCCCCCCAGAACGCCCAGCAGCGCCCCGACGCAGGCCGGCAGCAGGCCGAGCGCAGACGCATGCTGCGCCACTTCTGCGCCAACTCCAGCCTGGCCTTCCCCACCAAAGAGCGCTCCTTCGACGACATCCCCAACTACGAGCTGAACCACCTCATCGTGGACGACCGCCACGGCGTCATCTACTGCTACGTGCCCAAGGTGGCCTGCACCAACTGGAAGCGCGTGATGATCGTGCTGAGCGAGAGCCTGCTGGACCGCGGCGCCCCCTACCGAGACCCGCTGGACATCCCGCGGGAGCGCGTGCACAACAGCAGCACGCACCTGACCTTCAACAAGTTCTGGCGCCGCTACGGCAGGTTCTCCAGGCACCTCATGAAGATCAAGCTGAAGAAGTACACCAAGTTCCTCTTCGTGCGCGACCCCTTCGTGCGGCTCATCTCGGCCTTCCGCAGCAAGTTTGAGCTGGAGAACGAGGAGTTTTACCGCAAGTTCGCGGCGCCTATGCTGCGGCTGTATGCCAACCTCACCAGCCTGCCCACCTCGGTGAGCGAGGCCTTCAGCGCCGGCCTCAAGGTCACCTTCGCCAACTTCATCCAGTATCTGCTGGACCCCCACACTGAGAAGCTGGCGCCCTTCAACGAGCACTGGCGGCAGGTGTACCGCCTCTGCCACCCGTGCCAGATCGACTACGACTTTGTGGGGAAGCTGGAGACCCTGGACGAGGACGCCGCCCAGCTGCTGCAGCTGCTCAAGGTGGACGCTCAGGTCCACTTCCCCCCGAGCTACCGGAACAGAACTGCCAGCAGCTGGGAGGAGGACTGGTTCGCCAAGATCCCCCTGGCCTGGCGGCGGCAGCTCTACAAACTCTACGAGGCGGACTTTGTTCTCTTTGGCTACCCCAAGCCCGAACATCTGCTCGGAGACTGAGTGCCACTCCAAGAGCCGTCAGCGGTGGCCCCCGAAGCCCGTGGGACCTTGCCGGGAACCTGAGCGGGGCACTGGGGCCAAGCTGTCTCTTTGGCTTCCCTGCCCTCGTGTGGAGGGCCTAGTCTTGACCTCCCGTGCTCAAGGCTTTACACAACCCAGGGCTCTGCAGTCTGGGCTTGCTGTTCACTCCAGACCCTGTGTTCACTGAGCACTGTGTTAATATTGTTTTCTAAGATTAATATATTTCAGATATTTAATATGAACGTGGAGGAAAGCCAGAGTAAAGCGTGGCAGCTGGGCTCTCACCGCTCTGTGGTTCTTTGGGTTGGGCACCGAGCACACATGGTGGGTGTGGAAAATAGTAAATGGGGACTGCATGCCTCACACCCGGCTGGAGGAGGCGGCTTCGGCTTCGTGGTGTCTCAGTGGGGAGGAGAAACCTAATCTGAAAGCCGGCTATTGTAGTCAGTTTTTACGACTGGGCTGGGTGTTTTATAAGGAAAAGAGATTTATGAGCTCCTTGTTTGGAGGTTCAGCAGCACGACACCAACGTCACCTTGGCTCTCGTGAGGACTTCAGGGCAGAGGCAACGGCAGGGATCACATCACCAGATGGGAGGCCAGAGCACAGCTGGTGTCCCATATCCCCTTTCAAGGGCATGACCGCTCAACCTCAGGACTCCCCTAGGCCCACCTGTGGAGGACCAAGCGTCCCACACAGGGCTCACTGGGGAACACACCCAGACCACAGCACAGGCTTTGCCTGTATTTTTTTTCATTAAGTTTATTGGTCCATTTGAGGTGTACAATACAGCTACATTCATCACTGGGATCTTGTACCTTTCATGATGCATCTTGGTTCTTATTTTTTCCCCATTCCCTGCCCTCCCTTCACCCCCTCCACACTTCCCTATTTACAAAGACTGTTTCCATGTTTTTCCTTTTCTCATATTTTTTCTTTTCCCTTCTTTCCTTTCCCCTACCCCTCCCACTTCCCCTAGTCCTTTAGACCTTTTCTTCCTATTTCACATTATCAATTATACATTTTTTTTTGGTACCGGGGATCAAACTTGGGACCTTGCCCTTGCAAGGCAGGTGGCGGCACCACTGAGCTAAATCCCTGGCCCAGTTATACATTTTTATTCTTATTTACGTTTTCAGTTTTTCACACCAGAGAAACTATTCGGTATTTACACCTGTGTGTCCTATTTATTTCACTTAAGAGGATGGCCTCAATGTGCATCCAGTTAGCTATAAATGTCTCTAGTTTCTCATTCTTTATGGCTGAGTAGTACTCCATTTTATTAAAAAAAAAACAACCCACATCTTCTTTATCCAGTCTCCAGTTGATGGGCATTTGGGCTGCTTCCAAGTGTTAGCTATTACAAACTGTGCTGCTATAAACATGGGTGCACATATATCACTGTGGTATGAGTCTTTTAATTCTTTGGGGAAGATCCCCAGCAGGGGAATAGCGGGGTCAAATGGGACTTCCAGTCCTAGTTCTTTGAGGTATCTCCACACTGACTTCCACAGTGGTCCTTACCTGTATTTTTAAAAGGGTGCCAGGCAAATCCTGTGAAAGTGAAAGCCCTCACATAGGAGATGCGTCTGGAAGGTGTAGCCGCCGGATCTTCAGGGCTTTCTGAGATCAGGTTGGGTTGTGACCAGGTTGGATCAGAGCCACAGAGGGGGCCAGCGCCCCATCCAGCCATCCCTTAGCTGCAGCCGTCCCCATCACAGCCAGCAGAGGTGGGGTCACAGGAGGTGTCACCAGGTGCCATTTCCACAGGTCCATTGTGAACGCAGCTCAGGTCCCATGTCTTGCAGACTGGTGCAGCTCCAGTACCATTTGCCCGCAGGACGCGGCTGCCCTTGAATGCTCAGGTGTGTGCATGGGAGTGGGGGGGTGTAGCCTTCGAAGGAGCCTCAGAAGGCCCCGTAAGCCCGGAGCCACAGCCCTCTTCGGGCTGACCTTGTACCACACTGGGTGGCGTCGTGGCAGGGGTTCTTGCTGTTGGCAGCACACTGGCCTTGTCTTTTCATTCGTAGCATTTGGTCAGTGCTGCCCAGTCCCTGGAGTATTGGTAGTGCTCTGTTGGGGCATCAACTGCATCTCTGTGGTGCAGTGTTCCTGCCTGTCCCCAGTTTCCAGGTGGGATGGAAGCTGTGTGGTCTGTGGCTGCTGGGTGACCCTGGACTTCGACTCCACCGTACTGAAAATCACTGCCTGCCTTTGGTGGTTGTTGGAGCAGATGCCAGCCACATTCACTTGCGCACCCGGTTCCTTTGCTGGGCTACCACCTGGGCCCAGAGGTGTGATGGCAGAGAAGGTCTCTGGGCTATGGGAGGTGGGCTTGGGGAGAGGGGCCACCCCCCTCTGCCAGAGGGAAGATTTCACTTCCTCTGATTCTCTGCCATGTTTCTGGCCCACAGTATAGTAGCTTGTACAGAAATCTGACTGTTGTTTCCCTACCAAGAAAAAACAATTTTAAAAACAGTGAATTAGATAATTTCACCAAACAATCTCAGAACAGAAATGTTTAACTCTACTTGCCTCTGTCCTCGAGCCTGTGTCACCTCCTGTACCAAAGTCAGCAGCCTGGATCTGAGCACTGCATTGTATGGTGCCTAGAAGCCCTCTGGCAGGCTGCCACTGAGTCCCCAGCTGAGCCACGGGGCTGGGCCCGCTGACAGCCAGCAGGGGCCTGTGCCAGGAGGAGCCTCCACCCTACCTTCACGCTGCATCTCCCACCCTATCCGGCTCTGGCCCAGACAGCTTGTGGCCAGCTGTGCCCCACCTAGAAGTGCCATGCCGAGACTCAGACCAGCAGGAAAGAAAGGAGGCCAGGGGATGGAGGAGCATAGACCTCCAGTTAATTTGAGCTCCTGAAGCTAGATTCATCTACACTTTTCAGGTGTGGGGACTGTTAAGTATCCACTTGCTTAATCTAATGTGAGTTGGATTGGTGGCATTTAGCATACAGGATTCTGACTTACATTATCAGTCTGTTAATTAATATGTTGGCATTTTGGGGGTTTTTTTTTTGGTACCGGGGATCGAACTCAGGACCTTGCACTTGTGAGGCAGGCGCCAGAACCACTGAGCTAAATCCCTGGCCCATTATGTTGGCATTTTATAAACTAGGACTGAAGACATTGCATTCATGGAGACAGTCATGTGACCTCTGAGGATGCAGGTCAGCATTTCCTGGGGTACTGTTGGTTTATTAACATTCTGAAATTTTATAAACATTCTCTTATTCTGCCAAGACCTGATGATGGGGGCAAGGTCTCCCCCAGTTCAGACCTGCAGAGACTAATTGGAGAACGTGGGAGATTTTCCTCCTTGGGAATTCTTCATGCATCACCAAGAAGGAAGCTGGAGGGGACACAATACATGGTCAGAGGCCTGGATAATTCAGCGTGGCCATTCTGGGCACCATCTCGAGAGCCCTTGTTCTCCGTGATGGTAACATCATGCTTGTCTGACAGTCTGCTGGCTAATGTTGGCAGTGATGAATGGATACAGCCTCGCTTCCTTCTGTTCTTCACATCTTCAGTCAGGCCTGTGGGTGCTGGCAGGATCTGGCAGCGGGCAGGACTGTAACGATGCACAGAGGTTTGAGAAGTGGGCTTGGGAAGCCCTTCTTGGCCTAGTTCTATGGGTGGAGGTGAACCTGAACCAGGGCCTGAACCTGCATGCCGGGGACTGGCTCACTCACACAAGCCCAGGCTGGAGTCAGAACCACACTGGGCGTTGGATAGAAGAGCCCTCAGCTGGGTGGGCAGTGCTCAGGCCGGTGCCCAGCCTGAGGTGCCTGCAGCAAAGGGGACTATGAACCAGCTGGTGAGCTGGCGTTCCTTATTTATAGTTACCTTCTTCTTTGGGTGGGAATGCAGCAGCACACTAGTAGATTTTTGTGCATCGAAAACTTCACACTCAGGTCCAGCTGGTAGAATTTAAAGGACAACCTTGAAACTGGTACAGTTCTGCCTCCTGCAGTTGTTTTGGGATATGGGGGGGGGGGCACACAGTGTTCTTGCACTTTGGTTTCTGCAGGGTGTGAGAGTTCTGTCTCACGCCTGGCCATGCATCAGTGTCTAGAAGTGCTCTGAAATCATTGGATAGAGGTGGGGAGGCATTGTCTTTTTTCCTTCTGTAAGCACCGTCTAAAAACTCAGTTGTGCCTTTCTGGCTCTGGACAATGCTCTGCTTGTAAGGTTCAAAGCACAGAGCCCTGAGCTAAGTGAGTGCCTAGACCTCGCTCCTCAGAGGCTGACCCAGCCGCCTGGAGAATTCTCGCAGGACCTACAGCTGGCGGGCCAGAGTGAAGACAGGAGAGAGCAGGTGGGGCCTCATTAGCATCAGGCCCTCCCAGATGGGGAAGGCAGGACAGCTGTGCTTGTGCATTTGGAAATGCTTGTTTTCACTGAGTAAAATAATAATGATTAAAATAAAGCCATTATATTTTATTATTACACAGCAGGCCCTCCTGTCTAGGAAAGGGACTTCTCACAGGATAAAAGTGGATCCTGTAAGGACATTTCCTTGGATGAACTGGGACCTACCGGTCCCTCGGTGTTCATTTCAGTTCTAACACTGGTAACATGCACATCACATAAGGGCACCGTCCTAACTGTGTATAAGTGCACATCTGGGGCCTGAGCATATCCACACCCATGTGCGGCCCACTTCACCATCCACCTTCCCAACCTGGAAACCCCCGCTGAGCACTAATTCCTCGTCCCCCACCCCAGCTCCCACCACCCTGCTTTCTGTCTGAGGAATCTGACTTCTCCAGGGACCTCACAGACATGGGGTCACACAGATTTTGTCCTTTTGTGTCCGGCTTCTTTGACTGAGCAGTGTCCTCAGGGTCATCCATGTCACCCTTCACTGCTCACAGTGGTGCTCAGTGGACTTCTTGGAGGAATGAAACTCGAGGACTGTGCCAGCACCGAGTGGCAAATGCAATCGAGGACTCCATGTGCCCCATCTCATGGCACCCCCAGGCCTGCGCCCTGCAGCCCTGAGCCACCCACAGGCCACAGGGGCCCACTTGGCCACCAGAGGAGAGCATCAGGCTCAGAGGACTGGTGCTAGACAGACACTCAATGCCTCGTTTGGGAATGCTTTGGGGGAGGTTTGGGGTGGAGAGTTTTTGAGAGATGTGTGTAAAGACTCCAAAGACATACTCCAAAGATGTTTTTGAGGGTCGTACAAAAAACTCCAGGAACCCCCTGGCCTCCGACAGTGCCGTGGGTGCCGTAACAGTGTGAGAAGTTTCGCAAGGGCTGCCAGGCATCACAGCTTTCCTCTCGGGAAAATTCTAGTGGAAAATGTGGCTTTGATGAAACCTCTTTTATTTGAAGGCATTTTGTAAAAATTGAGGGCTCAAGCCAGGTGTGGGAGTGCATGCCTGTAATCCCAGAACTCAGGAGGCTGATGCGGGAGGATCACCACAAGCTCAAGGCCAGCCTGGGTTACAGAGTGAGTTCTAGGCTGGCCTGAACCACGTGGTGAGACTCTGTCTCAAAAAAATAAAAATAAAAATTTGGGGCTTAAAAAGCAGTCTGGACGGAGCTGTTGCCTTTCAGTTGGTCCCACTCCAAAGTGTCTTGGTTCCAGGTTTCCAGAAGTTTGGGGTTTTGAAACTCTGGGGCATAGACTTGTACAGTAGGTTTTTAAGTGTTGAGTTTCAAAGTAGGCCTGCTTTGAAAGTGGTTTCTAAAAGGTTTGGATAAAAAATACTTTGGTTCTAAGATGTTCCAGAAATGTCTCTCAGAGGCAAGAGCTACGGCCATGCTGGGGGCAGGACCCGATGCCCGGGCGGGAGGGTGTTCCCGCAGCGCTCATGGTCCTCAGGGAGCCGGGGACACAGCTTGAGGCAGTGTGTTTTTGCCTTCAGAAGCCCATTCCTGGGGGGCGTTTCTCTCCTAGCCTTCACTCCAAGGGCGTTCAGCAGAAGATGCTCACCTCTGGGAGGCTGGTGTCTCCCCAGACCCCAATTCATCCTGACCTCAGCCCACATACTGGGTTCCTGTGCATGGAAGCATCCCCTCAGGACACTGTCACTCAGGACCAGATAAGGACTTCACAAGGAAGGGCAGCCTGCTTGGGAAGAGGCTTGTGTGCTGGAAACACAGGATGATGGAAGATTCTGTAAAAGTTGTGGACGTTGGGTAAAGTATTGGTCCCATTTTCTAGATGGGAAAATTGAGACCCAGGCTGCAGTGACCTGCTGAGGCCAGATGTCCTGGTCCCCAAAGCTTTGAAGGCACCATGCAGGAGTGCCACCCACTACTGAGGCAGCGGGCCTGGGACTTGCCCCAGCCGACTGCCAAGACCACAAACTGGCCCAGGCAGGCTCGGCCTTCTGGAAGAGCCAGCAGAAGGAGCAAACAGAGCCAGGAGGCCGGCTGCCCTGGACCTCAGCCCAGTGGTGATGGAAAAATGGAGTTGGCGGAAAGGGCAGTTAGCTGGAAGTAGCCTGGGGAGTGGTGTGGAAGCCAGTGTTGGCCAGATTGGTAGAGAAGCCCTGGGCAGAGGGAGGAGAGAGGAAAAGTCCAGTGCTTAGGAAAAACATCCGCAGCCCGGGGTGTGGCCAGGCTTTAACCCCACTGGCCTGGAGAGCAGCCCTGCCCTGGCCAGCCACGCGGGCCTAGCCTAAAAAGGGTGGTGAGATGGAGCCTCTTGGGCAGCAAGGCTCCTGCCACTTGGGCGGCAGCCAGGGAGACTGGGCAGGACTTCGTCCCAGCTCCTCGTCTGGCTGCGTGTGAACCAGGCCTGGGGCCCTCGAGCTCCCTCTGCTGCCTAGGGGCTCTGTAAAGAGAGACCTTTCTAATGTGTCCACCCAGGACTGGTCCCAAGAGACAGAGCTCACGGGTATCATCAGCGGAGGAAGTCTAGGCCCAGGTTGCCCAGTGAGGAGCTGGGAGCACAGATGGGGCCCTCCCATCCTCACGTGCTGGTGGGAAACTGGAAGGAGCCAGGCTGCAGCCTCAGTAACCAGGCACCCTCTCGACAGGACCAGTTCCTGGATGGCTGACCTTGAGCCTTGCCTCGTTACTGAGCAGAGGTGAGACAGGGCCCAGAGTTAATCTACTGAGAGAGCCAGGGGCATGGATTTTGGAGCTCCTGGAGGCTTCAACCCAGGGCTTCCAGATGGCACCCTGGGGCCTCTGAGCCTGGCAGTCCAGGCCCTCACTGGGGAGCCACCTCCCCAGCCACAGCAGCTCCTGGAGGTTTGGCTGGCACCCTTTGTAATGAGCTGTGAGGACCCTGAACACCAGCCAGGGTACCCAGCAGGGCTGCAGGAAGCCAAATACCGTGGTAAATGTGGAAGATGAGGGCAGAGTGGACAGGCCAGTACCCAAGGGGCAAGCTTTTTCTGCCGCTGCTGGAGCCTACACTGGCCCCTTCCTTCATGGTGCTGACCTGGCACCCCAAGCAGTGCCTGACCACCTCCACAGGCTAGGACACCCACTCTGGGTGACAAACTTTACCCAGGCCACAGAGAGGGTTGGTGACAGCCCAGGGCCCCTCCTGCAGTGGGCATGGCAGCCCCCTGGTGGTCCTGGTGGGCTTGTCCTGAGCATGGGCTGTCTGGCAGTGACAGCAAGTGAAACTTGCAGGGGAAGATTGGCAACAGCTTCCTGAAAACAAGAGGCCACCCAATCCTGGCCACCCCCTGCTCCACCTCGGGCCCATGGTTCAGCCCCACCCACATCGCTCGCTGCCCTTGTGCCCTACCCACCAAGCCGGGACGGCAGCCACCTCCCAGGCCTCTCCCACCCACCCCACCCACCATCCTCAGCCCCTGGCCTCACTTCTGGCAGAATTTTGAGATGCCCGGCTGAGATGGGCAGGCAGAGCTCTGCAACCTTCCCAGTAGGGCTTCCAGTTCTGAGTCTGTGGACTGGTCTTGGCTTGGGTGGAAATGTGCTGACTGATCCCAGCAGCTCAGGTGACAGAGCTGGCCACCGCTATGGGCTCATGTCCGGGCTTTTCCCCAGGGGTGTACACTGTGGTATGGGTGTAGGTGTGCGCATGCCTGTGTGTACATGTCGGTCGCTTTCTCCTGGGGAGGGTGGGTGCTGGCAACCAGCAGTGCAGGAAAATGAACACCCCAGCCAGCATCCCTGGGGCTTCTGCCGGCTGTGGCCAGGGAGGCAGGAGGAGGCCGGCCAGGGTTCTTTCCCCAGGGCATTGTCAGCTTGGGAGGCCCCGGCCAGGGCCTGCTCCCCCATCACCCCCATTCCAGGGGCAGAGGAGACCTCTGAGGGCTTTGTCCTTCGGAAGCCTGGAGAATTCCCTCCCCACGGCCAGGTGCGGTGGTACCCGCCTGTAATCCCAGCCACTCTGGGTGGCTGAGGCAGGAGAATCACAAGTTTGAGGCCACCATAGGCAATTGCATAAGACCGTATCGCAAATAAAATTTTAAAAAGTGCTGCTGTGGTAGAGAACATGAAGCTCTGGTTTTCATCCCCAGTACAGCAATCAGTCAATCAATCAATCAATCATAAATAAATAAATAAATAGATAGACCTCTCCCTCCCTAGAGCAGAGGAGCCTGCCTTTCCACCTGTCTTTAACAGTTTCCACGGTCCGTGAACCCCACTGCCTGGGTTTGGGGATGACAGAAGGACCGGAATGTGTGGAGGGCAGGGCCAGCCTCTGACCAGATGCAATTCGTTCCAGAGACTTCCAGGTGGACCAGAACAGGCACCTCATGCTGTGGCGCTGCTGAGCAGCTTCCAGCTGTCAGGGCCTCGTGAGGGCACAGCCTCTCCGTCTCTAGGGATCCACCCTGCTTGCCCAAGAAGGAAGATCTTCCAGGAAACAGGCAGGCCTTCTGCAAGCCTCCCAAGGAGGGCATTGGCACATGAGTGCCAACAGTGCGGGAGGAGGGTCCTGGTGCCACATTTTGGAGCCGGGGGAGCTCAGTGCTGCCCCACCATGGATGGCCTCTGGCTGTGGTCTCTGCAGCCAGCTTCTGTCTGTGTCCAGCTCTCCTTTGGCTGGACCATGGGGCCTGCTTAGCCCTTCCAGGCCTCAGGGGACTCTGCCTCGGCTCAGCAGAGGATAGAAGGGACCTTCTACCTGCTGTCTCCTGAGGCCGTGTCCCCTGCGTCCACTGCAGTTCTGGAGCTCCCACAGGAATCTGAGTTGTTTTACCCTCACCACAAGAGGGAGCAAGAGGAAAGTGGACCTGGACCCCCAACACAGAGGGATGCAGGCCCAGGCCCCTGCTTTCTCTCTCAGGTCCTGACAGGCTGGGGGTTCCTTTCCTGCTGGGAGGGGCGCCCCCTCTTTGGCTCAGCCCAAAGGATGGGATAGGGGTTGGTCTCTGTCTCTGTGTCCCATATGGTGAGGCCTCCGTGCCAAGCTCATGGGGATCCCTGGCAGCCTTCCTGGGGTCCCTCCCGTGAACCCCCCAATGCTGAGATCTCGGTCAGACCTGGGCAACAGAGGGGTTTTTCTTGGCTTTAAAATGATTAAAAGTCAAGCAATTTCACATAAAAGTTGAGACTTCCAGCTCCTCCTGGAAAGAACCAGATCTGTCACAGCATTCAGGGAGTGCAGCACAGACTCCTGATCTCTGCCCTTTCTTTTGGTGGTAGTAGTGGGACTGGGATTGAACCCAGAACCTTCACACTGAGCTACAACCCAGCCCTTTTTATTTTTTGAGACAGGGTCTTGCTACTGGCCAGGCTGGGCTTTAACTTGTGACCCTCCTGCCTCAGCCTCCCAGAGTGTTAGGATTACAGGCATGAACCACCACACCAGGCCTCTTCTGCCTTCTAGTAGGACTACCTGTGGACTCTGTCTCCTGAGGGGACAGTTCCAGAGGCCACCCAAGCCCTGAGTTTACCCTGGGCTCCAGGTCTCATTTCTGTGGTCTGAGGAGGGCACGCCACATTTGGGATGGGGGTGGGATTCCAGGACAGGGCCCCGGGCACCCCAAGAATGAGCACAACCCTGGATGGCCACTCAACTACCTTCTATAAAGTTAAAGAGGACTTCACTACTAGTAGAGCAAGTAGTATCAATATGACTATGACAGATATTTCTATGAATGAGATTTTTCTTAAAATATTTTGCCTAAAATATTCCTATATACTACTAGAGAAATAAAAACTCCTTTTCGCTATGACAGAAATGAAAAAGAGACTGACTTACCGAATTTGCACTTAACAGGTTTTTCTGAAGCTGTTCAGTTTCCCCTGCTTGCTTTTTTACTTCACGTTTTAGCCTGGAATTTTCAAGTTCAAGCCTAAAATATTTATTGGAAAATGATTATTTTCATGGGCCGATTTTAAAAAATCAGGTAATTGTTGAACATTTGAAAGAATACACACAATCTTAAAAATCGGGAAAAGTAGATGATTTGGTAATCATTGTTCTGTCAGTGGTTGTGGATCATTTTTCTTCTGCCAGTGTTGTCGCTGAACATGGGGTCTCACATGTAAAGCATGATGGGTGTGTCTTCTGTTGTGCTGATGTTCCCTTCCTAATTTATAGACTTTTTAATGTAAAAACTGCACTGAACTCTATGGAGGTAAATGCTGCTTTTTGTAGCTCGTATAAAAGGTTCCATATTTTAGTATACTGCAGTAATATTTTTTACGTCCAGCTCTTTAAGTGATCCTTGTTCTGGTGGCTTTGTGTAAATATGTTTGCCCTAGTTGAATTAAGAAACTTTAAGTGTTATAAAATGAAAGCAAAAAAATAAAAGATTTTTGTTTTCTGCTAGATACAAAAATAAATAAATAAATAAATGGTGCTGAGAAAACTGGATACTTGCATGCAGAAGATTGAGTCTACATTTATATATCTCACCATGTACTAAACTAAAATCAAAATGGGTCAAAAATCTAAATGCTAAAACAGTTGCAATCTTGTGGAAGATAAAATAGGTACAATTCTTGAAGACACAGGCATAGGCAAGGACTCTCTGAACAGAACCTCAATGGCACAAGAAATAATAGAGAGAATCAACAAAAGGGATATTATCAAATTAAAAAGCTTCTGTACTACAAAGGAAACAACCAACAGAGTGAAGAGACAACCTTCAGGATGGGAAAAAATGTTTGCCTGCAGAAGACTAACATCAAGAATACATAAAGAACTAGGGCCGGGGATTTAGCTCAGTGGTTTCGCCTGCTGCGCAAGCACAAGGACCCGAGTTCGATCCCTGGTACCAAAAAAAAAAAAAAAGGAAACTGCTAAGAATATATAAAGAACTCAAAAAAATCAGACCTCCCAAAATAAAAGACCCAGTTCAAAAATGGGCAACCGAAATGAAAAGACACTTCTCAGAAGTACAAATGGCCAATACATACATGAAAAAATACTATTGCTGGCCATCAGAGAAATGCAAATTAAAACTACATTGCAAATTCCATTTTACCTCAGAGAGAATGGTTATCGTCAAAAAGGTCTAATAAACGTGGATGAGAATTGGGGAGGGGCGGCACTTTTCTACATTGTCGGTGGGAATGTAAACTAGTACAACCACTAGGAAAATCAGTGTGGAGATTCCTTAAAACACGGAAAATAGAAAGTCCATCTGATCCAGCTGTGTTCCTTCTAGATATCTTTCCAAAGAGCTAAAATCATAGTACAGGGATACATGCATATCCATATTTAGAGCAGCACAATTTATAATAGCTACAACTTTGAAACAGTGTACATATCCATCAACAGATGACTACATAAGGAAAATAGTATTTATATACAATGGAGGACTACACTGCTATAAACTTCAGGCATTCATAGATTATTAGATGCAATTGAGAGTATAATGTTAGGTGAAATAAGTCGGACACACAAGCTCAAATATTCTCTTATATGATAAACAACATATATAAATATACAAAATAGAAAGTAGGGAGAAGTTCAAATACTTCCCCAAACCACCTATTTCATTGTTTCAAAAATATTTTAATGGATATACTAATCTGTTTCATTTATATTACTAGTTTATCTTAGCTCACTGAAAAGAAAGTTTTGTGTTACCGGTTTCTTTTTTGTAAGAATCTTTTTGGTTTATATCGTGTACTCTGAGAAAGTACTTTGAAGATAATGATATACATTGTATTAACTATTGTTATTCTCTTTTCTTTTATTATTTTGTTATGAAATTTTATTTTTTCATAAAAATAGCAAACATCAGTCAATATTACTGTCTACCAGATCAAGAATCCTCCTATACAGTGTTCTTTGTGTTGCCCAATCCAAATAAATGCTTTCTGATGGTTTGTGTTGATATTTTTCATTATATCCCAATAATTGTAAGTTAGCCTTCTTCCTATTGACTTGACTGTGCATTATTTGACTTATTACTACTCTAGAACACCACGAAAGTCTTGTTTTAAAAAAAGAACAAACAACTATACCTTCCCGGCTTATCCACCGAGTGAATATTTGCTTTTTCCTTCATAAGCAATTCTGCTACTCGCTGTTTGTTATCCCTGAGAACAAGCAAATGTGGTGTGAGATCATCCTGTGAATGAGAGAAACAATTTATAGTCCACACAATTGCCTATTTCTCAACTGAACTGAAAACCTTGTAAAAGACCCCCTCGCTCTAACCTAATACAGTAGACCCTTGACTTACGAACTCAATTGGTTCTGAGGGCTGGTTGTTAACTAAGTCAATACAGCTGAGATCTGGACGTTTACCTGGGTACACGTTATAGATAACAGAGGCAGATGAATCATCCATTAACCTATCTAACCCAAGTTGTTCATATGTCAGGCCAGTCCTGACTTGAAGGTCCACTGTAGAGAATAAATACACAGCAGGGTCTTCTTCCCCATTATGCTTCCACAGGTGCTGTTCCTGAAAGACACTACCTCTGCCTAGGTTGCTACATGAACTCAGTGTCAAAACTTGCTTCAGACTTTCACTGACTGCAAGGATCTTTCCTTCTATCACAGCATTTATCGTGGTACTCTGGGGTTATGCGATGTCTCCCATGTAAATCAAAACAGCTTGGGGCAGGGGCTGTATCTTTTATCTCAGTAGCCCCAAGCCCTAAAGCATAGTAGTAAAAGACTGAAGTATTTTTATTGAATTGATGAGCTAAATTATCTCTAGTGCAGGGTTTCTCAGTCTATATTCCAAAGAATAATTTTCCACAAATTCTATGCCTCAACAGATTCACTAATCATGTTTGAGAAATTATTATAAAACTGTGCATTATTCATTCAGTATTAAAATCTCTTTAACTTTGCTTTATTCCCACTTGATAATACTTTTTTCTGGCAAATATCAACATCTGAGGAATTAAGAGTTTCAGGGATACAGTGTTGAGAGCTTCCCAGGAGCATGGACGTTTCTTCTGGGTTATGGAGGAAACGTGCTGGATTCTACGTATGGTGTCAGGATCCAAGTACAGACGTCAACCTATCCTGCTCCGAATGAGTCCCTGGGACAGGGTCACTCATTTGTGAAATAGGCTCCAAATGAACTTTGACTGCTTGTTACTAAACTGTCTATGGGTTTTTTCCTATTATTAGATGAAGATTTTATCTTAGAGCTGATAGAAAGTTTAGTACAAAACTTTGATTCTCACTTACAATGATAATCCTGGGATCCACTTGCATATCTACTGTTTCTAATAGATTTTCATTCCGTTTCCATTCTAAATGCTAAGCCTATTTCTTTGTTTTAGGCAAAATATGTATAAATCAGAGGTAAAACTATGATGGTTTATCAATTAAGAGTCTAATACTGCCCAATATGGATTAATTATATCATAATGAAAGCCACTAAGTCACGTGTATTTTTAAGGGACAATGCTGAAGAGAAAGATATAATATTGGTGGTAACGGGCATAACATCCAATTGTAATCATAATTAACCTAATAATGCTTGTAGACATTCTAACAGGAATATGAGTATTTATAGTACAAGAAAAAGCTTTTTGTTTTTTGGTACCAGGGATCAAACTCAGGACCTTGCGCTTGTGAGGCAGGTGGCGGAACAACTGAGCTAAATCCCCAGCCCAAGAAAAAGCTTTTTAAAACAACTTCTAAATTCAGTTCCATTTCTAAGATGGTACCATAAAATATAGGTGACTTTTTTGGGGGTGTGCACCAGGGATCGAACTTAGGCCCTTGTGCTTTCAAGGCAGGCAGTGGCACCACTGATCTAAATCCCTGTCCCTATAGATGATATTCTTGTAAATTAATATACCATGAAACTCCTTACTCTTTATTAAAATATAACATAATTCAAGAGCTGTAAACTCATAAAGGCACAGTAGTGGACAGGAGGAAATACAGAGGTGGATCAAGAGCAAACTGGAGAAAACATGAGAGCTTCAGATACAGAGGGCACGCGCCGATTGTCATATAGGCTCCGACGAGACTAGTTCTCTTCTTTCAAAGAATCTTGAAACCCCAAGTTCTGGTGGAGTTTCATGAAATTTTAATGTGGAATCTACGTATGGAGGCAAACTGAGTACAGCTAAGAGCCACATTCAGTCCGTAGTCTTTTGCTTATATCTTTGCTGTGCATGTGATTCCAAATGGTTGTGTTCAAAGCAAATGTTTGCATGTAAAAATCCTTCCTTTAACATCATGTTTTACCAAAAAGTGAGATCCAGGGGCTGGGGATTTAGCTCAGTGGCAGTGTGCCTGCCTGGCAAGCCCAAGGTCTTGAGTTCAATTCCCAGTACCAAAAAACCCCCCAAAACCCAAAGGGAGGTCCCACAATGTTATGAAACAGATTCATTATACCTATTTTAATAATTTTCCTAACACTTTAATTTACCCTCCATTTGTACATAATTGTTCCTGACTGTTAATTAAATAAATAGTTTCCTAGGAGTGCTCAAACTAAATTATCAAAAGAATTCCCAGCTGGGTGTGGTGGCACAAACCTGTAGTCTCATCCCTCTGTGGGCCCAGGCAGGAGAATCCAAGTTTGAGTCCAGTCTAGGCAACTTAGTGAGACCGAGTCTCAAATTTTAAAAAGGGGCGAGGAGTGCTGAATGCTGGGCAATTAGGCCAGTGGGAAGACCCTAGGTTCAAGCCTCAGTACCACGCACACAAAATAAATAAAAATTTTAAAAAGTATTCTCATCTGCTTTCTTACTAACTTCACTGATTTCTGCCAGGGCTCCCTGAGCTTACCACACTGAGACAGTCTACCACATGCCTTCAACGAAAACCAGGCTCAGGGTTGCTACCATTCAGTTGAGAAAATCCTGCAAATAACCAACATTTGTTGACCTCATGCTCTGAATGATAATAAAGAGATGTGAAACTCTTGAAGATTCAGCCTTGGCTTAACCCTAAGCGAATTTCTGCAGAGCTTCTCGATGGCAGCGAGTGACGGCAGGCTGGCGGGAGAGTGGTGGTATTTGGCACGGCCGCAGCACCAATGATACTCCTTTTCACTTCCCACTGACACGGGGAGAGAAAGACAAGTGAAAGTTGTGCTAATGTGTTGGAAAGGAGAGACTGGGAGAAAGTGGTATTGAATCAAACTCTTCCCCAGATTGCTTAAGTTTCCGAGAGTTGGGTATTCACCATTCTACTTATCTATTAAACGGCTCTGAGCTATATCAGAATCTTGAGGGAATATTTTTAAATGTTCCTGTCCAGCCCTTAATAGATTTACTGAATCCAAATCTCAGGGGAGAGTCTTAATGTGGACATTTTCAAAACTTTCCCCAGACCACTGAGAAGCACAAGTCTAGATGAGAACTAGAGAACCTAGAAGGTCACTTCAGTCTCGTCTCCCATCCACACAGCCAGTTCTTTTCACCATTTGGGGATCTGGCCAAAAGGAGGGAAAGTAAGAGATTGTTACTCCCTGAAAACTCCACTCAATCCTCGTAGGCAGGAGCAGAACAGGGACTAGTAGATTCAAAATGCAACTGACTTCATTATATAAGCCCCTCATCTCCCAGCTCCCAGCAAGACATTATAGGTTTGAAAGCAGAATTTAGAGTCCTATTGGTTGCTGTTTCTGCCTGAAAAAGAGAGAATATTTGCTAATTATTTGTTCATTCCCCCTTGCTTTCCACCTAATCACCATCCAGCCAATGCCAATTTGGCTTCCTCGGAGTGCTCCTAAAATCGCAGGTTTGCAACTATACAACTTTCTTTCCTAACTCAGAATTTTTATTCCTAAACCAGGTACAGTCGTGCAGCCTGTAATCCCTGCACTGTGGGAGGCTGAGGCAGGAAAACTGCAAGTTCAAGCCCAGCCTGGCCAACGAAGTGAGACCCTGTCTCGGAATAAAAAATAACATAAAAGAGCTGGAAATGTAGGTCAGTGTGAAGGGCCTGGGTTCAATCTCCAGTAATGGAACAACAACAACAACAACAAAAAGAATTATTATTCTCAAAACTGAAACTCAGACACATATACACTGCATTGCTTCTCTGGTGTGAGAAACTGAAAGTGGAAATAAGGATGAAAATGTATAATAGAGATTGGGAAATGGGAAGAAAATGCTCAAAAGGGAAGCAGAACAAGGGAAAGGGAAGGGGGATAGGAAGGAGGGGACAAGAAAAAAGTGAGGATAGAAGGAAAATACAGAAACAAAGCTTTTGTACATAGGGAGGGGAGGGGGGGTCAAGGGGAAAAGGAGGGGCATCATGGGAAAAGACAAGAGGCAGGATATGTCAGGCACAGGTGCCAGTTCCCTATGATGGGTGCTATCATCTGTCTATCTAAAATGTACCAATAAATGTTTTGGTTCAAAAAAGAAAAAAATTGAAGACTATATTATGTCTATATACATAAACCAGAACAATATTTTTTCAAAAGCAAACAAGGGGTTGGGGACTTAGCTCAGTGGCATCGTGACTAACTCGCAAGCACAAGTCTAGAGTTCAATGCCTGGTACCAAAAAACCAAAAAACCAAATGACCCCCATTGGCTTGCATATTTCTAATCACTTTCCCTTTGCATTTTTCCCATTTAAGTGAGACCACTGAAAAATGAATCAGTTTTATGACTTGTCAACAGCAACAAGATTTCCACTTATTGTAAGATGCTGCTGCTGTGATTAAGTTTTAAAATAAAGCCTATTTTCCAAGGCAAATTTTGCTGTCCTGGCTTGTTTTACACTAATTAAAGGGAGGAAAAAAAACCTATCTTTCCAAATGGATGGAGAAATAAGATACTTGCATGATAAAGAGCACCTCAGGAACTTCATGAATACCAAACGGGCACTCCAAAAAATTTTAGACAATACCCTAGGAAAAGACAATGAGGATCACAACCCCAGGAAGCCCAGCAGAATGAATCCATTGGGCGTGACAAATTAAACGCAAAGGGGGAGAATCCAACAAAAAGAAAAAGTCATGACAAGGCTTTTAAAACTTTTGACTTCATCTCCCTAATGAGTGTATAATTCAATCTTGTTATTGTACTGATTAGTATTTTTCTGATTCTAGAGTTGCACACCATTCCTTGTGCTGTACTGGCTATTTATCATCTTCTTACGTCTACATTTTAATTGGGTTGTCTATTAATGAGCTCTAAGAATTCTTTATATATTCTGCTCATAGGTTACATGCATTGTAAATATGGTCTGTTTAAGGACTACTTTTCATTTTAATGATGTCATTTAAAGTTCTAAATTTTGATGGAATCTCATTTATCAATGTTTTTCTTTTATACATCATGTCTTTTGTATCCTAGGTGGTTCTTGCCTACCCTGAATTCATAAACATTTTCCCTTATAATCTCTTCTTAAAGTTTTATACTTTTAGGCTTTCTTATTTAGGTTCATAGATCCTTTCAAGTTATTTTCATGTATGGAAATAAAGGGTTGAGGTTAATTTTTCATATACGGATACCAGGTGCTCTAGTGGGTCGCTTTGCAGAGCTGTTGGTGGGAGCCCCCACGCTCCTGGTTCACGTTCGAGCAGCTTTGCAATTGTTTGTGTGCCATCACGCCCGGCAGAAGAGAGGTCCTTCCTCAGGGCCCCTTGCCTGGGCTTCCTCATTCCACAGGATTTCCCTCAGGGTCCCTCTGGGTCGCTCACCCCCGCAGCCTGCACGTCCCCAGCGGTGCACAGTTGCACCAGCACCGCCCCCTTCACAGCCCCCCCCCAGGAAGGGCCGTGTGTTGCCGGGCCCGGTTTTGAGGAGCTGAGTTGGGCTGAGACCTGGCACTGCCTTCTTGCAGTTGCTTAGCCGGGCTGAGTCCTCCTGTCTCTGGGGACCTCGCCATGCCCCCACCTGCACAGAGGGATCGTGACAGCATCTGCTCCTTGGGATGTCATCACTTGTGACTCCTATAATGTCCGTGGGCTGGGATCACAGGTACCCAGTGCAGATTTCCAGATGGAAGAATAACAAAATGGTAAAACCCAGCCTAGGACACAAATGGGATTGACTTAGCAGAAAAGCCAAAGGTCCTTGGCAATACTTATGTCCTCAAGAGTTTTACCTATTTTACCTTCCAGCAGATTGTTTCTGTTTTATTAGTTAGATATTTGCTCTATTTGTATTTTAGTTTAGTACATGGTGAGCGACAGGGGTCTAGCATCAATCTGCTGCATGTGGATAGCCAGTGTTCCCAGCACCATTTGCTAAAGAGGCCATCTTCCCTTCAGTGTAAGTATTTGGTGCCATTGTCGAAGACCAGGTAGCTGAATGTGCCTGGAGTTACTTCTGTATCCTGTATTCTGTTCCACTGATCCTCATGTCCATTTTTTGCCTAAACCATGCTTTAAAAAAAAATCACTGTAACTTTGAAGTACAACTTGAAGTCCAAGCTTGTGATGTCTCCTCCTTGTTCTTGTTGTCCAGGATTGCTTTTGCTATTCTAGGTCTCTTCTGGTTCCATGTGAATTTTAGCATTGTTTTCTCTAGTCCTGTGAGGAATGCTATTGCTAAATTGATTGGGATTGCAGTGAGTCTGTGTAACAGTTTTGGAAGTATGGCCAGTTTGACAATATTGAGTCTACCTATCCAGGAACAGGGGATATCTTTCCATTTTCTGATGTCCTTTTTGATCTCCTTTTTCAGTTTTCATTGTAGAGGTCTTTCACTTCTTCGATTAGGTTAATTCCTGATATTTAATTTTTCTTGATACTATTGTGAAAGGTATTGTTTTCCTGACTTCTTTCTTGGTGAGTTTATTATTCATGTACAGGAACACTTTGATTTTTTCTCTTGACACTGTATCCTGCTACATTACTGAATTTGGTTATTAATTTTAGGAGTCTTTTGGTGGAATTTTTCACACAAACACTTCTTTTTATTCTGAAAAGGCATAATCACTAGTCCTGAATTTAAATTAGGATGCATACTATAATATTTTTACCCAGCAAAAAATACACACTGATTCAGTACAGCTATCTCTACATTTTTAAAGTAAATTTTATTTTCTTTTTATTTTATGTATTCCCAAGCCCCTTCCCCTCCTTATGTACAAAAGCAACTCTACAATTTTCCCTTCTATTTTCACTCTTTTCTCATCCCTTTCTTCCTTTCTCCCTCTCTCCTTCCCTGTTCCTCTTCCCATTTGAACACTTTCTTCCCTGTTTGGTGGAATTTTTTGAATCTTCTATATAGAGGTTCATGTCATCTGCAAGTAATGATAATTTGACTTCTTCTTTCCTATACGTATTATTTTTATTTCTTTCTCTTGCCTGAGTGCTCTGGCTAATGTTTCAAAAAACACCCTATATCACTACCCCTTTAAATGTTAGAATTCAGTGGTGAAGCCATCAGGTCTTGGGGTTTTCTTCAAGAGAGAATTTTCATTACCACTTCAGTCTCTTTACCTGTTTACTTGTTACTGATCTGTTCTGTAGTGGGGTTTTTTTTGTTTTGTTTTGTTTTGTTTTTTTGGTACTAGGTATTGAACTCAGTACCTTGCACTTGCAAGGCAGCCTCAGTGCTGCTGAGCTAAATCCCCAGCCCTGTAGTTTTGGTTTTTTGTTTTTCTGGTGCTGGGGATTGAACCATGCCATGCTAAGGCAAGGGCTCTACCATTGAGATATTCCTCCACCCCAGATTACTTTGGTATAACACTTTACATCCTTTGCACTTGGCAAACTCTTAAAGTGTCTACAGTATTCCTCTGTAAATGAGAGAAAGGACAAAACATCAAAAGCACCAGAGATGAGATCTACCTTGTAGATCTCCAAAAGGATCACATCCATCTGGTGTTCTGCTTAGTGTGGACCTGATGGCCTGAGATCTCAGTCACTGTCACCTGATTTGGTACCAGATATGGAATATTTCAAGTTGCATATCTTACGGACACAGTCCAAGCAAAAGTAAGGTCAACAGAGAATGCTCTGCCAAGATTCATTTTTAAAGCTATGAGTTTCTGTCCTGCAAACTTTCCTGTTATTCAAAAGGTCATCTGGGAGGTCATGCCTTGAACTCAGAGTCCCCAAGACTTGCACAAAAGCACTTTCAGATGACTTAGTTTGGGAAAGAATCTCATGCCTGGGGTCAGTTTCTTTTAGGAAACATTACTTAGCACTTGAATGAGCTGGCTTTCTGGCTTCCCCAGAGGGCCAGTGGTATGACCTGGGCCCTGATCTGGCTTGGATTGCAGGTTGTTCAGGGTGTGGGGCCAGCCTTTCTGAGCCTTCTGCCAGGCTCTGGAAGGGTGAAAGGGTGAACAGAGTCCTGTGTGTCTCTGTCCCCTATAGCATCCCTTGTAAGCACACACGGCACCTCAGCCGGTTCCCGGATTCTTTCCAGGCCCTTGGTGTCCAGAGCAAAGAACTGGACAAGACATACAGAAAAGGCTTGTACATTTATGACGGTGGAAAAGAAGTATGCTCCATAGTGTGAGAGTGGGCTAGGGAAAGGACTCGCGGGGGTCTGAGGATAAGGGAAAGGGGCCTTTTGTATCCAAATTTCCTGAGTTGGCTTCCCCCTCCTGCAAATAAGGCATCAGGACATTTGTCCTACAAAACACTCACTAAATGTCCTAACAGGTTTAAACTACCCTGTTGAAAGAATCTCTTGGCCTTCTTCTGGATATAGATAAAGAATCAGGAACGGTGTCTTTTTTTTTTTTTTTTGTACCGGGGATTGAACTTGGGTCCTTGTGCTTTCGAGGCAGGCGGCAGAACCTAGGAATGGTGTCTTTTGATTGGTTGTACCCATATCATATGCAAATGAAGGACTGAAGGAAGCATCTTCTGATTGGTCCTGTGAACAGCTCCATATTCAAAGGAAGGATTGAGGTCCAGGGATTTAGCTCAGTGGCACCGTGCATGCCTTGGAAGCACAAGGTCCTGAGTTCGATCCCTGGTACTAAAACAAAAAGGATGGAAAACAGCATTTTTCTGATCAGTCCACAGTGTTCAGCCATAAGCCCAACATCATTCTGAGTCCTGGGTTCTGCGTGTGTCCTGTCTTTAGAAAACACCTCTTGCAGCCTTGGGATCTATGACCTTTGACACATTCTGCCCAGTTAGCTATCAGGTTTGCCCCAGACCTAATCTCCTACCTCAACCCCACCGCAGGTTGGAAAGACAGGGATGAAATTCTTATTGAAAGGCTTTGGACCATAGATTTGCAGTTGCCGGCAACTGGTCAGAACCAGGCTTGTCC
This sequence comes from Heterocephalus glaber, assembly GCF_053883595.1. Lineage (NCBI taxonomy): Eukaryota > Metazoa > Chordata > Mammalia > Rodentia > Bathyergidae > Heterocephalus > Heterocephalus glaber. The sequence continues at coordinate 37,718,230 of NW_028258381.1, read as the reverse complement.
ATTTGGCCAGTCGGGGTAAGGGAGAGATATATGCTCACTTACTTGGTTTTCTTTCTTCATATAGAGCACCTTTCTACAGTCATATAAGGGCTGCTGATGTAAAAATTGGCTTTAAAAATTGCCACTCATTGCATGTTAAAATCTGAAGTACCCAAGACATCACACAAATGGCCAAAATAAAATCCAGCTTTCCAGGAGCAGAGCAGAATTCTGCAACAGAGAGAGGTGAGTACATCTGAGCAACAGGGACCCCTGGGGAAGAGCAGGGACATGCCCAACTTTCCAGCCTCCGCCGGGCCCAGTTGTTAAGGAAACTGATGTCAGCTGTCTTCCCTAACCAACAGCTGCCAGGGCTGGGGAGGAGCCTCTCCCAGGACAACTGGGATATCCTCACATCCTCGTTACTCGGCCCAAATTCTCATCCCACTCTGACAACACAGTGCTTCCTTCCTGAAGAAGCAAGTGCTCTGCCATCTCACCCAAACCCTCTGCGGGTGCCAAGCACGGTTAGTTCTTCACGGATGGATGAGATGGTGAAGGCCAGCAGCGTGTGACCAACAGAAATCACAGAGTCTTCCTGCTGGCTCGGGGCAGGACTACCTGTGTTACCTCCTGGACACCAGGACCAGCAAGAGCTGCACCCTGCCCACCTGGTAGCCTGGGTAAGTCTCCTGAACAGGTCTACCTCCTCTTCCCCCTCAGCTTCCCAAGGAAGAAAGGTAACCAATGGAAGACAGAGTGGAAGCAACATTTATACATCCAGCTTCACTCTATTTCCATAAACACTCCACTCTTCTTGGAGTGAGAATGTTACTTTCCTTCCCAGATCCTTTTCCTAGATAGATAGGTCTAGGAATCCCTGGGGTCTGCCCAGGCCTAAAGGGTCACTGTCAACACAAAGTGCCCCATCCGCTCTGCTTCTGCTGCTCCCACTGTGTCCACACTGTGGGGATCAGAGGAGCTCGGAGCATCAGCTGCTGGCCATGACCGGAACCAGCTCCTTACTCCAGGTTCCCCCTAAGCAAGTGCCCAGCCTACTCTCCAGAAAAAGGAGCTTACAGAGGTTAATTCTTTGCTAAACACCTTTTAAAAAAAACAGCTGAAGATTGAACCCAGAGCCTTCGCAATGAGCTACATTCCCAGCCCTTTTTATTTTTTACCTAGAGACAGGCTCTTGCTAAATTGCCCAGGCTGGATTGAAACTTGTAGTCCTCCTGCCTTATCCTCCCAGAGTGTTGGGATTATGGGAGCATGGCACCAGGACCAGCAGCTAAACACATTTGAAAAGAAGAGAGTTCTCTTCTCTTACCAAAAAAATATGTTTTAGACTCTTTAAATTTTTTTTTTTTGGTACCAGAGATCGAACTCAGGAATTAAGCTTGTGAGGCAGATGCGGTGCCACTGAGCTAAATCCCTGGCCAAAAAATGTTTTAGATATAGAGCTAGAGATGGAAATGACAGAGACAGAGACAGAGACAGAGACAGAGACAGAGACAGGTAAGGGACAGGGGCAAGGAGAGAGATAGGGAGAGAGACTCAGATGATAAAGAGAACCCTGGGCCAGGATCTAGCTCAGTGGTTCTGCTGCCTGCCTCGGAAGCGGAAATTCCAGAGTTTGATCCCTGGTACCAAAAAAATTTAAAAAACCTTAAGCAGGTCTTTCCCTAAAATGTTCACTAGAATCATTTTTATTATAAGGTTATTCTCACAAATGTGAGTACAAATGGCTTGTTCTTTTACAAATATAGAAATAAATGCCAACAACACTAAAGACCCCAATCCAGTTTAGGAATATTGATGTCAGATGACAGTTGATTTTACTGAAACTAAATTCCACTTCCAGAGTAATTATAATAATAGCTTTTTCCAGCAAGTATTACGTTCCGGACCAAAGGATTTAAACGACTTAACTCACTTAGCCTCCCAGTACCATCCTGAGTAAGTAGTATGACTGTTATTCTCCTATTACTGAAATAGCTAAGGGCCCAGAGAAGTTTCACCAATTTCCTAAGGAGATGCATTTCAGAGGTGGCAGAGCCAGGCCTTGAACCTGGGATGTCTGATCCAGGGCCTCTCTTCATAGCACTGTGGTGTTCTGGGTACTGGCCACCACAGCGCAGGGTCACCTGGGAGTCCAGCGTGTCTGTATTCAGAGGGTATGTGATGACTCTGTCTCTCACCCTCTTTCCTCCACGGGCACCAGATCTAGGCTCTCACCCAAACAGTGAGCCCAGGTATAATCGGGCAGAAGCACATTATTTACATATTAACTTCTTAGCTCTTCTCTCATTGCTCCAAGTACAGTTCAGAGCCGAAGGGATCAAAACACTAAAGAAAATGTGACCAGCTGGGCGTGAGGGTTCACACCTATAATCCCAGCACTCTGGGAAGCTGAGGCGGGAGGCTGACAAGTTCTAGCCCAGCCTGGACAGTTTAGCAACATCGCAAGATCTCATCACAAAACAAAAACCAAAATCAAAAAAGGGCTGGGGGCATAGCTCAGTGTGAAGGTTCTAGGTTCAATACCCAGTAACACACACACACACACACACACACACACACACACACACACACACACACAGTGTGGTCCAGTAATAGTTAAACTTAGAACTCCGAAATGAGTTCTGGGCAGAACTCAGTTAAAGTGTGGTCATTCCAACCATCCATAATATGTGTATATTATTTTTAAAAGATTACTATCAAGATGAAACGTGATATTCAGACATTTGTATGGAAAACTAGCGAGCTTCTTCTAATTCATCTGTGGACCACTGCTAAAATAAAAGGTATCAAAATAAATTATTGAGGAGAGGGTCTTGTTCAGTTTAATATCTTCAGTGATGGGCCAAAGATGTGGCTCAGTGGCACCATGCCTGCTGGGCAAGTGCAAGGTCCTGAGTTCAATCCCTGGTACCACACACACACACACACACACACACACACACACAGTGTTCAGCGACTCTATCAAAATGCAAAGCATAAGTAGGTACAGTGTCTACAAAAGTTAGAGAAGTGAATGAAAAAATATGGGCATCCAAAATGACCAAATATTCCTACATCTTATATTATTTGTAGCAGTTACCTGAAGGCCAACTGTCAATGATCTCAAATAAGATTCTGTGCCCAAATAGCATGAAAATAGTAAGCGATACTCAATCCTTGCAAGAAAAATAAGACACATAAATGTCTTATCTTTTATAAGATAATTCAACATCGCCATTCTTTTATAGTCATGTTGATCTTATTAAGATTGTCTTTTATTCAAACAGACAAATTATTAGACTTGACATTAAGAGGGGCCTGTGAATCATGATGACTTGGATAATTGGCATTATTTATCCTTCCCTAGGATTGCTCTCTAGTTGGTGGTATAAACGTTTGTGTCCAGTTTGCTCTTGGAAGTTCAAACTTACTGGGAATGCGGAACTGGTTTTTCTGTACTGTGCGTGGACCCAGAAGGAGTGTGAGTCAGTAAGTGCGTGTTCTGAGAAGCAGTTGTGGTTGCATCCCTCACTTGTTCTAGGTGCACAGTCTTCGGAGGCCCTGTTCCACTAGCATACGTCAGTCATCCCTCCACATCCAAAGGACCTACTCAGGGTTATAAAACTACTAATAATCATGGCAGTAGTAGTTTCTGTTTATTTGACTAAAGAGAATTAAGCACAGCCCTGGTATTTATAAAAACATAAACAAAAAGGCAGAAAAAACATCAAATTTATATAAACCAGATTCCAATTCAAGAAGGCAATATGAGCATATAGATTCATATCATTCTTCTTTCCCAAGATCCTGTTGAAGTGGAAAAGAGTATAAATCCATAGTCACAAAGACAACAGGTGGGTTGGGTATCAGCAGTTGAGAGGTTTAAACAAATCTCTGTGTGGCAGAAGACTCACATGAATGTGTCCAGGGAGGTGTACAGAGGGGATTCCAGAGGGCAGGACTCTGCCGAGAGAGGGCTCAGACTGGAGTCTGCACGGGAGGAGAGGGAAGCTGAGAAAGTGGCTGACACAGAAAGCTAGAAGGCAACATTTTCCAAATGCTGCAGAAAATTATTTGGGACTTAGAATTCTTTGTCATCAAATCAGCTATCAAACTGAAAGCAAATAAAGACTTTTATGAACTGGCAGGACTCAAGAAGGGTACTTACTCCATTCCCTGTTTTTGTAAAGTTCCTTGAAAAACTTTATCCAGTTCAAAAAAGAGAAGAAAGAGATGGAGACGTGAACTGTGAAGAACCAAGCCA